>NW_027181689.1:2500-1484166 GCF_028537555.1 Battus philenor
CTAACCTAACCTAACCTAACCTAACCTAACCTAACCTAACCTAACCTAACCTAACCTAACCTAACCTAACCTAACCTAACCTAACCTAACCTAACCTAACCTAACCTAACCTAACCTAACCTAACCTAACCTAACCTAACCTAACCTAACCTAACCTAACCTAACCTAACCTAACCTAACCTAACCTAACCTAACCTAACCTAACCTAACCTAACCTAACCTAACCTAACCTAACCTAACCTAACCTAACCTAACCTAACCTAACCTAACCTAACCTAACCTAACCTAACCTAACCTAACCTAACCTAACCTAACCTAACCTAACCTAACCTAACCTAACCTAACCTAACCTAACCTAACCTAACCTAACCTAACCTAACCTAACCTAACCTAACCTAACCTAACCTAACCTAACCTAACCTAACCTAACCTAACCTAACCTAACCTAACCTAACCTAACCTAACCTAACCTAACCTAACCTAACCTAACCTAACCTAACCTAACCTAACCTAACCTAACCTAACCTAACCATGGTCCGCCGTACGCTCCCGAGCAGAACGCACGCTCCCACGTGGCCTAGATCGCTCAAAATAGATCGATAAATCAAAAAGTGTCAGTAAAAGTGCTCGAAAATTAGTGAAAATAGTGTCAAAAAAAAGCGCGTTCACAGCCCGAACGCTTTGACACCAAAAAAGTGTAAATTGGACATAATTTGGATTTTTAAACACAAAAACAAAAATTACAGTGAGCAAGTAAGAAAAGAAAAAATTAAAACGCTGCACGATTTTCAGTGGGAAATCGTGTAACGGCAACTGTGGCGAGGTGCGCCGTACCAAGGCCTCTCGTTTGACACCCTTTTTGGATTTTTACGACCACAGACGGAGGAGCTGCAGCCGAAGTAAGGGAATTCCAACTGGAAAACATAAAGAAAACCGGTTGGAACCTTACTTCGAGAATACCAGCGAACATCCGGGGCCTTTTAAGGGTCCGAGGACCGCGGAGGTTGCAGCCGGGAGCCGGGAGCGACCTGGACTTAGCATAAGTAAGATAGCCGCCGAGTATTACACGCATTTACAAAGCGTAATATTAAATAAATAAAGTGGTGGGTAATTACATTTTCTTTTTAGCCCACCACAAGGTTAAATTCCCTTTATAAATACTAGAAATTAAAATACTCGGCGGCTGTCACTGGGAGTGAGGTCTTTTTGACCTATCCCATAGTTTTAAGATTAGCATTATAAGTAGAATTAGACAATAGTTGCTGTTTATAACAAAGCACCTTAATAAAAATAAGCGGACGGTAGAAGGTAAAAAACATAAAACCGAGCCAGATTCGCGCCGCCGCGGCCGTAGCAAAACATCTGGTGCGCGCCTGAGCGCCGCGGAAAGGGATAGACCTACCGGGCGGCGCAACCGTCTCTCTCGCACGCGCACGCTTTGTCGTGCGCAGTTGCCGAACTTCGGGCGCGCCCCTGCGGCCGCGGGCGAGGTCAGCGAGCCGGGAGACGTTGCCGTCCGCACCGCGCGAGCGACGCGCCGTGCGTAGCAATAATAATTAATATTACAGGGAGTTAAACGGCGCGCCGCGCGGGGTAATAAATTTTACGACCGGTCTTTGTTATAGACAGCAACTGCAATAGAATAGGGGCCCTATTGCCTTAGTTTAAGAGTCTTTTTGCCTTGTTGCACTAGAGTTAAGTTGACATTATTGTTTACATTTTTAAATTTTGAACTGTAAGACTAAGTATTAAATACTTTAAACTTTTAATAACGGACGAAGTATATAATACTTCAATTTTAAATTAGAACAATTTAGGACTAAGTATATAATACTTTATTTTTGAAATTTTTAAATTTTCAAATTTTTAATTTTGATTTTAATTTTTAATTTAGAACATTTTAATTATTTACATTTTTGAATTTTAAAATTTTTAAAATTTGTACACTTCAGACGAGTACCCCTACCATGTACCGGACCCCCACAAAGACCACCGACGCGGGCGAGGTGAGCCAGGCAGGCGCCAGCCAGGCGTGCAGGGTGAGCACCTCGCCCATTAAGAGCGTCCGGAGGAGTGTGGGGGAATGGGAGGGACAAGGGAAGAAGCCCAGGACCTCTCCCCGCAGCGTCGCGCCGGCCGTCAAACCGAGGACGCGTGCGGTGCCGAAAGCGGTGGAGCCGACACCTGCTCCTGCGGCGGCCGGGCAATCCCCGAAAGGGGACAAGCCGGCGTCCGCAGATCGAGTGAAGGAGGCGCGAGCGTGCCTAACTAAGGCAAAACTGCACTTGGGCAGCTCGCGCAACCTGAAGACCGAAATAAAGGAGCAGGTAATCAACGCGATAAATCGGCTCTACGAGCTTTACAAGGAGGCGGAGCTCGCAAACAGGGGACGAACCCAGGACCCAAAAGGGGGTCCAGTAGAGGAGCCGGCGAGTGGGGCAAACCGGGTGGAAGTAGAAGTAAAGGACCCACCCGCAAACCCCCCGCCGGCGACCCATTGCGAGCTCCTAAAGAAACTAGAAAGCCACGCGAGACTCCTTGAAGCCAATACCAAGGAATTGGAGGGCTTGAGGGAGTCTCTCGTGGCTACAAAAACAACAATACAAGAAAAGGGGAAGCCTCCCGGCACGTACGCGAGCGTGGCGGCCGCCCCGGCAAAAAGGCCGCCACCGGGGTGCGAACCTAAGCACTCGGTGGCGGTCTCGTCGGGGACCGACACGGGCGAGCAGGTTCTGGGCAAAATTCGAAAGGCCCTAAACGCCACCCAGACCGGCATAAGGGTCGACCGGATCCGCAGGGTGCGGGACGGTCGGGTCATCCTGGGCTGCGGCTCAGAGGTCGAGCTGGAGAGGGTGCGTGAGGGGCTGAGGAGGGCAGGCAAGGACCTGAACCTTGCAGAGGTCAAAAACAAGGACCCACTGGTGCTGCTCAGAGACGTAATGGCCTATAATACTAACGAAGAAATAGTAAAGGCCATTAAGACCCAAAATAAACACCTGCTGGTCGACGTCTCTGAGGAGGATCAGAGGGCGGAGGTAAGGTTCAGGAGGAGGGCGCGAAATGTGCAGACGATCCATGTGGTCATGCGCGTGTCGCCTGCGCTCTGGGGACGGCTGACGGCTGCGGGCTACATGCACGTGGACCTCCAGCGAGTGCGGGTGCATGATCACTCCCCGCTAGTCCAGTGCACTCGGTGCCTAGGTTACGGCCACACCAAACGGCATTGCGCGGAGAGCGAAGACCGCTGCAGCCATTGTGGTGGCCGGCACCTACGCGCCGAGTGTCCGGATCGGCAAGCCGGGAAACCTCCCGCCTGCCGGAACTGCCGACTAGCTAAGGCAGACCGGTGGGACCACGGCGCATTTGACGAAGACTGTCCTGTGCGGAGAAAGTGGGACACCATAGCACGGGCGTCCGTAGCCTATTGCTAAGGGCGCCCAGGTGACCCACCGCACTCTCCGCGCAGGGCACCACCAGTACCGCGTGGCGCAGCTAAACCTGCAAAGGTCCAAGCTCGCTACTGCCGAGCTGATATGCGAAGCGCCGAAGAGAGGCTGGGCGTTCGCATTGGTCCAGGAGCCGTATATCGGCGCTATTGGCGAGATGAGGCACTACCCAGGGACAAGGGTGGTACAATGTGTCGCGCGAGGCAACGGGGAGGTTGTCAAGGCGGCCATTGTGCTATTCGACGACACTATCGATATCACTCAATGTCCCCAACTCACGTCTGGCAACGTTGCTGTGGCCAGGCTGAGGACTGGGGCTTGGGAGATAGGGGTGGTGTCCGTCTACCTGGAGCCTAATACGCCCGTCGGACCATACCTGGACCGGATCGACTCGGCCGTGGAGGGCTTGGGGACTGCCAACGTGGTACTGGGTGGCGACGTCAATGCGCATAACACCTGGTGGGGTAGCCGGTCCACGGACCGAAGGGGGGAGGAGGTCGCAGCCGCCCTCGACCAACTGGGAGTGCACGTGTTGAACCAGGGGTCTGAGCCGACGTTTGATACGTATCGGGGCGGTAAGCATTACTCCAGTCGCGTCGACATTACTGCTTGCTCGACCACCCTGCTCGACCGAGCGGTGGGCTGGAGCCTCGTGGACGACATATCCTCGTCGGACCACAGGGCAATTGTGTTCAATCTGAAGTTTGAGAGGTCCCAAGGCACGGACGTCAAGCGGACCACACGGCAGTACACTACCCGTAGGGCAGACTGGGGCGAGTTCCATCGAACTGTCGCTCGGCTGCTATCGGATCGCTGTCTGACGCCTACCGAGGTGAATCAGATCACCGAAAAGGGGGCGTTGGACAGCACGGTCGGTCGGTATGTGGAAACCGTGAGGGACGCTTGCGAGTTGGTCCTGCCGAAGGTCTCCAAGCGGAAGAGGACGGAATTGCCCTGGTGGTCCGAACAGCTCTCTCTCCTCAAGGCGGATGTCTTGAGGAAGAAGAGAAGGATCAGGGCCGCGAGGCCGGCTCGTAAGGAGCTGGTCTGGCGCGAGTACTGCGACGCGAAGGAGGCATACCGCCTTGAGGCGAGGCGCGCTCAGACCCATAGCTGGAAGCGTTTCTGTGAGAGACAGGATCGCGAGACCATGTGGGACGGGATCCACCGTGTGATGCGTCGCACGGAGGTGAGGCGAGAGGACGTCCCCCTCGTCCAGTCAGGTAAAGTGCTGGACGCAGCGGGATCAGCCAGGTTGCTGGCGGAGGTTTTCTTCCCGGAGGACGACCCCGGGAAGGACAATGCGGACCACAGAACTGTAAGAGCTAAAGCCGATGAAGTCAATTCGGGGGACCATGATGGAACATGCGACCCCCCGTTTACGATGGAGGAGCTCCGATGGTCCGTATCGACCTTCAACGCCAAGAAGGCACCTGGCTCTGACGGACTCACCGCGGACATCTGCCGTGCGGCCGTCGCCGTGGACCCCGTTCTGTACCTCGCGCTCTCCAACCGGTGTCTCGCGCTTTCCCACTTCCCCACGAGATGGAAGGAGGCAGTGGTCGTAGCGTTGCGGAAGCCGGACAAGGAGGACTACACGCACCCGAAATCCTACAGGCCCATCGGACTCTTGCCGATTCTCGGCAAGGTCCTTGAGAAAATGATGGTCCGTAGGATCCGGTGGTACACTGCGCCGTATATCAGTAGCCACCAATACGGCTTCATGCCGCAGAGGTGTACCGAAGACTCCCTGTATGACCTGATCCAGCATCTGCGAACCCGGCTGAAGGAGAAGGAGATCGCAGTGCTGGTATCATTGGACATAGAGGGAGCCTTCGATAACGCCTGGTGGCCTGCTATACGGTGCAGACTGGCAGAGACTCGCTGCCCCGCGAATCTGCGGCGTCTTGTTGACAGCTATTTTAGCGATCGCAAGGTGTCCGTACGGTACGCGGGGGCAGAGTGGGCCAGAGAGACCACCAAGGGGTGCGTGCAGGGATCCGTAGGCGGCCCAACCTTCTGGACCCTCCTCATCAACCCTCTCCTGGAGGAGGTGGCAAAGACCGGGACACACTGCCAGGCGTTCGCAGATGACGTCGTGCTGGTCTTCTCGGGGCAGAAGGCCCAGGACATCTCGAGTCGGGCCAACGCCGTTCTCGCCCATGTTCATGAGTGGGGGGTCAGGAACAAGCTGAGGTTCGCACCACACAAAACCAAGGTGATGGTGCTAACCAACAAGCTAAAGTTCGACTACCCATTACTGAGCATGGGAGGTGAGCCGCTTGGCCGGACTGGGGAGGTCCGGATACTAGGCCTCACAGTTGACGATAGGCTCACGTTCAACAGTCACGTGAAGAACGTGAGCAAGAAGGCACAGGGCCTCTATCGTCAGCTGTGCAGGGCTGCGAAGGTATCTTGGGGTCTGAACTCGGAGGTGATCAGAACGATGTATCTGGCGGTGCTGGAGCCGACGATTTTGTATGCAGCGAGTGCATGGGCGCCGGCGGCTAGGAAGCTGCTGGTCCGCAGGCAGTTGGGCGCGGTCCAGCGGGGCTTCGCGCAGAAGATCGCGAGGACCCACAGGACCGCGTCCCTGCACTCGGCCCTTATACTTGCCGGGTTGCTTCCCCTGGACCTTCGGGTCCAAGAAGCAGCCCGCTTATTTGAAATAAGAAAGGGTCATTCCCGGCAGGTGGTAAAGGACCGAGACCTGGAGGTACCGGTCAGCTACCTGAGACTACCGCACCCGTCTGGTCAAGTTGGTGTGGAGTTCTCCTGTCTGGGGGAAAGTGCGGAGGAAGTCCGACTTGCCACCGCGGCTGCCGATCTGGTAATTTATACCGACGGCAGCCGCATAGAGGATAAGGTGGGTGCGGCGTTCTGCGTCAAGCGGGGCGCCGTAGAGTCATACACAAAGAAACTCAAGTTGGGCAACTTCTGCACCGTATACCAGGCAGAGCTGCTGGCTCTAGCTGAGGCAACAGGGTACGCGGCCGGCGAGTCGGCGCAAGTCTGCGCCGTACTGAGCGACTCGCGGTCCGCTCTCGAAACTGTCGCAAGATCGGACACCCTCCATCCCTTAGCGTTAAGAGTGAAGGAGAATGTAATGAAAGCGAGAGAGAAAGGGAAGGATGTAAGGTTGTTCTGGGTGAAAGCGCACGCGGGGATGGAGGGGAACGAGAGGGCGGACCAGCTGGCCAAGGAAGCGGCCCTGAAGAGTAAAAGACGACCAGAGTACGAGAGATGCCCTGTTTCATTCGTCAAGCGGCAACTGAGACTGGAGTCGCTCGACGAATGGAACAGGAGGTATGTGGAAGGAACGACGGCTTCGGTAACGAGGATGTTTTTCCCGGACGCCGTCTCAGCCTACCGCGTGCTCCGCAGCATCGAGGTGGACGCGGTCTCGGCCCAGCTCTTCACGGGGCACGGGGGGTTCTCTGAGTACCTTCATAGGTTCAAGCTCAAGGAGGACCCCTCGTGCTTCTGTGAACCGGGCGTGGGCCAGACCGTGATCCACCTTGTGGCCCGGTGTCCCGCATTCGGGGGACTCCGGCTCGACTTCGAGTGCCGGTCTGGTGTTCAGGTCAAAGAAGACACGATACCCTCCCTGATAGGCGATAAAGCTACTAGGCAGGATTTTGTATATTATTGTAAAACAATAGTTAAAAAGATTATAGAAATAAATAAAACCTAGGTATAAGATAAAAGACTGTTATAAAATAAATAATAAATGTGCAAATATGTGATACCTAGAAAATAAGATATACAAAATAAAAAAAGGGATGAAAGAAGAGTAGTATAGAAGGGCACAAAAGAAAGAAATATAGCATGAAAGACAGACTAAAAGAATATGTGATGAAAGACTGATGAGTATGAAAATAAAAAAAAAAATATATGTGAAAAAATTACTGTAACAAAAGACCCTGTCCCACAAAAAGATAGGGGTACGAGAGACCCCCAATAGCGGGGGTCATAAAAAAAAAAAAAAAAAAAAAAAAAAAACCTAACCTAACCTAACCTAACCTAACCTAACCTAACCTAACCTAACCTAACCTAACCTAACCTAACCTAACCTAACCTAACCTAACCTAACCTAACCTAACCTAACCTAACCTAACCTAACCCGATTTTGTATGCAGCGAGTGCATGGGCGCCGGCGGCTAGGAAGCTGCTGGTCCGCAGGCAGTTGGACGCGGTCCAGCGGGGCTTCGCGCAGAAGATTGCGAGGACCCACAGGACCGCGTCCCTGCACTCGGCCCTTATACTTGCCGGGTTGCTTCCTCTGGACCTTCGGGTCCAAGAAGCAGCCCGCTTATTTGAAATAAGAAAGGGTCATTCCCGGCAGGTGGTAGGGGACCGAGACCTGGAGGTACCGGTCAGCTACCTGAGACTACCGCACCCGTCTGGTCAAGTTGGTGTGGAGTTCTCCTGTCTGGGGGAAAGTGCGGAAGAAGTCCGACTTGCCACCGCGGCTGCCGACTTGGTAATTTATACCGACGGCAGCCGCATAGAGGACAAGGTGGGTGCGGCGTTCTGCGTCAAGCGGGGCGCCGCAGAGCTGTTCACGAAAAAGCTCAAGTTGGGCAACTTCTGCACCGTATACCAGGCAGAGCTGCTGGCTCTGGCTGAGGCAACAGGGCACGCGGCCAACGAGTCGGCGCAAGTCTGCGCCGTACTTAGCGACTCGCGGTCCGCCCTCGAAACTGTCGCAAGACCTGACACCCTCCATCCTTTAGCGTTAAGAGTGAAGGATAATGTTATGAAAGTGAGAGAAAAAGGGAAGGATGTAAGGTTGTTTTGGGTGAAAGCGCACGCGGGGATGGAGGGGAATGAGAGGGCGGACCAGCTGGCCAAGGAAGCGGCCCTGAAGAGTAAAAGACGACCGGAATATGAGAGATGCCCTGTTTCATTCGTCAAGAGGCAACTGAGACAGCAGTCGCTTGACGAATGGAACAGGAGGTATGTAGAAGGAACGACGGCTTCGGTGACGAGGATGTTCTTCCCGGACGCCGTCTCAGCCCACCGCGTGCTCCGCAGCATCGAGGTGGACACGGTCTTGGTTCAGCTCTTCACGGGGCACGGGGGGTTCTCTGAGTACCTTCACAGGTTCAAGCTCAAGGAGGACCCCTCGTGCTTCTGTGAACCGGGCGTGGACCAGACCGTGATCCACCTTGTGGCCCGGTGTCCCGCATTCGGGGGACTCCGGCTCGACTTCGAGTGCCGGTCTGGTGTTCAGGTTAAAGAAGACACGATACCCTCCCTGATAGGCGATAAAGCTACTAGGCAGGATTTTGTATATTATTGTAAAACAATAGTTAAAAAGATTATAGAAATAAATAAAACCTAGGTATAAGATAAAAGACTGTTATAAAATAAATAATAAATGTGCAAATATGTGATACCTAGAAAATAAGATATACAAAATAAAAAAAGGGATGAAAGAAGAGTAGTATAGAAGGGCACAAAAGAAAGAAATATAGCATGAAAGACAGACTAAAAGAATATGTGATGAAAGACTGATGAGTATGAAAATAAAAAAATATATGTGAAAAAATTACTGTAACAAAAGACCCTGTCCCACAAAAAGATAGGGGTACGAGAGACCCCCAATAGCGGGGGTCATAAAAAAAAAAAAAAAAAAAAAAAAAAAAAAAAAAAAAAAAAAAAAAACCTAACCTAACCTAACCTAACCTAACCTAACCTAACCTAACCTAACCTAACCTAACCTAACCTAACCTAACCCCCCAGTCCGCCGTACGCTCCCGAGCAGAACGCACGCTCCCACGTGGCCTAGATCGCTCAAAATAGATCGATAAATCAAAAAGTGTCAGTAAAAGTGCTCGAAAATTAGTGAAAATAGTGTCAAAAAAAGCGCGTTCACAGCCCGAACGCTTTGACACCAAAAAAGTGTAAATTGGACATAATTTGGATTTTTAAACACAAAAACAAAAATTATAGTGAGCAAGTAAGAAAAGAAAAAATTAAAACGCTGCACGATTTTCAGTGGGAAATCGTGTAACGGCAACTGTGGCGAGGTGCGCCGTACCAAGGCCTCTCGTTTGACACCTTTTTTGGATTTTTACGACCACAGACGGAGGAGCTGCAGCCGAAGTAAGGGAATTCCAACTGGAAAACATAAAGAAAACCGGTTGGAACCTTACTTCGAGAATACCAGCGAACATCCGGGGCCTTTTAAGGGTCCGAGGACCGCGGAGGTTGCAGCCGGGAGCCGGGAGCGACCTGGACTTAGCATAAGTAAGATAGCCGCCGAGTATTACACGCATTTACAAAGCGTAATATTAAATAAATAAAGTGGTGGGTAATTACATTTTCTTTTTAGCCCACCACAAGGTTAAATTCCCTTTATAAATACTAGAAATTAAAATACTCGGCGGCTGTCACTGGGAGTGAGGTCTTTTTGACCTATCCCATAGTTTTAAGATTAGCATTATAAGTAGAATTAGACAATAGTTGCTGTTTATAACAAAGCACCTTAATAAAAATAAGCGGACGGTAGAAGGTAAAAAACATAAAACCGAGCCAGATTCGCGCCGCCGCGGCCGTAGCAAAACATCTGGTGCGCGCCTGAGCGCCGCGGAAAGGGATAGACCTACCGGGCGGCGCAACCGTCTCTCTCGCACGCGCACGCTTTGTCGTGCGCAGTTGCCGAACTTCGGGCGCGCCCCTGCGGCCGCGGGCGAGGTCAGCGAGCCGGGAGACGTTGCCGTCCGCACCGCGCGAGCGACGCGCCGTGCGTAGCAATAATAATTAATATTACAGGGAGTTAAACGGCGCGCCGCGCGGGGTAATAAATTTTACGACCGGTCTTTGTTATAGACAGCAACTGCAATAGAATAGGGGCCCTATTGCCTTAGTTTAAGAGTCTTTTTGCCTTGTTGCACTAGAGTTAAGTTGACATTATTGTTTACATTTTTAAATTTTGAACTGTAAGACTAAGTATTAAATACTTTAAACTTTTAATAACGGACGAAGTATATAATACTTCAATTTTAAATTAGAACAATTTAGGACTAAGTATATAATACTTTATTTTTGAAATTTTTAAATTTTTAAATTTTTAATTTTGATTTTAATTTTTAATTTAGAACATTTTAATTATTTACATTTTTGAATTTTAAAATTTTTAAAATTTTTACACTTCAGACGAGTACCCCTACCATGTACCGGACCCCCACAAAGACCACCGACGCGGGCGAGGTGAGCCAGGCAGGCGCCAGCCAGGCGTGCAGGGTGAGCACCTCGCCCATTAAGAGCGTCCGGAGGAGTGTGGGGGAATGGGAGGGACAAGGGAAGAAGCCCAGGACCTCTCCCCGCAGCGTCGCGCCGGCCGTCAAACCGAGGACGCGTGCGGTGCCGAAAGCGGTGGAGCCGACACCTGCTCCTGCGGCGGCCGGGCAATCCCCGAAAGGGGACAAGCCAGCGTCCGCAGATCGAGTGAAGGAGGCGCGAGCGTGCCTAACTAAGGCAAAACTGCACTTGGGCAGCTCGCGCAACCTGAAGACCGAAATAAAGGAGCAGGTAATCAACGCGATAAATCGGCTCTACGAGCTTTACAAGGAGGCGGAGCTCGCAAACAGGGGACGAACCCAGGACCCAAAAGGGGGTCCAGTAGAGGAGCCGGCGAGTGGGGCAAACCGGGTGGAAGTAGAAGTAAAGGACCCACCCGCAAACCCCCCGCCGGCGACCCATTGCGAGCTCCTAAAGAAACTAGAAAGCCACGCGAGACTCCTTGAAGCCAATACCAAGGAATTGGAGGGCTTGAGGGAGTCTCTCGTGGCTACAAAAACAACAATACAAGAAAAGGGGAAGCCTCCCGGCACGTACGCGAGCGTGGCGGCCGCCCCGGCAAAAAGGCCGCCACCGGGGTGCGAACCTAAGCACTCGGTGGCGGTCTCGTCGGGGACCGACACGGGCGAGCAGGTTCTGGGCAAAATTCGAAAGGCCCTAAACGCCACCCAGACCGGCATAAGGGTCGACCGGATCCGCAGGGTGCGGGACGGTCGCGTCATCCTGGGCTGCGGCTCAGAGGCCGAGCTGGAGAGGGTGCGTGAGGGGCTGAGGAGAGCAGGGAAGGACCTGAGCCTTGCCGAAGTGAAAAACAAGGATCCGCTGGTGCTGCTCAGAGACGTGATGGCCTATAACACGAATGAAGAAATAGTAAAGGCCATCAAAAACCAGAATAAACATCTGCTGGTAGACGTCTCTGAGGAGGATCAGCGGGCGGAGGTAAGGTTCAGGAGGAGGGCGCGAAATGTGCAGACGATCCACGTGGTCATGCGCGTGTCGCCTGCTCTCTGGGGACGACTGACGGCTGCGGGCTACATGCACGTGGACCTCCAGCGAGTGCGGGTGCAGGACCACTCCCCGCTAGTCCAGTGCACTCGGTGCCTGGGTTACGGCCACACCAAACGGCACTGCGCGGAAAGCGAAGACCGCTGCAGCCATTGTGGTGGCCGGCACCTACGCGCCGAGTGTCCGGATCGGCAAGCCGGGAAACCTCCCGCCTGCCGGAACTGCCGACAAGCTAAGGCAGACCGGTGGGACCACGGCGCATTCGACGAAGACTGTCCTGTGCGGAGAAAGTGGGACACCATTGCACGGGCGTCCGTAGCGTATTGCTAAGGGCACCCAGGTGACCCACCGCACTCTCCGCGCAGGGCACCACCAGTACCGCGTGGCGCAGCTTAACCTGCAAAGGTCCGAGCTCGCTACAGCCGAGCTGATATGCGAAGCGCCGAAGAGAGGCTGGGCGTTCGCATTGGTCCAGGAGCCGTATATCGGCGCTATTGGCGAGATGAGGCACTACCCAGGGACAAGGGTGGTACAATGTGTCGCGCGAGGCAACGGGGAGGTTGTCAAGGCGGCCATTGTGCTATTCGACGACACCATCGATATCACTCAATGTCCCCAACTCACGTCTGGCAACGTTGCCGTGGCCAGGCTGAGGACTGGGGCTTGGGAGATAGGGGTGGTGTCCGTCTACCTGGAGCCTAATACGCCCGTCGGACCATACCTGGACCGGATCGGCTCGGCCGTGGAGGGCTTGGGGACTGCCAACGTGGTGCTGGGTGGCGACGTCAATGCGCATAACACCTGGTGGGGTAGCCGGTCCACGGACCGAAGGGGAGTTGAGATCGCAGCCGCCCTCGACCAACTGGGGGTGCACGTGTTGAACCAGGGGTCTGAGCCGACGTTTGATACGTATCGGGGCGGTAAGCACTACTCCAGTCGCGTCGACATTACTGCTTGCTCGACCACCCTGCTCGATCGAGCGGTGGGCTGGAGCCTCGTGGACGACATATCCTCGTCGGATCACAGGGCAATTGTGTTCAATCTGAAGCTTGACAGGTCCCGAGGCACGGACGTCAAGCGGACCACACGGCAGTACACTACCCGTAGGGCAGACTGGGGCGAGTTCCATCGAACTGTCGCCCGGCTGCTATCGGATCGCTGCCTGACGTCTGCCGAGGTGAATCAAATCACCGAGGAGGGGGCGTTGGACAGCATGGTCGGTCGGTACGTGGAAACCGTGAGGGACGCTTGCGAGTTGGTCCTGCCGAAGGCCTCCAAGCGGAAGAGGACGGAATTGCCCTGGTGGTCCGAACAGCTCTCTCTCCTCAAGGCGGATGTCCTGAGGAAGAAGAGAAGGATCAGGGCCGCGAGGCCGGCTCGTAAGCAGCTGGTCTGGCGCGAGTACTGCGACGCGAAGGAGGCATACCGTCTCGAGGCGAGGCGCGCTCAGACCCATAGCTGGAAGCGTTTCTGTGAGAGGCAGGATCGCGAGACCATGTGGGACGGGATCCACCGTGTGATGCGTCGCACGGAGGTGAGGCGAGAGGACGTCCCCCTCGTCCAGTCAGGCAAAGTGCTGGACGCAGCGGGATCAGCCAGGTTGCTGGCGGAGGTTTTCTTCCCGGAGGATGACCCCGGGAAGGACAATGCGGACCACAGAACTGTAAGAGCAAAGGCCAATGAAGTCAATTCGGGGGACCATGACGGAACATGTGATCCCCCGTTTACGATGGAGGAGCTCCGATGGTCCGTATCGACCTTCAATGCCAAGAAGGCACCTGGCTCTGACGGACTCACCGCGGACATCTGCCGAGCGGCCGTCGCCGTGGACCCCGTTCTGTACCTCGCGCTCTCCAACCGGTGTCTCGCTCTTTCCCACTTCCCCACGAGATGGAAGGAGGCAGTGGTCGTAGCGTTGCGGAAGCCGGACAAGGAGGACTACACGCACCCGAAATCCTACAGGCCCATCGGACTCTTGCCGATTTTCGGCAAGGTCCTAGAAAAAATGATGGTCCGTAGGATCCGGTGGTACACTGCACCGTATGTCAGCAGCCACCAATACGGCTTTATGCCGCAGAGGTGTACCGAGGACTCCCTGTATGTCCTGATCCAGCATCTGCGAACTCGGTTGAAGGAGAAGGAGATCGCAGTGCTGGTATCATTGGACATAGAGGGAGCCTTCGATAACGCCTGGTGGCCTGCTATACGGTGCAGACTGGCAGAAACTCGCTGCCCCGTGAATCTGCGGCGCCTTGCTGACAGCTATCTTAGCAATCGCAAGGTGTCCGTACGGTACGCGGGGGCAGAGTGGGCCAGAGAGACCACCAAGGGGTGCGTGCAGGGATCCGTAGGCGGCCCAACCTTCTGGACCCTCCTCATTAACCCTCTCTTGGAGGAGGTGGTAAAGACCGGGACACACTGCCAGGCGTTCGCAGACGACGTCGTGCTGGTCTTCTCGGGGCAGAAGGCCCAGGACATCTCGAGTCGGGCTAATGCCGTTCTCGCCCATGTTCATGAATGGGGAGTCAGGAACAAGCTGAGGTTTGCACCACACAAAACAAAGGTGATGGTGCTTACCAATAAGCAAAAGTTCGGCTACCCATTACTGAGCATGGGGGGCGAGCCGCTTAGCCGGACTGGGGAAGTCCGGATACTAGGCCTCACAATTGACGATAGGCTCACGTTCAACACTCACGTGAAGAACGTGAGCAAGAAGGCACAGGGCCTCTATCGTCAGCTGTGTAGAGCCGCGAAGGTATCTTGGGGTCTGAACTCGGAGGTGATCAGAACGATGTATCTGGCGGTACTGGAGCCGACGATTTTGTATGCAGCGAGTGCATGGGCGCCGGCGGCTAGGAAGCTGCTGGTCCGCAGGCAGTTGGACGCGGTCCAGCGGGGCTTCGCGCAGAAGATTGCGAGGACCCACAGGACCGCGTCCCTGCACTCGGCCCTTATACTTGCCGGGTTGCTTCCTCTGGACCTTCGGGTCCAAGAAGCAGCCCGCTTATTTGAAATAAGAAAGGGTCATTCCCGGCAGGTGGTAGGGGACCGAGACCTGGAGGTACCGGTCAGCTACCTGAGACTACCGCACCCGTCTGGTCAAGTTGGTGTGGAGTTCTCCTGTCTGGGGGAAAGTGCGGAAGAAGTCCGACTTGCCACCGCGGCTGCCGACTTGGTAATTTATACCGACGGCAGCCGCATAGAGGACAAGGTGGGTGCGGCGTTCTGCGTCAAGCGGGGCGCCGCAGAGCTGTTCACGAAAAAGCTCAAGTTGGGCAACTTCTGCACCGTATACCAGGCAGAGCTGCTGGCTCTGGCTGAGGCAACAGGGCACGCGGCCAACGAGTCGGCGCAAGTCTGCGCCGTACTTAGCGACTCGCGGTCCGCCCTCGAAACTGTCGCAAGACCTGACACCCTCCATCCTTTAGCGTTAAGAGTGAAGGATAATGTTATGAAAGTGAGAGAAAAAGGGAAGGATGTAAGGTTGTTTTGGGTGAAAGCGCACGCGGGGATGGAGGGGAATGAGAGGGCGGACCAGCTGGCCAAGGAAGCGGCCCTGAAGAGTAAAAGACGACCGGAATATGAGAGATGCCCTGTTTCATTCGTCAAGAGGCAACTGAGACAGCAGTCGCTTGACGAATGGAACAGGAGGTATGTAGAAGGAACGACGGCTTCGGTGACGAGGATGTTCTTCCCGGACGCCGTCTCAGCCCACCGCGTGCTCCGCAGCATCGAGGTGGACACGGTCTTGGTTCAGCTCTTCACGGGGCACGGGGGGTTCTCTGAGTACCTTCACAGGTTCAAGCTCAAGGAGGACCCCTCGTGCTTCTGTGAACCGGGCGTGGACCAGACCGTGATCCACCTTGTGGCCCGGTGTCCCGCATTCGGGGGACTCCGGCTCGACTTCGAGTGCCGGTCTGGTGTTCAGGTCAAAGAAGACACGATACCCTCCCTGATAGGCGATAAAGCTACTAGGCAGGATTTTGTATATTATTGTAAAACAATAGTTAAAAAGATTATAGAAATAAATAAAACCTAGGTATAAGATAAAAGACTGTTATAAAATAAATAATAAATGTGCAAATATGTGATACCTAGAAAATAAGATATACAAAATAAAAAAAAGGGATGAAAGAAGAGTAGTATAGAAGGGCACAAAAGAAAGAAATATAGCATGAAAGACAGACTAAAAGAATATGTGATGAAAGACTGATGAGTATGAAAATAAAAAAATATATGTGAAAAAATTACTGTAACAAAAGACCCTGTCCCACAAAAAGATAGGGGTACGAGAGACCCCCAATAGCGGGGGTCATAAAAAAAAAAAAAAAAAAACCTAACCTAACCTAACCTAACCCAGTCCGCCGTACGCTCCCGAGCAGAACGCACGCTCCCACGTGGCCTAGAATGCTCAAAATAGATCGATAAATCAAAAAGTGTCAGTAAAAGTGCTCGAAAATTAGTGAAAATAGTGTCAAAAAAAAGCGCGTTCACAGCCCGAACGCTTTGACACTAAAAAAGTGTAAATTGGACATAATTTGGATTTTTAAACACAAAAACAAAAATTACAGTGAGCAAGTAAGAAAAGAAAAAATTAAAACGCTGCACGATTTTCAGTGGGAAATCGTGTAACGGCAACTGTGGCGAGGTGCGCCGTACCAAGGCCTCTCGTTTGACACCTTTTTTGGATTTTTACGACCACAGACGGAGGAGCTGCAGCCGAAGTAAGGGAATTCCAACTGGAAAACATAAAGAAAACCGGTTGGAACCTTACTTCGAGAATACCAGCGAACATCCGGGGCCTTTTAAGGGTCCGAGGACCGCGGAGGTTGCAGCCGGGAGCCGGGAGCGACCTGGACTTAGCATAAGTAAGATAGCCGCCGAGTATTACACGCAATTACAAAGCGTAATATTAAATAAATAAAGTGGTGGGTAATTACATTTTCTTTTTAGCCCACCACAAGGTTAAATTCCCTTTATAAATACTAGAAATTAAAATACTCGGCGGCTGTCACTGGGAGTGAGGTCTTTTTGACCTATCCCATAGTTTTAAGATTAGCATTATAAGTAGAATTAGACAATAGTTGCTGTTTATAACAAAGCACCTTAATAAAAATAAGCGGACGGTAGAAGGTAAAAAACATAAAACCGAGCCAGATTCGCGCCGCCGCGGCCGTAGAAAAACATCTGGTGCGCGCCTGAGCGCCGCGGAAAGGGATAGACCTACCGGGCGGCGCAACCGTCTCTCTCGCACGCGCACGCTTTGTCGTGCGCAGTTGCCGAACTTCGGGCGCGCCCCTGCGGCCGCGGGCGAGGTCAGCGAGCCGGGAGACGTTGCCGTCCGCACCGCGCGAGCGACGCGCCGTGCGTAGTAATAAATTTTACGACCGGTCTTTGTTATAGACAGCAACTGCAACAGAATAGGGGCCCTATTGCCTTAGTTTAAGAGTCTTTTTGCCTTGTTGCACTAGAGTTAAGTTGACATTATTGTTTACATTTTTAAATTTTGAACTGTAAGACTAAGTATTAAATACTTTAAACTTTTAATAACGGACGAAGTATATAATACTTCAATTTTAAATTAGAACAATTTAGGACTAAGTATATAATACTTTATTTTTGAAATTTTTAAATTTTTTAATTTTTAATTTTGATTTTAATTTTTAATTTAGAACATTTTAATTATTTACATTTTTGAATTTTAAAATTTTTAAATTTTTACACTTCAGACGAGTACCCCTACCATGTACCGGACCCCCACAAAGACCACCGACGCGGGCGAGGTGAGCCAGGCAGGCGCCAGCCAGGCGTGCAGGGTGAGCACCTCGCCCATTAAGAGCGTCCGGAGGAGTGTGGGGGAATGGGAGGGACAAGGGAAGAAGCCCAGGACCTCTCCCCGCAGCGTCGCGCCGGCCGTCAAACCGAGGACGCGTGCGGTGCCGAAAGCGGTGGAGCCGACACCTGCTCCTGCGGCGGCCGGGCAATCCCCGAAAGGGGACAAGCCGGCGTCCGCAGATCGAGTGAAGGAGGCGCGAGCGTGCCTAACTAAGGCAAAACTGCACTTGGGCAGCTCGCGCAACCTGAAGACCGAAATAAAGGAGCAGGTAATCAACGCGATAAATCGGCTCTACGAGCTTTACAAGGAGGCGGAGCTCGCAAACAGGGGACGAACCCAGGACCCAAAAGGGGGTCCAGTAGAGGAGCCGGCGAGTGGGGCAAACCGGGTGGAAGTAGAAGTAAAGGACCCACCCGCAAACCCCCCGCCGGCGACCCATTGCGAGCTCCTAAAGAAACTAGAAAGCCACGCGAGACTCCTTGAAGCCAATACCAAAGAATTGGAGGGCTTGAGGGAGTCTCTCGTGGCTACAAAAACAACAATACAAGAAAAGGGGAAGCCTCCCGGCACGTACGCGAGCGTGGCGGCCGCCCCGGCAAAAAGGCCGCCACCGGGGTGCGAACCTAAGCACTCGGTGGCGGTCTCGTCGGGGACCGACACGGGCGAGCAGGTTCTGGGCAAAATTCGAAAGGCCCTAAACGCCACCCAGACCGGCATAAGGGTCGACCGGATCCGCAGGGTGCGGGACGGTCGCGTCATCCTGGGCTGCGGCTCAGAGGCCGAGCTGGAGAGGGTGCGTGAGGGGCTGAGGAGAGCAGGGAAGGACCTGAGCCTTGCCGAAGTGAAAAACAAGGATCCGCTGGTGCTGCTCAGAGACGTGATGGCCTATAACACGAATGAAGAAATAGTAAAGGCCATCAAAAACCAGAATAAACATCTGCTGGTAGACGTCTCTGAGGAGGATCAGCGGGCGGAGGTAAGGTTCAGGAGGAGGGCGCGAAATGTGCAGACGATCCACGTGGTCATGCGCGTGTCGCCTGCTCTCTGGGGACGACTGACGGCTGCGGGCTACATGCACGTGGACCTCCAGCGAGTGCGGGTGCAGGACCACTCCCCGCTAGTCCAGTGCACTCGGTGCCTGGGTTACGGCCACACCAAACGGCACTGCGCGGAAAGCGAAGACCGCTGCAGCCATTGTGGTGGCCGGCACCTACGCGCCGAGTGTCCGGATCGGCAAGCCGGGAAACCTCCCGCCTGCCGGAACTGCCGACAAGCTAAGGCAGACCGGTGGGACCACGGCGCATTCGACGAAGACTGTCCTGTGCGGAGAAAGTGGGACACCATTGCACGGGCGTCCGTAGCGTATTGCTAAGGGCACCCAGGTGACCCACCGCACTCTCCGCGCAGGGCACCACCAGTACCGCGTGGCGCAGCTTAACCTGCAAAGGTCCGAGCTCGCTACAGCCGAGCTGATATGCGAAGCGCCGAAGAGAGGCTGGGCGTTCGCATTGGTCCAGGAGCCGTATATCGGCGCTATTGGCGAGATGAGGCACTACCCAGGGACAAGGGTGGTACAATGTGTCGCGCGAGGCAACGGGGAGGTTGTCAAGGCGGCCATTGTGCTATTCGACGACACCATCGATATCACTCAATGTCCCCAACTCACGTCTGGCAACGTTGCCGTGGCCAGGCTGAGGACTGGGGCTTGGGAGATAGGGGTGGTGTCCGTCTACCTGGAGCCTAATACGCCCGTCGGACCATACCTGGACCGGATCGGCTCGGCCGTGGAGGGCTTGGGGACTGCCAACGTGGTGCTGGGTGGCGACGTCAATGCGCATAACACCTGGTGGGGTAGCCGGTCCACGGACCGAAGGGGAGTTGAGATCGCAGCCGCCCTCGACCAACTGGGGGTGCACGTGTTGAACCAGGGGTCTGAGCCGACGTTTGATACGTATCGGGGCGGTAAGCACTACTCCAGTCGCGTCGACATTACTGCTTGCTCGACCACCCTGCTCGATCGAGCGGTGGGCTGGAGCCTCGTGGACGACATATCCTCGTCGGATCACAGGGCAATTGTGTTCAATCTGAAGCTTGACAGGTCCCGAGGCACGGACGTCAAGCGGACCACACGGCAGTACACTACCCGTAGGGCAGACTGGGGCGAGTTCCATCGAACTGTCGCCCGGCTGCTATCGGATCGCTGCCTGACGTCTGCCGAGGTGAATCAAATCACCGAGGAGGGGGCGTTGGACAGCATGGTCGGTCGGTACGTGGAAACCGTGAGGGACGCTTGCGAGTTGGTCCTGCCGAAGGCCTCCAAGCGGAAGAGGACGGAATTGCCCTGGTGGTCCGAACAGCTCTCTCTCCTCAAGGCGGATGTCCTGAGGAAGAAGAGAAGGATCAGGGCCGCGAGGCCGGCTCGTAAGCAGCTGGTCTGGCGCGAGTACTGCGACGCGAAGGAGGCATACCGTCTCGAGGCGAGGCGCGCTCAGACCCATAGCTGGAAGCGTTTCTGTGAGAGGCAGGATCGCGAGACCATGTGGGACGGGATCCACCGTGTGATGCGTCGCACGGAGGTGAGGCGAGAGGACGTCCCCCTCGTCCAGTCAGGCAAAGTGCTGGACGCAGCGGGATCAGCCAGGTTGCTGGCGGAGGTTTTCTTCCCGGAGGATGACCCCGGGAAGGACAATGCGGACCACAGAACTGTAAGAGCAAAGGCCAATGAAGTCAATTCGGGGGACCATGACGGAACATGTGATCCCCCGTTTACGATGGAGGAGCTCCGATGGTCCGTATCGACCTTCAATGCCAAGAAGGCACCTGGCTCTGACGGACTCACCGCGGACATCTGCCGAGCGGCCGTCGCCGTGGACCCCGTTCTGTACCTCGCGCTCTCCAACCGGTGTCTCGCTCTTTCCCACTTC
This sequence comes from Battus philenor, assembly GCF_028537555.1. Classification (NCBI taxonomy): domain Eukaryota; kingdom Metazoa; phylum Arthropoda; class Insecta; order Lepidoptera; family Papilionidae; genus Battus; species Battus philenor. Next base: position 23,020 of record NW_027181689.1, read on the forward strand.
CCCACGAGATGGAAGGAGGCAGTGGTCGTAGCGTTGCGGAAGCCGGACAAGGAGGACTACACGCACCCGAAATCCTACAGGCCCATCGGACTCTTGCCGATTTTCGGCAAGGTCCTAGAAAAAATGATGGTCCGTAGGATCCGGTGGTACACTGCACCGTATGTCAGCAGCCACCAATACGGCTTTATGCCGCAGAGGTGTACCGAGGACTCCCTGTATGTCCTGATCCAGCATCTGCGAACTCGGTTGAAGGAGAAGGAGATCGCAGTGCTGGTATCATTGGACATAGAGGGAGCCTTCGATAACGCCTGGTGGCCTGCTATACGGTGCAGACTGGCAGAAACTCGCTGCCCCGTGAATCTGCGGCGCCTTGCTGACAGCTATCTTAGCAATCGCAAGGTGTCCGTACGGTACGCGGGGGCAGAGTGGGCCAGAGAGACCACCAAGGGGTGCGTGCAGGGATCCGTAGGCGGCCCAACCTTCTGGACCCTCCTCATTAACCCTCTCTTGGAGGAGGTGGTAAAGACCGGGACACACTGCCAGGCGTTCGCAGACGACGTCGTGCTGGTCTTCTCGGGGCAGAAGGCCCAGGACATCTCGAGTCGGGCTAATGCCGTTCTCGCCCATGTTCATGAATGGGGAGTCAGGAACAAGCTGAGGTTTGCACCACACAAAACAAAGGTGATGGTGCTTACCAATAAGCAAAAGTTCGGCTACCCATTACTGAGCATGGGGGGCGAGCCGCTTAGCCGGACTGGGGAAGTCCGGATACTAGGCCTCACAATTGACGATAGGCTCACGTTCAACACTCACGTGAAGAACGTGAGCAAGAAGGCACAGGGCCTCTATCGTCAGCTGTGTAGAGCCGCGAAGGTATCTTGGGGTCTGAACTCGGAGGTGATCAGAACGATGTATCTGGCGGTACTGGAGCCGACGATTTTGTATGCAGCGAGTGCATGGGCGCCGGCGGCTAGGAAGCTGCTGGTCCGCAGGCAGTTGGACGCGGTCCAGCGGGGCTTCGCGCAGAAGATTGCGAGGACCCACAGGACCGCGTCCCTGCACTCGGCCCTTATACTTGCCGGGTTGCTTCCTCTGGACCTTCGGGTCCAAGAAGCAGCCCGCTTATTTGAAATAAGAAAGGGTCATTCCCGGCAGGTGGTAGGGGACCGAGACCTGGAGGTACCGGTCAGCTACCTGAGACTACCGCACCCGTCTGGTCAAGTTGGTGTGGAGTTCTCCTGTCTGGGGGAAAGTGCGGAAGAAGTCCGACTTGCCACCGCGGCTGCCGACTTGGTAATTTATACCGACGGCAGCCGCATAGAGGACAAGGTGGGTGCGGCGTTCTGCGTCAAGCGGGGCGCCGCAGAGCTGTTCACGAAAAAGCTCAAGTTGGGCAACTTCTGCACCGTATACCAGGCAGAGCTGCTGGCTCTGGCTGAGGCAACAGGGCACGCGGCCAACGAGTCGGCGCAAGTCTGCGCCGTACTTAGCGACTCGCGGTCCGCCCTCGAAACTGTCGCAAGACCTGACACCCTCCATCCTTTAGCGTTAAGAGTGAAGGATAATGTTATGAAAGTGAGAGAAAAAGGGAAGGATGTAAGGTTGTTTTGGGTGAAAGCGCACGCGGGGATGGAGGGGAATGAGAGGGCGGACCAGCTGGCCAAGGAAGCGGCCCTGAAGAGTAAAAGACGACCGGAATATGAGAGATGCCCTGTTTCATTCGTCAAGAGGCAACTGAGACAGCAGTCGCTTGACGAATGGAACAGGAGGTATGTAGAAGGAACGACGGCTTCGGTGACGAGGATGTTCTTCCCGGACGCCGTCTCAGCCCACCGCGTGCTCCGCAGCATCGAGGTGGACACGGTCTTGGTTCAGCTCTTCACGGGGCACGGGGGGTTCTCTGAGTACCTTCACAGGTTCAAGCTCAAGGAGGACCCCTCGTGCTTCTGTGAACCGGGCGTGGACCAGACCGTGATCCACCTTGTGGCCCGGTGTCCCGCATTCGGGGGACTCCGGCTCGACTTCGAGTGCCGGTCTGGTGTTCAGGTCAAAGAAGACACGATACCCTCCCTGATAGGCGATAAAGCTACTAGGCAGGATTTTGTATATTATTGTAAAACAATAGTTAAAAAGATTATAGAAATAAATAAAACCTAGGTATAAGATAAAAGACTGTTATAAAATAAATAATAAATGTGCAAATATGTGATACCTAGAAAATAAGATATACAAAATAAAAAAAAGGGATGAAAGAAGAGTAGTATAGAAGGGCACAAAAGAAAGAAATATAGCATGAAAGACAGACTAAAAGAATATGTGATGAAAGACTGATGAGTATGAAAATAAAAAAATATATGTGAAAAAATTACTGTAACAAAAGACCCTGTCCCACAAAAAGATAGGGGTACGAGAGACCCCCAATAGCGGGGGTAAAAAAAAAAAAAAAAAAAAAAAAAAAAAAAAAAAAAAAAAAAAAAAAAAAAAAAAAAAAAAAACCTAACCTAACCAGTCCGCCGTACGCTCCCGAGCAGAACGCACGCTCCCACGTGGCCTAGATCGCTCAAAATAGATCGATAAATCAAAAAGTGTCAGTAAAAGTGCTCGAAAATTAGTGAAAATAGTGTCAAAAAAAGCGCGTTCACAGCCCGAACGCTTTGACACCAAAAAAGTGTAAATTGGACATAATTTGGATTTTTAAACACAAAAACAAAAATTACAGTGAGCAAGTAAGAAAAGAAAAAATTAAAACGCTGCACGATTTTCAGTGGGAAATCGTGTAACGGCAACTGTGGCGAGGTGCGCCGTACCAAGGCCTCTCGTTTGACACCTTTTTTGGATTTTTACGACCACAGACGGAGGAGCTGCAGCCGAAGTAAGGGAATTCCAACTGGAAAACATAAAGAAAACCGGTTGGAACCTTACTTCGAGAATACCAGCGAACATCCGGGGCCTTTTAAGGGTCCGAGGACCGCGGAGGTTGCAGCCGGGAGCCGGGAGCGACCTGGACTTAGCATAAGTAAGATAGCCGCCGAGTATTACACGCATTTACAAAGCGTAATATTAAATAAATAAAGTGGTGGGTAATTACATTTTCTTTTTAGCCCACCACAAGGTTAAATTCCCTTTATAAATACTAGAAATTAAAATACTCGGCGGCTGTCACTGGGAGTGAGGTCTTTTTGACCTATCCCATAGTTTTAAGATTAGCATTATAAGTAGAATTAGACAATAGTTGCTGTTTATAACAAAGCACCTTAATAAAAATAAGCGGACGGTAGAAGGTAAAAAACATAAAACCGAGCCAGATTCGCGCCGCCGCGGCCGTAGCAAAACATCTGGTGCGCGCCTGAGCGCCGCGGAAAGGGATAGACCTACCGGGCGGCGCAACCGTCTCTCTCGCACGCGCACGCTTTGTCGTGCGCAGTTGCCGAACTTCGGGCGCGCCCCTGCGGCCGCGGGCGAGGTCAGCGAGCCGGGAGACGTTGCCGTCCGCACCGCGCGAGCGACGCGCCGTGCGTAGCAATAATAATTAATATTACAGGGAGTTAAACGGCGCGCCGCGCGGGGTAATAAATTTTACGACCGGTCTTTGTTATAGACAGCAACTGCAATAGAATAGGGGCCCTATTGCCTTAGTTTAAGAGTCTTTTTGCCTTGTTGCACTAGAGTTAAGTTGACATTATTGTTTACATTTTTAAATTTTGAACTGTAAGACTAAGTATTAAATACTTTAAACTTTTAATAACGGACGAAGTATATAATACTTCAATTTTAAATTAGAACAATTTAGGACTAAGTATATAATACTTTATTTTTGAAATTTTTAAATTTTTAAATTTTTAATTTTGATTTTAATTTTTAATTTAGAACATTTTAATTATTTACATTTTTGAATTTTAAAATTTTTAAAATTTTTACACTTCAGACGAGTACCCCTACCATGTACCGGACCCCCACAAAGACCACCGACGCGGGCGAGGTGAGCCAGGCAGGCGCCAGCCAGGCGTGCAGGGTGAGCACCTCGCCCATTAAGAGCGTCCGGAGGAGTGTGGGGGAATGGGAGGGACAAGGGAAGAAGCCCAGGACCTCTCCCCGCAGCGTCGCGCCGGCCGTCAAACCGAGGACGCGTGCGGTGCCGAAAGCGGTGGAGCCGACACCTGCTCCTGCGGCGGCCGGGCAATCCCCGAAAGGGGACAAGCCAGCGTCCGCAGATCGAGTGAAGGAGGCGCGAGCGTGCCTAACTAAGGCAAAACTGCACTTGGGCAGCTCGCGCAACCTGAAGACCGAAATAAAGGAGCAGGTAATCAACGCGATAAATCGGCTCTACGAGCTTTACAAGGAGGCGGAGCTCGCAAACAGGGGACGAACCCAGGACCCAAAAGGGGGTCCAGTAGAGGAGCCGGCGAGTGGGGCAAACCGGGTGGAAGTAGAAGTAAAGGACCCACCCGCAAACCCCCCGCCGGCGACCCATTGCGAGCTCCTAAAGAAACTAGAAAGCCACGCGAGACTCCTTGAAGCCAATACCAAGGAATTGGAGGGCTTGAGGGAGTCTCTCGTGGCTACAAAAACAACAATACAAGAAAAGGGGAAGCCTCCCGGCACGTACGCGAGCGTGGCGGCCGCCCCGGCAAAAAGGCCGCCACCGGGGTGCGAACCTAAGCACTCGGTGGCGGTCTCGTCGGGGACCGACACGGGCGAGCAGGTTCTGGGCAAAATTCGAAAGGCCCTAAACGCCACCCAGACCGGCATAAGGGTCGACCGGATCCGCAGGGTGCGGGACGGTCGCGTCATCCTGGGCTGCGGCTCAGAGGCCGAGCTGGAGAGGGTGCGTGAGGGGCTGAGGAGAGCAGGGAAGGACCTGAGCCTTGCCGAAGTGAAAAACAAGGATCCGCTGGTGCTGCTCAGAGACGTGATGGCCTATAACACGAATGAAGAAATAGTAAAGGCCATCAAAAACCAGAATAAACACCTGCTGGTAGACGTCTCTGAGGAGGATCAGAGGGCGGAGGTAAGGTTCAGGAGGAGGGCGCGAAATGTGCAGACGATCCATGTGGTCATGCGCGTGTCGCCTGCGCTCTGGGGGCGGCTGACGGCTGCGGGCTACATGCACGTGGACCTCCAGCGAGTGCGGGTGCATGATCACTCCCCGCTAGTCCAGTGCACTCGGTGCCTAGGTTACGGCCACACCAAACGGCATTGCGCGGAGAGCGAAGACCGCTGCAGCCATTGTGGTGGCCGGCACCTACGCGCCGAGTGTCCGGATCGGCAAGCCGGGAAACCTCCCGCCTGCCGGAACTGCCGACTAGCTAAGGCAGACCGGTGGGACCACGGCGCATTTGACGAAGACTGTCCTGTGCGGAGAAAGTGGGACACCATAGCACGGGCGTCCGTAGCCTATTGCTAAGGGCGCCCAGGTGACCCACCGCACTCTCCGCGCAGGGCACCACCAGTACCGCGTGGCGCAGCTAAACCTGCAAAGGTCCAAGCTCGCTACTGCCGAGCTGATATGCGAAGCGCCGAAGAGAGGCTGGGCGTTCGCACTGGTCCAGGAGCCGTATATCGGCGCTATTGGCGAGATGAGGCACTACCCAGGGACAAGGGTGGTACAATGTGTCGCGCGAGGCAACGGGGAGGTTGTCAAGGCGGCCATTGTGCTATTCGACGACACTATCGATATCACTCAATGTCCCCAACTCACGTCTGGCAACGTTGCTGTGGCCAGGCTGAGGACTGGGGCTTGGGAGATAGGGGTGGTGTCCGTCTACCTGGAGCCTAATACGCCCGTCGGACCATACCTGGACCGGATCAGCTCGGCCGTGGAGGGCTTGGGGACTGCCAACGTGGTACTGGGTGGCGACGTCAATGCGCATAACACCTGGTGGGGTAGCCGGTCCACGGACCGAAGGGGGGAGGAGGTCGCAGCCGCCCTCGACCAACTGGGAGTGCACGTGTTGAACCAGGGGTCTGAGCCGACGTTTGATACGTATCGGGGCGGTAAGCATTACTCCAGTCGCGTCGACATTACTGCTTGCTCGACCACCCTGCTCGACCGAGCGGTGGGCTGGAGCCTCGTGGACGACATATCCTCGTCGGACCACAGGGCAATTGTGTTCAATCTGAAGTTTGAGAGGTCCCAAGGCACGGACGTCAAGCGGACCACACGGCAGTACACTACCCGTAGGGCAGACTGGGGCGAGTTCCATCGAACTGTCGCTCGGCTGCTATCGGATCGCTGTCTGACGCCTACCGAGGTGAATCAGATCACCGAAAAGGGGGCGTTGGACAGCACGGTCGGTCGGTATGTGGAAACCGTGAGGGACGCTTGCGAGTTGGTCCTGCCGAAGGTCTCCAAGCGGAAGAGGACGGAATTGCCCTGGTGGTCCGAACAGCTCTCTCTCCTCAAGGCGGATGTCCTGAGGAAGAAGAGAAGGATCAGGGCCGCGAGGCCGGCTCGTAAGGAGCTGGTCTGGCGCGAGTACTGCGACGCGAAGGAGGCATACCGTCTCGAGGCGAGGCGCGCTCAGACCCATAGCTGGAAGCGTTTCTGTGAGAGGCAGGATCGCGAGACCATGTGGGACGGGATCCACCGTGTGATGCGTCGCACGGAGGTGAGGCGAGAGGACGTCCCCCTCGTCCAGTCAGGCAAAGTGCTGGACGCAGCGGGATCAGCCAGGTTGCTGGCGGAGGTTTTCTTCCCGGAGGATGACCCCGGGAAGGACAATGCGGACCACAGAACTGTAAGAGCAAAGGCCAATGAAGTCAATTCGGGGGACCATGACGGAACATGTGATCCCCCGTTTACGATGGAGGAGCTCCGATGGTCCGTATCGACCTTCAATGCCAAGAAGGCACCTGGCTCTGACGGACTCACCGCGGACATCTGCCGAGCGGCCGTCGCCGTGGACCCCGTTCTGTACCTCGCGCTCTCCAACCGGTGTCTCGCTCTTTCCCACTTCCCCACGAGATGGAAGGAGGCAGTGGTCGTAGCGTTGCGGAAGCCGGACAAGGAGGACTACACGCACCCGAAATCCTACAGGCCCATCGGACTCTTGCCGATTTTCGGCAAGGTCCTAGAAAAAATGATGGTCCGTAGGATCCGGTGGTACACTGCACCGTATGTCAGCAGCCACCAATACGGCTTTATGCCGCAGAGGTGTACCGAGGACTCCCTGTATGTCCTGATCCAGCATCTGCGAACTCGGTTGAAGGAGAAGGAGATCGCAGTGCTGGTATCATTGGACATAGAGGGAGCCTTCGATAACGCCTGGTGGCCTGCTATACGGTGCAGACTGGCAGAAACTCGCTGCCCCGTGAATCTGCGGCGCCTTGCTGACAGCTATCTTAGCAATCGCAAGGTGTCCGTACGGTACGCGGGGGCAGAGTGGGCCAGAGAGACCACCAAGGGGTGCGTGCAGGGATCCGTAGGCGGCCCAACCTTCTGGACCCTCCTCATTAACCCTCTCTTGGAGGAGGTGGTAAAGACCGGGACACACTGCCAGGCGTTCGCAGACGACGTCGTGCTGGTCTTCTCGGGGCAGAAGGCCCAGGACATCTCGAGTCGGGCTAATGCCGTTCTCGCCCATGTTCATGAATGGGGAGTCAGGAACAAGCTGAGGTTTGCACCACACAAAACAAAGGTGATGGTGCTTACCAATAAGCAAAAGTTCGACTACCCATTACTGAGCATGGGGGGCGAGCCGCTTAGCCGGACTGGGGAAGTCCGGATACTAGGCCTCACAATTGACGATAGGCTCACGTTCAACACTCACGTGAAGAACGTGAGCAAGAAGGCACAGGGCCTCTATCGTCAGCTGTGTAGAGCCGCGAAGGTATCTTGGGGTCTGAACTCGGAGGTGATCAGAACGATGTATCTGGCGGTACTGGAGCCGACGATTTTGTATGCAGCGAGTGCATGGGCGCCGGCGGCTAGGAAGCTGCTGGTCCGCAGGCAGTTGGACGCGGTCCAGCGGGGCTTCGCGCAGAAGATTGCGAGGACCCACAGGACCGCGTCCCTGCACTCGGCCCTTATACTTGCCGGGTTGCTTCCTCTGGACCTTCGGGTCCAAGAAGCAGCCCGCTTATTTGAAATAAGAAAGGGTCATTCCCGGCAGGTGGTAGGGGACCGAGACCTGGAGGTACCGGTCAGCTACCTGAGACTACCGCACCCGTCTGGTCAAGTTGGTGTGGAGTTCTCCTGTCTGGGGGAAAGTGCGGAAGAAGTCCGACTTGCCACCGCGGCTGCCGACTTGGTAATTTATACCGACGGCAGCCGCATAGAGGACAAGGTGGGTGCGGCGTTCTGCGTCAAGCGGGGCGCCGCAGAGCTGTTCACGAAAAAGCTCAAGTTGGGCAACTTCTGCACCGTATACCAGGCAGAGCTGCTGGCTCTGGCTGAGGCAACAGGGCACGCGGCCAACGAGTCGGCGCAAGTCTGCGCCGTACTTAGCGACTCGCGGTCCGCCCTCGAAACTGTCGCAAGACCTGACACCCTCCATCCTTTAGCGTTAAGAGTGAAGGATAATGTTATGAAAGTGAGAGAAAAAGGGAAGGATGTAAGGTTGTTTTGGGTGAAAGCGCACGCGGGGATGGAGGGGAATGAGAGGGCGGACCAGCTGGCCAAGGAAGCGGCCCCGAAGAGTAAAAGACGACCGGAATATGAGAGATGCCCTGTTTCATTCGTCAAGAGGCAACTGAGACAGCAGTCGCTTGACGAATGGAACAGGAGGTATGTAGAAGGAACGACGGCTTCGGTGACGAGGATGTTCTTCCCGGACGCCGTCTCAGCCCACCGCGTGCTCCGCAGCATCGAGGTGGACACGGTCTTGGTTCAGCTCTTCACGGGGCACGGGGGGTTCTCTGAGTACCTTCACAGGTTCAAGCTCAAGGAGGACCCCTCGTGCTTCTGTGAACCGGGCGTGGACCAGACCGTGATCCACCTTGTGGCCCGGTGTCCCGCATTCGGGGGACTCCGGCTCGACTTCGAGTGCCGGTCTGGTGTTCAGGTCAAAGAAGACACGATACCCTCCCTGATAGGCGATAAAGCTACTAGGCAGGATTTTGTATATTATTGTAAAACAATAGTTAAAAAGATTATAGAAATAAATAAAACCTAGGTATAAGATAAAAGACTGTTATAAAATAAATAATAAATGTGCAAATATGTGATACCTAGAAAATAAGATATACAAAATAAAAAAAGGGATGAAAGAAGAGTAGTATAGAAGGGCACAAAAGAAAGAAATATAGCATGAAAGACAGACTAAAAGAATATGTGATGAAAGACTGATGAGTATGAAAATAAAAAAATATGTGAAAAAAAAAAATTACTGTAACAAAAGACCCTGTCCCACAAAAAGATAGGGGTACGAGAGACCCCCAATAGCGGGGGTCATAAAAAAAAAAAAAAAAAAAAACCACGACTTCGAGTGCCGGTCTGGCGTGCAAATCAGGGAGGACTCGATTGCCTCCCTGATAGGCGGGGAATTCAAAAATTCATTCTTAACCCTCTGTAAAGAAATAGTTAAAAAAGCCATAAGTATAAATAAAACGCAAACATAATAAACAAATAGAAAATAGAAAATAAAGTGATAAAATGAAACATAAATCTGTGATAAATGAAAAATAATTATAGAGTAAGAAATTTATTGTAAAATATTAATAAATTGTTATTATTGTAAAATAAAAAAGGTAACATAAAAACACAAAATGGAATTAGTAATAAGAAAAGAGGAAAGAATGAAAGTTGAATAGAGCGAATGAGAAAGAAAGATGAATTGTTGAATGAAAGATAGAAAACAGACTGAAAGAAATGATAATGTAAAGAAAGAAAGACGAGTAAGAAAATAAAAACGTAAGTGAAAAATATTGTTTAAAAGGTCCCTGTCCTAAAAATAAGATAGGGGTACGAGAGGCCCCCAATAGCGGGGGTCATAAAAAAAAAAAAAAAAAAGAAAAAAAACCTAACCTAACCTAACCTAACCTAACCTAACCTAACCTAACCTAACCATGAAAGTGAGAGAAAAAGGGAAGGATGTAAGGTTGTATTGGGTGAAAGCGCACGCGGGGATGGAGGGGAACGAGAGGGCGGACCAGCTTGCCAAGGAAGCGGCCCTGAAGAGTAAAAGACGACCAGAATATGAGAGATGCCCTGTTTCATTCGTCAAGCGGCAACTGAGACAGGAGTCGCTTGACGAATGGAACAGGAGGTATGTAGAAGGAACGACGGCTTCGGTAACGAGGATGTTTTTCCCGGACGCCGCCTCAGCTTACCGCGTGCTCCGCAGCATCGAGGTGGACGCGGTCTCGGCCCAGCTCTTCACGGGGCACGGGGGGTTCTCTGAGTACCTTTATAGGTTTAAGCTCAAGGAGGACCCCTCGTGCTTCTGTGAACCGGGCGTGGGCCAGACCGTGATCCACCTTGTGGCCCGGTGTCCCGCATTCGGGGGACTCCGGTACGACTTCGAGTGCCGGTCTGGCGTGCAAATCAGGGAGGACTCGATTGCCTCCCTGATAGGCGGGGAATTCAAAAATTCATTCTTAACCCTCTGTAAAGAAATAGTTAAAAAAGCCAAAGGTATAAATAAAACGCAAACATAATAAACAAATAGAAAATAGAAAATAAAGTGATACAATGAAACATAAATCTGTGATAAATGAAAAATAATTATAGAGTAAGAAATTTATTGTAAAATATTAATAAATTGTTATTATTGTAAAATAAAAAAGGTAACATAAAAACACAAAATGGAATTAGTAATAAGAAAAGAGGAAAGAATGAAAGTTGAATAGAGCGAATGAGAAAGAAAGATGAATTGTTGAATGAAAGATAGAAAACAGACTGAAAGAAATGATAATGTAAAGAAAGAAAGACGAGTAAGAAAATAAAAACGTAAGTGAAAAATATTGTTTAAAAGGTCCCTGTCCTAAAAATAAGATAGGGGTACGAGAGGCCCCCAATAGCGGGGGTCATCAAAAAAAAAAAAAAAAAAAAAAAAAAAAAAAAAAAAAAAAAAAAAAAAAAAAAAAACCTAACCTAACCTAACCTAACCTAACCTAACCTAACCTAACCTAACCTAACCTAACCTAACCTAACCTAACCTAACCTAACCTAACCTAACCTAACCACGACTTCGAGTGCCGGTCTGGCGTGCAAATCAGGGAGGACTCGATTGCCTCCCTGATAGGCGGGGAATTCAAAAATTCATTCTTAACCCTCTGTAAAGAAATAGTTAAAAAAGCCATAAGTATAAATAAAACGCAAACATAATAAACAAATAGAAAATAGAAAATAAAGTGATAAAATGAAACATAAATCTGTGATAAATGAAAAATAATTATAGAGTAAGAAATTTATTGTAAAATATTAATAAATTGTTATTATTGTAAAATAAAAAAGGTAACATAAAAACACAAAATGGAATTAGTAATAAGAAAAGAGGAAAGAATGAAAGTTGAATAGAGCGAATGAGAAAGAAAGATGAATTGTTGAATGAAAGATAGAAAACAGACTGAAAGAAATGATAATGTAAAGAAAGAAAGACGAGTAAGAAAATAAAAACGTAAGTGAAAAATATTGTTTAAAAGGTCCCTGTCCTAAAAATAAGATAGGGGTACGAGAGACCCCCAATAGCGGGGGTCATAAAAAAAAAAAAAAAAAAAAAAAAAAAACCTAACCTAACCTAACCTAACCTAACCCAGTCCTGCGCACGCTCCCGAGCCGAACGCACCGGTCCGTAACGCTTTACCGCACAAATTGCAAGTTTAAATTAGTTTAAATTAGTTTTGAGTGGGTTATAGTGTGAAAAATCTATCAAGTGATACATGAAAAAATCCGCCAATTAACACCGAACAAAAATCCGTGAAAAGTTTTAAAATCGGAATTTAATTGGATTTTTAAGAAGCAAAAGTTCGAATTAAGTGCGGAATAGTGAAAAAACTAAAAGGACCCGCCGCGCGCGAATAAGCGCTGTAACACAAACTTTTTGAATTGCTATCTTGTGCGCGCTTGCGTAAGCTTTACGAGCGTATTAACAAAAAATTTTTTGGATAAAAACTCGAAAAGTTATAGAAGAAAAAACAAATTCCAATTGGAAATTATCCAATTGGAAACAGTCGTCGAAGCCGGACACCCACTGCTAAGCGAGGCAGAGGGGTCGAGGGGTGCAGCCGGGAGCCTGACAACGCCGACAACGCGGGACAATATAAATTAGACAAGGTAGCCGCCGGGATTTGATTTCAAAATTAAAAATTTATAAGTGGTGGGTAGAAGTGAAAGACTGTCACGGACCCTGCGCAAATTAGCAGGGTACCATTTTTTAGGGCCCACAAAAGGGTAGACTATCACAAAACAAGAAAATCTCCACCCACCACAAAGGTCAAAATCAGATCATAAGATCGATAATAAAACAAAATTGGCTCGTATTAAAATAATAATCATACTCGGCGGCTGCCACTGAGATTGAGGTTTTCTTGACCCATCTCATAGATTTAAGAACTAGGTTAATTAGTTAGTTAAGTAGTTGCAGAAGATATAGCAGGGAAGTCTAAATAAAAAAGAGCGGGCGGTAGACGTTAAAATACATTAAAACGAATCAATTTTGCGCCGCCGCGGCCGTAACAAAACATCTGGCGCGCACCTGGACGCCGCGGACAAGGACAGCGACACCGGGCGGCGCGACCGTCTCTCTTGCACGCGTTGCGTTGCATCGGGAGCGCGCCGGCTGCGCGGACGAGGTCAACGACCCCGGGCGGCGCACCTGTCCGCATCGCGCGAGCCGCCGAGCCGTGCGTAATATAACGTAATAATAAAAGTTGAGATTTCCTTGCTATATACTGTAACATTAATCTAGTGGCCCTATTGCCTTAGGATAAGACGACAAAGCCCTATTGCACTAAGATTAAGTTTACTTTATAATTGACAAATTATTAAATTAGTTAAGCGGCCCTATTGCCTTAGGATAAGACGACAAGCCCTATTGCACTAAAATTAAGTTTACTTTATAATTGACAAATAATTAAAGTAGTAAACGGCCCTATTGCCTTAGGATAAGAAGCGAAGTGACTACCTATCGCACTAGGGTAGATTAAAACAGACAAAGCGATAACCTAACCAAAAGAAATAAAGAAGCAGGCAGATTAAGTCATTACATTCAGTTTACATTATATTAAGTTGCCCCCGCCGCCCGCGCGTCGCACGTCACCCCTCACCACCGGGCCGCGCGCGCGTGCCGCGCCGCACCTGTGCCGGCGGTCAAGGCCGAGCGCTCGAGTGGAGCAATTAAGTAATTAAGAAGTCATAAAAAAGAATTGCATAACGTTAACAAAAAAAAAAGTAAACAAACTACAGGAAATTACAAAAAGTTATAGTGAAACTAAATAATAGGAGTCTAATTCCATTAGGTTATAAGATAGTTTATATATAAAAGATCGCCCTTTTGCACTAGGTTAGGACTTATTTAAATATTTAGAAGATAGAACTTATTTTATACATTGAGTTGACATATAATTATTAAATTTTAAATTATACAGACGCGTATCCCTATTAGAAATGATTAGGACCCCCACAAAGACCACCGACGCGGGCGAGGTGAGCCAGGCAGGCGCCAGCCAGGCGTGCCGGGTGAGCACCTCGCCCACTAGAAGCGTCCGGAGGAGTGTGGGGGAGTGGGAAGGGCAGGTAAAAAAGCCCGGGACCTCTCCCCGTAGCGTCGTGCCGGCCGTGAAAGTAAAGGCGCGTACGTTGCCGAAAGCGGTGGAGCCGACACCTGCTCCCGCGGCGGCCGGGCAATCCCCGAAAGGGGACAAACCGGCTTCCGCGGACCGGATGAAGGAGGCGCGAGCGTGCCTAACAAAGGCGAAATTGCACCTGGGCAGCTCGCGCAACCTAAAAACGGAGATAAAAGAGCAGGTGATATTAGCCATTAATCGGCTCTACGAATTGTTTAAGGAGGCGGAGCTCGCACATAGAGAGAGAACCCAGGACCCAAAAGGGGGTCCAGTAGAGCAGCCGGCGAGCGGGGCGAAACGGGTGGAAGCAGTAGTGAAGGATCCACCCGCAAACCCCCTGCCGGCGAGCCAGTGCGAGCTCCTTAAGAAATTAGACAGCCACGCGAGACTCCTTGAAGCCAATACCAAAGAATTGGAGGGCTTGAGGGAGTCTCTCGTGGCTGCAAAAGTACAAGAAAAAGTGAAGCCTCCCGGCACGTACGCGAGCGTGGCGGCCGGCCCGGCAAAAAGGCCGCCACCGGGGTGCGAACCTAAGCACTCGGTGGCGGTCTCGTCGGGGACCGACACGGGCGAGCAGGTCCTGGGAAAAATACGGAAAGCTCTAAACGCCACCCAGACCGGCATAAGGGTCGACCGGATCCGCAGGGTGCGGGACGGTCGGGTCATCCTGGGCTGCGGCTCAGAGGTCGAGCTGGAGAGGGTGCGTGAGGGGCTGAGGAGGGCAGGCAAGGACCTGAGCCTAGCAGAGGTCAAAAACAAGGACCCACTGGTGCTGCTCAGAGACGTAATGGCCTATAATACTAACGAAGAAATAGTAAAGGCCATTAAGACCCAAAATAAACACCTGCTGGTCGACGTCTCTGAGGAGGATCAGAGGGCGGAGGTAAGGTTCAGGAGGAGGGCGCGAAATGTGCAGACGATCCATGTGGTCATGCGCGTGTCGCCTGCGCTCTGGGGGCGGCTGACGGCTGCGGGCTACATGCACGTGGACCTCCAGCGAGTGCGGGTGCATGATCACTCCCCGCTAGTCCAGTGCACTCGGTGCCTAGGTTACGGCCACACCAAACGGCATTGCGCGGAGAGCGAAGACCGCTGCAGCCATTGTGGTGGCCGGCACCTACGCGCCGAGTGTCCGGATCGGCAAGCCGGGAAACCTCCCGCCTGCCGGAACTGCCGACTAGCTAAGGCAGACCGGTGGGACCACGGCGCATTTGACGAAGACTGTCCTGTGCGGAGAAAGTGGGACACCATAGCACGGGCGTCCGTAGCCTATTGCTAAGGGCACCCAGGTGACCCACCGCACTCTCCGCGCAGGGCACCACCAGTACCGCGTGGCGCAGCTTAACCTGCAAAGGTCCGAGCTCGCTACGGCCGAGCTGATATGCGAAGCGCCGAAGAGAGGCTGGGCGTTCGCATTGGTCCAGGAGCCGTATATCGGCGCTATTGGCGAGATGAGGCACTACCCAGGGACAAGGGTGGTACAATGTGTCGCGCGAGGCAACGGGGAGGTTGTCAAGGCGGCCATTGTGCTATTCGACGACACCATCGATATCACTCAATGTCCCCAACTCACGTCTGGCAACGTTGCCGTGGCCAGGCTGAGGACTGGGGCTTGGGAGATAGGGGTGGTGTCCGTCTACCTGGAGCCTAATACGCCCGTCGGACCATACCTGGACCGGATCGGCTCGGCCGTGGAGGGCTTGGGGACTGCCAACGTGGTACTGGGTGGCGACGTCAATGCGCATAACACCTGGTGGGGTAGCCGGTCCACGGACCGAAGGGGGGAGGAGGTCGCAGCCGCCCTCGACCAACTGGGGGTGCACGTGTTGAACCAGGGGTCTGAGCCGACGTTTGATACGTATCGGGGCGGTAAGCATTACTCCAGTCGCGTCGACATTACTGCTTGCTCGACCACCCTGCTCGACCGAGCGGTGGGCTGGAGCCTCGTGGACGACATATCCTCGTCGGACCACAGGGCAATTGTGTTCAATCTGAAGTTTGAGAAGTCCCGAGGCACGGACGTCAAGCGGACCACACGGCAGTACACTACCCGTAGGGCAGACTGGGGCGAGTTCCATCGAACTGTCGCCCGGCTGCTATCGGATCGCTGCCTGACGTCTACCGAGGTGAATCAGATCACCGAGGAGGGGGCGTTGGACAGCATGGTCGGTCGGTATGTGGAAACCGTGAGGGACGCTTGCGAGTTGGTCCTGCCGAAGGTCTCCAAGCGGAAGAGGACAGAATTGCCCTGGTGGTCCGAACAGCTCTCTCTCCTCAAGGCGGATGTCTTGAGGAAGAAGAGAAGGATCAGGGCCGCGAGGCCGGCTCGTAAGGAGCTGGTCTGGCGCGAGTACTGCGACGCGAAGGAGGCATACCGCCTCGAGGCGAGGCGCGCTCAGACCCATAGCTGGAAGCGTTTCTGTGAGAGACAGGATCGCGAGACCATGTGGGACGGGATCCACCGTGTGATGCGTCGCACGGAGGTGAGGCGAGAGGACGTCCCCCTCGTCCAGTCAGGTAAAGTGCTGGACGCAGCGGGATCAGCCAGGCTGCTGGCGGAGGTTTTCTTCCCGGAGGACGACCCCGGGAAGGACAATGCGGACCACAGAACTGTAAGAGCTAAAGCCGATGAAGTCAATTCGGGGGACCATGACGGAACATGCGATCCCCCGTTTACGATGGAGGAGCTCCGATGGTCCGTATCGACCTTCAACGCCAAGAAGGCACCTGGCTCTGACGGACTCACCGCGGACATCTGCCGAGCGGCCGTCGCCGTGGACCCCGTTCTGTACCTCGCGCTCTCCAACCGGTGTCTCGCGCTTTCCCGCTTCCCCACGAGATGGAAGGAGGCAGTGGTCGTAGCGTTGCGGAAGCCGGACAAGGAGGACTACACGCACCCGAAATCCTACAGGCCCATCGGACTTCTGCCGATTCTCGGCAAGGTCCTTGAGAAAATGATGGTCCGTAGGATCCGGTGGTACACTGCACCGTATATCAGTAGCCACCAATACGGCTTCATGCCGCAGAGGTGTACCGAAGACTCCCTGTATGACCTGATCCAGCATCTGCGAACCCGGCTGAAGGAGAAGGAGATCGCGGTGCTGGTATCATTGGACATAGAGGGAGCCTTCGATAACGCCTGGTGGCCTGCTATACGGTGCAGACTGGCAGAAACTCGCTGCCCCGCGAATCTGCGGCGCCTTGTCGACAGCTATTTTAGCGATCGCAAGGTGTCCGTACGGTACGCGGGGGCAGAGTGGGCCAGAGAGACCACCAAGGGGTGCGTGCAGGGATCCGTAGGCGGCCCAACCTTCTGGACCCTCCTCATCAACCCTCTCCTGGAGGAGGTGGCAAAGACCGGGACACACTGCCAGGCGTTCGCAGATGACGTCGTGCTGGTCTTCTCGGGGCAGAAGGCCCAGGACATCTCGAGTCGGGCCAATGCCGTTCTCGCCCGTGTTCATGAATGGGGGGTCAGGAACAAGCTGAGGTTCGCACCACACAAAACAAAGGTGATGGTGCTAACCAATAAGCTGAAGTTCGACTACCCATTACTGAGCATGGGAGGTGAGCCGCTTGGCCGGACTGGGGAGGTCCGGATACTTGGCCTCACAGTTGACGATAGGCTCACGTTCAACAGTCACGTGAAGAACGTGAGCAAGAAGGCACAGGGCCTCTATCGTCAGCTGTGTAGGGCTGCGAAGGTATCTTGGGGTCTGAACTCGGAGGTGATCAGAACGATGTATCTGGCGGTGCTGGAGCCGACGATTTTGTATGCAGCGAGTGCATGGGCGCCGGCGGCTAGGAAGCTGCTGGTCCGCAGGCAGCTGGACGCGGTCCAGCGGGGCTTCGCGCAGAAGATCGCGAGGACCCACAGGACCGCGTCCCTGCACTCGGCCCTTATACTTGCCGGGTTGCTTCCTCTGGACCTTCGGGTCCAAGAAGCAGCCCGCTTATTTGAAATAAGAAAGGGTCATTCCCGGCAGGTGGTAGGGGACCGAGACCTGGAGGTACCGGTCGGCTACCTGAGACTACCGCACCCGTCTGGTCAAGTTGGTGTGGAGTTCTCCTGTCTGGGGGAAAGTGCGGAGGAAGTCCGACTTGCCACCGCGGCTGCCGACTTGGTAATTTATACCGACGGAAGCCGCATAGAGGATAAGGTGGGTGCGGCGTTCTGCGTCAAGCGGGGCGCCGCAGAGCTGTACACAAAAAAGCTCAAGTTGGGCAACTTCTGCACCGTATACCAGGCAGAGCTGCTGGCTCTAGCTGAGGCAACAGGGTACGCGGCCGGCGAGTCAGCGCAAGCTTGCGCCATATTGAGCGACTCGCGGTCCGCCCTCGAAACTGTCGCAAGATCGGACACCCTCCACCCCTTAGCGTTAAGAGTGAAGGAGAATGTGATGAAAGTGAGAGAAAAAGGGAAGGATGTAAGGTTGTATTGGGTGAAAGCGCACGCGGGGATGGAGGGGAACGAGAGGGCGGACCAGCTTGCCAAGGAAGCGGCCCTGAAGAGTAAAAGACGACCAGAATATGAGAGATGCCCTGTTTCATTCGTCAAGCGGCAACTGAGACAGGAGTCGCTTGACGAATGGAACAGGAGGTATGTAGAAGGAACGACGGCTTCGGTAACGAGGATGTTTTTCCCGGACGCCGCCTCAGCTTACCGCGTGCTCCGCAGCATCGAGGTGGACGCGGTCTCGGCCCAGCTCTTCACGGGGCACGGGGGGTTCTCTGAGTACCTTTATAGGTTTAAGCTCAAGGAGGACCCCTCGTGCTTCTGTGAACCGGGCGTGGGCCAGACCGTGATCCACCTTGTGGCCCGGTGTCCCGCATTCGGGGGACTCCGGTACGACTTCGAGTGCCGGTCTGGCGTGCAAATCAGGGAGGACTCGATTGCCTCCCTGATAGGCGGGGAATTCAAAAATTCATTCTTAACCCTCTGTAAAGAAATAGTTAAAAAAGCCATAAGTATAAATAAAACGCAAACATAATAAACAAATAGAAAATAGAAAATAAAGTGATAAAATGAAACATAAATCTGTGATAAATGAAAAATAATTATAGAGTAAGAAATTTATTGTAAAATATTAATAAATTGTTATTATTGTAAAATAAAAAAGGTAACATAAAAACACAAAATGGAATTAGTAATAAGAAAAGAGGAAAGAATGAAAGTTGAATAGAGCGAATGAGAAAGAAAGATGAATTGTTGAATGAAAGATAGAAAACAGACTGAAAGAAATGATAATGTAAAGAAAGAAAGACGAGTAAGAAAATAAAAACGTAAGTGAAAAATATTGTTTAAAAGGTCCCTGTCCTAAAAATAAGATAGGGGTACGAGAGGCCCCCAATAGCGGGGGTCACTAAAAAAAAAAAAAAAAAAACCTAACCTAACCTAACCTAACCTAACCTAACCTAACCTAACCTAACCTAACCTAACCTAACCTAACCTAACCTAACCTAACCTAACCTAACCTAACCTAACCTAACCTAACCTAACCTAACCAGTACTGCGACGCGAAGGAGGCATACCGCCTCGAGGCGAGGCGCGCTCAGACCCAT
The DNA here is from genome assembly GCF_028537555.1 of Battus philenor. Classification (NCBI taxonomy): domain Eukaryota; kingdom Metazoa; phylum Arthropoda; class Insecta; order Lepidoptera; family Papilionidae; genus Battus; species Battus philenor. The sequence continues at coordinate 42,307 of NW_027181689.1, forward strand.
AGCTGGAAGCGTTTCTGTGAGAGACAGGATCGCGAGACCATGTGGGACGGGATCCACCGTGTGATGCGTCGCACGGAGGTGAGGCGAGAGGACGTCCCCCTCGTCCAGTCAGGTAAAGTGCTGGACGCAGCGGGATCAGCCAGGCTGCTGGCGGAGGTTTTCTTCCCGGAGGACGACCCCGGGAAGGACAATGCGGACCACAGAACTGTAAGAGCTAAAGCCGATGAAGTCAATTCGGGGGACCATGACGGAACATGCGATCCCCCGTTTACGATGGAGGAGCTCCGATGGTCCGTATCGACCTTCAACGCCAAGAAGGCACCTGGCTCTGACGGACTCACCGCGGACATCTGCCGAGCGGCCGTCGCCGTGGACCCCGTTCTGTACCTCGCGCTCTCCAACCGGTGTCTCGCGCTTTCCCACTTCCCCACGAGATGGAAGGAGGCAGTGGTCGTAGCGTTGCGGAAGCCGGACAAGGAGGACTACACGCACCCGAAATCCTACAGGCCCATCGGACTTCTGCCGATTCTCGGCAAGGTCCTTGAGAAAATGATGGTCCGTAGGATCCGGTGGTACACTGCACCGTATATCAGTAGCCACCAATACGGCTTCATGCCGCAGAGGTGTACCGAAGACTCCCTGTATGACCTGATCCAGCATCTGCGAACCCGGCTGAAGGAGAAGGAGATCGCGGTGCTGGTATCATTGGACATAGAGGGAGCCTTCGATAACGCCTGGTGGCCTGCTATACGGTGCAGACTGGCAGAAACTCGCTGCCCCGCGAATCTGCGGCGCCTTGTCGACAGCTATTTTAGCGATCGCAAGGTGTCCGTACGGTACGCGGGGGCAGAGTGGGCCAGAGAGACCACCAAGGGGTGCGTGCAGGGATCCGTAGGCGGCCCAACCTTCTGGACCCTCCTCATCAACCCTCTCCTGGAGGAGGTGGCAAAGACCGGGACACACTGCCAGGCGTTCGCAGATGACGTCGTGCTGGTCTTCTCGGGGCAGAAGGCCCAGGACATCTCGAGTCGGGCCAATGCCGTTCTCGCCCGTGTTCATGAATGGGGGGTCAGGAACAAGCTGAGGTTCGCACCACACAAAACAAAGGTGATGGTGCTAACCAACAAGCTGAAGTTCGACTACCCATTACTGAACATGGGAGGTGAGCCGCTTGGCCGGACTGGGGAGGTCCGGATACTTGGCCTCACAGTTGACGATAGGCTCACGTTCAACAGTCACGTGAAGAACGTGAGCAAGAAGGCACAGGGCCTCTATCGTCAGCTGTGCAGGGCTGCGAAGGTATCTTGGGGTCTAAACTCGGAGGTGATCAGAACGATGTATCTGGCGGTGCTGGAGCTGACGATTTTGTATGCAGCGAGTGCATGGGCGCCGGCGGCTAGGAAGCTGCTGGTCCGCAGGCAGTTGGACGCGGTCCAGCGGGGCTTCGCGCAGAAGATCGCGAGGACCCACAGGACCGCGTCCCTGCACTCGGCCCTTATACTTGCCGGGTTGCTTCCTCTGGACCTTCGGGTCCAAGAAGCAGCCCGCTTATTTGAAATAAGAAAGGGTCATTCCCGGCAGGTGGTAGGGGACCGAGACCTGGAGGTACCGGTCGGCTACCTGAGACTACCGCACCCGTCTGGTCAAGTTGGTGTGGAGTTCTCCTGTCTGGGGGAAAGTGCGGAGGAAGTCCGACTTGCCACCGCGGCTGCCGACTTGGTAATTTATACCGACGGCAGCCGCATAGAGGATAAGGTGGGTGCGGCGTTCTGCGTCAAGCGGGGCGCCGCAGAGCTGTACACAAAAAAGCTCAAGTTGGGCAACTTCTGCACCGTATACCAGGCAGAGCTGCTGGCTCTAGCTGAGGCAACAGGGTACGCGGCCGGCGAGTCAGCGCAAGCCTGCGCCATATTGAGCGACTCGCGGTCCGCCCTCGAAACTGTCGCAAGATCGGACACCCTCCACCCCTTAGCGTTAAGAGTGAAGGAGAATGTGATGAAAGTGAGAGAAAAAGGGAAGGATGTAAGGTTGTATTGGGTGAAAGCGCACGCGGGGATGGAGGGGAACGAGAGGGCGGACCAGCTTGCCAAGGAAGCGGCCCTGAAGAGTAAAAGACGACCAGAATATGAGAGATGCCCTGTTTCATTCGTCAAGCGGCAACTGAGACAGGAGTCGCTGGACGAATGGAACAGGAGGTATGTAGAAGGAACGACGGCTTCGGTAACGAGGATGTTTTTCCCGGACGCCGCCTCAGCTTACCGCGTGCTCCGCAGCATCGAGGTGGACGCGGTCTCGGCCCAGCTCTTCACGGGGCACGGGGGGTTCTCTGAGTACCTTTATAGGTTTAAGCTCAAGGAGGACCCCTCGTGCTTCTGTGAACCGGGCGTGGGCCAGACCGTGATCCACCTTGTGGCCCGGTGTCCCGCATTCGGGGGACTCCGGTACGACTTCGAGTGCCGGTCTGGCGTGCAAATCAAGGAGGACTCGATTGCCTCCCTGATAGGCGGGGAATTCAAAAATTCATTCTTAACCCTCTGTAAAGAAATAGTCAAAAAAGCCACAAGCATAAACAAAACGCAAACATAATAAACAAATAGAAAATAGAAAATAAAGTGACAAATGAAACATAAATCTGTGATAAATGAAAAATAATTATAGAGTAAGAAATTTATTGTAAAATATTAATAAATTGTTATTATTGTAAAATAAAAAAGGAAACATAAAAATACAAAATGGAATTAGTAATAAGAAAAGAGGAAAGAATGAAAGTTGAATAGAGCGAATGAGAAAGAAAGATGAATTGTTGAATGAAAGATAGAAAACAGACTGAAAGAAATGATAATGTAAAGAAAGAAAGACGAGTAAGAAAATAAAAACGTATGTGAAAAATATTGCTGAAAAGGTCCCTGTCCCAAAAATCAGATAGGGGTACGAGAGGCCCCCAATAGCGGGGGTCATAAAAAAAAAAAAAAAAAAAAAAAAAAAAAACCTAACCTAACCTAACCTAACCTAACCTAACCTAACCTAACCTAACCTAACCTAACCTAACCTAACCTAACCTAACCTAACCTAACCTAACCTAACCTAACCTAACCTAACCTAACCTAACCCAGACCGTGATCCACCTTGTGGCCCGGTGTCCCGCATTCGGGGGACTCCGGTACGACTTCGAGTGCCGGTCTGGCGTGCAAATCAGGGAGGACTCGATTGCCTCCCTAATAGGCGGGGAATTCAAAAATTCATTCTTAACCCTCTGTAAAGAAATAGTCAAAAAAGCCACAAGCATAAACAAAACGCAAACTTAATAAACAAATAGTAAATAGAAAATAAAGTGACAAAATGAAACATAAATCTGTGATAAATGAAAAATAATTATAGAGTAAGAAATTTATTGTAAAATATTAATAAATTGTTATTATTGTAAAATAAAAAAGGTAACATAAAAACACAAAATGGAATTAGTAATAAGAAAAGAGGAAAGAATGAAAGTTGAATAGAGCGAATGAGAAAGAAAGATGAATTGTTGAATGAAAGATAGAAAACAGACTGAAAGAAATGATAATGTAAAGAAAGAAAGACGAGTAAGAAAATAAAAACGTATGTGAAAAATATTGCTGAAAAGGTCCCTGTCCCAAAAATCAGATAGGGGTACGAGAGGCCCCCAATAGCGGGGGTCATAAAAAAAAATAAAAAAAACCTAACCTAACCTAACCTAACCTAACCTAACCTAACCTAACCTAACCTAACCTAACCTAACCTAACCTACCTACCTACCTACCTACCTACCTACCTACCTACCTACCTACCTACCTACCTACCTACCTACCTACCTACCTACCTACCTACCTACCTACCCACCTACCTACCTACCCACCGACCTACCTACCCACCGACCTACCTACCCACCGACCTACCTACCCACCGACCTACCTACCCACCTACCTACCCACCTACCTACCCACCTACCTACCCACCTACCTACCCACCTACCTACCCACCTACCTACCCACCTACCTACCCACCTACCTACCCACCTACCTACCCACCTACCTACCCACCTACCTACCCACCTACCTACCCACCTACCTACCCACCAACCTACCCACCAACCTACCCACCTACCTACCTACCTACCTACCTACCTACCTACCTACCTACCTACTAGATAGCACTCGAGGATCGACCACTGTTTTCCAAAAGTGCCAGTGAAAAGGCGGTTGAAATCATAAGGAGGCTGACTGAGGCCTGCGATGCAACAATGCCAAGGCGACGCAACAACAACCGAACCCCACCGGTGTACTGGTGGAATGATAACATTGCTGAGCTTAGGAAAATATGTGTTAAGGCGCGTAGAACCTCCCAACGGGCTCGGAAAACACCACAATTCGAGCAGCTCTACGACAAATATAAGGAAGCGCGATTAAAATTAAATAAATCCATTAAAGAGAGCAAGAGAAACGCGTGGAAAATATTGTTGGAAGAGGTTGAAAAAAATCCATGGGGCAAGCTGTACCAGGTTGTAGTTAAACAACTGAGACATGAGAATACAACGCCCACTTGTCCTATTCTACTAGGAAGAATTGTAAGAGCTCTGTTTCCCACGCAACCAAAATCCTCCTTTCAGCTAGGGATTGTGAATCCGAATGAAATCCCCCCTATTACCAAAAAGGAGCTAATGGTAGCATGCGGTAGGGTTGGAAACAACAAAGCTCCGGGACCGGATGGGATCCCCAACGTAGCTCTTAAGCAAGCTATTGTAGCAACACCAGGAGTCTTCTTGGAGGCCTACAATAGCTGCTTACTGGAAGGGACCTTTCCTACCGCGTGGAAACGACAGAGACTGGTACTTCTCCCTAAAGGTAAGAAGCCACCAGACGAGCCATCGTCATACCGGCCCCTCTGTATGCTGGATACTGCGGGGAAAATACTAGAACGTATTATCCACAGCAGGATCGAAGCAGCAGTTGAACCCCACCTAGCTAGCTCACAGTATGGGTTCAGAAAAGGCCGGTCTACGCTAGACGCTATAGAGCAAGTAGTCAATATAGCAAAACTAGCAGTGTCTGGGAAAAGATGGAAGAGAGGCTCGATAAAATACTGCCTGGTTGCCACCTTGGACATTAAAAACGCCTTTAACTCAGCAAAATGGGAGGTCATCATGGGGGCACTTAGCTCACTGAATGTACCTCTATACCTACGTAAAACAGTCGCTAGTTACTTCTCTGATAGGGTCCTCATATACACTACGGAAATCGGGACGGAGGAGTACAAAGTCACCGGAGGCGTCCCACAGGGGTCAGTACTAGGGCCACTTTTGTGGAACGCTATGTACGATGGACTCCTAAAGAAACATCTACCCAGCGAAACTAAACTCGTCGCATTCGCTGATGATCTAGCAGCCGTTATAGTAGCGAAACACGTGGAGGAAGTGAAGTGGGCATTTGAAAGATCCTTCCAAATAATCACCCTGTGGATGAGGTCAGTCGGACTAGAACTGGTTGAGCAGAAGACGGAAGCAGTGCTCATTACTGGCAGGAGAGTTGCGGAGACCATCACACTCAATGTCGGCAGCTGTGAAATCGCAACTCAACCAGCTATACGGTACCTTGGAGTAATGATCGACCATAGGCTAAACTTTAAAGATCAGGCTGAGAGAGCAGCAGCGAAAGCGTCTCTGGTGACAGCTAAACTCTGCCGACTCATGCCTAATGTCAGAGGTCCCAAACAAAACAGAAGGAAGTTATTAGCGTCGGTGACTACGTCAGTGCTTATGTATGGGGTGCCCATATGGTCTGACGCACTGAACAAACAGGAGTACCGTCGGAAAATCGCCTCTGTTTACAGAGTCAGCACCCTACGGGTAGCTAGCGCCTTTCGTACAGTATCGGAAGATGCGGCATGCGTGATAGCGGGTATGGTTCCTGTTGCGCTTCTTGCAGACGAAAGAACTGATCTTTACCGAAGCAAAAAAAGCAAATCAGACCCAACTTCAGCTGAACTTCGAATTCGGGGAAGACTGAAAAGCTTGCAACAGTGGCAATCGTCCTGGGAAAAGTCGACGAAAGGAAAATGGACACATAAGCTAATACCAAACCTAGAGCCATGGGTGAACCGGGATCATGGAGAGTTGAACTACTACCTAACTCAGATGATATCCGGCCACGGCTGTTACCGAGCATACCTCCATAGGTTCAAATACGAAGATTCCCCTGACTGTCCTAATTGTGTTGGAATTATTGTAGATGCAAAGCACATCTTTTTCGTCTACCCCCGATTTAACGAAGCCAGAAAGTCTTGGGAAGAAGGTGTAGGATGCAAAATCTATCCTGAAACTCTGATAGCTACAATGCTATCCTCGCCTTTGGCCTGGGAACTTACGAGCGCGTATTGTACGACTGTGCTGAAGGAATTGCGAAAAATAGAGCAGGAACGAAGGAAGCTGGCCTGAACAGCCAGTTTATCAGAGAAAGCTGCGGCTAAATCCCCCCCGCGAAGTAATGCCTAGCGGCCATGCCGCGGGGAACAGGGATACCGAAGAAAGAGGATTGTTTTTAGTCGGTATTGACGCCTAGATCGAGTCCGACATACGGGGCATCACTATCAGGCCCTATGATACGTAAACGTATTTTTAAACCTCTTGGAAAAAAAAAAGAAAAAAAAAACCTTCCTACCGACCTACCTACCTATCTACATTGGCTGGCCGCATCTAAACGTTCAACTCGTGAAATAAAGTGTTTTTCCAGAAGAAACAAAATGTTAAAAAATCGCGTCAATAGGGCGCTCGCGTTCAATAACTACCGCCCCTGCACTAGCTGGCCGCATCTATACGTTCAACTCGTGAAATGTCGTTTAATTCGAGTTGAAGCCAAATGTGAAAAAACGCGCCCATAGGGCGATCGCGTTTGATACCTGCCGCCTCTGCACTGGCTGGCCGCTTCTAGCCATTCAAATAATGATATAATGTTTATTTCGCGATGACAAAATCTTGGGGTCTGAACTCGGAGGTGATCAGAACGATGTATCTGGCGGTACTGGAGCCGATAATTTTGTATGCAGCAAGTGCATGGGCGCCGGCGGCTAGGAAGCTGCTGGTATAACAAGAGAGGAATCAAAGGTCACAGAGCGAAAGAGAATGAAAGAAGAAATGTGGAATGAACACGGAATGAAAGATCGTAGGATGCATAAATGAAGAGAACGAAAATAAAAAAAGATTGTGAAAAATTAAATAAATGAAAATAAAAGTCCCTGTCCCACACCAGATAGGGGGAACGTGAGGCTCCCAATAGCGGGGGCCATTAAAAAAAGAAAAAAAAAACCTGACCTTACCTAACCTAACCGACCCGCTGGTCATCCTCAGAGACGTGATGGCTTATAATACGAATGAAGAGATAGTAAAAGCCATCAAGACACAGAACAAACACCTACTGGTCGACGTCTCTGAGGAGGATCAGAGGGCAGAGGTGAGGTTCAGGAGGAGGGCGCGAAACGTGCAGACTGTCTACGTCGTCATGCGCGTGTCGCCTGCTCTCTGGGGACGGCTGACGGCTGCGGGCTACATGCACGTGGACCTTCAGCGAGTGCGGGTGCAGGACCACTCCCGCAATCCCTTCATTTCCTAGAGAATCAAGAATCCCTCAATTTGAACTCTTGGTTAATTTTTATAACACCGTATGTGGCAATATACTTTTGACTGTTTTTGAAGTTTTATTCTAACAAAGAAAAAAACAGTTATTTTTATTATTACAATTTACGCGTCATCATCGCCGTCACTATCATCAGCACAATCTCGGCACGCAGGGTCAAGCAGACTCATCCCCTTCGCGCGCTAAAAGACGCGCACATGTTCGCGGGTCCACTTATTACTTACAAGAGCCCGGTCATTTATATACTTCGGTATAGTTGCGATGCGGCGTGACGATTTCTCATTGTATAACTTTAACCCTTCGGGTCAATGGCGCGTGTATTATACGTGTGTATACTTCTATTAGCGATTTCATGCGAACATTCAATTTACTTTCCAACACGAGTATCTACTCAGAGTGATTTTTTTACGTATCCTTACAATACTACACTAGAGTCAAGCTCAACGGGATCTTGTTTTCCCAGGTTCTCCCAGGCTCGGTCTTTTGGTTGAGGTTTAATAGATACTAAAAAGATTTAAGTTTAAATTTAATAGACCTAAAATTTCATCAATTGATTCAAAAGTGGATGTAAACAACTGCATGAATAAATATAATTTGAATTTGAATACCGCCGCTAGAATATCCAGGAAAATCGCGATAGAACTATATTGTTTTGACAATGGATTGACATTAACTTATTAATTGAATTTATTCGTTAGCTTACGAACTAAATTGTAAATTTGACCGTTGCAAAGTCTGCAACTTTAAATTTCGGCGCCATCTATTGACATATTTTGACACTCGTTCAAAGTTTAGTGAAGATTTGAAAGAAAAACTACTTGCTTACAATAGATGGTACAGATTTTGTTTTCATAAATTTTAAGCCGATTAAAATACACTGAATATTATGGTGTTTTAAGTAGAGTGAAGTTCTCTTCCTAATTTAATTAAAAGAATATTGTGTGGAGTAAATCGCGCGTCTGTTGCTCACGGATTACTTTTATTGACAAAATTGCATGACTATATATACACGGAAATGATGTTATACACGATAAAACAAATATTTATTCTTTCGAATTGGCTTTGCTAAGCAACTTCAAAAGGAAATTGATATCAAGTACATTTATTTCATACAATAACATGAGACATAAACATAACCTGAGACTGAGGCGTCTTTGATTGGGATTCGCTGTGTAATGTTACGAAATGGATATTTCAAGACATGACGCTAGTGAAAAATTAATTCTAGTGTCCATTAGTAAACACATGTTTTGTTTGAAAACTTTAAGATACTATATAGGTTGTAGGTGTAGGTGCCAACTTGTTACATACATTAAAAGTTTTGAAAGGTATTTTAAAGTTTTGTGCGGTAGAAGGTAAAGTTTGTGTAAAAATGTGGTTACGCGCGATCAGCGGACGGAGGCGAGTCACTGCCCGCGCACCTCGGGGAGGGTGATGATAGCCAAGAGTGATCGCAGGTGTACTTGCACATGTACAGAATGTTTACAATTTACACGACCTCACGCAACCGCGTCATTGATTCCGCCCGATTTCGAATCGGCGTCCGAATTCAAATTTGAAATTCGAACGCGCAACAATTATTTAACAATAAACTATTGTGGCCGTAGCCGCGATACGGAGCGAGAACGCTTGAATGGCAATATTTTTGGAAAATCCATCAAGATGGCGACCAACGACAAGCGGTATTTAAGAGAGTTCGACTCGTAGAGGATTGATTATATATGAAAAATGTATTATTAGTTAAACTGCAATTATTAATGAGTGGTATATTAAAAGTCTTGCGCAATTGTTCCTCGGCCTGTTGACCCGCGCAATTTTGTGCTCATGGGTACGGGCAGAAACAAGACTAGTATATATAATGGGCCGAAGGGCCTACATGTCATGTTTATTGATATACAAAACTTTAGATTACAACTATACTTTTTTACTGTAGAATAGGATATCGGTAAATAGCTTCAGCGATGGGGATTTGAGGTGTCAGTGTATTTTATAAAATATGCTTCCTGCATCTAATTACATCGAATTCCTTTTTTTAAATAATAATATTGACTACCGATAATTCAAAATTAAATGTATTAACTACATTAATCGATTGTATTCTGAGATCACAATTGTGATAATTATAAACACACACTAATCAAACTTTTTTATTTTGCTTCATACTATTTATATATAAACAGAACAACAAAGTCGATATTTCGGTACTTTTCATGCTCTGGAGCGCAATCACTGGATAAATGTCAAAATATACTCTAGTCTAAAAAGACATTATGGATATTTGGTACTTGCATTATTTCTTTTTATTAAAAAACACATATTCAAGCATGTAGACTTTGCAGCGGTTGGAAGCGCTTGACAGATCTTAGCGCTCCGCGTCGTGACTTCGTGCTGTTGTCACCGCGCCGGGGTTTCCCCGAGGGCAGTCAAAACATCTCGACATGATGGACAACATACTTTGAAAGTTATTTATATACGAATTATTCAATAACTTAATTTTTAATATAAAATACTATAGAGTATTGCAGATTGTAATAAATAAAACTAGATGTCGTAGTTAAGAATTGCACGTATAACACTAATTTTCAATGTAATTTAAAAGTAAAATAAAGTCATCAAACTTTCCTTTTAAATAAAAGTAATCGTTTCCTAAACTAGAGATGCACCGTGCGCGGCGCCCGACTTGTTCTCAGGTTAAAATAAATACGAACATTCACTCACCATTATGATTATTCCTAGTTTTCGTCGTACAACATTAAATAAGTCACGTACGGCACGAGGTATACGTGTGCACAATAAAATTACACAACGCTTTCGATGTGCCACGGGAGAAATTTGAAATCAACGTTAAGAGCACATTATTAAAAAAGTACCACCGGCTCGGAAGACAGTTCTACAATTATAGTTTTACAAATATAGTTTTCGACGATAATAATTAGGTTCCGGGGCAACAATATTTAATTTCACACTTTAACATGATATATTATATGATGTATTATTCATATAAGAATACTCACCAGCTCAACTGCTCAGCAGAACTGCGTTCCGAGCCGGCGGCAGCTTCCTGCAGGACTGGTGATGTGACATCTTAGGTTGATTAACGATTCGTAAGTGCTTGTAGCGGCCGCTTTCAATAAACAATATTTTGATTTTGATTTTCAGTCGCCTGTGAATACACAAACCTCACATTGTTATTGAAACACTTGACAAGGCAATAGACAGCGCGGCGCGGGGCCCCGGGGCACGGCGGCGCGCGGCCTCAGCGAGCAGTACGGTAACCAAATCGTTTGAGTTCCGGGACATGAAATATTTTAACAAATATATACAATTTTGTTTTTGCATTATTTTATTAGTTTCTGTCAATTCTCTATGGAGACAGAGTACACGTGTAGTTGTCACTTTCATATTTTCAGCCGTTTGGTAACCTACGAGAGTCGTACGACTCATAAATAATCTATCTTATTGACAGATGATGGACTTGGAGTCACGGTTGGAGTGCGACAACACTGTACCTTGTGCGCCGCGTGAGTGCGGTTACTTGCCATCACATCGTAGATGTGTAAATAGCCGTGTCCCTTTGACAACTCCAACCATCACCTAATGGTTTCACACAACGATCGTTTATTTCGTTTAGAATGGAGAACCTTTTTTATTCTTAGGGTATCTACTTCAATACATACATGTTTTATAAAAGAAATAATCTTTCGTCCAATCTTTACCTAGATTTTATTTTATTACGTCACGCTGCATTCAATGACGGTGAATGAAAAACCGTGTGTAAATTTGTAAGACTGCATGTGTAAAATAAATTGGTTAGCCCCGAGGGCGTGAGGTGCGCTTATGTCGACGGCCTGGTCACCGTAGCGCGCAGAGACCATTTTTGTCTTCAGACCGCGCCCGCGTGCCGAGGGCCGCGCGGGGCGCGCGCGACCAGCGATTTAAGCCCGTGTCAGCGTATACATCTTAATTCAAAATGTAACGACAACAAAATTAGTTTTTTTGTGTGCGCTCAATTCAATAATGGCTGCATAAACAATACTTTGTGTAGCGTTCACGCGGGACAGCTCGCGGAACACCGTCAAAGAGATGGTACCTGCCATTTCGTATTCTTTAGTTTTCATAGCCCCCTTTTTGGAGTACAGTACTTCCTCTGTCTTGCATGCACTAGCACTAATTTTACTAAATATTTTTTGACCATATTATTTGCGTTCTCGTCTTTTTTCCGTCTCAAAATTTCGTATACCTCCTCACTTTTGTTAATAAAAATTACTTTTCTACTTTCATATTACATTTGTCACATATTTTAATATTTATTTTAGCTAGCTACACTTTTGTTTTTTTTGTCCCTACTTGTTACCCTTTTTACGGTCTCTCCTTTGACCCTTCTGCAATACTCTATAGAGATCCCGCGGCTCTCCTCGTTCTCCATAAGTGGTGAGATGTTCCTTTCTTCGACCTCTCTTGGCGCCTCTCTTGACTCTTTTTTGGCGCGCCAAGTGCAGGGCAGCCGATTGTCAGGTTGTGCCGTTTGTATAAAAGAAATATATATATTTAATAAAAATGGGTGGGCAGATGGCGACAAAAAGGCACACAAAGAGAAATATATATGTGTTTAATTATCTAAGGGTAGTGGGCAGAAGGCCTGGTCTAATTTTGCACCGCAGTTCGGTACTCCCCTGATGGTGGTGGTAGGCAGTCGCACGACCTCCCAGGGACTGGTCAGGCGGCAGCAAGTCGAGAGCAGGGAGCGCCGATAGGTTGCAGTATGTGTCGGTTCCGGTGCACGGTGATATAATTTCAACGGTGTAAAACTTGCAGTATAAAACTTGTAGTATAAACTTTGCAGTATAAAGGTAGCAGTATCAAAGTCGCAGCGTAAAACTCGCAGTATAAGAATTGCAATGTAAACTTTGCAATCTAAAACTCGAAGCGTAAAACTCGCACCTGTGAATAAATGTCACAGTTATGATATACATATATAAGTATATGTACAATTTGCTCCGCTGACAGTAAACCCGGAGATGGCTTGCGATGAAGTAAGGGCAGAAACCGAAAGCAGTTGATGTGATTGTTTACTGTCAGAACGGAGTTACAAAATGTAAAGAATGTAAAACAAAAATAGAAGAGATTAATAAATAAACAAATTGAAAAGTAATAATGAATACATAATGATGGAACTATGGACACAGACAAAATGTTGAGCTCTAACTTATAGATAAACGCTACTTAATAATGATGTCTTCATAATATTTGTTCAACACTTACCCCTTGGGGTGCGAGACGATGTAAAGGTTGTGGCGTGAACTAAATGATGCCCGGAGAATGAATAGGACCAAGGCGTGAATTTATAACGTAAATTCTAATTGGCCCCGGCGCGTGAGAAGTCACATAGCTGGTGAACGCAACCGACACAAAGAATGTGCGTCGGTGCGTGAGACGACACCTAGCTAGTGAACGCGACCGAGGCCTGGATCCTTCTCCCGAGCACTCGTATAAACTCTGTGTGCTGGTCGCGGGCGCATTGGAATTTTTGTTATAAAAACAAAGATCCGTTAAACCAATAGCAAGCTCCCACGACCCCACGCCACTTGAGACGTACCGTTACCCGCTAAGGGTTGAACAATTTTTTGCTGTATTGCAATTTATGAGACGTTTCTCGTGATAATATTTTTTTGGTTAAAATTTTAACTAAGATTTATGGGACGTTAACTTACAACGTTACAAGGTGCACCACGGCCTGGGCCACGGCAGGGTCACAGGAGCTCGAGGGACTTTCCTTCAGGCTACGCAGACGTGGACGCAGAGCGACGAACTGTACGCGAATAGTTAGTGTTCGTCGTGCTGATACAGACTTCGGCACCGAGAATATATCACATCTTTTAAATACAAGCAGCAGTTTATGTCGAGCCCTGTCCTAACACGTAACAATACAATAAAATACACATAAACGTTTTTAGCGCATCGGCAAATGTGCTATGCTGCACTGCTTTCAAGTTTGGTTATCCAATATCTATGCATGCTATGAACTATGCAACTATGCTATGAAAGAGCTAACAACAAACTCACACCGTTTCGTTTTTGATAATATACTTCCACAGTTATGTTCCACAGTTACAGTTCCAGAGTAGTTAATTCTGAAGTTTTAGTATCACTTCAAAAACCTTTACACAATAATTTTTTCCCAAGTTTTTTAGTCATCGTTGTATGACTGGGTGTGCTGCACATAATGGCCGACCTGCCTGCAAAGGCTACGTAGGTCCGTCTCCAAAGAGATCAATTTGCCTCGCGAGTTCTTATGTAAGGTCTGAACCGGGATTGTACAGTGTACACGGGCAGAGAGTTAAGAGGCGATAGTTTGGTGAGTGCGAGGCGGCGCGCGGCCCCCGCGGCTCAGCGGCTGCAGCTCGTGTCAGTGGCGGTGCGGACACGAGCACGTAATCGCTCCGGCGCGGCGCTCCCGTCGCGGCCACTTCCCGTGCAGCTGACAAATTGCACGCTGCAGATTGCATCGCCGCCTCGCAGCCTTTGGAATTGCAAATGTAATCTAAGCTTACGACGTTGGATTTTATTTCCATTGCTGTTTGTGAAAATATATATTCCTTGATTTTGTGTGCAAACGGTACAAACTATTTTTTACTTACTCTAAATTGTACATTAAACAGAAAAAACACGGAAGGACCACCGCGCTTAGGTCGAAGGTCCAGCGTTAGCCGCGCTGGTTGACTTTTTCCTTCTTTTCGTATTCAAAACATGAACAATAGTTGGAGAGATTAATGAAGTGATCGCGGGAAGCAGCGCGAGGCGCGCGAAAGTTTTCTCGTTTAGAATTGCAACACAAACGGTAACTACAATCCATCTCCCGTCTGCTCATTAAAAGCCAATTTCACTGCAAATTTAAGTTTTGCTGCGCTCGTAACGAGAATAGATGCAGCCGCCGCCGCCGCCGCCCGCGCTGCGCAGTATTTTCACTCGTGGGTTAAGCGCACGGGCTCGTCACGCCGCCGCAGGCGCTGAGTGAGCTGGCGGCGCGCCGGTTGCTCTCAAGCAGGCGCCTCGACTCGGGCGCGTGTCCTGGTCGCGACGCACGGACGGACATCGAGCAGCTGAGGTGTGCGCGTGCGCAGGAGGGAGGTGCTCCCCGCCGGCTGCGCTGACCAGACCGCAATTCTATTATTCAATTAGCAAATATTTAAATGATAAGAATCCTTGGCAGTGATGTCACCTGGTTATTTTGATTTCATTTAGGCTATATCTGATAAAGTGTTTATGTATAAACCTGTAATGTTGAACTTTATTCAAAGGTGTGTGGTTATGGAGTTTCTTCTTGCTTTTTCTCCTCAACTATAACACTGCGAAGCAGAGTCAAAAATACATTTTAAAAATAATAAATAATAAATTGATAATAAGATATGTTTAGGTTCCAAAGTAGAATAAACGAATTTTATCTTAATCAACGTCTTCAATGTATTTTTGAACTAAGCCCTGTTAACCGCGTGAAACATTATCATTATCACTGTAGCCGTGGGGCGACAAATGCTGGGCAACAGCTGCCGCGTGGACATCCCGCAGGAGCAGCCGGGAGCGTCGTGCGTCCTGTGATGACCTTGCCAAGGTCATGCAGCCCCGGTGGCCATCTGTTGTGTACAAAATAAATACAGACAAGATATTACAAGAGTGCAAAGAATAGTAAACTTTGCTCAGCTGCGTGTTGTAGTGACGTCGTTACCCTTTCAAGAAATTATGTTTCTTTGTGTTTTGCGACGTATTCAAATGCGTCGTAATGGCATACAGGGTGATTGTTTATGAGTGTAAAATCTTTAACAGGGTAAATATTTGATGTTGCCTCATTTGTTATCAACTAACACATGGTACATCTTAACGCACATACACCACTGGTTTCCCACTCTGTATTGACAGAAGTCAATAGCTTGTTCCTTTTTAGTTCAAAAAATAAATTACAGGTACATATTTCAGAGTGATCGCTTTATACCGTGTGATAGGAAATAGCTGTAAAAGGTTTAAAGCTTGTTGCGGATAAATGACTTAAACGTGTACCAAATTAACAGAACCTCTAATCAATCTTCCTAAACGTAAACAAGGAGGTTTCAGTTCCCTGATTGTCAGCATGGGGCGGTTGACTGTCTTGCAAGCGGTTGTGGGTTGGTTGATCTGTATGTTGTCAGCTGGGACCTTACGGTAAGAACGATAGCTCTATATCTTACTTACTTTAATAAAGGCGCAGTAGAGGCCTCCTTGAACTGGTCCTATTAGAGGTCAATGAGGGAGGTATACATGCAGCGGGGGATATTCTACTGGTAAAATGTTGATGATGATGAAGTTGAATATAAAACGTTAACAATTAATTGCAGGTAATTAGTAGCAGAGCCGCGGAAGCCCCGCAGAAACAATTGTCTTAAGAAGTCTGTACTTGAACCCTTTGTCTTATCTCGTTCGTCGGACCGACAGAAACGCGCGCACAAACTGTACTTTATATTCCTCTTTCGAATTGGTTCAAGCCTGTCAACGCAATGTATCTGTGCAGTAGCGATGCGATAGAGTCAGTACGTTTGGTCAACACCAGAGCTGCGCGAGTGTTGCACCAATAATAAACACTACGTGTGTCGGCGCGCGCGTGCAAGGCGGGCCGGCAGCGCTGGTTTAATGTTTCTATTCAATTTGCGTTTGCAGTTTTTGATGAGTTGCGAGCGACGGGATGCGGGCGCGGGCGTGCGCGGGGGTGCGCGGGGGTGCGCGGGGAGCGAGTCCGGCCCGGCCCGCATACAGCTCGCCGGGAGTCGGCAGTTCGTAGTTTTCTGTGAAACTTTTCTCGTGTGCAAACAGACGACGCCCGGGGACGAAGCGGCCGGCGCCGAGTCGCGCGCCGGTGCCGACGGGTTCAGTTCCTGCGCCGCGACCGTCGCCCCGACCCGCTGCCGGTGCCGCGTGTCCACAGTGCGTGTCGGTGACGTCACCACCACGGCATTCGTGTTTTCTAGTGAAATGTAAAGCGCGCTGAACTGCGGCGGTGGCTTGCTTATTGAACCCACACGGGGTCCGGACTGGCCCCGCAGTCTGCAGTCAATTGTAGCCGCTCTGTGTCAGCTTTTTTAACCAATATTTAACTAAGCCGATACGCTTAGTGAAGTATTATTATCATAGGTTTTTAGTAGTAGAAGACGTTCACGGTTGGACATAGCTCTTCCCAATAACACAGTACAATACCGGTTGCTCTCCGGTTGGTTGATATTGCATCCAGTTTTTCAAAGACCTTACAGAACACATCGGTCTGCCTCGTAGGTAGACGTCCTGCGATGGGTTTGCCGGTCCGTAACTACCGCTCCAGGACTTCATGGCCCGCGCGCCGTCATCAGCAATTTAAAAAAATTGTGCGTTATTTTACACTCCGTAGGTAAATTTTGTAATCAAACCGTTACATTTTTAAATTTAGATTATTATTTTAGATATAGTCCCGTGTTTGTTCTAGAAGTTTAATGTGCGTCGTGTTCCAATGCGCTGGTTGCTGATTTTGTACATTCGTCAAATTCAGTCCCGTTTTTAAATGCCAGAGCAAGTTTGTGAACCCAATATAAATAAATAAATTATAACTTTTTGAACGCGTTATTATCATTCGCCTGTGAAATGGAGACATAGCTACTTTTCTAAAGTGGAGGTAGACTCCAAACTCTGCCTTGTCAATAATGCAGGCCAACCAAGATTTCCCCCGAGCTCGGCTCGCTCGACGGCCTGGCTCACTCGGCGGCACGCCGCGGGCCTTTAGTTCTTAAATTTAACTTTAATTTCAAATTCAATAAACGTCACGCACAGTGCGGCGCAGGAAGCTCACGCTACGCACACTGGTCAACTTGGTGTAACGATCACAACTCGTAGCCGGGGCCGAAAAACGCATCCGTGAGCTTCATAGTGCTACTCCTAGCGCCATCTATTTACTTTTCAAGATATTTACGGCTCCGTATTAAACTTAATTATGTTCAATGACTACGGGTAATATTACAAGAGCACGGTTAGTTAAATGTCGTTAACAAAAGTTTTTAATTATAGGTTCACAAGCTAGCTGCTACTTAATAACAAATAGTATTGAGCTTAACGTATGTACAAACGGACTGTTAAACATTTAATCGGAGCCATAGACTACACAATGAGTACGTTGAGTAATCAATAGATAGCGCTACGTGTAGAGTAACAAATATATATATGTATTTTTTAAATATATTTTATTCCGTGAGTAAACTTAAAAAGCTACCATAATTAGATTAACTATATTTGTTATTATATACAAACGCTTTTATTTTTTCACTTGAAAAGGAGTGACAGAACTAAATGTTTATTTAATGACAATGCTAGTCGTGTTATGCTGACAGGGCCGCTCACTTTGTTTTCACATGCGTCAGACCCAATGTTATGTGTTTTAAGTGATGCACCTAGTTCGTGAACCTAAAATAAAATAAAATTCAGATCGGCGCGGGCTATAACTCCGTGAATGAGGTTGTTCCGTTGCCGCGAGGCTCGTTTGCAAACCGTAACACACGTTACTGGACACTCGAGGCGTCGCGAGTGAAGATGTTTTATTGCAGGGGTACTGCCGACCAGGACTTCGCGTGGCTAGAGTTTGTAGTATCGTGCAGCAGCTGCGTCTGCACCGTCCTTGTGCCCTAAACTGTGGTACCATCACGAAGCTCCTTGCGGAGGAAATGCGTGGTCGCCCGCCCCTACTGCATGCTTTTATTGTTTCGTATGAAAATCTTCTGATAAAGTATTAGATGATTTCTTTTCTGTGGAAAACAACGCTACGTGGGATGCCTACCCACTAAAGCGCCTGTGGTGGTTGTCCTCCCTGCCTTTGGTGGGGTCGCTGGGTTTCCTACGAAAGGCGCACGTGTCGCTCAGTGCTTCCGTAA
This sequence comes from Battus philenor, assembly GCF_028537555.1. Taxonomy (NCBI): domain Eukaryota; kingdom Metazoa; phylum Arthropoda; class Insecta; order Lepidoptera; family Papilionidae; genus Battus; species Battus philenor. The sequence continues at coordinate 60,863 of NW_027181689.1, forward strand.
ATTCTGGAATTTGTCCCAGTGAGGGCTTCGCGTCGTGGGTTGTGTCCGATCCTTCGCCTAGCCGCGTGCGGGCCGCAGCAACAGGTCGGGCGCGCCTGTTGCCGCGCAGTCGCGCCGGATTCGTTTACTGCGCCATAAATTCTGCCAACTGCCAATAACCTTCCCGCGCGCCGCTCGCGGAGGCCGCTGATCTTCCGCTCGTCCGGCAGCCGCCCGCCCCGCAGCAGCGACGTGCGGGTCGGATCTCTATTCAGAAACCCCTTTCAGAAACTTGTTTCCCGTTGTTTGTTGTTTCGGTGAAAATGTTTTTCCACAAACGCTTTCGGAACGGGTCAAGTCGGAAGTGCACCGACTGGTCACTCCGTCATTTCATTTATTCCTTCCTTTTTATTATTATCCACTTAAGGCTGTTTACAGTGACCAAGTGGTTTTCTCTCCGGCAATGGGAATGCGAGAAGAGGCCACATCGAGATCCCTCTTTAATCACATACTTAAAGTTGAAGTTACCGACACCTGACGGTCTAGCACAGTGACAGGCGGGGAAGATCCAGCTTGCCTCTGGAATGTGCAGTGAAAAAGATAACTGTCCCGCAACTGACTAGCAAGGCGTCATCGCTCACCAGCGCAACACAGGAAACTTGGCGCAGATTGTAGAAGGATTATTTTAAATGATCACGGGACTGGACACTGTGCAGCAGCTTAAATCGGATTTACCGGAATTGAAGTCCTAGCAGCCGCGGCACCGGACGTTGCACTGCGAGGTTACTTCTGTTTTGTTGGCGCAACGCGCCGACTTGTAATTCCCTCGCTTCCCCTGCCCACCCCCCGCCCGCTCCGGTCGCGTCACCGCCCGGCGACGCGCGGCGACGCGCGGCCTCGTAAAAGTTTATCGAGTGCGGTAAAAGAGCAGCTCCCTTATACTTTATGACACGTGTCGTGAAAGATTCCTGATATTATTTTACACGAGTACTGCGTGCGCTGCGTGCGCTGCGTGCGTGCATGGCCCGCGTGCGTGTGTACGTAGGGCAGCGCAGTGCACGCGACTTAAAATAGTTAAGCGGACAAATCAATCAAATTTAAAACATTAAAAGCAATTTTCCTTGAGGCCCGCGTCCCATTAAGGGATTTGTGACTGAAATTTATTTGAGCCGTAAATTGTGCTCGCGGAGAAATATTAATTAGACGCGTCGATGATGATTGATGGCGGCGGGGCCGCGCCCGGGGCGGCGCCCCGCGCCTTCTCTTGATGCGCGCGTTGCCGGGACAAAGGCAAAGGTATCCTCACCGCGCCAACGCAGCGGGCGGGAACAAGTTCTGCGCCCGTGTCATTTTATTTGTATACGTATACCAGCAGTTTTTTAAAACAAAACTTTTGTTCTGACACCTTGTACAGCGTAGTGCAAGGCATTATTATTATTGTTTTAATTTTTCATGCGCAAGTCACTTTACACGTCGTGCGGAACCCGCGTGATTAGACCTGAATGCACTCACGTACTTATGTGACGCAGATTTGCGAAGAATTAGTGATCCGATCTAATTGCAATGTCTCTTTAATATTTATTTATTTATTTATTTTATTGGAGATAAACAGTAACAAAAAGTAATAAGAAAGTACAAACTAGAAGCATAGATATATAAAATTAGTTACAATTGCTACCTTATAACTATCTCACTGAAAACATTTAATGATTTATGGTCAAACAATGACAGAACAAGTAAAAACATTAATAAACAGGAGTCAAAGATTATGGTTTATAAACTTATATTATTATATTATATAATAGAATTTAATGAAAAAATCGTTTCGCAACCACCTTCGTTTTAATTTTTATTAATATTGGGTAAACCAAAATATGAGAGGCCTACTACTGCATACCTATATATAATAAAATCCATGTAATTTTGGCAAAACAAATGTTCTGTCCTGGCGTTTCGTACGGAATGGTCGTACGGTCTCCTTCACATGACAGTCTTTCATTTAATTTCGGATAGAGAACCTCTGTTTACTGCTAAACTACACAAATATGCGTGGCGACTTTCTAACACTTAATATTCAACGTTTCCAAATGAAAAATTAAGTCTCCTTTGTCACTTCCTTTCGTGCGCTACTTGGAGAAACGACCCGTCTTCAAAATATTGAACTGTTCGATTTTCTTATGGATTTATGTAACATGCGCTACGTGTAACAGTAGGTATACAACATCGACTGTTGTGGTTTCATTGCCCCAAAGCAGACAATGTCCCGTGTACGTTTTGTCTAATAGGATTCCCAGCTGCACTAAAAAGCCGCGGATTCTTGAAGCGGAAGCAGACAAGCGTGTGCCTCGATCCCCGGTCAGTGTCGGGAGAATATTATTTATCCCACGGCGCGCGTCCTCTAATTCGCTTCAATTAACGAAGTGCAAACAAAATTTGTGCCGCCCGATGTCGTTTGGAGCTCGGCAAATGAGCCAACTCCAAATTAAACCAAATGAAACTGTTTGCCAAATGCCCGACACTTTAAGCAAACTTTATTAAATAGCGCTGTTTGTTTTGGATTTAATATTCGGTTTCCGGACTGCGTTAGTAGGCGTTCTGAAACCATTCCGTCGCGTCGGCGGACGAGGTCGGCTTGCGTGTCATAGTCATCGTCAACCGCCGACCATTCTAGACAAAAGCGCTGCTGGAGTTTCTTCTACCAATTCTTTTCTCCAAGCTCATGCTTTCCAAAGTGGTAGTGTTGTTACCCGGATTATAGCAACCGAGGTAGAAGAGATTTACACTTTAACCGCGGTGTAGGTAACTCATATAAAATATGTGCATCTTAACGCTGCGATTTCAGCTTTGTAATTTGGGCAGCGCCTTTTATGGGTAAGTCAAAGTAAGTTGTAGTTAACAGGTATTATAGATAAGTGACAACTCAAGCCCAGGTGAACTCGAGGTGCTGCTTGCGCCATGTCACCATGACCGCAGCTCCGCGGAAACGCGACCTCCACAATTTATTTATTTTACTGACAAATAACAGACCGGACGCCGTTCTCGGTCCAATGAAGTACCTCGGCGTTTTCTTCCCCCCACCGCTCGCGCCGCCAGGTGCTCCCCACCGGTGGGACAACGTCAATTCTTTCTGCCGAATCAGTCGCCGTACACAACAACACGCCGTGTGCTTCTGCAACAGCGCAAGTGTGAGGGCTTTTAGTATCCCGAGGTAGATCAGTCCGGAAGAGATACAATAGATAAGTTATATTAAGTTGACTACCGGTGACAACAATGAGAAAATATAATCATTACTCATATCTTCATTAGTGAAAGCGTGATTAAGAAAAGTTAGCTTTAGTTAATTTTAACTGCAAATCAAAACGATATCGGTACCGGAGTGTCCACGTGCCTATATGCTGCCCTTGATCTTCTACCTCGTTCATTATTCTTGCAAACAAATTCTTCGCTCGTTAGATTTGGTGTTTTTTTTTGGGGACCTCTCGTTCCCTCTGCCACGTGGGGGGCAGGGACGCCACATTTCGGGTGAATGGGTTTTTCAGTTTTATTATTTTTTATTTACAAACTCCTTCCGTCCTTCACAATCTTTTACGCTTTTCTATTTTCTTTCATGTGCTATATCTTTCCTCATTTTGATTCGGTAATTCAGGAGTAGAGGCGTTTATTATTACAAAGGGTTGCTATCCTAATTGAAATAGGAGACTGTCGTGCCAAGCAGATTGCTTGGCTCTTTCTTACGAAATACTTGTTCTGGCAGAATTTCTTGTTTATTTTACTCGCGAAACGTTCTCGCGGTGTTGTTATCGCAAAGCATCTCAAGTCGATTGTGCAGGCGGTTGTGCCGTCTTCGACCAAAGCACATCGTCGGGGACGCGGGTTCACAGTTGCGTATATGCAGCTTCCATTGTCGCAGCTGCGGCGGTATTTTTCCTTCGGTTTTGTCAACAATAAATTCACGCGGATATATTTCCGTGCCGGCAGTTCGCGCGGTGCGTTGATTTACGCGCGTCGCTCGGTTCGCTTTTAATATACGCGATTTATGTCCGGCGCTGCGCACACAGCGCACGGGGTGACGAGTGGGGGAGCTGGGGGGAGCTGGGGGACACGGACTTCACCCGGCGCGGTCACCTCACTCGCGGGTACCCTGTCCGCGTGAATCTCGTCATCTAAGAAGGCTCGCTCGGATGTTTCGAAATACAATGAAGCGCGTGCTTGTTCCGTTACACGCGCTAAGACCGAGCGCGCAGGGCAAACTTTCTCCGACAAACTTTAATTAAATCGACGAACTGAGACGACAGCTCAGCGACGCGAGCTCGATCCGACCGACGGGTCGAGCCGACGCGGCGCTTGCGGACTCGCGCCTGCCACGCGCGCCACTTGCAGCCGCCGGCGAGCCTGCCTCGCGTTTTGCGCGCGAGTGTTTTAAGTCATCCTTCTTCTCCATACGCCGCCTTACACATCTCGCGGCCAGTTAGACTTACTTGTAAACAAGCCTAACTTTAATTTAATTCTTAATCAAGCACATGGCAGCGACCACCTTGCCGCTCGCGTCTTAATTCGAACGGGCACTAATTTGGTTACAAAAAGTATTGACAACACGTGCTCGGCCTTGCGCAGCGGTAACGTAATCGCCTTCCTCCGCCGCACTGCTCGGCAGCAGTTCAACAGCTGTAAGGGAGCTTCTCTCACTGTTGAATTAAAATTATTAACTATTCTCTAAACACCATGTGGAAAAAATTTAAAAGGATTTTCGCATTCTCTGTGTTATCTTATTTAACTTTTTAATTTTGAGCTCGAATGTTTCTAACGAGTTAGTCAAAAGGACGACTTAGTTCGTTGTCAGCTTTGCTTGTCGTGCGTTTAATATCCATTTAACGTTGCCTACGTTTCAGCAAAGAAAATTGTGCAAAAAATTGACAGCGGACATGATTTTCGACAAATCAAATCATGCGAGGGCCATTAAAAAGAAATCTGTCAGATGGATTGTGGGGCGCGACGGGCGCGCTGGTGAAGCGGGATTCGAATAATCATTACGGTCGTCATTAAAATATCCGTCGATCAACATCAATTGTCTACAGGGTGTTGCTTTGCAATTTTTTGAAGCTGATGACGGTCGCTGTTAATTTTCTCAAATAATATTGTTTGGCGAGAGTCTAGCAGGGGACCTTTCTGTGACCTTAAACAATAGTAAAATTTTACGCACGAAAGCGGCGGCAATTAGTTTATAGTTCATAAAAGGGTCCCTGGAAATGGGGATTTGAGAGGATTAAACTTTGCCAAAGTCCATTTGAGTTCGTAATCAAAAATAAATAGTCCACAGAGTGGAAACAAACTGCGGGGCCGCGTCCCTTCCTGTCCACCTCGCTCAGTCGCGTAAGTGCCGCTCGTATGTGTACAGGATGATTGGTTAAAAACTTTAAAGTGGTGAATGTATATAACTAATAACTCATTTGATATCAATTAATGTTTGGTACACATTATGTAAGAATCAATACTTTCGGACACAATAAATGCCGTAGCGATGACATATTAAGAAAATTCTTTATCAAAATTCGGAACGCCAAATATAATAATTTAATATTGCTCACTACTTCTCATGGGAAACCCGTGCTTTGCAGCGGGCGTCAATCGGCTGATATGTCGATAATGATGATTGCATATGACAGCAGACTGTACTGCTGGAAACTATTAGCCTGCCGCATTCCAATGGAATAGAACTCATGCTAGAGCATGGCGTGGGGGGATATTCCGAATATTCCGAGACAGCCTGCATCTGGAGGCGAGACAAAATTAAGCGGAATACCTCCCCACGTAAACCGTTTCGGTGGTCGCCCTCTAACCAGTGGACTTGTATTTACAAGCTTAGAAACACGCACAGTCGCGCTGGACTAGAAGTATTGTACTCAGGTTTAATTAGGAGTTCTACTATGAAACTATCTACTCAAATGTTAAAAATGCTTGCTGCCCGAGTTCGAGCCTGCGTCCGTTAATTGCCGTCCGGGCGGCGTGTTCGTTTAATCCGACCAAATCTCTGGAGACGCATTGAGCCGCACGCGCCGCGGCACCGCATGCCGCACCGCACGCCGCACCGCACGTCCGGCATCAGGCGGACGGGCAGATCAAGTTGTCTGGTCATGAGAGAGTCAATTATGACGCAGTAAGTATATTATGCTGTGTTTAAGAAGTGCTTAAATAAACAAGTCGGTCGTGGCAGAGTCCTCAGCTTCTCTCGAGTCGTCGGGCATGAACCAACACGACAGCGACGCGTCCGGACAGGAACGCTGATCCTGTTAAAGCGTCCCGCGTTACGCAACAACAACGGGAGCTTGTGCAGCGCGGCAGAACAACAACAGTATGTTGATACGCACGACCAGCGCCGCGTAAAGTGAATGCGAAGCGCGCCCCCGCGCCCAGCACCACGAGGTCTCTCTCACCAGCGCAGACCCGAGATTTAAGCAGGGACCCGTGTTCAGCTTAACAGCTTAGTTTTAATATGTCTTTGAATATATTTATAAAGTGAAACATACTATTTTAGTTAGAAGTGTGTGATTAATTAAATTTCTTCTGTTCCCTCAGTTCAGTCCGGGGGAGGGGCAGAACAACTCGGTAAATTATGTTCGGCAATTGAAAGCACGTTGTGTTATTTGACTGATGATTTTTTAAGCGTTTGTAGTGCAAGCAGTGCCTAAAGATACTGTGAAGTGAAGTGGAGAAACTGGAAATATTGAGGACATTGGCTTTCATGATATGTTTATTATTTATGTGATATATATACACACACACATATATATATATATATATATATATATATATATATATATACAGCGTAAGCAGAATACGAGAGGAAGTCCGCTGAGCATTGAACATTTCTGCTCCTGTAACTGTATAAATTCAATACGAGCCGCAGCTTCTCAATTGAGTTAGCCAAGGAGGTGCACCTCCTCTTGTCTGAGGGGCGGCGCAGAGGGCGCGGAGGGCGCGGAGGGCGCGGGGGGCGCAGCGGGCCCGGTCATGTAAATGAGCCGTAAACGACGCGCTTGTAATTCCAAACTCCGCTATTGATTACGAAACAAATTAATTTTTAGCTCTCGGAGCTCGTTTTGTTCGCCGGAACAAAGACAACAAAGGGCTCGGCGCGACCTGAATGAATACTGAAGTAGCTCCGGTTACGAACCGAGAGTCGCCGACGCGCTTTCAAATGAACTCGAGCTCCGCGTGGATGTCGGAAGTAGTCGCTTTAGACAAGTTCTATTTTCAATAATTATGCAGGTATGTTTATGAATGACGGTGACCACAGATGGTGAGTATCCTTTCTAGCACAAGCTCTGACACGGCTAGCCTATTCGGAATGTGGAATCTATATGGGACGCCAGAGCCCAGCATAAGTTCAGTCGCACAGCAAAAACGATGACGATGACATGGTCTCAACAACTTACAACGCACGGAATCTCTACCGAGTGCACGTCTCAAATGTGCACAGGACAACGACATTTTCTCGTGGGCCTGTCGGTGCAGCGCAGCGCGCGGCTTAGTTGAGCGAGGCCGCACTCGCCGGGAGGCTTGTCGCCCGGACAGACATTAAAGTCGCGGCGGCGGTCGAACAGTTTCACTTCAGTTTTATTGCCGGAATGTCGGAATGTAACTGCACGGAAAATTTTATTGACGAAAAACTTGACTTAGTTCCCATTGCAATAAATTTGTTGCGAAATTATAATGATTGTTTAATTAACTACGATAAATAAATGCAATGTGTAATATTATTTATGTCTATGGTACTACATCTACACCATAAAAGATTTTAAATTTTAATTAATTATTTTTATTCGCACAGCCTTGGAGAAGGATGCGCGCCGGAGGAAACATTTTCAAATTAAGAGCTCTCTTGTTGTCTAAAGTCGTGAGCCAGATGTCTCCTCTTACGTGCACTTTTCACTTCATTTTTTTACATTAAGTTTATTCTGATTTTCGCGGTCTGACTTTTTTGCATTGTTGTATATAGTTAACTTTTATTGTTGTGTCGCCTATAAAAGAACACATAAGAAAACCATTATTCATAAGGTAAATTTAAATGTAATTTTAATTTATATGCGTTGCTGGTGTACCTGAATAAATGAATAAAAACTCCTTTATATTTTGCCCCCGTGCGCGCCGTGAAGGAAGCGACGACTTAATATCGACGAGCGCACGTCGCAGCGGCCGATGAGCTCGTCTCGCGGACCCCGGTACAAACTGTCCACAAGCGGCAGACGGGAGCGGACTGAATCGCTGCGTACAGGAATGATTCCTATTGCGAGTTACAAAATTTGAGTTAAATATTGAAGAATAACAATGCTATATTACAATAGAGTTTGTGTGCTACAAACTTTTTTTGAAAACTTCACTGTATTAAGTCAAATTACTTACTAAGTAAGAATGAGGATGTTCTGGTGAAATAAAGCCTCAAAATAACTTGCTTCACTACAGTGCTAAGGATTTCGCGAAACCGTTTAATAAAAACGGCGTCTGACTTTGTTGTGAAGTAAACTAAGTAAACTAAATCAGACGTCATAGGAATCCTCGCAGTCTTCAGTTGTAAGTGCGACGTACACGAGTGATTACTGTGAATAGTTCTAAATGGTCAATAATATTGTCGTTAGCACGCACTGGCAAAGCATCTTGTAGAGTATCCGACAAGTTAAAAAAATTGCAGTATTATACCCAATAGATTATCATTGTGGAGATATATCGTACGAGATGTTTCATCATCGCCTTATCAGCTGTAACACATTCACTGCCGGACGTAGGCCTCCTCCCGCAGTCTTGCAACATGACCGGCTGGAAGCGGCTGGAAGCGGGCGGCACGCTGCGTTTTCCGACGGCCTTAATAACATCGTCTGCCCACCTCGTGGGCGGACGTGCCGCGCTCATTACATGGCTTTGTATGTGTGTTGTGCTATGGCTATCAGTAAAAGATAAAATAATGCAACAGAGATAAAAGAATTCCGTACACGCAGAAATAAGTATGATTTAAGATAATAAATAATGATATACGAAGCAAACAAAAATAATTTTAAAGGGATTTTTATCGTCGATGTGCTACAATGCGTTAAACGTTTCAATCACTTCTAAAGTAAGTTTAGTTGAACGCGCCGGAGCTGATGCGATCACTGGGTTCGCGGGATGGACTGTAAATACAACAAATCATTTCTTTCGTTACACGTAATAAATAAAACAACGAACTGTTAAGCGTTAAACTATCAAGACAATTTTTTAAGTAGAATTGTTTGGGCGGGGAGGTTGACACGCGCCCAACGCCGCGGGGCGTCGCGGCTGCGTCGGCTTTACGTCGTGTGAAACTACTTCAAGCATTTCAGATGAAAAATGATAACGATAACAATATTAACAACCACGCCACCACAAAAATAAATAAATAATTTGGTTTTATAATTCCTCGTGGTTTGTTAGTTTTTAAAATATGTTAGTTAATATTTGTTTTTAGATAAGTATTGTCGGTGCAGAGAGGTTCTCGGACCCCCCGGAGGTGGACCCGAGAAAGAAGAAAGATGAAACAGTCGAGTTCGCTGCGAGCCGCGGAACCGGTCGTCGTGCGATCTTTGTGGGAGGCATACGCTTTGCTGTAGGTGTCCATCGACTGAAAAAAACGTATTGTTGAAGTAACTTTTTTAAATTATCGTAGATAAAGGTCTTATTTATTCGTGAGGAGTATTGTCATCCGGGTGGGTGATATTGTCAGAAAAGTCGACAATGCAATAAAAGATACTTCTACTTTCATAAAAGTATAGTTATGTTACATTGGTTTGGATACTCTTCTCTTTCTCTCTGGTCGTTATTAATTCCGGTGTGGCTTTTCAAAACGGAAATGACCTTCAGTCGAGAACAATGAATTCAATATGACCTGTTGCGAGTGAGTAGCCAACAAAACTAGCACTTAAGAAAGCGTCAGCGCTGGGGGAACAAGTGGTGGAAGAAACTCTGATAATGCTTTAGTTTTTGTATGTGTCTTAGTCTAAGATGACGCGGGGTATGAAAGCTTCCCGAGAGATTGTAGATGGCCAGTGCAATAGTTATTCATAGTCAACATTTTAGCCGCAGGATGTCCACTGCCAGATGTACGCTGTTTTCATAGAGTTCCAATAAGAGCTGCAGGAAGGCACCTGCACCAGAGAGATGTCCTGCGCTGCGCCTGCCGGTGCGTGGTCTCTACTCCAGACCCCCGACAGTCATCTGTGCTGCGCGCTGTATGACCTGCTCACGAACAATTGAACTTGCCGATCAGTCAGTAGAATCAAAAAGTAGACGGATGATTGCTTCAGCAGTACTTGTACGCTGTGAACGCGTTCAAATTACTATTCGACTTAAAACTCAGGAGTCCTGCTTGGTGACAGGGAGTAAGGGATTTTGTCACAGTTGCACCGTTCGAGGCGTCCGAAACGGCGCGCGTGGCCGCCGGTTAACGACACTGATGTCATTACTCAGCGGTGCGTCGCGCGCCAAAATAACGCGGAGCAAATACCCCCCCCCCCGCCCCGCGCTGTTTTCGCTAAACTTTTCTCATCTAAAACTCCTGCCGGCGGGAACTTTGATCTCGTTGATAATAAACGCTCCGAGAGGAAAAGCCGATGGGCGGCGCTAATTGCTGAATTAATTGTTAAAAAATGTCAGTTCAAATCATCCCGAAAAATGTTTAAATAACACAATTTTCAGTAAGAAAAGGACCAATATTTAGCCACTTCCGCACATACAGTGGTAGTCGTGCAATAAAATGCACCGCCCGCCAGCCCGCTGATAAATGCGTATGCGGCTAACAATGCGAATCGCACAACCGCCACCGTCAAATTACTCAACACGTGTTTCACTCCTCCACGGGGCATCCTCAGGAGTTATGTTACACCGATTAGTGCCAAACGCAGAGTTGGTTCGGTCGGTTCGGGTTCGGTGCATTTCATTGCACGACTACCACTGCATGAGCGGAAGTGACTAAATATTGGTCCTTTTCTTTCTTAGGATGGACTTCCGCAGGGTAACGCCTGATTCCATTAAACACAATTTTCGTTCCAATCGTAGTTTATTTCCATCAACAGATGTCGCCGACCCGTAAGGCTTGCCATGCAACGTTGCGAGTCACAGTCTCAGCGCGGGGACCCCTGTGCCGAGTCACAAGTGCAATACGTCGAGCAGTAAGTTTAAATCTCTTCGCGGCACAGCATCAGTATGCTACTCAAAGTTAGTTTTATTAATATTTGCGGAATGATTTGTTACGCTAGAGGGCAACGATTAGAGCGGGCCCTTCTGAAGCAGCGCGGGGGCAGTAGGCCGCCTCAATACATCTGCATAGTCTCTCATGTGCTTCTAATCAAAAGCTGTTTTTGAGGGAGACTTAAGCTTTTGTTGTATTTTTACTCAGGCGCTACTTTTCCAGTGCTGTCTCTAGTAACAGACTAACACAACCAACATTCTATCGCGCTGAGGAGTAACATTGGCTCCGGAACTTCTGACGCCGATACCGTACGTTAATAAATCTGATTCATTATTTAGTTTGCAGTATTTTGTAACATTTTGTCCGAAAGACAATTTTCGCGATGTTTTCCTCGTGTAGCGCTGACTTGTTACCTATAAGGTAGTCTCCATCAGTCAACCTAAGCTGGTGCAGATATAACCAGTAGGCAAGTATATATGTTAAACAATAATTATTTAATAATTTAATTATGATACTATTTGCTATATGTACATTATTAATATTATCTAATTCATAATAAACACGTGCTTATATTATAAGATATAATATATACATAAATAACACGTACATATGTACATATGCTATATGACCCGCAACCAGAGAGAAGTTCCGACGACTTTTTCCAAGTAGACCAAGAACCTTCTTTTGAAACGAAACCAAAACCACCGTGTGTACACCTCGCGCGCGTATCTACGGACCTGCCGGAGACTGACCCTCGTCACGCGCTGACGGACAGATGAACAGACTGGAAGGCGGGGTGCGCGCGGGGGGGGGGGTGAGGGAGAGGAGCACTCCTCCTCACTTGTGACGCGTGCGGACGTCGTTCCGGTTATGATTGCGTCAGGCGATAAACAAATCCCTGTTCACATATGTAACTAAATCAATTATTTATTTTAATTTTTATTCCATTAAAATAAATAAATAAATAATATTAAAAGTGTTTACAAGATCTAAATAAAACAATTATAAATATGCAGAATACAGTTTTGCATTAGGATTTGTTGACAGAGGTTGGCGCGCCGCGTCTTCCAACGACCTTAACCAGGTCTGTCCACCTCGTGGGCGGATTATATTTAAATTCAGACATAATGTATTTTTATGTCACATTGCGAGCTCAGCGCTTGGAGCGTTCGGACGTGTCTCCCGACTTTCCCGCCTCCCGTATTGCTGACTTGCAATTAGGTTCGCTGCCTTGCACTCCGGTGCAAGGAATTCCTGCCCACAGTGTTTGGAAGTGCGGAATTGTCTTCGGACTTTCCCACCGCCCTGCCTGCTATTGCTGCCCGTCAAATCCTGTGCCCCTGCGCAGGGATTCGCTACGCTCGGCGTATTCTATATCAGTATTGGCAGTGTCGGAAGCGTCTCCGGTCTTCCTCGCTTCCCTTAGTAGCTGACGCAGATTATTGTTTCTAACTGTTAGAGAACGTCTAAGGTCGTCCCTGAGAAACCGGTAGTGAACATGCGTTCAGACTGTGAACGGTCGCAGACTGCGCTGCTCCTGTCGCTTCGGTCCGGACGGCTCGGTCGTCGTGCCAAGTCACGAAGCAAGCAGCACCAGAGCCACGTGTTCGATCAACTTCTGGCGGCCTGCCCGCTCCCTGTCCCCCCTGCCAACGGCACCCCCGCGTGGGTTGCTTTGCTACCGTTTAGTGTTCAGTCTTCGCCTAGATTAGTTAGATTTGCTGACGCGTTGCGACGCTCAGTAACGCGGGTTTACCTCCCAACGTACACTGCTGTCTGGCTTAGGGGTGCCCAGAGTGACTTCAGAAGTCACTTCATTTAGACTCCTGCGATTCCGCGCGATCCATCGTTCCGCGCTCGCTGTGTCCGACCCTCACCCTGCCGTTCGGCAGGGAGGTGGCGAATAATCCGAGCCCTCCCTTACCACTCCTCCCAACAATGGCGCAATCCTGGCGTCACTACACGGGCCCTCCCTTCGGCGAAGATCCGGTCATCACTTTCCACTGCCAACCCCAATAAGTAGTCTCCCAAGGCCCTCCCGAAAACTGGACTAAACCTCTCCCGCTCGTCTTTCTCCACGACTAACGAGCGTAGAAATCCGTCCACTCGTGGCTTCTCGCCAACCAGATGGACAAATCAAAAGCTGAAAATACCTCTCATGGTTTTATGATTAGCAAGCTCTCCATCGACGACTCCCGTCGCTTCACCCAACACCTGCGTGAGGAAGGTATCTCCTTTCACACGTACGCCCTCCCCGAGGATAAGCGACTTAAATAAGCTACTTCGAGTCTTTATCCGCCGCCTTCCGCTCAAAATAGAGATCGCTGACGTAATCGACATCCGACATCGTAAGCGATCATCCCCGTAATCGACGCGAAGCGCATGACATCTCTGCGCACCAAGCTCCCCATGCCACTCATTATGGTAACCATAGAGCTTTTCTCTGAGGGAAAGCGAATCTTTGCCCTCAAAGAGATCTGCTCTCTTTCAGGGGTTCTCATTCGAGGCCCCTCACCGCAGAGGCATCGTCGGCAGTGCTTTAAATGCCAGCTGTACGGCCACGCAGCCCGCAACTGCTTCTCCCACCCCCGGTGCGTCAAGTGCCTAGGAGATCACAGGACTGCAGGCTGTCCCCGTCCCGCGGTCACAGAGACACCACCCGCGTGTGTCTTCTGTAAGACCGAAGGCCACTCCGCCAACTACAGGGTCTGTATAAGGCGCCTAAAAAACGCCGCGCAGGCCGCCCCTCGACCTCCCGCCCTCCCAAAGTCACCGCCCGACCAACCTCCTCAGCTCCTGCGGAGAAAGTTTAGAAGCCCACTTGGAAACCTTTTCTCTCTCCTCCGCCTCCAGCCACTTCAGCCTGGGCGAAGCCACGCTTCCCAAGAGGCAAGCCCGCCACCCTCCCTACCGCTCCGTTGGTTGCTTACGAGCAACCGAAACCCTCCAAACCCCAAACCCAAAGGGGACCCGCCCCTTCTCCTGCCGAGGAACTCAAAGCCCTCGCACAATTCCTAGCTAATGTTGACCTCGACGAGGTGTGCATCCTTGCCGCAAAACTCCGCAAAGCCTCCGGTCCCTCGGAGCGCTTTCTCTATATTGCGGAGCACTCGGCCCCTTTCGCGCCCTTAAAGCGGAATTTAAATAATATCCGCTCCCCCATATCAACGCCAGGACACATGCCTCACGTCGAGCCCCGGCGGTCTCGATGCACATGTCTAGCACTACTCACCTACACATGACAAGGCGGCTGCGTCCGTCTAACCCGCGTTCAAGCGAGGGCGGTCCGGAGTGGCCTGTGTCTCTCCCCGCCGAGTAGTCCTCGCTTAGTGCTACATAATCAACACCCCACTCACTACACTATACACCTACATGGTTATAGTTCCGCGTGTAAACGTGTCTTCATTGTATCTGAGGTACGATCACCAGAGTAAAATTTTTAGTCCGTGGACCTCTGTTACCACGGGCTCAATTTCGATGAAGCTGTACAAAGTCTAGACCGGCTAGCAGCACAACATCAAATACATCAAATAGTAAAAAATAAATATATTTTTAAGTGCGCTTTGATTAAGAAACGTATACTTCAAGACGCCTGGATCTGGAAATCAATGACGGAGGTCTACATCCAGCAGTGGGCGTCCTACGACAGAAATGATGATGATGATGATACTAGCCAATAATATAACGCGCAGTGTCAGCTTTCACCGGTGGTTTAGCTTGCACCAGCTATGTACGCGCCGGTAGAAAGTCCGTGCACGGGCGCCTCGTGCACTGAGCAAGCCAAGCGTGTGCCGCGCGGCGCGCCGTGCGTTCATTGCAACAGCTGCACTTAACAATGCGAGCGCAGCGGTGTGGGGGAGGGGCGAGTGCAAAGTAAACTTTCCTAATTAAACATTACTCTCCTTGTTATATTGTTACAGTTCGAGATACTTATGAAGTATCTTGAACACTCGGAAAATAAATCGGCAATCATTTGCGATTAACACAGGCCCCAAGGTCAACATAAATGTTCCATCGTCTGTCAACATCCACAGCATAAGCACTGGTCTCCCCCAAAGATCGTTTCAACCACTGGTCTTGCGATGCCCGCGTCTAACGACTTGCCGCGGCCATGACGGCGGGCCACCGAGTGTGGGGCCTCCTCTGTGAGATGTTACACTAATTGATCTTTGCGAGTGGAAATCCGACGGGCCTTTAATTCCCGGCAGTACAAAGTCTACACGAACAGTTAGTAAACAATAAGTATTTTGAAAACGCTTTTAAGTTATATATTATCATTACATTACTTACTATTTCTGAAACTGTTGGCTATTGCATTGCGCGTACCTCACATTAATTGTCAGCAAATGAGCTGCACATTGACCCTTTAAACCTTTTACAATTTTAACCATCACTTTGTAAAACAATTAAAGTTGCAGCAGTTGAATATAGAAGACCCCATGTCTGCTGGTGCACGCACTTAATTTTTCATCTAACGCGCGATACATACATATTTATAAAATTTATTCACATCTGCGTTGTTTGTGTGTGCGTTATGTTATTAGCTTTGCGTCTATCACAGCTGCATCGATAACGAGCTCGGGAACGGGGTCTAAAGCATTTTTGCCTGAATTTTCGCAACACATCGGTGTCCGAATAGAGTGTTACACTGAATAGATTCTTATGTAATGTGTCGTGTCTTAGAGTCAGGTTTATCTATGCTGCAGCATTACAGCATCGAGAAGAGTGGAAAGACAGTAGAATTGTGGAATGAAAGAATAGACCGAAAGACAATGTGAAGTATGAAAGAAGAGAAAGAAAATAATAAAAAATTCTGTGATAAATTAAATAAATTTTCCCAAAAAGTCCCTGTCCCACAAAAGATAGGGGGTACGAGAGGCCCCCAATAGTGGGGCCATAAAAAAAAGAAAAAGCATCGAGAAGAGTGACCGGAGGCAGTGCACGGCAAATAGACGTCTATACACGATAGAGTCACGTTGCAGATGACGTATACCGTTGTGTAAATTCTGGCCACTGCATTGACTCCTGGAGACTCAGATGTCCCTTAAAAATCATTAGATCTATCATTTTCCTTAACATGGTCCTCTGCTCATATTGTGGACGTCACACTCTGCACCTATAGTTCCAAATTCTCCACTCCAAACTCTGAAAGCAACAGGAAATTTTAAAGAGGTTACGAAAATATGAAAGTGGCTGACTGAGGCCGTGAGTGACGAACATTCCGCACAAAGTTGTGATGCGGCGCGAATCGTGTCTCAACGATGATTCTCAGTGATCATCTAGTGGCGCATCTACGGATCCTGAAATTAATTCCACACAACAAATAATCAACTCAAATGCAGTAAGTTGTGTACGTACACGTGTAACAGTTTTATTTGTTATTATCCGCTGCTTGAAACTTGTGCGAAGTAACGTCGATTAATTCCCCCGTCTCCTTTCTTCCATCGGACAAGAAGACGCACGGTTTCACGGCACACGGTTGAAATGGTATCCGCCCGCATGAAGTGTTTCGATCGGCGTCGTTGTTTCCAATCAATTATAACTGGAGACTTCAAGTCAAAAGTGAAAAGTTTTCTCCCAGGCGAGCGCGTAGCATCATAGACCTCGTCTTCGCTTAACATTAGGTGAGAAAGAGGTCTGATATTTAACGTATACTGGATATTAAAAAAATAACCACATTATCTATTACGTCATCATCGTTTGAACCACATGTCGTCCACAGCTGGACATTAGCTTCCGATAGTGCCGGTGCATGTTGGTTCTTTGAATAGCTCTTAAAAATGACTTGCAAAATATGTCATGAAAACATGTCACATCGAACTGTCGTGACATTAATTTAAATGAAATAATATTTATAACATTTAAAACAGTTCAATATAAAAAGGTATAATAAATACTCTGTAAGTTACTTTGTTGTTCACTTTGCGTTCTCAGCGGCGGCCAAAGTAATTAGCGTATTGTTGTCATTGTCGGCGAGTGTATTGTCTTGCAAATTTACAAAACTGTTACGTAATTTATTAACTACAGAAATGATAACTAACAAATGATGAGTTATCAAATATTCAGTTATAACAGAGTTTAAAACAACATTATTGGAAACAACAAGTCCATGTGAGGAGCTGAAGCGTTTGCAAAGTACAATATCTCGCTTACTAAGCCGCGGCACTGGTATGCAATGGTGTGTAGAAATGTCTGAGAATTAAATAACTGTAAAAACAATGTTATCACGTTTTATTTAAAATAAAAAAGTGCAGAGCAAAGTGGTTGCATACAAAGTATAGAATTGCGGTAAATTCTACAAGATACCTTTTGGTTTGTATTGAAAAAGGCCCATTTATTAAGTTAAAGAAGAGCACGAAAACACAATACAACAAAAGTGTTGCTCTGTCGTAGAGGCAGCGCGCAGATGGCCACTTCAAGAAACAGGTCTCCCCCAAAAATATCTATATATCTATAGCGTCATCGCTACTCTTGATTGGCCGGTGTGCGATCGCAATGTTAGCTCTGGAAACTTGTTTGTGCGCATTTGCAATCTTTCATGTCCTGAAGCACAAATTGTGAATTATACGAGATTTTGCCCCGGGGATCGGACCGGCGATAAACGATCGCAAGTCTCAGTCCTCTGCGGCCGGCCTATTACTGCTACATTAGCAATAATTGGAACCGGCACTTATTATGGAAACGTGTGAGATACAATATAGAATTCCTGAGGATGTGGAGGAGGCGTCTTCTAGACCTGATTAATTCCCATTTGTAAAAAACTCTAGAAAGTGTAGTAATAAAAAACTTATTACTCAATTACAGTAAATAAGTACTACCTAAATAAATTCAAAGTGAATTAGTGTGCGGTGCGAGTGAGAGCGATAGTTAGAACAAACAAATCTCTAACGCGATGAAGGTTTAAGTCAGCTAAGAGCTAACATCGGTTCATTTCTAGAACGCGCTCTCAAAGCTACATCCTCACGGTATATGATTTTGTTTAAGTATCGAGAGGGGTCTGCTCGGCGAAGTTGAACGCTGGTGCAAAGAGGCCTTTTCAAACTTACACGGAAGGTCAGCCCCGGGCACCTCACAGGGCCCTTTTCTCCAGTGAATCCATAGAATATTGAGAAATGACGTCACTGTTTAATGCATTTTAAGTACATTATTTATGAAAACAATTGTAACAAATTCTGTCAACTCTGTGCTGGTCGTCCGCCCACGTCAGTACGTCACGCAGTGTTGGGTTACACTTGGTGGTTTTTGTGAGTGAGCAGACGGCCGCGCGCGTGTGCGGAGTGACGCGGGAGGGCCGGCGCGAGGGCGACCCTCGTCATGTGCGGGCCCTGCGGTGACGTCACGGGCTTGCAACACCGTGCGGCACCTTGCTTTCATCTGTTGACGTAAGTAAAAATGTTATGTACTTGATTAATGGATGACTGTAAACAGGTGTAAACGCCTTTAAAGGGGTGAGTGTATAGCACATGTAACAACAAAAAATCTTAAAGCTCTTTCCAATCAATCCGTATAAATACCATTAATTTGAAATATGTTACTTAAATTTATTTCTTTCTAACTTCTGGCAGTGCAATGTCTGCAAGGACAGATAGTAAAAGTATTTATTGATAATTTAATTGTTTGTTGGATAGATAGTGTCATAACATGAACTGACAGTATATGACCCATAATTGTACTTCTGTGAAACTTATATACCAGAAACTAATCATCCCGTATATAATAAGCAACACATCGCGCATCGATCAGATCAGCACTAAGAATAAGAAAACGTCTTCACCGCGTCTTCTGGTCTCGTTAATTCGTAAAAGACGAGAATCGCTCGCTTATCCGGTTTAGACCGGTTCACAGCGACAAACCAGTTTAAACCGGATTAGCGTCGATTGTACACAACGACAAAGTTCGCTCGTTAAAATATTTAACAAACGCGCGCGCTCCAAATTGATTAACTGCACGCGATTGTAAATGTTATTGAAATCCTAATTGCGCGCCGCGCCGCCTGCGGCCCGCAGCGGTTTGTTTGCGGGCGCTCTGCGTCGCGCCGGACCGGCAGAGGTCAATAAATCGTTTTGTAAGTTCATATTCGTTGGAAGTTAACACTTATTTCTAGCCAGTGACAAAAATGTCAAGGCTAAGGTACAGACATTTGCCATAGTAACGCTGCCCAATTCTGCACAATGGATTAGTACATCAACACCATATACCCACTGCTGGACGTTGGCCTCCCCCCATAGATTTCCAACAGGACGGGTACATTTTAGTACCACGCACGGAGAGGGCCATGCTCGGGATTTTTTACGAGATAGAATTAAGAACTGGTAGACGAAGGTAAGTAACCGACATTGCCCAGGGGCTCGACACGTTGGTGTGGCAGTCCGCAGAACAGTTGGCCGCTGCAGAACGACCTTGTTAGTTTTTTTATATCAGATGGTCACTTCTGCTCAAATAGCATCGTCATATTCCGTGGGTTTGAGGCAGAGCGCAGAGGTCGCCTAGCCTAAAACATCTTTTAAAGTAACGAAGTTCGAGAACGTTGGAACAACCCCTATAGTTAGCAAAGTGCCCGGAGGCTTAGCAAAGGGTGCACAATGGTGAGTCCTGTACTTTGGAGTGGGTGGGGATTATGGGCCGGATAGTTGGCAGCGATGACGCTGCCCGTCTAAGATCTTTTAATTAGGGCCTTCAATCAGGAGACTCGACAGAGCGCAGATCATTTATGGTTGAATATTTGCTTACCTTTTGGTTAAAGAATCACAGAAGGGACCCGTTATTTAGTCCGGGCACTGACCATGCGCCCAGATTAAGAAGTCTTGGGTTGGTATACCTTGGACGTTGAGATCATTGAAAATCTCGTGTGTGATGATTTTCACCGGAAGCCCGCAGACGACTACTAGGAGATTATGTTTTTCTGGAAGGACGTAAATGTTGAATGTACGTCTGTCCGACCTGTGTTCGATGCGTACGCAGCAGTGTCGGCTGGCAGGCGACGAAGCCGACTGGACGGAATCTGCAGGAGCAGCGGAGGACGCGGATGGATCGTGCGGATACTAACGAATCTCAGGGACGACTCATGTGCTTGTGGTGTGCTTGCGCTGAATAAATATAAAAAAAAAATAATTAAAACACTGGTTCCGTTTGCTCCGATACTCGTTCTACCGTGTGTTATGACACGCCCCGCCACGTCTCGTCACTTGTCTCGCTGCGAGCAATCACTCGCTCGTTCAAACCGTCCGTAAAATTAATCAAAAATTCAAGGATCGCGAGCCTATTTCCAGCCTATGTTGGGGTCTCATATGCCGCGGCGGAGAGCACGTTCCGAACTAAGCCCTGCCGCAAAGCAACAAGACTCGAAGTAAAGTTCGGCTGCATCATTTTAATCTCATCGTCTAAACATGCGTTTCTGTTTTGTGTCGTTGAAATATGGATGGTGTTTGTGAACGCGCAGCGCTGCCCGCCGCCTCTCGTGTTCATGACGGAGCGTGCGCGCGTCGAGGGATGCGACCGCGGGTATTCAACTAAATTAATCGACGGAGATTCTCTTCACGCGCGGCTGGAACTATGCTTTGTAGGTTGAAAGAGGGTGGAAGATAACTTCTCCTCCTAATTATTGTACACTTCCTTAATTTGAAAGTGCAACCCACTTGCGTTTTTACCTTTACGACATACCAAGGCAATTAGCCCAGCGGCTCAACGAGATGTGGCGCGCCTGGCCGGGGCGTCCGAAAAGTATACACCGAAGATGCTTTTACATCAACATCGGCTCTCTTTACTGAGGATATGACCTCAAAAGAGCTTCCAGAAATAGCTTTGCAAAAAGCCATTGAAGATGCACTTAAGTTGAACGTGGCAATACTGATGATGAAGTAATCGCCACTTATTCGTTCGTTAAAAGAACTTAATAAGAATTAAAAAGTTCGAGATAGAGAAACTCCGTTCAATTTAAGTTTATAAAAGAACTGTAGGCACACTTGGCGTTATCTAAAATTTTTGAATTAAACTGTAAATGTAGAGTTTATGCCCCCGACGCGGACGAGCTCGGAAAGTCTTTAGAAATACTTTCGCAGATGTAACGTCTCAAAAGATGTTCAGCGGAGATCGTTATCCGCGAGGGTTTTCCCCGATAGCGGGAGGGTCGCGGGAGGGACGCGGGAGGGCGCCCGCTCGAGATGAAAGAGATGGATTTACTGACAACCCGCCGCATCACAAGTGGAGCCCTCTGAGGAGGTTATTAATGCTGGAACGTGTGCAAGCTCTCCCAAGCGCCTGTTCGCGGAATGTATTTCTGTTTTCTCGGCGACTTTGTTTTTTTGTTTTCTGTTGGGCAAAATTAATGTTCCACTTGTTACAAGGCAGATAAAAGTCTAGTTATAAGTCAGCAGTATGCGGAAACTTTTGCACCTTCGTTGTTTCAACAGAAGGTAATGCCTTATACCGAACTGCACCTTCAAAATCAAGAGACTTAACTAAATTGAGATGCGATACCACGAAAGCCGATTGTGTGAGAATTTCAGCCGCAGGGCGTCCTTTACGGGACTATGCGTCATTCAAAGTTTTCCATTTCGACTACAACTTGTACCGTACAACGATATATTTGGGTTTATTTCGAGAAATTGTCAGCACACAGTGCGTTCTCTGATCCTGTCGTGCTGTTTGCGGCGGCGGACGGACTCGCGCGAGTGCAAGTGCTTTGTGCGTGCGATACACAACGAACCGAAAGACCGCAGCGAGTACTGCGTCATATGAATAATAATATTATTTTTTGTTTGTTTTGTAAAATATGTTGTATGTGTTTACATTCGATAACTATTATATATAACTAATATCATATTAACCTGTTTTTCTCAATTATTTGTATAATTTTTGTCAAAATCAAAATAGTTTTATAAGCATGTGATCATTAAAATCATTAATAAACGTCTGCTTACAATGGAATTTACGTTGATTCGAAACCCGCTACCTACTCAGAACAACTAACAAGAAACTGATTTGTAATATTTTCGATGATTGCATTAACAATATTTTTCCTTAAAAAATTAGAATAATTAATTTTCAGTAACCTCTATCGTTAACATACTCTGAAATAGAGTTATGTGCCCTTTAGCAGAACTGGGCTTAATAAATTTGTTAAATTTCCAAAGAATAAACAAATTACCCGCTCCGCTTGGTTGTTCGTTATGAATCGTATAGATTGTCTTACGAATGAGCGAGACACTGTGTGAAGTCTATTACGGGTGCAGCAAGTTTATTTTTATTCGTGAGATCCCGCTTATGGAGACTACAATTTACTAGGATTTTTATATACATATATAAAGTAGACGTGAATATATTGTGAATGTATTTCCTGTCAGCGAATCAGAATGTTCACTTGTCATATCGCTTAATTGTACCATTTTAATGCATTTTCTTCTAGCGTGCTTTTCTAAATAAATAAATAAGTAAATATGTCGTGTGTTGATTTTATCTGCTATGAAATGTTTTAATTTTGTTATGTTTCTATATACAAACAAATTTTATTCAATGACAAACTGGGAGTCTGAAGTATCATAGATTCCGTGGTTAAAACCTAAGCCTACAGGACTTATGAGATTGAGTGCCACTTGACACGTGTCATTGTGGTCTCCACTCCCACAAGTGGTAATCCCAGCGGCCAACTGTCCAGGCTTATCCACTGCCACTCCCACTTGCCATTCTGCTGGGCTTTCCCAATTACTGTCGTTTTATACGGATCCACTCATTTTTGGGCTGACAGATGCAATTTAAGAAAATATGAGACACAACAAAACAACAAGTGAAGATATGTGTGCACTTGTTTTTTTTGTTAATACTTAACACAAACAAACAAATTTTACATAGGTATCGTATGTGTGTGTGTCTTAATACAAGTAATGTATACTTAACCCTTAAATGCATATTGTTGTTTTTAAACAACATACTAAAAACCTACAGTCGAATAGGGTGAAATCTGGTATGTTGTAGGAAAACTACAATGCGCATTGCCTGCTAAATAAATGCATGTTTGGTGAAGGATTTTTCTTATGGTTTTAACCATGCCGCGATTACTAGAAAGCAAAATTACGAATTATTTAGAAACTCTTGAAGATTCAGAAGATGGTTCAGACGGGTGAGACTCCGAAGTAGAGGATGGAGGTTACTATTATCAAATTGCTCGAGATGTTCTTCGAGACCTTGAATATAGTGATGACAGTGAGAATGTCCAGCCTGATGAAGTGGATGCTGATCCTCTTCTCGTTATCGACAACGATGAAAATATGCCAGACTCTCCTATTTTGGAAGCCGAAGAAGCAGCACCCCAGAGTAAATCACAAGGGATTCCTAGAAGACCTCTGGTTTGGCGAAAACGAAACCTTGTTACTGCTGAAGACAGCCTAATTTTTAGGGGAAAAACTCAGATAACAGAAGCATTGATCTCTTGTAACACGCCGTTTGTTTTTTTTACATTTAATTTTACATCAGATCTAAAAAATAAAAATGTAGAACAAAGTAACTTATATGCAGCCCAGAAACAAATCTACTACTGCAAATGGCGCTAAACGTGGTCGACCTAGTGGGAGCACTATACAAAGAGAACTTGTAATGAAGAAGTTCCGAGGACCAGCTCAAGCAATTCCTTTGAAAGACGTCAGATTGGATCAGACATGTCATTGGGCAGTTTGTCTGGATAAGCAGCAGCAGGTGCAAATTCCGAAAATGTTCAGGCTTAACATTCAAAATGTGCCAAAAATGTCATGTATCTTTATGTGATACGAAAAAAAGCAATTGTTTTTATAAATATCATAATGAAGCATAAATAAATACTTCTCAAAAACAATATCCACTGCAAGTATGGGTAAAATAAGTTACCCATACTTGCAAAATCTCAATGAATGCGCAATGTAGTTTATGAACAACATTCACATTATTGCAAAAAAAGTATAGTAAATTCATGTCTAGATTTTTTTAATGATTTTTCCTGCGCTGTAATACATGTCTATTAACAAATATATTTTTTTCAAATGTGGAACAAAAATCGTCCATTTAAGGGTTAAAAACATTTTCTAAACACGATATAGCTATGTGTTATTATTCAATTATGAAATAAACATTTCTAAAACTTTAATGTGGCCACTTGGTGTCCGGAGTCCGGTGGCGTATAACTGGCTAATTTCCTCGCACGGGCGGCGCCCGCCTCAAAGATTTCATCGACTACTTTTACATTCGGGCCCGCGTTATTTGTTCGCATACTTTCAAGTCTAAAGGCCGCCGGCCGTCAGTTCTCGGAGCTGTGTTTATTTTTAACATTTCTTTTCCATAAAATAATCTACAGCCTTTTTGCGAGACAAGAATTTGTCTAAAGAATTCAAGTCAGAAGTCATTTTTATTGAAGTTGTTATTAAATTTGCCAACACGTGCGACGCTGCGGTCGGCCATATTGTTTGCATTACAAAACAGGTGATTCGCTGCCGTCGTAGTTATCCATTTGTTATTCATGCGAGAGCACTTTTCACTGCTCCCTAGGTTCTCTATTCCTACAGAGTGTGGTAATGGTGGAATTGAATCGTGCAAATATTAAAATTATTTAAAGTATATGCGTTTGGCTGCTCATGTGCTTCATATTTGTTTTCGTTTGATAGCTACATTGGTCAGTTTTAATCGCACACAGTTTATTTATTTCACAAAGAACCGATACATACAATGTTCACTCTAAATTATGTTAATTTATTGGCATTTTATATGGCAGTGCAAAGTCTGCAGAAACAGTAAACAACAATTAATTTCAATATGTAGTAATCATTATTCTGGAAACCCATTTTCTTTCTACCAATATTATCATCAGGCAATTGATTATTTCTGAAACCATTGATTTATGATTAGGCAGTGCAATGTATTAATGGACCTCAAATGAGCTTTATTCAACCCTTTAAAGCTTTCACACCAATAACCAATCTTTATGTAAGGTATTGAAAGAGGCGCGTCCCGCTTGCGACACTGTTACTATTATCATGTGCTCGTGCCCGTGGGCCGGCTCCTTAATAACGGAGGGCCGGGCTCCCCCCGCGCGCCTCGCTTGTATTCGCTCGCACGTAAACATTTCGTTTGTTTTCCTAAACTTTATTTGTATACAGATTGAAAGCCTTCGTAAGTATATTGTCTTATCCACCGACTTCCCGCGACCTGCGTTATGTGATCACTTGCCCCGCCCCCCGGTGTTATACATGATAACAATACCAAACACACCGCTCCGGAAACATCTCTGACTGTTAACTACAACACTTACCTTTCTTACATATCTTAATGTCTGATCTTTAGTTATGAAGAACATGTATTACAAATGAATAAATTAAATTTAAATCTTTCATAAACACTACGTCGTCGTTTCAATTTCAGTAAAAGCTGTTAATGTCGGCGGTCTTTGTTCAGCACGCGGGGGCAATGAACTGCAGCCTGCAATATCCTAAGCACCGGCTGCATCGCAGCGCTCGATGTGTTGTGAGGTGTGAGCTCTTTCTTAAGCCTGTTTTTTTCTTCCTTGGCACGAGGAAATAAACACAACATTTATGTTTATTTCTTAAAGTTATATACTTTAAGTAATCAATTAATAAATAGATGAAATACCGTCGTATGTAGAAAAAATAAAATTCTTCGATTTAATTCAATAATTAATCAATATATTCAATAATTTATAGGTAAAATTTAAGCAAATGTGAAAATTCGTTTTGTCTCATCAGCGCGCTAGTGGCGAGTGTTGTAGGGACTTTAACTTAGTTTTAAGTAGGTTACGATTTAAGTTACTAAATAAATTAAGAGACTGTAAGAAGCAAAGACACAAGCAAAAAAATATCCGTGAAAACAACTAGTAATAATAATAATAAATAAGCCGCTAGGGACGGTTCTCTCCCCTCCCGCTCTTCACTTCATCACCCCGCGGTGGCCCGCGTGCTGGCTTGGACAGCGACGGTAGTTGTTCTGACTTGCCAAACAAAATCTGTATCAACTTTCGTAGCGGGGTTCCAAAATTGCCTTAAAAGCCTAAAAGCTTTCCCCCCGAACTCAAACCAACCTAAATAAACACTGACCGATAGTCAAAATAAATCCTATAACGGTGTGGAGGATTTTTAATTGATAATAAGGCTTTGGAATGAATTGATCTGCTGCCGTGTAGAGAATAATAATAAAACTAACTCTAGGATACTCTAGGATAGAATAATAATAAAACTAACTCTAGGATACTCTAGGATAGAATAATAATAAAACTAACTCTAGGATACTCTAGGATAGAATAATAATAAAACTAACTCTAGGATACTCTAGGATAGAATAATAATAAAACTAACTCTAGGATACTCTAGGATAGAATATATTTCTTGCTGTGGGCATCATTTCAAAGTTAAACGAGCCGCGGAGAGCGCTGTGCTCGCGATTCCTCAACGACATCGAATCACAAATAATGAGATCCGCAGACGTAAGTAACTGGCCTGACCGAGCAGTATTTAGGCAGTATAGAGGCAGTATTTAGGTTTTAGAGTTAAGGCCGTGTTCTGGCAAGTGCAGGGACTTACACCCGCAAGATGAGCAGCCGCCTTTGTTAACGCGTTCAGAAGAAGCGAACCGTTTTCAACAGCGTACGTCCTATAGCTGAAATGACGATGAACCGTACGTTTGTTGTTTTACATTATACTCTAAAGAAATACATCTCTATCAACTGAGTATATGTCCAACAGTTGTGTGAACAAGCCAAGTTAAATAATTAAATAAAACGCAGCCACCAACCCCGCTAGCAAGGACTTGAAGCACTCATTAGAGAGGGGGGGAGGGGAAGTTGCCGCCAGCTCGCGGTTCATTAATGGATTTGCCATGCCGGGCAGTCGCATCCCCCGGGACGCCCCGCCGCGGCGCACCTGCCCCGACCTGCTGCCGTCATTACATTACTCCACTCGTCCCTCGAAGCACTAAACGACTGCAAGATTGTTTCGCTGAAGATCATTGCGTGCTTGATTCTAACTGCCGCGGGGCCGGGCATAACTCCTAGGTATTATAGAATGTGAACGTTCATTCATTAATCAACATTATAACTATTCATATAAATAAATAATTATCTGTGACCACCTGTGCACGTCACAACAAGAATGCCAGGAGTGTGCAATTTGACAGAAACTAGAATTAGGTTTAGTTCCTATATTATCGGCGAGCGTATGGACGTAAAGACGGAATGAAATGATGAAGATGGCGGTGATTTAATTATAATTTTACAAAACTAGTTAACAATAAAATAATACACAACAATAGACTGACAGGACAAAACGAACAGGCAAAACTGCATCGCGACACAATTTGCCAATGTAAACAGTATAAAAAACAAAAAAATACCAAGAGGTTCTTAATGACCCAGTTAGTCGCCGACACCCCTGTCAGCCTTAAACTTAAAGCTATAATGGTTGAAAACGCGCCAAAACGCGCCGCCCACTTTTATGGATTAATGACGAAATCATCATCATTTCATTCGGCAGACGCCCACCGCTGGACTTAAGCCTCTCTCCTAGAAAACTGCCAGCGTGCGGAACCTTCCGGATACCTTAACAGTATCCCAAAAACAATAGTGAAGCGATTCATTCTCAACCTTTATTACCACTAAAAATCTTTAGCACTGTAACAGAAATTTATAAAAGTTTTGTTTGATAAATTTATTAAATTTCTAGCATATTTCAGCGACGTTAGATGTGTTTGTACTGTAATACCGTACACAGATGACCAAAAAAGATTTATTAATTTTTCTTATACTGGTAACCATATATAAATTTGTATCGTATTTATTAATATTTTTGTGCACTTAGACCAGACAACCATGTGTAACGACTACTAATTGACATTTTTTTTCTTTACGAAATTGTTCTCTTAGTTTTGACATTTTGCACAAACAGGTATCTTCTGTCGCACAAAAATGCATAGAAACAGTAAGCAACAAAAATAATGTAAGCTAATGTAATTTTTTAACGAAATTTAATAACTCAGGACTTGTCCCATCACAATGTTATTACAAGAGTGAGACGGCGATATATATTTTGTTGCGTTTGTAATATTACGTGTGAGTGTTGCACTCGAAGCCACGTGAGTTGTCGCCGAGCAGCCAGCCCGCGGGTCCCTGCCGACGACACAGTTCAAGCGGAGAGAGACTATGCGTCTTGTTTACAGCCGACGGACTTCAAATCTGATGAAGATATAATACGCGACGGCACGAGACGGGGCCGTCCAGGGAGCCCGCGGCCTTCGCCATGTTCTCTATTTAAATACAAAGAAAACAGAGGGTTATTGCAAAGCGCCCCGTTCCGTCGAATTTGCTAATGTCATTCAGATCGCAGTGTACGCGAGGTAAAACAAAACTTCGGATCACACCTGCAGTGCAACATGGGAATAATCTCATAAAGGTTTACTTTATGAGATTATTCCCACAGGAGTTGTTAAAACGGCTTCCAAATTTGATAGACGATTTATTAGATTCTTCCAGCTAGACAATAACAGATGGCACCACTAGTTTAGTTTTCTTCCCTGCGACTGAAATAAGCAAATCGTTTTTTTTGCAATAAAGTGATTTGATATTGAAAAAAATATGTTATTGCCACACCCATAGCGACAGGTGTTTAAACAGTTATGTTACTTTATCAATGCAAGTTTTGTGTGACGTTGTTGCACCGCTTGCTACGCATGGCAGTGTTTCATTTCAGTTAGGATAAAGAATAACTGTTCACTTAAAATTATTTATGCAATACGTTTCGTTACGTACTATTATATTCCTTCAGCATTTATTTTGCTGGAAACAGATTTTTTCTCCGGTAAACTTGTCTTAAGTTCCTAGAAAAAAAAAATGTATTTTGTGGACGGTTCCAAAGATCAAAAGAGTTGGAAGCGGTCAAAGCCGCGGGGGAAAACTAGTTCGGTAATAAAAAAATTGTTCGCCTTTGAAAGCCGCCCCCCCCCCCCGCGCGCGCATCCGGGGTGTATCGATTGAACTTTCGTCCAAATTTCTTGAGAAATTATTGAGTCGTGAATTTCCTTACTTAAGAATAATTACTTTCTCCTTAGCTCGCGACCTTTAGCATTAATAAAAGTATTCGGCGGTGGAAAAATTCCACAGAAATACCCCGCCCCCCGCCCGGCGCCCCGCGCCCCGCGCCCTCCCGTCCGCGGCCGGCCGGGGAAGATTAATCCCATGTTAATTGCGACGAACAAGTTACTTTATTTATTTGTTATTAAAGGGACGAGACAGATTTCGTCTCGTTGGGATTTGTTTGTTTCGTATTAGTAACTCGCACGCTCTTGCCACCGCGGTCATCTATGAAAAAGTTGCAGCTGTTGCTTCACATGCTATTTATTTATTTTCCGTTTCATTATCATTATTTAAGCGGTAAGACCTCTTCGGATCGTGTTGGCCTCTTCAGTAGGACCGGTTGGAAGGAAGTTTGTGGGCAATGGTTCTCCTATGTAATTAATGCACAAAGTGGGAATTAAATAAGATTGCATCCCGGGAATCGAACCCGCGCCCTACGTTCGCAAGTCTGTCCACTCTACCGCTGGGCTACCACTGCTCACCAAAAACGATCAAAATTTAGTATCACATGTTTTACAAATTCTTCTTTCCAGGATGTGAACGTTCTCGTTGTAGTTAGCAAGCAGCAGCGATGTCGCTCAAAGCGTCGACCCGTCGTAGATCGACCCCGCGGGCTGCCTCCGCAAATTTCAAGAAGCGAAAAGTCTTCCTGTAATATTTTTATTGAAGGACTTAGTACTTTGTGAATTGAGACGGCGACCAATGGTCTGGAAAATTTTGCGAATGGAAGATTTTACATTTTTTTTTAAATTGAGAATACTTGTTCTCCTATGCCCTTATCCCGTGTCAGTCTAAATAGATAAATCGTGAATATAAAACAGGGGACCATTTTACACATATTTCAAAAACCTTTCACCTCTAAACATCTCTCTGTGCTGGGCTTCGAATGGCACGAATTAAAATGCGAAGCTGAAATGAACCGACCTCGTCGGAACAGCGCGCACCTGTGCGAAGACAAAGTCAGTCCGGTAGTCACTTCTGATAAACGTTCAACTTGAAACATTTTACTTTCTTACTAGGAAACAAAGAAACTACATTTAAAGTTTGTTACTTACAACATCAATTTCTCTTAATCAGAAAATGAACAAAATTCTCAATCGCAGCGAATTCGGTTTTTTTTTTAAAAAAAAACATGGTTTTTCAGCCTTGATAACGTGCCGTGCCGATAATGAAGTATGTCCATACATAGAAAAAAAGTACGCCGTTTACAATAAAAGCTTAGTAGGAATTAATAAAAGAAGTAATTATAGAACTATAGTTTGTTTGCGCTTACTAAAGACAATTAAAACTTTAACACAGTTATTCTATGAAGCCGTCGCGTGAATTACGGAAAATGTCAACAGATGGCGCTCTCTGTAACATTACGTAGAACAAGAATATAATAAACATATGAAAACGTACTTTAGTCGTTCACTGTGGTATCCTTTTCGTCAGCGAACTACATCGTCGCTCCGAGCGACTTAATATGTTTACTTACTACGTACAGCGAGTCAAGGAAATGAGGCGAGAAATATACCATAATTTTATTAAGAAGTGTGTGAAAGTGATAAGAAAAACATATTATTTTTTATAACTCACGAGAAGAAAAGCCTATATGCCGACCGCCATTAACCTGTTGTATTAGAAATTTTTGGGAAAGTCCCGCGGCCACCAGGGTCTGAAGTGATGAAGGCGATGATACTTCAATAAAGACGAACTTTAAGAAAATATTATTTTTGTTTTTTGTTGAAGAAATGCCTTTGCCTATCCGCACTTGACAAATCGCGGATCAGAACATCCGCACTGCTTCCATAACATCGCTATGTGGCGAGGCAGTGGTACTCTTTTACAAATCCGCATCCCCACCAGCAACGACCACCATCAGCATCGCCAATCGCGCTCCTGCTAAATATATTTGAGTCAAAACACAAAACACCCTATTTCTCGGTATCTCCGCTTAACGCAAGCAGCGAAATCCCCCGGATCCGTCACTGAGAGTGTGGACTCTTAAATAGGGACCAGGAGAGCGAGTCGCGGCTTGCGCTCACGCATACGACTCTCCTCATCGCGTTGCGGTTGACAGTTTCGGGTCCGCCGTCAATCATAACTTGGCCGTAGGGGAAAATCAAACCACAGTCATATCCGGAGTGCGATCCCGCTTAGTAGTGGAGGGTGTCTAGACCAGCACATTGCAATACTGACCTTCTCCCCCTCCGAGACTCCGCTGCGGAGGCAAAGGCAGACGCTCCTGTCTCCGCCACGCAGCCCACCTGTTCGCTTCTGAAGTGAGCTCATCGAGTCTGTACAGATTATAAATTTATTATGATATGCAACAGGCAGACAAGACAAAGATTCAAAAAGACTTATATGTATTTTTACGACAGCTTTAGATGATTCGCGTGTCCTGAAGAAGCCACTCACGCACTTTCCGCTTGTATGTTATCGAATTACTTAAGAACATTTCAATTTTATTTTGAAATTGACTGTGCTAATTACAAAAAATTATAATTACAATTATTTGTCAATCAAATTTCAACACCGAATGTGTCCCTTGATTTTATGTTGAAGAAAAGAAATGTTTGTTAAAGAAAACACGCAGGTTTTTCTTAATGTTGCCGCAGTCCTCCCAGCACGAAAATGCCGGGAGCAGTTACGGAGGACCTCAACGTTTTAGTGACTCGGTGATTGTAAACGAGGCCTTCCAATTTATCTCGATCTAATTGGAAAAATCCCTTGATGCTTAAAGAAGATGGTCTGTATGTGATGTCTGTGGAGATGCATAAACAGAAACGTGGTTTGTCATTTTGAGCCTCGCTCAACGAGCCAAACAAATGGCTGTGCTCGAGTTTACGAGATCGAATTGAAAATGTGGACATTCCTTGACGGAAAATAAAGGGCTTACTCAAGCGGTTGTTAAGATGAAGAAGTTGGCAAGATGAAGAGACATTGGGTAGGCCACATGCCACGCAGAACAGATGCCCGCTTGGGCCTAATCTGAAGTGGAAACCTTGGACTGGCAAGCATAGCGCGGGACCTTAATCCACAAGGTGGATAGTCGACCTGATTAGAGTTGGAAAACGCTGGGTACCGACCGCTCCCGTTCGGTTCTACTGGATATCTATGAGCAGACGTAAGTGCACCAGTGGATATACAACCTTTCAAGTTATAATGATGATGTCAACGTCCTGAGAAGAAAAAAGAAGTCAATTTGATAGAAACTGGAATCCGAATTAAAACTGTGAGTGTTACAATCGCATCCTGATCTGAGAAGAATCTATAAGAAACGCGGACTTCTTTTTTGTGATCACTTTTATAATATCCTCAAAACATTTATCCAAATCGGGTAAACCAGAGAGCAGAGTATTACCACGAGTCGGTACTTTCCCTGCCGCGGATGCACCGCGTCACACCGCGCGCTTTATAACATTTAATTAGTACTTTTGGCCCAGAGCGCGTGCGGCAGGTCGTCGCGTGTCGCGGGCCCCGCCGCGCTCGTCCGCGACGCGCTAATTGTGTCTAATTAGCGTCGGCGGCGCAGGGGGCGCAGGGGGCGCAAAGTGCGCGGGGGCAGCGGGGAGCGGCGGAGGGCACTCTGGTGAGCGGATAAGTTGTTCTATTTTATTTATCAATTAGTCTTTTCAATTAATTCGTTTTCCTTTTGCGTGGAAACGTTCCGACTTCTAGTAGTATTTAAAAGTTTACGAAAGAAAAAAATAACTGCAGTGTGACGTCTACCGTATAATACTATCCTTAACGAGGTCGCAACTATGAGGTCAGGTCATCTTGGTATTCGTCCTCGTTATCATCTGAGCCGTAAGACTTTCACTTCTAAGCTGTTAGGTAGCGGCCTCCATTCAGTGTCTCCGAGGACCTCAGGAAGGTCGTCTGTCCCCCGCGCGGAGGGACGCGTTTCGCCGCGCTCGTTAGTGCGTAGTCCTCACTTGAATCCCTTAAGTTATCAGGCGCCAACTATTCCGCGCAACTTGTGGCCTGTCCGCTGCTAATTTAATTTTTCAGCTGCTGTTCCTACAGTATACGTATTTGACACGACCTCTCTGTTCGATTGTACCGCGATTCCATGTAATATTACACAAGTCCACATCTATTATCCTGGTTTCAGTTCACCAAAGCAAAAACGATGTGCAATACATGTTATTGATTTTGGTATTACACGTATATGATCTCTTTAGAACCATTGACAGCACGGCACCTATCACGACAGAGATCGCGCGCGCGGCGGCGTGTCTGCTTGCAGAACAAACGCCTTCAATTTGTTGGCCCCGCGTCCCGCGCCCCGCGAGCGCCGCCGTCTCATTTGCATCCCAATTGTCTCCATTTGTGCTGCAATAAACATTAAACAACTTCCAAAAGCCTTGTCTAAATGTAAATTACCTAAAAAGAGAGTCATGATACTTCGGGCTCGGGACAGAGCGGGACGGCACGTTTCAAGCAGTGACGTAAGAGTGAGACGGTAAGCTATTAATTTTTCCAAACGAAATGAAAGGAAATCCAAGCGCAGGGCGATACGACAGTTAAAATCGCAGGTGCCGCGAACGGGCCGTTCCAGGTGTCGAATATTGCGTCGTGAGGCCGCGGGTCCGGGTCCCGAACCAACCTTGCACCTTAAGGCTTCTATGCTGCAAATTTGGTCCGCGATGGTAATAATATACTTTAGTTATTAAATTATTAAAGCCCTCCAAGAGAAAAGTATTGTGAAGAATAAAATGTGGCAATACATATCCGATATACATATATAATAACCTTGTCTACACGCATAGGAATATTAATAAGTACAAGAAAATAGGCAAGTACATAACATCAGCGGTTTCGCAATACAGTCCCTTGACATGTCAGCGAATAGCCCTGCAGCCAATTGTAAAAGTTCATTATATAAATACTCGTGTGGAAATCCTGTTAGTGTGAATGATTTTTAAGTGTTATTCAAGTTTTTAAGCGTGTAGCTACTTTTTTTGGTTTCGGGGGGGAAATCTTCGAGACGCCCCGCCTCTGGGAGGAGGACAGGGGTATGTGGGATTCCTACCCACTAAAACCGCCGCAGTATCTCCCGGTCAGAGAACGCTACGCGCTCTTCCTTCGCGACATTTTATCATTCACCAAAACTCTGTATAAAATAATGAAAACGAAATGAAACAAAATAACATAGATAATAAATAAAAAAAGGAACAATTTATACACAGTGTGCCGTTTTTAACAAAAATAATTTAAAATGAAAGGGTAGCAGCAGAAGAAAAATATTTAAATGAGTAGTGGGCAGAAGGCTTGGTCTGATTTTATATCGCAGCTCGGTACTCCCCTGATGGTGGTGGTAGCCAGCCGCACGATCTCCCAGGACTGGTCAGGCGGCAGCAAGTCGAGGGCATGGAGCGCTGGTAGTTCACAGGATGTGTTTGTTCCGGTGCAAGGTGATATAAATTCAATCTCAATGACTGTAGGTTATTTTTAATATAAAACTCGCTAACCCCTTTGGGGTGCGAGGCGATATAAAGGTTGTAGCGTGAATTAAATGATGCTCCGAGAATGAAAAGAACCAAGACATGAATTTATAACGTAAATTCGAATTGGCCCCGGCGCGTGAGACGTCACGTAGCTGGTGAACGCGACCGAGGCCAGGGTCCTTCTCCCGGACAATCTATGTAAACTCTCCTATGGCTGGTGCGCGGGCGCATTGGAATGTTTATTATAAAAACAAAGATCCGCTAAACCAATAGCACGCTATCACGATCCCACACTTGTGATGTACCGTTCCCCTCCAAGGGTTGTACAATTTTTTGCTGTATTGCGATTTATAAGAAGTTTTTCGTGTTTATATTTTTTGGTTAAAATTTTAACCAAGAGTTATGGGACGTTAATGTTCAATGTTACAACAGGTACAAATGGCGATGTAGAGCTTGGGGTCTGGATGCAGGTGAGAGACATGAAGACGAGGGCAGTTAAGGGTGTACACAATAAAATACAACGTAGACATACATACGGATAAACATTAAGTATTTTATAAAGCACCAAAGAACCCATTAAAAACCGTCGAAGTCTGTTGAAGGTTCTTCTCACATAGATTCTCGTTTGTAGCATTCGTAGCTTTAAGTTGAACGCTGCCATTGTAGATGAGCTCGATTTGATTCTAGTTTGTATTAAGCCGAGCTCTTCTATCACTCTCCTCGTGGCGTACACGGGTGATCTTTAGAAAAGATCCGAAGTCGAAAACAATTTAAATAAATAAATGACTAACTCACACATCTACGCACACTTGTACACAACCGTATACAACAGCACACAATCACATTTATGTATACATAAAATACAGATATAAATTATAGAAAAGTAAGTAAATAAATAACTATAAGAGCCGCTGGTCTCAGCCGCATGCGATGTCGAGTGAGTTAGTGAGTGCAGCTGCACCGGTGATTTTTGGGCGTGCAGAACAGCGCGAGACCCAGCGTATCCTCACTCTGTTGCTCTATTTATGCATGTACAATGTAATGTTGTTTTGGTGTACTTGCTCTGCATTCCAGAACCTTAATCCTTGCTGCGGACTCAACTCGCCAATCCGCCCGACTATGTGAAATAAAATAAAATACCATTGCATGTAAGGAAATTACCACAAGTATAGGTGGTAAGTACATAAATGCTACTTTACTGTATACGACTTTTACATGATATTGAATAGAATAAATACGTAATGTAAGTTGGTACTTATAAGTAGAATTGTTTTAAAACAGGTATATTACCTAGTTACTTTTGTGTGCTAATACTGGCTAAATATGTGATACTTATGTATATAAAATTGTAACAACCTTTTATCCATGTTTACGCAAATAAAAATATTTAATTTCATTTACTTTCCTCTACGGATCTCCTCATTTCTGATTCGGTCTTGCAGAGAAGTTCCGAGCAAAGCCCCGGTTCTTCGCTTGTTAATATCAGTTCTGTGATCGCGTGGGAGTAATAATGTTTGTGTGCGCACAGCGGCCGCGTGCAAACACCGGCGGAGCCAAAATTTTATTAGCGAAGTTTCCAGAGACCGTTTCGGGCTTCTCATTGAATACGAAAGCGCCCGCCCTCGCCTTTGATATGGAAATAGCGGGTCATTGGCCGCGGAGATGTAAAAATGTGACGCCGGGGTTTGCCTGCAGCGCACAACTCGACAAAGTGCGCGACTTGGAGCGCGCGGCACGCGGCGGTCGGGACAATCCTTTACTGCGTCCGGGGACAGGGAGGTTGGCTCAAGGTGTAAAAGCTTAGTTCTGTGCTGTCAATAAATTTACGCACGCACGCACGCACGCACGCACGCACGTGCGCACGCACACACACACACACATATATATATGTATATACAGGGATTGTACAACATATTATTGTACAAATGCAAAAACAATAGTTTCAGAAATAATAATTAACAAAATAATATAATTATCGTGACAAAAAGTGTTTTACAGATACGGATTACTTCGTATGAAGATTAATTTTTATTTACTATCCACCCATGCACACTTTGTATTGCCAGAAGTTAGTGGCCTATCGCTTTCTAATAGAAAAAAAAATATTTGTAACATATCTCTAGAGTGATCACTTTAAAGGGTGATAAGGAATATGTAAAAAGTTTTAAAGTTCTAACAATTATAATCGATCCCCTGTTCGCGGTAACTTAACTTTTATAAGGTATGACGCAACGTGTATTATCACGTGCTTATTGTAATGTTGTAGATGCTGACCTGCTCGTAGTGCTTTTGTATCTTGGATTTACTACACGGGACTCGAATCTGCAGCGCAACAAGCATTCGACAGCGACAGAAGTTCCCGACCACTGCGCCGGTGCGGTTACGCGTTGATCTCCATCCGTGGCAGGCACAGAGAACCAGTCGGGATCGCGTTAACGTAATTGACTGTTTTGAGAAGAATAGCTGATCTGGTCCGGCTACGGAGGCAGTAGCCATGATTTCCTAAATTGTTTTCATACAGAATAAATTCTCAAAGCGAGTTTTTTATGTTGATAAATTTGTTATAAATTTTATCACCTCTAGCCGGGTGACAGATAAAGGCAAATAACCTCTACCAGTCATCATCATCCCCATAATTTCAACTATGAAACGTCTACTGCAGAAGGAAGTAGTTTGCCTGCCTCCTCCTGGGTGGACGTCCTATGGTGGGTTTGCTGATCAATGACCTCTTCTCCAGAACCCGTAGGCCCCTCCCCTAACAATATGCAGTTATTTAATTAGGAGAGCAAAAATTTCTCAATGTAACTTGAACTCAAGGGTAGTCATCTTATTACCTAGTACATGCTTGTGTAGCTTCCTTTCATTTTGTGACCTCCATATTTATCCAGATTAAAAGGCTTTAGCCCTAAATTCCAATCGTAAAACTCTCCACACATATTCTACTCTCAATCCCGTGGGACAACTCTGTCGCAGCACGTGTGATAGTTTTTAAGTTTCACATATATACAGCAAAACTCACATGTGTATATACATAACCCTAAAAAGTAGTATTTTCCAACATTTTGTGTGCCATGCCCCACCTTAGCCTTTCTGTGTAACACATATGTATTTTATGAGCATAAGTGTGTATCTCGTGTTGAGTCCACTTTCAAATTGCCCCCTTTACAAATATCAACGCCTAGCCCCTAGCGGCGCCAAATTACTACCTGATCAATTACCTGAAACAATACTGACAGGTGGGTTGGTGGGCACCCTTAATAATCGTATCAGGAAAAAAGAAGTTACGTATTATTAAAAAAAATCCAACTACACTTAGCTGAAACTAGGCAAAAGTGGTCTCAGAGCTGAGGACAGAGACGCAAGAAGATGGCAACTCGAAGATATCATTGTAAGCTTAAAAAATTTCAATAAATAAACATTCAAGTTTTCAAATTTTAACAGAACTCTTTTTGATCGTCAACTTGTAATTTTTAATCAGTTTTATTTTTTAACTCTACTCTGCTTCGCAAGGTGACCTAGTTGTGGAGAAGAAGCAGGAAGAGATTCTACAACAACACGTCTTTTAATAAAGTTTAACAATAAAGATTTATACAGATACACTTTATCAGAAATAGCTTAAACGAAATCAACATAATCAGACGACATTATGCCAAGTGTTCTTATAAATATTTTCGTTTATTAAGTAATAAGCATTTTCAATTTACTTTTAATGTGCGTTTTGAATTTTGTTAACGGTAGTCCAGTAATGTTGCAGAATTTTATTAAGAAAATATGATTCTTAAAAAATCTTATTACAAGTATTGGAGACTTTTTGCAGTCGAAACTTTGATGCAGACGGTGTTTCACGGTGCCTTGTTAATGCTCTGTGGACGCGCACTACAAAACATTATCATAAACATATTGTGAAGTCAGTGTGAGAATATTGACCTCTTTAACCGTTTTCTCAAGGAGATTCGCGTCCCTGCGCCGCAAACAGCTCGGATGGCTGTCTGATGTGTGCAGCTTTAGCAAAACAAATATGTTTCGAAACGCCCGCACCTCTGCCCAAAGCATCACTCCATACGACATACTCGTATAGCTGTGTAAATAACTAAAATTTAGTGCGGTATACTCGTTAAGCTCACTCGGTACATTATACCTACACGTAGAGAGAATCTCAATCGAGTTCAATGCTCGCAGTAGGGTGCCGCGTGTGTGCCTCGCAGTAGAGTGCCGCGTGTGTGCCGCGCGTGTGCCGCGTGTGTGTCGCGTGTGTGCCGCGTGTGTGTCGCGTGTGTGCCGCGTGTGTGTCGCGTGTGTGCCGCGCGTGTGCCGCGTGTGTGCCGCGTGTGTGCCGCGCATGTGCCGCGTGTGTGCCGCGTGTGTGCCGCGCGTGTGCCGCGTGTGGGCCGCGCGTGTGCCGCGCTGTGCTCGCGTTCTGTTCACTGAGCAAAGGAGAGCGTCTCAGCGCGCGCCGCCCGCTGCACCGACGC
This sequence comes from Battus philenor, assembly GCF_028537555.1. NCBI lineage: Eukaryota > Metazoa > Arthropoda > Insecta > Lepidoptera > Papilionidae > Battus > Battus philenor. The sequence continues at coordinate 100,037 of NW_027181689.1, forward strand.
ACAAGCGCACACATGTGCACACACGCGCACACGCACACACGCCTGGTCAGAGCGACAACGGTTGCGAGTACACAAGTGTACAGTTTATAAACTTTTAATCTTTTTTAGTTATTTTCACGTCATTATGTCCTACGGATTGCTTTTACGTGGTAACCTTGTTGCTGTTAAAACAATTTTATACAGAAAAAAGCTCTCTGTACACTCAATGTATACAGGGTGATTTGGATATTATTTATGCTTTGCAGTAGTGAATGTATAGCTCATTTACTGATAAATAATGTTATGTGCACCCTTTCCAAAAATCAATGGTTTCAGAAATAACAAATAATATAATTAAGAAAGAAAAGCGTAAACAAAGTTCGGCGTACTTCATGTTTAAATAAAATAATATCAGTGTCTCGTCAGACTTTACAGTGCTAGAAGTTTTTGTCCATATGAATTACGGTAGAAAAAATAAGTTAATATAACATATTTGGTAGTGATATCATTACACGGGTGACGGAAATAAGTAGTTAAATATTTAAAGGGTTTATTGTTTAGCTCATTTGTGAACAAATCAGCTACGTTGTTACCTCTCTAATGAATGACTAATTATGTTTGTTCCGCTAGTGTATTTTCAGTGCGACTAAGGAAAAAAGCTTTGGTGAAATATATGCATGTGATGGTCACGTTCATGTGCATGAGAATTTTAATACGGATAATAAAAATAGAGAAGTGCATTGGTTAACAGAAATTAATAACATGATGCGGTATCGAAAAACACACGCACGCTGTTACACAATCATTATGCAATAAATTTTAAAAAGCTTATTAGTAAATCTCTCCGCATCAGCTGCTGGATGAAGCATTACGTTGTTATTGAAATTGTAAAATACATTTCGTTTTCCCAGGATTACCGCTGCTGATCGAGCGCTGCGGCGGAGTGGTGGCAGAGGCGGGGAGGAGAGGGGGGGGGGCGGAGGAGGACCCATCGCCACGCGGACCCATCAATTATCTCCAGTGAGAAAACGTCCGATTTTTTAAAAACCCTTAATTACACTTTTTCTGGTTATTTTCACTTTTCTTACTGTGTTTTCTAAACATTCGTTTTTCAATAACGTTATTTAGTGAGATTAAATATCTTAAACATAAATTAAAGCCTCTGAATTCATCATTATTTCAGCCATAGGACGTTCGCGGCTGGATATAAGCCTTCCCCTAGATTTCCAATAAATCCGTATGAAAGTTCCCTGCGTCCAGCGCCTTCCGACGAACTTAACTAAGTCATCACTTCGCCTTGTGATGGGCGTCCTGAGCTGCGCTTGCGGGTCCATCGCTTTCACTGCAGAACTAAAGCCCTGACGGCCATTTGTTCTGCGCGCTACTGCAAAACATCCTGATAAAGAGTTTGAACACGAACTGCTCCAATTTCCACATTAAGGATATATGTGAAAGTGATCGCTAACAATCCGACAGAGTATTTTGTATGCTCTTAGATCAGGTGCGTTTGGAACCCTGCAGACGTATGTATCTTAAGTTGAACAATGCCATTATAATCCATTATTTTATTATATATAGTCCCATACCATCGTGTGCTACACTGATTATAAAAAACAATACGGATTTGTAGAAGAAATCTCTGATTAGAACGCGCTTGGAACTTTCGAAGCTTTAAGTTTTAGGAAAACATTATTTTTATAGAGGAGTTCATTTTGATTCTGCAGCACTCTTTTGGATTTCGAAAGTCGCACAAAAGTGATTATTGTAAGCGATACAATTAGATAACATTGTAAATGAAGCTATTCAAGAATTCTGCACTACACACAATTTTAGATACCTCGCTTGCATTATAGCATTCGCGTACGCCGCCGAGCGGACCGAGTTTCGTGTTTCTCGAATTTTATTTTTCACGGCCCGCACTCGTAGTGGACCAAACCAAAAACAGCTCAGGAATTTTTGGTGCGAAATGTTACCTTTCCAACGAACGTAGATTTTATATTGCAAGATGTATATGTAAAAGCTTTATTTGAAATATTTTCTGACCAATATTATTCCTTATTTCTTTATCCTTAAAATTTTGGCAAATATTAGAATGTATACATTCAATTGTATAACAACTGAGATGTACGACTACATTAATTATTAGTAATACCTCACAAAATTGGTTTCAATAAATTTAATTGTTTATTTTATTTCTTAAACAGATACTTGATGCAAGTAAAGAGGCGTATAGTAACCAGCTTGAGGTAGAAATTTTCCGTATTTATACTGCACAAGTTAGTTGTGAGATCTCTTTGCTCTGACGTCATAAATTATCTTCAGTTAAATAAGTTTGAATCGTGTACGTGATCCGCGATGCGATGTGTAGCGAGCGACCGATTCCCCGAACACACTGTAAGCAACTAACACTATGCGCACCTTTGTAGGCAAAGAACGACATCTGAATACTTTTATTTGATTTCTCTTGCAGTTATTTCAGAGATTTTAATTTATAAATGAAGGGTGGACTCCTTTTATAGTTGTGTTTGACGTCTACATTAAACAATGTAGCGTTGTAAGAATATCCTTCGTAAGATTTCAGTATTGTATTTAGGTATGTATGTGGCGATAAATATATATATTTATATATATATGTATATATATATATATATATATTTATATATATATATATATATATACATATATATCGACACATACATACGTGATCTACCCTTTATAAGTACTATTATCTTTTCCTTACTATGGTCGTCTGTTGTTGTGGTTGAGATTGCCTTGAGTGATAAGACCGCCCATTGTACTTTTCTGTATATTATGTATCTTATCGTGTACAATAAAGAATATTAAATAAAATAAATAAATAAATATATGTATATATATAAAATTATAATCTAATTAAATAATTTTTCCGATAGAAGATAAAGATATAAAACCTCAACAGCGATCATTCACAGATCTACAGTTGTTGTACAATGTATTTTTTGACACTAAACATATGAAAACGTGTCAAATGACCCATTTTAACTTTTGCATTGAAAATACATGACTTGAAAATGACTTCATGACTTTTTCTTATTTATTAATCTACTGCTATAATATTTTTTTTCTTCCTTTTACTTATAAAGTTTAATTTATATATCCTTCTAACAAAATTGTTTCATACATATAAGCAGGAAATATAAAGTAGGGTCATTGTACCCGCTTTGGTAAAAATATGTACTTAGTGAGTGTTGGTTGAAGGAAAAAGGTTGTAAAAGAGGAAAATGTATTTACGTCACCGAGCTTGTGTAGTCAGTTGGTTGGTCCGGCCAATTTGTTGTTGACAATTCTGACCATCTTGGTCGATATCAGACTGAAATGGATAAATATATTCAAATTAAATTAATCTTTGTCTACCGTTTGTGGGCGATGGTGATCACTTCGTGTTGTTGTTTTTTTATTAGCACGTCTAGAGAAAATCTGCTCATTGATTTGATGACTCTACACAGTAGTGTTGATTTTATCAAGCTGCGGAAAAGAAGTATAAGCTTTATTGTGGGTTTGAAATTGCGCTACCGCTTTCAAATAGTTCCTCGGATAAAATTCGCAGGTTAGCACAGTACATTGCCATGGATGCCGTTATGTAAAGGAACGACAACTTTCGTCTGCAGTGCGCCGAACAGGGAGATCCCACGCCTGAGCAGTTCATATTTACGTCGGACCAAAGGGAGCGCTGCAGAGCGCTGCACACTTCACACTTAACGATCTCACGTGAACTACGTTATGAACTAACGAAGGAGCATCAAACACGATGGTTAGATTATTCGAGTAAGTGCTTTGATTGTTTTTTTATTTGTTTAAATGCCTAGTAATATGTATTGAAGTAGAATCCTTTTTTATGAACCGAGCGCCCCCAATTCCGCATCGGGCACAGAAGTCGCCTAGCTTGGGACTCTTTCAAAGCAGCGATGCTCGAGGTCTAGAAGAGAAGCCTCGGCTCTGGCCGCTGCATTATGCGATAGCGGGTTGGGAGGCCACTGAACTCTTAGATCTTTTCCACAGACGCCCCATGGAGTGACCAGACTCAAGGGGGACAAACCCCGGTTAGGTCGATTGCTATTGTCTGGCAAATATCACTACTAATACGGAAAGCGTTCGTGTTGCATAAGTGGCGACAGAAACGCAAGCATCGCGCCACTTTTGAAATTGTGTTTGTCATCCAGGACGCCTTCTAGGTAGCGGGTTTGGGTCACTCACGGCACTGAACTGTCGCAATGTGATCGGAGCTGAACGTAGCTTGCACTAAATATTTGAGGGTCATACATTGCGTAGTAGTAGCTCGCTGCGGTGTAGACACGGAATTCGCGTGTTGTTGTCGTGATGTTATCATGGCGTTGTTGTGTTGTTGCGTTACATTGTTGTCTCGCAGCGCGCGGGGATATTTATTGAACATCAACAGGGGCAGGCTGCGTCCAAATTGTTGCCCCGCGCCTCGCAATAAATCACTCGCAAGTAAACCCGCGGGCCGGCGCGTGATTGATTCGCTTTGATCTCACATCCGGAGCGTTTTTATTATTTCTGCTACAATTCATTCGTTACATTAAAAACAATGGAAGCCGCCCTGATTAATGTTTCGTCAACATTAAGTTCCTTTATAAAAACATCATTTTAGAAATCTATTGACGAGTGTAGGTTGACTTGACTGCCACTGCCAAGAGGAACCGAGGAACTTGACAGGATGCACCCGCGGCGACAGCTGGTCTTATTCGTCACACCAATGGAAACGAAAACAAATAAAAGTGTACGGGAATTAAAAAGTTGAAACAGGGTTTGGTTTGCGCCAATCACTGCTGTTGAGACGTTAGAGAACACTTTCTCTGTCACAAAAAAATCCGCCTGATGTTGTTTGGTTGGATGCTGTTGGAACTCTAGTAGCTTTTCATTGACGGAATCTATTGTAGGGGAGCGCAGTCGAATCTTAGTTTTTAAATAATTGTGTTTACCTAGTATTTTCCTTATAAAGTATATAAATGATCATTAACTTATGTAGTACATATACCACGATCTGCTGCCACTTAAGGGACATTATTCGGCAGGTATGACCAGTTCTCAAACGAGCGCGATCAATGTCCCGCTCCAAATATATATTTATGCATTTCGAGATGCAGCATATTTTGAAGGATTTTTTGTAACAGTAGGCGACGCTGCCGATAATTGTTCATACGTCATGGCCCAGAAAAAGCACGTTTTTTGCCCTATTTTTGGGGCCTCGCGTTCAACCGCTTTCATGATTGGACTGAGTTTTTATTAAGAATATAATTTTTAAGACAGTTCAATGACATTCTTTTTTCCTTCTCAATGTCTTTCATCCTTTTCTCTAATTTACTTCACAATATCTCTCGTTCCTTTTCATAATTTTTGACCACACATCGCCTCACTTCTTTCTCCTTTCATACATTTGTTTAACAACTTCTTTTAACTCTGATTTATTTTGTTACTATCTATACCGCACTTAATATTTCTAATATCATAGATATTTTATCATTCTTGTTCATTATTTTCATTACTGTTGTTCTTTTTCTTTGCTAAAGCGCGTCGAATGATCCAGGATTGTGCCCCTGAGTGAGTCCGCATGTCTGGTGGTTTCTCTCTTCGTCGAGCACCTTTGTTAGTCTTTGTGCATTATATGAAAGTGATATATAGAACAATAACATGAATATATATGAAACATCCAATAATCAAATTAAAACACGATTTTTCGAACAGATTTATCGAGGTGCCTAAAAGGTTTACATTTTTATGAATTTCATTGCGAGCGAGTGCGAGTGCGGTGCGCTGGTGAATGCTGTCGGCAGCTCGACAAGACGCCGGCTTAAAAGTTTCCCTGCAATAAAGGCGGTCGCTGATATGTGAAACAGAAAAGTTGTACCTTTGCAAAATTTATGAGCCAACAATATTGCTGTTAGAGCTTGATATAAAGACATAATCTCGGCTTGTTCCGTATTGTGTAGCAGTCAATTCTGGTAATATTTATATAATATAACCTGCAAGGATTACGCTCCCTGCGACCGTATTTACAATGTCGAACAAGTGTTTCAAATTTGATACACAAAGTGATTGCTACCGCAGGTTTACTGCTGATATTTTTTAAAATGTACATTATGAATACCGCTCTTTGACATCTACTTATTTATTGATTTTAGCTCATCACATCTGTTATCTGTGAAACAGAGATGGCACGGAATAGATTTTGTAGTTTTTCTCATCTATTGAATGAACTTTGGCGGTAGGATTCAATACTAGACAGAACAGAAGTACGAAAATAAACTTCGCACATAAACTAAAACGGTGTACATTTGTGTTTTTCTGTCTTCGACGGTATTTGTATGGCGAAATGTCAAACCAGATTTATTGGAGATATTGTAATAAAATAACTACATTTAAAAAACTCTTAAGTTAAACAGTTTTTTTGATACCCATATTGTGGTGTTCGTGGAAAAATATGTACCTAGTCCGCCATATTGGAACGGCGTCCATCTTGAATTTTAAATTTTGACATAATCATCGTGTTTTACTAGTGTAGCCCTTTCATTTGATACCCATATTGAGGGGGTTAAGGAAAAATATGTAATCCGCCATTTTGTATCGGCGGCCATCTTAGATTTATAATGTTATTGATTTTATTATATTGTATTGTCATCTAAATTAAATGTGTGTACCAAATTTCAGATCAATCTGACAACGGAAATGTCAATTTCTAATTTTGACCCATATAAATAAACAAATAAATTTCGTTCGGGTCGAACTAAATATAAAACCGTTTTATAAATCCATATGAAAATCTAATCTCTTGTCCGTTATGGCACCGACGTTGTTATTTTGCACCGTAACAAAATAATTAGTTGAAATGTATTTTTCTTAACTTTCACAATTATTGGCATCTACTTGAATAAATCGTAGTTTCAGCGCACAGACGCGCGCTGCAAGGCATAGTCCTCCTCCTAAAGACATCTTTGGGAGATATATACTAACACAATGCTTGGCAGCTGGGCTGGCCATCGCAGTGTGGTATTCTGGCACGCAGAAGACGCTGTTGCCTATATTCTGAAAAAATGTTTGTGAGCAGTGACAATCTCTTATAATTAATTGTAATTATCGAAGTGTAAATTACATGAGATTTTATTCCGGAAACTTCGTATGAATACAATTTGCGTATTATTATTACTTTCATTAAACTTTTATATTCCTATTCGGCTTATTTTTTTCTCTCTAACACAATCGAATCTTGAAAAACTTGGAGATCGTTTCTTGTTGAGTTTGCTAAATGAAGCATTCACGCGAGCAAGTTTGTTGATCACCTCGGTACAAATGTTCTGCGGTTGCACACGCGGCTTCAAGGACTTGTAAGATAATTTGAATAAAGTTCTTTTGATCACAAATTGCTTTTGAAACCATGAAATTCGTTTTCTGTCCACCTGAGTGAAATGAATGACAAACAAATTGCTTTCGTACCATTTCTTTTCTATTGGAGTACTTGTGTAGTGCGACCATTCATTAAAGTAATGACTCGACTATGACAAGCCTGCCAAGTTTTTCTAATGAAAATTCTTATTTTCGAATACAGTTTCTTATATCCGTTAAAGGCCCTAGGTGCGTGTTATTAAACAGTAAAATAATAATACACTACGTCACTTCAGACTCGATCCGAAAGATCGCCACGAAGACCAGTCTTGTGTTGTCCGCATCTGGCGACTTCCTGCCACCTCCACCAGGCCATCGGCGAGGGTCGAATAGTGGGGAGCCTACCCGCGTCGCGTCTACCGGCTCGCGGTCGCCACTCGAGATCCTTTCAGCCCCAACCGGCCGCGGTGCTTTTCGGTTGGTGTTCAGACGAGCAATTTTTCGAGCTACTTATGGCACCGATGTTCCACACTTACTGCTGTAACATTTATTATACTCTGTGTTGGGACTCTGTGTTTGGCATTAATCGGTGTAACATAACTCCTGAAGATGCTCCGTGGAGGGGTGAAACACGTGTTCAGTAATTTGACGCTGGCAGTTGTGTAGTTCACATTGTTTGCCGCATGCGCATTTATCAGCGGGCTGGCGGGCGGTGCACTTTGTTGCACGACTACCACTGCATGTGCGAAAGTCGCTAAACATTGGTACTTTTCTTACTTAGGATGGACTTTCGCAAGGTAACGCCTGATTCCATTAAAAACATTTATAAAAACTAAATACTTTTTTAATTGTTTCATCTGCGAACAAAATTATATAAACTAGAGATCTATGGAATCATTTTATTACACTTGGTAAAAGGCTTCAAATATTTATACAAAAAGTGGTCAAATAATAGCCGTTTGTTTCTTCAAAAAATAAATAAAAATAAGCTTACGTGGTTTTATCACAGCGTGCTAAAAAGCTTGTAAACAACTGTAAAAAATGGGATAAAAGTTTTAACTCGGGCGGAATGTACCAGTGACAAGGCAAATCGCTCGGCCAACACTGACGGCGTGAAACATTTCCCGGGCGTTTTGAAAATATTTTTATGACCTTTGCGTTACGAGGCCGTTGAGCGCTGAAAAATACATTTATCATGTGTTTGCCGCAGTATTAGTGCTGATCCCCGCCTCACTATTGCAAAGCATCAATGTTGTTGTGACTTTACAGTTATTTTACTTTATATATATCACCTCGACACTCTCTTCGACCCACTCGACAACGATTGCATGAGGTGTATATAAATATAACTAGCTGAATTATCATTAATAGCAATAAATATCCAACAGGACTGAGGTAGGAATTCTCACAAACAGGAGCCATAATTTTATTAAATTTACTCGTTCCCCTTGCTTTGCTTGGGGCAGAGAAGTTACAATTTATTTGTATTGCTCACTTTCCTTTCTTCTCTTGCAAACTCCTTCCCTTCGTTCCTCACATCTTTTTCTCCACACGTCGCTTTTCTTTCCTCGTCTACATTTATAATTCTTCAGGTTCTTATTTCGATGCGTTTTTTTTTCGTTACTTACAGTTATTGTTCATCCGGCCCCCTGTTTAAGCCCGGCTCCCATTGTGCCGTTAAAACTCGCAGTGTAAAACTCGCGCCTGTGAATTAATGTCACAGTTATGATATACATATATAAATATATGTACAATTTGCTCCGCTGACAGTAAACCCCGAGATGGCTTGCGACGAAGGAAGGGAAGAAGCCGACAGCAGTTGATGTGATTGTTTACTGTCAGAACGGAGTTACAAAATGTAAAACAAAAATAGAAGAGATAAGGAAATAAACAAATTGTAAGGTAATAACGAATACATAATGATGGAACTATGGACACAGGCAAAATGTTGAGCTCTAACTTATAGATAAATGCTACTTAATAATGATGTCTTTATAATATTTGTTCATCACTTACCCTTTTGGGGTGTGAGGCAATGTAAAGGTTGTGGCGTGAACTAAATGATGCCCAGAGAATGAATAGGACCAAGACGTGAATTTATAACGTAAATTCTAATTGGCCCCGGCGCGTGAGAAGACACATAGCTGGTGAACGCAACCGACACAAAGCGTGTGCGTCGGTGCGTGAGACGACACCTAGCTAGTGAACGCGACCGAGGCCAGGATCCTTCTGCCGAGCACTGGTGTAAACTGCTGTGGCTGGTGCGCGGGCGCATTGGAATTTTTGTTATAAAAACAAAGATCCGCTGAACCAATAGCACGCTCCCACGACCCCACGCCACTTGAGATGCACCGTTACCCGCTAAGGGTTGAACAATTTTTTGCTGTATTGCGATTTATGAGACGTTTCTCGTGATTATATTTTTTTGGTTAAAATTTTAACTAAGATTTATGGTACGTTAACTTGCAACGTTACACCATTCCGAGCAATGGTCAGCCTCGACTGCGCTTGCCGGTCCAAGGTTTTAATTTCAGAACCTTGTCGCTCAAGCGACAATCTGCTCTGCTCACTGCCACTTGTTCCGTTCGTCTATAAATCTTCTCAAATTCAAATTAAATTCACGATATCTTTATTTAAGTAGGCATTTACATGCGCTTTTGAATCGTCGCTTATTTTAACATTATTAATAGTAAGCTACTGCCGACTAGGGACTCTGAGAAAACTCTGAGGATACTCAAGAGTTGCGTTTTTTTTAAAGGAATTTTACAAATTTTCATGTGTACATTATAATATCAACCACGTGATTGAGACATTAAACCAAGATCCAGTTTAAAATTTATCCATTCTTCTTATTTCTTCGATCACGTAGAGAAATTCTGGACAGAGCCCTTGCCTTGGACTGCTGCGATTGTGATCCAATGAGGTTCACAGCTAAACAATGGAACGAAGCAACATCATAGCTAACACCTAACCATTGCAATCAAATATGTACTTCCTCTAGTCACTGTGAAATCAACTTTCTATTTAAGAGTTTTTTGATTGGTCGCGAGGCCGGCAGACAATGTTTATCAGCATCTCCCATGCGCACAGCCCGTAGGCACGGTTTATAAAAAGCACGCTATCAATTTTACTGGACTTCTATCTGGACTGATATCTTCTTGTCGGCCATTTCTCTCGGCGTGCGATTCATTGCTCGCTGCCGGCGCTTTAATGGAATTAGAGCGGCGTGTTTGCAGCGATGTACGTGGCGTTTTAGTTTTTTATCTCCAGCGTTTCAATTTGTTAATGAACGACATTGCGTTTGTTTCATTTCTTTCTTTTCTAAGAACTGTTTGAACGAAAAAAACCATCGGAAACAAAACTATCAATTTGTTTAAAAATTGTAGCGCGAGTCTCCCGGCGCCGGCCGCCAGGCTAAACGCGATGCTTTATCAAGTTAATGTCTCAATACGTGTTTTTAGTTAAGTATATGTCCACAACGAACCGAACAATACAGTTGTGATGTTAGGTCTGTGTGCATAAGAACATGAATTGTTAAACGCGAGGGAAATAGTAATATACAAAAGGTGATCGCACGAAATCAAAATAAGTTTGTTATACTTTTCTCAGGCTTTTGTGTTTCGAGTGCCTAACTTATAATACCACACTGCAATCGCCAATTCGCTTGCGAAGTGCAGCGATTATGGTATATACCTTCATAAATGTTTTTTTTTTTATTCTATAGCCACCGTTACGGGGGAGCTCTCGCTCCCTATTTCTGTTTTTGGGACAGGGATACATTTTACAACTTCTTTTTTATCATCTCTCTCTCATCTTTCACACTTTCTATCGTTCTCACAGCATTCATTTACATTACATTTATGCACTGCCTCCCATTTTTCGTTACATTTTTTGAAATTTTAATAATTTACAATTCCAATTGACTATTTTTATTTTTCTTTCCATCAATTTTTCTATTTTGTGTTATTTTAAAATAACTTTGTTATTTTCTAACACCTAATTACCCCACTTATTGCCTTGAAAACAAAACCGGAACAAAGTGTGCGGCTCTGTTCTTCTTCCCAGAGGTAAGCGATGCTGCTGCAAGTAACAATCTCACCCAGTCATGGATAGCTCTGGGGGAGGCCGGTGCTTTGTATTGGGCGTCTATGGGCTGAAACCACGAAGTTCACACGATAAATGAGAGGGCATTACGCAGAAGTGTATTGTAAAAACCTTCGGTTGATCACACAAGATCTATTTTCCTGTAGCCTTCATATTTAGGTATGTGTTTCATATAACCATGAGCTGGTGTTCTACTGCGAGCTATTTGCGATGAAAAATAAAATATCTTTGTGAAAACAGCGCGCGACACTAATGGGTGCTCGCGCCGAGCGGGCGAGAAGTGACCCTCGGCGGGGCCTGAATATTTGAGGCCCCGCACGCGGCGCTGCAGCGGCTTCATGCAGTATTCAGCGCCCAGCAGCGGCTGCATGCGCTCAGCGGAATAAATAACGCACTTACAAGCGGCGCACGCGCGCGGAGCTCGCTTACATTGTTAACTACGCGCCCGCTGCGCCGCGCCCTCCTCAGCCGCGGTGTCGCAGGTCGGAATTTTGTTGTCGACGAACACTTGAGTTCCGTTGTTAAAGATTAATCAGCAACAATTCTTTTTTACAGCTCTCTGTTCTTGATAAACGGGGAATTGAAAGAAATTTTGAAGAACAACGAAATTCATATAAATATGAAGATAAAACTTTACGAAATAACGATATTGCCTTACCTAACATATAGATATCGGACGTAGTAGAAGCAAGGTGAAGATAGAGTGGCGTAAGACGGAAAGAAGCAGGCTCGGCCTATTATAGCTATAAAACTAATAATGTAAAAAAGAGTGAGATTATTCAAGTGGTATTGGACAGACATGTCTGCAGGGTGAATAAAACCAGATGTGTAAAACGTTTTACAAAGCGGTTGTTAAGGAACAAGAAAATAAAAAAGGTACTACCAAGTAAAAGGTGGAATGAAGCCTTTAGCCAGAAACGGGAACACTAATGAATGCGCAAGGTGTGGAAACGTAAGGGGTAGAGGTCTCCTAAGAGAGGCCCACGAGGCCCGAGGCGATTATTATTTTTCTTTTATTTATATTAAAACATTCTAAATATGACACAAAAGACGCGGATAGGAATAGACAGCAAGCAATCGCACTTACTGACGCTACAGCTACAGGACGTTCACTGTTGGACAAAAGCCTCCCTCGCAGATTAAACATTGTCTTATGAGGTGATTGCTAACAATTTTTAATGTTTTGTTTACTCTGTCATAACATTTTAATTTTGGTATTTCTGTTACGTCTGGTAATTTGAATGTAAGCGTTTACTTCGTTCATATGCTCTTTAAGTAAGTAAATAATCAAAAATTGAGAAATTTTGGGCATTGAGCGGTCGCGTCGGCAGCTGCGGCGCTGCACTCGGCGCCGGCCCTGCAGCCGACAACTTCGCTAACAGCGCTTTCAGCGCTACCGAATTGAATTTCCTCTCAAACTGTTATTTAGCTCGCAGAGAGCTCCAACTAAGTAACACAAATACATTTCCATTCACTATCTATTCGTTTCGTTAGAACTTGTTATGTCAACCCTCATTGTGACTTTCGCTCTATTTCAAGTGTTTGTACAAATGTACTAAAGATCATTGCAAAATTAAATAAAACACAAAATCCGTACTTTTTAATTGTGACACAGAATACTTTTTAAAAGATTTAAAAGCCTTACTGCACACTGTTATGGCACTCAAGTAGTTTAAAATTTTGTTGACGCTGTTAGAATATTTTATTTTACGATCAAAGGATCGAAAGTTCGTTTGAACGTCTAGTTGAATAAAGATACCTTGAATCTGTTATTTAATTTGTTTTACCAAATCCGCGAATTTTTCGACGGTTACAATATGTTACATTATTATTATTTGAAGCGGCAGCAGTGCGCAACGCTACGTGCCGCCCAGAAAACACTTCACTCTTAACTTAAGGCTCTCAAGTTATAGCTAACTGGAAACAACGACGTCGGTAAGTTGTTCAATGCCTTTGCAGTTCGCACTAGAAAAGTTGCAGAACGCTTAGTGCGAGTGGAAGGAATTTCTCTAAAATAAATCAGTTCGAACATTATGCACATGGGTATTTTTCTTATATTGCAATCGTTTATTCCTTTATCTATAATAGGTTTTATAAAATTGGTTTAGCCTTCATGTTGCTTCTCCACATCTATTACACCTAACGAAGCAGAGTAGAATTAAAAAAAATGAATAAAAATGAAGTTGCCAATCGACAACAGTCCTGTTGAAAATTGCAAAGTTGAATAAATTCATATAATCTTTATCTTCGTCTTAAACAACTCTCGGGTAACTGTGTGCGGTATCGCAATACATTTCTATGCGACGTCTGTTAATTATAATGCTATCGCTTTAAGAAGCTCATCAAACCAAAAAAGTCCTGTCATAATGTGAAGGATTTTTTCAGTGATAATAAAGCGTGCGTATGATTTTGTAGGCTGCTGTATTAAGAGTATTGTAAAATGATCACAAAAAGACCCTTCTGAGTTTGTACGTACGAAGGCGTTGTGATTATAATTTTTTGACCCGCACATCATGGGTACGCTGGCTCCATTACACTCTGAGAAATATAACCCAGGTCTCTTCAGGGTCAGAGTGAATAGGTACCCACTGAGCCAGTGGTTTTGTGTTCGACCACATCGCCGCTTTCCAACGGGCGAGTTGGTGGTCAAGGATGGGCTAGTTATCGATAAAAAAGGCTTTAAGTTGAAGGAGAGCATTATTCTTGTTTATATTAAATCAGGCTCTTTTGACACACGCAATGCGCTGCGGTAGTGCAGCGGTATGGACGGAGACTTGCGAATGAAGGTTGCAGGTTTGGTTTTTGGAATACAATATTATGCAATTCAAATTTATTGCATTATTTGCATTGGATTGCCACAGCTTACAAATAAATTTCCAGAGGATGTGCAGCAGCGTTCTCTGCGTACCATGATACCACACTGCGATCGCCAATCGGTCTGCTAGGTGTGGTGATTATGGCATATCTCCCCCTAGATATCTTTGGGGAAGTCCTATGCTTTGCAGTGGGTGTATATGCGCTGACACATTAGTGACATACACAAGTGGTTGCTATATACGATGCCATGTGAAAAAGGAATGAACACATTAACGTGTTCACTGCGTCTGGATTCAAACGCTTTTAAAGAAATAGGAACACTAAAATTGTTTAGAGACTTCTGATTTAGAATTCAGCCGGTTCGAGGCAAACATGTCGCGGACTTTAAGAGTGAACGTTAAACTTTCACGGGATGAAGTTCTCATTAAGGCCAGTCGCCCGCGCTGGTTGCTTTCATTCAATATTTACACATTTGAAGTAAAAAGCATTTTCTCTTAACGTTAAACTAAATTTCCTTCTATTTTCCAGTTGTCTTCGAACGTTTGAGATATGGGTTTGGCTCTGGGAAACCAAACAGACCGATGGATAATTCTAGACTATGCTGGGGTCCGGGCAAAGTGCATTAAGCAAATTAGGAGACCATTTCAGTAAAGTTTATTCATGCATGATGCAGTTTCATTTAATTATCATAATTTCTTTTTGACGTTTAGTTTATCTATTTATGAAACTCCGTCAGAACATGACACTGAACAGATTCCATGCAACTATTTATTCACGTATATACGCAGATACATTAACGAATGAATAAGCATTAGTTTAGTATGTGTTGATCATTTAAGTTTAAATTTATTGTTATTTATGTAATACGTCCCAATGTAATATATATGAAGAAGGGCGCTAGCAGCCTTTAAAGAGTTTATATATAGAATACTTGTACAACTACTAATTAAAAGCGAGAATGAAATATCGAGCAATTTTACTTAAATAAATAAGTATATAAGGTAGAGTCCCAACGCGATATGACTGAAACATAAAACTTAAAAGCTTAAAACTTGGAAGGAATATTCGTTTTGTTGGGCAAAGACTAGGTGAAAACGAATTTCACGAAATACTTTCAGTTATGGGATGAGGTTGAGGGTACCAGCTAGTCAATGTATAAATGACAACCTAGTACATGTACATAAATTATACGTTTTTGCAGAGTTCGTAATATTGTTTAAAATGCTTTCAATGTTTTAAGCTACAAATTTCTACAACATACTCGCGTATAATGTCACTAATTTGCCATGTAATCAATTAAAGAAACCAAAAAGCTAAATAAAATTAAATAAAATCTCAACAGTTAACCGTTAACGATTTTTTAGTGGTAACAAGGCTTGGGAACGACGACAGAAACAACCGGCAGAGGTTGTTGTGGACTCTTCCTTCTAGTTTATTTCAAATTGTGATTTATGCAATTTTTCCGTTGACGTTACGAGTAATCACTGTGGATGATACATGTGAATAGTAAAATGGATAAACGAATAAACACGAGCCACACAAATGACTATTCACGGTCGTAATAAATATTCGCGGAAAAAAGACATAAATTGATAAAGTTTTTAATCGCAGCGCTCTCTAGAACTTTCGACGGGACATTTACGAGCGAACTTTTTTCATTTCCTAATACGCGCTGACATCTCGCCGCTTGCCGCCCGTCGCCCGCCGCCCGTCACTTACCGCCCGCCACTTGCCATTTGCCGCGCGGTATCTGTTCGCTTGAGAATACCGACATAGGCGCAGCGACCTCATTAATTCATATTATTATCTAAAAAGATTGTTTTTAATTAACTTCCGCTTACGTAATGAGGGAAATCAAGTAAGTTATTCCATTCACTACTAATTACAAGGTACACCACATACAGTAGTGCAGCGCATTTTATTGCGACGCATTTAATATAAACAATACTTGACGGCAACCTTCAAGTGAAGGTGAAGCTACGTGTACTTAAATGCGCTGTAATGTAAGAGCCCACAACGAGCGCAAATGGGTTTTCTCTCATAATTATCCTTAACATATAGCAGTTAAAGCAATTCGAACACAAGCTTTAGGGTCACTTAAATTCCTTTACACGTTAATAGGATTGTATAAAAAAGTTTTTTTTGTAATATTAATATTAATTACTGGATAATGTAAAATGCTGATACAAAACAACGTTTCTTAAGTCTGAGGTAATATGACAGACATTAGTTAAAAAACAAGGTGTAAATGCATAAGATATAATATATATAATAAAATTCAAGTGGTAGTTAGTTAAAAATTAAAGTGTAGACAGTCGAGATAAATAAATAACAATTCATTCATTTAGTAGAAAGGGTTCGCCAGTACGAATCGAAGATCGAAGTTTCAACTAACATTACTGTGCCTCTGTACGGATACCTAGAAACAACGTAATAAGGAATAGAAACAGACCCTGCAGACGGAGGTCCGCCGACTTTAAAACA
Organism: Battus philenor; assembly: GCF_028537555.1. Lineage (NCBI taxonomy): Eukaryota > Metazoa > Arthropoda > Insecta > Lepidoptera > Papilionidae > Battus > Battus philenor. Next base: position 116,798 of record NW_027181689.1, read on the forward strand.
GTTGCAGGTCATTGCGGACACGCTTGGTCTACGCGACGGCAAGTTGCGCTACATAAAACAACAAGGCAGTTGAAACATCTACTATTTGTCACTGCTACAGTATAAAAATATTTAGGATTTATATTTAAAACGGGAGCAAGACTTAAATTAAAGCATCAGGGAACAGAAAGAAGATCACTGACGAGCATTTCCTCGCCTATGTATAATTTTTTTACAAATAAACATGTAGATGTTATAAAAGCACATCATGTGCGCATGTAAACTGACTGCGACCGTAATCGATCACACGTCGTTTTGAAGGATTTCCACGAAAGATTTAATAAGGGTATAGCACCCGACGCTAGTACGGCGGGCCGCTTGTGTGGCTTCAACGAAGTGTATTTACATATTATATATACGTAGGGTTTTCGTTTATTCTTCTTTGTTAATTAAAACAGAACTAACAGACGGTGCCCTTCTATACGAATACGCAAAACAATAGCGCGAGGCAATCGACTACTAGCGCCATCTATTGCCGCCGTCCGTAGGAACAAATTTTAAATATACATGAGGGAGTACTGTGCATAGAATGACGTCGCTAGATGTTACTGGTAGTAGATTACCTCACGCTGTTACTTGACATGGGCATATAAGCGCGCTACACGGCTGTGGTTTATTGACCAATAAAGATTAAGGAAGGCTCGACGTATGTGTAGGCTTTTGTGCTCAGATTATCAGGGCTTATTTAGAACCCTAGTAATAGGATTTTATTTAAACATGAACGACGCCACTATGTAGATTCTCAATTTTATTCTAGTTCTAACCAAATTAGGCTTTTCTGCTGTTCTTCGCATAACTTTTGCTTTTATTTTTAGTAAATGAATGTTACATGTTAGGCTTTATTTATTCTGGCGATAGTTAAGTAAAAGCGAAGTCCAGAGGTCTAGTATACCAACAAAGTGCATCAAATATTACATTCTCTTTTTGTGGCCACACAGCGTACAAAACTAGGGCCTTAAGAATATGGAGTGCAGACCTTGCACCGGGAAAAGAAGCGCAGCTCGTCCTCTGGCCCTCCTAACCTATAAGTGTAGACGACCTTGTTAAGATAGTCGTAAGACACGGGCCACGTCTGGACGCAAAGGTTCTCTGTGCCTGCTGGTGAACGACTCGCGACTGAAATGATGATGAGAATAATTAAAAAAAACGTGTAATTTATCAAACTGGAGGACACAGCAACATTTTAACAAATAGTTGCGTACAAAACATTTTTAAAACACGCGCGGCCGATATTTGTCGCAATAAATTATATCAAAGCTGGGCATTAAAATTAAAATGTCATAACGTATTTGCGATACGCGCGCCAGGAAATGCGGCGCTTGATTTACAGCGTCGTTAGACCTAGAACAAGCGCGATTTATTGTGTTTTAATTTCCTGCGCCGGCCGCAACGACCTCTCGATATAAGTAAACATATCGACACCTTAATACTTATTATAAAACCAGCCTATTGTAAATATTAAATCAACAAATATGAAGGGATTTCATTCTTTTGTGTTTCTTTCCCGTGCTTATTGAAAAGTGTGTATGTTGAATGCTCGACTATCGCGATGAATCATAGCATAAAGCAATCAACTGTTTACAGTTTGAGAAACTTAGTTAAAATAAAAATATAATTTTTATATACACCGGGCGCTTAAGTGCGTACTCTAAAACTATTCATACTTTGTTTATTATCTATCCTAGAGAAGTGGCATAAAATATTGAATTTAAATAGGAAACACTGAAGTGAAATACATATACTTATCCTATTTATATACGATTAGTTAGTTATTTCATATGTTCTTTACAGTTACTCTCTTGATTTGATGCACAATCTTTTCACTCATAATTTAACAGACGTAATATTAGTAACCTTCCTCCTAGCACGATCTCGGCCTGATGTAACATGATAATAGAGACAAACTTGTACATGAAGAATTGTTATTTAGAGCAATGCTTAACAGTCAGACTGTGATTCAATCTATTAGGCTCTATCAGAAACGGGGCAGCAACTTGACTGCAGACGTAGAACTGACTTAGCAAGCGAACATCGAGAAGACAAGAAGAGCATTCTGATCAAATTCAACCGATTCTACGGATTCATCCAGTTTTTTTTTGCAAAAGGGCTAACTTACAAAAATTTCCCTGCTCTCTGGCACAGAGGACAGTGTTGTAAGAGATTTTGACCCATTAAAGCCTCGGTGATTGGCGCCTCAGTTGTAGTTCCAGCGTTTCTGCGATGGCGAAAGGGTCCGGTAACTTCATTGGAAATGCGTTGCAGTTCAGCATTATGGTATTATATATTGCTCATTCCATGTCGTAAATTGTTTACCCTACCTTTAAATAAAACCTTCGTTGAGCTGTCATGATAGTTTGAGATCTCCGGTTCATTGACCGTATACGCGAGTAGAGGGCGGATGTGAGTTACCACCCGAGCACGTGTTCGTTCCTTTACAGCAAAGAAGGTGACGGACAAGGATGACGTAATTACGGTATTTAATATTTATAATTTCTAACCTAACGGAATGGCGGTTACATCGCTGATGCCGTCAAAATTCAAATCATTCAAACTATTTTATTTAGATCGCGCTAAAATAATGCAACACTAAAAAGTATTGTGGCCGAAGTGGGCAGCAATAGTTATCGTAAACGCTACCACCCACTGTCTTAGACTTGCTGAATCTAATGAGAGCTTAGATCCCAAATGGCTTCGTTGGTGGTATAGTGCTACCACTTTTCGTAGGGCCCTCTTAAAGTGCTAAGTACATTGATTAAAATTTCTTCACGGCGCTCGAGCTTGGTGGATTGATTTTATTTGAAAAATGTAACACCTGCGTCTCATCACCGCGCGCCGTATTCCGCCGCAGCCAGTCCCGCTGCCAATCAATTTCTCAAAATATATTTATCAATTACGATCAAACAGACGCATTGCGTACGGACTCCGAGGAGTACAGAAATCTACATAAATAATAATGACTCTTCTAATATGTTGCTAATAAAAGGCAAAAGAACTTGTCGTTGGCTGTCGAATATTTTACGACAATTGTATTTTGAAAGACATTACTAAGAACTTCCAGGCTTTAAGAGATGCACTGGTCATTTCCTTGCTGATAACTTTTTAAAAAAGGTAGTTAAATCAAAACAAATACTGAAGGTCACTGAAATTTTTTTACTATTGAGTAATGTTTTAACAAACAAAATGACTGTAAGCTGAAAGCTCTAAAAGCCTACCAATTTGTTAACAGAGTACAATGCAGGCATTATTCGACTCAGTAAATGGTTTGAAGGGATGTTAGCTATGAAGGAGTAGATGGGACATATATTTTCGAAAAAAGGTATCAAAACATCAGTACAATTGTGTTAAGACACCATTCTTGAGAGGGTAGGTTAGCTTCCAACAACACCAAGCTCAATGATTAAAAAATTCTTTCAGAAAGACTTCGCACGTGGTCATAAAGCTCGACCCACATTTTCTTGGTTAGAAACGAACGTTCCGAACTTCTTCAGAGCTGAAGACGGGCCTTTATCTAGTCCTGGTCTAGTATGAGAGAGTAAGGCTTCCTCTAAAGGCCATGATAATTTGGAATCCTTTATACAATCCATACGATTGGCAGGGAAGAATTTTTCCACAGAGAGTGTGCGTGCTGCTATTGACAACTGGTCTCAACGTTTAAAGGATTGCATTGCAGCTAATGGAGACCAAAACACTGTAACACAATAAAAATTGCTGTTGTTCTTTGTAACAATATTAATCACAAGACTAGATAATCTATAGTGATAGATATAGTTTGTAATAAAATTCACGTACATCTGCATGTACTACGACTCATAACGTGGCATTAGTGCTATAAGGGGATTATTATTTTATATATTGATTTACCATTTTTGTAACATATGTAATGGCCGACTTTATGCATTCTCTGCCATTCAACAGAAGGTGTTGAAAAGACAGACTTTTGTGCTCGAGTGTTTCGAGACTCAAAAAGATTATGCGTGACGCATGCTTCTTTTGAGTTGTGTAGTATATATATTATATCAATTATATATTTATTGTTTGATACATAAATCTGTTAATGTGATACAAAATTTGGTCACTTATGTACATATTATTACAAATATTAGACGTAATATTACCTGGGTGATCAATTTGTTATGTTTTGATTCTAGAGCGCATCGCTTTCTTTACACGAAAACTGTAAGTTCCCATAAAAATTACATAAAAAAATTTAAACGGCATTACTAACATTATTATTATAAATAAGATAACTCTAAAAGAATTCTTCAAAACTATGTGTCAGCAAGGGTGACAACGTATATTAATAATGCTACAATGAATTCCGCTACGACACACAATTAATTAATAAGCAATGACTTTAAATCGCAAGCCGGCCGCTGTGCGATGTATAATTTTTATAATTCTTCCGCGACTTTAGATACTTAACGTCGTTTGTCCCGAATCCGACCGAGGGCACTTCCCGACAGCTCGCCGAGTGGGCGCCTCGAGTACCATTGTACTCTCGATTGTACTCACCGCCGAAAACAACCCCCCCCCCCGTGTCCCCCGTGTCCCCCGCCGACGACCTGTCACATCTTTATCCTCCTGATTTATTTTATCGCATTATAATCAACCATTCAAGTATAAGTCATTATTTTTTATTTATTACATATAAATACAAACAAAACTAAAACTTTATCCGAAAATATGTGTAAAGCACAAGATATGCGTATATACAATAATATTCCAAAATCAATTCTAGATCTGCCACTGAAGAGATTTAAAAACAATATTAGAAACATATAGATATAAGTATGTTACTGAATCCAAGAGCAATGTACTCATGTTAATGCGTAGGATTGAATATTAATGCTCATTCTGGAAGCTAATTATTGTCGCGGACTCTTTATGAAACTATATTTGTATCGAGCAACTGTTGAGTTTTTATTTACAAATCGGGCTCTTCATAGCAGAACTGCATTACAAGTCGCCCGACTACCGACATTTTCTTTAATATTATATATAATATTTTGACTTTCATATTCAATAATCTTTACCAGTCGCTTACTATAAACATTAGTCTTCAACGGGATGAAGTACATCGACGTGTATCAATAGGAATGGCCAAATCTCTTCATACCATTAAAGGGCTTACGAAGGTTTTGTATTCGTCGCGGTTCAGTAGTGCTGTCTCTTATTTCCCCTGTCTCGACTCGATGGTACGCAATGAAACTGGAGTTTATATTTTTGAAATAATAATACAGTTAAGAACATTATACACTCATACGTCGGATTTTATTGATCGCATAAATTTTCTTCTTTCCTGTTCATTATCGCCCACTGCAAGGCATAGACCATCCCCCAAGGATCGCTGCAACGACAGGTCCTGCGGCGCCCGCGACCGTTACTATGTCCTTGATCCACCAAGTCACAAGTCAAGGGTCTACTCGTCGCAGAGAGCCTACTCCACGAGAACCTTCCTTATATTTGTATATTTATATATTAAAGCTACATACGTTAAGTTATTAAATTTAATTAAATTGATCAGCCCTTAAATTAGTAATTAGTTTAAATAACGCAACCGGTCCGCTTAGCGATCTCTGGGGGAGCGCTACGCTTCGCGGCGCGCGTATCGGCAGACTTGATGATAATGAGTTCAATATAATTTCTTGTACAATAAATAATAATTACTCGTAATTAGACGTTGCATAGAAGCAAAACGTGTGTTATATTAATATTTTAGAACGGAAGATCATATGTTTAATACTGAACCTCGTTCAAGCAGGAATGCCTGTCAGTGTGCGCTACGCGTGTCTGTGCGCGTGTTCGAATATCCGTGTAAGTCCGCGCCGCCGCGCGCAGTTTAAAAAGGCCAACAGAAAGTTCCCGGGAGCGGGCTGCCTTTGTCCGCTTTAATAGAATTCTATCCAGATAGTGGAACTCAATCGAGGAGCGGAGTTTTCATTTGGCGTCGCCTTTGTCTCGCCCGCGGCCGCCCGTTAACTCGTGAGAAGAATACAATTACCCACCGCGCCTACCCTCCCCCCCGCCCACCCCTCCTCCCAACTCGCGGAGGTGCGTGTCCTCTGGCGAACTACCTCTTACCTCAACTCACCGTTACACTGTGACCCTCTTCTTTGCTTGAGGCTAGACATTAAACATTTTTGGTGATTTTTGGTCGGGATTTCCCTACGAGATCAAACTAGTTATGATGTGAATGCCAGTTTCAATTGCAGGACAAAATCAAGAAAGAAACATTGCCTTATTAATAGGAAAAGTCGCTAGACCTTCTTGGGTTACGACCGGACCGAAGGTAGTAAATAAAGTAATAAAACGTTATAAAAAGTGGTAGTACTCGAAAACAAAAAAGGTAACAAAATGTGGTAAAGAAATTAAATGATAATACTGTGACACAGACATAAGTTAAAACAATAAAAATATGAAAAATGAATAGAATGTAACAAAATGTGAAATGAAGTAAAAAAATAGATGAATCCAAATTATAAAGTTGTAAACCAGGAGAAACGCTGAAGGATAATAGGCAAGGTACGAGAGGTAAAGAAATGGATAGGAATGGAAAACAATGCGACGAATAAAAGAAGAATGCGTGAGAGATATTAAGAAGGACGTAAGAAGAGTGAGAAAAAATAAAAAAAAAATAATGTGAATAAATAATTATACAAAACTGTCGTCGTGAACCCAAGACAGGGGTTGTACAAGAGGAATTGGAGAATAACTGAAGCTGTAAAAAAAATAAAAATGACGAAATCCGAAAACAAAAGTAGCGCAGCGAATTGTAAAGTTGAAGTCACAGTGGCCAGGCCAGGTGTCCTAAATTGTATCTCGTAGAAAAATCCCTAGATGCCAATCTCCACGGCAAAGGAATCACTATTTTTATATTCAGAAAAAGTTGCAACGTACATTTTTATTTGTATTTTTCCTGACATGGGTATTCAGGGACTTTGTTGCACACAGAAACTTTTGTTTAACTTTATTTGGTTGCAGAACTAGGCTACAGCTGTTATGTCCGTTGTGTACAAAAAAAACATTTTTAATTATCTGTAGAATATACATAAGTATAATGTATGCATGTATATCATATTACATAAAATTACTTACTTTTTTAAATTTAATTACGTGCTCATCGTGTCTTTTACAAATAATACTCTATTGCTTATCAGTTATTATATATTTGTCTTATTTAGGTTTATAAGTAACTACATGAATATTTTCTATCTCTAATATAAACAGGACTTGGGGTCATTAAGTGACTCAAGTCATTTATACTTATATAAATACTCGGAATCCCCGCCGCGTCCCCTGAGCGCCCGAGTGAGCACTGTCTAACTAGCTCTCTCATCTAAGTGAACTACACCAGTATATGCGCTCTGGTAATTGTGACCAAGAAAATGAAGCGTATATATACGCCTCCAATGCAAATGGTTCAAGTGCATTTGAATTGTTTCCGTGTCAAAAGCACACGCCGGATCATCTATACATATGTACACATGTAGCACCTACACAACCACACAATAAAGCCTCAAGTATTCCATAAGCATTTGAATGACCACTGACGATTGTCGCTACGGTCGTGTACAACGTACGCGTGTGAAAGTTTATTACTTTTTATTGACAAGAGAGAGGCTTAGATCGCATCCGCTTTGTCTCTTCGAGGGGCGCTATCGTCGCGGGCTCTGCTGGCATTATTAATCGTCCTGTTTGTGTTGGGCCGGGTGCGGGGCGTTAGGCGGCGTGAGGGGGGAGGGGGGGAGGGACAGGTTTCGAAGCGAATTCAATTTACTAAGCTGAAAGCGTCGTTAGTTGAAGTTGGCGACGCACGGGCGCGCTGTGCATCGACTTGCTGCGCGGTTTAAAAAAGAATCGCTTCGTCGATTGTCTTCACAGGAAGTGTCTGCGAAAGCAAATTAAGATGCCGTCTGCTTATTGCCTTGCGTTATTGTTAAAGTGCAATCTACTTTGTTAAGGTCATCGCAAAACGTTGGAATCGTGCCGCTTGCAACTGGTGCTGTTGGAAATGCTCCGGCTGACATGATGATGATGATGGCAGGCTGGTGCCTGCAGTTTTACTTCGAACAACAGTTAATTAATATTCATAATTGCAGATGCCGCTACCTTCAAAACAATCCCTGCAGGGATATTGAGACACGCTTTTAGATATCCAGACGACGAGACCACAACAAGCTTACAATCAAAACAAGTCGTCCACGCCGACAGCGACAGCAAGAGTTTATTGGGGGACAACTTATAGTCATTGCAGATAGATTGTGTCAAATGCTACTGTTGATATATGATTTTCTACATATTTATTTAATCAAAAATATGTGCATCGCCGTGCGCAACATCGCCAAACTATACAGTTTGATGGAGAAAACAGGCTCTCTAATAAACTATTATTATTCAAACTAAAATACAAGTAAGTGTTACACTAACACGCGAATATAATAAAAATACACAATGTCTCTCAAGTTAGTTCTTTAGATATCTGTCTCTAAAGAAACATTTAGTAAGAAATCTCTTTTATTAGAAAAAGTACTGATTAATTAACTCGAGTAGTCCAAAGAAAACAACCAAGCATTTTGCCACTACTATTGTAGTGCGAACAACCAATGAATGAAACAAGCTGCCGGCGTCGTTGTGTCCGACTATCTATAACTGAGGAGTCTTTAAATTTAAGAGTGAATAGGTATCTTCTAGACAAATATGTAGCATCGCAGATCTTGTCATCGCTTAACACCAGGCGAGGCGGAGGTCAAATACTTCACTCATGAATAATCTAAAAATAACTACATGCGATGTTAGAAAACGAATCTTAGCAAACATTGTTTAGTATTTTATTACAGAGTGTATTGCATGGAAAGTACAAGCGGTACAGACAGCAAGTGCAGTGGGGTTACTTTTTTTAAATATATCACCCTATATGGAGTAATTAAAACTGTAACACATTAATATTTGTAAAGGCCCTTCTTTATATCTGAATACGTATAAATACCTTCACTCCTTTAAAGCGTTTACATCTTTTTCCGATCAAACTGTATACAAAAGATTTCTCCCTATAAAACGACTAATCAACATATCTTATATTTAAAAATATTTTTTTGGTTTTTTAAATGTTACCAACAATGGATTTTACAAAATTACACACACAAAACGCACTGCGTGCTATGTGATGCTGCCGGAGATGCAATATATCGTATAAAAATTAGTCAAAAATGATAATCTATAAATCACTGACATCTGCAAATGGCGCTCCATACATAAGTACGTATAACACTGCCTCGGTTGCAGCAGTAGCTTGTCAGCCGACAGTCCGGGAGGCGGGGCGAGCTCGCAAGAAGCGGCCAGCGCAATAAACATGCAAATGAATGTGTTTAAACGCCTCCCCCCCGCCGCCCCCTGCACGCCCCCCGCACGCCGCATCCGTCACTCGGCGCTGACAAAGGGAAGTTATTATTAGCAGTTAAAGGAATTTATGACGTCATTAATTCGTCCGCTCCCACGCCCCGGCTTAAGTTGGGAATAAAGAGTAATTGCTCACGGGGAAGCCCCGGACCAAGTCCGCGACATTGGAGCGCCAGAGCTGTGCTTCGTCCTAACCGTCCGGGAGAGTGGTCTTGACCGCGAGAATCTCATCGTGTTTTGCCATCCCTCTACTAAGCACACCTCACTTATAAATCCTGGGCTTGAAACCGTAATAAAACATCTACTCTAAAAGATTACAAAATTATAAGTCATTTTATTAAAAACATCTTGCCTGCTATAACCTTTCTCAATCCAAATTCAAAAACACTAGTTAACATATTAATATTAACAAAGATAGTTTTTGGGATTTTTTAAGAATATATTATTAATGTGCTGTTGATATAAGAATATATTGTATTTTTTTTTCTTTCGCGGTTCTTAACCTGTATTTGCGTTGGTAGTCTTCGAGTTTCAAATATTGGTAATCATTTTTAACCAATAAGAGATGTTTTTTGTAATGTCAGAAATTAAAAAAAAAATAATTTTAATAACATTACCATAAAAAATCATTGGCATCAATGCTTTTCGTTTCTCTCTCTCTAACAGTCTACGTTTCAGCGTTGCTCAATGTTTAAACTCCTAGAGATTGAAAAGCAGGTTCAACAGTCCAGTGGTCTTCCATTTGTTCAGGCAGCGTACTGTCGCTGAATCCACATTACCATGCGCATCAAAGTTGATGCCGACGCGAGTCGCGCTGCCTTTTGTTTGCTCATCGTCTCGCAGTAAACGGAACCGCTTTATACGTTTTTAATTTGTTTCTTGTAAATAGCCGAGCTAACCCTCCGCTATAAAAGGAAACTAGCGGAGGTACGTCGGAGGATGAGTTCTCAACTAATCTGTGAGACGCACGCCGGCGCGGGCTGTCGATCTTTATGCTTAATTTAATTGCCAATAAAAGTCCGCAATAAACGGACAAACTGCGGGCAACGACTGCCTGTAGTGTGAACACACGTTACGTACCTCGAGGACAGTCCGAAGTTATAATGTGTTTTATTACGAATATTATACAGAAATTCAAAATAATATAATTATAGATAATTACAGATGGTGTTGGTTTATTATTTTGCCTTATGGGAAAGTTTGTCTGACCGATTGATCAATTTTTCCTTAAAATTATGTTTGAATTTTTTCAAATGTTGATTCAGGGATTTTAATACATAATCGTATACCTTGTTCCAAAAAGCATCAAGTAACAAATATATGGAGATGAATGGATATTTATGTTCTGTGTGACGTTTTAAAAGCTACAGTGATAGATAATTACAGATGGTGTTGGTTTGTTATTTTGCCTTATGGGAAAGTTCGCAGTTGCTCATCGGCTATTGGACAAGGCTAAGCTATTATTTCTCGACTGGTTGTGAGGATCCGTAGACAAATGACAGTTACTGCTATAGAACTGGACTGACATAACATATCACGGTTTTGGTGTGAAGACCAGGAACCACCGCGCGCAGACGTGTACTTATATCTCCACCTTGTTAAGGTCGATAGAAGATGCGGGATTCTTGCAGTTTTTAATCGATTTTGTTGAAAATCTACATCGCATTGGACGTCCCACCGGTGGAATGATGATGATACAATACTAAAAAAACTCTTCATTAGCAAAATAATAAAAACAAATTTTATATATTATCCTTTTAATCTAACAAAATTTTCTATTTCATTGTACACTGTTGTCATAATTTTTTTCTCTGTAACCGTTTATAAATACCACGAATTGTTCCGACTACAGCTTATAAAGCCCGCAAACTGTAATCACATGTTGCTTAACCACTAGGTTACTGTTCACGTCGGCGACCAATGTAAAAACCAACATGAACTTTACCGGTCGCTTGAATTTTTAATACGTCGCATTCGAGGTCGGGTGTGTTTTGCTGAAAATATCGCGTTGTTACATACATTCATGCAGTAGATAACAACGCAAACGTGTTTCTATGCAATTCTGTGCACATAATTTAAAGCGGATCCGATACGAAATCTCTTGATTTAAAAGTAACAAACATTTATTAACGTTGTGTTTATTTACACAGGGCGGCTGCTCATAGGTGTGAGTTTTAAAGGAGTGAATGTGCAGCACATTTTCTATCGAATGATTTATGAAGCAGAAAAGAAAATGTCATGTTATATATAAGGAAAGGTCTTAGATATAATAAATAACGCAATAGTAACATAATGAGAAAGGCGTTTTTAAAATTCGGATTATAACATATTAAAATTAACTAATTGTTTTTGCAAACTATGTTCTGCCAGAAATAACCGGCGTGCGGCTTTCCAAAAAAAAGTTAAGGTGTAATAGCGATTGAAATAGATGTAAAAATTTAAAGCTTTTTGCTAACAAATTGACTATACATTAATTCCTTATTAATTTTTACACCTATGACCAATCAGCTTGTATATATAAGAATATACTTTATCTTCATGCTACTGTCTGTTTATCTGCTGCTGAATGCCTATCTTTTAAATCTCTTCCTGCTGATATTTGCTTAGTTCATGCTGATCATCTTCTTGCTATAGCATCTTATAACTAATGATTAATGCCACACATATCTCGTAGTGGTGGCCACGGTGCCGCGTGACACTTGATGGCCGCAGCTGCAAGTTTCGTCTGCCCCACGAATATTTGAAGGCGAACAATTTATTTTCCAGCGGAAGCGCAACGACAATGGCGGACGCGCGGCTCTAAAGACCGACCGGGACAGAACTGGCCGCGCAGAGCGTTTCCCGCAGAGCCTCGGTTAAACGAAGGCTTTGTCCCCGCCGTAGAGGCATCGGAGAGCAATCAGCGAGCGAAAATAGGCAATGCACTGTGCCGTACCGCGCACTGGGAGTGGAGTGAAGATGTAGCAGTTTATTTATTTATTGAAAAAAATCACCAGCAGTGGTTACAATCGTGTATATTAGTAAAAGTGATGCTGCTAGCGTCATTATGTTATATTTATAAAACGACCTTTTTCTAAACAAATAGAAAGCAAACATTTAAAAAATATCTAACAAGAAAATTCTTAATTTAAATAAAGAAGATTTAGTACGTTACAGTGTAAAGGATTTTTATTTTACTTAACTTTATTTTTTTTATCTATTGAAGAAAATTAAAACTAGTTACACAATAGTAGGCATACACAATAAGGGCCCATTACAAGTTTCCGCTTTGGCGCGGCTCAATGCAAAAGGATCAAAATCCTTCATCGAAGGAAGTTACTCAACAAGCTTGATAGCACATATAGGACGCGTAGCAAAGTTTTATTTTATGTTATATTATTGCTTCTGCTATTAAATTAGGGGTATTTTTGTTAATGATCCTAACAAAGCTAACACAATTCGAAAAAGTCCCAGATTTAAGTTAAAGGAAGCTGCAGATTTTAGTTTTATTCGGTATAGTACCACTTCTATAAAGCAGTGTAACATATGGAACTTGCGATATATTTGAGCGGTGGTAACGTTCGCGGATTCGATTTCCGGGATATAATGTTATATAATTCACACGTTTGTGCATTAATTATACAGAATTGCCATGGCTCACAAACAAGTTTCCAGAGGATCAGCTGCAGCATCCCCTATGTACTGTAATACATCGCGGTGGCCAACTTGCCTGCCAAGCGTGGTGGGTTACGGTTTATCCCCCATAAAGATCTTCGAGCGGGTCAATGCCTTGTAATGTGTCTCTTTGGGATGAAACGACGATGTTATTGTAAAAGATAGACAGTAATAAAACGTTAGAGAACAAAAAGATAATGAAAATGTGTATAATTGTAAGATATTAAACTGCAAACCGAACCATTTGGGAATCTATGTCGGATGTGTACGTCCAGTTGTGACGTCCTCTGGCTAAAATGATGATGATTAAACAAAAAAATAAAATAAAAACATAACTTGAAACAGATAGCTTATATAAGGTCATTAAAGCTTAAGTTCAGGAATTATCACACGAAACTAAGTCAATACATAAATTTATTGATAAACAATTACAGTAGTAATGAGGTTACTAAAATTTTTGTCTAAATTTAAATGTGACGTCATTTAGAGTTTTAGTATAAAACTTTTGAATGCATAAATACAAAAAAATAGTCTTTCCAATGTAAAGCTAAGCCCGGTTGTTAAGAATTGCTGGTGGCCAGCTGCTGTCAGTCACGTGCAGCACAACCCTAGTGCCCTCACGTGGTGGTCCGCGTGGCGATCATTGACACCATGACCGCATTTGAACTGCACAACGACCCTACAATTCTCAAACTTTGAAAAAAGGTAGCGCAGCTGACCATCAACAGAAATAAAACTAAAATAATACTGCAACATAAATAGTGAAATAAATAAATAAAAATGTAAATTAAAATGATTAACACATTGGCGTAATGTACATTAAAATATGTGTTTATACATACTTGTTTGGATAAATAATACGTCGACTATTTTTTTTTGCTTACAAAAGTTTTAAGTTTACATCAAATTTAAATAATTCTCATTGAAAGTACTCCTTGGCTAGCGATGCACTTATTCCAGCGTTGACTCCATGATTGGAAGCACTCCTGAAATGATTCTTTCGGAAGGCTCTTCAGCTGTTCTGTCGTAGTTTTTTAAAGCCGGGGCTTGTATCAAAACGGTTTCCTTGCAGCGCGGTTTTTATTTTTTGGAAGAACAACTCGCAACTCGCACTAGTTTTCTGTAGACCATCTTATTGAATAAGATTAACGAACGTATTCATTCAAATGGACGTAGATACTGTAACTCTTGCTTTAAATTTCATTGATCGCATTTTTTGAGCACAGCACATACTACTAGTATTATTGGTCACAATTACCTCCATACCCTATTACTACCAGGTTCGGAATATTAATTCTGTATAAAACGATGGCATGCAAGTCGAAGGTTACTCTTTTGAATACATTTTACAATTTCTGCGGTCATAATGAAACCAATGAAAAATTATGATCAATTTTTCCTTAAAATGTCCTTGTCCCAAAAAGTATCAAGTATCAAATATATGTAGATGAATGGATATTTATGTTCTGTGTGACGTTTTAAAAGCTGCATGACTGCAGCGTCGCATTTGGCCGTTGAAATTGGCTGCAAAACTCTAAAGTAGTAACGGTTTTAAAAACGCAAGTTGACTGAAGAAATAAACTAAAGAGACACCGTCGCGGCGTAATTAGCTGGAAAGTATTCATAAAAACGAAACCGCGGGGAGGATCGCGCGGCGTTAACGAACGCGGGCGCTGATGAATGCGGCGCCGATTTACGAGTTTATTTTGAAGTCGCCGCCGCCGCCGCCGCCACCGCCGCCCGGCGCGCTCTGATCATATTTATGTAAATGAATCCGGGGGCCATTTGGAACTTTGCTGCGGCATCCACACGCAGCAGAGCGATGCTGCATCGCTTTCCTTTGTAAGGCTATTGGGTCCAAATTCGAGAGTACGTGCAAGTGACTTTCATTATCATATTATAATCATAATCCGACAGACGCCCACTGCGAGGCAGGGACTTCCGCCGGGAGCCGCCGCGACCGCTGCTCTTGAGCTGCCCTCGTCCAGCGACTCCACACAGCCTTAACTGCTTTTCTTTATGACCCTTGTTGTTAGGCTCCCAATAACGAGGGTCATAAAGATTCGTTCTCCTATCTTATTTTTGGGACAGACATATATTTTACAGTCATTTTTTCACAAACTTTCCTATTTTCACCCTCTTTCTCATTTCTCTATTTCATCCTTTTTAAATTCTATATATTTTCTATAATTCACCCATATTACATTCATGCATTCTTCCACACCTTACCAATGTTGTCGTTTCACCTAGTGAGGGGCTTACCCACGCTGCGGCAGTCAGTATGTTATAATTCCCGGCATTTGAAATGGCACGAAAATTAGAAAAAGTTTATCGCTTAAGTGCGATAACGTTAACATTACCCACGTCTATCGCAATTTTGAGCACTGTGCGATAAAAATTACTCGTTCCAGTATCGAACACGTGTTTGCCATATTTTTATGTCAGGCGTGCCAAATCAAATACCGGATACTATAATTTAGTATCCACACCCAATAATCAGCGCTTAAATATTTATAATGCTATTGAAACTTCATTTGAAAATTATATTTATATAAATGAATCTAGAGCCTTTTGGAGCTCAGTAACCTAATAAATACAGCGGATACTGAATTGCCTTTATTTAGAAGACTATTAGATACTCTTTTGTACCTTTTTCAAGGTTACATTCATGAGGCTGTATTGCGAGTAAGAATTAATTAAGTGCTGTGGTTAAATTGCTTATATTTCATAATAAGTACAAGTGAATGTTTGTTAAAATCTAACCTAACAACAGCAGAGGCATTTGAATTGTCACACGTGCGAAATTCACAGCGAACTATTAAATGCTCAAAATTTCAGTAGTCATTATATTATTTCAAATATTCAAAATTTCTGAGGATACTTTTTTTAATAAAAATCTTCCGCCATGTAGTAGGAACTTATAAAACGGGATGATTGAATGAAATAAAATTAAACCTTTAAAGTTGTTCCACAGTGATTGAGACTTGCGATAGGTTTCGGGTTCGATTCCAGCAATATAATCTTATATTATTTTCATTTTGTGCATTCGTTGTACATTGCCACTGCTCACAAACATGTTACCAGATGATGGGCAGCAGCGTCCTCTGCGTACCAGAATTCGCCACAGACTCTCTCAATGAATCAGACTAAGTTATTTTTTCAAATGAACGTAGATACAATAGTTCCTCGTATAAAAACACATTCACTGCATTTTATGGCCCACCCACTTATATATTTGATATATATGTTGAGTTTCTGACCGGTACTTCGCAGCAGATGAACATCCGCGCTGGTGGTAGCTTACTATTAAATATATTGAAACAATTGATCATTGACCAAAGTACGTATAAATGCCTGTATAGTTTATTGATTGCCATATATATATATATATATATATTTATATATATAATGTCTATAATTAAAGATTAGTAATGTTTTTCCGATACTTATATTAAATGATAGTAAAGAATATTTGTAGCAACGCTCGAGGAAGCAAACAACTTGTGATCCGTATCTCCCGTCGCTCGCCGCTGGCCGCTCGCCGCGCTCCACATCGCGTCCGACCCCGTGCCCTCTGACGTTCGACGTTCTTATCGTGTTTGCCTCGTTCCTTGTTGATACTCGTCAACAAGTATAACACGCCTGCAGAGCAATCGAACGTAAACGACTTATTGGCTTTATTTTCGACTGCGTATTTAAATTTTTCCTCATTGGAACGGTATTACATCATCTTGTATTATTACTGTTTAAGTTGTGATATTATTACAGATAACCAATGAAACTAATATTTATCCTTTCGATGGATAAAATCGTTTGTTGACGTCACGTGTCCCTCACCTGTTCGGATGTAATGCCTCAGATCTGAGCAGAAAATGGAAGAAATATGTATACGTTTGATTTTTTAATATAAAGTCACGTTATTAGATATACGTCGAAATAGCCCGCTGTCGAACACATCATAATAATTTCAATGTTAGTATAAATCTTCCTCAAAGCCTTATCAATGCTATTTTATGTGCAAAACATTTTTTAATATTTCATTAAATATCTGTTAAAGATCTTTCACCTTTAGTCACATTAGCAATTTTTTTTGACGGACGGTCAATGTTACTCTCGGCTAATACGGATTTACCAGAACAGTACGTAGAGAGCGCAAAGCTTGGACTACATTTTTGGTAACAAAGCCTGAGTGATCCCTGGAGAGCCCAGGCTCGGTTCAATATGAGTCACTTAAATTACCGAAACGACGCATCGCTTTGATGAAAGATTCATGGATTAACTCTAAGGACCTCCCAGAGAGGATCTCAGCTTGCGCCGTCACACAGAGAGCGTCTAATGTTTCAACTCAAGGGCGTTAGGTAAGTAGTGGATTGCTATTGCCTGGCTACCATTGCTATCATATCAGAAAGCATGAGCGCTGGTACAATTGTCGGAAGATACTGCAGTAACTCCTCCATCTGTAATAATTGTGGGTGTTGTTGTCAGTTTACCTCACCTCGCCTCGCGGCTTACTTTTGACTGGTCACGAGTTATTTTACATTTTAATCTTCTTACGGTGGTTACGTTGTTCGAAAACAAGAAATGATTTCAGGACGGCCTCGTTTGGAGATAACTGAAGGGGTTAAGTTGAACGTTCTCGCCTTAACTTGTAAAGAATTTTGTGTGTGCATCGCTACTTATTTTATATTTATCACCATACTCAAATATACACAAAGCGTTCATATATATTGAACTGTGTATTGGATTTGTTTTCATTCATCGGCTTCTGTTCTGAGATCTTTGACTCGAACACCAATTTATCCATACATACATACTAATATACAAAAGAAAAATTAAACATGTAAGTATCAAAATTTTCCGCTGACACACTACGATTGTATTATAATAACTGGCATTTGATTGACCGCGACATTTTTTACTATAGAGCAGTGCCGCCAAAACCAATTTTATATTTATTTTACAGAAAAAAGTTGCACGGGCTATTTATAGTTTAAAACCTAAAAATTCTCTTAGAGATATTTTTAAAGAAATTAGTATTCTTACAATACTTTCTCAATACCTGTTGAATAAATATTATTTAAGCGCCATAACTTAAAATCTTATTTAAAAAATAGAGCCAGACATATTATAAATACAAGAAATAAAAATAAACTTGTAACGCTTACATTTTGCATTCAAAAAGTTAAAATATCTTTCACGAGTCTGAGTGTACGCATGTATAATGAAGTTCCGCAAGATATCTTAGACCTTCCGTTTCTTAGTTTTAAACTTAAAATTCAAAACTACATTATTAATAAAATCTTATTACAGCATTCAAAAGTTTTTAGTTGATCGAAATGTGTGCAACTTGCTTTGTTGATGTATGTATTAAAAAAACCGTTGAGTTTCTAGTCGGCGCTTCTCAGCAGATCAGCGTTGCGAGCCGGCGGCAGCTTACTACTTGTTATGTTGAAATAATCGATGATAAAAAAGTGCATGTAAACACCTAGTTGAACAAAAATTATTCGAATTTGAATACATAGAGCTACCGAACTCGCTCTACCGCGACTTATATGTATGTACGTGCTGAGAGGTGGGGGCGGTGGTAGTGTCCGTCAGCTCCTTTCCTCGACTCCAGCTAGCCGTGCTCTCTTAAGGAGCGGTACAGCAGATTTGATAGCACTATAAAATATGATATATTCTTCATAACTATCATGACAGCCGATAGAAAAGAGTAACAAAATTTATGGCCTATATATATATATATAGTTACAACAAGCAAGCCTTTAATTCTATTGTTAACCTAATGTATGTCCTATCATAATTCATCATCGTCATCATCATCGTTATGTCAGCCAATGTACGCACACTGCAAGGTACAGCCTCACAGCCTCCCCTCTCCAAGATCGCCACGATCGCGCTGTCTGCATCGAGCGGCTCCCTGCGACCTTGACTGCACTTTGAACAACCAGCCTATTAGGACCATGTCATATTAGTCCAACTCAAGTCATTATACACACAACACGCTGACTGAAAGTAGACCGTTTTAGGAGATTTATGAGCAATAGCAGCTACACGGTGAACGTATTCACCGGATCCGCGCACGCCTCGACATTATAACTCGATAGAACTCCCTGGAATTCATATATCACGTTTATGAGGGTCGAGATTCCAACTGTACGTAAAGACTTCGATTTAGTGTCCGCCGCCGGCGCTCCTGCTACTAAATCATTGAGAGTCAGCGTTTATTGGCTTCAATTGGTGCACGGCTCCCTACATTAGCATTCGCGTGACACTTTCATTGTTCGCAACTTAATTGCGGACGGGCTGTGCGACAGCGGTCACGAAAAGTGTGCAACTGTATGAGTTACTCTCTTACCTTGTTGAGTAATCTTCATTATCATTATCATCACCATCGTATCAAGGCACAGGCCTTCACCAAAACTGTTAGGATATAGTCGGTCAACCTTAGACCACAACGGCTTACCAAAAAAAAACTTTGAAAAATTAGATTTTTTTTAATATCAGTCGTTTCATTAAAATAGCTGAACATTTATGATGATGAAATAAATACGTATCCACTAATGATGTTACACCTTGTATATGTGTGTGAATGCATACATAAGTGAATAAATCATCACATAACCATTTCAGCACTAGTCCACTGATGGACATAGGCAGTCTTTCCATTGATTTCCAATGAGACCAGTTGGAAAAGTTATGCACTCAGTTTTTTATAATATTAACAAGGACCTACTTTATTGGACTGCCTTGTGGATGAACGAGTAAACAGAGTAGATAAAGTAGACGCAATGACAAGAATACGTGGTTCCAAGTAGCAGCTGCGAGCTCGGGTGTGTAGAAGAAATAAAAATAAAAGAAGCTCGGGTAAGATATAGACTGTATAGGAATCAAACAGTAAATAAAATCAATAGAAGTCAAAGTTATAGTAAAACAAATGTATACAAATAAGAGGTAGAATCACAAAAGAGACAATCTAAATTTAATAATTACTGTAAACCAAAGTAAACTAAAATAAGCAATTTGTACTGTAACTGTCATATTATGGTAACTGTAGAGAAGGAGGCGACGCGACATATGAAAGGTAAAAGGAAAATGATAAATAATGACAAAGTTTGTGAAAGAAGAATGAGGAAAAGTGAAAAGAAAAAAGTATGAAAGACGAAATAAAAACTAAAACTGAAGAAATCACTAACACTATGAATAATAAATTTCTTGCTCCTACTTACAGAGGTCCAATAAAAGGAAAATTAAGAAAAGCTCGGGCGTGACGCGCCGTTCGCCTCGCTCAGCCGTTACAGGTTGTATGTTAAAGTGAGAGCGCGGAACTTAACCAAGTTGAACACGTGGCAGGCCATGCGCACAGCCTGGCGCGCCCTCTTTTTCAAATTCGCGTCACTTGAATATGGGGCAGCATGTGCGCGGCGGGATGTTGAAACAAAATCTTGCGCACGCATTTTGAACTCGCTGTACATTTAATTTTGGCAAAACTAACAAATTGGTTAGTTATATGCGCACTGGAATTAAGTTTCAATGACATGATAACATGCGCTAGTTTAACAAATGAAAGTTTTGAAGAAGGTGTGATCAACAATAACTCTAATTAACTAAATACTTTTATTTAATTTAAAAAGTTAATAGGTGTAAAGAGTTAGCGTCTTATTAAAAGACGTTTGTAACACTTTATCAATTTATTTAACACACGAACAAATTTTTATTAGCGCTTGAGTGCGAGCAAAAAGGACGTGCATTCGTCGTAGGACTCCGGGGCGCAATGTGCTCTGCGACCGAGTGAAAGCGGGCAATAGAACAAAGGCGCAAAAGAAATAAAAGAAACAAAAGTAACAAAAGGTCTGCGCCCGCGTCACCGGTGCGTGCATGTGCTCGCTGCACTAATTCGGCACACTAAGTTCGCCCGTCGGCTACGCTCGCCCACAAAATCTTACACCTATTATTCATTCACATCAGTATATATACGACTCCCACAGGTAATTACTGCTTCTTATATTTAATGGAATCAGGCGTTAGTGGTTAGGCTCTGTGTTTGACACTAAGTGGTGTAACATAACTCCTGAAGATGCCCCGTGGAGGGGTGAAAACCGTGTTGAGTAATTTGGCGGTTGCGGTTGTGTGATTCACATTGTTTGCCGCATACGCATTTATCAGCGGGCTGGCGGGCGGTGCATTTCGTTGCACGACTACCACTGCATGTGCGGAAGTGGCTAAATATTGGTCCTTTTCTTACTACTTTTTAATTATTATTATAAAGCGATATTTATTTGTCACTGATAATTTATAAAATATTTTGTTTGACAAGGGATCATGGTATATATAACACATATCTAAACTATTTACTCTCAGACAGCGAGTTACAAAGAGTGGAAGCCATTTTGGTTCGACATATTTATACACCAAGTAATTAGTTAAAGAAGAGGTTTTTCGTTAACCACTTTGATGTATCAAATTAAAGTACAAAGAAAAGAATCAACAGTTTTGACGAAATTTTTCGACAAAACTCTCCCTTCAGCCGCGATCCCATTCACTTTGTAAAGTAGCGCAGCTCGCAGCCTCCGCAGACGCGGCGTCTGCACGGCTTTTGTAAAACTTTTTACTTCCATTATTAGTTCGACGGAGTTAACTTCGTTATAGATTATTACTTAAGCCGCTCAAACATACAGCGGCACCGTCACGGCGCACGCGTGCACGGTAGCTGTGCCAAGGAATAAGTCTGTGCCTGCAATTATTTATTTATTCATATTATTATCGACTTTGGATTATTAACAGTGAGGTTTGTGTTAGAAGAGTCTAATTTTTATGGGAAATAAATTGATCTTTCTTATAACAACATCCTTCAATTTCAATTTGCGTGAGTTCAAACGCGTCTGAGAGCTTTCAACAAACTCAGAGAGGTTTTATTTTTATTGTTAATACAATATTCATTAATTCATATTATTTTTGAGCAGTAGTCGCCAAGCGGTAGGGAACTGAGACTTGCGATAGTGGGTTGCAGTTTTGATAACCGGGATAATGTCAATAACTCACACTTTGAGCATTAATTATATAAAATTGCCGCTGCTGATACATAAGTGCCAGCGTCCTCTGCGTGCTATACAATGCGATTGTATAATATATCTCCCGTGGATATCTTTGAGGAAGGCTCATGTCTTGTAGATGTGCAGGGCTGAAACGACGATACTATTATTTGTTACTAAGGATTCTTTAATTAATGATAATGATAAGTAAATTATGTTTGTTTGTCTCCCGAGAATCGAACCGACGACCTGCGATCGCTAACATCAGTCTTCTACCGCTGGGCTACTACTCAATAGCCTCACCCGGTAATGTGTGTGGAGTTCAGAGAAAGATCAAACATTTTTTTTAATTCTAATGCAAGCTCTATGTACATCGCTATTTTTCTTATATTTTATTACGCGATACAACTAACATGTTGAAAAATTTGCATTGATATGTTTAACAACGTGAAGAATATTTAAAAAAAGTCAAGCATTAAAATTAAAATTCATACAACATAATATTACAGTACAAATTTCAACATTATCTCACATAACAGTACAATTATAATAAAATATCATATTACATTGTAATTTAGAAGCATTCGAAACAAAATCTGTCTTTCATAAGGTATCCTTAATAAATGAAACAATTTCTGTCGGTATTTTGTGACTCTTAAACTGGATTGTTCATAGAATTTTTTACTTTATTTTTATATGATACATTTCACAAAATTGTTGAACTAGACTAGAGTACCCCAAACTTTTTTGTGTCCTAGACCCCTTGCCATGTTTTTCCGTGTTGGGTAGACCCCCTACTTACCTGATATTGATTTCCTGTAAATTTCTAACTGTAGTGAAGTTTAGTGTTAAAAACTTAAAGTAAAAAAACATGTTAATTTATACATTTATTAATTGAATTTAAATTAAAACTACTCAAAATAAAATTTTGTACCTGTTATGTAAAATATCCGTAACATTAAATAAACATAAAATAAACGATAAATAGAATAACATAAGCAATAAGTCATTATTTTTAGTGAGAAGGATGAACCTGATGTTTTAATAATAAATTACCAATATTTGGCGTCAATTTTGTAAGGGTTAATCTTAAATCTCCTCGGCTAATGATGTCCAGTCTGTGGACCCCCATTTTCGTTTCATGGACCCCCAAATTTTTTTTCGCTGACGTAGACTCCTTTCTGGTTGTCATAGACCTCTAAGGGTCGATATAGACCACTTGGGGAATCACTGAACTAGCTAGACAAACAATCAAATCAAAAATCAAAATATTTTTTATACGAATAGGCTATCACAGGTACTTTAGAACCGTCAAACAAAATAAAATGTCTGCGTTTTTGTCCCTACAGGAAGCAACTACAGCCTCAGAAGGCAGTTCTGGCGAGAAACTCAACAGTTGCTCTTTACAAATATATTTTTATAAAGAGTGCGCGACAATAATTAACTTCCTGAGTGAGAGCCTGAGAGCATTAACAACATTTATTCCCATGTATTAACATCTGTACAGTATTCTTGGATAAAATAACATATTTGAAAAAGTAGAGAATTTGTTGTCTTGTAATACAATGTTTGAAAAAGAAGGGAAGAAACAAGTCTCATGACTTACGCACGTGATAGATACGAGTATAAACGATACAGTGTGTAATAATATGATTGAATTAATTTATTTTTGTGTTTTCGTAGATATATTCAGTTATTTATATCTCATTTATATACACGTTGCTTCTCGCCTATCCCTATTGCTACTTAAAAAGAAAATGACGCTGTTGTAATTGTCTTCAAGTTGAAACTGAACTGGGAGGCACGAGGACAGCTTGCAATTTAGTTACTTAGGTTTTGTTCAATAACTGTGTTAAACAGTTAAGTTTAATTAAATTTAGTTTCATCTCACTACTACGTATCCCGTAGCGTGCGGCAACAACTTGTGACGTCAATAATAATCCAGAAGTATTTTGCTTGTTTCTGCAAAACGGCTGCGAATCATTTTTTATTATTTAACGCGTTGTTGTTTGTTACGTTTCCACGCGGCCAAGTAAATCCTTATGCGTCTTGTGTCTACTCGTTATAACGATTCACGTGTTCTGCTATTTGAGTGAATGTATGTCCATCGCAAGGTATAAGGACTCTTTCAAATACTGCTCGGGGACTGGTGTTGCGCGCGGCCTAGGTCGTCTGTTCACCCAGCGGGAAGCCTGCTCACGCAGCGTCCACCGGCTCGCAGTGACAACTCGAGAACACACAACAATGTATGTCTCATTAACTTGTAATCCTCTCTATCCTATGTAACTTAGATCCCGTGATAAACTAAACATCTCTAGTCCTCATTAACTATTTTTTAACAAAACAGTTTTTAAGAAACGCAACTTTATTAGTAAAAGCACCGACTCATCCGCCCGGCCATCGATAACCGTCAAGATGGCGAAATGTTCCCCCTCCGCGTGCGCAAACAAAAGCGGCCCAAACGTAATCGCTGACCGGAATCTTTTGTTGCGTCCGCGGCCACGAACTTGTTCCAACACAAAGCCAAGTGACGAGCTGTTCCGGATTGTCACGCGGGCGAGTCGAAACTTCGTATCTCAAGGAAAAAGCTCGCGCACTTTTTGCCGCGCTCTACGGAGTCTGTCGAGTGGGTCAACACAAATATAAATAGGAAACAAAAGTTCGGGAACTGGTTTAACGGTAATCCCGGGAATGAACGCGAGCTGCGCGATAAGATTGTTTTATTGTTCGCACACGGCCGAGCGTACTGAACAAGGTTATTGGTCATAGGTGTAAAACATTTGAAGAGGTGAATGTAAAGATCATTTCTCTGCACTACAACTCTATTTTCATCTCTCTAAAATTAAGTAAGAAAATATTGTGTGCGAAAGATGTAGAGTTTGTTCCAGTGTTTATAGACGTCGCTCCACCCTTTATACAAATTGATTGGTCATAGCTAAATAAATAATAGCATAAAAGTTTTAAAGACGCATGTTGCATATACTGTCACCGGGCTTTAAAGATTTCATACACGTTGTCATTCTATTACTCTGAAATATAAAACATTAATTTATTTTATCTACAGAAAATATATACCGATGTATCACATTAATGACTATAACCGCCACGCGTGGCATGGGGGGTTGCGATCGCAGTGTGCTATTATGGGAACTTGTTTATGAGCAGTGGCAATGTAAGTTTGTGCGTACCTGAAAGGTCTGTTTAACCTCGAAGATAGAACTTCATATCGGTTTCCCATGTCCTCACGAAGAGTTTGGTCTCTCGCCAAAAGGTTTTACAGCTTAGATGAGATGTACTGCCATACCCACCATATTTTCCAGACCTGGCCCCTTTGGATTATTATTTGTACTTTTGATTAGTTGCAAAATTTTGTGGGGTGAAATTTTTACCTCAAATGAGCTTTTTTTATTAGAAAGATGGCAAAAGATGTCGGATCAGAATGGCCGATATATAATTTAATTAATTATTTATTCATTATACGAAGATCATCTTTCGTTTTCATCACAAAAAAACGAATTTGCTTTTTGAACAAAGTTATCAACATTCTTGTCATCATTTAAGACGTAACACGTCTGCTGAATATAGAAATCTTTGGTGCAGGTGGCTCCAAAGATCTCTGGTAGGAACTGGCCTGCATCCAGCGTCTTCCGTCGACCTTCACAAGGTCATCTGACCACCTTGTGTGTGGTCGTCCCTACAGCGCGCTTGTCTGTCCGTAGTGTTCTTTTCGGAATCCTATGGCCCGGCTACAAAACCATACCTAAAGTCGAGCGTCGACTTCAATCTTCAATCAAGAAATCTTAAACTATCTCTACAATTTATTATAATAACGTTCCGTGAACTTCACGCATCGTATCATAATGTGTTGGGTGTGATATAAAAATATAACATTTATTGTACCACTCTAAAACTTGCGATATAAATACAATAAGCCAATTACTTTGTTTTACCAACGTATTGAAATACCGAAATAAAATCAAACGCTGTTTTAATTAAATTACAAGTAGTATCCACTTGTAATGTAAAACGGAATCAACACAAACGTGTTGAAGAGGAAGACGGGTTTGGTGTCTCGTAGAATACGTGTATAGTCGACGCCTGTACCGAAGTGGTTATATATAGGAGAAATCAATCTGATTGTAGTTTCTATCAAATCGGGTTTAACTGGCATTCTTATCTTATTTATATTGTACTTCTTGTGTATAACAAAAAATAAACGGATTTATACATATATAAATATTTAGATCAAAGTATTTATTCTCAAACTCCGGTGTACATCGTGCAAATTGATATCGCCTATAAATTAGCAAAGTCTCGCGGATGCAAGTAATGGAGATAGATTTGCGAGGCAACGCTTCAGGAGATCAAATTGCGCAGGTAATAGAGCGTGATCCATAACGCTTTATTTGTGCGAGCACCACCCCCTCCCCCTGCCTCCCCCTCCCCCGCGCGCTCCCCCCACACACCTCGCCCACAATCCGTCCCGCCGCTTATATCCGTTATTTACGCCGTTTGCCGCTAAACGACGCAGAAATTTCCCAATGGAATCTGTTCCCCATACAATATTAACCTGGAAAACTACTGGACCGAGCACGAGAGAGTTCCGCCGGCGGTGCAGTCGATACACGAACTCTCCGTGTACACAAGTCCATGTGACTTTTATTTCTAGATTTCAGACAACAACACGATTTAAGGAATTGAAAAATGTTTTTAAGTCAAGTTTGATAATTGCGAGGATTTGCTTTAAAACAATTTTACATAAGTTTCACTTGAAAATAAACTTCATCTACACCGACGTGCTGCACCACGAGAGTGGAACATTGTAACGTTTTGGTTTAACGAGCTGCTCGTGAGTAAAGTCGCAACTGCGGCCTCCGCCTGCTGTTCCAACATCCTTACATTTGCTCCAAGAGTCGCATGCTGCTATAATCCTGCGATGGGTTATCTGTTGCATTAATGACAACCAACAACTCACTTCGCCTCGCGGTAGTAGACTGACATTTACAATTTTAAGCCGCGGATTCGATTCCTGGGACTTATGTAACACATATTTCGTGTACAAATTATATATAATTACCTCTGTTTCCAAACAAGTTTTAAGAAGATAGGCAACAGTGTTCTCTGCGTACCATAACACCACATTGCGATCGCCAACTCGCCTGCCAAGTGTAGGGATTATGGTATATTCCGCTATACACATACTTGTCAGGCCTACGACTTGCAATGGGCGTCTATGAGGTGTATCTTTTGTTTAAAACTGGCCAGTATAAAAATATATAAAAGATTTATATTCTTCAGTAAGAAAAGGACCAACATTTGGCCACTTTCACACATGCAGTGGTAGTCGTGCAATAAAATGCACCGCCCGCCAGCCCGCTGATAAATTCGCGTGCGGCAAACAATGCGAATTACACAATTACTACCGTTAAATCACTCAACACGTGTTTCACCCCTCCACGGGGCATCTTCAGGAATTATGTTACACCGATTAGTGCCAAACACAGAGTCAAGAGACACTTTGTGGCACGACTACCACTGCATGTGCGGTAGTGGCTAAATATTGGCCCTTTTCTTACTTAGGATGGACTTTCGCGAGGTAACGCCTGATTCCATTAAATTATATTCTTCAATTTAAAAATAGAACTCTACCAATCTTTTTAAGTCATCATTCTGTCACTTATTTTTACAAATTGCCGACTGCTTAGAAATTACGTTTCAACGTCGTTACGGATTTTACACGTATAATTTTCATTGTGTGAATTTTCACAATTTTCGTTTGGTTGTCAATCAGCAGCAAAATGAAGGACGTTTTTTAGCTTTTGGTGATAAAGCTCCATCTGCACTACTCCTATCACCGTATTACTATTTACAACTCGTTCAACGAGTTCAGACGTAGACGTACTAATCTCAGAAACGATTCACGTGAGGGACGTCCTTCAACATCGACTCGACAAAAGTTGCGCTGCGCAAGGCACTGTTTGCCTCGAGAGTTACAAGCAAATTAGAGCACGCGTGGACTTTGTGGTATGAGTTTAGTCCATAAAATATACAGAGATTATTTCGGAAAACAAATAATATAAAGCCGAGTGTATTATTGACTATTTCTGGACAAATAAAATTTTTCTTTGAGAAACTAGCCCGCAAATTATTAGTATGAATTTTGAGAAGATAATCCGGTGTTATGTGACAGTTAAAATAACCTGGATTAAATTTATTTTATAAAGAGCAACTGTTTACTTTCAAGCGGGCGTTTTTCATCTAGCCAGCATTCCGAACCAGTTGTAACTAACCGACTACACCGAATTTTTCATATGTAAAAAAATATTGTTCATCTTGTCAACTGAGGGACGCCTACTGCAAGGCATGGATCTTTCCCAAAGATCGACACAACGATCGGCCCCGCGCTGCACGCATTCAGTAGCTTCCGAACTTAAATATGTCGTCTGTGCATCTAGAAGGGGCTCATTCACGCTGTTGCTTAAAGATAATTAACGATTTGAAACAACGTGTATGGATTTAATAACTCACTGTGTAGTACCAAATTGAAGTCATCGACATTAAACCCACGCACGAAACTTTAGCTTATAACCTACTTCACGTATTTTAAATATAAGCCCACATAAACTCGTGTGTTTAAACGGAAAGTTTTCAAAAATTATATGTTAGTTTGTTGGCGTGTCCCAAATAGTTTCATGTTCGCCGGCGACCGCCGAGCGCTCTCACAATATGCTAATGACGACGCGCTTCTAACGCTTGTCGGACCCTCTGAGGGTTGGCTGAAGCATACATTGAAAGTATTTGTTATTAAATATGTATTATACTTGTTGTATTGCTATCATTGTTTTAACCAGAGGACATCCAGAGCTTGACATAGACCTTTCGTACAGATTTTGGAAGAGACTGATTGGAAGCAACTTTCTTTTACCCTTTATAGGCGAAGCACCTCTGTTTTGCGCTATCTCAAGCGACGACGAGGTCTGCGATGTTACATGATTGTACAGAAAAACTTATTAAATTTTATCTTGAAGACTCCTAAGTTATAACTACAATGACGCTGGAAGGTTGTTCCATTCCTTGTCTGTTCGCAATATTAAAGCATTAGCAAAACGCTTAGTTCGAGTTGAAGGGATTTCAACCGTGTACGGGGGTCGTGAATCCACGCGTCTTGTTGTTCGATATTTTGCACGCAATCGTGCAATATTAAAAAAAAAGGTTGATGTGTTAATATTTGCACATTAAAATAGTAAAGACTGTTTCAATTTCTATTCAAAATAGCCACATATTTTCTAAAAAGTCTACTTTCAATCTGTTTCAAATATTTCGGACTGTATTTGGACAACCTTTATACCAAAAATTTACGTAACGACGGTTATATTACATCGCCCACTTTTAAAACACTTTCATCCGGATGAGACGCAGCTTCCGTTGCAGTCCTGTGC
Source organism: Battus philenor (assembly GCF_028537555.1). NCBI lineage: Eukaryota > Metazoa > Arthropoda > Insecta > Lepidoptera > Papilionidae > Battus > Battus philenor. Next base: position 146,358 of record NW_027181689.1, read on the forward strand.
ATATCTGATTATGCAGCGGTACGCTGTGCGGATTTAGACGAAGATTTTCTGAATAAGCTGGAAAGCTTTTCAATAACCGGTCTCAGCGAATTTGGCCCCGTACCGAAGCCGGTTTCCTTTTAAACCGCTCATAATTCGGTACGAGCGCACATCTAGAATTCATTTAACGTAAATTAAAATTTCAAATCGAATTATTTTTTAAAGATGATTTACTAACCACAAATAGCCTCTTTAGATTTGAACACGTCATGCAATAAAGTAAATTAAGTCACACATAGCGGTATCATCCCGCCACAACATTACGGATACAGGGTGATTGGTTATAGGTATAAAATCTATAGAGAGGTGAATGTGTCGCTCATTTTGAAAGCTTCTACTCCTGTTTTCGATCTGAAATATGTTACATTCATTTATCTTGTCGACTGGAATGTGTCAGGCCAATAAGTGTGCGGGGACAGACAGTAAATAAATCATTTTAGTGCAGTTATCGGAATTTGAAAACGCGTTTAATGCTTTACATTATTTATTGTTTTTGCAACCTTGACCTCCCTAAAGCCTTTATCTAATCAGCACGTATAAAAGCCGGCGTGACCGCATTGTATAAACATTTAATTATTCATAAATAAATTAAATTTGAAATCTCATTCGTGTTTTTATTTCGTACATTATCAGAATTAAGACAACAATCCAATTATAATGAAATTAACTTTGTAAAAGATAACACAATTTGGGAACATATTGCTCAAACTGCTCTATAAATATATTAATGAAATTGTCTACATTAACAAAAACCTGTCTGAGTTTGATGTAGGCTGTTCCAGATCGGGACTCAAGTGGATTTAGTATTTTTATTTTGAGCTGAATTGTAGATGAATTCTATTTTCTATTGAATTGGACTCTGTTTACTTGTCGCACTCAAGGGATCGCTGGGGCGAAAGGCTGCATGTATTTAAAATGACTCAGTACACCAGTCAAGGTTTCTTTTGTAAGCCTGCACGATGGCAGTGTTCCACGAAGGCTCTTTAATTATTAGTGAACTTTAGCGTGACGCGAGGGTTTAGCTCTCGAAAGAAACTCGCAGGAAAATACAGCAAAGAAACTCGGTTATTAACACGTTAAATACAAAGACTAATTTACAAAACAACTAACTATTAAAACTGGATCAAACACAAACTAAAGCTGATTAATACAGACTAACTTTGCTTTGTTCATCCTATCTGTGCGGGGATACGGTACCCGGGTCCCTATTTTCATGTACTCGGGCCTGCGCGCTGGTGGCAGACGTCTGGTCATTTCGGCGGATCTCTCTCGCGCGGGACGCGGGGCGGGGTTCCGCATGCCCGCTCAGCGCAGCGCGAGCCATCCGTAACATATAACGATACATATATAACATATTGTATTAAATAACTTAACTTTGTTTTTACGTTTACTGCGAGTGCCTGGCACTTAGGGCCGCTCAGTGCGATTAGAAGCCATGTCTGAAAGCCTCAACGTATGTACAAGGCTAGAACATTAATACTCTTTCTTATCTTGCGACTGATGTCCAAAATGAAACCTCACGTGCCGGACGCCGACTGTATCGCCTCTTAATTCTCTGATAAAATCTATAATTTCCACAAATATACCCAATAAAGTTTACGAATCTGATATTAAATATAAAAGTCTTCTTTTTGTTAAGTGTTAATGCCTGTTGTTATCTTTATATTCTTTCAGGTGTTTAAAGGGGATAGAAAAAACGTACTAAAACTTAAAATACTAAGTACAATACACGATGTATACACAATATGGTATATACATGATAGAGCACTGAAATAATTTATAAAATTATTTACTGCTCTATCTATCGTGTAAACAACGAAAAATTAATCATATTGGTTTAGTTAAACAATTTTCTAAAATTATTGAAAAAAAGAAACATAAAATTGTAAAGAAACCGATATTCCGTTGTTTATAAGCTATGGAGTAATAAAAAAAGTGTTCATTCAATTGTTTGTCCGTCATTTCCAACGACTGGCGTTTCTTTTTCTTTTCCGTTCCATTTGAAGAAGCCGGAATGAAGTATGAAGCTGCAGGAATTGTTTTCATTTGATTCGCACATGAAAATAAAGCAAAACTCAATTTTTTTTAAAAAATAATTTAAATGTTGCTCAAAGTAAAGGCTTCCGTTTATAACACAAGCACGAAGCCTATTTTTTAATTCAAATCGCGTGACTCGCTCTGGGCGTTGCTATCGTATTTGATTATTCACAATCACCCTGTACATTATCATTACAAGATAAATAAATGTAAAGTAGAATAATTGTAAGAGATTGCCTTGAGTGATTAGACTGTTTTTGGTATTTTTTCATATATTACTGTGAGACTATTTAAATGTATCCTAACGTGTACAATAAAGAATATTAAAAAAACAAATAAAATAAATAAATGAAAAACCATTGTTGGATAACTCACGACTTTATTTACATATAGCAATCTGTAACATTCAATAAGTGTATCTTAGAACTAGTCCGCGGTAGCGCTCCGCACACCGAGACTGCTGCAGACCCCGGTGCAGCAGTGGCGTACTCAATAGTGCAAGGTGCAGCAGTGGTACAGTCCTCGGTGCTGCAGCAGTGCAGGGTGCAGCGGAGCGCGCGGACAAACACGTCGACTATTATAAACTATCACAACATTCAGTTCCCGCCGCGCTGGGGCCGCGCGGCCCGTCATAAGGGCTGCAGCAGAGATGCGCACGCGCATACCCAGGTCAGCACCACGCTGCACAGCACCTTCGAGCCTGCCGCGAGGAAATATCGTTAATAATATTCTGATTCAACAAATGACTAAACTTGTCAACAAATGCATAGTATACGCTGTCCGAAAAATGTTTTAGAATGAATAATTAACGTAATGGTTATATAGTAAGATAAAGTGTTTTCAAATTTCGGATAGTTGCATATTAAAATTATTTATTGTTTCCTATCTATCCTCGCAGACCTTGTAGTGCCAGAAGTCGTTAACATAACAATTCAATAGGAATACAATTAAAATGTTATTTATGTCGGTTACCATTATTATAAGGTGATCATAAAAAAGATGATTAAATGAGCTATGCATTTTATTAACCCCTTTAAAATGTTACATCTATTAGCAATCAGCCTGTATAAGAGACGTAATTTTGCAGCATTCCACAGGTTTATTTTCTGAAGCCGGTCCTATTGGTAATTTTTGGAGACGCCTTTGAGAAAAATTCTTAGATCCTTCACAACGTACTTGTATTAATCAATAAGGATAAGTTAAAATATATTTTTAAAATATGAACATATTTGCAACAAAATTACACTCAAGTTTGAGGAAGAAAAGAAAGATAATTCCTATGCTCATCTTTTCATAATATTCTTTAGCTTAGTGTTTAATCTTTCTTTTAGTTTTATCATCTACTAGATAACATATTGCTTATAGCTAGTTGTAGATTTGCAGGCTATACAGCCGCACATTAAGGAAAATTTCGGACGCAACAATAAGAGCTATTACCAGACGAATCCTCCCCGGTGACAGAGGCCGGGCGAGGGCTGTCCTCCTTCACGGGAACAAGTTCGCTCGACCTCGCGTAGATGTCGTAGATGGTGGCCACGCAGCCGATCACGAACTGCCCGCTGGACGGCGGCGCCAGCGTGTATCTACAACATTCGCACCTTCACTGAGCTAACGGGCAAGGCAAGCAAGCTGAGCGGAGATCACCATCGACTGGAAAAGTATCATCAATAATTTGCACATATTTTTGTAACAAAAAGCCAATCGTCAAATGTTTCCCGAGGCATTCGAAATTTAACAGTATGTTAACTGATCGGATTCCACATTAGTGAACCAATGTGTCGGAAACGCTCGTTTTCATCCCGTGCCATGTTAGTTTGGTTTTAGGTATTTTATAGGAAATTCTCGTAAGCTATGAAGTAAATATAAGGTGTAAAACTGGATGGAACATTTAAGGAGACTATCGAACTTATGGAAAATCTAGAAAATCGAACATATTGTCAGACTCGGCTGTCAGTGAAGTCTATGCAAGAAGGCAGAATAAGATGTAAAGAGAAGTGTTTATTGTAATAGAGTCGATGCACTGGCAACTATCCAGCGTAGAACTGTCTTCAAATCAAGCCTTATCAACAAATATTTCAGGTTTGACCTGCATTTTCGTAACATCATAAAAAAATTGATCAGTCTCTCTATGAAAATACTATTGGCTGGATAGCTTATAGTTAGTTAATGACGGAGGGATATGTGCTGAAAGTTTCTACGAAGAACTTTAATTTAAAACAATTTGATTTTGATGTATCCCTCAAAATATGAAAAGAAAATTGATACTGCCACATCTATAGTGTGATATATTGCCTGCGAGGGAAAAAAGTCAGGAAGTAGAAGTTTTGAAAGAGAAAAAGTAAATCACGTCCTTCTTTTAAATGAAAATGTGACTTCAGAACAGTGGCTAGAAGTTAGAAAACAGATCGGACAAAATTGGAAAAACCCTATGTCCATTAAATTAATGTAGTCTGATATAAAAAATACCTGATATAAAACGAAGGCTCCACTGGTACGAGCTCATATTGAAGATGTCATAATCGAAGGTTACTTATAGTCGTAACGTGATGGCATATATAAATGCTGGATTAAATTAAACTTAAGCGTATCCGTGGAAAGGTAAAGCGAGTCCGGATGTCCTAGTATCGAGTGAAAGCTAAACGAGCGCCGACCTGAGCAGCCCGCGCTTGGCCGCGTCCGCCTCCGCGTCCGCCTCCGCGTAGCTGAAGTGGTTGCGGTGGGAGAGGGCGGGGCCGTCTACGCCGTAGCCGGGCAGCTCGTAGCGGTCAGACTCGAGTAGCGTTACTTCCAGCTGGCTGGAGGCGCTGCGCTCCTTGAAGTCCTGCTCGGGTTGCTGCCAGGAAATTGTTTCCGCTATCTGTCGGGAACGTTTTCAACGTTTACGTTTCGTTAGTCGCAAGTGTGGCCACTAAACTAGATTTGATGATCTTATATTTTACTTTTCATAGCGATCCTTAAAATTAAGAATCAAAATACTTATTTTTTTAAAATCTAATATTTTTGTGTGGAAAGAAAATAGACATCGATTTCTAATTAATTTATTAATAGAAGAGAGATTAGAAATAGAATCAAACTGAGCGCCGCTGATATCTTTTTCGATTTTCATTTGCAGCCACTTTAATAAGAATTCATAGTCTAGTAGTGAAAGCAATTAATGCTCAATCTTTAGTAGCATATAAAAATCGTTATTCGGAACGGATTTTTTACTAGTTTTTTTAATAATCTATTTAAATTACTAACGCCATTAATTTTGCATCATTGGACAGAGAGATTACAGGAGAGTGCACGGTAAAATAGTCCATAGCCTAGCGGTGGAGGTAGCGCACATTCTATTTGACATTAGCTATACAGGGTTGGCTCTGTTCACTAAAAAGTTTCCGTAGGATGAGCAGCAGCGTCCTCTGCGTATCATAACACCACACTGCGATTGTCAACTCGCCTGCCATGCGTATTGATTATGGTATATCCCTCGGTAGACATCTTTGGGAAGCCTTTGCCTTGCAGTCACCGATGTCAATGAGTTGAAACGACGACTATGAAGATTATGTTTTTTACAAGATCAGATAAGCAAGCGAAGGAATACTAATCAGCACACAGAAGACCAGAAATTCAACAGTTGCTCTTGTAAATGAAACTTAACAAAATTTTCTAGAGTTTTATAGGAGCCTAAATCAGAACTGCCTGTATGACTATCTGATGACCCTCGTTCAGTTGTTTTTCTCGGCGAGGACGTCGGGTGCTTGCACAGTCTTGCAGACAGCTTACACCTTAAAGTGAAGTCTAAAAAATAAATATCATCTCTTGGTTAGCTTGCGCGTTAATCTGCAATAAGCCTACTGCTGAAAGTTTCTATAGAAATAAAATGTGTATCTCTTACCTATTTGCCAATCTGTTGTGAATTAAATAATACGACGATTTTGAAATTCAATAACGAGGCATTCTTCTGTCTTACGTAAGCCTGAGGGTGTTCTTGTGTGGCATCCGTTTAATACGTACATCGCAAATATATAATAAAAAAATATTCGCCAAAAGATGAATAGACGTATAACACTTTTATAAGGTCATGCTAGATAAATGCCGTTTTCAGCCAGTCCTGCTGGAAACCAATGTAGAAGGCTAAATTAATGATGATGATGAAATACCTTGTGTCCGTCGATAGTCCACGTGATGTTGGGCGCCGGGTAGGCCTCGTCCACGGAGCAGTTCGCGTGCAGCAGGTCGTTGCGCGCGTAGCTCACGCGCGAGATGGTCAGTCTCGGCGCGCGGAATGGTGGGTCTGGTGGGCCAGAATTATCAACAATTAATTGTAAGTTAAAAATATATGAGCAGAATGATAATACCGCTTGGAAATGATTTGCTTTAACCACTGTCTTAATACTTGCTTCCCTTAAAGACGAGAGGTTGTTCGACAAAAGTTTACATACGTACATTATTATTTGGTCTGTGTTAGAATCATAAAGATCGAAATAAGCACCGCACTGCTACGATTGCTATTATCATAATTGTTTAAATTATGATCTGTTAACGAAATATTTACACAAACAAAAAATAATTTCGTTAAAATTAATTTGTTTCAAAGAGCATTTCATTAAGAATAATTTTGCTTTATATTTATGAAAATTCGTCTGAGCAACGCCTTGATAATGATAATTAACAATATTAGGGCCGAGGGCGGTTCGCGGTGGCTATTTAATTGTAACTTCTAAGCGGATGGTGAATTGCTTTTGTGAAATTTCTTTCGGCGCAATCCCCTCGGAAGCGAAGACGGAAATTTGATTGTTTAGCAACTTTTGACAATTTTTAATAAATTTTTTTAACAAAGATTGGTTAATCTTTGAATCTAACTCGATAAGGTAGGGTAGGTTCACAGTGCCTTAAAAAGAAAGTCTACGATCAATGTTTATTACCAGATGACATACTATACAAAAACATGGCCCCTCACTTCAGTCAACATGAGCGAGCTTAAAATTCAGCTCAACGAACCATAAAAGCTTTTTCGTTGGAAATTTCTCAACGAAATAAGATCCGCAGACGAAAGTAATCGACGTTGTATCACATCGTAGTAAAAAGTAGAACTAAGTAAGAAAAGGACCAATATCTAGTCACTTCTGCACATGCAGTGGTAGTCGTGCAATGAAATGCACCGCCCGCCAGCCCGCTGATAAATGCGTATGCGGCAAACAATGCTAATTACACAACTGCCACTGTCAAATCACTCAACACGTGTTTCACCCCTCCACGTGGCATCTTCAGGAGTTATGTTACACCGATTAGTGCTAAACACAGAGTGCACTCTGGCGGGCGGTGCATTTCGTTGCACGACTACCACTGCATGTGCGGAAGTGACTAGATATTGGTCCTTTTCTTACTTAGGATGGACTTCCGCGAGGTAACGCCTGATTCTATTAAATATAAAAGTAGAACTGGCTACGTGTAGGCTACACAGCGGGTAGAACAGATTGTTACTAGGTTTTTTCGGTTACGGAGTGAAGAGCACAGATTGACAAGTGTAGCATGAGATGTGCTCCCACAAGGTGGACAGGTAACTTTGTTGGAGTCTTCGGAAATATATCGAATGTAGTTTGCTGTTACTTTCCGACTAAACCGATCCTGTTGTATGCTTATGAGGAGACTTTTACTCGTCAGTGGATGTTGTGAGGCTAAAGTAGATGGTGATGAACCATTTGTTTTAGAAATACTGAAATTATTTCCGACTTCAAATAGGTAAATATTTCTCTTGACTATTCGTTCTATAAACAGCATGCTGTTAATGTAATTGCAAGGCTGTACAAACAGCAACGTTCACTTTTAATAAAAATGTAAGAATTTATATTCATTTAATTTTTACCAGCAGCTTGGTCTAATTTTATCTACGACGTCTTGATACTCAACTAATACGAATATTACTACAAGTTTTAATCGTATCGTTAGTATTTTAGGACCAATTGCACTTAAAATATTAAGGTGATAAGGATGACGTGTTTCCCAAATTTGTGAGTCTTCTGTTTTCTTCTTTTCAGCCGATAAATACTCACTACGAGGCAAAGGCGTCCCCAAAAAAAAAATAAAAAAAATAAACCAAATTCACGACACTTAGAGACACTTAGCAATGAAAATGTTCTCTTTCGTAACTTTTGATAAAAGTAAGTTTTCTGTGATTGGCTTTTCTATAAGGAAAGCTTCGTTGTTACTATTGTTTTATTATTTTTATAGTATATATGTATGTACATGTGTATGTATGTATTTTGTATATATGTTTATAGTAACAACGAAGCTTTCCTTAACGTGTGTGTTTGATGGTGAACTACGCGTAGCGTTCCGCCTTCCTTGAGGAGAAATATTATGATGACTTTGATCTTAATCACCTTGGTCTCAAATACCTTAAAAATAAACTTGGCACATTGGAAAATGTTTTTTTCAATTTCAATGAATTGATGGCATGTAACGATAAGTAGATTCTAAAAAATATTATATATATAGTAGTTGTAATTATTCTAATCTGTGTTATTTTAAGTACTAAAGGTGTCTTCTTTAGAGACTTAGGTAGTTCAATTTTGTAAAAATTTGCAAACCAAATACTTGTGATGAAACATACTGTTCTGTTTTTTGTCCTGTAACTATGTTTTTATCAAATAAATAACACTCTACACTTTTCTTAGCGAGAGAAACAGTAACGTACCGACGACGGTGAGCGGCGCGGAGCGGATGTCGGTGTGGAAGAGCGGCGCGTCGGCGGAGACCTCGCACTGGTAGTCGCCGCTGAGCCGCCGGTTCAGGTTCACGATGCGCACCTGCTGGTGGTCCGACTGCGCCAGCTGCCAACGCACCGCGCCCGTGTAGCCGCCGCCCGTGTGCAACCGCGCGCGGCCGCGTGTGAGCATACGCAACCGCACGCGGCAGCACACAAATATACACAAGCATACATACCCATACATAACAATACAAAACCAAACGTAGCTTTACATACTGATACATATCTATAAGATGATTGATTATAAGTGTTAAAGCGTAAAGCTTTTACACTTATAATCAATGTATAGTATTGATAAAGGTATAGCTTTATTATTATTGCCTAATGTGAGGTGCATTATACAAAAGTCAATGCTTTCAAATAACGTTATGATCATATAGCAAAAAAAAGTGTTAAGTAAGAAAAGGTCCAATATTTAGCCACTTCCGCACAGGCAGTAGTAGTCGTGCAATAAAATGCACCGCCCGCCAGTCCGCTGATAAATGCGTATGCGGCAAACAATGCGAATCACACAACCGCCACCGCCAAACCACTCAACACGTGTCTCTCCCCTCCACGGGGCACCCCCAGGAGCCATACTATACCGATTAGTGCCAAACACAGAGTCCACACTAAATATTGGTCCTTTTCTTACTTAGGATGGACTTCCGCGAGGTAACGCCTGATTCCATTAAATAGAGAAATAAAACATAGTAATGCAGTGAAAGGATTCTTGCATCAAGAATAGGAAGCCATAATAGAAAACAAGGGCCAAGAGTAGGAAGCCACTTGCGTGATCTGTTTAGAAACAATAGAAACCTTTAAAAGCGCTTCACAAGCGGAGGGGAGCGAACCGCAACTTGTAATTATTTCAGGACGAGGGTCATTAACGTTATTGAAAGCCTAAAAGAGGTACGAACATTGCCTCGGGGGTGGCTCGGGATCTTCAATAAATACGTGTTTATTTATTTATTATGTGTTAATGACTACGTACGGTCATTCTAAAAATAAAACACTCATTTAGTCGTATTAATATCTTTGTAGCGACATTTACACTGATTATTTGTGAACGTTACGAAAAAAATTTTTGTAGAGCCAAATTTGATAGAAACTAGAATCAGAGTCTACTTTATTAGTTAAGTCATTCTTCAACTTAAAGCTGCGAGGGTTTTTCACTTTTACAACTCATTCACAAACTAATCACTTAAATAAAAAAAAAACCCTGTAATGATCAGATTTTCCACGAGTATTTGTTATTTTAATTTATTAAATTTTTTACTAGATAATTAAGAGCAATGTTTTACAATGTGCGGTATGCTTCATGGGAGGGTGGAGGGTAAGAAAGAGGACGGCTGACAAGAAGAAGATAAGGGGGGCGTCAGAATTTTTGAAAGGCTATGGTGGCGTGGCACACAAATGGCTGAAAAATACTGATTTAAACACATTACAACAAAAGTGTTACTTATTTTATGAAGAATAGAGGAAAGTATAACAAGATTTTCTTTAGTACTGGTGTTAATTCTATGTATATCATTATTTTATTAATGTTAAGTTCATAGATCAGATTGCAATATCGACTACTTCTTCTCATTCATGTACTCTGGTCAGAGTGATCGTGGTCATGCTCTGGTCGGTTCTGGCGCCCACCCTTTCGCAGAGCACATCGACTATGTAAAAGAGTCTCTAGGTCTCATGTTATACGTGTCTCTCTTTTGTAGGACCGCAATTAAATGAACAACTAAAATTGAAATAAAATTGTAACAACTTGCGAATTATTCCATTGAACAAACATCAACATCAATGCAAATCATACTTCATTAAGGTTAGCGTAAATTAAAATGTAAACCAAACGTGCATTTTAGCGCGACCGCGACGAACGGTTCCGTAGTTATTGAAATTTGATTATCGCAGCTGTTGAACTTATGCATAACGCCGACCGTGTGTCATTACCGCGAGTGCGCTGTTACAATTGCCGCGTGCAACATTAAGAACCAGTCAGTGTCCAATATGCCTTTAAAAATTCGTTCCATTTCAAAATCAGTTACAACAAAAAGTCATCCTTAATTATCTTGTGGCGTGCATATCGCGCGCTACTCGCTAACCGCTCCGCCTTTGGACCGCGCCTCGAAAAACGGGTTGCCTAGCAACGAGCTCTTACCCACGTGACCAGTCGATCGCATCGCGGCAGCGTCGGTAATGAAACGGATAGATGGCAAATGGCGCCACAGTAGACGCAACAAAAGTCTTCATCGCGCTGTTGAGAGTCTCCGCGTTCATTATAACTGCGAGCGGAGGTGCGGTCAACATTAACAAGAAGCTACAGTACTACCACCACTCCTACAATCTGAACAGTTGGTTAGAAAAACATTTCTTTACCTTCTGACTTTGACCTAATTGTCGACGGTTCGTGGACGGTACACGAAGGGAATTTGAAAGTATTGTATATAGAAATAACAATGCCCGGAAAGTAATTGCTTGAACTGGCGGTGCGTTAAGATCTCCGTTGTGTAACGTTCACGCTCCGCATTGCCGGCAATTACGTTCACAATACTTTTGTGTTAAATATTTCTTCGTAAAAAGGCTCAAGGTTACCCAGAGAGCAATGGAGGAGGAATATGCTCGGAATATCGCTACGAGATCGAATCAAATTTGATCTGATCCGCAGAACCAAGACTCTGACGGAGCTCGAAAACTTTCTTGTCTGAAGTGGCAGTAGGCGGGACACACCGCTCGTGTACGAGATGGCTGTTGGGACCGAAAGGTTCTAGAGTGGCGACCACGTGCCGGTAGATGCGGCGCGAGTAGGATCCTCTCTATGTGAACCGACGTCTTAGTTAAGGTCGCGGGATGTCGAGTGATCTTTGGGGGGGAGGAGGGGCTATGCTTTGCAGAGACTGGCCATCAGCTGCAAAGAAGAAGAAGAAGAAGAAATCATTCTTGCGCGTTCAAATGCAATCAGTGATTGGCGCCCATTGCGATAGGACTGCAATTGTAAACTGTAAATATATGACTAAATCATCTTACAACCAACCCCCGCTTCTGATACCTCATTCACCTCCTCTCAAAAGAAAGAACAGACGCGTGCTCAGGTGGTAACCCTCCTCCACCCTCTGATCATGTATCGAATATAATTCTTGTAACGATACTGTGTTGTAATAGCTCCACATTTGTCCGACATGCAGAACGAAATATATTACGAGAAGTGTCATTAATTTAGGCATTATGAAGGTAATCAAACAAAACCTTAATAATATTGTTAACTAGTCATTTCAATACTCCGTACAGTAAAAGGTTGTTGTTAATTATAAACACGATATTTAAACTGTTTTGTTTACATATACAGAACTATCTTTCTTACATTTTAATACATTAATACATAAATTTTGTTTATACCTACTCCTCCATTAGAAAGCCGGCGACCAGGGCTTCCATTGAAACAAAGCTACTGAAAGATATAAACTCCAATTGCGTCGGGACTACGTCAGCATGGAATGTGAGGGGCCACAATGATGATGGAAAATTCAACGTAGTGGAATATGAGTTCGTGCGATGCCATTTAGTAATGACAGAGCTGAGCGAGACGACGAAAAAGAGTGAACACAGAATTCTAAAGAAACACACCATCTTCTTTATTTATATCTTCATCTCAGTCTGCAGTTTTGTCGGAGTGGTAGTGGTCATGCCCCGGTCGTTTCTGGTGCCACTGCTGCTCTCTTCAAACATTTCATTGATTCCTTATTACGGGTGATATGTCAAGAGAACCTGAGAATTCGTATTTGCGCAGTCGGCGACAACTTCTCTTTTATGTTGAGGTCTTAGTCAGTCGAAACGTTGGTTCGGTGCGCTGTCTAAGAGTTTTTTAGCATCATTTTATATATGCACCTCCAAATGTACAAGACTTCCAAAAATTTGCTTGACATAAGGTACATAAACTCACTTACTTTTTTTTTTACCGAATAAACTTCACGGACGATAATCTTAGGAATTTTATGTACATTGTAGTCTCTCACACAGTACCACAAACGAAACTGTGGAGCGTTTAAATTTGGTAATGTTCGCGGTATTTCCCAGTTGGCAATCGAGTGCAGGCAGGTACGGGACCACATTCGCTTTGCCGCCACCGACAGCCGCATCTGTTCCTAAAACAATATAGTTTTTTTTTATTCTCTGCAGGCTGTCCGAAAGCAATGACGCCAGTAAGTTGTTTCACTCTTTGTCTGTTCGAGGTTTCTATCTCCATGTGCGAATGTCGTGAATCCGTGCGTCTTGTTGTGCAATGGAAAAAAGGAGACGGGGAAATTACTTGGTGTATTACCGCTGCGCACTCTCCAAAATGCAGCCTTTAGAACACCAATATGCTGGCAACTTCACAAGTTTTACATTTTAAAACGGCACCCCTCCTGCGACTGTGTTTTTATATAAAAACAATACATAACAAGATTTAATCTTTATTACTGACAATGGCTAATACCTTTTATAAAGCTTTAAACATGTTTTTCATTATCAGTTGTTTAATTTTGTATGAACTGTTATTTGTAATTGTAATTGAAATTAAAGCTTGGTTTAAGCCAGTTACCATTTTTTTTTCAATCTATTCAATAATATCTTTTTTTCAGAGCGGTATCGAGTTTAAGAACGCCTCCGGGCATTATATATACACTTTGTAAAACCTTTGTGTAAGCGAAAATGTTTTTAGAAGAATAAACAAATTAACTCAAATTACATTTTTTTTCTTTCCTTTGAATAATCTGTTAAAGAAGGATTAGTTATAAATTTAATATCAGCGGCCTTTTACCTGTCTTGGAATTATTTTAAATAGTAATTCAAAAGATCTTTGTTCTAGAAGACATTAACATGCGTTTTTGAATTTTCGATTATTTTTATATCATATGCCGTGAGCTTCCACCGGTTCCGAACGCTGATCTGTTGAGAGGAGCCGGCCGGAAACTCAACAGTTGCTCTTTTAAATGAATTTTAGATTTAACCCTAATAAAAAGGAAGTGCTAAGATATCTTGTGGAACTTTGTTATGCATACGTACATTCAGACACAAAGGATTTGTTAACTTTTTGCAAAACTTAGGCGTTACGAGTTTTATTTTTATTCCTTGTATTTATGTTGTGTCCCTCCCTATTTTTGCATTAAATTTTAAATTTTGGCGCTTAAATAATATGTTATTGAGTAAATAACAAGATAAAAGTAATGAGAAACTGATTCTCAAACTTTTTTTGCCACGGCATATTTTTAAAGGTTATCAAATTGTGCGGCGCACAAAAAGAGAATTGTTTTTTTAACGATACATACACATCTTACAATTATGGTCTTATGCGGATGAGGGTGTTGCCAACTACAAAATAATTATTAAAACTATTGCACCTAGTGACTAACCGTACTTATTTACTTCTTTACAAGAATTAATGATGTTATTAAAAACATAATGAAATTTGTGGTCCATACATAATTTTATATATTTAATGGAATCAGGCGTTACCTCGCGGAAGCCCATCCTAAGTAAGAAAAGGACCAATATTTAGCCACTTCCACACATGCAGTGGTAGTCGTGCAATAAAATGCACCGCCCGCCAGCCCGCTGATAAATGCGTATGCGGCAAACGATGCGAATCACACAACCGCCACCGCCAAATTACTCGACACGTGTTTCATCCCTCCACGGGGCATCTTCAGGAGTTATGTTACACCGATTAGTGCCAAACGCAGAGTCAAATTAGGCGGTAGCGGTTGTTTGATTCGCATTTTTTACCGCATACGCATTTATCAGTGGGCTGGTGGGCGATAATTTTATAGACAATTATTTTAGTAGTGGCTGAAAACACGTAAAATTTTGGTCATATTCCATTTCCATATGTCTTCAATGGTTATAGAAAAGGTATATACAGGCTCTACTATATATGGGTCTAGATTTCCTTAGGGCTCCTTCCCCCCGCAGGCTTCCCCCCCGCGTCGTCTGCAGGCACGTAGCGCGACTAAGTGGGCGTGATTATGGAGGTAATTACTTTGAATGCGGCCAGTTTGTGTTTCCGCACGGATTCAATTTGTTAAACGATTACTTACGTCCCTCAGCCCTCCGCCCTCTCAGCGGGAAGTCTTATCCTTATACAAAGAGTTATTAACTAAGAATGGGACTAATATACAGCTACTTCCGCTATGCAGCAGTAGTCGTGCAATGAAGTGCACCGCCCGCTAGTCTGTTGATAAATGCGCGTGCGGCAAACAATGCGAAACACAACTACCACCGCTAATCCACTCTACACGTGTTTCACCTCCACGGGGCATCCTCAGGAGATGTTACACCGACCAGTGCCAAACACCAAGTAAGCTTCGCCCGTCACCACTCTGCCATTTATATTCTAACATCTGAGTCTATTAGATATTAAATGGAAGTAATATTGGTTTGTTATCAACATACAAATGTAGACGGACGACATAGTGAAGGTCTAAACAAGTCGATGTGAGCGGACAGCGCGGGGCCGGCTATCGCTGCGATCCTTACAGCAGGCCTATGTCTCATCACGGGCTCTTATCAGCCGACAAGATGATGATCCACTGCTTTGCACAGGTTCTCTTAGCAAGTAAACTTAACAAGGTCGCATGTCCAGTCACTGCACGATCACCGCTCTAAAACCTTAAGGCCCCATCTGTTCCTCGCGTTATTTGGTTTCCCCTCGAATTTTCAAATAGAAAATCCACTTGGTTTTGTCAATTACTTTCGCTCCTCTATATATCTCCACATATTTTCGAGTGATAGTGGAGAAATTATTAATTTTGCCCTTTTCATGCGAGTGACTGTGACCTTGAAGAAAATGTTAGAAAGATCAGGTTTCAGCGTCGCAAGTCAACGCTGTGCAGTCGAGTTGCATTTGACGATTTACCGATTAATGTCTTATAAATAATTACATTTAAACGATCAAAGTACTCGTTTTCGTTGTTTGTGACGTACATATGAAACCGCACGCGTCGACAGCTGACATCGATCGATCGCAAATTAATTATTCATTTCACATGTAATCAATGTATAAACAGATCACTCCTAGTTATGTTATATAAACTTATTTTATAGTAATACGATAAACAAATATGCACACACACACACAGTGTTCCAATCAAAAACATACAACTACATGTTGTGGTGGCAGAATACCTAAATAAATAGATATAATACATAACAAAAGTACGTATGGGTAAATATATATTGATTAGTATTAAATACACTTTACTACCTATTTGATTATATATAGATAACATAATATAACAACAAACTTACATACAACATAACTAAACACGCTCACTTTTAGTATCCAAATTTTTTGTATTATATGCAATAAATATGTAGATAGTTACATCGACAGAGGCCCCTGGGAGAGGAAACACCATGGTGGGCGGCATCTCCCGCGGCACGTAGCGGTAGAACTCATCCTCCGCGCGGTACCAGCGGATGGAGTACAGCGCCGCGCCCTCCAGGTCGTACGAGCAGCGCAGCAGTGCCGACTGGCCCTCCCCCGAGAGGACCGCCCGGGGCACGGAGATGGAGAGGTTGCGGAGGGACCATACGCCTCCTGGAACAAAATATAATTTTTACTTACTTACCCTTTCTTACTCCGCTGGCTGAGTGACCCAAAGTGGGTCTTGGCCTCCGAAGCGAGAGACTTCCAATTTCCTCTATCTTGCGCCATCGTCTGCCATTG
This sequence comes from Battus philenor, assembly GCF_028537555.1. Taxonomy (NCBI): domain Eukaryota; kingdom Metazoa; phylum Arthropoda; class Insecta; order Lepidoptera; family Papilionidae; genus Battus; species Battus philenor. The sequence continues at coordinate 162,866 of NW_027181689.1, forward strand.
GTTGACATTCAATTCGTGCAAGTCTGCCTCAACGCTATCGATCCAGCGATACCTGGGTCTACCCACTGGTCTTCGACCCCTCGGTTTTTCCAGGTACGCTACCTTCACGCTCCGATCCGATCGCATTCGCTCCAAGTGACCAAGCCAGCGGATTCGTTAAGGTTTATATTCGCCAATGATATTTAATATATTTTTTTTGCTATGTATCGCTACAACGACTAGCTAAGCGCTGTTCGAGAACTTGACCACGTCGTGCGGGCTAGGGCTAGCCATGCCGTGTTTTCCGACTCGGCGTCGCCGCTCGGGAATGTCCACAGCGATGCCCCTACTGCCACTTTAGATGAGCAATTAAGTGGTAATCAATTTAGGTTTTATACAATTACGTAAATGATAACTTATTTATACAGGATGATTTGAAATCATTTGCCACTTAACGTTTAGTATTCTATATTCAAAAATCAATGGCCTCAGAGATATAAAAGATTTAGTTTCTTACAAACAACCCTTTTATGGGGGGAAAACTTTCAAGGAAAGGTAAACCTGTACATTATTTATAATCACTCCTTCTTTCCGATCATATTGATTTACAATCCTGTTCCGGTTCCAATCCAATTACTGCTTAATTCAAGAATAACAATTAACGTTACATAAAAGTATCTTTGGTACATGTATATATTGTGTATATAAATGTACAAACATCAGTGTATATGTTTATGGCGATTTTTTATTTCTGTTACTTATGGTCATATATGTGATATATTTTCAAAATAATAAAATAACTAAAGGAGATAGAGTTTATTTCATGTATACCGCTGATACAATTTCTACATTCTATACTAATTATGAAGAATTATTAACAGTGAATAATCATGTACGCTATAAGGAGAATATAAAAAGAGCATTAATTTAAAGAAACAAGGATCAATTGAGTTCCCTTTTAACGGTATCCTTCGGCAACTTCCGAGGATCTATGAAGAGCCTGCAGTAAACTAAGATGGTTTTTTTCGTCTTCCACGATATCCTTTGTACAGCGGCAGAGCAATTTATTATACAGCTTTGTTATCACTTCAAAATCTTTTACACCGTAATTAATAAAGTTTTTAAATTTATTGCGTAACAATGCAGAGACAATTGCGAACAAAAGAGATTAAGTTCTGCAGAAACTCCTAAAAGGAATTACAAGCTTATCTTTATTTCAAAAGCTAACGTTTGTACATTATCATTGCCATTATTGCCAGCCGCATGACGTCCACCGTTGGACATAGTCCTCTCCTATATAATTCTAATAAGACCAGTTAGCCCCTGTCTTCGTTTCCCAACGACAGAGTTTCCAGAGGATGGGCAGCAGCGACATCTGCGTATCACAACACGAAACTCCTCGCGATCACCAACCCGCCTGCTAAGCTAAATATCCTTGTAGGTTATCTCTTTCAATGAGCGTCAATTGTCTGAAACGGAGATAAAAAGAATACCGTGTTTCTCGATAAAATAACATTCAATTTTTATGTTACATGACCAATAAATCTATAAAATGTGCATTTCATATACTCAAGCTGGCTTTGCTTAACAGCGTTTTAGCTCCAGACGGCTTCGGGGAAAAATATTAGGTATTTCATATAACGTAAGTAGAAAGATTTTATCATAGAAATATGCAAATAACGCGGGAGCATTCGCTACTTTTTATTACTCCATTCTCGTGCGGCTTGGAGGCGAACAAAAACACGCGCTCGCGGAAAAAAAATGTTTCATAAAGACGCGAACTGAAGGTTGCGGATTTGCGAACATGTTTTATGAACTCCTGGAGCGCGAGGGCGGGCGGTGTTATTAGTTTTACTTCCCCGCGACCTCGGGAACTACACGGACACGGACTCAATACTTGTCAACCGTCGCCTGCGCGTACGTATGTGCGAAGTCTTATCATTTATTATTGGAAACTCTGACATATCATTACGTCCAATATACTGCAACGCCTGGAGACGAAGGTATTTAACTAGTGTTCGTTGCCGGCGATGACCTCTGGATTCGAGACGTGATGGCTTACGATTGGCCTTTTAAGAAGGTTTAAAGTTACTCAGAGAGCAATGCAAAAAGCTAAGCTAGGAGTTTCGGCGGCGCTCATCGCTTGAGCTAACGATAGCCCAGCGGCTAGTGGCGACCACGAGCCGGTAGACACGACGTGGGCGGGCCACTACTAAGAGGACCAACGATATGGTTACACCTTTACGGTAAGTCGTCGTGGCGATCTGCGGGGAGACCAAATATTGTGTTCATAGCACGTACAACGTGTAAAAACATTTATTAAATGAAAAACAAAATTGTCACATTATTTAACATGAATTTGCCGTGTCATTGTTATTTTTTAGTAAACTTAGAATTTTATTACAAGAATTAATATTGATATCTCCTATAAAGACAATTTATGGGCGGACATCCTGCGCATCCTCCGCATGTCAGTCGGCGGCGTCCGCTCTACAACCTTAAGTTCTGATCGGCGATCTATTTTGAACGTCATACAGGCTGTCCACTGCTACTTCAACTTAATAAGCTATTAATCTAAGTCCCTTACTTTTGTTTGTTTAGGGAACTCTTCATTTCTAATTTCATTTCATAGTTCTAAGCTATGATCTGCGAAGAGCCCGCAATAAATGCAGTTTTGTTATATATAAATATTTATTTAATACAATAGTCAAAGCAATTGCAATTATACTGTGTAAATAAAGCATTGTGTTTCACTTATCGGAGCAATGTATCTGTTTCACCACTTCGCGACCAACAGATCAAGCAACACCTTGCCGCTGATTATCAAACACCCAACAAAGTTAAGGCGAGCCAGGAACTCGATACGTTTGAGTTGTGGGTCGAAGTTTCTTAATGAAGACCCAAAAACAAATAAGTTTGCCGTATCTGGAATTTGCTTTCACAAAGTTCACATATTTTAATTACTTCTGTTTATTTTGGAAATCTGAAATATTATATTCGATAATATAAAGAAACGCTAAATGAATAAAAGAAATATATCGTGACACTCGGCCTAGAAACTCAATATCTGCACTGGCGTTCCATTTATTCCGAAGCTAGAGTGGGATCTTATGGGTATTCAGCCGCGTGGAGTGAAAAGCCATTACTATTTTCCTTTCGAACAAAAGAGGTCTACAAAAGCAGTTATTTTAAAAACATTTTTACTGAAAATTCATATCGCGTGTTTACAGAGCACTGCTGCATAGAGCGCCAGGGTATTCACGAGAGCAGGATATCTATTAAGAGAACAATACGTTGACATCATTATTTACTTTTAGGCAACAAATACTTAGTGTAATATCCAATAGTAAAAAACTTTAAGGACCAACTTAGATCAGTCCTATAACATGGCTTGTTAACTTGTGTGATTCACTTTATACAATGTGGATGCCAAACAGTTATTTTGAAAAAATATATTTGAGGCACATTATCTGTTCTCAGTGGCATACTACTGGGGTCTTTACTGGGTCCATTATTTCTCCTTATATACATATATACGACTTATTTTCGTGTATTAAGTCATCAAACCTAATTTGTTTTCCTCACCAAATGAAAATCGGTAAGACTGCCTGCCATGCCAGTTGAGATAGGAAGATGTAGTAGTCTTTGCTTGAGTCTCTTGGATCTCAACTTCTCAAAGTGCTCTTTGGTAACATTTACTCGGAACCGTTTAGCTTTCTCCACCTCCTATAATCTTGATGGATATACTTTGAGAATGAACACGAGCTGTGTCTGGAAGGTGCTTAGAACTCAAAGCTAACATATGACGCTCGTGTTGACCAAATTGTAGCCAAAGCACTTCTAGCATGACGACAATGCTTCAAATAAATGCAACAAAGTGTGTCGTTCATGTAACAACACTGCCTATTGTTGACCACTATGGCTACAACACTGGTTGAAATTATTCTTGCGCTTTCGAATTCAAATTCGAATGAGGATTTGAATTCATGAATCGCCAGTAACACTACTGTGGTCTTTGTAACTACGTGCAGGCGTGGTGGTTTGAAAGCACCCGCTAAACGTGTATAAATGTAATTCCTTATTAAAAGAAGAAGAAGTAGTAGCCTCTAGTAGCCTGTAATCTTGAACTTAGAAATAAGTCTCACAGTCTACCACTTACAAAACGTAGCAAAAAATAGAATTCAAAAAAGAATTCTTATATTATCTTGTCATATTATGTCGTTGTGTTATTTATTTTCACAAATTGGCAGTAACATAAAGAATATAGTCCGAGTAAGGACCCATCACGTAAATTTTGCGTTTTATGATTTTAACCATTTATGTTGTGGTTTCTTTCGGCAACGAAGTTCTCTGCTTGTAAAGAGTGGGCCATAGTGAAGTTTGATAATGAATAGAAAAATACAGTTTGCGCTTTAAAGAAAATATATTTTTTTAAGTATCGAAAGCAATGTAATTTACTTTTTGATAATTATATCGCAAGCTGTCAAACATACTTCCAAACTACACGAAAGTTTTTCAAAAACAAGGCTATAGGATCCGCCGTAAACTTTATTTTGCGATAATTCAGCAAGTTCTTTAAAAGAATTCCATAACATTCTACTCTTGATGTCCCACAAGACCACCATGCTTGCATTACATGTGTGACAAGTGTCTCTGTTATGCAGAACCTAGTCATGGAGTTGCACTCATTCAGTTCCAAAAGCTTTGATCGTAAAGGTTGTTAAAAAAACCAAAAGTGGGTGTGTTTATGGCCCGCCTGGTATACGAGCAGAAGTAGCCCAGCGGTAGCAAACTGAGACTTGTGACCGTAAGGCCATAGGTTTGATTACCGGTATTCAATTCTATAATATTATGTAGTGTTGCCACTGCTCAAAGTTAAGTTTTCAGAGGGTTGCAGCGTCCTCTACGTACCATAATACCACACTGCGATCGCCAACCCACCCGCCAAGTGTGGCGATTATGGTATATTCTCCCAGAGATATCTTTGGAGATGGCTCATGCCTAGCGGTGGGCATTTATGAGCAAAAACAAAGAAGAATTGAAGGTAGTTTTTTTTCTCAGTGATATGCATTATAAATATTCCATAGAGCCCGTACCACTCAACCCCACACATACACGTTATTGCTTTGATAATTAAGATAGCAAAGAACATATTGAACATCGTCTGAAGAAAGATTGTGTAAGGTTTTTATTTTTGAGGCTTTGTGGCGTCGGATCGGTAAATTAATTGAAAGGTATCTCAAGCGCGGACGGCTGCAAAGTGGACCTCCAAGGAGGAAAGTTCGGCTGAGGAATTTAATTTAGTATCCGCGGGGGGAGGGGGGCTATTAAAACTGCGCTCGCGGATGTCGTGTCAAGATTCCTCATCATTGAATAGGAGAGTGGAATAATCGCAGGAGCATGAAGTAGTACTCTCACTGTATATTTTTAATATTTTATATTTAAAAAAATTAAACTTAACATTGAAAGTGGTAAAAATCAAAGTGTAGTTTAACATAACGAGTCACAGCTTGTGTTATTGTTATAAAAATTATTTGACCGTTTTATGAGAGTAACGTAAAGGTGTTACCAAAACATAGTTAATGTACAGGTGTTAAAACTAGAAATAAAGACAAGCACGGTACGCGTTTTAACTAGCTCCACGATATTAGTGACTCCCTAAAGTATAAAAATTATAATGCAATTAATTTAATAAATACAATGCATTAAAAACTTACTGCAGAGTGAAGGATCATAGCATGGTAATATTGATTTAGAATTATTAAGAAATGAATTATGAGCAGCGATCGTAAGTCGCGGGTACGATTCTCGGGATACAATGTTATATAATTCATACTTTGTGTCTTACTTTGTGCATTACTTTTAATTTTGTTTTACGTTGGGCTATCGGCTGAAACGACGATAATGAATATTGCTTGTGAATTGACTGCTCCGACAACCGTGCTACAAATAAACTCTACAAATCTTGTAGACATATTAAAAACCATTGTGGAGTTTTCAGAAAACAATTATTATTTATTATTATATGAAGATGCAAATGTACTGTACCGCGTGTCGGTAATGCACGCGTACATTATTTACAGCGGTTCAGATAGTTATTGCTTAAGGTCAGGGCGTATTTGGAGTTCTCGTTCCTTTTTATAGAGGATTTCAATCTGATCCAAGTCTATACTACCTGTAACTTACCGTGAACTTGATAAAAGAATGAATAAATAAATTGATTTTAAGCGTACATGTGCGTACATTGCTACGGGTGCCGCGATGGTACGAGAGATGGGATTTCACAGAAGAAGCCCACCAAGGGCATGCATATATTTCCGTTACGGCGCACTGAAAACTTTTCTTGTGTTCATTTTACGAACTCATAACAGTAAAGCGAGCTTTGTGAATGCGCGAACCGTCCGACTTAACGGCCAAGCGCTCCCATCGCAGCGTCCGGACCAACCCTAGCGGAGCTATAAATCCACTGGGCGCAGATTTAAAAAATAAACGCAGAATAAAGTTCACGGCGTCCGCCAAATTGCCAATTTTCTAACTGAAAACAAAAAAGAAAACACACAAAAAGTTCTCAAGATTCGGGATAAATTCACCTGTACCGAGACATAAACCTTTTTTACGGGAAAACATTCACTCGCTAAAGTCAGGAGATGGGAGGCTCACACCCTCTGACCCCTCCGGACGCCCTCCTCCCATCCCACGACGATTTACACAGCGGGACGAAGTTGTTCAACAATTCAGTTAGGGAGCGTAGAACCGCGAAGTAAAAGCTTGGAATTGCTGAGGGTCTCTCTGGAAAGAGATACTTTCACATTCTCCCTCTTGCTGCGCGACATTACGAGCTGAGAATTATCTAAAGTTACAATGTAGGTCTACTGTTCCATTTACTTGACTTTTCACCGCATAATGGCGCGCGTGCATTACTGAAACCCTGCGCAGCTCGGCAGCCACTGCATTAAATAGTACGAAACGTGCTCTCTATTTTATCTTTTATACGGAGTTATTAAAAAGCACGAACATAATTCTGCCTGTACACTGTCTATATTTATACATTCAAATATTACTTAAACAAAGCGTTATGCAAATTTCTTAACCAGTATTAGCAAGAGGCGTTAAAACTAAAATAAAAAACCGCTTAAACTTTGTACTTAATATTATTTCGAACCAAATTTTTTAGAACGAGATTATAATAAATTATTTAATTTAGGTTCTAGAGCATTATTTTCCAAACCTTTTTTGTGTCATGTCCCTCCTAAGCTATTTTAAAATTCTTATGCCCCCTATGGATCATATATTATTTTTTATTGTAGTGAAAGGGTTAAGCAAGTCACTTTGGAATTGCCTCCCTTAACAGTAAAATTGATCCTCTGTGGGAGGTGGGGCTCACATTTGGAAACTTTCTTAGAGTCCACCCACAAGGTGAAAAGAAGACGTTGTCTTCGTCGTAAAGCCCTAGATCCAGGCAATTGCAAGTCTGTATTTTTGGAAATATAGTAAGAACCTGAGTGGGATATAATAATAGCGTCTTAAAAGTTCATCCGACAAAAATTTGTACAATGCCCTTACGAGAGTGTAAACTCTATGTAGAGACTTGTAGTCTAAGATGGAGGGCGCCTATCTTTGCGATGAACGGACTAAGTGCGGGTCCTGATATCGGTTCAACATCTGAGTGTTTCTGGCATTATTCACTTGACTTACTTAATATGAATGATTTAGCAGATATGTCTATATGTAAAGGTTTGCAGTTTAAAAGTTACACTGAGTGTACTATAACTCAGGTAAAATACTGTTTTAGAACATGCCAGACTTACAAACGTTTCGCGAGCCAAAACAAAATTTCACATTTTCAGTTAAAGTCTCTGCCAGTACGCCGAAAGTCTGTTTCGATGCTAGGTTTATTCCATTTCAAGTTTTTACAAAATTTGTAGAAATATCTGGACCGAATGAAAGGATAATATTAAGTAAAAAGTTCATAGTTTTAGCAGTTTACTTCAATACGATGCTTATTTTTATATTTCAATTCTTTCATCGATCAGTAATATTGATTAATAAATTAGTATTATACTTTTAAGTGAGTCAGTAGTATTTTAATAAATCATCTATATTTCCATATACATTGTAATTGAAAAACCCTCACAAAAATAAAGCTAGCGCTGTCCCTACCCCGCTCTCTCGCCTAACGGTTTGTCAACACGTTATGTGATAGCAAAAGAGATATTAATTTGAAATTAAACAATCGTACCCCAACGGAGGAGGACGGAGACTTGCGAACGTAGGTCGCGGGTTCAATAACCAACATACAGTTTTATATAATTACTCACACTTCCATATTATGAACAGCAGCGTGTCCGCATATTATAATAGTGTACTGCGATCGCCAAATCGCCTGCAAAGTGAGGCGATAATGATATTAACACATTTTATTTTCATTTTATTCTGTTATCTTTGGAAAACTTACAGCTTAAATAAATAACAGTCAAAGAATATAGATATAATAAGACCATTTAAATGATTTCGCAAATAAAAAAAAAACTGAGAAAAATTATAAAAAGACTTAGAATAACGATACTATTAAATTTATATATGAAATATATGGTTACATATTTCACAACTTTGAATTCAACACTCAAAAATAACCTCTTTTGTAATGTACTCGTATATAGCTCCCTGTGTATAACTTTTGGGAGAGCCGTACACCTTGCAATGGGCGTCGATGGGCTGAAACGTCGAGCTATAATTTTATTCCTTCAAAACTATTGCCTCTAACTAATAGTCCTATATAAGTGAAAGGCTTTATTAAGGTTGTCAAAGATTATAAAAACAAATCCAAACAAATGGAAACAGTTTGTATTAAATGCACAGTAAGTGCTTTTTGAATGCCGGAGATAAGATTTCTACTTAAGGCTATCTCGGAACAATGAGTTTGTTTAAATAGAAACTAAATGGGAATTGCAAAGGTTCCTAGATAATTAGTTTTGCAGAACTAAATTTAAGCAAATAGCTCTAAAGACACTACATCACGCTTTCTGTTTTGATTATCATTATACAATACTTACGATGGACACGTAATAGAACAATATAATATACATACGTATATATATATATACATATACATGTGTGTGTATATATACATGTATGATGTAATATGAAGTATCGTGTTAATAGAACTTCCTGAACCCTGGGAAAGAAATATACGTAAAGACCATGTATTTAACGCGATCACGTTAAGTGACTTACTCCACGAAATAACTGAAAATAAGTTAATTGTTAATTTATATACGGTGGAAGTAAGAGTGAGAGCATAACAGCAAATTTCTCCATTACCTTCTTCCATAAACAAGCTTCTAAAGCAGTACTGGTAAGGTCTAAATTATAATTATAATTCGCTGACCACTTTGTTTAACCGCTGTAAATATTCATTATTAGTTTTTATTTCGTCTTTCATACTTTACTTTCTCTTTTATTCTTCCCCGTTCTTCTTTCACAAATTCTATCATTGTTTATCATATTCTACATACTTTTCAAATGTCTCCTCTCGTCCTTCTCCACAATTCCCATAATATCACTGATACAGTACCTTTTTTTCATTTATGTATCATATTTTAATGTCTCTTGTGATTTCAGCTCCTTATTTTACACATTTGTTTTACTACAATTGTGACTTCTATTGATTTGTTTCTTATTTGGTTTTTATATTATTATTTAAAGGTTTTTATACAGTCTAAATCTTACGTGATCTATTTTAATTTTTACTTTTTTAAATTGTTTCTTCCATTAATCTGCAATACTCGTCGCATATTAGAGATGCGATATTCGTCACTTCTACTCGGCTTCTATCCTGAAAACCATTCGGAGTCCTTCAAATACCTTGCAAACGTATTTCGACAAAGCAGTGGCAACCCGCAAGTATATCAGCTACAATATCAACAGAAATAAGAGGAGGAGGTCGATCAAAAGCCAACTTTCTACAGGGAAGCCTCTTTAAGATTGTTACACGGGTTGCCAACTCTGAGCATCGTATCCAAGTTGAATCCATAGCATAATAAGTAGTTATGTATCTCGAGTACTCTTCAATATATTGCAAAAAAAAAACAAATATGTAAAACTTGTCCTAAATCTTGTGAAACACTACGTAATCATTAGTAGTTCTATTACCACATAATCAGGTGATTACTGATTGGGTTCCTTGTTTCCTCAACTGCTTATTTAAAATATTATTAAATTTACCATTTATTTTCTTCATAAAATACTTCCTGAAGGTAAGCTAATTTTTCTCGAGTTTTTTAGCGATTGGTGATTAAAGTAAAATTTTAAATGTGTAATTAAAAAGCTTATTTTGTCATCAAGAAGCTTCGATGCTTTTCCACCTAGGTCCAACCAACTCACATTAATTGAGCAAACTTAAAATTTTTAACGCCAATAACATCTGGCGGTACAAGGGAGAGTTAACAATAATTAATTTTATTATACAGGCAGTAACCCGAATTTAGAAAACGTTGTTTTTTACTATATTATCATTACGGTATTTATTATTAATGAAACTATTAACTTTTGGACAATTTTGATAGACATTGATTAACAGAAAATACACAGCAATACATTTCACACCATTTTTAAAGCTGTTACATCCTTGGTGAATCACCCTGTACACATCATCTTGTAACTCTTATAGGAATTAAAATAGTGTAACATAAATTTAACTGAACCAATCTGTAATGATTAAACTACTTAGTGATTGAAGGCTTGTTTTATCTTTTTGAATTTACCCGTAGACAAGTGGTAGGTAGCGGCGCTGTGCACGCCGCCGGCGGCCGTATTTGCACGAGCCGTAATTAATCGCCGAGAGCCCACAAAAATAAGCAACACTTACGAAGGGGAGGCTGTCGCGCCGTAGCTTGCACTTGAGGCCAATTGCCCGTCTTTCCCCGCCTCTGAACGTACTCCGTAATAGCTCGCTACGAGCCCGCTACGAGAAAACTACATCCCCGCTACGAGAATGCTACGACCCTCACTAGCGACGGTCGTTCGCCCCGAGCGATGCCTATTATCCGTTTGTTTTTCAAGTCATTGTTCTACGTCCGGATTTGCTACAGCATTAACCGATACATTATTTTTAAACATCTACATGTTCCGTATCGAATGTATTTGAAATGGTATAATAATGGAAATGATTCTGCGAGACATTTTCTCGGTAAGTTGTTATGAATAAAACAGGTTTTTTATAATGATTGCAATCGTTATGGGTACGACATTTTTTTTGAAATAAAAATAGTCATAAATTCATTTGTAACTATTTATTCCGTTAAGTTTGTCGAAACATTTGTTCACCTTTATTGTGTGCGTGTTTCCGAGGGAACAGTAATTTCTATTTATCATCATTTTAGCCATACGACGCGCTGGACACGAGCCTCCCCCAAAGATTTTAAATAAGACCGGTTGTAAACTTTCTACAAGCAGAGTTATTTGATGGTCCTAAAGGAGTTATCAAAATTAATCATAGATGATAATTACATAGGCGGTACAAACAGGAAAAACAGGGAGAGAGTTATAGCGTGAGGCTTAAGACCTACCGGGAAGGCATTCAATTGTAGAAGGTCAGTTTTTTATCCCTTATAGACAAAGAATTTTGTAACTGATGAAGAATTGTGTAATTGACCTCTGTCTCGACGATGACGAGGTCTACGATATTTATTCAGTAATGTTTAAAAGTTGTCTTAGTTAAAATTAGCTGGAAACAATGACACCAGTAGGCTGTTCTATTCCTTAGCTGTTCGAATTATAAATGCGGTTCGAAGGGATTTCAACCGTGTACTGGCGCCGTGTTCCGTCGGAGGACAAGACGCACAGATTGCGTCTTGTCCTCCGACGGAAGAAAGAAGATGGGGGTGTTATTGTTACATTATATACATTAATTATTATTGTATTATTATTATTATTATGATATTATTAATCCTGTTTGTAGAATAGCGATAAAGTGGCAAAATTTTGCAATCACTATCCCACTTTGGGGATATTGGAACCTAACTTACTTAACAAAAAAGTTCATTTGTAATTTCTATTACTTCTTGAAATAGTAGTAAGTTACATACAAGAGACGTCACCATTATGTTCTTAAAGATTTTGTACTGTTTCGTATACGTGTCAAATTAGGACCTGCTTCCAGAATATATTCAAATAATACTCTAACTATATAGTAACTAGAATTGTTATCGCTTTCGTAAATCGATCGTAGATTTTATGTTCCATCTGAATAAAATAAAATAGCACAGGTCATATTACAGTTACATCGATGCCTTCACAGAAATAAAAATATGTCGTTTCAATTATATTTTAAAAATGTAACAAGCAATTTATTTTTCTATTCTAACTCAATCGTTTAACTTAACAAAAACCCGTTAAAGATAGAGGAGCAGATAAAGCGAAAACGTTGGTAGAGTGGAAATTGTTCAGCGCGACAAAGGCGATGCTTTGAACGGCTTACACAGGCTGCTGCGAAAATATACACGAAAATAAGAACAAAAATTATTGAATATACGTCGTGCTTTAAATGTTGAAGTCAATTGTAAAGCTTCTCGTGTTATTATTTTAATACTTTGTATACAATCTGATAGGTTATATTTTGTGTAGCATTAGAGATTTTACACCTATTTGCAATTATTTTGTATAAAGTGATTATTTTGAAACTACTGTGTGTAGTGTAACAAGCAACGTTTGGCAGTACGGATGCAGGGGCAAATAGTACAAAGTAAATAATTATTTTTTTAATGAAATAGGTCCTTTTCTTACTTAAAATAATTAATTTTAATATGAAGTAATCCAAATTTTGAAAACGTTTTTATTGCTTTAATATCTTTACGTTTTTACATGTGAAACCATTGATTTTTAGGTAGGGTAGATCATAACATAATTAGAAGGTAGAAAATGCATCTACATTTATAGCTTTAAAAATTTTACACCTGTAACCAAACATACTGTATAAAGAAACCATTACAATGACGTATTATTTACAACTCAAAAGCCATGGCATCGACTATCTAACTGCCGGTATCGGATTTCAAATCCGCAAATTTAAATTCCTATGCGCAACATTAAATTATATATATATATATATATATATATATATATATATATATTTATCTAGTGCTAATCTTGTGCTCGTTGAAATTTTTCTTATATTTATTGATATTATTTTAAACACGCATTTGAATTTCCGCAATTGCAAAATTGTTTGAAGACGAAAATCTCCGACCAATGTGTGTTGCCGGATATGACAAATGCATCCGAGACGTGGTCATTTACGACGGACCTCGTAAGAAGGCTCAAGGTGACCCGGAGAGCAACGGCGAGGGCTGTGCTCGGAGTTTGAAAGATATGAAGTAACGAGAAGATTTGCGAAAGAACTAAGATCACCGACTCGAACATTGCTCGTCTAAGGTGGCAGTGAGCTTGGCACATCGCTCGCGCAACCAAACGCCGTTCTCGAGTGGCGATCACGAACCGTTAGTCGCGGCGTGGGTAAGTTCCCCCCCCCCCACCAGGTGGAACGACGACATATTCAGGGTCGGGGTAAGTCGCTGGACGCAAGCAGCGCGGACCCGGTCGTCGCGATGAACTTTGGAGCAGCCGTATGCCTTGCAGTGGGCGACCACTGGCTGAAAAGCAGAAGAAGAAATACACATTTCATTTGTATAGGCCATGTACTGTTACATTTTGTGTACCAAAACTCTAAAGCGTATTTAATGGGATCAGGCGTTATTTTGCGGAAGACCAAGAAAAAAAGACCAAACACAGAGTCACTAATCGGTGTAACATAACTCCTGAAGATGCACCGTGAAGGGGTGAAACACGTGTTGAGTGATTTAACGGTGGCAGTGGTGTAATTCGCATTGTTTGCCGCATACGCATTTATCAACGGGCTGGCGGGCGATGCACTTTGTTGCACGACTACCACTGCATGTGCGGAAGTGGCTAAATATTGGTCCTTATCTTACTTCTAAAGCGTATGACAAAACAAAGTATATAAGACGTTTTAAAGTTATTAGGAATTAAACTATCGCGTTGCTCTAAAACAAAGACTTAATTATAGTAATCGCATCTTACATGCAAACGACAATAATCAGACTGTTTAAACTTAAACTGCAAATTAAGATTGAATTTTAAAATTTATTCAGATTCAAATTCTTACTCAAAGTATCTTTATTCAAGTAGAAACTTCTGACTCGTCGATTATTTTATTATTATAAGTAGTAAGTTATCATCGGCTCGGTACGCTTATCTGCAGAGATAAGCCGACTAGAAACGCTACAATTGCTCCTCAATTTTAAATAAAATATAACATTAATTAATACACAATTTATAATAATATCCATGTTAATAAATCGAAAAGTCGAGTTTCATATGTTACAATCGACTTAAAATATTGGAGTATCAGATTTAAAACTATAAAAATGAAAGTCTAAGACACCTTGTGGAATTTTAGTATATACGCGTATATACTTAAATTCATTCAGACCCATAACAATTTATTAATTTTTTAAATACGTAATTTAGACGTTATAAGTATTTTTCTAGATTTTTCCTTTACGAGTCACTATTTATTTATATTGTCAATACTTTTTAAACATTAAAAAAATTCAATCGCAGCGAATTCTGCTGTCTTTCCAAAAAGCACCTGTGTAATGCCGCGTCAGCTGTCATTGCTTACAATGCCGCTCATGGAGTAGTTTCATAATTACATCGAACATAAGATCGCTGTTTACTAAGAAAACTGTGTATAAATCGGTGACGCAAAAGTAATGTGAAATCTTGAAAGTGCATTAACTTTTACAAATGATGCCAAATATCATTGAGGTTTGAAATTTATGGTGTAGATATATAGAGAATTGGTTGTCAACTGGTCTAAATGGAATATATCTAGATAATTAGGCCACGTTCACGTATGACATTACATTTGCACCAGCTGTTCATACAAGACTTTTAAACATATTGACTCTCCTATCCAAGTATGTTCAGCGTTAGAAAAACTTAAACTTAATCAGTATAAACTAAGCCACTAAGTGATCGCCGTCGAGAATACAAAAAGCACAGCCTTTAACTTTAATTAATAGTGAACAGGAGTAGAGATCAAAGGCAGCGAGGCTTGCTCGGAGGGTCACGTACGAGCCTAATCAAAACTTGTCACGGGCGTGTGCGCGTGTGTGCGCGTGTGTGCGCGCGTGTGCGTGTATCACGTGACGTCACTACTCCTCGAGCTCCACATTCATTATTTCCGCTTCGTGACACTTGAATTTCCGCACCGAACCCATGATTACGACATTTGACACGTGAACAGTTCCGAACTAGCGGCCCGAGTTAACTACTGTTTCTTTTGAATGACGTCCTGAAATTAACTCGTGGAGTTCAACAGTGTGTACATATACACATATATGCATTTATTAGGCATGTCGGCAGTTTATATGTACACTTACATTAAATAACAATAATTATACATGCATATATATATTATATATATATATATATATATATATATATATATTATACATAGACATTTATACATATATGTATGTATATACATGTATATATATGTATATATATATATATATAATATATGCATTATTTTGCAATATATAATTTCCAAAATCATTTATTTTTAGATACAGTGTACAATGTATGAATTTGTAGGAAATAAGTTATACATTTTCTCTTTTAAGGTTATCACGCCTATAGCCGATCATCGTGTACATAAATAACAATTGATATGCATGTGTAATTATTGTTATTTAATGTAAGTGTACATATGAACTGCCGACATGCCTAATAAATGCATATAGATGTATATGTACATACGTACATATGTGTGTATATGTACATACGTACATATGTGTGTATATGTACATACGTACATATGTGTGTATATGTACATATGTGACACTTTTTAATGTCAAAAGTTATCGTCGTATCGCATTACAATACAAAAAACAAATTAATGTAAGATACTTTAGAAAGATAACTTTATACAGGTTGTGTAAGCTTTAAAACTGTTTGCTTACAAATGAGTTATACATACATCCTTTAAAACCTTTTGTTATTTTAACTACTGATTTAAAACCAACTAAAGTATATATAACATTATAAATTCACTTCGAATACTTTACATATTGTTTATGTTATTGAATTATATCATTTTTAAATGTATAAATTCTATCTATAAAAATAAATAAAATTACAATATCTGTTTGTTATATTAAAATAATCGCTTTTAACTACTTGCATATGAATATGTATACTGGACATATACCAAAATTACATTTTTTTTAATTTTTACTTGTCTGTCTGTTTGTTCCGTCTTATCCATGAAATGGATCGATTTTAGCGGAAATTATACAAGCAGGTAGATGATGTAAGAGTAATTTAGGCTAGAGTAATATACTCATATTTTTGTAAAAAATTATTAAACAAAAAAACAGTAAATAATTTTTTTTTGTTAAATTTGTCGCAGGCATAGATAGCCTGGTATAAAATTGACTATTTACACTGAATGCTAATAATGTACAGTTAATTTTAATTCTCGATACGAGAAACAATTGTCTGCCGATTTACTTGAGTAAATATCATCGGCTAATTTGATTTATAAATAAAAATTTACTTTATTGATAATTGAAAAATTTTCTTTTTACTAAATGTATCTAAAAGTTCGTTTACTGAATTATGTGCTGTGTACATATAGAAGTGCAGTTGATTACAATAAGTGGCTTTTGTTGTATTGACACATTTGTAATTTTTTTTAACTAAAATATATACCTAACAGTAGTGAGATCGGTATATAGCATAATATCTTACCATCCAGCGAACAGCCGCACAGGAACAGAAGCTGATAAATAAATTTCATTAGTGCAACGTTTGCCACCTACTATTAAAACTCACTCACTATCCGCACATGTTGTTAGTAAACTCGAAGGAAGAGTTTAAATTTGTGAGAGTGTATTTTTTGGTTATCGCACTCGATAAGTTGAAGGAGAGATCGACGGAGCCGCGAGCGGTGCGACGCGCGCCGCAGATGGTTGAGTCGACACTGAGCGCGCGCTGAGTGAGCGCTGAGCGAGCGCCGAGGGACGCTGAGCGGACACTGAAGGACGCTGAGGGGACGCGGCGCCCGCTGAGGGGCTGCTTATTATTTCTGAGTGAGTTAGCATTTTCCCCATCGCTATTTCGTTTAATAAAGTCCGAGCTTTGTGCGCGCAGATGCGTTTACATATGGAAATTCGGAGTTATCTAGTTTACTGCTGCTTTATATTCCATGAAAAAACCTGAAAGTTTTACGCTAAAATATTTCCACCCCCTCCCGGGCTCCGCGAGCCCGTGCGCCCCATTTATTGTTTTTTCTCGCGGCGTGCGGTGCAGTCGCAGGGACTATTCAAACTATATTTTATGCGGGGTTACAGGTTTTGTTTCGTGAATACCAGATGTGATTAAAAGTTCTTACGAGCGAGCCGTGTTTGCTGCAGCGGAGGAGAATCATACGATACTATATTTAAGGAATAAAGTTCATTGTTACTTTTGGTAACTAGCATTTTTATATTTTATTTGACGGTGCAATTTATTAGAAAAAAGTTTCGTAAAGTAAAAAATATAGCGATACATAATCATCATATACAACATAAACTTGTGCATGTGCTCGTTAATGTAAATAAATATAAGAAAACAACAATAAAAGCTTAGTGATACTTAGATCAAACTAAAAGCTTTACTTTTTACCTTTTCTAAGTTCTTTATTAATATTAACTCTGTTATAGTGGACAGTCTATATTTTAAGTTTCCTTATAATGCTTCAAAACTATCATGCAATAACATGAAAAAGGCCATTAAACATATATAAGAAAAGAACCGCAGTATAAACTTAAAAATGTTTTATTTAGTATAAAAAAGAAACTACAGGTCTAAATTAAAGTTGGGGATGAATTGGTGAAAATAATCATAAATAAAAACTTGACCCAAGTTGTTGATGAGGATTTGATCACTCTAATCTGAGAAGAATTATAAAAAGTAACAGCATACAATTGCAGGGCCGTTAATTTTGATGATAGATTCCATTAAGATAGAATTCCCACTCGTGGAGTGATGACAAAAAACAGTTAGTGAATGATAATACGTATTAAATATATAATTTCAATATTGCCTATCACATATTCATACCATTTACCAAGAACCAGGTGATGTATTACCCACTTTAAAGTCTTTCTAGTTAAGGTTGGAACGGTTGAAAGCGTTCTATAGCTGGAAATATGATGATTATACAAATTGATATTTAAATAACATTTTGATTATATCTATAAGACAAATCAAATTTAATACAAAATGAATAAATGCGTGCAACAATAGTGCTTCGTTAGAATCGTATGCGGACATCAATTACGAGTGCGGGTCGAGTAAGGCTGCCAACACAAGTGTAGCTATTGATAACAAAGGCCTTTCCGATGTGCGATTAGGTGCCCCATTGTAGCGCGCCCTCTTTGGAAGGTTGCCCGCTTCGTCTCCCTGAATGCACGCGAGTGCGACGCTTACGTTACAAGCGCGGGGCCGAGTGGACTGGACGCGCATTTCACTGTACGCCGCGCATACCGAACATTATTTGATTTTGAACTCAATGGACTTGTTAAAAAGTTATTGGCTAGTTGGAGTATTTTAACTGCATCTTCCTGAGTGTTATTTGCAGATTTAGTAACCAGAGGGGCACGGTACAGGCTTTTAGTCTAAAACCTCTTTAATGGAATCGGGCGTTACCTCGCGGAAGTCCATTTCCTAAGTGAGAAAAGGTCCAATATTTAGCTACTTCCGCACATGCAGTGGTAGTCATGCAATGAAATGCACGGCCCGCCAGCCCACTGATAAAGACACACACAGATTAGTGCCAAACACAAAATTCTGTGTTTGGCACTAATCGGTGTAACATAACTCCTGAAGATGCTCTGTGGAGGGGTGAAACACGTGTTGAGTAGTTTGGCGGTGACGGTTGTGTGATTCGCATTGTTTGCCGCATACGCATTTATCAGCGGGCTGGCGGGCGGTGCATTTCATTGCACGACTACCACTGCATGTGCGGAAGTGGCTGAATATTGGTCCTTTTCTCACTTCTAAAACCTCTGTTAACGAAGCCGGCGAGCTCTCTCGTGAGTTTAGTCTCGGGCCGCTACGTACTACAGATCCAACGGATTGGAAAGTTAGTTGCACAAGATAAAAATATGGACTAATCACTTTATTTATATCTAACGTGTAAATAACTGCCTCTGTTTAATGCTACTCTGTGACACATTTTGATTTGCTACACAAATTCTACGTGGAACTAGTCACCACAATCATATGACGTAGATATTAAACCACAAGATTTCTTGAGCAAATTATTTATTAGAGTCCTTTATTTAAAGATACTCGGAAAACGCTCGTTGCATGCTGCCTCTAATTGGTCCGATAGGAAATCTGCTGGGGAGACCCGTGTAAAGCAGAGAACATTCTATGGCTGAAATGACATTGTCATTGTTTATATTATTACAATATTTCCCAACCTTCTTGTACTATGTCACACATAAATCTTTCTAAAATTCTTACACTCTCCCTCCCTAAAGTACACAACTTTTATATAAAAGCAAAAACTCATGTCGCGTCTATTTTATTATTGCCTAACAATCAAATTGCCCACTTGTGGGGCGTGGGTTCAACATTGGGAAACACTGATTTGTAAAACAATTTTTGTTTCTATATAAACGCTACTTACTGATTTTTACTACCACAATGCCTTAACATAATTAGAAAAAACTATATTTAAATTTATGAAACTAGATTACATACGATTGGAGTTATTGTAATGAATATTATTGAGATAAAAACAAACGTAATAAGTGTTTTGTATCTCTTTAGTATATGTCATATAATTATATTAAATAAACAAGTTGCCGTGTACCAGCCACGACATTAGAAAATGACGTATAAAAGCTACAGAGGACAGACTACTGGACTAATTTTAATAGGTTTTATGTTAATAACTTCGTCGGTGTCGTACTATTTTGTGATAAATTTTCTCTCGCTATACAAATGTCTGAGCCTCCGGCTGCCACTATAAAAGCAAAAATATTAACCAACACAAAGGTTTATTTATTTAAATATTTCTAATAAAATACATATACAACTTTGAACTTAATAAAGCCGAAAATACTTTTCCCGTTGACCGTTTGGCCAAATCAGAGAAATGCTAATGAAGATATGTGAAATAAGTATATATCATAAAAGAGAACGAAAAGAACACAATGAGAGAGAAATCAACAAAGAAGAAGAAAAAACGTCTCATTGAAATACGAGTATAGTAATGACTATTATTAACTATTATGGTCCAAAAATAAAACATATGTGTTTAAATATATAAAATATCTATCGTTTATGATAAACATAATAAATATTTAAATCCAACTATCGTGATTATTCTGTCAGCTTGTCAAGCGACAGATTTTGAACCAGCTATAATATGGTAAATACCCTAGAAGGTTGGTCGTGATGTTATGCGTTCATCTGAAACAAAATAATAATCGTTGCCTCCGATTAGCATGTTCTGCGTTTTTTTTAAATGTGCAGTGCAACACCAGCGCGTATTTTTCAGTTGCCGCGACCCCTCCATATAATCAGAAGGAAAATTATAAAAGCACTCGGGAAAATATGTGAACAAGAATGCAAAAAAAGATGTTATTAATTCCTGAATTTGCCTGAGTGTACGCATAATAAAGTTCCGCAAGATGGATTAGACATTTTTTTTCTTAGTTTTAAATCTAAAATTGTTAGTATATTATTTCATAAGTATTATTATAGCACTCGAAAGTTTTTAGTTGATTAAAACGAACTTGATCTGTTGACTCATTAGTAAGGTTGATATAATGTATACACAAAAAATTGTTAAACTCTTAAAGACTAAATTTCGTATTCAAAAGGGTAACAGAATCTTAATTGGTCTGGGTGTACGCATATACAATGACGTTCCACAAAATATCGTGAATCTCCCATTACTTCTTGTAGTTTTTGGTTGATATAAATGTACGGAACTTTGTTGATATATTTACATCGTTAGTGTTACAATGTACAAGTAAAAAAATAGTTAAATTTCCTCGACAGATAAGCGTTCCGAGACGGTGGGAGCTCATTGCTTATAATGATAAAATAATCGACGATTGAAAAGTGCATGTAAATACGATTTATTAGAATAAAGATATTTGAATTTAAATTTAAGTAAATATTTCAACCAAAATACTAATATATTATGCAGTTCCATAGATAATAAAATTTATCTGGATGTAGTTATGAATTACATGTAATAAAGAGGATATTAAGATTCATTAACATCTGATAATTTATTATTATTATTCCTTTATAAAATGATACTTTGTAATAAATTATTATGTATTATACAAGCGTGGAAATTTTTCATTTACTACTTCCCTGACACATGAATATAAAAAAAATGTAAATGGTATGATAATAAATGTGTAATATAATAAATTTTACTACAGATATTTATTGTCAAAAATCTGAATAACTTAAATATTTTCCTCTGTTCATTGATACTCTGTGAATTGTTGCGGTGGCTTGGTCCGATCGTGTAATTAGAAGCCTAAATAAGCAGGGTTTAAGCGAATAATTAGTTATACAATATAATAAACTTCACTAAAAATTGTTATTTTATACACATATAAAAAAAATTATTATAAGTTCCTCTGTTTATTTTTACTCTGTGACACATTTTCTGTTGCTATACAAAAGCTACATAAGCTTTCAGTTGCCGCTATCCTGGAATAAGCTAAAATGTAAAAGGTCATGACAACGTATTGTACAAATAGTAGGATTAAGTTCATAAAAATATTATATAATTTTGAACATGTGTGAAATCAACGGTAAAATAAAAGATACTTTAATTATAATATAGTAAGATAAAGCGTTTTCGAAGTTGGGATAACTAAATATTAATATTAATTAATACTGCCTTAATATTCTTAATTGTTTTATTAAAACTTTTATACAATTAATTTATAATGTAGCGGAAACCTTCATGGAGGCTAAGCAGAAGTGAACCCAAAAATCACAGAGTAAAAAACTTGCTGCGAATTAGGTATGTGAAGCAAATAGTGTTGTTCATCAATAATGATTGAACTATTGGTTACTACCTATCCCACAGACTTTGTACTACAAAAATACGTGATCACTTCATACAAGTGATAATAAATAGGTCTAAAACTTTATAGTTTTAGCACTTATAACCGATGTTCCTTGTAAATTTAAAAACATCT
Source organism: Battus philenor (assembly GCF_028537555.1). Classification (NCBI taxonomy): domain Eukaryota; kingdom Metazoa; phylum Arthropoda; class Insecta; order Lepidoptera; family Papilionidae; genus Battus; species Battus philenor. The sequence continues at coordinate 185,161 of NW_027181689.1, forward strand.
GAATGTATTTATTTTTACAATAAATGCTCTGTTTAATGCTACTCTGTGACACATTTTCAGCTGCTACACAAATGTTACGTGAGCTTTCAGTCGCCACATAATTAGATGCGAAAATATGAGCAACGGATACGGGCGCAGGCTCCCGCGCCGCGCCCGCGCCCGCCCTCGTGCCCGATGTTTTTGTAATGAACTGACCGCGCTAAGCGTAAATAATTTCTAATTTAATGAGCACCAATTAATTGCACGCGAACTGCACAGTGATTAAACATTTGAAATTCGATTACGGGCGCATACCTACTGTTGCTTGTATCGCGACACAAAGCATATTAGCTGCCGCATTTGCATGAACCAATTTACACGTAAACTGGATTTGCGCAACCGGCTTCATTATGGCGGCGGGACCTTCGCATGATTGTTATTGTTCTGGTTATTAAAACGTTAATATTCCCAACGGTGGGACATGGGATTCCTTTCAGAGTTACTGTGGGATGTAATCCACTGTGACATGTATTGTACAACTTCGTAGCCTCTCTCGGTAGGGTTTAATATTATAAATAAAGTCACGGGACGACCGTTGCGATTACTTTTTCTTAATTTGTGCCCCGTGCCCCACACGGGTATAATTTTAAAGTGGACTCGACACGTGCTTAACTCTTTCGCTTTAATATAAATAAAAAAAATGTTCCATAGTAGGGGGGAAGGGAAAATTTTAGAAAGGTTAAGATGGTGCACAAAACACTGGAGTAAATAAAGTCGTATAATTAGGTAATGATCTTACACACTACACAACTAGAAGGTGATGCGCGGCAGTTACATGTTCGCAGGACGTCGTCCTAGTCGGATTCGCGCAGCAGGTGCTGCCTCTTCTAGGCGCTCTGATATTACCCCCACATTACGCTGCACTTAGCAGTCTAACCTATACTATCCTACAAGATATTTAATTTATTTTGTTTACGCATAAGGAGTTTTTATTTTTACCCTAAAACCTTTGTAAAAAGGGTGAAAAAGCTTTATCGGAAGCTGTCATTAGGAGGCGTGACGGTGCGATATGCAACCGCAGAACGCGTATGTATTATGTACTATTATAGTTAAGGAGCTCCTTTACCCGCATGTAGGTGTTTTGTGTTCTTCATGCACCATACCAGACGCCTACTGCGAGGTAAGAGCCGCCTCGGAAAATAGCTACCGTGCCCGCAATCCAGGAACTCCCCGCGACCATCACTGTGGTATAGATCCATCTAATAGGGGACTATCCACCCAATGCCCAAAGTCATCAACCGTTATGCCCTTGCCATGTATAATGCTGAAGTTTTATATTTATTCTTGTTTAAAGAAACAAATAAATTGGTATACAATACAGAAACACTAATAAATAAATCCATAAAATATGGCAAACGTATTCGATAATAAATACATTTAAAAAACTTTTAAGTTAAACAGTTTTTTGATACCCATATTGTGGTGTTTGTGGAAAAATATGTACCTAGTCCGTCATATAGGAACGGCGTCCATCTTGAATTTTAAATTTTGACATAATCATCGTGTTTTACTAGTGTAGCTCTTTCATTTGATACCCATATTGAGGGGATTAAGGAAAAATATGTAATCCGCCATTTTGTATCGGCGGCCATCTTAGATTTATAATGTTATTAATTTTATAATATTTTATTGTCATCTAAATTAAATGTGTGTACCAAATTTCAGATTAATCTGATAACGGGAAGGTGCTTAAATTTTAATTTCTAATTTTGACCCAAATAAACAAATTCCGTACGGGTCGAACTAAATAAAACCGTTTAAAAAATAACGAAAAATTGACAATAATTTTAAAGGAAATGGGACAAGTATTTCGTAATCAACTATCGACGAAATTAAAAACGAAATTTCAATCGTATTTGCATTTATTCAAACGTAGCTTGCTTTTAAATCTGTTAATAATTTATGTATGAATAACTTTGAGTATTTCTAGGATGTTGACATATTTCTATCCAAAGACGACAGTTATATAAAAGAGAATTATACTTAGATACGTGATCGCTAAACGAATTTTAAACTGTTTACAGATGGAACTGGTGGTGGCGAGGAGAGGAAGCTACCTACGCCGCGTCCACCTGTTCTAATGTATATTTAATTAATATGACTACATCATGAAAAATATTGTACATGATAAAGTGTTTCAATGGAAACATATACAATTACATTGCCACTAAATAAATTTATCGACAAATAAAACTATTTTTCTGAATTAAATATTATTTATTAAATCAATTACAAAATGATCACTCAGATATAGGTGTTAGTTGTCTTTTGAGTTATATTTAAATTAAATAATCACTAAACGTTTGCATACTAAAGGTTCTATACATTGGCAATGATGGATATACCTTTAGGATATCCCAACATACACAACACGTGAACAAAGGTCTCCTCCATAAATTTACAATAGAGCCAGTTGCAAGCGGCCAGCATACAACGTTTTCTGACGATGTTAACTAGATCATCTGTCTGCTGCAGAGATTTATAACCGATATTAAAATGATATCATTGTATTCAAGAATACTATACTGAAGTTAATGCGTGAATTTGTGTTGATGCTCACTTAGGAAGCTAGTTATTGTCGCTTTATAAAACTACATCTGTAAACAGCAACTCCTGATGGCCCAGTGACATTCTGTGCTGCACGCTACCTGGCTTCCGCACGGTGTCATTTACTCATATGGTGATTATTTTTCGCGTTAAGAGAAGAATGAAAATAGAATACAATTAATGAATATTAATATATAATATATATAAGTGATTATGTTTTCATATAAAACGATATGTAGCATAATCCATATATCCGAAAAGGGGTAGACTTAAATTGTTGTCAATAAAACGTGTGATCCGGCCTGCGTTGAATAAAGAATTTGTGAAGTTGAATTAGACTGTGAAAGGTTAATAACCTCCGACTGTGCGAAGTCCGTCGGGACAGATAGTGGCGCAGTGAAAATGATTTTAAAAAGTAGCTCAAAGGTGTTTTCCCAGCGCCGACGCTGTCGGGCCAAACGTGAAACTTTTCAGTAAAAACCGCAAAATTCTCCCGAATTTTTCGCCGTCGGTTGCGTGTATAAATTTCATCTGAACTCAGTCGCAGTGGGCGGGTGGCTTTCGGCCGGTTTTTTGGCGGCTCCTGGCCGCGAGCCAGCGGAGCGCGAGCTTCGGAGTCGGAAGCTCTTATTATGATCGTCGATTGTGTTTATTATTTGCGCAAGAGCTTACACTAAAAGCTTCGGCGGAATTGTTTTTTCTAGAACAAGAAAAAACGCCGGCGGGAATACTTTGCTGATATTTTTTTGAAAATAGAACATTCATAAGGATGAATATGGCGAGAATAGATTATACGGCAGAATTATAGTTTGCATATTTTTTATATATTCTACATATATGCCAAGATTATTTGCTACGCCGATGATACGGCAGTGGTTTTCCACGGCCCCTCCTGGACCTCTGCCTGTAATGCTACTGAACGAGGGATGATGCTTATTTCGCAATGGCTTGAACAGAACCTTCTGACTCTGAACAAGCAGAAGACTCAATATATATGTTTCCATAAGTCAGCGGCCTCAGCACCGGATGAAACCTCTATCAAAATCCATCATCCATGTCCTGGAGGAGTTTGCTCATGTGAGTCGCTTAAACGTACGAAGTGCCTCAGATATTTAGGAGTTCATATTGATGAAAACCTTTCATTTAAATTCCATATAGAGGCTCTCTCGTCAAGAGTCAGAAAGATTATATCAGTAATGAGAAGTGTTAGAGATGTAGCAAATCGGGAAACACTGTCTTTTAGGTAATACATATATCAGGTATAGTATTAGTAAAGCCGTGTTTTGAAACTGCATAATTGATGAAAATTGATTATATATATATATATATGTAAATATATATATATATATATATATATATATATATCTATATATATATATATATATATGCAAATATATATATGTGGGCGGAAACAAGTGACGAAGCGCAGGCGACACGGAAAGAATATACAAATAAATGAAATATGAGGGTCTATTTGGTATATAAAAAACACATTGTACTATATGCATATTTATATATGTACGGTACATATACAAAATTACTTTTTTTAAATTTTTATCTGTCTGCTAATCTCTGAAATGATTAAACCGATTTTGACTCGCACACTGACAGGTAGCTGATGTAATAAAATAAGCTTAATAAACAAAATAACTTTTTTGTTAAATTTAAAGAGGTGAATTCGCAGGCATGGTTAATAAAAATTTGTTAGTAGGATATAAAAAATTTCTCCGTATAAAACTTTGTTATAATTATTAAATTATTTTAGTGATGCCAGCTAAGCTAAGTGCGACGCTCTTTAACAAAAACCTTTAAGGATATTTTTTTCGTAAATACTTGAAATGGTGTTTAAAGTAACAAATGCTTCCGGAAGAAATAAAAACAAATGAAAGGAAAAAGTAAAACGTTTTTATCTTCAAAGCTAAAGGATTAGGTCTCGCTGCAAACAATTACATTTCCAGTCCCATTTTCTGATAACACCTTCGTGTATCCAGTTTTATGCGATCTCAAAGGAAAGGTTTGGTTATCCTTTACATACGTTACAAACATAGATGACACGTCAATGCTTTCTATATATTATTCAAACATCGAGTAATCCAGGGACTTAAATAGTTTGAGTTAATATTACCCGAGAAACATGAAAGAATTTCCTATCAGATAAACACAATATATATTTATTTAAATAATTTTTCCTTTACCAAAAAAAGACTATTTCGACGGTTTAGGAGACTGGAAAAAACGTTGGCAAAAGTTTATTTTATCTGACGAGGATTATAATTTGAAAGAGATGAAATTGATTAAAATGAATGAATAAAAAATTTACATTTTTTTTAACAAAATCATCTTACTTTTTGATGACTAGGTTATATCAAGAGAATAATACCAGAACTCAATTTGATGTAAGTTGGGATCAAATTGAGCTCTTTTTTAATTGCCGAGAGTGGCGATTATTGTATGTCCCCCTCTGAATATTTTTGAGGGAGGCCAATGCCTTACAGGGGGCGTTCACCGATTGAGAAGAACAAGATTAACAATTTTGTTTTCAACGAAACAGAACTATTATAATTTTTTATAAAACACTAACACAAGAAGTGAAATGTCACTATTCCATTGAGAAATACCTTACATAATTCAGTGCATTAAATTTTATTATTAATGTAAATATCAAACGGAGCTGGAACCGGCGGAACTGTATGTTTGATTTTGAGTGAACTGCCAACTAAACGGTAGTTTGTCAGAAAGTTCTACAACTATTCATCAATACGTAAGTTCTTGAACCGAAATTGCATTTGGCGTGGGCTGAGTGCGCGCTCGACGGCCGGAAGCAACCCCCCCCCCCGCCACCACTCCTCACCTGTCGCCGAGACAACCTGACCACGCAGCTACATTTTAACATAAAGAATTTAAAAATGGCTTTTTCATTTCATTCAGCGTCGTTATATAAAGATGCTGCAAATATAAACATTTATTCTGGTAACAAAATTAAATTTGATTTTGTATGCGGCACGAAAGCCTTATCCCTGGAAGCAGCTCCTGATTGGACTCGTTCGAGAAATGACATAAAGGATGATCGTAAATGCGTAAAAGCTTGAAAGGGATGGATGTTCAACTCAATTACTGTCAATTTACATACTGGACACGCTGTCCGAAAATCAACGCCTTCAGAAATAATTAATGACAAAATGATTTTATAAAAACAAAAAGGATTCACAGTCGGTTGCTGCGGACTTTCTACTGCCGGTAATTTGTTACATACAAATAGAGTTACATACTTTATACAGGTGATTGGTAAAAGTCATGAAAGATTCTAAGTTTTTTGCTTACAAATGAAGTATAAATTCATCTGTTTAGAGCTTTTACATCTATAATCTGAGCTAATCACCTAAAGCAGGGCTGAGTAACCTTTTTAATTAACTGGCTAATTTAAATTTAATTTTTTTTAAGCGGGCCGCACATAATGTAACATTCATTAATAATTTAAAAAAACTATTTTTAATAAGCATTTGAATAAGAAAATATACAGATTATAAATTAAATTATAAAAAATTAAAATGAACAAGATATGAACGGAGAAACGAACATGCTTGAAAATTTTAAGTAGATTTTGGCAACGATTTTGATCGGTGAATATTATTAGTTAATTGTTTCGGTTCAGCTTGTAAAATCATTTTATTATCATTGATTTTATAACAATATATTGATGAAAGTCGATAAAATAAATTCAATTTTGGAAACGCTTGTTTGAACGTATAAACACGTACAAAGGGCAGCAAGCGGCCCGGGTCGCTCGTCTCTGACCTGTAGAATCCCCGAGGATATAGCGATGACCTCTTAAAGATCGGATTTATTACTAATGTCAAGAATATTGAAACATGTTATATTTATGGAAATATTTATTCCGTATGAAAATAACACATCCAACAGCACACAATAAAGGCGGACAAGTACTCCGACATAATGAACAAGTCATCTTGAAATGAATTCAGAGGTGTCTGGAGGCCAGTCAGGAGTAAATATTAGCTAATTTCTGGAATAAGCTTCTGAAACAATGTAGATAGGACCATTGAAAAGTTGGTTTGTGAGAGGAGTCTGGTCATTGAAAGTTACCATTCAGAAGCTTACAATAGCTATACCTGCGAAGTGAATCGAAATATATTCTACGGTCCTCACTAGACAAGCCCGTTATATGAAGATTCGAAACTTAGCTTATTTTCCTACAAGACATATTAATTTTTAAACGATTCTAATCACAAAGTTAGATTTTAATTTGTTTATATTAAAAACAGAAATGTGATAAAGACGCCATATAGTTCTGTAAGCTTCTCAAAGATGTTTAGGGGGAAGGAGGGGGGGTGGGGGAATACCATAATCGCCATGCTTGGCAGGTTTGTTGGCGATCGCAGTACTATGCTACTCAGAGGATGCTACTGCCCATACTCTAGATACTTGTTTACAGGCGGCGGAAATCCCATATAATGAATGCATAAATTTTGAATTACATCGAACCTGTGCCTAACGATCGCAATTCTCTATCCTCTACCGCTGCTCGCTTATTTATAGCTTGTTATTACAATAGAATATTTGCTTGTCACTTGATATCGTTGCAGGTAAGGCAGCCTTTCTGCAGACTTTAGGCACCCGGATTATACAGGATGATTAGTTAGAAGTTTAAAATATACGTAGCCGTGAATAACTAGCTCATGTATTAGCAAAATGTTTTACAACTTACACCAACCACCATGTGTAGGAAAAGTAAATAAGGTTATGATACAACATGGAGTCGACATCTACTGTGCCTCTCAATTAAATTTGATGAAGAAACAAAGATCTAACAGAGAAGGAGAAGGGTTGGGAAAGCAGTTACTTACACTAAGAGGTAACATGGATAGGTTAGTAAAATCAATAGCAAAATGCAGAGAAATAGAGCGATAATCATTCTTAAGGTGTTGAAATGTCATGTTTACTGTGTGACTGTACAAAGGGAGTAGCTAAGAGTTTCAACACAGGAGAAGCAGTCAATGTGTATAGAAAGGCAGTAAAAGAAGAAAAAATAAGGTGATTACTCTGAAGTAAATTTATTAATTTCAGAGGAGAGACACGTAAATTTTGACTGTACGAAATTAGTCGGTGAAGCTGGTACTTGCATATAAATCTTAACAAAATTTAAAATTAATAAGTCGAAAGATGAATAGAATTAGTATTGCGAAGGCGTTCTGTAATAATTAAGAACATTCAAAGAAAATAGGATCAATAGTTCGCAAACAACTGACAACAAAATTATAAACGGAAATTAAATCATATTTAAATAAATTAGTAATTATTTATATTTATTTTTGAGTCTTTTGTATGTCGTTTACGTGTTTTGATTTAAAGACGTGAAAGATGAGTCATTTAGATTAGAAATGTTACTTTTTTTAATAAGTAATAAACAATGGTAGACAAAATGAAAAATAAATAAAAAAATGAAAAGATAAATCAAATATGTATATATTGGCATATTATTTAAAGAAATGAGATATATAATTCTGAATCAACTGGCAGCAGCATTAAAAAGCAGATACGTAAAAAATCAAACAAACCTCGTAAAAGTAATTAACATTGTGTAAAGTATTTTGTATATGATGAAAGCTTGGAAATAAATAACCCTGACTGTTGCATTAAGAATATTTGTAAAAGTGAATCGTGATGCGTTTGGAACACTCGTAGCTCTATTTTACATTGCATCATAGTGGACGTTATTTTGTTTCGAACATTTCTCGTGGCCTTTGTGTCATAATAAATGACGTGAAGTAGAAATAATATGCGTGAATATGTAAACCATTGACAGTGACACGGTGCGAAGTGGACAATCGCATTGTTTTATAATTATGGGCACGGTTTTCCAACAGCCGTGCCGTCTGCAAAGTTGTTCCGAGAAACAATACACTGCGAAGGCTACACAAGCGTCCAGTGGACAACCGCTGTCGAGTCCGACTTTTAATTCTACATTTGAACTTATTCAAAACTGTACAAGCTTTTGTACGTGTTGAATAAATTTTCAACTCTGAATTTAATTATTTGGATTAACTTAAAAATTCTTAAACTTTTTTTAGAGTTTTCTATTTGTTTTTGCTTACAATCCTTTGAATCTTTAACTAACACAAACACACACACACACACACACACACACATATATATATATATGGGTGTGTGTCACCCTGTACATATATATATATATATATATATATATATAGGATGACTAATTATAGGTGTAAAAGCTTTAAAGGGCTGTGTGTATTTTATTACATGTATAGCTCATTTAAACAACTAATGTATGGTAAACCCTATCCAAAAATCAATGTTCACAAAAATAATAAACAACGTAATGATAACAAGTGTTTTCAATATTCAGCTTACTAAATAAATATAACAAATAATTATTGTTTACTATTCGTCCCCGCAGATTAAATGCTACCGGAAGGTATTAGCCAGTCATGTTCTGATAACAAAAAGATCATTGAAAAAATTCATTTCCTAAGTAAATACATTTGACAAACGATGAATTTATTGTCACGAACGCAGTAAACGTCAATATAGCTGTCACACATAAAATATTCAGAAAATATTCAAGAAGTTGGTATGACTAAAATCAATTAGAACGAATATAAAAATTATAGTTTTGTATGACTGCGCAGATTCTATACTGCAGCTGGCTTGCGAGAAAATTGACATTAATTTCAAACTTTCAAATATTAAAATTATTACATAATAGAATGCCGTTGACTACTATAAAAGCCGATACTGGAGGCATTCTAGTCTGCGTTTCCTTTTCCATAACCCACGGTCGTGACAATATAATTCACCCATTTAAAGATTTTATACCTATTAATATTTAATAATTGTTACATGCCTATCACCCTGTATATAAATATATCAGACTGGATGCCGTTAGTAAGTTTTTTTTTTTAAATATGTTAGTGATATAGCGCTAAAGTTATGTTAGTGATTACTATTCTTTCAATAAAATACCATTTTGGAGGATCTCTTATATATTCAACTAACATCTTATGAGTGTCCTGGGAGATTCGAACACTACAGCGGTTTGAGCGAAAATTCTTTCTGCTCCCCGGCGCACTATCTATATTCTTACAAGCTTTATAAAAATAGCATATATCAAAGTTTCGAAATATAAATGTACTGAAAGAAAGGACTATAGAACCTTTGGAAGTTAGAAAAGCCTTCTATCCTAAATGAAATTAAAAACTTGTATGAATTAAACCGTATAACTATTCCCTACGATATGCTAATACAGAATACTTGTATTGATAAGATTATAAGCTGTTCATACACCAGCGGGAATATTAATATAAAGAGTTCCCGCAGTGGCGCTGCGCATGCGTGCCTTGTTATGGCAACTTTTATGAAGAGGGCATCCTGCAGCTCTTTGTCGTTTAGGAGCCACAAAAAGAACGTTTCTGTTAGAAGCTTAATCATTCTCTCTACGCTTTAAGTATGTCATCGGTAGGTACTCTCGGATTAGGACAGGTGGGCGATAAGAAATATAGCTTCAAGCGTGTTAAGGCTGAAAGTTACATACCTATAATAATGTTTTATTTGTCGATAAAAACATACAAATTTATATAAAAAACAGTGACAGATATGGTGTTGATACATGGAATAAAAATGAACTACTTATTCCTAGTTTTCGACGTCAAAAATTAAATAAATAATTTATGGCATGTATGTACAACTGCACAAACAATTTCAGACCTGCCACTGTAGAAATTCAATGCTAATTAAAAAAAATTGATTAAAGTATATTATTGTGTCCAAGAATTCGATACTTAATGTTAATGCATGGAATTAAATGTTGTCGATGCTCATTCGAGAAGCTAATTAATGTCGCGCACGCTTTACAAAACTACATTTGTAAAGAGCAGCAGCTGAGTTTCGAGAGGCGGTGGTAGCTTCATGTGGGGATAACAATGCCGATATTTTTATGTTGATTGGTGACTCGATAGTGCTTGTTATAGCCTATTCAAGTAAAGAATATTTTGAGTTTTGAATTTTGTGGGCTACAAAAGCATAAAGTCATATTTACCTGAAAGTTAATCTCAGAACACTATGTAGCGTTGGTCACATTTCACCAAAAATCAATAACTGACGTAACAACAAACTGTGCGTGAATGTGATGAAGAATGGCTATACTAGGTTCTATCTGCTCAACGATCTTGTATACAGGGTGATGTATAGGTCATTTGTCAGCAAACATCTTTAAAACTTTTACACATTACATTTTCAGTAACCCTATATAAAGTGATCACTCTGTTACATTTTATATTAATTTATTTTTTGAGAATACGGATCACTAATTACTTTAAATATGTAGTAAGTCGAATTTCGGAAATGATTCTTTCTATATTAATTCTAAATTATTATTAACTTATTTATTATCTCTGAAATTATCAACTATTGGTTTATATGTATCATATATGAATTGACGATAAATGAGCTATATATTCAACCTTTTATAGCTTTTCTACCAACAATCAATCACCTGTAAAAACATACACAAAGTTTCAAATTTTTTATTGACAAGTTTTCTCTTTATTTTTTGCCTCCATAAATTTTAATAATGTGTAATTTACACTTAAAATTAGTTTCTTATCCTGGAGGCGTATGCAATTACCTTCGATATAGAAATACTATTTACTGCAGTTATCAACTATTTGCATTACCTATTTTCATGCAGGTTTAAATACCTGCGTCTTTGCTATTATTTTGTAGGTCCAACCTTCTGGCCACGGGCCGCTACGACGTAGAGGGGCGGGCATGCCGAAACCATACAATAATTTTATTAGGAACTGTGAGGACTTTGAAGCTGATGCGATTTCTCCCGTAGCGCTAAGCCCGTCGATATCGAAAAAATTCCCTGTATTTACAAAAGCTTCTTCGTCTGATTCCCTCGGTTATATTTTACATATTATGTTTACATTTAATTTTTTTATATTAAGTAAATTAAGAGAGGTATTTGCAGAAATATTTAAATTTATAAATACTTCCGCTAGCTGCCACGAGATTCCGATAAAATGTTTACGGATTTTTGTAGTAAAGGAACAAATCAAAAATGTTATAAAACTTTAATTATATTAGATGTTGTTTTATTTGAATACTTACTTACGCGCCTTTTTTATTTCGTATGTTTGTCACGTACAGGTGTTTTAATTCACTCTGTGGCTTGAATTTTTTTTTTACTTTTCTACATAAGAACTTTTCTCGTGACCTAAGGATATTTATTTCCCTTCGAGAAGAGATAATATATAAATCGGTCGAGTTGTTCTCGAGTTATATGTAGACGTGGTGGCGGTTTGGAATTGTAAGAATTAACTGTTTACTCACACACTTTGGTTTATTTGATTGATTTATATAACACATAACAGTCACAGACGATACATTTTGGGTCCCTTATGAGCATGTATTCCTTGTCGTGATGTTGCGCAGACTGCCTGTCGCCGCAACGCAGAGGCGAGCATGCGCGGGCGCTGCTGCGCGAACAGACGGACAAAAAAGTAACGGCCTCGTCGGTATCGAGGTCGGTTAAAGTGTCAGATGAAGTCACCAACTTCTTCTTCCAACGCTAACGATTTACGAAATGATAGTAATTTTCAGCACGGCACTCGGAATTGTTAACGGATATTATTGAGTGACAACTCAAGCCCAGGTCTCTTTGACCCTGGTCACCCCATGGGGCGCACGCCTGAGCTATTTAAGAACTCGGCGGTTTCTTAATTCAGTGAAATTGTAGTATGTTAATACTCCGCGGGAATCCCAAGCGCATCGCTACCTTAAAAGAAATTCTGGGATAAACGCCTTCTGCGCCCTGACACCCGCGGAATCTACAAATGCCTCTTGGACAGCAATGTAAGCCGGAGCAAATCAAGTCAACAAAAAAGTTATAATTTATTAAATGCTTAAAAATAGACGCCAAGCATTTTGCTATACTTTAACGAATCATTTTCTATTTAAACGTATCATATAAAATTTATTTCAAATGATATTTAAATATTTCTCATAACTTATAAGCCTTATTCTTCAACATACTTCTTTAAACATTTCGAAGATAAATATAAAAATAAACTGCGAAATAATTAGCTACAATTTACTTTTATTTTATGGAATACAAACTCATAAATCTAAGAAATTGTTATAAAAAATAACTTAAATAGAGATTATGTTTTCTGTCAATGTTATCGTTTATGAATGGTACTTGACGAGGCCGTGTAGAGGTCTACAAGTGCCTCGGGGAGGGCTCCGTGCGCGCACGGCCGGTTCGAGGGTCCCTTCAGCATTTTGTACGGATCGCACGTGATCAAACCCTTGCAGCCGTGTCTGCCCGGACATAGCTTTGTTCTGTTGATTTGTTAAGCAGTATTTCAATGTACTTCTGTTGTAATATATTTTTTTTCACGGTACAGGAATGTGTGAAAGGAGATCCGTAGAAAGAAAGTACATATATAACACATCACAGAGGGTAGGCAAGTGGAGGTAGCTATATATAGCGCAGAACAGATGGCAGCTGGAGCGTTGAGGTTCTAGAGAAAAGATCACGGGTCTGTGAAGTAGTGGACGTCCTAAGTCTTAAAACGAAGAACTATGATGATGAAGTGGAAAAAGATTTTGCTCCTGCTGAAAGTACGTTGCATAAAATCTGAAAATCATAACCGAACAAGGACTTTAAAATTCCGTTCCCGAATGCGTTCCTGCGTTAATTGCAAACGGTTTGTTAATATTTTTTTTAATTCTCTGTTAATTGGTTTGTGCTGGTTCGAAATTCCGTTCGACTCAGTGTTCCGTAATGAAGAGCGCGTTACAAAAAAAATTATTCACATTTTACTATTTTAATTAACTTATTTTTTAATCAAATTGCGAATTTATATTTTTTTATTAAAATGGTATACGTTCTAAAAATGATTTTAAAATAAGGAACGTATAGAATAGTGACAATGTAATCCCTAGCACTCGTAGTACTATCATCTTATTGCGCTTTTAATACAAAAGCCAGTTAAAGATAAAAAAACGAAGATTTCACTGAAACGTTCGAGTGGTTGGTTCGTTACTGTAAGTCCGGAGTTATTATACATTACAAATAAGGTTATTTATACAAATCAGATAGGCAACGTTCGGAAAACTCCGAAGCACAATCTTTTCGTTCGAAATATTATAATTTTTGAATACGACAGTTTTAGACCAATGTGTGCTGCCAGTGATAACATACGGATCTCAGACGTGGTCGCTTACGATGGGCCGTAGGCTCATAGTTTCCCAGAGAGCGATTGAGAAGGCTTTGCTCGGACTTTCGCTGCGAGATCGAATCGGAAATGAAGAGATCAACAGGAGTACCAAGATCACCGACGTAGCTCGAAGAAATATTCGTCTAAGTGGCACATTGCGCGTACAGATGATGGCTGTTGAGGCCGATTGGTTCTCTAGAGGCGACCGTGAGCCATTAGATGCGTCATGGTTGAGCCGCCTATTAATTGGACCGATGACATAGCGAAGGTCTGATCCAGGACTGATCTCTGAGGGAGGCCTAAGCCTTGTAGTTCTCGTTGCAGTTAAGAAGAAGAAGATGATGCACGGTGATTTGTTTTAGGTGTAAATATATTAAAGAGATGAATGAGTACATCGTTTATTAGAAAATAGACTGTTACATATAAATAGGCCAATAACTTCTGGCAGTAGAAAATCTGCAGGGTAGGATAGTAAATAGTTATTAATTTTTTATGTATATTAATCCGAAATTTGGAAACACTTTCAAAATTTTGGATCAATGGATGGGGTGTACTTACTATACATTACTATACATTACATACAAACTGTTTTGAATTTTCCCGGACAAAAATCAAAAGTCAAATGACACTAAAATTCTTCAGCTCTGTAATAATTAATTATTATATATTTAATTATTACAGATTATATATATATATATATATAAAAATATATATATATATTAACAGAGTCCATATGCCGGTTGTGTCTAATATAAGTCATCCTCCCCAGCCTCGCCCATCCTCGACATAATCTTACCAATTATTTGTCATGTCCTTAATTTCTTTATCACTAGTGGGACCTTCCCAATAATTTGGAAAAATGCTCAAATCACTTAAATTCCTTAAAAGTCTAACCCGTCTACCACTTCGGACTTCCGACCTATGATCATGTTACTATGTTATGTTATGTTATGTCCTAACATATGATCATGTCTCGGAATTTCACGCTAAGCTCAATTGATTACCCATAAGGCTTCGCCGGAATGCACACATACTTTATCTACTCTATAATATTATTTTCAATCTACTCACTCCCTCTTATCTCAAATCAAGGTTTCAATTTCTTCAGGATACACATGAGAGGTCTTTGAGATCATCAGAGAATCATGACTTAAAAATACCGGTGCATTCTTCCTCGTTTACGGCCAAATCTTTTACCACGCAGGCCGTTCGATTGTGGAATGATTTACCGATGAATATAAGACGTGCTAACTCACTACCTATTTTTAAGAAAATGGTTAAAAACCATTTATTAGACCTGTAATTATCTATCTGTTAATTCATTTCTTTTTCTTCTTCTGTTTCTTTCTGAGGCAAGTGCGATCGAACCAATACAGATCGAAGTCAGTTAGGCGTTTTTATTTATTTTTGTATTATATTTATAATATGTAATAAACCCTATTTATTATTATTATATATTTTATATACATGTATATGTATGTCTATGTACTCGTATGTTTATGTTCGTTTGTTTGTAAATATTTTGTATTTTTTGTACACGTAAACTATCCATCAATAGTATTTTTACCTTTTCCATACTATGGTTGTCTGTATGACATTGCCTTGTGCGATAAGACCGCTCTTTGTACTTTTTTGTATATTATTGTAAAATATTTAAATGTATCTTAACGTGTAAAATATAGAATATTAAATAAAATAAATAAATACATTAACTGACACCAAATAAGTTATATATTCACCCTTCCAAAGCTTTTGTATCTATAGTCAATCATCCAATATGAAATATGTCTCTTGACTTCGGAAGGCCATTCTTTTAGTCTCCGCCATCTCTCCATTCTTAAGGTACTTTGCACTTAAAGATTCAAGCGAGGTTCCGTGAGAGGCCCAACTTCATACGTTTCATCGTGATCTATTCTCTCTGCCGAGGTAAAGTCCATCCATAACATCACAATTCTCATATTGAACCAAAAACGTAGCTTTTTGAAATAAGAACAATAAATATACATACTAAGGGACTAAGTACTAGCTGTGTTCATCATCCAAAGTTTCAGCCGGACCTCCGCTGTAAATATGCCTTTTCCGCAGACACGTTGTTAAATCCGATTGATTTGATTCGCTTGTTCACAGAGGCCGCTTGTATTTTAATTATACTTAGTAAAATATAGTGATATGTTAGTACACATGTTAGTTTATTATCACCACCTTTTTAACCATGGGACCTTACATGTTGGATATAGGCCTCCCCCATAAATATCTCATTTGACCGGTTGAAAGTAGCTTGCATCCAGCGTCTTCCAACTGCCTCAACACGGTCGTCTTTTCACCTCGTGTACTTGATACATTGTGTATGAGGGAGGCCAATGTCCACCAGGACACCCAACGACTGCAATGATGATGACAATGTACAGCCTTGTAAACTATGTCAAGACTAGATATCACTAAAATATTTTAAACTATTACATTGAATAATTAATAGTAACTGGAATAAATCAACAAATGAAAATATAGTCACAATTCAAATTGCTACTCGCGCGAGTAACGTAGACATAATCTTAATATTGTTTACGTGTACGTAAAAATACAACGCAGTTATTTATAATAGATATCTAAACAAAGCAATTGTAATACATTGAAAAGGGAATTCATAGCGAAATCCCAATTTCTTTCCAACAAAAGCCTTTATACCGTTATATAATGTGGGAGTTTATTTCATCCCCCCACAATACACAATACAAATTTTCTGTGTTGAACACAACAATGTCTGTGTGATATACTTTGTACGTGCTTCGAATGTTATTTTTAGTTGAACATTATTCAGAATTTCCGTGACTAATCAAACTTTTATTCCAGAATAAAACATTAAATATTAAAACAAAACTTTTATTTTATTTATGCTTCTTTCTAAGTCGAATCAAATGTCTGAAACTTTCTACTAGTCAACTAAGTATTGTGCATAAATGACAAGAATTAAAGTACAAAATATTTAAAATATTGTATGTTATAGGTAGCAAATAAGGTCCCATCGCTGAAATAAATATGATGATGAAATACTATATGTAACATTAAATTAATAATAAACACACAATCAATAGCAGGATATAATATACACATACATAATACAAATTTAATGAGTGAAAATGAGCCAATTTTATCACTGAAAGAAACCTTATTTTTAAAATAAATAACGGTTTGCTGACTCTTTAATTCTAAAAAGGCGTATATTCCCCTGAAAAGGAATCAAAAATTAATGAAATCATATTTGTGGAGACAAAGCAGAAGAAGTTTTTCGTCAAATAATATCTCAATTTTTTTATTATGACTTAGGTTATAAAAGTGTACAAACCATCGAGGAGGCACAGGAACGATACAAACAGATGACAAATCCTTTTCATCTGGACGATTTTATTTTCACCACAACTAATAAACTTTCCTATCAACTTATTCTAGCTTTAAAGAACAAATTGCTTATATAAACTTGCACTTTAATGCATATGCTTTAAAACCACTTTGCATATACTCAAGTGAACCTAAAAGCACTTATACGTAATACGAGCGTCGCCTACGTCCGAAGCGGCGCTCGCGTAGCACATAGCGGCCGCGCGCTACGCAAGCTTTGACACGACTGGCTACAGCGTAGCGGGCCACCTCTACGAGACTGCTCATTATTTCAATAAGTTGGGCCGAGTTCCCGCCCCGCGTGCCGGGGTATCTGCGCGTCTCTTGCGGTCATTTCTTTTTATGACATTGTTTCATCTCGGGCTGTACACGATATAGTAAATACTGGCCGTATGTTACGTAACAGACTTCAAGTTTTTTTTTTCGAAGAATATAACCAGACCGTACCGTGACATACAGTCAGACAGACGATCGTAGGTTGTGAGTTCGATTCCCGGTGTACAATCTTTTATAATTCACACTTTGGACATTAATTGTTTAGGATTACCACAGCTCAAATAAGTTTCCCGGGGATAGGCCGCAGTGTCCTCTGCATATAACACCACACTGTTATCGTCAACCCTCCTGACAAGCGCAGCAATTATGGTACATCTATAGAAGACGCATATGCCTTGCAGTGGGCGTTTATAGGCTGAAACGACCGCGACGATTGTAGCAAAAGTCTATACTCTAGTTATTAATACACATTATTTTATAATAGCAACTTTGTTTTTTTTTATTTAATAAAAACACGAGAAGTAGATGCTTAAAATTGGTACAAATAAGTTTTAAAAGTAATAATGTCAATGTATCTACTTATTAAAGATGTTTATAATATTAAAAGTAATATTTTAGATGTTTACAATATTAAAAATATTTACGATCTAATAATAATACATATACATCACATGTATATATTGAAAGACAGACCAAAAATAATATTATTAACCAACTTCATCCAGTCAATGTTTCTTTTCGGAATTTGCGTAGCGATGTGCCAAAGATGACGAAAACAGGCGACTTAGTGTTGGGATCATTGCGCTTATGCATATTATAAAAATGGGAGAATTTAGACCGGTATTGGAATTAAGGAATTAAATCCACCTAGGACCATCCACAAGGTCGCGAGAATTCGCAGGACCTGTCATCGCAGCGATTTTGGGAGGCCTACACCTTGCAGTGAACGTTTATCGATTGAAAAGAAGACAAAGATGATTGGAATTCATCTGTACATAATTATTTAAACTTCGTTGAATAAACATATTTTTTATATTATCATCATCCTAATTAGCTCCCGAATCACTTAAAAAGGCTCACTTTCAGGCTTTTGTCTCCTGTTGTATTTAAATCAACGACCATATTGTACATCTGACTACAATTTTGAGAATTATTGCGAATTGGAATAATTTCAGCTGTCTACTTTTGGACTCTTTTTTTATAAATTTTCAACATGTTGTGCCGTTTTAAAGATGGGCTGTTGTTAGTAACAAAAGGCAAAAAAAGAAAAATATATATGTATGTAATTAACTAAGGGCAGTGGGCAGAAGGCCTGGTCTAATTTTACATCGCAGCTCGGTACTCCCCTGATGGTGGTGGTGGTCAGCCGCACGATCTCCCAGGACTGGTCAGGCGGCAGCAAGTCGAGAGCAGGGAGCGCCGGTAGGTTGCAGTATGTGTCGGTTCCGGTGCACGGTGATATATATTTCAACAGTGTAAAACTCGAAGCGTAAAACTTGCACCTGTGAATAAATGTCACAGTTATAATATACATATATAAGTATATGTACAATTTGCTCCGCTGACAGTAAACCCGGAGATGGCTTGCGATGAAGGAAGGGCAGAAACCGAAAGCAGTTGATGTGATTGTTTACTGTCAGAACGGAGTTACAAAATGTAAAGCATGTAAAACAAAAATAGAAGAGATAAATAAATAAACAAATTGAAAAGTAATAATGAATACATAATGATGGAACTATGGACACAGACAAAATGTTGAGCTCTAACTTATAGATAAATGCTACTTAATATTAATGTCTTTATAATATTTGTTCAACACGTACCCCTTTGGGGTGCGAGGCGATGTAAAGATTGTGGCGTGAACTAAATGATGCCCAGAGAATGAATAGGACCAAGACGTGAATTTATAACGTAAATTCTAATTGGCCCCGGCGCGTGTGAAGACACATAGCCGGTGAACGCAACCGACACAAAGAGTGTGCGTCGGTGCGTGAGACGACACCTAGCTAGTGAACGCGACCGAGGCCTGGATCCTTCTCCCGAGCACTGGTGTAAACTCTGTGTGCTGGTGCGCGGGCGCATTGGAATTTTTGTTATAAAAACAAAGATCCGTTAAACCAATAGCATGCTCCCACGACCCCACGCCACTTGAGACGTACCGTTACCCGCTAAGGGTTGAACAATTTTTTGCTGTATTGCGATTTATGAGACGTTTCTCGTGATTTTATTTTTTGGTTAAAATTTTAACTAAGATTTATGGGACGTTAACTTGCAACGTCACAATGTCCAGCGGACTTGTTGCGTTGACTTCTCACGCTGCGCTTACCAGTTAAGATTCTCCACTCCATTGCTATGTGGTCTCTTCACTCCTGTTAATAACGATGAACCTTGTAAACATGATTCGAATTCGAGTTTGTACATTGAAGGCTTTACATGGCAATGAGGCGATAACCGCTGCGGTGCCTGCGCGGTTTAGTCAGTTCCCGCTATTGGCTTTTACAAGAGAGGGCCACCGCAATCCGGGCGAGATCACGGCCCGTCAAACCCGGTAATCCCTTTACAATGGCGTTTCAATTACTATCCGCTTTGAGTGGCGATTTCAACGTGCCCCACCGGAAGGCATTGTGATGGATCGACTGGCTATTATGTTTTTAATTTAATGTTATCATTAATTAATTTTAAACATTTACTGTGATCATTTGTGTACGTCTTAAGAAAAATCAACAAAATTAAATTATACTCTCCATAATAGCATTCTTTACTTGAGAAGAATGTTTGAAGAGCCTAATTAAAAAGAAACTAGAATAAATCTAATTATCCCCATAAAGATATTTTTCAAATTAAAATACCTCGCCTCGTGTACAGCAAACTATAAGGTTATATTTTGTAATCACTTTCATAAATATCATTAATTCTACTTTATTAATAAAATTTTATAATTTCTATGTTTTAATACCTAGATGTATAAAAAAGTGAGGAAAATTGAAAATTATACACATGTAATATACAAAAGTATAAACTTAAATTCATTCATCTTTTTTGCACTGTGCTTAGAGTTCCTTAATGATCTGTTTGGTCACGCGTACTCTGCCATGCCACATACGAAGTAGATTACATATTTCGGAGATTGAATCCACGACGTGTGACTATAGAGTTATGAACCTTTTTTCTGTTCTTAACAAGAGACATCAAAAGACCCGAACGACAATTGTGACCCAATCAGCCAACACCTCCGCAAAGCGTAGGCGCCGCCCGCGGCCACGTCCGCTACGCTCGGAGCTTTTGTTAACGGGGCGGCGCACACTCTCGGCGCGGGACTGCGAGCTTTTACGTTTAACGAACCGTACCTTTTATTACCCTTAATTCCTTTTTAAGGCTCTTGGTACATATTTACAAAAAAATATATGATTTGATAGATTCTTTTACGTTTTATTTTTGTTTGAACGGATTTGATTTCACAGAATTTGTCTATTATCTCTTTTAGGTGTATAACTTGGTCAGAAAGTTTTTACTGCACAAAAAGTATATATACATATATACATATATATATATATATATATATATATATATATATATATATATAAATCTGTGCTGTCTGATACTATCAACATCAATATTATGTTATATCTAAGCATTTCCTGGATTCAAATACAAATTTTCTTTTTGTTACACCGAGGTATTGTTTTTTATGTTCACCAATAAAATTAGCAAATATATTTATATCACTACAACTAATTTTTGACAGTGGGGTGGTTATAAAACATCATCCTTGTCAAGTAAACCATAAGAAATCATATTGCTGGAGTTTAGTCTTCCCCTCACTTCAATATTACCGATTGGAAGCGACCTAAATCCAACTTATTTAACAGCCTCACGGAGGTCACACCTTGTTACCACCTTGTTAGTCACCTTGTTTACTACCTTGTCACCTTGTTAGCTGTAGTCTGACATGTATGAAGAAATTAAGAATAATCTAATTTAAACAAATACGCTATTTTATAATGCTGTCTCGCTAACATATATTTAGATTGATATACACTTGTAGAATTACTATAACAAAACTATATAATATAAGAAAAAAGTCAAATAAACTCGAAAACAAAGTATATTAAAGTATTAAATAACTTGAAATGGACTTAATTAGTTAATTATAGTTAACTTAATGGCCAGTCAGCCATTAAGTTAACTATAATTAACCACCTTAATGTTGTACTTTTAAGGATATTAATAAATAGCTCCTGGGAACGATGTCTGCGATCATTAGCAGGCAATTGGGTTGTAGCTAACGACACCGGCCGCCTCGAGCTGCGACTCATCAACGCCGCGCATTAAGGACGCCGCGCAGATGTACGCTCTACGAAAACTCGTAGCACAATGTTAACCTAAGGATAAATTATTTTAAAGTAGCTTATTTAGAGAACAGAATGTTTTTTACATATGAAATGTATCACATAATCACAATAATAAAGCTTTATTTCTTTACATAGAAATGACTTAAACTTAGTATTTTTAAATAATAAAATAGATAATAGTTCTAATAATTTTGTACTAAGTTCGAATGGACCCCCTCAGAGTAAAAGCCTCTTCCAAAGCTTTCCATTTCTCTCAAACTTTGGCATCTTGGAGTTACCCGTGATCTGCCATAGCCACGATCTCGTTGGCCCATCTGGCATTAGGTCTGCCTCTTGCTCTGGTACCTCGCAGTCCCGTCCATTTTATAACCCTTTGTGTCCACCTGATATCAGCGAACCTCGCCACGTGACCTGCCCAGCTCCAATTTTTTGGGAGGGAATAGATAAGTGCATATGTTATACCATGCATCACATATTTTGAGATGTTTCAAAAATAAATATGCATAATAAAAAAATATACATGACATAGTATTTCGAAAATTTAATCAAGTTTGTTCGGGCAGAAAATAGAGAACTAATGTAGTGTGGTCTTTCATCTTATAAGTGTTAGACTATACATATCTTTAACCACCCAGCAAATATAGAGTTTGGCCGGGAGATGATAATGTGTCTATCGTGTAGCTCTGACCTTGTACTTTCAGATCTCACCTGGTTTGGCCTATTCAGATAGTTTTAGATTAACATCAAGTGAGTTGTTCAGTTTTCAGAAATTCAAAAATTGATATACTATAGTCACGCGTTAACAGTTTTAATATGTTTCGATTTTTTTATATAAAATGCGAAGAACATTTGTAACTAAAATTCTTTCTTCTTTTTTTTTCAGCCGATAGACGCCCACTGCAAGACATAAGCCTCCCTTAAAGGTCACTACCATGACCGGTCTTGCGCTGTCGGTTCATCTAGTGGGGGATTACCCACGCCGCATCTCGTGTTCCGACATTTTATAAATAAATATATGGTTTTCCAAACGTTATACTTAATAGTATAATAATAAATTTAGTGGTTATTTATAAAAATGTTTACTTTATTTTATTTTAAAAAAACAGTACTATGAAAAAGAACTATTTTATGTATATTACAAAAGAAGAAAATGTAGTAGATAAAATAGAAATCACCCAGTTACACTAGTTTCTAGCGGAGCTCGTTTGTTGGTGGAAAACAAAGTTTAGCTCGCGGCGATCGGATCGCTCGCACTTGCTCTTTGTTCGCCCGCATCGAGTTGCAAAGACGGTCCGCGCGACGACTCATTCCGGAAGTATAATGAAAAGCCTTCGCAATTTTTAATAAGAGATGACACACTGAATTTTTTTAAACCAGCGACTGTATTTCCGCGCTCGCGTGCATCTAGTGGCACGACATCATTAAAATAACGAAACGATGTGATAAACTCAAGTCTTAGTTAATAAAATATGAATCAAAATATTGTCTCGTCGCGACTGACACAGAAACCTCTCGCAGGCTCCGCGCTCGCCGGCTCCAATTTAATTACTAAGCAGAGCAGTAAGTAAAGCATCACATGTTTTCGTTATTTATTTTCATGTTAATATAATGCAACTGTCTTTCGTCAACAGTTATATTATTAAAATTGTTCAATTGTGCTTTCGGAGAGCTTTGTCGAACGTTACGGGGCCGCAGCTGCGTCCTGCAAATACTATTCTGTGTTGTGATTCAGATAATGCGTTGTATTATTTACATATACAAATGTTTTAAATTACATATATTTTATGTAGAAGTTTCTGCTAGGGGATATACCATAATTTCCACGCATGGCGTGCAAGTTATGGTATATCCCCTAGCAGAAGCATATTATGGTACGCACTTTACGTTGCTGCCCATTCTTACTACCCCAAAAAGAAAGAGAAGTGGGGAAATATTAAGGAGGCCTACAATAAATTTACAGAAGAGGGAGAATGAAAAAGAGACATCCGAACTGTTTATGGCTTGGGACCGCAAATCTCCTTAAAATCGGTATAAAGAGACTTGCAATAGCCGCACGATAATGTATGTTAATACCTTGTATATAGGTATTTACTATAATCACAATAAATTGAATCAAATAGGGATCTTCCATAGTATATTTGCAAGGCACTGTGAAAAACTGGCTGTACAAAAGTTTCGGCTGCAAAAAGTCTATGATTCATTTGTTGTAAGAGAAACAAACATTATTTAATAACATTCTGCAAAACATTATTGAACTACCGTTCACAAAATTGAAAACGGTTATTAAAACTAAAATGGCGGAAAAGGAAAAGTGATGTCCTTTGATTGTTTCAGTTTCATTCAGGCTATATCTGATAAAGTTTATATATATAAACCTGTATTCTTAAAAAACGTGTCGTTGTGGAGTTTCTTGCCGCTTCTTCTTCACAACTATAACAACTTGCGAAGCAGAGTAGAGTCAAATATAAAATAAATAAAAAAGTAATAACAAGTGGACGATTAATAAGAGTTCTATTGAGTAAACGTATTTTATTTTTTATCTTATCTTAACTAAAAACAAAAGAAACTAGAAAAAGGAGACGATTTTACAACACGATCATGCCGACGTTTCTATATCTTAATGGAAATTGTATTAAATACAATTTCCACATTAACTTCCCATTAGTTCTACTGTACTACTTTTGATTCTATATACGGTAGTTTGATTCTATATCGATATACGGTAGTTTGTAAAAAAATCCTTAGAACCATTTTACAACGCCCGGAACGTAAATCACGTCAATTGTACGTAACATTGACAGTTTTTAGTAAAACAAAGAATTAAGTATCAACTCCTTTAAATTTCCGATAGCACCGGTTGTGAACAGCCTGCATCTTATGTCTTTCGACGACTTTAATGAAGGAGTCCGTCCACCTTGTGATTGGATGTCCGTGGCCTCCGCTGTAGAAAACTGTGGCCACAGGGACCATATGTTTTGTATGGCTTGTCAAATAACAATTATAATTACATTTACTTAGTATATTAACATTTCAATTCAATAACCAGTTGTAAAAGCACGAGATGAACTTTCATTACCAAAAGTAAACCATCTTCGATTTTTTTGCTGAAACCGCAATGAAGTCGTTGTAGATCGAAAATTTTAATGAATAATAACGCCAAAACTTTATTATTAGGTAGCCACCAACTTGCGAAAATAAATGTCACAGGAGGCTTAGCTTAAAGTTTCTTCTAAAATAGGGCTCCCGGGGCCACGGCTCGGACCGCTATATACATTTCTACATCATTGAGAGTACCTTAAGATCTAACATCGCTTAGGCGTATGTTCTATGAAATATCTTAGCTCCAGTGCCCCTTCTGGGGGACTGCAGCTTAGGCTGTTACTCCTGGATAATACCCGTTTAATATACCGACAAAAAGAGAGCACCGAGTTTCGACTTGACCAGTTGTTATTACCTTATTAAAATAAATGATAAAATGAATTAATGTACGTAAAAAACGGTAGAAGATTGAACCTTGCGATCGTCGGCGGCGGGGTCGTTTCTTGGGACATAATCTTATATTTTTGCGTTAATTATATAGGATTGGCACTGCTCATTAACAAGTTTACAGGGGATAGATAGAAGCGTTCTATGCAGTGGCCGTCTATTGGCTCAAATTATGACTAAAATCATGTATTAAACAAATTCATTTCAAAAGAGCAATTGTTGAGTTTCTGGCGTGTTCCTGACAGCAGATCAACATACTAAGCCGGTGGTAAGTTAAAATGTTAAAATAGTTGACAATTGAAAGTGCGTGTAAACGCCTACTTAAATAAAGATATTTTGAATTAGTATTCGAATTTCAAAAGATTATTATAGAGTTCTATTTTTAAATTTTGCAATTATACTTCCATATTATTTTTAAACTTTATTCAATTAAAAAGTTTTTCATCGTCATGTACAATAAAATGTATAAAGTTTATCTTCTATACAATCACATACGAATGTTGACATAAATAGAACATATGTAATAATGTATTCAATGGAAAAATGTCATCAATGTACGAATAAAAATCATTCCTGCTCTAAAGTTAACTGAAAACGTACGAATACATTAAGCCAATTCCGCCACGCTTCTGAAAGAATTGAATAGATGAAAGAAATTTCCGATCATGTGTTATAGGGGCGGCGAGGGAGTCGGGGGTGTGAGTGCGGGCGGCGGGAGGGGGCCTTCGGCTCTAACGAGCCTTTCTCCGGGGCCTGTTAGCAAACAGTATCTATTGTAAGCGCTGCTATTGATACGGCTGCGAACATCACACGACATACTTTATATAAGTTAAGAAATGAGCTTGACAGACAACTTTGCGGAGCGCTACGCAGAGCAGTTGTATTTGAAAGTAGCTGCCTCCGCGGAATTATTGCCGTCTGAGCCTTTTGTAGGCAACGCGCATTTTGTTTTATTTAATTTAACTACTAACGATATCTACATAAATATTGCTATAGTGAATAATAAATGACAATACAATGGTGTATTTATAGAGGGCAACCATTTGAATTTACTATTCAACGGTTTGAGCCGAAATTCCCAACGGAGCCATCGACCTTTGCTACCTTACAAAAGGTTTTAAGCTAATTAATTCACGTTAAATAAAACTTGAAAAGAGCAAACGTAAAGTATTACGTATTACGAGTTTTGACAAAAACTGACCAATTTTATTGTGATAAAGTAAAAGTTAACATCAATCAAATTTAATTTTACTCCTTGATAGCACTCTTCTTGGCTAGTGATGCATGTATTCCTATGTATGACTCCACGACTGTAAGCACTCCTGAAATGATACCTTCGAAAAGCTCTTCAGTTGCTCTGTCGTAGCTCTTTGTATCAAAGCGGTTTTGTTTCAGCGCGATTTCTACTTGTGGGAAGATCCAGAAATTGCATGCGTTAAGAAAGTAAGACGGTGTGGACAGAAAGTAATATTTTTTTTCCAATATCTCGCGAACCAGTAGCGATGTGTGGCGCGGTGTACAGTCGTGAGGGAGGAAGAAACCGTTGAACCGTTTAAGATGCGTGAAACCCCTACGGGATGTTTAGCTCGTCGACAAGCGAACTAATTTTGCTACACTTTGCACCTTTCGTCGGTTTGCGAAGTAGAAAGCCACCCATGATTTGCTCGTCTTCAACTAAATCATTCCCGCTTTTGGCCGCTTATTTACTGCCATACATTAATTTTAATATTTCATGAGTTTTTTTGGACTTAAACAAAATGTTTTGTTAACACGTTGTTCAAAATCCATGATACACAGCGAATATGAGCTCACTGCTCTAGCTGTGAAGCTGATAGACAAGTTGCAACCTGTTCAAGTTCGCTACAGAAAATCTATCGCATTCATTCAAATGTATGTAGACACAGTGGTTCTTGCTATAAAAATCCGCCGTATTTTATTACACCTCGTAATATCTGTATTTAATTAGAATATAAATTCAATTGATGCATCTTTTCATAACACCATATTTGGCAATGTTTCATTGCTAGCTGTTATGTAATATACAGTGACTTAGTTATCGAAATAACTAAGTCACTGTATATTACATAACAGCTACGACTCCTTTTCCTTTTCTTTGGTTCTACCAACGCACCTAGAACATCTTAATCACCATAAAACATAAACCAGATAACCAAAAAATGTGAACATCATCACTATACATAGATACAGATAAACAAAAAGGCCATAAACACATTATGTTATATAAATACCATCAGAAAAGCATATAACACATATACATATATACATATTATGTAAATAAATATGAATTTTTAATACAATCATCATCGTTATTTAAGCTGAATAACATCCACTGCTTGACATAAGCCTTCTCCAGGCCTTAAGGTTGTAGGTTTGAGACCATCCACCGGCAAGTGCGGCCAAGGGCGTCCACCCGCAATATGAACATAAAACTTTGTTAAGGTGAAAGACGCCGGATGCAGGTTAAATACAGGCTTGTAAATCTTCGGAGAAAGTCTATAATCATGTAAGTAAATGTAAAGTCAAATAAAAATGAGTCAATATTATGGTATCAATATTAAGCTGTGATTTAAAACCGAAGATGAGGAAAGGAAGGCGATGAAAAGCAGCTGATATGTAAGCGATAGAAAGATAGATATCATAAAAGGCGATAGGAAAACACGAAAGAATTTTGAAGAATTAAGAAAGGATGAAAAATGAAAAAATATTTATCCGAATGTCTAATATTATTACAATAATTTTGTCTCGACATACCGAATTCTTTTGCACACATATATTCTGTTGCATAAACATATGGACATTATTACTCCTTTTTTAATATCGTGTTTATTAGTATAATTAGCTAAGTTAGTTATTTTAATTATTTCATTCTAATAATTGTACATAGGTCAGCTCAGAAAGTCTGTCTATCCAAGTTGGTTACAAGTTGGCTCATAAAGGATAATTGATTGTAAGCTTATAACCTGTAAAGGATGAGGTAATTCGCACTTAATTAATGAGTGGTAATCGCTATAGGCATGAGGAAGTAGTCGCACGAACTGTTATGTTAGAAACGGGACATTGTCAGAGTGTTGTGAGCAAACAAAAAAGACAACAGTAATTAAAATAATAATATTTACTTAGCTTTAATTTACCCTGAAATAATTTAAGAAACTGGAAAATACTTTAACGTGCAGAAAAAAGAAAAAATTAATACGGAAATACAACATCTAATTTTAAAAACAAAGGCACGGACACTAATGTCCTTGCAACATAAATTCTGTGAATAAAAATATAATGAATGAATGGTACACCCTATTTAAAATCCATGGTATTAGTAATAATAAATACCGTAATGATAATGTAGTGAGGAAAAACTTTTCAATATTCGAATCACTACATATTAAAATTATTTTTTATTTACTATCTATTCGAGCAGATTTTGTTCTGCCAGAAGATATTGACCTTTGGCATTCCAATAGAGATTCAGCCTGCTTACGTTATACAGGATGATTTAATGTAGATGGAAATGATTTAAAGCTTTTTGATTTAAAGAATTTTTGCTGACAAATGGGATATACGTTATCAATAATCATCCTGTATAATCAAAACGATTAATCAAAAAAAAACAGTATAATTCCGATTTATGTCTACGTTAGTTTCCTGTTAATATTTCACAAATAAAATCTAAATAAAACTGCATTAAATTAGTACCTCCTTTGTCGGCAGCTGTGTACGCGTTTGTAATACTCTCTCGTAATGCTTTGGGATTATCGCGCAATAAATTTATAGAGTTTATTTAAATTTAAACTACTGGAATTTTAAAACTGTATCCAGTAATAACACTGCATCGAAATTAAATCATCTAACCACTGTAATAAGGACATTTGAGAAAGTGAACATAAAACTAACAAGTCTGGATTTGTTTCCGGTTCCTCTCACAAGTACATTAAGTTAGATATCACTATTCAGTAACTGAATTTAATTCTAGCCTCCCTAAAATAAGTTCTATACAGTATTCTTCTCTTGGCGTTCACGAATGGTTACAGTTAATCATTTAAAAAAATGTATGAATAAATGAATGATAAAATGAATAAAAATCAGTAACAAATAATATTAATATGTGTTTAGCTCAGAAAATTGCTACATATCTTTTATCACGACTAACAAATTTATAAAGAGTAGTGGAGAGTAATGTTGTCTCTGTCGACATTTATTACAAAAAAACAGATGGATTTGTTACCGCCTCGGCATTGATTTTGTATAATAGATGGCAAAAGGTTGTTGACGAAGGTGAATATATTGTTGATTAAAAATAAAAACTTGTTAAAGTTAAGAAAGCGATATTACTTTCCGGTCCCCCTAACAAATATCGAGTAATACATAATAGTTGTAGATTTTCATATGAAATAAAAACGAATAGAAAGAGCGCATTAAGGAAATAGAACATTCACCACTAGAGCAAATGGATGACCTTGTTAAAGTTGTCGGAAAATAGACCGGATGCAGTCTTTTAACCGTTTTTATTGAAAATCAGAGAAGCCTATGCCCAGTAGTGGAGGTCCCACTATGGGAATAGTAATGCTGATGAGGCAATAATCCGAAACCTGATTCAGTTTATTCTGTCAATATACAGGATGATTAAAAATAGCGTGTAATAGTTTCAAAGATATGAACGTATTTCATTTCTAATCAAATGAGATATACATACATATCATGAAAGTGTGTATCACTTTGAAGTATATTGCATTTATATTTTTTCTGTCTAAATATGTTAGGCCAATAACAGTAGAACAAATTATACAGGTACTGATAGTAATATTATTGCAAAAATAAAAACTAAACCATTCGAATCAACGTCTTGTATTAAATGTTGGAGTCATTTTTAAAGCTCTTTGTGCTATTATTATCTTTTGTTATATACAAGGTGATTAGGTATATGTGTAAAGGTTCTGGAGCTTTTACATCTATTATCAATCATTCCTTATAAAGTAATAACTTTGTGATTCTATTGAAATGTGATAGACAACTTTTAGTCGTACAATGTGGACATGGACAGATAATACGAAATAAATAATTTTAATATGTAGTAATCCGAATTTAGAAAACGATTTTTCTTACATTATTATAATTCTTTTATTTAATAGTTGTGAAATAATTTGAAGGCCTTTCCTAAAGAACGTCACAATGACCAAATTGTCACCGCTCGCGTTCACCACCTCCTCACGACCTTGGCTACGTCACCGGACCACCTGGTGACTCTACCCGCGACGCGTGTACCTAGTCGTGGTGGCTTTTCGAAATGTGTTAGGTGATAAGAAATGAGCTATTTATTTACTCCGTTAAAGTTTTCATACGTATTTCCAGTAGTATTACATGTAAATTAAAAAAAAATATATAAAAAATGGCTATTGCTTATAAATGTTTACTTTGCAGCAATGGCACCCGCCCAGCCGGCGGAAGGATGCCGGCCATTAGTAAAAAGCTGTCAATATCCGATGACCAGGGTGCAGCAAAAGCACCGGCGCGCGGAAGTGGTCGCGGCCGTGTTTGCGGCGAGCGGCGAGCGCAGGACAAATGTTGATTCAACGGAATCGCCCGCGCCGGCCCCGCGCCCGCCCCGCGCCGCCACCGCCCGCCCCGCGCCGCCGCCGCCCGCCCCGCGCTGTTTGCTTTTAATTACAGACGACGCATTCGAATGTGTTTGCATCCGTGCGCGCCTGCTGACACATCGACGATTTTTATTCAATTACATTTTTTGGTACAAACACACGCTCCCTCTAACTTCACGCGCCAATATTTGATTGAAAACTTCTAAAATGCCGGGCGCGATCAACGCGAGTTGGTTTGTTTTCATGCTCATTCACGAAACTTATACGTATATATTTTGTAGCATATATAAGAAAGAGTATTAAGTTAAATTCAAAATGCAATAGCTGTTATCAGAACATTGATGCTTCTTTTTTGAAAAATTCACGAAAGTTGTAAGTCCATTATTTTTGTATTTCTCCTCACCCCATGCCACGTATAAAGAAAAAAAATATTGTTCAAATTTGATTTTCTCGGAAAGTAATGTGATATATACGTGAACTAATATTTAAATAATTAAATTTATAAATTTTTTTTAGTTGTCAATATACCTGGCCCGAGTACATGCGGACATAAATTGTAACACTTTCACTGCGGGTCACCTATAATCGGGCCTACGCGATACTCACAGGCTGCGCGCACGCAGAAATGTATATCTATTTCGCCTGTGCGGAACGTCTTATTTTGCCGGTCTTACGACTATGTTCATCTATGTCATAAGATGAACATAGTTTTCTGTTTATGGTTGCAAACATAGTAAAACAACATTAAGATGCAGCGGCTGTTACCGCTCCGTACTTTTTTAATTTAGTTCTGTAGTCGTGTGCTCGGTTTGCATATTTGTTACAGCGGAATTTTCATTGTATTTTTTTTATTTTATCTGAAATGATTGCTCCCACAATAACACTATAATTAATATTTTGTAATAAAATACTCTATACTACTCTATTGGGTATCCGTATTTTGATACCTGTAATAGGTAAATAACATTGTTTCTGAAGATGTTAATGCTGTTAGCCCTAAAGCTTTAACAGCTTCATTGGTACTGAGATCACGGAGCGGAATGGTCCACGAACTAGATAGTAGTAAATATGTATATTGTACCGAAATACCACAAAGTTTAAAGAAGGTCTTTTACCAATGTCAAAAGTTGAGGCATGGATTTAAAACGTGGTCACTTACAATGGGCCTTATGTAGTGGCTCAAAGTCTAAAATGTAATTTTAACATTGAAACAGGTTCGAGCTTACCTGTAGCAGACTACTCTACAGTAGGCATTGTAGAGTAGTTTGTTAAGCTGTAAGTTTCATTGTAATTCTGTGATGTTAAGTATATATACAATAAAATTCATTGAAAAAAATATATTTTCAAAATTAAAACAAAATAATGTAATGTGTACTTTATTCGAAAAGACTATTACAAGCACTTTCGAATCGTCAGACAACATATAGTGCCGGCGTTATTGTCTCTACAGGAAGCTACCACCGGCTCGGAAGGCAGCTCTGCAAGGAGCCGGCGAGAAACTCAACAGTTGCTCTTTGTTTATTAAAAGGTGTGTTGTGGGGAGTTTCTTTCTGCTTGTCCTCCAAAACTATAACGAAGAAGATTAGAGTCAAAAATAAAATATATTTCAAAAATAAATAAATATTAAGTTAGCGATTAATAAGAGTTCTGTTTAGTTCCTATGTTGAATAAACGTTTTTCATCTTTTTACAAATATAGTTTCATAGAGAGCGCGTGACAATAATTAGCTTCCTTAGCGAGCATCAACATTTAATTCTACGTTTTAACATCAGTATGTAGTATTCTTGAATACAATAATATACTTTTTTTTAAATTTATTACTTATTGTAGACATGGCAAACCTTTATTAGCCATGTTATCTCATTAGAAACGATAACTTTTAATATGTAGCACCGTCTACGTACACTAACATTACGTAAATTACAAAGCCTCTTAACAGAAAGTGGAGTAAATTCCGTTACCGCATTAGAATAACTTTAGATTTTCGTTGGTAAACAACACAAGAGTTAGAAATATAATGTTTCAGAACCTGAAACTTAAGTAATAAACGCTCTAAACAACTCGAATAAAATTTTGTAACGAAACCGTTTCAAACAAAGCGAGTGTTCACGTCTTTGTACACGTTGTGCTGTGTCAGCCGCAAATCGTTTTTGGCACCGCGCAGCTACGGCTTAGTTCGTGCTCGTCTTTAAATATTACTGGTACTCAGCGAACAACAGTTGCTCTTTAATATTCGTTTCTGAAACGTAAAACATTCGAGAAACATTTTCTCGTCCAACATCCCTCATTGCTCTAAGGGGCATTAACAACATCAGTTACCAGTGAAAAGGCATCGAAACGCAGTCTCTCACTTCGAACCTCATTGACAAGTTTACACCCGATAACATAGTGCCAAATAGTAAAATAACCTGTGGTAAAAAAATAATCTGTGTTATTTGATTTAAAAAACTGTGATCTAGTAATGTAGAAGAAAGAAGATCTGCAAGCGAACAATGACAGATTATGTGAAGCTAAAAAAGTTTCAATAAAAGATAACGTTCAAGACGAAAGAGAGCGAAGAATTAAATTGAAAAACTGATTTTACCTGAATTTGTAATGTCCCTACCCCACACGAGGCAGGGGAGACGAGAAAAAAAAATCAAAAACTATTTAGTTTGTTTGCTCCTAAACTATGTTAACATTTGGTTGCTTAAAACATATGGTATTAAATAAAAATGCAATGTCATTAAGACGTCAATTTAAGACATGAGTCAAGGAGCTAAAGTCGGAATAACTATAAGATCAAATCCGGAATGAGGAAATGCAAAGATGAACGAAATTGACTAACTGAGAATATGCCTTAGTACCATCAACAATTAAACCACGACGGAGTACAAATGACCGCCACCTTGTCGTTTGAACTTTTATAGACTTCCATTTTATTACTGTTGCCAAATCGGTTTCACGAGCGATTCGGGCGCAGAGCCTGAAGTTTGTTTTGAGTTTATGTAAGTACCGTGCACGTTAATATTTAGTACATACGTTTGAAATTGTACGCCAGAGATTTATTATTTTATTTGTTTATTACATTATTTATTTATTTATATACTAATTCATTTGCTAGTTTGTTTATCAAAGTATCAAACAGCCATAAACAATTATTATACTTAATGTAATATAATTGAAAACGCCATTCCACTAGTTAGTTTAAATACTTAATAATAAAGCAAATTTTCTGCTTATATTTTATTAAATTGCTCAAAAATAAAGTCAATTATACTAAGAAATATTTGCAATAATTTTTTCGAAAAATTTTAACGCGAAATGCGTCTTTTGATTTTGTATTGAAAAATGAGACAGAACAATTTGTTTAAGAAGACAGTGAACCCATATGTATATACAAAGTGATTATAAAAAGTATAATATTAAATAAATTGCTGTAAAATTACTCTGTAGTTATATTGTTATATATCTCCTAAGTGTTCAATTTTAAGTAAAGAGCGTGTACCAAGGATTTATTATAGACCATGTTGATAAATCCTTCCCGAAACAGGGCGCACCATTGCGAAGTTGGTACGGAGCTCACAACGCTCCATCGGGCCTCCGAGCGAGCACCCTCTCTGTTCGAACGCTTATTACCTCCGGGCCCGCGTATCGTAATTTTCGATGCGCTCAGCCGTGAAATTAAATCATAATTATACTGCCAAGTTGAAATTACTCCGCGAACAAGTTTTAAACAACTAACGAGGTACAATTGAATTAACAA
The DNA here is from genome assembly GCF_028537555.1 of Battus philenor. Classification (NCBI taxonomy): domain Eukaryota; kingdom Metazoa; phylum Arthropoda; class Insecta; order Lepidoptera; family Papilionidae; genus Battus; species Battus philenor. The sequence goes on from NW_027181689.1 coordinate 219,878, forward strand.
CACGCCCGCGCCCGCCCACGCCCACGCCCACGCCCACGCCGTTAGCGGGAAAGAATTAATTACACCCGATCGCGCCCGGAGCGGTAACCGCGCGCTGCGAGCGGCGGTCGCGACTCACGAAATGCGTCGCGGGCTGCGGTTAGGGCACCGTACTATACTTACTGTTGACGGAAGTCGGTCATCTTAATTTTAATTTTAGAAACGAGTGTACAGAAAAATTATATCATATGTACACTGAAAGGTATAGGCCTTCCCCTAAGATCGTCATGATGACGCGGTCTGATGCTGCTCGCATGCAGCGACTTCCCGTGACCCTAATTTTTTCGTAGGTTCACCTAGTGGTGGTCTACCAGCGCTACGAGTCAGTAACTCTTGGTCGACTATGGGAAGTTTCGGCCCCAACGGCTATCGGCTCTACGAGCGATGTATTAAACATCAGTTAGATCAAATAAAATATGAAGCTTAAACTACACCACTCACTAGCATAAGCAGATTAATCCTCAAAACGGTATAGTAAGAATTTTTCGTAATTATTTTGTTGAGAGTTTTCCAGATATGTGTGGGGATGCGAAGCTAGAGATGTGCCCGAACATTCTAGTCCAGGAGGAATCGCGAGTGATAAGAGGCGATGTATTAAAAGTAACAAGGTATGGAAAGGGATGAAAGAGAATGTGATGGATAAAGGAAGAACTAGTGAAAGATAATTAGGTAGGGTAAAAGAAGGTCGAGAAAATAAAAACTATTACCTGAATAAGTTATTAAGAAAATATTATGCCAGTCTACACTTGACAGGAGTGGTACGATAGGCCCGAAAAAAAGGCTATGAGTACAGTATTTTGTTTAATTAATATCTTAATGAAATTTATATCAAATTCCAGTAATTGCAAAACATTTTGGTAATTTGCTTAGAAACGTGGTCTTTCACTCTGTTTCTCGTTAACAAGTTCACAACTCAACTAGCCATGGATATGCTCATATTTTTCTACAAGATCGGATCAGAAATAACAAAGTCACATCTCAACAGATTGGCAAATGGAGGTGGTAGTAGACACGCCTCATAACACGCAGACTAGGTAACCGCTGAGACCTTTATGGTCTAGACATACAAAGACCGGAAAGTGAACAGACGACTTTGTTAAGGGTTCGCCGGAAGACGCCGGATGCAGGCCGCTTACAGACATTCTTTTTAGAAATTTACGGGGAAGACCTATGCCGAACAGTGGAGGCTGGAATGAGGATGCTTTCAATTTGTTTAGTTTTAATAATGAAATGTTTGGCATTAAACGGTTCTTTATGTGACGTTTCTTTGTCGTGGTCGTTTTAGACCATGGACCCCCACTGCAAGGCAAAGAGCTCCCCCTAAGATATCTATAGGGGGATATATCATAAAGCTTGGTAGCATATCTTGATTGTATTGAACATGACGTCAACTTAGATCAGTTTGGCCAGACTGGATTTACCCCGAGAACTCGGACCCCTTGCTAACATGTCACCGATCCGCAATCGAATTGTAGTGTTATTGTACGTAGATGAGGCAATTCTAATTAATGTACAGCGTGAGTTATACAAGATCCCGGGAATCGACACCGTAAGTCACGATCGCAAGTCTCAGTTCCCTACCCGAGGGTATCACTGCTGCTCACATGCAAAGTTTATCATTAAATTTAAGTTAATATATTATATATGTGATATTGTATGCTTTGTTTAAATAAACAGGTAAAAATCAATAAATCCAATAATTGCAAGAAAATAAATACTGGCTCACTGTCCCCGGGGAAGTTGTGTTCGTTCAATGAAATAAATATAACAAGCAGATGATGGACGCGGGGAAACAAATTACCGGGGTAGTTCGGCAGCGGGCTGCCGATCGCCATTTTGGATTTTTTTTATTACATTCCGTCGCTGCGAGATCCGGACATCAATTAAGTTGATTTATATTGGCACCTACAAGTTCGTAACGTTTGAACTTTTTACCTGCTATTTGTGTACGCAATGATTGATTATAGATAAACTGGTTAAATCGGTGAATGCACAGCTTCATGTATTGTCTATTATTGTACCACACGCTGTATACAAAACAAAGTAATGGTGTCGAAAGTAATTGATAAGGTAATGACAATGTAGTAAGAAAAAACATTATTAAAATGTGTATTTATTTATTTATTAACACTTTATTGTACATCATAGATAATAACTTAAATAAATAAACAGTTTATATAATGGTATAAGAGGCGGTGTTATTTCTCGACGCAATCTTTACCAGACAACTTTTGGAGGACAGCAGTATATAAATATATATGTATTTACATACATAAATTACTATACAAAAGTTAAAGATAGTTTAAAGCCAAAAGTCATTAACCTTCTGTCAATAGCTTCACGTGCTCTAATAGGAAAAAATTATTAATGTTACATATTTCAGAGCGATCATTTTACGCAGGGCGATTAGAAATAAGTGTAAAAGCTATTAGCCTTATTGCTAACAAATTAGGTATACATTCAACCCTTAAAGTTTTTACAAGTATATTCAATCACCTCATATATATATTTAAATAGAGCATTATTGTATCATATATATATTTAAATATATGGGTTGCAAATGTGTCTTAATTGGAGTAGATCTCATAGCAAAATAAGTGCCATATCTATATATATCTAAATAATATCATCAAAGATATTTTAAAAGAATAAATTCTTAACATTTTAATTGGATTCTTTTACGAATATTCGCTTAATGTAAAGTATATTGAAAATAAAAATGATTCTAAAACTTAATACATAATTTTTTGATCTGTGGTAACACAGAGGAAGCGGACTGAAACTTGCGATTGTAAGTTGCAGGTTCGATTCATGCGATACAATTTTACATAATTCAAACTTTGTGCATTAATTAAATAAGATTGTTACACGTCACAAAATTGTTTCCAAGTGATATGCAGCATGCTCTGCGTACCATAATACCACAAAGCGTGGTGATTATGGTATATTCTCCACAGATATCTTTAAAGAAAGCCTATTAAATGGGAATCTATAGGCTAAAACCGAATACCGGAAAATTATACGAGATTGTATTGTAAAACTATACAAAGTTGTTCACAGGTGTCTCTAGTTTTGAAAACTAAAATATTTTACTAATTTATCTTTATTTGTAGTACTAACCTTGTGCAGCACATTTTTCTTGTATTTTTTTACTCGGTTATGTACGTTTGATAAATATCGAGTATTTATTATTTTAAATCTACACGGGAGGCCTATTTCAAATAGGGGACGTGTGAGAGAAATGATGATGATTTCTTATAAGTTTTTTCTTTATGAAATCTCAGGGAGTATTTAGTTTTGATATTATATATTTTGCGTGAATAGCTCTTTTCTGCAGTACAAAAATTGTTTCGATATCCGAAGTAATACTTTATAAAGGGAACTCGTAGAACATAAAACTGTGCTGACAAAAATAGAGCTGTGTTAACATTTGGCAATCGTCAAGAATTTTAATTGCATATGGATCTCAGCAAGTCCAATTTAATCTAAAATTTATTGTTTTATATGCATGCCCATAGTTTACGAGATATATAATGGCAATAAACAAGGAGGAATATAATTGCCTGTAACGCTTTTAGTGTAAATGTTTCCTTGTTATCCCGGAGGATTGTCGCTTCCCCCGGACAAGCGCTCCGCAAACAGTATTACTTACAGTAACTCCCGCAAACTTGCCGTAACAAGATGGCGGATGCCGATGACGTCATTACGTCGCCCGGGTTTTCTTATTAGCGCTAAAAGCTCAGTTACTTAGGGGAGCTTTGTGTGCTGTCTGCTGGCTTAAGTAAACATGTCGTTAAGTCATGTGTGACTCCCCCTGCATGCGCTTGCTGCGACCACACGTCTCGCGGTTACTCTCATTCTAACGTTCACTTCACGTTGCTAGGGTGTCCATTCACTTCGCTCCATCGTGGACATTTATTAAGATCAAACCGCAGCTGTTTGCTTCGCTTAACTTTCCTTACGTTATCGTTTTAATTCTCCCCTACTAGTTATAAATAGGATTAAGCCTTATATAAATTCAAATATTCTACATGGTAACATTTTGTAAATAATATGAGACCTAACCTCTCAGTTTTTCATGGATTCACAATGTAGATGCTGTATTAAAGAATTTGGTAAGCGAAAGGGCTAGCTACAATGTCCGGGGCTTAGTGAGGCCTTACGCAATGTCTCTACCTAATCAAGTTACGTTATAAAAGGATGTAGGCTTACTAAACTTGATAGCTGGTTCTAGTCATAGAAATTTCTAGTCCTTAGTTTTCTGAGCAGAAGCGATTGTGCTTGATTTTAAAATCCATGTACTCAGTCTTCTATTATGTTCTTTCCGTATAGCACAATCATCAGAAAGAGAGTACAGGTCTTCTACGGAGAACTTGACCCTTAACTTCACAGCATTGCAAGGATTTACCGAGCAGTTTCCGTCGAGTTGTAGAGATGGTCATGGTACGGTATCTGAGAGAGAGTCCCTACTTATAACTACTCGGGTCTGCGCGCTGGTAGGAGAGATCGCCATCTGGTCATTTCGACAAATCCCTAGAAGCGCGGGACGCGAGGGCTGGCTTCGCGTATACGCACTTAGCGCAACAGAAACCGTATCAGCTCCATTATTTTAAGCATTACTAGGCTGTTATTAGCTTTATACATAAAACACATTGCAGGGAAGAGAAGCTGCTCTTCAAGATCCAAGAATATAGAAAGACAAAAACACATTTCGCGCACACGCATATATATAGAACTAAACGTTGGTAAATCAGTACTAGGTCTATGAGGCTTACTAACTAGCGCCATCTAGTAAGGACTTAGAAAAAAATAATAAAACAGTTCTATGTATTTACCACACACCTAAGGAATGGTGTTTCGCCTCCAGACTATTTAAGTGTTAAATTTGAAATTCTGTTCATTTTTAAAAAAATATATAAGTTCACTTGGTTTATTTCGTTTGTTGTTGTCAGATCTAAGGCATTTTTTATGAACAATACTTCTATTGTACGACTCTACAGTCATCTTAACGAATCATAGGTCAGTAATCGATTCTTTTTTGAGAAAAGAATTTTACTTTTCGAATATCACTAATAAACAATTCTAGTTCAAGAATATATAGTAAAATAAAAGAGCTGTGGAGAAAAAAAGGTTGGAAAGTAGAACATTTAGTTTTACAACACTTTAGTAGTAATACACCTCCAAGCATCCGGCCCTTACTATTGAGGCCTGCGACCCTTTTTAGATAATTTGTCGGGCGCTATGTTACGCCGCCTGTGCCGATTTTCGGCGGTACGCATTGTTCCCGCTACAATGGTATCGAGCATGGTTAGGTCCTGATTATTTTTACTTCACTTTAAACTTTATTGTTTCATTTTATTTATTTTAAGAAATACATATAATATTATAACTCAATTTTATATGATACAACTAAAATATGTTAACAAAAACATTGCATTGAATTTAACTACTGAAATGGTGAAAAGTAGAACTTCTTGGCGTATTTTTGATCGATCGATCAAAGATGATCAGTCCTGCGCTGCACGTATCCGGCATCATCCGGCGATTTTAATTGTCATCGATCCATCTAGTAGGTGCCTATCTACGTCGCGTCATTCGGCTCGTGGTCGCCACTCGAGAACCTTTCGGCCAAAACGACCATCGGTTGCACGAGCGGCGTGCCCCGCTGCCACTACGGACTAGTAATTCTCAAGATCTCACAGCGAAACACAAAGCATAGTCCTCTCCTTTGCTCTCTCGATGAGCAAGTTCTCCTTGAAACTTGAGTAAGTGACCTCGCCATGAATCCGTGTGTATTCTCACAGCGTATTTAATATTAAAAAAACTCATATAATATTTAAGTCTGTTGTCATTATGATAAAAAAATATTAACAGTTAGAAGCCTGTGAAGGTGGTTACAACAAACAATATGTTGGTTATATAACAAGTGTATATATGATTACTTCTGGTTTTCTCTGGTATCTAAACTAGACCTTGCCTGTATTTTTTACACTACATAGTTCCAGTGTATAGGAATATTATATTTACTTTAACTGTCTGTATGATATGTAAGCATGCGAATTAAAAATATCGATAAACTAGCAATTTTTCGCAAAATAAATAGTCATAAATATTTGATTTATTAAAGTTAATAAGTAAAATAGATTTTAAAATAATAACCGAAATTATAATAATGTGTCATGAAAATATAATATTTATTAACAACTTTTTCTTCCGATTTAATTTTTAAAATATGAAATACTGTGTAATAAAACAATGTTTATAAAGTCGCCATCCATTCCAACAAAAAAAATATTAATGTAAAAAATTTCAAAGTAAAACAGCGTAAGAGCAAAAGGTGTGTAAGTGATTAGCCGTTGAAAGCGAGATACCATTCTAGCACGTTTCTGTTCCTTGTTTATGGCGAAGAATATGATAATCAAAAGTGATGAAGACGGTACATGTTTATAGAGAATATTTACAATTTACAACTTGGAACGTAACGCAATGGCAGCGACCACATCACTGCCGGCGTTCGAATTCAAATCGCCGAATTCGAATTTGAATTCGAAAGTGCTAGAATAGTTCGACACAAAAGCATTGTGACCGTATTAGCCAGCGATACGGAGCGAGGACTCCACAGGTGTAAACACTTAAAAAGGTTTTTGACAAATGAGCTATATGTTCATCTCTTAAAAGCTTTTACCTTAGGTTTTGCAGACGAAATTAATTGTAACAAAGCGAAGCTGTATTTGCGCTCGTATTCTGAATCGTACATGTAACTTGTGTATCTTTACCTGTGATGTCTAAGGGCCAAAGAAAAAGAATTTTAGCAATCATCTATTTAACAGAGCTTTTGTTGGCAATTCTTAGACATCGCCCTCGCCGGGGGAATGTCTCTTTGATGTTCAGCGAGATGAGAGCAAGAAATCTCGTTAAGTTTGCGTCGATGTGTACGTACCAAGTAATTTTGTTTGTGGCGCGAATTTCGATCCGTGTCGATGGTTTCCATGCGGGTGGGTTCGGTGGCTGTGATTTCCATCCGCGGTTATGCGGCTTAAATTTCCTCTTGCCTTGAAATATATTCGACTCAAATTAAATTGATTCTTACCTTTGTTACGTGTTACTATTAATGGATTGTTGCTTAGTTAAACATAATCAACATTTCGAATCAAGCAGTATTACATGGTGAAATTTGGACCAATATATAGTACACATAAAATAATATATATGTTTGAAGACTTCTAAAGAATAAATATTTGTTTTTTTATTATATTCATCATCACAATTACTTCAGACGTCTTGTCTACGTTATTTTACGTCTGTCAATGTTATTTTACGTCTCTCGTTTTTTAGAGTTCTTTTTCACCACTGTCTAAACGTAACAGTGACTTTCCGTTATAATTTTTTCAACATGTGTTTCATTTACACTCTCTTCTATCTTTCTTCACAATTTCTATTCTTCTATCATCTTTCGTACTTTATTTTTACATTATATTTTACATTATATTTTTATTTCCTATTTTGTATTGCATTTTGCCGCACCCTGCTTTACGTTTTCAGTTAAGTTTTATTTTTATTTATTACCTCCTTTATAATTTTGTGACTGTATTTCAAAAATATACGGCGGCTGTCTTTGTCTCCCATTAGATAGGCTATGATGTCGCTCTCTACCCTTCTCTCCAAATTCACTTCGCAAAACACCTTTTTTTTGTGCACCACTAAGAAGAAGATGTGTCAAATGTGTTAAGAAATAAGCACACATATGACTAACTACCACTATGAGATGAATAACAAATAAAGTGAATTATTGCTCTCGTCACGGCGCCTTTTCAAATTACAAAGCAGTAATGACCTCGCACTATCTTTTGGCGTCAGACGGAGCTGTCGGGAACATCGTCAATCATACTACGCACTACGCGTAAGTGAGAAGGCTCTACACGTATCAAGGCTTTCTTCCGGTTAGCTATTAAGTTGTATCCATCATGCGATTGCAATGTTCTTACGTAATATTTCGATCCAGCATTTAGACACAAAAATATTTTACCGAAATATAATCAAGTATATTACGAAATCAAAGACTATAAAGCAACTTCATTAGAGGATTTTACTCCTCGCGTAGTTCTTGTTGCTGAGGGTCGTGACCACCTCCACTGATCACTTTTTCCTTAACGATCTTCGCCGTTGATTGCGATTGTCGGAGGGATGTGTGGCATTTTTAGCTTTACTGTTTATAATGTTGTGGAAAGAAGCTGATCAACGCATTGGACTTCACTCGGTAATCTTTTCTTATTTCTGTTTTATTTTTAGTTAGATAGATTTTGTGGATCAAATAATCATATTATAAAAATACGAAGTAATTTAAAATTTCAAATCAACATGTATAATGCGGATACTGTTAATAATAAATAATAAATATAATGTCTTAAACAAATTTTTAAACCAAGTAAAATTTATTATTACAATTATTAAAACATTAACAATAACAAGAAATATATCACAGGTAAGTTAATAATAAACACATGCATAAGAGCTTATAATATATACTTAAATATATATACTGTGTTATATACAATCAAAGAGAAGTTACGTGGATTCCTCCGTCAATAGGAACCGTCCCGATCTCAGTTTTTAAACGATTGCTGACTCTCACTTTGCGGGTAATTTTTCTAAAGTAGAAAGCTTAGAATAGATAAAGAAGAGTGAACAATTTCAGGTTTATGAGAAGAAATAAGTGGCGAAAGGAATTTGACGATTATTGATTTCTTTTATGATTTAAGCCAAGAAATGGTATGAGTGGCACTAAATCGAAAGGCTGTATATAAACATCGAAAGAAGGAAACAAATATTTATTGTATCGAAAAGGATATGCTAAATATTCTCTAAAATTCAAGATATTCGTCTAGCAAATTTAAATACGTGTTTAAACATAGACTTTTAAAAAGTTTGGAATAATTATTCTTTTGAGAAGCACCTGACAAAACTTACCCAGCAGTTTCTAGATATAAGTAAAGAATAAACTATAGTAAAGACTCGCAACTTTCTCCACTCGAAAGGGCAACCATTTGAGTTCAGATCGACAAGAAAGGACACGGTCGTAATTCCTGTATTGAGAGAGTAACAGTACAGAAAAGAATTTAATGTAATTATGTGTATAAGACGTTTTAAAATTTCGCTTCATTTAACTTCAAAGAAGCGACCCGCACAAGCCTTACGAGAAACTGTACGAAGACAACTGGTGCGAAGATTCCTTTTATCTATAAAATTCTTTGCAGACACGCGCCGAAGTTGGCCGGTTGCACGCCCCGCAGCGAAAGTTTATTTTAATATAATAATATTTAAGAAGAAAAGAAAGTAGTTAAATGATTTTAAAAAGAAACTTAACGGTGGCACGCGGCATAATATCATTAGCTACTGTTTTTGTTACTTCTCGAAAGAAAGTATTCACACACGCAGTTTGATAAATCAAACTTTAACTACTATACACTACATGATCATTGGTAGTCTAGTGATGGAGGAATGAGACTTGTTACCGCAAATCGCGGGTTCTATTCCCGGGATACAATCTTGTATAATTCACACTTTGTACATTAATTATTTCGGCTTGCCACCGCTCACAAACAAGTTTCCAGAGGAAAGGTAGCAGCGTCCTCTTCGTACAAAAATACTAAACCGAGGATTGGCAATGACGTGGCGCCAAGCGTGATGGTATCTTTGGGGGAGGCCCGTGTCTTGTAGTTGGCATCTATGGATTGTAAAAATGACATTGACGACAATTGTTAATCAAGATTCCATTTCTTTTAAGGACATGTTTGTAAGTTCAATATTACTGCCCATTTATGCCTTGTTGTGTATCTACTAGCTATTATTTCAAATAAACTATTATAGAGTATATACTAAAGAATTAAATAAATTTAATTTTAAAAGAGCCACTGTTGAGTATCTAGCCGACTCTTCTCAGCAAATTAGCATTCCGACCCAGTGGCAGCTTATTCAAGAACTACACTAACCTAGTTATATTGTAAAATATAATCGATACTTAAGTATATGCAAATGCCTATTTGAATAAACATATTATGAATTTGAATTCAAATTCTAAAGTAAGCAGTACATATGTTGCATTCCAATACACGTAAGCTGTCTAACAGTATTACTTCGCTTTGAGTAATTTGCAACACTAATAGAACCGCTTTCAAATTGCGGTCTTTGAAGGTTTATTTTATAAAATTTTTACTAATAACGTTGAAAGACAAGACTTTAGTGTTCAATGTATTATTTAATATTTCAGTAGATCAAGGCCCGCATCGCGTATTCAGAGATGGGGAAGTTTCAAATCCCTCCTCACACAGCTCTACGATGACGCAACACATTGTATTAGGGCCCGAGTCTTGGCACGGCCGCAACAAACTGCGGACGCCACAAAGGGAAAACTTGTCGACTTACCATTGTGCGCCGCGTAATCAAGCGAGCCGAAAAACTAAATAATTCATGTTGGCAGCGCTACGAGAGTGGCGCTACGAGCCGCTACGCGCCGCTACGAGGAGCTACGAGCCCCGGAGCGGCTTAATCGAGCGGAGAAGAAAAGTGACGAATAATAAATAAGTTATTTAATCAAGTACTGAACTTAACCAGAAGCTTAGTCACCTGTTTTATTTATACGCGCACTAGTTGTATCGGTATATTAAATAACCAACACAATGTTTACTATAAATAGAACTAATGAGCTGTTAAATCTGCACGCGAACACATAAATAAGCTTGTTATTCCTTTCTCCAGACTTCATAAAACTACTAACGCCTTAGTAGGAAACTGTGTACGCTTTTATAATAAAGTTCCGCGTAATGCCGCTGAATTATCATAAGGTAAACCAAAAGTTCATTAAAAAATTCTATTACAGTATGAAAATTTGTTGTGGTGATGAAGCTTGGAAATTAATTATTTTAACTAGTAAGGATGCTCGTGAAAGCGATCTGGCAAAAAAAAAACTAACTTTGTTGAGAGATAATCTCAGATTACAGCTTGGAAACCAACTAAAAGAAAGGAATTATTATGATTTCGTTTGGGTTATACCTGATAAAATGTATGTGAATAAATCTGTATTGGTAAACTTTATTAAAAGATGTTTGTGTTAATGTGGAGTTTCTTGCTGCTTCTTTTTCTCATATTAATATGAAAAGCAGAGTCGAGTCAAAAATAAAAAAAGATTCAAAACAAATGAATTATAAGTTGTTAGTCAATTAGAGTTCTGTATTTGTATTCTGTATCCATGTTGAATAAACAAATGTTATATTTACATTGAAGAAAGCATTGTGTGAGAGTTGAATTTTATTCGCGTCATTAGCATTAGTAGCGCTAGACTCGCGATCGCATATTGCGGGTTTGATTCCTTGATATACTTTTAAATAATTCCTACTTTGCCTCTGCATATAAACAAGTTTCAAGAGGATGTACTTTGCGTATCATAAAATCACACTACAAAATCAAACCCAATTGCCAAGTGTGGCGATAAAGGTATTTCTTCCTATAGATAACTTCGAGGAAGGCTTATGCTTTTAAATGGGCGGCTACGGGCTGAAATGACTACGAATTTGATTCGCTTTGAAACTATTATCTGGATGCAAACAAATCATCACTCTGATCAATTCGTAAAGGAAAACGTAACGCTGATAATTATATGAAATAAATACATATGTACGTGTCACTAGTTTAGTCTACAAGGTAAGGCAAGACTAGTTATAGATGTAAAAGCTCCAAAGGGCCTCAAAGCCTCTTGATTATTTTTTGTGGTTGCTAAAACATCTCTTTTTATACTTAAAAACTAAGATTATTTAAAATTTCTAAAGAATTAAAATAAAAACGAAAGCTTTATTCTAAGCATACTGTATTCTAACGTTTTCTTCGCAATATTATTTTAATGAAATCTTATTTGGGCGCCATTATTTTAAACCCTATATAAAAATTATGACAGACAGTATAAATACAAGAAATAAAAATAAACTAGTATCGTCTAAGTTTCGTCTTTAAAAGGTTAACAAATCCTTCATGAGTATGGGTATTCCTATAGATAATAAAATTTCACAAATGCATTGAACTTGGTTTATTGAGTCATTCACATGATTGATATTATAAAGTTAAGATTGTTTAAATTAAATTTAAAGATAGATCAACTGTTATATTTCTAGCAGGTTCTTCTCAACAGATCAGCGTTAGCTGGTGGTAACCTATTGCTTATAATGTTATAATAATGGACGATTAAAAACGCATTCAAATGTTGACTCCAATAAAGGTACTGTTATTTTGATTTATGTAAGATCTCAATGGTTTTGATTAAAACTTATCAAACGTGATATTTAAAATGCAGCATGCAGTAGCTAAAATCAAATTGCATTATTTATTCCAAAGTGGGTCCGATGCGTTATCGAATTTTGAAAATTAGTGTGCTCAGTGACTAGAACGTTAATTATATGATGCGCCGACGAATTGCCTGTTGGTTATTCAGATAGTTGACAATTGAAAACATAACCCTATTTTATTGCATTTAGGTGACTGTTTCAAATTTGCAGCAGTTTTTGGTTCCGGTATTGCTTCTGGTTTAGACACGGACACATTTAAGCTAACATGTTTACAGCCAACTTAACTAAGTGATGCTTCAACTAATGATGTCACTTATGATTATGTTATCTTGTTGTTCTCACCGGTAATCAAGTTAGATTAGCTTGGCTGAACGGATTCACCTCGAAACACTTGAACTCCGAATAGATAGGTAGATTTTACCAAGAAATATATAAAAAGGTAGGTAAAGACAAATTTACAAGCGGACTTTTCTTCTTTTCACAATTTTATTCTATATTAGCTACTCCTCTAGGGTGAGTTATTATGAATTAAGTGTCACTGTTGCCCAGCGTAACTTCCCTATTCATTATCATCATTATGTAAGGGCATATACGGCCATTGCAAGACTGGCCTCCTCAAAGAATAACCCTAAAGACCAGTCCCGTGGTCACCACACGAGAATCATTCGGCCCCAACAACCGCCGGGTGAAAGAGTAAAGTTCCCAGCCTACTGCTCCTACAGACTAGCGATGTTTTGAACTATCAATCTTTGGGAGAAGCCTATGTTTTACAGTGGGCGTCCATCGGCTGAAAAAAAAAAGATGGATGTTGTAATACTCGATGGAAAAAAATTAAATGATGCTGTGTAAGTATGAATAAGTAATGAAGTATTATACACTACTACTACACGGCTCATTTTAATTTCTTTTATAATTACGTCACGATAGGAATTTTCATGTTAAAATAAGGACCGTATCTCACCAGTCCCATTCCATTTTAATGTCAAAGATGCTGCAGGGTAATCGCAATTATGAAGAAGTAATGCAGACACTTTTGAGTTCCTTTAAACATCTCGTTAACGTTAACTGCTGCGTAACGGGAGGGCTATTCCCTTTTATCTGCCGCGTTTATCTGCTCCCTGATCTTCTGACATAACTTCTGTTAATAGTATTGCTTTTGTTCGGAATTCATAGAGAGGCTCATTATGAAAAATTGGATACCACCCCGGGACGTGTTTTCACACGCACTCATCTGCCCTACTTGGCTCCAGCCGGCTTGGCACGGCGCGGACTAAATAACATATTATATAAGTTATAGGGTCGCTACGGATTGATATATGTTTAGCAGACTTAACGCTGAAATATTGTTCATAAATAATTTATCACATCGCCCTTCTACCGAATAGAAATATTAAAAGCTATCTCTTGTGGAAATACGGATTTATTTGAAACATATTAGACGTAATACTGTGATTAAAAAGTAAATTGAATTAATCATAAAATGTTAATTCCTTATTTATTCTTACAAATTAATATCAACTTCAAAGTAATCCTCGTCGCATACAACGCAATTTACGCACACGTTTTTTCCAGTTCCCGAAACATTCTTATAGTATTTTTCCTACATATCCTACAAGATCTTCTATTCGGTATTTATCACCTCAATCGTGTCAATACGATCCACCCGTGTTCCTTTGGAGTTTGCTAAATAGCCAAGTGAAAGAATATCATTTTTACACTACGACAATTTTTTAATATTTTTTCAATTATTTACATTAATAAATACCGCGATATATTATATACATATTTATAAACGTTTTTTTATTGTAATGTCACTAGTTAACAATATATATATAATAATAAGCAAATGAACAATTTTAGTTTTTTTGATTTAGTATAATTATTTATTTATGAAAGCAGCTGCCCAAAGGTAGAGCCTTGAGACTTGGGATTATAGGTCGCTGGTTTGGTTCTCGTGATACAAATTCATATAGTTCACACATTGTGCATTAATTATATATAATTGCCATTGCTTACAAATGAGTTTCCGGAGGATGGGCAGCAGCTTGCTCTGGGTACCATGACACCACACTGAAATCGCCAACTCGCCTGCTAAATGTGGCAGTTACGCCATGTCCCCTTCATAGATATCCTTGGAGAAGGCCCATGCCATGCGCACATGTGTATAGGCTGAAACCAAGAGTTTATTTGCTACAAGTTTTTCGTGTCTTCAATTAAATAAATAGATGTTGATAGAATTGATATTGTGCTCTTTTATGGCCCCGATTCTTGGTGGCCTCCTATTATTTCCGTTCTCTTCGTTTTTTTTTATTCATACATTTGACTTTTTTCTTGGCATAACTTTCATTTTTTCTTAATCCTTTCATTCATCACCTCACTTCTGCCGTCTCCTCATCAGAATACTATATGTTTATATTTTGTTTGTTTTTTTTTTTATTTCTTAGTTTGCACTTTTCTTATATTTACATTTCCTAACAATTAAATTTTCATTATCTTATTTTCACACTACATCTATCACAGATTTATATATCTATTTAGATAAGTCTTATACACTTCCGTTTTTTTGGCTACTTTTTCCTTTAAACGTTCTCTTCTATGACCTTTCTGCAGTACTAAAGGTCCCGCGACTCTCCTCGTAGTCCATAAGTGATGTGATGTTCCGTTCTTCGACCCCTTGCGGCAATCGAAACTGACAATCCACTCCACGGTTGATATCTAGTGTTGTTGGAGTACTCATAAACCATATAATAATAAACAAGCAAGGATTACGTACAACAATAAATTTTACAAGACTAATGGGACTTTATTTTTATTGTTATGTTATAAGACACACAGCTTTTGCTTCACTTTTGGGTTCTTTTGAAAAAAATATATTGTATTAATGTCAATTTTTCAGTCTAAGAGTTTTCCTCATTGCAATAATGAAAACACGAAAAACAGACAATTGGCAACTATGAAGCTTTATTCGTATTATGTATTCACTTAACAACGTAATCCGCGACACATACGCTTAAGTTTTTGATTTAATTAGTTTTATGCTTTTCTTTCTTCACTTATTTATACTTATTCAAAGAATTTTTAAATATTACATATTCGTCTACGGGTTATATACCACAACAGCAACGCTTGTCAGGTGGATCGGCTATCGCAGTCTGGTATTATGGTACGCAGAGGACGCTACTGGTAATCCTATATACTCGTAATTAATACACAAAGTGTCAATTATATAATATTGTATCCGAGGAATTGAACACGCGACCAATGATCGCAAGTCTGTCCTTTACCACTGGGCTACCATTTTTCGACAAATCTATTATTATAATAAATATGTAAAATATAAATATCTCTTGTATTCTACAATAATAATAGATATTTAAAAAATCTTAATATCTATTATTATTGTAAGTAAAAACAAGGATAAAAATATGTTGAAGCTTCACCAGCTTCATTTTAGCAGTCATACATTCACAGCTGAACATAGACTTTTAATAGGAACGGTTGCGACCTGCATCTTCCATCGACCTTAACAGGGTCATCTGTCTACCAGGTATGTGGACGACCTACGCTGCATCATCCGTAGTCTTCATTCCAGAACCATAAAGAGAGAGTGAACTTCTATTTTATACACGAGTAAAAACATACTATTGTATTAAAAGATATGTAGACTTTATGCGAGTGAGGTACTTGAAGAAATGCAACTATTATACTAGTGACTTATGTGAGTTTTATTTTTAAAATAAACCGCAGCGTTTTGAGATAACGTTTTAGTTTTTATTTGTAGCGGTCAAAAAGTGCTCACGCCAGACCTGGCCCCCAGCCAACAGTTCAAAAACACCGGTATACCGATACACAAGAACTTTGTATAACTGAACGGAAGTTAATTCTCTAAAGTAATGAAAGAAGATAATACACAATCTAGATTCACGAAGCGTCAGGCCCCGGGCGCAGGAAATCGCTAGCAATCTGTGACACTGAGCGGATATAAGGCGAGCTTGAATGATTGCTACGTTTACAGAGAGCTGGCGTCTGCGCTGATTTGTCTTGCGCTACGACGTGCTACGGTGCTACGTGCTACGTGACATCGCTACGATCCGCTTTACATATAAACGTTCAGTGGAATTAACTTGTCTGTTACAGTGAGATTACGTGTGAATTATTCTTAACGCGAGATAAGATCATTGCATTTGTCTTGCTTGTGTTTAGCTTTCATTTACGTCGTAATTGGACTGGCTATTTATATGCGATCATCATTTTAGTTGTAACAAATGTCTTCCCCGTAGATTTAGTGGCGTTCAATGCTTCGTTTGCCGGTCCGTGATCGCAACTCTATAAACTTAAGGCCCCAGCTGTAATATGCTTCGCGTACTATGTGACATATCCACTGCCAATATACTCGACCAGGAGTGAGCAACCTTTTTAATTCAGAAGCCAATTTATATATTAGAATTGTTTGGCGGGCCGCACATAGTTATTATATTGTATACCTTATATATTATAAGTATATATGCTTTATATGTTTGTATAATTATATATGTATGTTTGTATTTATGTAACTTTTGTTCACGTTTATTACCCGTTATGTTTACTTCTACTTTTTCCATACTATGTTTGTCTGTAAGATTGCCTTGTGTGATAAAGCCACCCTTTGTACTTTTTTGTTTATTATAATAAAACTATTTAATTGTACCCTATCGTGTACAATAAAGAATATTAAATTAAAAAATAAAATTGTTACACTTAAAAATAGCAATAATATAAGAATAAAAAAGCTAATGTTGAAAATAAATTATGTTTTCATGCATATAAATACAATTCAAAATTTCACACAGAATCGTCGCATTCATATAACAAGTTCCTGTGCGAGTAACTCGTCATGAACATATTGTTTTAGTTTACTATATACTACTACTTTGTTATAATAATTATAATAATAAATTGAAAGTCGATAAAATAAATTCATTTTTAGAAATGCTGAGGGGATCGCATAAACATGTTCAAAGATGCGCAAGCGCCCCGCAGGCCGCGTGTTGCCTATCCCTGCACTAAGGAATGACGCTTCGACCTTGAAGAGAAATCCTGAGCATGGCCCTTTCTATAGCTCATTGAGGACGATAATGCCTCCCTATCTCACGCTTCTTTTCAAAGGAATACCTTCGTGGTGTGTATATTCGGCCTGACATAGTGGTATTATAATACAAACACTTCAACTCTTCGATATACTGGTAGTCAATTTGGTATCGCTTGTCAAACACAAGCACTGAAGTTGACAATAAGCGGTTTTTCCAGAACAATTTTGTATCCAACAGATATTGATGCGTGTTAGTAACGTTTATCTATCCTATCTTTATATAAATACGGAGTGATTTGTTCAAAAGCTTTAAAGTGGTGACTGTAAAACTGATTGGTTGTCGATTCAATCAGTACAACTCACCCATAAATCATTAGTATAAATAATGAACAACATAATAATAGCATCTTAAGAAAAAGCGTTTTCGGAATTCAGATAACCTCGTATTGAAATGAATTATTATATACTATTTATTCTTGTATACTTTGTACTACCAGAAGTTATTGGATTGTTGCTTAGCAATAAAAAAAATAATATTTCATATTTCGGTAAGTGGTTGCCCAGCGGTGGATTTGCGTTCGTAGGCCTTGGATTCGATTCCAGGAATTACAGTCTTATATGTAATTATATAGAATTGCGACTGCAATAAGTCTCCATAGGATAGACAGCAGCGTCCTCTGCGGACCAAAATACAACACTTCGATCGCCAACCCACTTGCCCAGCGTGGTGGTAATGGTACATCTCCTCATATATATTTTTCGGGAGGACAGGCCTTACGTGGGCGTCTATGGGCAGAAACGACCACGTCGACATAAATAGATAAAAAATATAAGCGGACAACGTGCAATAAACGCATCGAATTAATCTATTGAAAACCATATTTCCCAGATCGCATTTCACGAATTTCAAATGTTAATTAGTAGCTCCGGTCATGCGTTTAAACGCGACGATATAGATAGAGTATCGGAGCCAATCGAACTGACTGCAGCTTTTAAACTTCAATTCTGTGGAATAGTTGATGGAATACGTGGCCGATTTTGTGGAAATGTCATTGAATTTACTTGTAATAAGACTAGATGTCTGTGTTTTCTGAAACAATCGCCATGGCTTGGTGTTAAACCTGCATTATAAATTTTACGTCTTTTTGATTCATATGTGAGATAAGGACGTTCACGGGCAAGTTGGGACGTGAGAGTTCGTAGCAGTATCACGCGTATTCTCGTTGTTTATAAATTTCTTTTCAGTATGATCCTTTTGTATTATTATTATATAAATACGTTATTTGAAATTGAATCTAAATTATAAATCCAATATAGAATCCTGTATAAACAAAAAAACTTTTGCACCTATAACTAATTATTGTATAGAGTAAGTATGAATACTTTTAAAATTTATTCCATTTTATGATGTTTTCTCTACTTAGAAAATAGTAAGAAAATATTTTAGGTAACGTTGTGGGGGGAGTTTGCACTTCTACAGTTATTATTACACGACAGCCGCACCGAGAGCGCTCTACGAACGCTTTCTTTTATAGACAAATGCATTTTAACGAGGTGCGGAAGTCGACCGCCCCGAACACTTTTTTGATTTAAGAATTCTCCGCGACTTATTCAAGAGCAGCTCTATTCTCTCAGCCGATGCGCCTTCATTATTCCTTTCTGCGAAGTAATTGCTATCCTTTTCGGTCTTGCCTCCCTTTCTTAATATTTTCTTGAATGCTATTTAAGAGAACGGAAATGAATAATTGACAAAAGGACAATTTTTGTAATAAAATAAATGCAACAGTTTCCGCGCCGTGATTGCTTTTGCGAAACAATAGGAATAGGGGCTTCGAATTAAAACAGGAACAATTGTACAATTTAAGTTAAAAGAGTAACTATTGAATTTCTTGTCATTTTCTTCTCGATAGATTCAACAATTAGTGGCAGTCACCGTATGACCAGTAATCGTGGCGATCTTTGGGTTTGGCTTATGCCTCGCAGTAGGCGTCTGTTGACTGAAAACACTAAGAAGATGAAGTATTCTGTGTTAAGTACATTTTTAGATTTATTACAAAAATTGTAAATGTGTATTCTGAGAAACCTTCCCCAGAATATACATTTACAATTGTATTATACGACAGTATTTTTAAAAAAGGCAGCTCTTAAGTCTAACCACACGTCCGATATTTATCATTATTATCTGTATATTAGCAACGAATACGTTAAAATAGTTTATAAATTTCTGTCAATTTTTTTTGATGATAACTTAAGAAAAAAAATGTAAAATAAAAAAATAAATTCAATTGTAAATGTTACTATATTATAACCTCTGAATGAACAGTAGAACCTAACAGTACAATTCTAATTATATTAAGATGTCACCGCAGTATATAAAAGGTTAGAAATATTTTCTTCAAGGAGTTCTCTACAAAACGCCATCATCGTCGTTGTATCCCAAAGACGCCGCCCACTACAGGGCATGAGGCTCCCCCAAAAATATTTATGAGGCATCATACCATAGTATTATGGTATGCAGAGGACGCTACTGCCCAATCTTTAGAGATTTGTTCGTGAGCAGTACCAATCTCATATATTTAATACCCAAAGTGTAAATTATGTAAGAGATTCAAATATCCAGGAAATCGAACCTAGTATTTAATGGAATCAGGCGTTACCTTACGGAAGTCCATCCTAAGCAAGAAAAGGACCAATATTTAGCCACTTCCGCACCCCTCCACGGGGCATGATCCGATTAGTGCCAAACACAGAGTCACTTTCGACTCTGTGTTTGGCACTAATCGGTGTAACATAACTCCTGAAGATGTCCCGTGGAGGGGTGAAACACGTGTTGAGTAATTTGGCGGTGGCGGTTGTGTGATTCGCATCGTTTGCCGCATGCGCAATTATCAGTGGGCTGGCGGGCGATGCACTTTGTTGCACGACTACCGCTGCATGTGCGGAAGTGGCTAAATATTGGTCCTTTTCTTGCAATCGAACCTAGTTCCTTGCCTTACTTCTCTACCGCTGGACTGGCGTCGCTCGCTGCACTTCTGTATAAAATTCAATATCAATTCGTTAGTAAAATATGGCCCAACGAACGTCTTCAGTTTTATGTTCAAAATATTTGCAAACTACATTTTAAGCAATATAGTCGAACAAAATGTGCTGCCATTGCGCGTTTCTGTACAACGCTTTATTGACTCTATTTATATGACTTTTATAACATACCTTCAAGTAGGCAAAGGCATTAGAGAGACTTGTTCTATATTTTTTCGATAACACCTTTAAAATTAATGAATATTATAATACGAAAAATTGTTATAACTAAAGTATATAAGTTTATGGAGATTAATAAAAAAATCTTTAACGCATTGATTTATGATATATATCAAATAACATTCCTTTTATAAGGCTTTCGCGGTTACGTCACCGGGTAATACACTCCGTCGGGAGCCGCGACGCTCCGCGGACCCGATATTTCATTTGAAGCGAGGACGGACGGCGGGCGCCCGATCGCCTCGCTCTGAATTATTCAACACTTGTTATTTGTACGGATGCTGTCAATTAGAGACAATGCGTCTCGTTACGGAGGCTTTTCGGCGACAGATTTATGACGTCATTAAAACGGGTACAAAGAAAACAAACGAATGTAATTGTCAATAGGAAACAAAATGAACGACGAACGAAAATGGGAAGTGAAATGATATACTGGCAATGTTGATAATTTAATTAGTATGTTAATAATTAAGAGCAGTGGTAGCCCAGGTGTAGGGAAGGAGACTTGCGATCGCAGATCGCGGGTTCTATTTCTGGGGTACAATATTGACTATTGCAGACTTTGTGCATTAAATATATGGAATTGCTACTGTGTACAAACAAGTTTCCAGAGGATGAGCAGCAGCATACCATAATAGCTTACTCCGATCGTCAATTCACTTGCCAAGCGTAGCGATTATAGCATATCCCCCATAGACATCTTTTGGGAACGATTTTGCCTGGTAGTGGATATTTAGGAACCGAAGGGAAGAATGAGAGATAATGTAAAGTCGGGAAATAAATATGGATGAAAATGAAAGATCTTGGGCAGTGTGTAAGAAGAACGATTAAGAAATCTTGAGATGATTAAAAGAAGAGTGCAGAAATAAAAGAAGGATGTGAAGTATGAAGGATGTATGCAAACACGTAACAATCTCTTCCTGGCTAGTTCCACAATCATAAAGTAGAAATAAAAAGTAGTAATGAAATGACGCAATTGAAAATATTAATAGAAATCGAATTAAAAAGAAAAAATGTGAACAAGCCTGAAATAAAATTTCTTCAACTTCTTTTCAACCGATAAACGCGCTCTGCACGATCTGCTCCAAAGATCGCCACGGTGACCTGCCCGCGCCAAACAACCTCCCACGATCTTAACACTGTCGACGGTCCACCTACAGAAGCACGACCACGTCGCGTCTACCGGCACGTGGTCCCTACTCGAGAACCTTTCGGCCCCAACGCTCTCGCTTGCTCTCTGGGCAACCTTTGGCATGCAAAGCCTATCATAAACGAACACGTCTCGGATCCGTATGCCATCATTGACAACATATGTGAAATTAATTTATTCGTAGAAAATCAAAAAGAATATGTAAAAATTTTATATATATGTATATACATATTTTCATATGTATATATATAATATACATATACATACATATATATATGTATATATATATATATATATATATATACATATATATATGTATATATATAATATGTATATTTATACATATATATATATATTTATATAATATGTATATATAAATATTAAAGTTAAAAAATAGTATATTTATTTAATGGAATCAGGCGTTACCTTGCGAAAGTCCATCCCAAGTAAGAAAAGGACCAATATTTAGCCACTTCCGCACATGCAAAGTAAGTAAATATATATACGAACACAAGTCTTTATCTTATTCTTAGTAGCGTAACGATCATTTCACTCCATATTCCTGGTGATATCACATCGACTTGACGGTTAAACGTCAAGATAACAAAAGTTACAAATAAGGTAGGCTTATGAAGTTCTAAGCGATTAAAAACTTAAGAATCATTTTATCTTTAATCCACTTAATACACTTAGAACCTTCAGTGCGACAACCCCACTACATCATAAGCAAATTATATGTATATAAGAAAAATATATATGTAGATACATTTATATAAAAATATTTTATCTTTAATAAATTTAATATATATATATATATATATATATATATATATATATATACACTGCTCTTTAAGCTAATTATATATATAAACATCTTACATAATACTCCCTCAGAATACAGTCGTGCGTTGGTAGGTTCCTGCGGCCTACGGTTATCAATACACGGCCGCACTCCGGCATTGAGTGCTGTAATTCAAGCGCATAAAAACCTTCCTTTAAACAAAAGCTAATTAAAAACACGCGCCGCGCGCGCCCCACAAAGGCCCATTGTATTCTATTATGCCTATTTAATTGGATTTTGACTTTTACGTTCAATACATTATTCTAGATGGTTGTTATTACTTCAGTTCGCTGCCATAGTCCAGGCGCTCGCTGCAGCGGTTTTGATCGACAATCAGATAGCTATAGGATTGTAATTGCGCATGAATTTAGTGCAGCTTTGAATGTAATAATTTGAGTCTTTGACCCAGGTAGCTTGTAACTGATCCTATTGAAAGTCTAGGAGAAAGACCTATGACAATAATTAGTCAGTCTTAAAAGAGCTGTCAATGTTGTCATAAGGTTTTACCATTACTTTTACAATTGTTTTCATTAAGCGAATAAATATTTAATTTTTAATTTTATTTATCATCATTCGTTATAGGTGTAAAAACTTTAAATGGGTGAATATATAGCTCATTCAATCAATAAATGTATGGTACAATCTAACAAATATCAGTCATTTCAGAAATCATAAATAACACATGTATTTTTAATATTTAGATTACTATATAACAAAATTAATCGCTGCTTACTAACTTCCTCTGCAGGTTTTATTTAATGGCCTCCGTTTATGTGGATCTCTTTTTACCCGTACTTACATGGGGCCGGGATATTACAATATCGGGATAAATATTTCTTTCAGTGTTTTTTATCAATCTTTTTCCTTTCATTCTTCATAATTTCTTATCCATTTTTTTACATCCTTCAAAGTTTCTCCCTGTAGGTTATTTTCTGCAAAAAGCTATAGGCGTATCGCATTATATTAGAAAAATAATGTAGTACATATATGAGTGATCACTTTGTACAAGGGGATTGAAAATAGTAAAAGACTTAAAGCCTGCGGCTGACAGATAAGTTATATAATTAACCTCATTATTGCTTTAAAATCTATAGCCTATCCGGTTGACTGCGGCTGGCTTTCTCAAATAGTGTGTGTACTTCACACAGCTTTGGGTAAAATTATTACATAATCTTGTAACATAACTAGAAAAAATATATATGAGGAGGACCGGAAAGTAATGTCGTTATTGAAAATTTATATACTGGATCGCAAATGGTTGTTGATAACGAAGGTGAATATATTGTTGATTACAAATAAAAACTTGTTATAAATGTTGTCGTGTAAATTTAACTTAAGAAAGCGACATTTTTTTTTTATGGTCCCCGCTATTGGGAGGCTCTCGTACCCCTATTTTGTTTGGGACAGGGACTTTATTTACAAATAATTATTCAGGGTTTTATTTTTATTCTAAACTCACTTTATTTTTTTTTCAATTTCTTTTATTCTTTCCTTTTAACCTTCACAATATCTTGCAATTTTTTTTGTTCCTTTATTCCTTCTCGAAAAAGCAAGAAAGCGACATTACTTTCCGGTCCCCTTAATATTATTATAACCAAGAATCTTGTATGAAATTAAATATAATTTTTAAATTATACATAAATAGACAGAGTAAACAAAGTAAATAGAACTACAATAAGATCTGTCTACATAAGCTTAAATCATTTCTAAATGCTTTGAACACAAATCTCTCGAGTTTGTTATGTAGCAACCAACACTGAAGGCTGTGTAGTTTCAAGACGCATGTGTATGTATTACTTAATCCAGGCTTTGTTTAAGAAGCGTTATGTACATATCGCCAAATGTTCGACACGCGTAATTAGGCTTAATTAGCGTGTTGCTGTCATGTAAGGTAATTAGGTGTAATTAGCGGTTGTCGTTCATTAGTGTATCGTTGTCCATCTGATGTCCCGAGAGGAAATGATCAATAATTTTATCTCATGTCATATCAATAGTTGAATATACACCCATTTTGATATGAGGCATCTCGAAATTAAGATTTATTCGTCATCACTGTAAGACATAGACTTCCTCTAAATATATCTATATACCCTTTTTGTAGTAGTTGTTTTGACTTTACTGCGCAATTTTTTTAATTGACCAGTGCGTCTCTTACAGGCTGCAAGTCCTCAGTCATGTTTTAAAAATCCGCGACATGGTTTTAGGTGCTATTTTCATCTCCCGAGACAAAAACTTTTGCTTTCTTTGAATTCTTTCCCTTACTAACTTGATTGCCTTCTAAGAAAAAGGTTTCTTAGAACGAATACTACGTAGTTGGCCAGATTGTTCTCTGTCACAGTCACAAGAGGTTTCATTGCACCTATCAATGTCCCGGTATACAAACATTTGACTGCTACAGCGTATGGAGGATTTCAATAATTATGTTTTGCGATATATTTAATATAATCTCATTATCACCACAATCCATTAACATCACAAAATATTGTACAATATATTGGTGCGAAAATAAGAAATTACAATAAACAATCATATAAAGATGACAGATTCCAAATTCAAAGGTAATATGTTGTTTATTAAACGGTTTTATTTAGTTCGACCCGTACGGAATTTATTTGGAACAAAATTAGAAATTGAAATTTAAGCACCTTCCCGTTCTCAGATTGATCTGAAATTCGGTACACACATTTAATTTAGACGAAAATACAATATAATAAAATCAATAACATTATAAATCTAAGATGGCCGCCGATACAAAATGGCGGATTACATATTTTTCCTTAACCCCTTCAATATGGGTATCAAATGAAAGGGCTACACTAGTAAAACACGATGATTATGTCAAAATTTAAAATTCAAGATGGACGCCGTTCCAATATGGCGGACTAGGTACATATTTTTCCACAACCACCACAAAATGGGTATCAAAAAACGGTTTAACTTAAAGGTTTTTTAAATGTACTTATTTTTAGTTATAACAGTATTTATGGCCAGACTGTATATGATATAGCTACAGATTATTTGATAATAAAAAGTTTTAGAGCTTCTACACTTATTTTTAATCACTCTGTATAAGTGGTCACTATGAAATTTATTATACTATACTTTTGATAGTACAAGGTCTGCAGGGACAGATAGTAAACTATAATTAATTTTAATAGTAGTATACTAAATTTAGCAATCATTTGACTGAGACCAAACGTATGGAAAATTTTAATAATTGTTTCTGGCGCCATACCTATTTCATGACATGCAATCGCAGCGATTCGGTTCTCTTTATTACCCACTCCATTTTAATTTCGATAATTATTTTACAATATATTGGCAGGAAAATTTGAAAATAAAGTTAGTAATCATATAAAAATGATAGGTTCCAAATCCAAAATTATGATTAGTTTATTTTTTAATTATAACAGTAT
Organism: Battus philenor; assembly: GCF_028537555.1. NCBI lineage: Eukaryota > Metazoa > Arthropoda > Insecta > Lepidoptera > Papilionidae > Battus > Battus philenor. Next base: position 245,982 of record NW_027181689.1, read on the forward strand.
TTATGTAACTAAGTATATTCATGTATCATATACGAATAATTATTAATATTTATATAAAGTAGAAAACAATGTGTTAAGCAATATAAATAAAATTTGTTTTTTTTTATTATTTATTTATTTAGTTTTCTTGTAAAATATATTATCATTAGTATAGCATTTCTCCTGCATCGTTTATTTACAGATGCAGCTGCTACAATTACTGTAAACCTAAATTAGATTATCTTCACAAATAAAAAAATGTACAGCAAAAGTGCAATGTATATCAGACATGGGACAAAATTCGATGCCTATTACTTTCAGACAATGTGTTCTTCTCAAAAAATGTATTGCAGTACACCTGTCGGTACAGGCCGGTCTCCCTGGCGTGGTTTTATAAAACACCCCAGTCAACGTACGCGCTGCTACCTGAAATAACCAAGTTCATTAGTGAAATTGTGTACGAGATTAATCAGATTTTCGCTAATTCAGTCCCGGTTTAAATTATACAGAGTCTGCTATATTTTATCTTTTTATGGCGCAGTCGTCGTGTGTGAGGGCAGCGTATTCTCTCTGTGAGTTACTTCATTAACTACGCTATGGTTATAGAATAGCTAATACGAAGCTTCTAGAAAATTCTTTTAACAGTGAAATCAAGATTTTTGTTTAAGATGTATGTCGTGTTGAAGTCATTCGTCACAAATTAAGTTCATTTATTTAATGTTTTGTATCGGGCTTAAAATATGTAACTTCAAATAAGTTTGAATTTTTAGATAAATTCTTTGATTGTAAGTGCAACCACCTAAAAACTATCCCGCTCGGTATATTATAGTAAAACGCCGTGCAGTCCTGACACTGAGACACATTTCACAAGACGCAACGACATTGAAATGAGCTACGTGCAAAACAATTGGCAGCAATTTGAAAACTAACCAACGTAGGAGATACCAATAACCATCAAAAATATCAAATTAGATAGACATAATTCTGCAGTTTCATTCGTCACTTCGTCACCCAGCGGTAATGTTTTCAAGGATTGTAATATTAGTCAGGTAAAAGCAATTGACAAAGATGTGAATAAATAAGTACATTTTGACAGTCAAAACTGAGGCCTTCCCGCGGAGGCCCTTGCGCTATGCCACTCCATGGAGCACTTAACCAATCTAAGATCTCGGAGGTTTCCCAACTACCGCAGAAAGTAGCGCAGGTCAGGCCGTTCCAGGGAGCTGTCAAGATTCACTACCTATAAAAGAGGTTTAGACCGAGCGAACGTTTCACGAAATTCCGGCGAAATAAATGAAATGAAATAAAAAAATAAAACGATTCATTTGCATCAATTAGTTCAAATGTCGAAATGAAATCGTCAAATTATCGGAAAGCGGCGGGACCTTTAACTTTTTTTTTAAATGTAATCCCGCCGAAGGCTTCATTTAATTAATACTCTTTTCGAGACTTTTTAATTAATGAAAACGTTGATATCGGTAGCAACAAATAAAAAGGTCGCCGCTCCTCCGTCCCGCGAGTGAAAGCTCCGCCTACAAATAAATAAAGTGAAGCTTTTAAATTATATTTTTCCGAAACATCATGTCTGTCAGAAAAGCGCATACTTATATTCTAAATACACAAGATAACTGGTTCATATGAATGAAAAGCTTGAAACCTATTTCTAATCAACCTGTATAAAACAATCACTCTGAAATAAGAAACATACACAGGCCAATAACTTCCGACAGCAAAACAAAATTCAATATATAGTTACCTCAATTTTTGGAACGCTCTTAATTATTATGTTATCAATACCTTATTAATTTTTGAAACGATTCAATTTTGAGTAGGGTTTACCATAAATTACCAGCAAATGGGCTATTTATTTATTGATTTATTTATGTGCACCAGCAGAACACTAACCTTAAAATTACATTAAAAGTTACCGCTTAAATAAAGGCTTTGTAGTGTTCCTTTGTAGGTGACACAACATTAAAAATTGATAAGAAAAAGGTTGAACAGAAAAGTGATCGCTGGTGAGAGAAAACAAGGTTTATATTCTTCTTTGTAAAGGTATACCTATAGTCAAACTAGTATATAATGACCACATATCAAACCAATATCTATGTTAAGGCTCGTGTCCAAGATATACACGAAGTATTTACAAAACCAACAATCCGTCGTGCACGCGACGGAGCGGCTGCGAGCGACGCGGACAATGCTAAGCAAATACATTCCGTTATTAGATCAAACGTCTGAGACAGCGATATATATAAAATATATTTTCATCCCCTTCCGACTCGAGTGTTATGTCCGGTGTATACAAACGGACTGCGTGTAATTCGATAAAATCGTATACGTGTGTGTGCGCGATGATTGCTCATGTGATTTGCTTGATTTACTCGAAACGAGATCGTAGCGGGTCTACGAACCCGGAGCTACGCAAATACGTAGCGAAAAGAAATTTTTTATCAAGTTCAAATGACATAACGTAAATGCCTTACTAAAATATGCTTATTTCTTATCGAAAAGCTTTGTAGGTTTGTATTTATTCTGTATGCATTTGATTCTATGTGATAATTATTTATTAAAAAGACATCACAATAATTAAACAAATTACATTCAATGAATAAACATTACATATTAACGGACCGGTAAATGCACCCAAGGAACCCACGCGCGAGGTGGACAATCGACCTTTTTAAGGTCGACCAAAGACTCCATGTGCAGGCTACCACTAACTGATCCATTGGAAATATATTAGGAAGGACTATATCTGTTTACAATCTTCAAATGAAATTAAATTATAATTACGATTATTCACTAGCATTCATGTCTATATAAGAATGCATATTTATATATATCTATATCTTCTTCTTTTCAGTCGTAGGCCTGTCCCAAAAGTCGTCACGATGACCGGTCCAGAGCTGCATCCAGTCACTTTCTGGGACCTTAAGACATGCCATACTGGCTCATGATTGCCACTCGAAGACCTTCCGGCCCCAAAGACCATTATGACGAGAAATTCTTCGATCTACGTCGTAAATTGCTCTTTTGAAAAGCCAAAAACATGACAATATTTTCATTACAAGGTGTATTATCTCGTGAACCTTTATCAAGTAGATGGTTGTTTTAAAAAAAATTAAGCCTGTTTAATGCCAAGTCTAGAACAGGCTTTGGAATCAAGTCTTAACAGCGTTCACTTAATATTAAAAAGGATTTTCGAACTCTTCGCAAGCGGAGAGCCTAATTAGAAAAGAAAACAAAACGCAAGAATCGGTGATTTTTGAGGGAGACCTATACTTTATAGCTTTCAGCTGATATGTTAAAGAATGGTTTAATTTATTGCAGGATCCTCTCGGTGAATATTTGGCTTCTGAACGCTGCGATAGAGCGAAAATGTATATACTCGTATAAATGACATCTTAAAATCGTATGTTAGCAAGGCTGTGGTTGATTATAATTTGAAATAAAGATTTTTTAATTTTGTACTGTCATTAAAAAAGTCTAGAGTTTTGTCACATGTATTGCAGTATGCCATGTATATTGTAAACGGTGAGTTTCTCTCCAATTTGGTTTTGTATCTCGCTAGTTTAAATGTATTATATTTAATGTGATGCAGTTAAGTCTGTGAATTTACTTTTCATACTAATTCTTATATCCTTAGTAAATTCTAATAATAATTTTCATTATGTCTTTATCAAATCTTTAATTATATAAGCTTTATATTTAGTAAATTAAAAATATTTAAGAAAACTTTACTAACAATATCCATTTATAATATTACTGTTAGTAGTATTTTTGCACAAAGAATCTCATGCTGTGACCATAAGCCGGTGGACGTGGCATGGGCAGACCCTCGCTTGGTGGACCGACGCTGATATGATGGTAATTTTAACATACTGTAGTTCTGTATATAATCCATTTTACCAAATACATTATTGTAGAATTGAATTTGTTCTGAAGAGATACCTTTATCACGTGTAACATACGTAATAAAGGAATCATACTTAAAACGTTGCAGCATTATAAAAAGAAGACATTCAAGGTTCAACGAAAAATTTTTGATCTAGAGTACAAATTACTATACGGTGAAAATATTCTACATAAAATATTTCAGTCAATAAATATAAGTATACCATGTTCCTGTAGTTGTATGGCAACCGCATAAAATTTGAAGCGGCAAGGAGCGAACATAATTAGGTTAAAACTCGCCTGTGTACAGAATGATTTTCTTAGTAAACTTGATACATTATAATCTCGTTTTTTATAGTTCGGTGGCTTTAGTGAAGAATATATTAAACGAAATATAATTGTAGATGCTTATTGTGGTTTAATATATATAAATATATATATATATATATATATATATATATATATATATATATATATATATATATATATATATATATTATATTTATATATATATATATATATATATATATATATATATATATATATATATATTATATTTATACGTACTATGGCTATCTGCAAGAAATTGCCTCGTGTGATAATGGGCGGTCATTGTGCTTAACTACTATGCAATTATGTATATATTTTCTTGCTTTTAAAATAAAAAGTATTACATTATACTAAATTAATAACAAGTTAATTGAGTAGGTAAGAAATATCTGTTTTTTTTGCACCAATTTGCTAACAGAAATTAACAAAAAAATTTAAAGTACACCATATATCCAAATACTTTTCTATTGGTTTTCTTACGCACTATAAATCTTGCACATTTATATCTGATTAGGAAAAGTGGTAAGGCCTTCCGCAGCGAGGACAGATATGTTCGATATCTCTCGCCGCAAGACATGACAGCTTAATGCTTCACGGCGAAAGCTCCGGAAATGAGCGTCGTTATTCGCAGCCCACTTCGCGCGAATGAGCTTTTTTCACCTTAATATTTTACAAAGCTTAATCGTGTCATAAGGAAAAATTCGTACGTAGAATAGGTTCCCGGGCCGCGTGCGGATGTCAGCTGCTTCACCCGCGGCGCGCGTCCCTCGTCAGATTCTAATTCCAGACACGTCGCAATAAATTCTCGGGCAGCTTTGCGGCCTCGTAGAACACTGCGCCGTAGACACATCGGCTTTTATCTGAACGGAGGACTTGATTTGTTCCACGTTTCGAACTCGCTTCATATTTTATTACTATTTGATTAAATCCAGTAACACACATTTACAGTTTACTTTTTCAATACTATTTTTATTGATAAATTCTCCGTTTCCTCTATCTACAATGTTAAAAGCTTTATAAACAGTAATTACTGGTTATAAAGCTTAGATCATTGTCTTTAATAAAGCTCGCTTAGCAACTTTTAAGACCCCGAAAGATTGTTTTTATGAATCGACAATATTAAAATCGACGACAGGTTTTGCTCAGCCCGTATATAGAACTTCCCGCGACCTCAACAGGTCTACGAAGTGGAGAACCTACCTACGCCGCGTCTATCGGTAAGTGATCGCCAGTCGAGAACCAGCTTCAGCTTCCACAGCCATAGGTAGCAAAAGATTTGCGCCGCACACAAATGAGCAATTAATTGAGCTTTGTCAGTAGCCTAGGTTATTTATCAGGTCTCCTCGTTTCTGATTTTATCTCGTAACGAATCTCCCAGCATATTTTTCCTGGATACTCTGACGTCGAACAGCCAGGGTCACTGGATGTCCTACAAGCTGGTGCGTGGAAGCCTCTTTACACCCCTCCAACTACAGTGGCTTCTTTTCGTACCTGCACCAATGCCAGATGAAGGACCGACCGGCATGTGCGGTCCAGATTTTCAAAGGTACATATGGCGCAGGTGTGAGCTAAAGACAGAGCTGGGCAAAATAATTGACCTTAGCGAGCTGCCGGAGTTCCTCTTCGATGGAAAGGTAGAACAGGCACTAGGAAAAGCATAGATTTAAGTAAAAATATAAATGATAGGCAAACTAAATACGAGTTGAAAGTTTTCTGCCGATTCATGGTAGTGGTATAAACGAACTTGACACACCAACGCCAAAAAAAAACTCTCTATTTAACTCACATGTAACTCGATGAACAAGTTTTCATTAGCCAAGGCTACGGTATATTGACAGGTTTAAGGATGGTCAGCAACCACGAGGCTCAGGGGCTATAGAGCGAAGCGGTCATCGATGTCCGTGAACAACAGACACTCGCGAGGTGTATAACAGTGTCCATCACGCGGCGGTAGAAATATCACGTCACACACGTGCGTGTGTTGCACGGACGAGACTCAAGATGCGATCGCAAGGTTCATCGATGTAGCGAATACGGCAACCGCCGCACAGGCACTGGCGCACAACCTGAGGAAGGCAATATGGAGTATGGGATGAGGAAGTGATCGTACGAAAAGTAATTTAAAAAATTGGACATTGTAAGATCGTCGTTAAAATAGAAAATGTAAAAACAAAGGCACGGATGATATAGATACTTATAATAACAAAAAAACAGACGTGACAAAAAACTATCTTATTGGAAATGTATGAAGGTACAAATGAATAGTCAGACAAAGTATGGAACTGGCGCGGCAATGTGCTTTTGTTTCTATCCCATATAAAAATGTAAGCTTTCATTCGTCTCCCTCTCCGCTCGCGTGTCAAAGGGAACACAGTCGTCGGCGCGGGGCCGCGGGGCCGCGGAAGCGTGAGAACAAAAAAATCTTATTGTTTTTTTTCCCGCGACATAAAGGGAGATCCCCGCTTTGATCGCTCAAAGGAAATTTATTCAGACGCCCGGCCCGTAATCGCGTCAGCCTCCGCCGCAAATTGCTTCCCGCGCGCGACCAACCAATAAATGGTAATGAAATCAAGCCGAGCGACATTACGACGAGACGTCTGCGAGAGCTACTCGATGTTCCGGCCGATTGCGACCGCAAACGGCGAAACCTCTCCTAATTAACTACGATAAGTGACGTCATCTCTAGTGTCAACCACTTCCTAACCGTCGTTGTTGTAAATGTGGTCAATTTACGGCGTCGCATTTTCCTCAATTATTTTCTAAAGTACTTTAATTTGAGGCGAATCGCAAACGAAAGAAACGGACACTGTTAAGCGAACTGGTATGGTAAAGTGGGCGTTGCACACAGCACGCGGAACAAGTGTTGTTTCAGCGATCTAAGAGCTCGGCGGCTTCCTACATACCATGAAACTATAGTGCCTAACTACTCAAGCAGAGGTTCCTTAATTAGCCTTCAAGGTGCATTGCCTTAAAAGAGGTAGGAGGTATAAGCTACGCGCCCTCTACGCCCTATCACCTTAAATCCGAGGATTCTGAAAATACAATTTAGGTAGCGGAGTGGACTAAAAAAGTCACCGTCCACAACCTCACTACGGATTATGTCTAGCTAGCGTAATACTAAAAGCCTACAAATTAACTTGAAGTACGTGAGATATAGGCTAAACCACACATAGTCATAGCACTTAATGTAGCTGTAGCCTGTAGATATTTATATCAAAATACAACGTAATTCGTAGCAAGCGTAGCACGAAGCCGGCCGCCCGCGGGAGCCGGCTCACATTACGCACAGTCACGGCCCGTCGATCTCATCGAAGCTAAACAAAAGGTCGCGAGGGCCGTGCAAACAAACCCTAACATTATTTCACACGTTTTTTGTTGCAAAAAAATACGAAGAGGCAATTTACCGCGAACGCGTTAAAAGTATAACAACATATCATTGGATGTTTTTGTAGAGCGCGCGCTAAATGACTGCTTTGTTTGAATGAAGCTGAGTTTTCATTCGTGTGAACAAATACATAATCTAGAAGCGCAGAGATTCCGGTTCCTCGCCCGATGTTACAACAACACATTCACAGTATCGCAACGAAACAGTTTTATTTAAATACATTGAAAAAATATACAAGCGCTTGGTTTAGTTTTTACTAACACAACTTAACAACAATATGTGTTTAACAACAACTAGTCAATCACAGAGCATTCAGTTATAGGTGTTCAAGCTTTAAAATACCTCTGTGTTCGGCACTAATCGGTGTAACATAACTCCTGAAGATGCTCCGTGGAGGGATGAAACACGTGTTGAGTAATGTGGCGGTTGTGTGATTCGCATTGTTTGCCGCATACGCATTTATCAGCGGGCTGGCGGGCGGTGCTTTTCATTGCACGACTACCACTGCATGTACGGAAGTGGCTAAATATTGGTCCATTTCTTACTTAGCCATCCTAAGTATATATGTATAATCAGGCGTTACTTCCGCGAAGTAACGCCTGATTCCATTAAATTAAAGTTTTAAAATGATTAATTTATATCTTGTTTGCATTGAATTAATGTTTCAAGTAACATATCTACAACATAGTACGAAAAAGCCTTTTAAAATTCAAATTAAAACATATCAAAAATAATTACTGTTTACTATCTTTTTCTGCAGACTTTATACTGCCAGAAGTTATTGGCCAGTCGCATTTCAATAGAAGAACCAATTAAAATAGCGAAATTTCTATTGGAATATATTACAGTGAACACTTAGTGTCATTGGAAAAAGTTTTATGATTTTAGGGATTTTTGTGGAAAGCTCTTTAAAGCAACACCTTTAAAACTTTTATATCTATATCTAAACACCTTGTATATAAACTTTGTGTATGAGTGTACTAATAGCACAAGAAATAAAGATCTTATTAAACCCTTCCCTTTTCTTCATAAGAATATTAAGTCCTATAGACGCTTTTAGCAATACTTCAAAACAAAATGTGTTCAAAAATCAATGTAAACCTCGGTAGTAAATTGTATTAAGAATGTTTGAGCAAATTATCACAAAAAATCGTTTGAAAAATTAGTGATACCTCTTTTAGTCACCATAAATTATTGATTTATTTAACACGTAACTTTATTATACATGTTAGAAATAATATACATGATTACATAATAAAAGTACTAGACCTTTTGTCTACTTTGTCTACAACGGGCGGTCTTATTCTACGAGGCAATATCTTACAGACAACCATAGTATGGAAATAATAGAGGTGTAAATAACGGGTAGTTAACGTGTACATATAGACTAAATATACATACGTATATTATTGCGTATATTTATTTATTTATGCATATAATAAATACATAAATATATATACAATAATAAATAAAAACATAAAACTAACTTGAATCGCAATAGAGAAAGAAAAAACTTAAATGGAATAATGAATAAACAATCAACGGTCTAGTAAATATTTCCTTCCACTTTTGGTTATAAGGCAATCATTTTAAAAAGTTCTTTTAACATGAAATGTTTAAGTAATACAGCTACGGTAAAACATTTTTTTAGTTATAATACTGTTTGCCTAGGAGCGGTCACCGTGGCGATCTTTGGGAGAGGCCAATGTCGTCCAGCGGCTGAAAAGAAGAAGAAGAATACTGCATGAGAATGAACTGCATCAAAAAGTGTATTGAAAACATTGGCGATAGTGATATGAAATAAAATAATATAAAAATAATCTACTGTGTACTATTCTCAAGTTATTTAATAGGGGTCTAAATTTGATTCTAGATGTATAATTAACTTAATCACGCTTTTACATTTAAGGGAAGAGTCATGGCGTGTATAAGAGATGACTATAGTAAGAGATTTCATAAAAGCCATGTAGCATAACAGATGGCAGCCGGGGCTTTAAGCGAAGAACATTCTCCCTCTACGTGAAAGTCGGAAGGCACTGAATTAATGCTGCAATCGGTTCTATGAATTCGCTGAAATAAAAATTATTCAGCTTTTCTTGCAGCAAAATCAGAAATTTTAGCCTTCACCTTCACTTTACTTGTTTAAATAAAATAATAAAAATATATAGTTAAATATATATATATATTTCTAAATGTCGTATATCCTAAAACAATCTCGATTACTCGTTAAGTGACGTAACATAACAAAGTATCATAGCCTGCTCGCATAACACAATACAATCTGTAACAATATCACGATAAACGGTAATGGAAATAATGCAAACAAATTACGCCGTACGGGGATCATAAACAGGGCAGCGGGCGGGTGCTGAGGTGGAGCATAATGCGAGCAATTTCCTCGCCGCATTAAACTGTAACACGCTGTTTAGAAATATGAATCTATTCGTCGTAGCCTTTTTATACAGCCTGCGGGGAAGTGGCTGCTGCGGTATTGTTTACGTCCACCCGGCGTCGCCCGGCCCGGCCAACTAGAACCTACCGCGTACTTGGATAAAAAATTAAACATAGCATAACATTAAACATATAATTAAATAAACATAAATTAAACATAACATATTAGACATGTTAAAATGTAATAAAACAATAGATAATAAGTAATAGTTTTTAAATGTACGCAGAGAATGTAAATTAATTAGAGAATAAGTACTATAAAATATAAGTAAAAGTTGAAAAAAAAATGTTACACTTTAAGTAAAAAAGACTGGCAGTAGTCGGTAGAGGATACAGATGGCAACTTAGAAATAAAAAAAACACTTACCCAGCAACATTGCGATTGCCTTTGCAATTGGAAGGATAATTATAACTTAAATATACTTTTTACACGCCTGTCATCAGATTCCACTATTTATAATTAAAAACTACACAAGGATCCGTCAGTTTTCAATATGGATCAAAAATATACAACAGGTATTTGAAAAGAGATACACAGTTTTTAATAAACTTGCTTTATTTATGGCTTGAACATGGTTTTGCTATATGTAATTAGAGACACAAAAAAATATAACGACTGTAATCATGTGAGCGTGTGGTAGCTCAGCAGTAAGGACTGAGACTCGCAGACCCAGGTGGCAGGTTTGATTCCCGGGATACAATGCTTATACAACACTTTGTGCATAAATTATATAAGAATGTCACTGTTCGCCAACAACTTTCTAGTCGAATTCGAATGCCGGTCTGGCGTTAAAATCAGGGAGGGGACAATAGCCTCCCTGATAGGCGGAAAGGAAACTAGGGAAGAATTCCTCTCATGCTGCAAGAAAATAATTAAAAAAGTTATACAAAAAAATAAAAATTTAAATAGACAATAAGAAAAAAGGTGATATAATGTAACTCAAATGTGATATAAAGTGTGATAAAAATGTAAATGAAAGAAAAAAGATAAAATGTAACAAAAAATGAGGGAGGAATGAAAGGACACAGAGCAAAAGTGAAAGAAAGCAGAATTGTGGCATAAAAGAATAGAATGAAAGATTATGTGAAGAATGAAAGCAGAAAATAAAAATAAAAAATTATGTGAAAAAAAAATTGCCAATAAAGACCCTGTCCCACCTAAGATAGGGGTACGAGAGGCCCTCAATAGCAGGGGCCATAAAAAAAAACAACTTTCTAGAGGATGAGCAGCAACGTCTTACAAATACTGTGATACTACCAGATTAGGCTATATCCTCCCATAGATATCTTTGAGGAAGTCCTGTACCTGGCATATGAACTTTATTGTAAACATAGACTAGGAGAGCAGCAATTGACATGATTCATTCGCACAGTCATGTCAGCTGAATGAAGACTAATACGAAGCATAGGCCTCCCGCGAAGATCCGCAATAACCACTAATTAGACATAAATATATCATTTGATTTCTTTCAGTCGTGGGCTCTTAGTGGATTTGTTAAAACGGGTCTATTGATGAGTGCTATAAATTCAACCTTTTTAAAGTTTTTACACCTGTAACCAACCATTTATAAAAGCATCATTGAGTTAAGCTGACATTAAATAACTTTGTTTGGCACTCTGTGTTTGGCACTAATCGGTGAAACATAACCCCTGAAGATGCCCCGTGGAGGGGTGAAACACGTGTTGAGTGATTTAACGGTGGCAGTTGTGTAATTCGTATTGTTTGCCGCATACGCATTTATCAGCGGGGTGGCGGACGGTGCACTTTGTTGCACGACTACCACTGCATGTGCGGAAGTGGCTAAATATTGATCCTTTTCTTATTAAGGATGAACTTCCGCAAAATAACGCCTGATTCCATTAAATATTAAATAAGTTAGTTTAAGTGACTCTTGGTTTTAACCACAAGCAGTAGACAAACCAATGGACTGTCAGTTGAACTTGTGTTCTCTCTTATTTATCCACGATTCTATCATTGTTTTTATTCACAGCTATAGGTCGTTCATTTCTGTACAAAGACATCTCTTATATTTCAATCTTTCAATATCCTTAACAATTTAACTAAAGCATAATATGCCATGTAGGATCTAAGACATTTTGTGATTGTCATAATGTTACAAATATTGAAATCATAAGAAATATGTTACAGAATAGTAAACTGAGTTACAAACTCGCCCAACCCGTAATAGAACAAGTCAGAGCCGTAAAGGCCGCGCCCGCTGGAGACGCATTACGTCACGCGGAGGAAAAACGGAATTTAGTGTGCGTTTTATAGCCTCTTCATGATATCACCCGGACCCTAAATCTCAGTTAAATTTACATCCGCCCGCCCACCGAGCGCTCCGGCAAATTGAAAGATTACGTAGACGTTTTGTCGCATGCGAACCTCGCGACGCTTCCTTTCACTATTACGAATAAAAATCATAGAAACGATCGATATATTACTTATGATATTTCGCTTCACTTTTGTGCTTTTTGTGCTTTTACTATCATCATCATTATATCCATTGAAAAATAAATTTATGGAATAGGCAAAAGTAAAAGTACAATCGGCGGTTTTTCGCGAAAAACAGCCAATTCTTTCCATATAATCATTTTCTGAACTTATATACCAATTGTAATGCTACATTACATTTTTACAAATAAACATTTACAAACGATGTCCACTTATAACTATTGTGACGTCTTTTAAATATATATATATACAAAACTATATTGCATTTATACCTTGGTAATATTCACAATGCGCAATCGAGTGCAGCCAGGCACAAGGCCGCTGTCTCTATGCCTTCAGCTACACCGCACCTGTCCCTTAAACAATACAGTTCCACATTTGTTACATTACAACATCACGAGTATAGAAGGAAAAATAGAACTAAAGTAAGAAAAGGACCAATATTTAGCCACTTCCGCTATTAGTGCCAAACACAGATTTACTACAGGACACATAATAACTCCTGAAGATGCCCCGTGGAGGGGTGAAACACGTGTTGAGTGATGTGGCGGTGGCGGTTGTGTGATTCACATTGTTTGTCGCGTACGCATTTATCAGCAGGCTGGCGGGCGGTGCACTTTATTGCACGACTACCACTGCATGTGCGAAAGTGGCTAAATATTGGTCCTTTTCTTACTTAGGATGGACTTCCGCGAGGTAACGCCTGATTCCATTAAATATAGATCTAAAGGTTATCGAGCGATAGGAGAGCTCGGTAATTCAATATGTTAAGTATTAATATCTCTTTTCTTCGACTCACGACTCCTCTATACTAAGACCGGTCGGAAGAGCCCTCGATCCATTGTCTTCCGAAGACCTAAATATGAACGCCTATAAACCTCGTGGGACTGTTTATATAAGTAATAAAATAGAAAGATCAAAATGTGATAAATTAAAGAAATTGTAAAGAATGAAAGGAGAATGATAAATAAAAAAATACACACAGAAAAATATCTAACTAAATATTGTGAGACCCCAAAAAAGGAGCCATTAAAAATAATATATACCTTGTGGTCAGACGTGTTACTCTGTGCCTGCCGCTTCGTGACCTCCATAGAATCTTAAGGTTTATCATCGCAAAACTGTATAAAATTAACTTAATGGTACTTTAATGAAGATGCAACTTATGATTACATTCAATGCATTGTTTTGATTATAATCTGTTCAGACCTTAATTTAGATCATCCTTTTAGTACAAAACCAACTGTTCCTGCAGACAATGTACTATCAGAAGTTATAAAGCCTGGTGCATTACAAAACAAAGTATATGTGACATGTTTCACAGTAATTTATTTATAAGTTAAATATGATATAAATTGATCACCTTGTGCTCCACTAATGCTGAATGATGCAGCTATTTAGTGTTCACTTATGATTAATATTATTATTTTTGCTAGTTTGTCGATATTTAATAGACTGCATTTTTATAATATGCCTCGGAATTACACCGTCAGACGACAAGACGTACGGATTCATGACATTCGTACACATTAGAAAGCCTTTCTACCCGCACTAAGCCTTTGCTAATACTTTTATAGTGCGACGGGCTAAGGAGTTTAACAACCTACCAATCTCATTATTTCCATCCAACTATAACTTGCAGGCATTGTTCCCTCGTATACCTCATCATAGTTTTGAAATTAGACGATTTTTGGCAGGGTATGAGGATACTTTTTTACGTAAACGAACATAAATAAAATATAATTTTATACATATATTTACGTCTTTAAAATAGATACCGATAAATTTTTATAAGTTTTAGTAATGTTTCCGTTAGTAAATGGGACATTACTAGATCATCAGACCATTAATTTCTTCCATACAAATAGCTTGCGAGTTACGTGTACCTTTTACAGTGTACAGTCCCAGTTGAAACGCAGCTGGGGTCTTATAAAAGTGCGTTTGCTTCCAGAGTCAATTTAATTACAAACAAGTCGAGCCGCAGACGACCAGCTCAGTCGCAAAACCCTCAAGCGGAACTAATGGATGCCGCGCACGTAATGTGTTTGACAGAATTGCATGCGCCCCAGATACCCGCGCGTCATTTTCCGAAGTAAGAAAATAAAGAAAAGTAAGTCTGACCCTCTTTTTACTTATCTGCGAGCCGCCCGCGCCGAATACAAATGTTCTTCTTGCGTCACTTGAGCGTGAAGTTGGCTCACCGACGCTCTCGGCGAAAGCTGCCGCGCGCGACTCGAGGTAATTCCCGCGCCGCGTCTACAGGCTCCGTGATAATGTGCGCACCCGGCAAATGTTTGTTTTGTTTCGTACGCGTCTTATTTACTCCATAACTGGATTCGTACTGACAAAGTTATTGCTCTGACTAAACGAATATGAAGCTATGTGTATATGTAATTAAACATAGTATTTACTTTATTTTACTTTTCGCCTTTTTTGTACGAACACTACATGGCCAGATCTATTTTTGTCACAATCAAAGGAGGTTTTATTGGTGACCTTAATTCTTCTGCGGACCTCCTCTTTTAAATAATTAATAGTAAAGAAATTTAACAAACAAATCTCCTTAATTCTATTTACATCTAATGTGAATGTTGAGGGAAATGAATTTATCCCACGAACTTATATCTGCACGAATCTCGCAGCGTTGCGAGCGCACAAGCAAGCTCGGCATTCGATTACGTCTGCCTCACGGAGCTTTGATATTTGTTTATCTCAGTACACAAGCAATAATATTCGCTTTGAACGTCTCCCACGGTAATGCGGTTGTCCGAAGCCTGATGAATTGCTTACATGAATATTCCCTTAAATGTTTCATAATTTCATAAACATTAATATTATTATTAAACATAATTTAGAAATAAAATTTTCTTTTAATATATTTTTATAAGACCCGATGTAATATAAACACTGTTTTATATGATTTATTCGATCATCTTACAACTTACACCTAGTACAGTAAAAAAGGAATTTTTATTCATCATCACAGTCATATCATTCGATGATCGCTATAAGGCATAGGCCTCCCCAAACATCTTGACTATGACCAGTTTTGCATTTCCGGCATCGGTCTTACCTGTGGTCTGTCTACTTTTCGAGGGCCCTCCCTCGTAGCATCTAGCACACTACTATTATTTATTAATATACAGTACATTAAAAGGTAAAAGCGGTATGTAATGAGGAATGAAAGGTGATAGAGTAAAAGAGAAAGATAGCAGAAATGTGACATGAAAGAATAGATTGAAAGAGTATGTGAAGAACGAAAGGAGAGAATGGAAATAGTAAATAACTATGTGAAAAAATAAATTGCCCATAAAGTGCCTGTCCCACCAATGATAGGGGTACGAGAGGCCCCCAACAGCGGGGGCCAAAAAAAAAGGTAAAAGCGGATTCTGTGAACTCCGTCAATGTAAAAGAACAGAAATCAGCCTGATCGACCATCACTTTGAGCGCTCGCAGTAAGTTAATGTTAGTCTGAAGCACATAAAGAAGTAGCAGCTCACACACACATTAGAACTACAAAACCCTGCAGCTTTAAAGGGCCTAAAATTATGTATTTTATAGCGCATCACTTTAAATAAGTAATCCAAGGAAAAAATGGAAAAATTTCTAAAAAAAAATTAAGTAACAAATCATTTTCTTACTACACCACAAAGAAAATTAAAACACCTATCATAAAAAGTCAAACATCCAACGTAAATTATAAAACAATAATTAAAATTTAATTAATTTACACTACTTAAGCATACGATTTTTACTCTATGTAAATATTAATAGTTATGCGTATATAATACGCATACTTAGTCTAGCCATAAACACTGTTCTAATTAAAAATAAAACAGAATTGCTTTTTAAATTTGGAACGTTATCTTTATATGATTGTTCATTGCATTTTATTATTTTCACTCCAATGAGGCCACAAAGAGAATCGAATCGCTGCGATTGCATTACATAATATAGGTACGGCACCAAATATTTTTTTTAAATTCTCCATACGCTAGGTATAAATAAAATGTTGGTGTACCGGGACATTGACATGAAAAAATAAAATAAAACCTTCTTTGATTGTGACAAAAATAGATCTGGCCATGTAGTGTTCGTACAAAAAAGGCGAAAAGTAAAATAAAGTAAATACTATATTTACTTACATATACATAGTTTCATATTCGTTCAGTCAGACCAATAACTTTGTCTGTACGAAACCAGTTATGGAGTAAATAAGACGCGTACGAAACAAAACAAACATTTGCCGGGTGCACACATTATCACGGAGGTTGTAAACACGGCGCGGGAATATCCTCGAGTCGCGCGCGGCAGCTTTCGCTGAGAGCGGCGGTGAGCCAACTTCACGCTCAAGTGACGCAAGAAGAACATTTGTATTCGGCGCGGGCGGCTCGCAGATAAGTAAAAAGAGGGTCAGACTTACTTTTCTTTATTTTCTTACTTCGGAAAATGACGCGCGGGTATCTGGGGCGCATGCAATTTGTCAAACACATTACGTGCGCGGCATCCATTAGTTCCGCTCGAAGGTTTTGCGACTGAGCTGTTCGTCTGCAGTTCAACTTGTTTGTAATTAAATTGACTCTGGAAGCAAACGCACTTTTATCAGACCCCATCTGCGTGCTGCTGTCAGCTGAGTTCCAACTGGAACTGTACACTATAAAAAGGAACACGCAACTCTCAATCTGTATGGATAAAGGTAAATAGTCTGATGATCTAGTAATGTCCCATTTACTAACGGAAACATTATTAATCTTATAACAACGTTTCGTTATACGTAAACATGTGTATAAAAATATATTTTTTTAGTGTGCATATTAACAAGAATCCTCATAGCTTATCGAAAATATGGAGACGAAAATTATAAAGAGGCAGCCATAGCGGAAAATTTTCTGTATTTTATTTACATAGTTATTCATTAACAATGAAGAAAATTAAAATTATCAAAGAAAACAAATACATAATATGCTACATACAAATTAAGTGCTTGATACGTAGCAGCAAATAATAAATGTAATTTTTGAAGAGTGACCTAAAAGACTAAAAATTGGAAAAATAAAAAAGGGGGATTTTCTGTTACAGTATAATAACCTGTCATTGGCTATTAAACATTCGCATTAGCAAAAATTAAAAAACGTAGTCTAACATAAAGCATCACAATAATGTGATATTTTCTAGAATCTTGCGAATCGCGTGGTATAAAACTTATTTCTATACAATCATTACCAAGGCAAACAACTTAAAGTTCAGAGTATGTTTCGCAGGCCTTGGAGAATCGACAAAAAGTAACAAAATATTTATTTTATTTTATTTAAATCAAAATTTCTTGTATTATACTACAGCATATCATCTAGAAATGTTTTTTGTAAACTAAACAGGTTGATTTATTATAGTCATAAAAGATGTTAAACGGTAAATATATAGCTATCTGTTGGCGAAAAGCACTAAAATTTTTCTTCTTTTACTAATTGCGTTGTATAAAGTGACCACTCAAAAATAGGTAAAATTTTGTTTTCGGGAATGCTACAGATCTATAATTTCTGGCAGTACAACCTGCAGGGACAGATTATAAACATTTTAATATATCATAAACCGAATTTGAAAATGATTTTTTAATATATTATTGCAATGTTGTTTATTATTTATAAAACTATTGATTTTTAATAGGATGTAGTAATATTCTAAATACGCCCACTGCAAGGCATTGGTCTCGTACAAAGTTATCTATGATGGATACAGCATAAACACCACACTTAATACGTGGATTGGAATTTGCAGTGTAGTATTATGGTACTCAGAAGATACTGCTGCCCGTGCTTTGAAAACTTGTTTGTATATAATTATTGCACAAAGTGTGAATAATATAAGATTGTATCGCATGAATCAATGGTCAATTCTCTACCGCTGGGTTACCAGTGCTAACGATAGGATGTAAACAATAAATTAGCTACCTTTAAGGCTTTTATATCTATAACCCTATATACGTGTGTAAAATGCAGAGAGCCTAAATCAAAATATTCTGTATTCGAATAGGTTATTACAATCACTTTCGAATCGTCAGTTAACATAAAATTTCGGTATTGTTGTCCCTACACGAAGCTACTACCGGTTCGGAAGGCAGTTCTTCGGAGAGCCGGATAGAAACTCAACAGTTGCTCTTTATAGAAATAGTTTTATAAAGAGTTCGCGACAATAATTAACTTCCTGAGTGAGCATCAACATTTAATTCCACTCATTAACATAAGTATAGTATTCTTGTATAAAATATTATACATTTCCAATAACATTTTAAGTGAGCATACAATGATCGAAATTAATTCCACGCATGAATATGAGAATAGTATTATTGTTTAAAATAACTAGCTGATCCCGCAAACGTTGTTTTGCAAAAAAAATTAAAGTTTTTAATTAACAAATGTAAGATAAGGGTTGATCGTAGAGGGGTGAAAATTTAGGTTTGTATGTATTTTTGTATGCTGTATCATAATAAAATAAAAACTAAAAAATTCTCTAAAAAATTAAAAATAAAATTTAGGTGTGGACCACCCTTATCACTTAGGGGTATGGAAAATAGATAGTAGCGGATTCTCAGACCTACTGAATACGCATGTAAAATTTGGTAAAAATCGGTCAAGCCGTTTAAGAGGAGTTCAAGTTCGAACACCGTGACACGAGAATTTTATATATTAGATATACATTTCCAATAATATTTTAAGTGAGCATACAATGATCAAAACCCGGGAGTTGAACCGAAAGCATCCCCCCGCGCTAAACTCCCCGTCCACACATGTATTACACTTTGAACAGTTCGGGCCGCGTGCGACTCAACTTTGTCACATCCATTGTCTCGAATCTTCATTAAGGTTACGTAAGTTAGTTAAGCGAGGAATTTATATTTGATCACAGTCTTCGAACTTTATGAAGTTTAGATTCAATTTACGAGATGCCAGACGTAATTATTATCGACTAACTATTGTCATCTAAAGTCTGATTTATGTATATTACATTCAATTATATTTACTAACAGTTTATACATTTTTACAATAAAAAACGTATTTACTGGTTTATTGTAAGTTGCAAAGCTAAGTACAAGCTAATACTATGGCAAAAATAATTAAAAAACGTACAAAAAATACCTTTGTCATGAAATTTCTCAAGATAAAACATTAAGATGTGACAGCTGTAGGGTCGCTGTCGTAGGCCACACCTTTTGGGTTGGGAAGGGATCTTCTTTATGAACACAAGATACCTTGTCCTCTGAGGGAAGAACAGAGTTGTGTGGAATACCAACCCCCTCGTTGATAGTCTTCGGTACCTTTGGAGGGGCCGCCGGATCTCTTATTGAAATCACAGCTACACCTCCGTACTGTGTCATGACATCCCGGAAGGCAGCCGAGCCTTCCCTAGTATCCTCGCTGTACCACAGAAACACAAAATCATGTCGCATTTCACATGAAGGCCTCCACCTTGAACGCCAGCGAACCCGATGCTTTTTGTCGCCTTTTACAACAGGCAGGGCCCAACTCTTGGATGGACGTCCTACACTGCATCTGTCTGTGGTCTCCACTCCAGAACCTTAAGGCATTAACTTCTGCGCGTCATGTGGCTAGTCCACTTTAACTTGCCAATCTGGTGGACTATGTTGGTTACATTCCATCGTCCACGGACCTCTTTAACCGTGATTTTATCTCATAAAAGAATGCTGAGTGTAGCCCTGGAACATATATGTTTAACACTAACCATTATTGCAAATGTGATTTTTTGTAAGAGCTCTAGAATGGTCGTGCAGCATGTTTTCCTTGCTGCTAAACTTATAGTGTCACGAGATACAGAAGGAAAACATAATATTAATGTACCTTAGTTAGAAGGGTTTATGAGTTTATTGTTCCAGAAGATGTCAGCACTTGTTGTCTATTTTAAATCTGTAAGCTTAAATGCGGTGTTTTGAATTTATTCATCCTTCAATGTAAGGTCTACTACCTTTAGGTTGAAGAATGCTATCTTAGAGTAGCTAAATCTAATTATAGTTCCTATTAAAACACGCTCTTCTCCTTATCTTTTCATGAAACTTATGAAGTCAGTACAAATGTTCCAATGTGAATTACTGTAATAATAAGTAAGTATAAATGAGAAACTTTTGCGTTGAAAGACTTAAATAAGAGCTTGAATGATTCAGTTTTCACAATGTGAATGTTAGTAATGTAATTTTGACATGCGTTGGGCAAGATACTATTAATATATATATATACTACTAAGATATATACTTATATAGTAGAATAATTTAGTTTTTGTATCTCGTTCCTTCTGCTTTGTTTGGGGCAGTGACATTATAATGCTGGTGTAAATATGTTTTTCGTTTTTCATTGTTATTGCTCTTTCTCTTTTCTTTAGATCCTTCACAAAATTTGCCCTGTATGGACGTAGTGGTATCGTATTTTGAAGCATCAACTAAGGCGGAAACTTGCAAGGCGTGAAAAATTGTATAAGGTCAGGTAAAGTGACCCAGGCGGAAGAAATAATTCATTTTATTATTTTTCTTTCCATATTTAATATTAAATATTATAATTTAAATAATATTGAGTAATTTTGGTGCTTCCCGATTGTTAAAATTATTTTCTTATATGTTATCAACCATAATTGCAATGTTATTAATTCAACCTAATGTGTTATTTTTATTTATCGCCTTCATTTCAACTTATTGCAATACTGCAAGAAGTTGTCACGGCATTCTGTATCCTTCATTAGGGAGGCAATGCTCTCATTTTTTTCCTTTTTTGCTAACTCTACTTCCAAGTCCTTTTGAATGTCGCGGGATGCAGACCGTTTTAAACCGGTCCTATTGGCAACCTATAAAATAAAGTATTTCTTGAGCTTATTATAAAAAATTTAAATCATCGTATTCTTATTTTCAAGCAAAGTAGACTGATACATGTTCAGAAAAGTTAACGCGGATAGACAGGAACGTGTTAGAAACACTTCGACTATTTCTTTTAACATAACATTGTAAGATATTTGCTTAAAAATATTTTAAAATAATTTATACCGACAGTAACACGCAACTATGCAGTGCATTAGAATTAAAAAAATTATTAATGGTGTATTACTTGCGGCCCCAACAATAATCGGTTGCACGAATAGTGTAAGAGTTCAATTGTAAAAATAAAGATAAGACAAACATAACCAAAATGTAAATTAGCATAGCTGTAATATTAAGAACTGAGTTGAAGAATGAGAGAAGACGGAAGAAAGGAATGTAATAAATGATAAAGAGTGGAAGACATTGTGATATGTGGCAGAAGAGAGAATGAATGATAATGTGACGTATGATGGAAGAAATAAATTAAGAGTGTGAATAACTTATTGTAAATATTAAAAACCTTAACCTTACCCATGTTAGGGGAACACGAGTAGCCTCCAATAAAAGGGGGCCAAAAACAAATCGGTTGCACGGGCGATGTGTCCCGCTCAATGTCACTTCAGACAAACAATTCTTCAACCTACCTAAGTGAAGGTACATCAAGTACGTTTAAGTAAAGTTAAAACTCTTTTCCTATTCCAAACAGCCAGTAACATCTTCAGCAGAATTTCTATCAACAATATACCTCGCTAGCAAAAATCTTTCGATTTATCTAAATATCTTCTTTGATTACTAATAAAAAATATTCCAATAAATATATAAGTTTGCAGAAAGGAGCAGATGATAAAGATAAGAGTAGTTATGTAAAAATAAGAACATTACCTCTGCTCTGTTTACACCGGACGCGGGGAACTTTCGCTTCGATTCGAGATAAAGCTGCGATAAATCAAGTTCATTGTTATTTCTCTCGCGTCGAGTCCGCAGATTGATAAAACGAAAGCTTTTATTTTATTATTTTTTTCAATCAATGTTTACGTCTGCGCAGTCCTTTGATGTGTAAGCACTTAACTAATTCAATAACAAGAGGAGATCAGCTCGATCGTTCGTTCTGAATGAAATCGGAACTTATCTCAATGGAGATCTGGAACAATTCAATAAAATATATTTACCTTTCGTATGAAAAGAAAATTCATAGTATTCGAAATTCTTAGCTTTAGAGGTGCTTTTATCATCATCTTAGTCATAGAACGCCGTCTGCTGGACGAAGGTCTTTCCCATAAATTTCTAACAGGATTACTAGGTTCATGTTCCATATGGAATACTTTTACGAAGTGTTTGAATGTCATAAACGATTTCTACTGTCGCATTAATGGCTCGTTTTGACAACTTTTGTCCACATGGTGTCCTGAAGGAACGCTACTCGAAGTATACCTTGAGAAGAAGAAATAAGAAGTTCACACTTGGTTAAAGAGTGTCTATGGTAGGTACTTGTGGGTTAACAATGAGGCGATTAGTATTTTATGTGTGGTATCTACAAATTTATTGAACTAACAGTACACAATATACCAAAAACAAAACAATTCCTTGTTGTCAATAAGAATTTCGAGCGCGAAATACGTGAGCGCACCCGGCGCCGGAGGTATGTTTTGAAAGTGACCGCAAAAGCACCTGAATAACAATATTTACGAGTACAAAGCGCTCGCATGTTAAAGTAGTGTTTTTTAAAAAATTCAAAAATTGTTTGTAAAACATATTATGGATTACTTTTCAGATAATTCTACCACCTGTTGAACAGACAAAGAAAACTCATTGGGACTACATATAACACTTAAAAAATTCAAGTAAATTTAACAGGAGGCGCAAAATTAATGTCATAATGTGAACGTACCTTAATATTTACGAATAGCGACAAACGTCACTGCGCTTTCAGATGTATGATATAGATATATATATATATATATATATATATATATATATATATATAATCCGTCGGTTGTTGACTACTAATTCTCTTTATATCTACATCATAAATGTCAACACTGAGATGATAAAAAATAATGTCATACTAAGATATCGGACTATTAATCTTGCTATTTTACTTCATATACCAAATTACACGCCTAGAACGATACCTTCTTTTATAATACGATCACCTTAAATCAAAGTATTCGCAATTATTTCAGCCATTATTATAGGGGATATATAATAATCGCCATGATTGGCAGGCGTGTTGGAGATCGGAATGTGGTATTATTGCACCTAGAGAAGAATTAATGCACACAATGTGAATTACCTAAGATTGTAACCTAGGAATCGAACCCGCGACATAAGAACGTAAATCTTAGTCCACTACGATTTGGCTGCAACTGGTCGAAAATAAGACATTCTTCTCTCATAACCAAAGTAAATTTAGATCACCGAAAGAACCTTTTTTTGGATTATTTCTTAATACAAGTTATCTTCATAATTATGTTTTAACAATGGTGATGAACTAAGTGATGATGACGAATAATACGTATGCAATGTGAATTGTGACACGATGTGATATACAACAAAGGCAAGACATGAAAATGTTCAGACAGCAGTTTAATTTGAGTTGGCAAATGGCACACTTGTAACATAAAGTACGGAGGCGTTGCGAAGACAGTTTGGCAGGCCGCTGGCGGGCGCCGCGTCGTTTGGCAGCGGCGGGGCTCCCCCGCATTATGTTGATTGCATTACTGCAGCCAAACTGACGACGTTATTCCAATGGAATTAAACAACCACGAACTGCCTTCGCAACGCCACGCCCGGCCCGCGCTCAGGCTTCACGCTTCAGAACAAAATATTACACAATTGTATCCATGCATATATAAACATATTTACTATGCACTGTCAATTTTTATATTATTAAACTGTTATATAAGAGGCTCTAGGCTTCAAAAAATACACAAGCAGCTATCGTCTGCATTGTAAATGTGTGTAATAACGAAAAGATAAATAAACAGACCAAACATATTCAGTTATTCAAAGCGTTGGATATGAAATATGTTTACTTATACGAATATATGTTTATTTGGCACCCAATGAACTTATCCAATAGTACAGTTTTAAAAGTAATATATGACATTAAGAACTTACATTTCGTGTATATATATACATATGTTTGTTTGTATATGTACTATAAGAAATAGTGAGATAATTGTATAAATAATAATCTAAAAGAATATTTATGGTCCTAAGATTTCTTCTCTATCTCTTTTTGTTTTGAGTAAGAAAAGCTAAGATGACGGAAGAGGCATGAGACTTTATCTGCTGACTTCGACTCGGCTGACATCGACTAACTAACTTGGAGGATCAAAGAGAAGCCTCGCCAAACCTTTTTGGAGTCCTGCATAAAGGACAACAATAAAGTAACAAACAAGTGTAAACAAATGAAAGCTATCGTATATCGCATAATGAGCAAAAGTGACGAATAATTACGTATAGTTAAAATATATAAGAATTAAAAAAATAAAATTTATACAAATGTATGAAAACTAAAGAATAAAAAATAAATAAAGATGATAAATATAAAATTGTAGAACTCGAGGAAGGCGGTGGAAGTGTTTCGATTTATGAAAAGAAATGTGAGATATTGTGAAATTAGAGGAAAGAATGAAAGAGATTGAGAAGGACGAAAGATGAGTGAGGAAATATAAACAATTAGGAGAAAAGATGACTTTGAAAATCTAAACTGGAAACAGAGGGACGTTCGAGACTTCCTCCCGGGTTGTCCATTGGGCGCTCTCGTCCGGTCCTCAAGGCACTATAGCTTATCCCGGGATTTATCGACTAATGACATATTAACATATGTAAGAAAAGGACCAACATTTAGCCAAATCACTCAACACGTGTTTCACCCCTCCACATGGCATCTTCAGGAGTTATGTTACACCGATTAGTGCCAAACACAGAGATTTGGCGGTGGCAGTTGTGTAATTCGCATTGTTTGCCGCATGCGCATTTATCAGCGGGCTGGTGGGCGGTGCACTTTGTTGCACGACTACGACTGCATGTGCGGAAGTGGCTAAATATTGGTCCTTTTCTTACTTAGGATGAACTTCCGCAAGGTAAAGCCTGATTCCATTAAATATTAACATATTTTAGGGTGGTAAATAATTTCAACTCTGAACTAGCATGAGAGTAGATTAGCAAATAATTCATTTTATCATTTTAAGTCGACGGCGCTTCACAAATAAAACACAGTCAGCTTCTATTCCTTGTCCCCGGAAATTAATATCTCTTGTACTAACGTACCTGTCCATTTCCCAGTAACTTTTCTATTAAAAGCACGTTACGAAGTAAAATAAAGTTATCAATGTGTTTTTGATGTAGATACAATATTATGATTTCGATGCATTACCTCCCGTAGTAATAAAAAAAAAACCGTGATGCGATAGTGCTGTATGCAATAAATAAAAACTGGACTCAATAATAAAACGGGGCTCGGCCAAGATTCTAAGGTAAGTAAATTAAATAAGGTAGTAAATATTGTAAGGAATAAAAATAAAAATGATGTTAGCGAAAAATGATAAATTTAAAAAAAATTAAACAAATTTAAATAAAGATGAGTCAATACTGTAATACCACAATTTACGTGATCCAAACTGTGATCTAAAAGTGAAGATGAAAGAAGGGAGGTGATGGAAGGCAGACGATGTCTAAGTGATGAAAAGACAGATATTTTTAAGTACGAAAGGAAAGCACAAAGAAATTGGTGAGGAATACAAGGGGAATGAATCAAGCATTCTTATATACAAGAATCGATATATGTTTTAGGTGTTGATTTTTCTGTAACTTTTAGTACTAAAGCATCTTTTGAACCGAAGCATAGACTAAATTAATTAAAGTTTCTATATTTAATCTGTGGAATAAAGTTTCAAAATTAATATCTCCCTTGGTACTCAAATCATTAATATATTAATACATTAATTAATTCAATTGTTAGTTTATTTATTTATTTATACAGGTACACCAGCAATATCCATAAATTTAACCTTTAACTATTGACGTCATTTTTTTGTCACACTACCATGGACGCGCGGTCTTTCGGACCGCTATGTTCTGAAGTCCAAATATTACGTAAATATTAATTTTATTTGTACGGTTTTATATTTACTGTATTTTAGATATATTGAAATTAAATAATTTCGAGTCCTTTAATCAATCTTTCATTATTTGTAAATAAAATAAAACATATTAACAATTATAGGTACTTTTTGGCATACATTTACTAGAGATCAATTTTAGGACGAAAAACTTGAATGATTTTTCTTTTTAGAAAAAATAACAATCAAAGCTATAAATCTAGGGTATAATCTAATATAAAAAGGAATAAAAGTCTTCTCAAATTAAAATACAAAATTTTTGACATTGGTCCAATTTGTATAAAATTATTGGCAGTCCTTGCACAGTAGTTTGGAACACTGTAAACATATGACTTGCATACAACTTATACAAATGTAATTTGACTTTCTCTTTAGTTTTGGTGGACAAAGACGACATGTTTTTCCCTTTAATGAATCACTCTCCTGGCTGGGAGGGTTCATTTAGGAGCATATCTGCCCCTAAAACTTTTGTATTGTCTATTATTATATTATATTATTATATTAACTATTAGCATTTTCAATTCATTTGATTTTATTGCTCGTCTTTGCATATGCGGAACGACTAAAGATCGTGCTATTTTTTAGGAACTCTTTCTATTTTTTTGCTCAGATGCTCATTGTATAGTATATAAGCATTTATACCACACAAATCAAGAATGCGATATAAAATGGGCATAGGCCATCTTCTCGTTCAATATTCATTGACATTTTGAATGAAAATAACATAAAACAATCAAATTAAACAAAGTCACTTTTTTTATTATTTACGCAGGAAACATGGACGTGCGGTCCGACAGACCGCGGTTTAAGTATAAAGTAAAATAACTCAGCTAATTTGTGTCTGCCGACACAACCTCTTGTCTCAACATACGTTTCGGCGCTAAAACTAAAGCTACTGAGAGCATTAAACGCAGGGAGCAAGGGGAAAGGGGTTAACACAAAAATTTCAAACTGCAAGCGGTCTGTGAGACCGCGCGTCCACAGTTAAAGGTTAAATTACATTAAAACTTACCGTATGAATAATGGTTCCAGTTATGTGTTCCTTTATAGGTGATACATTATAATTTTACTTTAAACAACACTGTAGAAAGGTCGATTTACATGCAAATAAAAGAAGGATTGAAGAAAAGTGATCGCACGCAAGAGGAAACATCTGGCTTACGAATTTAGAAACCAAAAGAGCTCTTAATTTGATGTCATAATTATTTAATTTTTTTTTTTGAAAAACATTGAATACCCAAAATTTGTTTTCGTCCATCGGAAATGTCTTTCGTCGCAAATTATCTTTTATAAAAACTAAAGATTTAATCTACTGAACAGTAAACACAACTCTCTACCATAACCTACCCGATGTGCCCAATTAAATGCCTAATACTTTAATTCCTTTATAACACGATCACAGCTTCAAATAAAACTATTCCTTCTTTCATCTCGCACAATCAAAATAAATCTGAATTATTGATAAAACCTTATTTGGATTCTTTTAACCAACAAAAGCCAATAAAGAGGTCGTACAATAAAAACGTAGCAATAAAATATAAAAAAGGATTTGCTAAACACAGAGACAACGCCGTTATAAGCGTGACAAATTGCGAGTTTCGTCGGCTGGATGCCGTAATGTGTCTTCGGATGACTCGCTTGGCTGCGTACCAAAATACCGAGATTATTTATTGGTACATAATATCGGTACGCGAGCGCAGTTGGTAAGTTCTTAACTGTGCAATACACTAAACGCTGCGTCCGCGCGACGCTGCCGTTCGATTATTTTAAAAGCTTTACGGATACACACGCAGAGCAAAATAATCATCGACATGAATTTATGGCGTTCGGATACCGCTGAATGCGAGCAGCATGAAAGGTCGCTTTGTCTAGTAATGTAAATTATATTCTCATATCCGAATCCACAGCTGGACATAGACCGTCTTCACATACTTTTATAAGGGCTTGCTAGAAGTGGCTTACGATTTCTTCCAACGACGTTAACAAGACCCATTGTCCACCTTGTGGGCGTGTGTCTTACGCGATTCTTCACTCTACAATCCCACATGTATACATGTGTATATAAACACACTATATAATGAAATAGATGGGGTGTTTCTTTACTAAGCATGATTTCATTCGTAGCATTATCATTTTATATTTTTTATGGAAAGCATAAAAGTTAAAACATAAAATATAGGCAAGTAGTCGATTGTGTTCGCGCGCGGGCAACAAAAACAAAACAATAAAGATCAATCACAGAGGAAACTTAACGGCGCAACCTACGCTAAACGACGACAAACGATGCTATAAATTAAAACGATATCCATCGCTCGCACAACACGACGCGTGACCGGTCACTGTCACCGACCCGGTCATGGGCATCAAAGTGAGGCGGTTAAGAGAATTAACACCTAACTGATTCAAGCGAGAGGAAAAACAATTTGAAAATTCCACGTAACTTTTGTTGATCTAAATTGTTGTGGTGTCCTTATTTCACGAATCCTATGGTCTGCTTCTACTGGGTCAACTTGATACAATATTATAGCTCCAATGTAAATATTTACATTTAGATATAATATTTTTTAATAAAAAATAAATTAGCCTTTGATTCATGCAATTTATGCAGTGTAATATGTACTATGCTATAACATCATGATCATTTGGGATTCTTCCCAGGGCTGGCAGGTCTTGGAGATAAAGATAACAAGAAAGTAGAAGTGTGGAATAAGTTTATTTAAATTCCGATTTAAGAGAGATAAGGAACACCTAGTGCTCCACAACAATGAAAAAGCGATCCAACAGACCGGAGGCTTTGCGGAGTTCACCGGCTAATATAGAAACCTCATCGAGGTTTTTATTCGCAAGATGTTGCGCCAGGATTTTGAACTCGACTGGAGTAGGGCTTGGGACTATAAAGATTTTGAAATATCTACTCTATATTGCCATACGCAGATTGTACGCCAATATCTATGCGTCGATTGACGTAAAATATTGCTTATCTAAATAAATACCGCGGTTTATTTTTTAAAATAATAAACAAAATAGCTAATAAATTACTTGTGTAAACTAAGATAAACAAAACAATTTGCCGAAATATGTGGGGTACGTGTTGATATTCGACGGGCTTGCGGCTTTGACCGCTCTCATGTGTAATTTGGGAAAGGAATGCGAGTAATGTCGGTATGAAGGTCACTGCTTTGGACTTCGGAGGGCCGCTTTGAAAACGCCAACGCATCGCTTTCACTGGTGCAAGATATCTATATAGAAGCTTAGAGTAACAATGCCTATTTATTATTATATATATTTATTTATCAACATTTACATATTATTAATGACATATACTATACAAATGACCACTTGTGTAAAGGATAATGAAAAAATAACCCAAATTCATAGAAACGTGAGTCAATTGGAACTCATCATCATTGAACATAAGCCCGCAGGCATTTCAAACGCGTCCCGATCTGAGAAGAACCCTCAACAAACTCACGCGCAATTGTTTTGTTAGGCTACATTTACAATTATTATTATTAAGCCTCGTTTTTATATTCACATCGACATAATTTACATTTAAAATGTTAGTCACATTAGTACAATTAACTTATTAGTTTAATATTAGTATGATTAGTTTATACTTTTATATGAATTTTCCTCTTCTTTCAGTTTTCGGAAATTTCCGATGTTAGCAAGGGTCATCTAATTGCAACCTGCTGTTGCAACAATATCACCAGCCAACCGTTTTGCTGGTCTGCCGACATTTCTTTTTCCTGATCATTTTCATCGAGTCACTTTTAGTCTCCACTTAGTGGAAAGCCTACCCACACCACGTGAACTATCTCGTGGTCACCACTCGCCAACCATGTAGACCCAATGGTCATCGGTTGCACAAGCGCTGAGCCCCAGCCAATGCCATTTAAGAAGAGCAATTCTTCGAGCTGTGTTCTAGATTCTTCTATGGATCTCCTCGTTTCTGATTCGACCTGGCAGCGAAATTCCGAGCATAACCCTCTTCAGTGCTCTGAGAATGGCCTTGAGTCTTTATATGAGTCATGCCGTAAGCGACCACGTCTCGGATCCGAATTTCATCACAGGCAACAAATATTTAATTTAATTTGAATGTATTTTTATGATTGATATGCCTTATAAAAATTAATAAATGTTTAACACAGAGAAATTTGTATATAACGCACACAAACAAGCATCTAATTACCGCGTCTGAGCGAGTTTAATTGAAACAGATCGCGAATTCGATTTAAGCGTGAAGCGCGTTGCGATCAAATTGAAAGGATTTACCCGCGCGCGACGGATTTCAAAACAATTAAAATCCGATACCTTTTTTTAATAAAACCTTATCGAGGGTTTAAAGAGAATTTTCAAACAGGATTATATAAATAAGGTAATAATACAGTAAGTTCCAGAATCATTGAATACGGATAAAAGTACAATATTGTACAGAAACACTATTTTATTCAATAGATTATTTATTGGTATATATAATTTGATTTTATTTGTTTAATTGTTCTATCATTATCATGCTTCACAATCGATATATATAGGTACATTAATTTTAGAAATACTATCAATACGGCTAATATAATACTGTGATAAAATAGTTAGATGAATTTGTAAATAAAATGTAAATAATGTATTTATTTTGCTTAATTTCATTCCCTTATAGTAATCCCAGTCTGATAAAATGAACTTTTGCGAACGATATGAGTCGAGCCTTTGGTGAAAGGATCGCGAAGAACCAATGCAGTATGACATCGACCAATAGAGACTTGACGCTTCTGAGACACAAAATATTCTTCATTTTTTTTGGCTCCCGTTATTGGGAGCCTCTCGTATCCCCCTATCTGGTGTGGGACAGGGACTTTTTGTTTACATTAATTTTTTTTTTCACATACATTTTTTTTTATTTTTTTTTCTCTTCTTTCACACTTCATATTAACTGTCGTTTATTTCTTTCTTTCCATAATTCCACTCTCTCTCTCTCTCTTTCGCTCTGTATCGCCTTTCATTCATTCCTCATTACTTTTACATTTTCTTATATATATACATTTCTGTTTTTTTTCTTATATACATTTTTGTATATTCTTCATTTGGGCTCGGCCAAATGATATTCAAACTCGTGTCAGATAGACGATAGGCAAATATTAAAGACAGTCCTATCAACAATAGTAAACCTAGGAAAAAAAAACACCTGTCTTCCTAATGCCCGGAAGATTTAACCGTTTCACTGCAACTCGACGCAAACGCATCGTTATTTTGTCAGAAAAACTACGACGTAACGCTATTGCGCAGCTAGTTTTAGTTTGACTGTTAACCTCGATGTGCGCCTTTGTTCGATGGTATACCCATCTTCTTCTTCTTCTTCCTTCCCTTTTCCCTTTATTTGGGGTCGGGTCTCCTTATCAATTTGCACCAGGCCACTCTATCCTGGGTTGTCTCTGCATCAAGTTGAAGGGTTTCCAATTCCTTTCTGATATTAGACCACCACGTAGCTTTTGGTCGCCCTCTCCCTCTTGTGAATTAAAAAATAGTCTGAAAAGAATTATTTAAAATTATTTGATAGTTATCTAAATGAGAGTGTTTTTTTTTTATCAAGTTAAAATATTTCCCTCAGTTTTCGTGGGTTTTTGTAATCATTGCTTAACAGTCAAATGAATAAATGAGAATTTTAACTTAAATTTTTATTATGGTAATGTGTTTATATGCCATACAATTATAGTTTAAATTATTTCGTACCACTAAATTAATATTGGTTGATTATATTTTACAATATAGACTATACTGTTCTGGGCTTAAGTTCGGTATTGATAGAGAAACACTTATTTTATTAGAATAGACTTGATTTGACGAGTGCAGGGCGAGGGTTGCTTAGTCACGCTTCCACTATTCAACACTTTAAGGTTTTCATCGCTTCTCATTTCATTCGTCCTTGTTGGTACTTCTTTACTGCCCGCTGACTCTGTTCGCGGATTTTTTAATAAATTTCTTTAGTTTAGTTATAGTATAGTTTTTCCATTAATGTACCGTTCGATTATATAACTGACTCTTGTTAAATGTTTAACGACTATGTAAAATTAGACGATATAATACCGAGATCAATACATTTAAAAAACATTTTATATCGACTATGAAAATGAAAGATTATTTCATATCTTTCCATATTACTACACTTGCTACGAGAGTTTTCATAATAATACAATTCGCACAATAAATAACCCGCTAACAATGTAATCAACCATAAATAATAATACAACTGGATGGAAAAAGAAATATCTGCACGAAATAGTAGCAAACAGCGGCAATAATTCAGGCGCGAGTTAGAACGCTGTGTTTTAACCGTTTCAAAGACCGCGTGTCTGGTAGAGTGATTTATACGAGGCCCCCTCCATCACCGGAATGGGAGATGAATCCGCAATATAGGAATACATTTCTCATTAACACAGCAGATTAAACTCGAGCTGTCACAGGTGTAACATCTCGTATAAAACACCTCAATGTCAGAAGACGAAGGTAGAATAATGTGTTTAATGGAATCAGGCGTTACCTCGCGGATGTCCATCCTAAGTAAGAAAAGGACCAATATTTAGCCACTTCCGAACATGCAGTGGTAGTCGTGCAATAAAATGTACCGCCCGCCAGCCCGATTAGTGCCACACACAGAGACTTTGTGTTTGGCACTAATAGGTGTAACATAACTCCTGAAGATGCCTTGGAGGGGAAAAACACGTGTTGAGTAATTTGGCGGTGGCAGTTGTGTGATTCGCATTGTTTGCCGCATACCCATTTATCAGCGGGCTGGCGGGCGGTGCACTTTGTTGCACGACTACCGCTGCATGTGCGGAAGTGGCTAAATATTTGTCCTTTTCTTACTTAGAATAATGTCTGTTGCTAATAATGACTTATGGATTTGAGTTATGACCACTTTCGTTGAGCCTTGGAAGGTTCACGTTTACCCAGAGAGTAATGGAGAGAGCTATGCTAGGAGCTTATGCGACATAGATTTAAATGAGGAGATTCGCCGAGGAACGAGGGTCATCGAAATAGATCGAGGAATTGCTCACGTGAAGTGGCAATGAGCGAAGCATTTAGCTCATACAACCGACGACTATTGAAACCCGGTTCTCGAGTAGAATTACTTGACGTGACGGTAGAAGGTTCCCACTGGGGAGACCGATGACATAGTTTAGACTCTTCGAACTACATCGGTGAATTTGTTTCTTATACGAACCTCCAAGCATGGAGTGATCTTTTTATTGCTGTTCAAGGGTGACCATGAGATTTTTAATACTATTATATTAGGAGAAGATAATAGTTCCAACAGTTATATGTACAAAGATAGAATGACAAGTCTTATTACGAAATTATGAAATAATAAACGTTAATGTTTTTGAGTCAAATATGACACGGTGACTTGCATTCGTATTTCAAAAGCACAGTGGCAGTGTTCCGTATGAATGTAACTAAAACTTTGTTTAACCCGTAACACAGTTGCAACTCGTGTTCCAAGATTCAATAGCGCACTGAACATTTTTAATTACGCGCTGCAACTGTGCACGGCGCGATGCACAATTGACTCCGGGAGAAGTTTATTTAAACTGAAGTATTGTTGCGCCGGAAGTCCCCCCGGGGAGCTTTATTGAACGTTTCCACCGACTGCGTTTTAAACGCTTTATATTTTAAAAAGCTTTTACAATTTTCAGTGTTCAGCGCATTCTCAATACGAGCTTCGCGTGAACTTTTCAGTGGTTCCGGTCTAGGGCTTCTTTACGTGAAAATTGCTTTACGTAATAGATTTCCTAAACAAACAATTGACCGTGTAGTTTGGAGCGAAATGCACAAATTTTTCGAAAATTCTTTGCTTATGACGTAAATATATTGACTTAAGATCACTACGGCGAGCAATCGATTTTATCTGAAGATAAACCTTTTTAGTTTACTTTTTTATCACATTTTATTTATTGAATTTAAATAGTTATTAATAGTTTTAAGCACGAGATGTTGAAAAAAAAAATGACAGGCTTTACTCATCTTCCCGGCCACTAAAAGCAGAGAATCTCCTTTTGACTTTGTGATATCGTGTGTAATAAAAAATGTAATTTATTGTATTTTAATAAAAAAGCCCCTCATTCAAATCTCTGAAAAATAATATTTCACGAGTTTCAAATGTATTATTAGTAACTTTCAATTTCTATTTTTTTTAAATTTTGTAGGTTTATTTTTCAGTCGGCAAAAATCTCCAACCGCTTTCATTCTAACTTATATTGAGCCACTCTGTTCCAAGTCAGACCTGTCACTTTGATGTCACCCGTCCGTTTTCCTTTCCCCTCTTTTTACCTTCTCTGGGGTACCATTCGATAACTATTTTGTTTTATCTATCATTGCCTTTTATCATGGGTTTGGCGATCCAATTGTGGTAACTTGGTACCTTGTGGATTATTTAAGATTGTAGCCCAGGAAATTGAACACTAGGGCGTATGGTCGCAAGTCTCAGTCCTTTAACTATATTTTTTAAAACAATTATTTTATATGAGATTAGCACCCCGTAGCGAACAAATTAAAAACATGGTCGTCAATGTTTCGACATCTCTTTGGCGGGCGGTTTTTTATTTCATAGTAGATAAGATAAACATTTATTTACAAATTAAATAAATAACATTTTTTTAAATGCGTAAATTATTGCCATAATTTAGCATCAAAATGATCTTTTCTATTCACTATACCTGTATCAGTATATATTTAATTTAAAAATATCAATTGAATCGTGACATCGTTTTCTCGAATGGACCTGTCGTAGTCCGAAAACAAAAATATGTAATTAAAAACTTTAGGATATTCACGTTTTTTAATGTTTCAATGATTTACGAACATTACTTACAAACAATAATGTTATATTGCATACCCTGCAAGATTTTAACAAAATAAAATATTTTCATTAATAATGATTAATGTCATACAGTTTTTTTTAATTTTGTTGTATTATAATACAGCCTTTTCCCGGCTGTTCTGTACTTGGCGTGCTAAAAACGGATTCCGCATTTCGGTTGCAGAAAGGAGTCGAAAAAAGGAACATCGCATCACTCATGGAGAACGAGAATTAGAAGGGTCATATGAGAGACGGTTCAAGGGAACAAGTAGGTAATAAAAATGAAGGTGTATAAGACTAGTCAAAAATAAATATTTAAATATATGATAAATGTCAAGAAAACATATAATTATAAAGGAATATAAAAATAAGAATAGAGCAGAATAAAAAAATGATGAATGAAAGGATTGGGAAAAATTATTGATATTAAAAGAATTTGTGAAGAGTTAGAGTTGAATGAATAAATTACATTGAGAAGAAAAAAGATGACAACTGAAATAATGTGAGGTCCATTTGTACCCAGGACAACCAAAAATACCAGAAGCCCCCAAAAACGCGGGTCATAATAAAAAAGATCTCGGTGGAGTTTCTCATTTCTAATGTACCAGGGCGCTTTGACTATACTCTTGAGTATTTTATTGTTTAACCGCTAAATTGCATCTATGTTTCTTACTTTGTACAGCCTCCTAGCTGGTTTTTATATATTAATTGAAACGTTTTTGTCAGTTGATATGAATTGTTTATAGTATCTCTACAGCGATGTTGGCTTCGGTCCAAATTATGAAGGAGTATCAGGGAGGATTTCTTGCCGCGACGTGAGGCGTGATATAACGGACACTTAAAGCTCCGCCGGTGCCAGTGACAATCGCTTGGCAGGCTTGGCAGGAAGTGGCTGAGATTTGGCGTCACTTAAACTTTGTTTGAATTTCGAATTTTTCTAGTCGCTTATTTATATTCATTTTGTTTTTCTTAAAAACTTACTCCTATTTCTATCCATTTTTGTAACGATGTCATTATCGTCATCATTTCATCTGCAGGAAGCCCACCGCTGGACATAGACGTCTCCCATAGTCCTTAACAAAGACATCTGTCTACCTTGTGGATGTCCTACTTCTGTGGTCATCACTCCAGGACCTTGAGTCTTCAGCGACCGTTCTGCGCGATAAATGACTTTCACTTTGCTTCATTAGCTTGCCACTGTTCTGTGTTAGCTACCTTTCGTTCATGAATCTCAACGGTTTATTGCGCAATTGTCAGCTTAAAAAAGAGTCCCGTATAATAGGGCATAAGGCCTTTTATACATAAGGCCTATTACACATACAAAATAATATAAGAATTTTCCGTGATTTTTGAACGAGTTCAATACGAAATATGAATGTTCACTATGTAGACTGATATAAGATTATCATTTAGAGATGCTATATGCTATATTAGAATTCTTTCATTAGCAGTAAAAGAGTTTTATTTTATAGAGAGAATATCAAAGGTAATCAAACGTTATGTAATATATATAAATATATATATATATATATGTGTGTGTGTGTGTGTTTGTGTGTGTGTAAAAAATATCCATTACAAAGTGATTTGTCGTATCTTTCAATTATTTAATTATCGGTTTATTTGTGACGATTTTAAATGTGACCTTAGTTAACTTGAGCAAATATTTAAAACCTCACTCTTAATTATTTAGCTCTACAGAGAAAATCAAGTCAATCATTTGGACTAGATAAAAATGTTGTACAAGCGACGGTTTTGTCGCTAAGGCCTTTTCTTCCTGAAAACTACTCTTTTGGCTTATTTACCAAATAAAATTAACATAAAGATGTTCATATCATCAATATTTCAGACCGATAGCCCACAGCTGGGCTTAAGTCTTTTTCCAAAAAGTTTCAACAAGATCGATAAAATGTGACTTGCATCTAGAATTTACAAGCGACATGAACAAAGACGTTTGGGCGTGGACATCATACGTTCTACTTGCCGGCCTGCAATCTTCATGTGTATTTATAAAGAATAGTATTAAATAATCGAGCTGTTTATACGAAACTTTATATCCGCAACGTGATAAATTCAAATAATCTTTATTCAAGCAGGCATTAACATGCGGCTATAATCGTCGATTATTTTAATATTATAAGCAGCAAGCTACCACCGGAAATTCAACAGTTGATTTTAAATGAAATTTAACAATTTTTCATGTGTACATTATAATATCGTGGAAATGAGTCGATAAAGTTCCACACATTTCGATCAACTAAAAACTATTGAATGATATAATAAGAAATATTTTTTTTTTTTTAATTTTAGATTTAGAACTAAAAAACGAGTGGTCGAAGATATCTTAAGAAAATTTTAATATTTATGCGTATACCCAACCATGAAGGTTAACTCTGTGAAGACGAAATTTAGTCGTTACGAGTTTATTTTTATTTCTTACTAGCTATGCCCCGCGACTTTGTCCGCGTGGAATTTGACAAAAAAACTCGAAACGTCATTTGTTAGCTGTTTTCAATTCAATTAAAATCAGCACGAACTGTCACGGTAATATATTAAATTCATTGGAATGACAGTGACACTATCTTAACTTTGCTAAAGATCATCACATTATCAAACTCATTGTTTACAATTCCATAAAGGACATACAAACTTTTATTTATATATATATTTATCCTGTGTCTGTGACTATTTTTTATATAACAAAGCTTGAACAGTGTATTGTAATGAAGTCAATCTGCAGCTTCCTTGTTACACAGTTAAGCCAACAAAGGCGGCCGCCCGCGGGAATCGATTCGAATTATTCGATCACCATCGCCATAGGCATCGGCCAAGATTGACTTTGGGTCAGTTTCTCACATTTTCATGTAAATTACTTGACACATCATACCAACACGCTTACTCTTTCAGTATACATTACAGGTACCTATAAGTTGAAACTGACATACTTAACTATTGTTCCAAGAATGTAGTTAAGTATGTTGTTGGTGAACTCGGGGATTGTATAAATATATTAAGTAAATGAACTAATATGAAACAATAGACTGACATAACAAACGAACAAGCAAAAACTGCATCGCGAAGCAAACTGTAAATGTAAAAGTTATAACAAACAAATAAAATAAAAAGAGTTTCTAAATGACCGGTCAGTTACCAACAATGTTTTTTGTTAGTTATCTGTTTTTTTATTAATTACAGATTATTCGCTTTAATGTTATTTACATACATGACGTACACGTAATTTTGTGTTTGACTTTTCTACAAAAACCAATGTATTTCCAATTTAAATTTGAAACTACATTTAAATTACAAACAATTGAAGTACATAAATAAAAACGGTAACCATCACTAAATAAATGCGTGTTTACTTTTGGTGTTTGAATTTAATTCTCCAGGTAACCCTTGGTCAAACATAGAAGAAAGTTAAACAGCTTGCAAAATTATTTAATATTTACAAGAGAAGCATTAAGATATGTGAGTAAAGCCTTTAACAGAAGAAATGTGAAGACCAGAAGAAACACTTGTCATGTACAAAATATCATTGTAAATGTGTAAATAACTGTATTATATATAGGGTTTGTATTTATATATTTTTTTGTCAGGTGTTTGCTGAATAAATTTCAAAAATGGCTGTACTTTTAGGTTGTTAATATAAGTAATATGTACTGTTATCAAAAAGTAAGGAGAATTTTTCTTTTCTCCTAGGACGATAGGACTGTCTATAACATTTGCCAGGCGTCTATTTGTCAAAAATAGATGTTAAATAAGTTCTTCAAATTTTTATCTTTATTCTACACTCACTTTCATTCTTCTCAATTTCTTTTGTTCTTACCTTTTTTCCTTCACAATGTCTTTCATTTTGTTCTTTCATTCCTTCTTGCTTTCATCGCCTTCCTTCCATCATCTTATTACTCTTAGGTGGCTAAATACTTTTCTTTAATTCTTTATTTCATTACTTATCCTATTTTTTTATATCACAGTTTTCTTATTTTTGGGTTTGATTTTTTTAATACAATACTACTTTGTTATTATTCTATTTTTAGTTTATTTTCATGTTATTAATTGACTAGTTATTTGTGCAGTTTATTTTGTACCCACTTTTCTATACTGTTTTATTTCTTTTGACAGTGTCACTCACCGCCCTGCGAGCAGACGATGGGAATGATGGGCGAAGGTTGTCGTCGCTTATCATTAAGGCGATGCTCTCCAAATCTACTTTTCGCTTTACTTCCGTTTCCAGGGCACTGCGCATCAAAAATAGATGTTCCATTTTCCTCTCAAACCCAAAACACTTTAAAGGGCATTTTGTATCTCAAACGCGTCAAGTCTCGATATGTACCAAAATGGCTGAATTTTTTTTAAAACAGTCAAAATCTTGTCTGATATCATTCCGCAACTGACGTATTCGTCTGATTTAGCTCCGTGCGACTCCTGGCGATATGGCATACAAAAGCCCGATTGCCGGTCGCCGTTTTGACACGATTGAGGAGATAAAAGCCGAATCGGAGAAGGCCTTGATAGCTATATCGGAAAAAAGACTATTTCGACTGTTTCGAGGACTATAAAGAGCGATAGCAAAGGTGTGTTTTATTGAATGGGGAATATTTCGATAGGAATGTAATTTATTTGAAATAAATAATTTACATTTAATAGTGTAAACATACCTAACTTTAACCTCCTTAAGTAACTTGCTTATATACGTACATGACAATATAGTACAACGAATAAGCAAGTTGCATCAGAGTGAAACTATTTGGTGTGCTTTTCTAAATCTTTTCACCAATAAACTGTGTATATATTTGTTCATAAAATTTATTAAAACAGAACAAGAAAAAATGAAGGAAATATTGTTTAATATCGTCTACTACAAAAAGCATAGCATTAAATAAACAACTTTTTTTATTATCCGTGCACGTAGCCGAGCGCGATGCTCCAATGGTTTGCTGGCGGGGAAGTCCCGCAAATAAACAGCCGGCAGCACCGGGGAGGGTAATTTAAATAAGGAAAAACCCACGTCGTTCGTTAGTGCCGTAGTTTATCACGGTAATTAGGTTCGCGCTGCGGTAGCCGGGGGGGACTTCCCTAGAGTGCGCGGGGGAGGGCGCAGTCAGAAGCGCCCGCGTCCTACTCGGAAGCTTTTTGTGGTTATTTGATTAAAAAGCTACCTATGCTTCAGCTTTTTATGTAGAGTCAACTCGGCAAAAACATCTTTTGCTACTTATTCGACTGTGATGTCTAAATTTTGTCCAATGACCTACCAACGGTTTAAAGTCGATTAACGCTACTATCAACATAGTATTTTTGATCAGATTATTGTCTTCTGGTATTGTTCTCTTCACTAACATAAGTGATCACTATAATCAT
The DNA here is from genome assembly GCF_028537555.1 of Battus philenor. NCBI lineage: Eukaryota > Metazoa > Arthropoda > Insecta > Lepidoptera > Papilionidae > Battus > Battus philenor. Next base: position 286,677 of record NW_027181689.1, read on the forward strand.
CATCATATCACCCACTGCGTAGCATTAGCCTCCCCCAAAGATAGCCCATCTCCTGGCTCCTATTATATAGAGTAACTTTCACACCGGATCTAACTGTTCGTGGTTGCAACTCGAGAACCTTACGGCTACAACTGCCGTCCGTTTTACAAGCGATATGCCTCGCTCACTGCTGCTTTAAACGAGCAATTGTGAGTAAGAACTGTATATCATACACAATAGATAATAATGTAAATATATTCAATCAAAATTAATATTTATTCCCTTGTCTCTATATAAAATAAGGTACAAACTTTAGAGGGATATTATAAATTATAATTACATGTTTATATACACAAATCAAATAAAAAGAAAGTTAAAAATCTGTGATCGGTGTGGAAGAAGATTTGCAAATATTGAAGGATAGAGAGGAAGGCATAAAAGATACTGTGAAGGAGAAGTGAAAAAGGAAGGAGATGTACTCCAAAAAAGTTATTGAAAAACCTGAAAAACTCAGTTGTCTGAAATGTAACAAGAAAAAAAAAGGAAAAAAACAACGAAAATTTCTTCTGGCAATACCGAGACGCGTTCAACAAACTACGCGTGCTACTTCGAGTGTAACAAGGGTTCCTTCACTGTATGGTGTTTCTCACTGAATATGGTGATATCTTTTAGAAAGTTAGTGGTACACTATTCTTTTTCATCTATGTCGCTCTTATTCGGTGTGCATTTCTTTGACTAGAAGTGTGGTCCTGACCAGATTGGACCCATCTAGCTTTTCCAGTTATCAAAAGTTCTTACCATTTTTCAAGTCTTCATAACTGAAATGACTGCTCAGCATAGGAATTTTTTTTAATTCGCTTTAGTTTTTTTCTTACTTTCTTGCTTATAACGCAATGTTCCATTTACGTTTTACGTTATGATCGTAGCACAGTCTCTTCATCTGGCTTTCTACGCTCTACGCTCGTAGAGCGCTACGATCGTAGGTCTACAATTTCATAATTTAACAGCGCCCCGCACGCCGCGACGTCCTCGTCACGGTTCATTTCACGAGGGCTGTTTTCACGTCACGTAGCTCGGTGGAGTGCCTGTGATTTATTTATACACGAGCGTGATGGGAAAGTTAGTGTGGCTAGAAAAACTTATACGAGAAATAGTAAATATGAAATCGTAGCGTTCGCAGTTATTCTGAATAGGAAATTATAGCTTACACGATTATTCTGAATGTAACGTTATGTATTACAAAACAAATTGTATCAAGTTTTTTTTTAAAACATAAAACTAAGTCTATCTTTACAGATGAAAGTTTTTGGTACACACTTTTTAAATATGTGACAGTTATAAACTTTCGAGCATAGCTCTCCATAGCTTATTGAGTAGCTCTTTGTAATTTAAAAGCTAGAGATTCCCTGAGAGATTTTTCCAAATTGGTATTTTAACGGTTCGACTTCTAATAGGCTTCGCAGTATATTCTTAATAACTCATTATTTACGCGCAATAATTTAAAACCTCATATGAAAAATGGTGACAGAAACATAATAAACATAAAAAACAAAAATCAACCCTTAACCGCTAAATTTCGTCTCCAAACAATTAATAAATCCTTTGTGGGTCTGGGCGTACACATTTATTACAAAGTTCTACGAGACATTTTAGACATTCCGTTTCTAAATTTAAATCTGTTAATTAAAATATAAAATAAATAAATATTATAAAAGTATCCAAGAGTTTTTAGTTGATCGAAATTTGTGGAGCATTGTTTTATATTTATTTGCACGATATTATAATGTAAGCATCAAGTATTGTTAATTTCATTTAGGAGAGCAACTGTTGAGTTTCCGGTCGGCTTTTCTCAACAGATCATTAACCAGTGGTAGCTTGCTGCTTATAATGTTAAAATAATCGACGATTCAATGTACGTAAATGTCGAATTGAATAGATATTTTGATTTTTTTTCTAATGTGATCTTACAAAAGAGGTCAAGGGTAAAACCTTACATTACAGTGCCATAAGTTATGGTCATACATATTGTTTGTGCAGATACAAGATAACACGAAGGAGATATATCCACGGGTGCTTTACAGTTTTGGAGTGGTGACATTGACCCAAAAACACTGCTCGAGATATTCGCTCACGCGGTGAAGATTCAGGCTTCTTATATCATCCTTTGTCCAGGTGGCCAATGTTATAACTTGGAAGTTAGTTTCAAAACACAAAAATGTTCATGTGTTTATATGTTATACCTTATCCCATCAAATGTTTTATTTTCGTTATTAATACGAATTAGCAAAAAGTACAACAAAAATTTTCGTATATTTCAAAACAAAGAGAACAGAGTTTTTATTTCGTAAAAAAAATTTTTATGAACAAACTTCAATTTGCAGTTTTAAACAAAGAATATTTTAATTTACTCCTAAAGACCGACTTCAAACTTTTTTCACGAAAGCTCCGGAGCTTGGCACTATTGTATTTACCATCCACAAACGGCAAGTTCACTACAGATCCGAATAATAAGCAATGGAAATGAAATTTTCATGAAAAAAAAAAACGCGAACGAAAACGAATTTATTGCGAAAGCTTTCATTAAAAATATTTCAAAAGCATCCTCGACGTGGATACAAGCTTCCGAAAAAAAGATTAAAAAAGGATTGATTCGAAAGTTAAATATTCAAGAGGGTTTATTTAGAGCGCCCCGTCTCGCGGCCTGCGCCGACCCAGCGCCGGCCCTGCGCTCGATACAGCTGTACCTTGAAAGGAGTGCGATTCAAATCCAATAACAATACCTATGTATCTTGTTCTTTATGTTACTGCCTACTATAAGTATAATACATATTATTACTAATAATATATATTATTTAAAGGCTTCAGATTTTTTTTAAAGTGTACCTTCAACTGGTCTTCCTGGTTACCAAATAACCTCAACCTAAAAGTTGACTAGAACTGATCGCATTACAATGATTTTTTTTTCAAAATTTTCAATAGCCTGTTGAAAGCGGCCTGCATTCACTCACTGTCTTCTTTAACCTTAAAGAGGTCGTGTGTCCACCGCGTGGGCAACGTAAGACATCCTTACGTTACGCTTGTCAGTTCGTTGTCTCCACTTTGGAATCGTGATTCCAATTTTTGTGATGTAACAAAAAGCATGATTAAGTAAAATAAAGCTGAAGTTAAATGTTTATACTTCTCCGACGATAAGAGAAACAACAGTTTTAACGTCATTTTTGACATTTGCAATTATAAAACGTGTTCACTATTATAATTTTCATATTTTTTTCCTCTTTAAAGGAGCTACGTGTCTCAAGTCTATAGTACAATAAATTTCACAAGTACGTGACGTTAGTTGCATTCCCCGTAGCTAATCCAGGCGCGCGAATGCGACGCAGTGTCTACGTCGTAGATTGCTTACATTAGCTACGCTTTAACAAGCCGCCCTGGCTCACGCCGCGCAGCACCGGAGCCTCTCGTCACACTCCCTTTGTGTAATGAAATGCGCTAATCCTCGACAACGCTACAGCGAATTTAAGAAACATTATTCATTAAAACGAACAAAAGCTCAAAGCTTTTTAAATCCACTTTCTCTTTCGGGATTTTTAAAAAAAAAAAGAGTAATGCTAAGTAGGTATTAACACGCCGATGATTTCCGAAGGAGCCGTAAACTTCAGATTGCATGCAACGGCCCATTTCGGAACGAGGATAACAATCCGCGTATTGTTTTACGGCAACCCCAATTAGAGCTTTGTGATTCCGTTGCGGGCACAAAAGCGCGGAGAGTTGTTAAAAAGTTGAAGCTTCATAACAAATTTCGAGTGAGCTTTCACCGAATCGTTGTGCCGAAATGTACAACATTAAGCAGACGTTGTCCCTGTGTAATAGGACACAATGAAAGGCCTTTAATAACATGGAGAGCCCATTAAAATGTAAAATTTCTCTTGTAGCTCGTGAACGTTTGATGTGTATACGTCGCGAACATCTCTTCGTATCATATCTATCGCAGCGAAACAAAGATAAATGAGATGAGTTAGGAATGTGACGTCGGGAAAGGATCAGATGGGCTTTGAAAAATATAACGCGGAAATACTGTTGTAATAATAATGGATTTTAAACAAAGAATTTCCCTTAATAGCTTTTGCCTTAATTAAGTTACAATTTTATTTTTTATCAAGCTCTCTATTGCTACAAATTTTTAGTGGAGGCTTTTAAAATTGGCCCCATTTTCTGTTTCCTATCAGAGAAATCTAACAGAGCTATTAGACTCTTATACATTAAGGGAACTTATTGAAATATACACAAAACGATTACCTTGCAGGCTTCTATCGGCTAAAAAGAACATGACAATAACTTTGTATCTTGTAATCTTTATTAGGTTTCACAACATACTTAAACTAAAATAAATACAAGGTACAATACAAGGTACTAATAAAACCTGGAAATTTTCTTATTATTGTATAATGTTAATTACCAGGGCCGGCTATCGTAGTTGTTGATATGATGATGATAATGAAATATTTACCGACAGAAAAATATTTCTTCGACGCTAGCATCTGTAAAGAGAAAAAACTTAAACATCTGTACATGTTCAACTGAGCTCGGGTATGATCTCAGCTAAATATCTCAGAAAATAATTATAGACACATAAGACGACTCGAACAGTAACTAAAAATTATGTAACATGACTTAACTAGAACATAGAGATATAAATAATCCACTCTGCAGCAGTAAGAGAGAGATTCTTGAGTAAGGCATTCGACACGCATACATATCGACACGCTACATGAAAATGTCAACGTCGTGCTTCAGACTACACCTAGCGCCATCTATAGAAATGTTTTTACACTATAAAGAAAATAAATAAATTTGACAAACAAAAATAACCGGCACTGAAGTTATATCAGTTTATGTTAGAAACGCAAAGAACATACATAAATAATTTGATCAGTTAACAATAGTTTTATTTCATGAGCAATATTCACTAAAACATAAGAAGTAAATTAAAAATTTAACTTGAAGGCAAATCAGTTTATTAACTAATTCAAATCTGAATCAAATACCGCTTTCAAGTTCGTTATGTAAATAAGTCGTCGTGTGTGGACAGAAAGCACTTAACTTTGCGAGGGCGGTGTACCCGGCCTCCCGCGCCCAAACTTACTTAACAACATCGGAATGTCACAAAAAGCTAAAAGCCATCAGGAAGCCGCCGCGGCGAGGTATTTCCCCCGGGATGCGCATCTCCTCAGTTTAATTAAAAACTTATCTACTTCGTCGGGAAAAGCTCATCACGCCTTAATATATTTTAAAACTATCTTCTAAAGTTTAACGTCGCTTCATTTTTAATCAATAAAGTTAAGTAATATTTCAATTTTGTACCTTTAATTAAAAACTTATAAAACGATACCTTTTCAAACTGACAATTTTTTTAGATCCAGATGAGGTTACATTTTCTCGGGCACACTCACACTTTTTAAAGTAGCTGTGGAATACCTGCCTATATACATAAATAAAACTTTGTTTAATACCGCTTACGTATAAAGAAAATTGACCCTTAGTGCCTTCAGACGAAGGTTTACGAACAATGTGTATTGCTAATGACGACTCTCTTTAGAGAAACGTGGTCTCTTACTTCAGGCTTCGATTGCATGCTCACAGTTGCTCAATGACACACGGAGAGCTATGCTGATCTATTAATTGATCTATTTTCTACAAGATTTAATTTTGTTATCCTTTACAGGCGATGTATTTGACCTCTGTCTCGACCGAAGTTAAGCAATGACGTGGTCTTCGATTCTCCATTCTCCCACAGATGATACGTATTTAGGAATTAAGAGGTCCATTGTCCCCAAAAAATTACTAACTTAAAGTGGCTGTGGGTAGAACGAATCTTAACACCTTGCAATGCGGAGTAGAGCCAAAATGAAGTCTATTTAAAATAAAAGTTTCGAATGTCGAATAAATTAATTTTATCTTTATTTTAAACAAAAACTGTGCAGCACAAATGGCAGAAGGTCGACCTGTTGATAATTTATGAGGCAAGTCGAAGATGATGAGATGGATAATGGTGATGGTAATGATGATTTTGATGATGATGGGGACGTTGTTGATGATTATAATGATGTTGATGATGATGACGGTGTTTATGATGGTGATGATAGTCACGCTGATGATAATGGTAATGATGAATATGCCTATATATATATTACTAGTGTAACAATAGGCGAGCACTGCCTTAGTATACATGACTGGGAGTTTAGACTAGTAAGTTTTTTTTTAATATTCATTGACTAGAAAATACTTAAATATAAATCATTCTCACAATAAATATTCATACATTAATAAATATGTAAACACAAAAAATTCTAAAGATGTATTTAGAAATAGAAGGCAACTGTGAAGACTATTTTGTTTATAGTGAAAATATACACACATATATCAATTTATTATAGGCTTCGTATATATATGCACGTAGTAAAAAGCTGTTATATTAATATTACAAACAGGTAGTCCGGTTTTATTTATTTGTATATATAGCTTAAATACGGAACGACTGATTCGCCTCTGGGCTGTTTAAATTAAACATGTAATTTTATTTTATTTCAAAATTATTATAACATTCCGCCGAGATATTTTTGCCGGTTGTTTTCGACTCTGTGGCGTATATCCGAACAGGAGGTATTCTCATCCCGATATCAACAAGATATGTAATCTATGTTATGTTAAGTAAATAAATTTTCAATTAATATTTATTACATTTATGATGACAGATAGTCTATGAGAAATGGCACTGAATGTTTTTAAAATGCCAAAGATTAAACTAAGTCTTCTTCTTTTCAGCCGATGGGAGCCTGCTGCAAGGCATAGGCCTCCTCCAAACATCGTCAGTGAAGACCCTATCCGCGCCGCATCTAAAGGCACGTGGCCGCCACTCGAGAACCTTTCGACCCCAAATGCCACTTAATAGCACAAACTATATGCTCCGCCCATTGCCTCTTCAGTCGATCAATTCTTCGAGCTACGTAGGTGATCTTTCTTCTGCGTATCTTCTCATTTCTGAATGGATCTTCCGGCAAAATTCCGAGTACAGCCCCCTCCATTACTCTCTGGGTTACCTTGACCATTCTTATCAGACCCGTGGTAAGTGACCACTTCTCGGATGAATATCATCACTAACAACACAGAGGTTCAATTCATCGAACTACATTGATGATCTTGGTTCTTCTTAACCATCTGTTCTGATATATCTCCTGTACGTTTTGTCAACCTAGCATTTCAGCGCACATTAAAATATCCTCCAGGGATATGTGTCATGATATGTGAGCTGAAGAATGAAAGAGGTAAAAAAAAGTCAAACTGTCTGTTATTAAATATCTCGTGTGCGTTTCATTAACCGTTCCCTTCCTACGCTACTGATGACTGACACTTTCGTGCACTTTATAGTAACCTCTTGAGGAATGTGAGTTGAAGTATCGAAGAGGTTAACAAACGTCAAACCACCTGTTCTTATATATCTCGTTTGCGTCTCCTCACCTGCATTCTCCTAATACCACTGGCGTCTAGTAGTTATTATACAAAAAGTTTGAACAGAATTTTGCTGCAGTTTATAAAATAAAGTACAACGCCATCTATCTCAAAATTACGGAACCAAAAGTCCAGTATTAACTCAGTTTTAATATAACAAGTTATAAAAGTTGTTTATTTATTAACAATTAATCTCCTAACCACCGAAATTAGTTAATGCAGGTGGCGCTAATTGATCCTTGATGCTCGCGTGTACCTAAATAGGCAGTAAGCAAGATAAATGAAACAGGAAACAGCTGAAAGCCCCTGAACTCGTGCCATTAAAGTTTAAATGGCCGTATTAACTGAATAAAGTTTCACGTGAGCTTATATGTAGTAAAAGCAACTGTATGTGTTGGTGCCAAAGTTCAAATTGACGTAACATGAGTTTAATCCTAACGTGACATTGTTGCGTGGGAGAAATTAATATGATTTTTAAAGAAGAATTATTGCATCCGTGCCAACTTTAGTTTAATGCTACAGAATTGCATCGCTTGCTCGGATATTATGCATTCTGAATAAAAAGACCCTAGCATCACATGTTACTTTTTTTTGCTCATTATCTGAGATCTTGTGGTACTTTTGAAGTACATATATGTGGTATATGTACAAAGCCTACAAATAATCTTGTCAAGGTCCTTGGTATACGAAAATTACTTCCAATTATTCGTATAGGAAATTTATGAGGAAAGCATATGTTCAGCAGTGGCCCGTCTAATTGTTGAAATGAAATTGATGATGGTGACATGGGAAAATTTCTACATTCTCGTTTAGATTATATATTTATATTTATTGAACACATAGGTTTAACATAGACATCTTAATATTGTAGAAACAGTTTAAGTTATTTTCATCTTTCTTATAAAATGTTTTTAAACAGATACCGAATGTTATTAATGAAGGATCGAAGTTTCTCTAATTGACGCCACTACACTTGAAAATATTTGTGGTGGCAATGTTAACTGTTCGGAACTGTTGTCCGAGGTAAACTTTCGAATTCCTGCAGCAAGAACGCGTTCTAGATCTCTCTTTTTTATCAACGGCTAGGACAAATATCGGTAAACGTGCACCCTTATACAGGATGTGTGACCTCCATAATTCATATGTTAGTGATATTGATATATTCTCGTGCTCTCTCGTATCTTTTAAAAGACAATTTCGTTCGAAATTATTGAGTACACACAATACAATTTAAACCATAATATAATATATAATATAAATATATAAACCATAATCTTTGATCCCTGTTTAGTAATGTTTTTTTTATTTGTTTTGTCATTGTTTGACTTTAAATCATTAAATGTTCTCAGTGAGATAGTTATAAGGTAACAATTGTAACTAATTTTATATTTCTAAGTTTCTTAGTTTGTAATTTCTTACTGCCTTTTGTTACTGTTTATCTCCAATAAAGTAAATAAATAATTCCACTTTAATCATTAAAATTTTAAGGCTATACTCGTGCAACCAATAGCCTTTAGGGCCGAAAGGTTCTGTAAGGAACACGAGCGAACGCGGCGTGGGTAGTCTCCCACTAGGTGGTTCGACGACATAATTATGATCGCGAGAAGTCTCTGGATGCGAGCAGCGCAGGCCAGTCATCCATTGTCAGTCATCCATTGTCAGTCGTGGCAGTATTTGGGGGAGACTTAAGCCTTACGGTGAGCTGAAAAGAATTTTTAAGTCATTAGCACAATCAATCTAATACTAATTATTAAAAATTAATCCATATTTTCCTTGGTACATTTTAAGCAAGACTTCACCTTTTTCAAGTTACCTAGTATTTGGTAGTAGGCTTATACGGAAAATCTGAAAAAAGGATTAATCCAACAAGAATCTTCAGAAGACGTAAGATTGTAACGGTCCGCTGCCCAGTGTGTGTTGAGGTAGAAAAAAATACATTTAAAAAACTTTTAAGTTAAACGGTTTTTTAATAAACGGTTTTTTAATAAAAATAAATATGTAATCCGCCATTTTGTATCGGCAGCCATCTTAGATTTATTATGTTATTGATTTTAATATATTGTATTGTCATCTAAATTAAATATGTGTACCAAATTTCAGATCAAACTGACACCGGGAAGGTGCTTAAATTTCAATTTCTAATTTTGATCCAAATAAATTCCGTACGGGTCGAACTAAATGAAACCGTTTAAAAAATAACAAACTCTGCAAAAAAAGAATAATGTAATAAAAATAATAAGTTTGTGGCCGGTAGTACCGAATGCGTTCGTGTAGATACTCTCACAACGACGAAGGTTTTTTTTTTTAAATAATAGTACACACACCTAATTATAAATAATTTATACATATGGAACACTAACACACAATGTTACAAGAAGCGGGCTGTTTAAGTTACCTGCCTTCATAATGCCCGAGCTTTTTAAATGACAATTTAACTTTACTTTTTGATCACTGAGTATATTTCAGTCTTTTTACAGTTTTTCTGTTGTCATGTCAGAAATTGAGGATTTATTTCTGAAATATCTGGGACATAAGTAAGAGGTAGATTGTAAATATATTTTGTTGTGAAATGCGTTGTAAAGAATTTCGGAGCATAATAGAATTGACGTAAATCCAATGTCCGGCCTCGAACGATTGCCGCGGGCCAAGATGGATGGCGGGGTAATTGAAAATACCCATCGCAACCGATCATTCTTTTTTTATTAATAAATCGCAAAAGATTTTTTGACGATCGTTTATTCGCCTGAACAAAGAAGAATGTATCTCTTTCGACGTTTTGTTGACGCTTACAAGTATTGTATCCATAAACCATGTCGCATTAAAATCAAACATTTCTTTCTTTTTTAATTTGAACTTTCGTCTAAGAACATAGATCATTTGAAACCAATCATGTCTAGACTCAGATAAAAAGCGCATTCGTTGTCAATTTGTTAATTGATTTTACACATTGAATTATTTATAATAACATCATCATTATCACTTCATCCGTACGACGTTCACTGCTGGGCATAAATCATTCCATATAACCTTAACAAGGGCATCCGTCTCCTTTGTCACTAGTCCGTGGTCTTCGTTCTTGAACCTTAAGACACCAGCATCTGTTCTGGACGCTCTGTGTAGCCTGCCGACAGCCTCCTGGAGGACCTTTTGATTCCATTTGGTCTCATATATTATATGATATTTTGATAGCTTTAGGTACATGTGTAGCTATTATGACTCAAAAACTCAATGGGTCACGTTAAAGAACCGGTTCGTAGAGATTTGTAGTATATTGACCCACAATAACTGGACGTAGAGCCCCAGTAAGCCCTATTAACGCTAAGACGGGCTCGGAAATTGTCGAACTGGACGGCTACGTTTAAATTTCCTGCGCGCTGAGTTTACTTTCCGGAATAAATGAACGTAGTTTTATTTTACGAATAAAGCTTACACTGCGCTTATACTTGTGTTTCGTATCCGGAATATTTGATTTGGCATAATAATTTAACTTACCCGGTCGGAGCATTGTGCGATCTGGATAACGCTTTTTAAAGCGATGTGCCAAATCATATGCCGGGTACTATACACACTCAAATAAATTTTTTAACTTATTTCTTTTAATAGTTTTACACGAAACAAAGTTGTATATTCAATTAAACGTATAGCAATGAAACCGCTTCAAATAATATAGGTGAAAGGAATTAAAACATTCATAAATAATTGAAGACGTTAATCAATAAATATTAATTAAACAAATTAACAAATAAATAAGTAGGACAAGCCGTTAATACTGCAATGTCCACCATAAGCTGTGAGCCCTGAATACCCTGCTTCGGCAGTCCCGTTTGACTGCGTCTGGTGGTAGTGATCTTAATTGTTAATGGGCTTTTTAACAGGTATCGGTTCACTCTGGGTGTCACAGATGGTCCTCTCCGTATTGCATGCCTAGAAGCGTACGGTATACGGGGTAGCATCCTATAGGAATACCCTTTTCTTGACGTGATACAACAAAAAAAGACGATGAAGAAAGGGATTAGCTGAAAGAAGGAAGATTTTTTTGTTAGTTTAACCAGTTCTACAGCGATGTTCTTCAGTAAGAAACCCAGAATTTTTGTATTTCTATAACCGGCCATTAGCGCCGACAACCATAATAAAAAATGCAAATGCTTAAAAAAAAGTAAATGATTAAGTACATAGACACATGAATTGGCAACATTGAGCTATGAGAAGATCAAGTGTACCCATGTTATTTAAGATGTGACAAATAAAGTAAACGGTATTTTAAGTGTAGTTTACTGTTTAACTTCGATACCTCGGTGGGGAGCTATTCTATAGTAAATAAATAATCTCATATTTACACACACACACACACACACACACAAACAAACAAACACACACACTACTACCTGACTCAGATGATATCCGGCCACGGCTGTTACCGAGCGTATCTCCATAGGTTCAAATACGAAGATTCCCCTGACTGTCCTAATTGTGCCAGAATGATTGAAGATGCAGAGCATGTCTTTTTCGTCTGCCCCCGATTTAACGAAGCCAGGAGGTCTTGGGAAGAAGGTGTAGGATGCAAAATCTATCCTGAAACTCTGATAGCTACAATGCTATCCTCGCCTTCGGCCTGGGAACTTACGAGCGCGTACTGTACGACGGTGCTGAAGGAGTTGCGAAAAACAGAGCAGGAGCGGAGGAAGTTGGCCTGAACAGCCACTCTATCAGAGAAAGCTGCGGCTAAATCCCCCCCGCGAAGTAATGCCTAACGGCCATGCCGTGGGGACCAGGGATACCGAAGAGAGAGGATTGTTTTTAGTCGGTATTGATCTAGATCGAGTCCGACATACGGGGCACCAACATCAGGCCCTATGATACGTAAAAGTATTTTTAAACCTCTATAAAAAAAACACACACACACATGTGTGTGTGTGTGTGTGTGTAAACTTATAATGTGAATAAATGTGGGGAACTCAATTAACCGGTTTGACAAAAGGATTGAAATTTAGTAGATTTTGAGTATATCCTCTTTACCTACTACTTTTCTAGTAGTAGCAAACCCCATGTTTATTTTATTCGTCATAATATCTGTAATTCCTTTTAATAATTTACTATCCTTTCTTACTTTACCTTCACCTCCATGTACTATTTTTTACATTTCTATTTTTGCCACAGGTCTTGCTGGTTGGAACCTTGAAGTCAACTGTGGGTATTTTGAACTTTAAGCCGCACAACGAGCGATCGTATTAGGTTAAGCTCGAGTCACATGTGCTATGCGCAGCGCCAAGTAACGAACTTATCGTGAATGGGACTCTGCCTTCGCGCAGTTCGAGCAGTAACAGTTGGGAATTCAGGGAATAGTTTATTTAATAAATTAGGTATAGGATAGATAGAAGCCTATCTCTATGGCGTTGACACAGATAGGTGCTGCAGTTGACACCTTTTTGCATCGAATATATGTTTATGTTATTGTGTAGTGTAATATATATAACTTTTTATTGTACATATTAAGGTAAAATATGTGAAGTTGTCCACATAAATGTTCAGTATGTGCAATGTTCCGAAATACAGTATAAAGAGAATAATAAAATTTCTCCGCCGTTTGTAGCCTGGAACAATTTACTTTGATAGTGGCATCAATCATAATTATATCCGCGCGTACTCGTGTAGGAAGTTTTCGTCTCATTCTTTGTTCTATGTACCAATAAATAATGTCGGTATTTTGGTACGCGGCCAAGCGAGTCATCCGAAGACACATTACGCCTTTCCGCCGACAAAAATGCGAATTTGTCATTCGCTTAATATCCGACAGCCACTGTTATTCCTTTTGTTGCCGAATTATTTACGATATCGTGGGAGATGCGACGCGACTCGGCCACGCAATAACAAGTGATCGCACGAGAAAAAGACAGAGAAAAGAAATGTGAAGAAATAAAGGAGAAAGATTGAATATATATTGTATACACAAAATTCAAAAAAATATTTTAACCCGCAACTATAATGTTCCCCTACATAAAGCAAGGGGAAGCTGTTATAACATAAATAAACTACGTTTATCATATTTTTACAATGATATATATATATATATATATATATATATATATATTAATTTTGGTTAGTTAATATGTTTTAATTTGGGGCACAACTCTCGGTTTACTTCTGATTAAAATTATTAATACAGACTGCATGCTTAAATATTTTCCATAACCGTAATCTATAGAAAAACAACTGTGCAAAGTCAGTCAATAGCATAGATACCGGTTCATAGGCTACAGCAGAGTTCCCCAAACTTTTTTGTGTCGAAGACCCCTTGCCATGTTTTTCCGTGTTGGGTAGACCCCCTACTTACCTGATATTGATTTTCTGTAAATTTCTAACTGTAGCGAAGTTTAGTGTTAAAAACTTAAAGTAAAAACACATGTTAATCTACACATTTATTAATTGAATTCAAATTAAAACTACTCAAAATAAAATTTTGTATCTGTTATGTAAAATATACGTAACATTAAAACAATTTTTTTACTTCATAGGTACTTTTATAATTAATGTAAATGTTTTGATATTATAAGATAGTATGATGTACGTAAATAGGTACTATCAGTGTATGTGTTGAGATCCACTATCGTGGACCCCCATTTTCATTTCATGGACCCCCAAATTTTATTTTCGCTGACGTAGACCCCTTGCAGGTTGTCATTGATCCCTAGGGGTCGATATAGACCACTTTGGGAATCACTGCGCTACAGCATAGTACGTTCACCCAAAAACCGGACAGATGACTTTATTAGTCTCTGAAGCACTTTGCAAGTCACTTCCGAACTATCGGAAATCTTTGGAGAAGCCAAGAAGAGAATTGTCAAACAGTGTTACAAAAATATGGTAATAATATAGAAAATTCCAGAATTATAGAATACGGATAAAAGTACAATGTTGTATTGGGACACTTTTTGATTAGATAGATTATATATTAGTATATACAATATGATTTTATTTGATTTATTGTTCTAACATTATCATGCTCCAGAATCGATATACATAGATACATTAATTATGAAAATACCATCAAAAAGGCATATGTAATACTGTGATAAAAAAGTAAGGTATATTTGTTTATAAAATGTAAATTATTTATTTATTCTTCCAAATCAAATTCATCCCCTACAAAGTAATCCCTGTCCAATAAAACTCACTTTTACTAACGCCTCTTCCAGTCCTCAAGACAGTCGGAATTGTTTTTTTTTCGGCATAGCTTTCAAGACTTTCTTAGATTCAATTTCTATCTCCTCAGAAAATTTTTTGAGTTTTCTGAACAACCAGAAGTCGCACGAAGTTAAATCAAGTTAATGTGATGGTTGCGGAACGGTACCAGTCGAATTTTTGGTAAAAAAAAGTCGCGAGCAACTAATGCAGTACGACATCGACCAAGCTAGGAAAAATACCCGGGAACGACCCGGAAAATATATAGGAAAAATAACCTTTCCCTAATACCCGGGAGTTTTCAATGACAATTTCACTTTAGTTTTTGACGAAAGTAAAGATAGAAAAGTGGGTTTAGGGATATTGATCGATATTCTCATCGGAGCCGGTGCTCGACGACGGGCGGGCCCGGGTTACTTTGTTTAATCAAACGCGATAACGAAGTTAGTAGATTATAAATCCTTTCGATTTCCATCCGTTTGTTTTAGTTGGTGTATAATCTGCGGCTTAAGTGGATTAGAACATTGGATATTGAACGTAGAATATTACAACCTGAAGGTACATCTCCGTTGAGCTTTCTTGTTCTATTATTATTCGCGCTAAGAAAATATTGACGACCTACACTGAGCTTTTTTGACGTTTTCTCTCACGCGTTTGAATAACTCGCCTAATACAAAGCGACAATTTAGTTGAAGATATAATACGCAGATTCAGTCATTTACACCAGATCTTTAAGACCCTATTGGCCATCTGTTCTGCATGCTGCTGCCTAACTACTGCCACCCCAACCTGCCATTCTGCTGAGCTATGACAGTTACTTTCGTTCGTCTGTAGACCTTGATATTCACATTCTCATTCATCTTATTCGATCTGAAATAGAAACTCCGAGCAGTCTCTCCATGGTTCGTCGAGTCACTAAAAGCTTCCGAACGAAGCTTACAGAATCTCCATTTATTACAGACAAAAGATATGAGGGGATACGAAATAATAATCCTTTTAAAACAAATTTAATAATTTCAAAAATAGTTGCAAAAATTAATTTAAAGTTCTTATTTACTTAATTTGTCTGTTATCGGGTTCTACTCTTGGAGTATAACTTACCTTTAAGTAAACATTTCCATCGTTCCTATTCCATATTTAAAAAGTAATTTAGCTTTTACTTAGCTCTTGTATCCGCTATCGGCCGGAGACTTGGAAATGGGTGCTCGAGAAATAACTGAATCGAAATGTTTTCAAAGAGCTTATATATAATAGCTTTTCGCATTGATCTCGCAGTGCATTCGGACTAAAGCTCTACGCTGAAACCTTCAGTGATTGCCTTACTCGGATTTGTACTCAACCTCTTTACTTAAAAATAGCTTGAACGGCTGAAACGTTCTGCGTAAACCGCAGCAATTACTGAAATAAATTATTCATACCACGATAGTGGTGTGTTTCAACATAAATAATAATTGTATAAAACGAAGCTTTGACTTGCCCGCAATGTTCATATTGACCAGGCACTGCACTGTTTAAATTTTAGCTTCATCAAAGCTTATTCTCATAAGAAATACGCTATATTTTACTAAAATTGTCATACAACAAAAGGAAACTTTAACAGTATTCTTTATTTATCAGTAATAATACCTTTTTATGCTTTAAATGTGGTCAAGAGTCGAATAGACAAATTATGATAGATAGATCTTTAGTTTACAGTGATCCGAGTATAGATACATACACCCTGTGAGTGTAGTGTCAAGTATCAAGTAGATTTGGCCCGTTCAACTGACGGAACTGCGACCCATCGATCGTCTGCTCTCCACACTCCTCCACTAACAGTCACTATCAGTTGTTCAAAGTTACGTTCATTATTATTATTATAATCAATTCTAAAGACACTCATTACACAAGACTACGCGATAAAGCGAAATTATCCATAGATTGGAGTAACAATGATATTTAACAACTTTGAAGATAGAATTACGTAGTTATAAACACAGCAAACGACTTATTGTAGCTTAATACGCAAGCTATGCAAGTGATATCTATTACTTAGACTTTTCTTTGACGAGTAAGCTATGTATGACTGTAAACATCAGGCTTCCTCTCCGAGAAATACAACTGAACAACGCAAGGAACATCGTATGGTAACACAGGCAATTTCGAGTTAGACTCCGGGGAAATCGCTGCTCACCAGAGAACTAGCTTAAACTCACAGAGTCCCAAATCGAATTTTAATAAGTTAAACAAAAGAAATAGAGTCTTGTATATCGTTTTTAAAAAAGGTCTCAAAATAATAAATTGACTACGTCTACAATAAACTACATGGAAAAATAAACAAAGCATTAAACTTGTAAATTGTCTCTAATATGTTTTTATGTATAGAAGCAATGCCAATTAGCTTTTGGTTCGATAAACCTTGAAAATTTCGACAGGGACTTTATAAGGACGTGAAATAAATCCTCACATTTCCTATCCGTTCAGTATCTTTCAATGTTCTAGATGCCGCGACAGTGCATGATCGTATTCAGTGGAAGAACTAGACAAGTCGGATTACGGGATAAGCTTCAGAAAGAGATAAAAACTGTTTTGTTTATTTAAGAGTTCTTAACGGTGATCCGACCGTATTTGAAGACTTTTGTATTATTTGTTTGTTTTTCTCGCACGCGCCATTTGCAGCGTAGAGCAATGTATGCACAGACACGTCCGCAGAGCTCTGGAAAAAGTTTTGCGAATCGAGTTTCGTTTGCGCTTTCCTTTTCTCCGCATATTGCAATTTATTCCATATTTAAAAATGATCGCTTTGTTTGCCCTTGTCTAAATGAACGAAGAAGTTTTTGTTTCATGTTATTCATTTGTTCGTAAAATATTTCTTACCCAAATCGTCATTTAAGCCCATAGACGTCTACTGCTCGCAAGTACATATAGCTAATAAGATATCATATAATATATATGTTGTGTATTAGTTGATCTTTACTACCTAATTAACTTGGACACAACCGATAGGTGCCCTTATATGATGCGATCACTCGTGTCAAACCATAGCGCGTGGCAACTTACTACTAGCGCCATCTATCGGCGGCGTCTGAAGTAAAATCGTTGAGGAATATTAAAAAATAACCTCTGAGGCCGAAAGATTGTCGACTGACGACTACGAACCGGTTGGCGTAACATGGGTAGGTTCACCAGATGGTCAGGGTCACGGAAATTAGCTGGATACTGGTAGCGCAAAACCAGTGATCAACGTTTTCCGTGGGTAAGATGTTTTGGTAAGATTAGTCAAAGAATGTTAAGGAGGCACCAAAGATCGCCACAATGGCCGTTCAACGACTTCCTCTAGTCGCATCTACCCCTAGTGGTCGTGGTCGTGGTCGTCACTAGAAAAACTTGTGAAAACGATGTGCTCCGCCTGTGTCGTCAACATGTATGTTGTCATAGTTTATACTTCACGAATCTATTTCCTAAAAAATATCTAGTAAAATATAAAATACCTTCATGTTATTGGATAAAATTTAACGTTTTTTTTTTTATTCAAACTGGCAATCGCTTTTTTTAACTTCTTTATTTATTTTAAACTACGGAATGGTGCAATTTCATCTTCTGTCAACATTTTTAATCTGTTTCTTCGACATTGCTTGTACCTTTTACATCTTATTCTCCTTTATCTTTTAACCATACTTTTAACAGTCCTTGTCTAGCTCTGAGTAGCCCGTGCACTTGCTGCATATACTTAGGAGCCATTCCTTTACTTGTATGGTACTATTACACATGAAATTACACAGTAGAAAGAGTTCTTAAGTTTTGGAAATAAATTTTATGCATACAGCCTATATATGGATTTTAATGGTGTTTATTCCTAATACTTATAGTTATTTATATTAAATTATTGTAATTTTAACGTTAACGTGTTATACTAAAAATATGAGACTTTTTAACACTCACCATACGATTCATATTATAAAGGTTGTCACGTTAAAAGGGTAAGCCGATTACGCTCGTAACTCCCCCTCCGCGAACTCTACACAGATCAACGCTTAGAAAATATCCTCGGGACTTATAAACATAAACAATAATATCTCTGAAAGGAAGAAAAATAAAGCAAATCCCGGATGATGCTAATATATGCAATAATTAATAATACTGTGATGACCGCTTATATACCTGGCACCATAAGAACCGCTGGGAGCAAAAGAAGAATTCTGTAAACGAGTATGTCGGGGCTGACGGCTCGACATAAAAAGGCGACCTTTGTTTTTACAACTACACTATGTATTTCAAAATTTTTGTTGTCCACCTTTTTGTATTTAACAGTATTAAAATCTCAAACTATTTAAAACCAAGTTGAAGTCAACTAATTATTATATAAATATAAAACGATAACAAATTTCAAAGCAAATACTTTAAAGGGTGATTGGAAGTAGATGTAAAAGAATTTTAAAATAAATCTAGCTCGTTTCGCGACACCAGCCGTTCAATGTCAGCAAAATAAAAGGCAGCGTCAAGTTAAAGTTTATTAGGCGGTAACCAAATTAAGCAAAGTGAAATACTGTTCCGACATTAAGGGCGGTTCACCGATATCACTGGAGCGCATTACACTGTACATTAGATCTCGCAAACTTTACCAATATAATAACCGCCCGGCGGCGACGCGGCTTACCCCCTCGCTTCCCCTCGCTCCCCCGCGGCCCTGTACCTCCTCCCACGCCGTGCGATTAACGGTCCAAAGATTCTAATATTATTGTAAACTATACACAGCAGAGTTAGTAGCTTTCACATACACTAGGCGCAGTGGTTAATAGGCTTCTAATTAGTCAGGTGTTTTTTAATCATACATTTGAAATTTCCTGCCGCCAAATGACCAGCCTTTTATATAGGGTAAATATTTTATATACCTTCTGTTTTACATTGTATGTCCGTATTTATTATTTTCTTGTTAATATATGCGAACAACGCGAGCTTTAGTGTTCCTAGATCGCTTATCATTTACTATTTATAGTTCACCAATTAACTGATTTTACTTATTTTTATGACGTCTTGGAGTTTAATGCCCGAAAAAAGTTTACATTTGGAAAGAGCAGGGTAAGCGCCCGACAGAAAGGTTTTCGAATGGTGACCACGAGTCGGTAGATGCAACGTGGTTACTCTACCCCCCACTAGGTAGACTGACGACATTAATATCAGTTAAGGTTGTGAAAAGTTTCCGGATGCAGTCTGCGCAGGACCGTTGCTCATGGCGTTCTTTGGAGAAGGCCTAATGCCTTGAACTGGGCGCTTGTCCGCTGAAGACAACGAATATAAATGCCGTATGAGTATCTACTCATACGGCATTTTTAGATATATAGATCTCTATACACGAACGAAAAATAGTTCAGCGGAACAGAATAACATAATAAAAAAGAATCGAGTAATTACTTATAATAATACTATCAACGCCTTATGACAAAAGTCTACGATACTCATGGAGCCATGCAAAAGGTGTATGCTCGAGATTACTCTAGGAGATTGAAAGAGGAATGAAGAGATACATAAGCGAACAAAAGTTACCGACATTGCTTGTAATTGTAGGGGTAGAGAGACAGCCAAACAGCGCGCAAAACTGAAGTTCGCTAATGCCTTAAGGTTCTATAGTGGAGATCTCGGACCGGCAAGCGCGGGCGTCAACGATGGGGAAAAATAACATTGTTAAAGTTGCCGAAAAACGTCGAGTTCAGGTGACTTCTAACTGGTTGTCTGTATAGAGGTCTATTTCCACAAGTGGACTTCCTGTGGTGAAAATAATGACAACGATTTCAAAACCTAATGCATTAAGTGATTTGGTCACAACTTAGTCTTTGTGAGCTGATACTAGCTTTGCGGAAAAGTAACCCCTAAGTTATAGATAGTATTCATTCTCTGTTAATTTACATACGGGCCAAGGATTCGTGTCTATATGTGTGTAGGTTATAAAGTTAAACATATTTAAAAAGTTGTAAGGAAATCACAGCCTGCAGCGCCGTCTCAAGCGGCTGAGCGTGAACATTGGGGCGCTTTTAAAAGATTAACTCGATGGAGATAACTTTTTAAAAGTGTCGGCCGAGCGGCTTACACGGCGGCCCCTTTTAACTTAAAGCGCCCTGATGAAAAATTAATATCGAGAGCTTTGTGCTGATAAATTATATTTCACTAATCACAGCGCCTGACTTCACCTGTATCGAAAAAAAATGTTTATGTTTTGCACTCTGTTTTAATTAAATAAACAAATCTAACGCTTCTTTTTATTCCTTTTCGCCTTTTTCTTCTAAATCGTCTTCTTTATTATCATCTATTTCTTCCTCTTTATCACTATCTTCTTCTTCATTATACACCTAAGGCCATAAAAGCAAGTAATAATACAAATAACTTGATCCCTTATTGACAATCAACACCTTGCCTGTGCATAATTTATGCTTAATAAATCTCCTTTCTTTCTTTTTCATTATCATCGTTAGTGACTACGGCTTGGATCCATATATCATCACCGACAACACACACAAGTTGTATAATTATTTGATATATCCATTACATAGTAGACAGACTTTTTATTACTTTTTGTCGGAGGAATAAAAAAGGTGTTTAAAAACTACTTAGATATATATATATATACACGAAATACAGCGACTACAATAAACACAAAAGCGAACGGAACCTCGAAGTATTCCGCTCACTTGTGGCTTATTCGAGTTGGGAAAAAAACTAATGCGGAACATACTCCTGCGGTGCCGGGAGTAATGAGATTTCTCTTTAGTTGGTCGTTCAAGCCAGGTGTTCTTAACTGGCGGCCCGCACAATTTACAACTTTTTTTTCTACGTGACCTAATAAATTTGTTATTATATTCTCTATAGGTACAATTATAGAAATAAAATAACCTAAAGCATCAAATTATTGAATTACTTGTAATAATTTTGCCACAAAAGATGGCTATTTATTGAGAAAATTTCTTTAAGCTTCACCGTGCGCGATCAGATCAGGGCCCTCCACCCACACCACATAAAGCAGGAGAAAATTGGCGAGGATGAAAAATGCAAGAGGATGTCAACATGGACTGTCTCTCAATATATATACATTTTTAATGGCCTTCGCTATTGAGAATCTTTATTTTTCAATTTAATGATTTTTTCAGTAATTTATTTTATTTAATTCTCTTTTCTTTCGTTCTTTTCATCTGTCTTCCATCAACATTTATCATTCTGTTCCTCCGTATATAACTCACCTCACTCTCTTCTCTACGATTTCGACAGTTGCTATATATATAATTCTTCCTTATACAAATTTCTTCCTCTCAATATTCTAGTAACGGGAGCCTGAGAGGACATTGACTTGAGTCTCAATTGTCAGAATCCTATTAATATTACTTTATTAATATCATTTGAAATTAATTTTATATTTAGCTCAAGTTTAAATCACCCTCGAACTACTTTGTAAAAGGTTTACGATCTCTGACCTAAGGCATGACAACAATGTGATTGGTTTATGTCTGGAACATTCTTATTAAGTCTTAAGAAGTCGTCCAAGCTGGAATCATTTGTTTTGTCCAGTTTTTCTTGTTGCTTTTCACTTTGTGTAATTCCACATACAATACCGGTCTTTATTGACAGTTCTTCATATATACAGCAAACATTTTAGAGACCATGTACATATTTATATTAAATAAGGAGAAAAATAAAATGTATATAAATAATGTATCGTAAATTACTACAAAAAATTAAAAAGCTTTTTAATTACACGTTCAGAGTCGACACGAAATTCTAATTACATTAAATTTAATCTAGTTTTAATTAAATACAATAATTATAATACGGATTATCTCCTTTTTTAAATTAAATGTCCACGATATTTACTAAATAATAATCGATTCCTACCAATAGGAAGATACAGAGTTTTACATAAAATTATTTCTGAATTGTGTAATGTGTAAATTTATATTTAAATAGAAATCTATTTTAAATTATTATATCAACAGACATAGAAATCAGGTCATCTGAAACTCTTTGCAAATTAGTTCTGTATATTACTGTGTTCCTTAATAAGCTTAATTTGTTTATAAAATGTGAAATCTTTATTTATTCTTCCAAATCAATTTGATTCCATTCAAAGCAATCCTCGTCCGGTACAACGCACTTTTGCCTGCCCTATATCCAATCCTCAAAACAGTCGGAACAGTCTTTTCCCGTTATAGCCTTCAAGATCTTCGATACGGTTTTTATATCCCCAGTCGTGTCAAAATGGCGTCTCCGCATTGACCATTTTAGTTTTTAATTTAGAGTTTTTTTTAAGAGGCCTCCGTTATTGGGACCTCTCCTTCCACCCCTATTTTGTTGGAAACAGGGTTTTTTTATTTCTTAACAATTTTTTTTCACATGAATTTTTTATCTTCGTCCTCGTCTTCCATAGTTTACAATATATTTTTTTCTTTCTTCTATCATTCCATAATTCCATCTTCCTTTCTCAATCATTCTATGCCTTTCATTTTTTTTTCCTTCCTTTCATTTTTAATTTAGAGTTTGCTGAATATCCAGAAGTCGTACGGAGCCAAATCAGGCGAATGCGGTGGTTGCGGAACTATATCAGTAGAGTTTTATGGGCTAAACTAAATCAAATATTACAACAGACAATCCTACCAAATGAATCTTCAGTGACGTGTCTTTTTTAACGATCTTATCTAAGCGGTTTTAACAAGAAACTGTTAGCTGTTGGTAACTTTATTTGCTTTCGCATCTTCAAGCATTTCGTGTTATTAGATCGATGTCAGATCTTTGTTAGTTTGGCAAAGATTTTAAGTGAATTAATTTTTATGGTAAAATTACTAATATTAAATGTTGTACTTTTTTAATTAAAAGTCAGTCAATATTAAAATTTCTATATTATAGCCGGATAACACAATATTTTATGTCTTCATCGTGGTTCGTGTATTTCAAACATATGAATATATATATATATATATATATATCCATATGTTTTAATGGCCCTGTCCTTGGAGCTTTTTGTTCAACCTCTATCATGGGGTCTTTATGTACATTGTAATTTTTCACATAAGCTTAAATAATTTCCATACTCATCTTCCGTCTTTCTCCATGTCTTTTTTCTTTTCTCTTATTTCCTTTACAATACCTCTTGTTCCTTTTTCGTAATTCCCTTCCATATAATATCTCCCTTTCTTCCGTGGTTCTACAATTTTATATTTTTTTAAATTACCAATTTACCTTTCATACATTTGTCTATTCCTAATTCTTATTTAATTTTCATAATCTTTATCGCACTTAACCCCTTGTTTATATTGAACAGACCGTCATATTAAAGTCCTCGGAAGACGATAGATTCCGGCCACTTCCAAAAGGTCCTATCGTTCTCCTCACTTCGCCTTCCCTCCAGAGTTCCTATCATTTGTTAAAGAATTTATTTATTTACTTAAAATTTTTATTGCATTCATTTTTACAGTATATTGTGAGCTTTTTAAAACGTTAACATATGATGTTCACGACTTAAATGGCATGTTATAACATTTAATAGAAATCAAAATATTCCATTACCTTGTACTTTATCACACAAATTGGGTTGATGTTACTAAAAATTTTGGTTAGAAGCTCTTTGGGAATTGATATAGACTATTTAATGTAAGTTTTTACGTTTCATTTCAACTAATTATAAATAAACAACAAAATGAATTTATATACTCTTACGTAATTTCGGGCACCAAGCCACCTTTACTGTTCCAGAGTCGGCAGCACCACGCCAGACTTTCGAAGTGTGACGTCACTTTAATCTCGTCCCGAACAACACAGGGCCGGATTAACCTAAATCACGGGACGTACACGTAGTTAGAAATTTCATTTGCTGACAAATTGTGAGGCGTTACGTCGACGCCGTAGTTAATTACCAGCTCCGAACACAATTTGTCGCACATCGGCAGCCGACGCGCTCATTGGGTACACAAAAACATTACAAGACTACAACCTAAGTCATAGAAGCACACTTACTACATTCTTTTTTCTTTCTATGACCCGTCAGCTAATACACGCCACTCTAAGGTATAGACCTCCCCCCAAAGTTCGCCACGATGACCAGTCTTCAACTGCTCGCATCCAGAAACTTCTTACAACCTTTACTATGTCGTTGGTCCATCTTGTGGAAGGCCTACCAATGCCACGAACGCCAGCTTGGGAATGCACTTGTTCACCACTCGAGAACCCTTCGGCCTCATCTGCTATGCCTCTATTACTAATGCGACCAATTCTTTGATCTACTTCAGTGTCATGTCCTGATTTCTGATCCAATCTCGCAGCAAAATTCCGAGCGTAACCCTTTCCATTGCTCTTTAAATGACCTTTGAGACTTCTTATCATGTCCATATAACGACCACACCGTCAATGGTTATTAAAAAAGTTTACTAGCTGTTAAAAACGGCGTTACGCTTGGCGAGCATACGCGGAACCTCACACCACGTCTCACGAGAGAGATTTGCCGAAATGACCAGATAGCAAACTCTCCTACCAGCGCGCTGGCCCTAGTACATGAAAATAGAGACCTGGGTATCGTGTCTACGCACATACTATCTCAGATGCGATACCTCACAACATAGCGTAGTTAAGAAAAGGTCCAATATTTAGCCACTTCCGCACATGCAGTAGTAGTCGTGCAACAAAGTACACCACAAAACACAGAGTCAATCTGCACTAATCGGTGTAACATAACTCCTGAAGATACCCCGTGGAGGGGTGAAACGTCCTAAGTGATTTGGCGGTGGCAGTTGTATGATTCGCATAGTTTGCCGCATACGCATTTATCAGCGGGCTGGCGGGCGGTGCACTTTGTTGCACGACTACTACTGCATGTTCGAAAGTGGCTAAATATTGGTCCTTTGCTTACTTAGGATGGACTTCCGCAAGGTAGCGTAGTTAGTTTGTATTAATTAGTTTTGGTTTCTGTGTAAGCTGTTATTTAAACTAGTGTTAATGTGTAAACGTGTTTTTTGGTGTATCGTCTTAACCTGTTATGTAATAATAATGTTTTTTTTTATATGTGATGAGTGTGTTTCGCTTGAAATCCTTCGTCATCTAGTTAGTCCTTCCAGATCCTTTGTACTGTCATCATCGTGTACTTCAGGAGTCTTTGTACACGTTTGTACGTACATAAATATGTATTACATACATAAAATAGAATAAATACCTCTCTGTAAACTTGTAGCGAATTCAAATGCATTCAGTCCGAGCTTAAGTACTTCCAGAGCGTTCCGTCTCTGTGTTAATAAGACTTACAGTTGCACGCTGCAGGCAACGCCGGGTTTTACGACTAGTGTATGCGTTAATAAACTACTGCTCACTTTGTCTCGCTTTATACCCTTTGTTCTTATTCTGTGAATTTTAACGACGTTCTCATGGATTTATTTTAGCGTTTTTTGGTTTCAGACGAGAAAACTATGTCTCCGTTTGTACAGGGTATCAGGGTGTCAGCACTTCTCTAAAGAGGTGCGATATCAATGAAGGTATCTTCAGTAGTAGTTGTTTTTCATTGGTATCTATAATCCACAGATGCTAGGGTCCGTGCCTATGTTTTTACAATTAGATTTAATATTTATTTGCCCACGATTATGCATTTTACAGTGTTTACTCAGTCTCTTTTTTGGTTCTGGTAACTAATTCCATAACCTAACAGTTACAGCAGTGAAAGATTTCTCCATGAATATAGTAGTATAAACAGGCTTAATTCGTGAGGCTCCATCTTCTGGGAAGAACTAGAAAAAAACTCTACAGGGCTTGTAATTTTTTTTTTAATCATTGTCTATTTTCAAACATCTTCACAGTGGACATACAATAAAGTATAGTAATATGCTTTTTGGTAGAGCTTGTGTTTAATAAATTTCTTGAATTTACAAACAGATAAATTCACCGCTTCGTTTGGTGGTTTGTTATAAAATCGTGAACGTTGGTCGTACGAATAAGTGAGACATTATGAAGACAATTTTACTTTATATTCGTCCTTTCAGCGTCCACTGCCTCCCACAAAGATATCTATTGGGAGATATACCATTGCCAAGCTTTGCTCACAGATTGAATTTCGCAATGTGGTATGCAGAGGACGCTGCTACTCATCGTCTTGAGATTTGTTTGCAAGCAGTAGCAAATTATATAGATTGTAGAGATATAATATATAAGATTATACTCTACTATCGAACCCCCACCTACGAAGGCAAGTCTCAGTCATGTACCGCTGAGCTACCATAGCAGGTATATCCTGAATTAATTTTAAGCTAAGCCAACCATAAGACCATTTCTTTGTTTTATTTCTTTCTAATGACCTCATTCAACCCAAACATTCAAATCTTCGTAAATATCTTTTATTGTTCAAGTTAATGAAAATTCAATTAGTTAAAAGCATGTTGATAAACATGCTGGACCAGGGGTGTCAAACTCGCGGGCCGCGTGATAAATAAACATTTTTGCCGTCCAGTCAGTAAAAAACAAAGTAAAAATAAATTGTTAATGTTAGTTAGAAACAAAACCAGGATATTAAATGATTATATGATTTATTTATAAATTACGAGTCGTTATACGTGCGAAATTATTTTGTGTTGTGAATGTAAATAAAAATCTTGTTCGCAACTGTATTTAATAATGCTGTATTTAACACATCTAGAAGTACTCGTCTTAGGACAAATCTAAAAGTAATCTCGGACAGTAAAATTTCTCCTAAAAAGGAAAGATATTATCAAATAGATTTTAATTTTCCTTCTTCTTATTTCCAGCTGTTAGACGCCTCTGTACTCTGCCACTTCGTACGAACTATTGTTCGAGCAACGACGGTGAGTTTGGTTCTTTTGTGGATGTCCTTATTTCTGATTCGATATCGCAGTGAAACTTCGAAAATAGCCTACCTACTCCTTTGCTCTCTGGGTGACATTGAGCCACCTAATGAGGCTTTTCGTAAGTAACCATGTCTGGAATCCTTATACTAACTTATTATAACTTAATCTATCTACACAGTACAAATACTTATTCTATTATTATTTTAACCAACCACGTATATATATATATATATATATTATATATATGATTACGCATCTGCTACGACCATCGGTAGAACGAGCGTTTTGCCTCACACCCCGCCACTTTAGAAGACCAGTTCTTGGAGCCACGTCAATTATCGATTTCATCATTTCGAAAATCAAAACATGTATATTAGTTTCTATGAACACTGATTTTATTTTGACTCACCTAAAGTAAAGCATTGTTACAAGTTCGCTTTTGAGTTCGACACCCCTGTACTTGATCGTGTGTACCTGTCGGGTTCGTTTCTATAAAAACAATTGCATCGCCGTCGACTGTCGCACGCTCTGTCGCGTCCCGCGCTGTCCCGATTTATTGCAACATTTGTCTCCATTCCGAGCAATCACGCAAATCCACTGCGTACCTTTAATACCTTAATGTGATTAAAACCTTTATAGTTTTACAGCTACTAATGCTAGTCGTAAAAAAACGAATCACTCTAAATATGAAACACGAGATTCTTTTTATGAATTTGAATAAAAAAATCGAATCACACAAGCTATATACAGTTAAAACATTTTAAAAAGTTATTGAATAAGGAAGATGTGCGTGTGGCGTGAGGAAATTTCTCAGTTAACAATATGAGATACCACGATAGTAGTTTATTTAATACTTGTAGCATGTACAAACAATTAACACATTTCGCTTTATTTCTAAAATAATTCAACGACGAAGAGCATGGTTACTATTCAACCAAAAGTTAGAGCGTTCACTTAAGATATCAAAAAGTCTCTAATTTATTTATAGCAAACAGACAGCCATTAACAAAATTAAAAGTGCATTCTAAAACTAAATTGACGTAAAAGGCTTACTATTAAATAAATGAATATTTAAATGACAAGACTCCTTAGCAAAGATTTCGCTTGATTATTTGTTCTGACGATAGAAGGCTGCTTTTCAAGGTCCAAGAAGACAGAAACACAATTTCAGTAATATAAAATTATTTATTTCATGGAGCCCGTATTACTGGCGTAGAGTATAAAAGAGAATATTAAAGAGAACAAAACGTCGGTAAATCAGTACTAGGTGTATGAGAGTATGTAGTATGACTAGCGCCATCTAGGAGGCTTTTAAGGAAACTATGATAAAACAGTTCCATGTATATACCAAATTTGTTTTCATTTAGGTTATATTTAACAAAGTGTGTGTGTATAAATTTGTATAGTTAAACTTTTTTTAAATATATGTTCTTGTGGAGTTTTTTCCATTCTCTTTAACTATAATTTGCGAAGTACGGAAGAGTAAAAAAAAATTGACGATCAATGTGCTGTTAAAAGTTCTAATGTAGAACATATTAATTAAATCTTTATCCTTTTAAAACCGTAGAGATATTCATGTATATATGCTACGAAAAAAATTCATCGCGCCATATTTAAGTGGCAAATAAATCCTGGAGATGTCTTCTAGAAGGAAATTACATAAGAATTCATAAAAGGAATGCATGATGCAAATCATTTTATCAAAAGTATATCAAACTTATTTTAATGCATGGAAATAAATGTTATTAATGCTCACTCAGGTAGTAATAAAATTATATTTGTAAAGAGCAACTGTTGAGTTTCTCACCTGCTCTTAGCGGAACAGCCTTCTTAAATGGTAGCTTCCTGTAGGGGTAGTAATGCAGACATTTTATGTTGATCGACAATTCGAAAGTACTTGTAATAGCCTATACGAATTAAGAATATTTAATGACTTTATATAAATATTATTTTTATGACAAAATTTTATTAAGTTAAAAAGTTTTATTAAGTTAAAATGTTTTCATAACTTTACTTGTTCTAACTACTTTATAAAACCACATCAAGTCGCGATGAGATTTTTCTAGCAGCGTAGACAAGTTTTTAATTAAGCAGAAAAGACACGAGCCCGTGGGAAATACGGCGATGCGAAGTGGCCGTCTCTCAGTTTTTTGTGGCCGATGTCTTTCAACAAAGATTTTTTGAGTAGCGTGCTTAAAATAAAGTTATAAATTATACTTATTTTATATATATATATATATATGTATCCTATCCATCTCCTTCTATACAGCCTGGACTTTCCACAGATTCATATTCAAAATATTTTTATTCTAATAAG
Source organism: Battus philenor (assembly GCF_028537555.1). NCBI lineage: Eukaryota > Metazoa > Arthropoda > Insecta > Lepidoptera > Papilionidae > Battus > Battus philenor. The sequence continues at coordinate 316,455 of NW_027181689.1, forward strand.
CATTTACACGCACTTTTGGTAGTGAATTATTTCTAACATAAAACAAGTTTTTTTTTTGCTTTATAAGCAAAGCATTTGAAACCTGTCTCGTCTGATGTTAAGCAATGACAAGGTCCACGATAGTACATGCTTGCCTAGAAGAAACCTATTAACTCTTGTCTTGGAGACTCCTATGTTATTATTAGCTAGAAACAAAGAAGCAGGTTGGTTACTCTACTCCAGAGTTCCCCAAACTTTTTTGTGTCGTAGACCCCCTTGCCATGTTTTTCCGTGTTGGGTAGACCCCCTACTTACCTGGTATTGATTTCCTGTAAATTTCTAACTGTAGTGAAGTTTAGTGTTAAAAACTTAAAGTAAAAACACATGTTAATTTAGAAATTAATTAATTGAATTTAAATTAAAACTCCTCAAATTAAAATTTTGTACCTGTTATATTTTACATACGTAACATTAAATAAACATAACATATAAATAAAATAACATAAGCCAATATTTTTAGAGAGAAGGATTAACCTGATGCTTTAATAATACTCGTAAATTATCAAAATTTGGCGTCAATTCAATCTGTTTTGTTATTATAAGATAGTATAATGTAATTAAATAGGTACTATCAGTGTATGTGTTGAGATCGACTTTCGTGGACCCACATTATCATTTCATGGACCCCCAATATTTTTTCGCTGACGTAGACCCCTTGCAGGTTGTCATAGACCCCTAGGGGTCGATATAGACCACTTTGGGAATCACTGGTCTACTCCTTGACTGTTCGCATTATAAAAGTATTAGCGAAACGCTTAGTGCTGGTGAAAAGAATTTCAACCGTCAGTGTAGTCAATCCTCAAAAAAGATCCCACCACCTCAGAATATTGATCTGCTCAGAAGAAATGACCAGAAACTCAACAGTTCTCTTTTTAAATGAAATTTAAACAGTTTTTGATGGTTAAGTTATAATATTAACCCTGCAAATGAAACAAGTGACCAAGTTAAACATATTACAAATTAAAACTTTTGAATATTTTAATTAGATATATTTAATAACATACTTTTAATTTAAAATTATATGTAAGATATCTCGTGGAACTTTATCATGTATATGCACAGATTCATTATTGATTTGTACCTTTTATAGACAAAATTTATGCGATACGAGTTTATTTGTATTTCTCGTATTTATCATGTGTCTGTCACTAGGTTTTTGATTTATATTTTAATTTTATATAAATAATATGTTATGAAATGTGTATTGGAAATCAAACATCAGAATATATATATTTTAAAACATCTCTCAAAGCAATTCTAGCTTTTAAGTTATAAATAGCCTAAATAGTTATAAATAGCCATTCTTCGTAAAATAAATATAGAATTAATATCGACGGCACTGCTCTATTATAAAACACTATAAGTCGACAAACCAATCCGTTAATTATATTTCTTTTTTTGATGGAAAATCGGCCGTGCTGAGCTTGGCTGCGAGTGTTGAGAGATGGTCCCAATTCTTTCCACCCGCACCAAGCGTTTTGCTAATACTTTTACAGTACGAACAGCCAAGGAGTGAAACAACCTACCGGCTTCATTGTTTCCAGACAATTATAACTTAGGAGTCTAGTCAACAGTGAATAGGTTTCTTGTAGGCAAGCCTATAGACATCATCGCTTAACATCAGGCGGAATAGAGTTAAAAGGCTTTGTCTATAAAGGATAATAAAAAGGGGGTTTCCACTGGAGGTTTTCAACTAAAGTGATCTTATCTACTATTTCATACAACTTAAATATAGTTTGCTACTAAAAATATTTCCATTGTCCATTGTTTCGTATGAAGTTAGTGCTGCTAGCCTTGCGGCTTTTACAACTTCATTTGTAATGAGTTCACGGAACGGAGGGGTCCGTGAACTATATAAATTTACTAGATTCGAGATTCCGAACTCGTATCAGTACTCGGTGGAGAGACGAGGTATTCACAAAAGTAGTGGCCGCGAGATCGAGGCAGCGGGGTCAACCCAGCCAGCCCTCGAGGACACAAACCCAGCGCGACCCATCTGGCCGGCAGAACTTTCGGCTAGCGCGCATGTCTGATCAGTGTTGCTGAAGTGTACTGAGTGAGGAGTTAAGCGTTGACGACGGGATACTGATCTAACCTCGGATCGCCCACGCTGTTCGCGGCGGCGGCGCCGGAAGGCCGACGCCGTTTACGTATCGGACGATGAGTATAAATAATAATAATAAAAATATTGTAGTGTAGGTCGTTATTTGAATGGCAGGGGCCGTGTATTGTCTGTTGCAACATACTCAACCTACTGTACCTCTGTGGGTTGAGTTCACCTGGTTTTCCGAACTTGAGTAAACTCTCGCAGCGAGTCCCCGGGGAGCATGGCGGCGATGTGACTCCGGGTTACTTACGCTAACAAGTATTATATATTCAGAGCGCAGGTCGGGCCGCGAGGCCTGTAATAACATCAAATATGTAAACTTATTATGAAGATTCGTGTTTTAGAAATATCGACCCACCAAATCGTTTAGATATTGTAACGTATGGGGATAGGAGTTGAATTAAAATACTACTTGTACTTTAAAGTTTTAGCTTCGTATTGCTCGCCAGTACGGCCACAATTATTTTATTTGAAATCATTCTTAAATCAGATGTTATGGTCGCTGTCATTGCGTTAAGGTCATATAAATTGTAAACAATCTTTGTACATACACCTTCTTCTATCAGTCTTGGCCATCATTTTCCTTTCTACCGAACTCGGGTGGCAAACCACTTCGTTCAACACGATAAAATCACTTATTTAGAACATTAAGTAAAAATAAAATAAAATGCATTTTACACTGCACGTTTTGTTTATTGGATTACAGCTGTCAAAAGAAAATTTTAAATACAGCCAACCTTACAAACTTATGTTCGGATACATTGTCTCGGAACACACTTCCACCTAAGTGTGTATACTTCAAATTGTTTAAATACATTGGTAATAACTCAAAAGAAAAAATACAGATTATGTTACAAATACAGGACAGAATAGAAAGAATTAGACGTATATTTCAAGCTATAGTCATATCCCAAAGACCGTCACGATGATTAGTCCTGTTCTGTCTGCATTAAGCGACTTCCCACATCCATTACAATGTCGTCGGTCCACTTAGTGGAGGATCTGCCCACGCTGCGAGGTCGCCGGTTGCACGAGCGATGCACCACGCCCCCTGCCACTTCAGACGTCTCAATTCCTCTAGCGACGTCAATTACCGATTTCATTTATCAGGACGTAAAAAATCTAAATATGTGCTTCCATGAGCATTGATTTTACCTCGACCTGCCTAACTAGCCTGCACTTTCCATTACCTTAACTATATTGGCAGTTCACCCAGTGGAAGACCTACCCACATTGAGTTTATCAGCTCTAGATCACCCTCAAGAACATCTAAACTAATCGCGCGGCGTATAAAATGGCACACCGTGTTCGTGAGAGATATCCCTTGCCTTACCTGTGTCATCAGTCCACCTAACGAGGGTGCTTAACCTAGTAGCGTCTCCCGGCTCGTGGCCACCTCTCAAGAACATATATCAGATATTTTTTGTCATTTATTTACAATCATGGCAAATACCTTACGTCCGTATATATATCTACTGAGTCGTGATTGCCATTCGAGAACTTTTTGAGGTGGGAGGTATACCTATGTCCAAATAGAATAGAAATATATATCTATTTGGACATAGGTATACCTCTGTCACCTCAGTCGACCAATTCTCAGTTTAGTTCTATGATTTCAACCTTTTTTATGGTCCATAAAATTACTAACTCTTTTGTGGATAAAGTTGGTTTATTGCTTTACGATACACTCCAGTATAATGCAATAAATTTGAAAGGATTACCAAGCATAAATATGGAATGGAACGTAATAGCATGCGTGAATAGGAACGTCAGATGGTGCAAGCGAGAGGGATGAAAGAGGAAGGGAGACGGACGACGATTGAACGACAAAAGAGCGTGCGCAGTTTAGGTTAAGAGTTCTTTTTAAAACAAATATTTGTGTCACACAAAAACTTTAAAATTCAATCCCTGCATCCCGATTACCACATAAATACGTTAATATATCCTTTAACTGTGTAAAGGATCAAGTGACAACAATATTTGAGAATAACTCGCTCTACTGCATTAATTATGTAAACGTTTAAAGTAGAACAATAGTCAGTGTTCTATATGATATCTTCATTTAAAATTCGATCTCTCAGAGAAATGTCTGATATAATGACAATAGCTATCTTGCGGTTTAGGGAAATCAATATTCATTCCGTGGCCTAACAATATATTTATGATAATATTTTGTACGTTTACAATAATCATACCAAATTCGAAAAAATAGGGGACCTCTAAAGTGTATTTATTTTATTTATTGCTTATTTATTTATTTACTCTTTAAGCACACAAAAAAATGTACAATGGCGAACTTAATGCCATAGGCGTTGTCTACCAGTCTACCTTAGGGCAGAGGGGAAATAATCGATATTTAATGGAATCAGGCATTACCTCGCGGAAGTCCATCCTAAGTAAGAAAAGGACCAATATTTAGCCACTTCCGCACATGCAGTGGTAGTCGTGCAACAAAGTGCACCGCTCGCCAGCCCGCTGATAAATGCGTATGCGGCAAACAATGCGAATCACACAACCGCCACCGCCAAATTACTCTACACGTGTTTCACCCCTCCACGGGGCATCTTCAGGAGTTATGTTACACCGATTAGTGCCAAACACAGAAGAAATAATCGAGGCAGGTGCCTAAACTATAATAAAATATAACATACCTACTAATGATACATTAGCAATACTTTCTTTATTTACAAGTCACCATGAAATATACACTGTACAAAAGTTTCGACACAAAAAATTCTCTAATTCGTTCGTAATAAAAAATAATGAGATTTTTAATAAAATCACGCATAACATTATTTGACTACTATTATACAAAAATTAAAACGCATATTAAAAGTAAATTGACGGATAAGGCATGTTATTCAAAAAACGAATATTTAAATGACAAGAAACCTTGGTAAGTAATGTCGCCTGATTATTTTGATTTCATTCAGGCTATATCTGATAAAGTGCATATGTATAAATCTGCATTATTAAACTATTAAAAGATGTTTTATGGAATCAGGCGTTACCTCGTGGAAGTCCATCCTAAGCAATAAAAGAACCAATATTTAGCCACTTACCACACAGTGGTAGTCGTGCAATAAAATGCACCGCCCGCCAGCTCGCTGATAAATGCGTATGCCACTCTGTTTGGCACTAATCGGTGTAGCGTGGCTCCAGAGGATGCCCCGTGGAGGGGTGTAACGCGTGATGAGTAGTTTGGCGGTAGCGGTTGTGTGATTCGCATTGTTTACCGCATACGCATTTATCAGCGGGCTGGCGGGCGGTGCATTTTATTGCACGACTACCACTGCATGTATTAAAAGATGTGTTGTTGTGGAGTTTATTCATGCTTCTTATTCACAACTATAACACCTTGAGAAGCAAGCAGGTGTCAAATATAAAAATAATAAAAAAATGTTGAATAAATTAATCTGCACTGATCATTATGTGTATAGGACAGCGGAGAATTATTCTTTCCCGGCATTTACATCGTTTTCCAAATGCATCGATAATATTCCAGAACAGTCCAATCGCAATTCCGCCAGCATTCCCTAAAAATTGGAGTTGAGCAAACAATAAGCCCTCAGTATTCACTCACCGATCTTTTATTTCATTTCAAAACTATTTCTATTGTTTGCACGGAGCGGCGCGGCGCTCGGAATACTGATGGTTTGGGGTGTAATGGTGTCGGATCGCTGTAACGGCGTGACCGATGGCGGCGCGTCCGGTGAGTTTGTCAAAACACTGCGCTTCTACAAAACCATTGATATGAATTCTTGATCCTGTTTTAACTTTTTTGCATGAGTGCAAAACATAGACATCGATACTTCTTATATATTATTTAATAGACACATTACAATGTCTTCACATAGATATCCATCTGTCAGTTGTACAATATCATTTTTAATTACCTTACTTATATATCTAGATTGAATTAACATTCCGAACGATACAGTAGTAGTAAGTAAATATATATTTAAATCTACGGTACACCAATATATGTATGTTATAAATTCTCGAAGGTGCTCCTTTGGAGGTCTTCAATAATAACTTATGATTGTAGACCGCAGATCAGTATAATGCTAAATTTATGCATATTTATTATAATATAACAAGGTTATAGGTGTAAAAGCCATATAAAATGAATGCCAAAAAAGTTCAGATTTTAAAGTAAATTTTTATTGTTTTCTTAATTAAACTTTATGTCTTTAAATGAGATGTAAGGAACACATAGGTAAATCAATTTATGATACTGATCTCTCTCACAGATACTGCCACAGCCTGAGGATGGCAGTATGGAGAAAGGATTAGGAAATGGTTGCACGAAACGTAACGTTAAAAACTGGACGTTGTTAGTGCGTCGTGAAAAATAGACAAGTCATCAATGATTTAAGAACCTAAGATTTAAGCTTGAAAATAGTCTAAGAGACTTACTTAAAATTGTGACGTACAAAAACAAGAGAAAAAATTAGTAAATACTGTGTAATTGTAATAACAAAAGCATAGACGTTAATGTCTGGTATATAAAAAAATAGATGTAAGATACGAAAATTCTATTAAAATAAAGATTGTTACATTTCATGATAAAACAAAAGCAATTCGCAAATTTTGTGTTTTTCGTAGCAATTTCATCGACAAATGAATATTAATAAAGTAATAATGAAGTGATAAGTTGCGAGTTAAATAAGTTATTCCCGGGAGTGCCTTCGTTTATCTCACGCTTCACGTTTAGAGCAAATTGAATCGGAGAGATAATTACGGCGCGGATCCAGCTAAACGCTTCATCGCTCCTCCGCGTCTAATGCTGTTAGCGCTCGCGTCTTGTAAATACTTCGGAATTTGAAACACGATATTTGGAACCTAGGTTTTTAGTGTCTCTTGAAAGACCTCCTCGTATAAAGGTTATTAATTCACAAAGTGATCTATGTTGACGCTCAGAGGTCCAAGTGAGGTCACGTAAACCGTCAGTGCTGACAACAACGTTTGTTCAGACGTTAAAAGGGACGATATATATCTTGTCGTTGCCCGCTTGTAATATTTGATTCTTCATCAGAAATTTTAAAATTCAGTCCAATCGCAAATTTCTATAGTAAGGTGCAATTTTTGTTTAGTTATGTGAATATGGCAGAAATTTACCTGCATGGGATAGCCAGAATCAGCGATTTACAAGAATTTAAAAGGGGCTTATGAGAAAAAAGTCTGGGAACACCAATGTACTTTCCAAACAATTTTTTGAATGCTGTGATTTCTGACCATACATAGAGCTATAAATTCACTCCTTTAAAGCCTTTATAGCTATAACGAATCACCCTGTATATACATAGAAATGCTAAAATAAAATAACATCATCAACTTATTTTATACATTGTTATAAAATTTCTAACAATATGAACCTAGGTAAGTCGCGAAGATATATTTTTTTCAGCTCGTAAAGATCGTTCGGAAATATTGAGTCAAAACAAATGGTGGAAGCGATTTTCCTTTCAGTTTTACGTGATCATATTTGCGACTACGTTGTTCGCGCTGCGACAGCTGCGGGCGGGGCCCGGGGGATCCCCCCTCGCTGGGACAGTGAGAATAAATGTTAACGACACTTGCCACCGTCAGCCGCGCCGCTGAATATCGAGCACGGTGACTCAAGTAAATTAAAATCTCTTCCGAACCGATCCCAGCGAGATGGAAATGTATGTGTTGAGACAAATATGAATAAACTTCGATTTGTACTTTATTTATGTATTTATGGCGTACAGTATTCTGTTATTTTCGTAGACTGGAAAGCCGAAGCTCTCGGAACGACTGTCTTTTTATAAATCATTGATATTTAAATATTTCTAAAATTAAATAAATCATTATAGTAATTATATAATTTAAATTCTATACAAACAAGCAACTGACTTTTTCATCCAATTGTAGCGTGAAGGTGGAGAACTGAGACTTGCGATCATAATTCGATTCCCAGGATAACTTTTTGTAAGATTCACACAGCGCGTTAATTATATAGGACTGCCACTGTTCACATACAAGTTTTCACAGGATGACCAGCGTTTTTTGCGTACCAGAATACCACACTACGATCGCCAACCCTAGCCAAGCCTGAGCGTGGTGATTATGGTATATCATCTTTGACAATGTTCACTAGTGTGTCACTAATGTACATTGTCAAAGATGAGGAAACTTGGATATATTTTATGATCCTAGAACAAATAGTCAATTTTTAATTGTATACGAAATTGTCATCACTGGTTTAAAGGAATAAACAGTCATCACCAAATTGACAACGTTAGTCTAAACCGGAACTATTTTATGGAATCGGGCGTTACCTAGCGGAAGTCCATCCTAAGTAAGAAAAGGACCAATATTTAGCCACTTCCGCACATGCAGTGGTAGTCGTGCAACAAAGTGCACCGCCTGCCAGCCCGTTGATAAATGCGTATGCGGCAAACAATGCGAATCACACAACCGCCTCCGTCAAATCACTCAACACGTGTTTCACCCCTCCACGGGGCATCTTCAGGAGTTAAGTTACACCGATTAGTGCCTTCTGTATTTAGTGACTCTGTGTTTGGCACGGTGCACTTTGTTGCACAACTACCACTGCATGTGCGGAAGTGGCTAAATATTGATCCTTTTCTTACTTAAACCGGAACTGTCAAATTTTCCCGTCGGCGCAACATTGGTCGCCTCATTTCGTCACTTATCGTACTTAAGCGGTTTTTCTATTAAGGATGGTACCGGTTTTGTGTTGCCCGCATCTAGCTACTTCCCGTGATCGTGTCTATATCGTTGGTCCTCCCAGTGGAGGGCCTATTCACGCCGCGTCTACCGGCTTGTGGTCTACTTAAGACAAGCATTACTTCGAGCTACGTCAGTGACATTGTTTTTGCTGCGGAACTCCTCACTGCGTCAAGTATCCTAATTGAAGTAAAACGACTGTGAGAGTTAGTTCAAATGCTCTTTTAGAATATTTGTATTTAATATACGCCGTATTTCTATAGTACTGCAAAAGGGTCACAGGTTACATTAAAAGAAACAGGTAGGCAAAAAATACAAAAGTTTATTAATATAATATAAAATAATGTGTAAATAGGAGTGTTAAAATTTAAATATAAACGTGAGAAAAAAGCAAACGAATGAAAACACCGCGAAAGCGACAAACCTGATGGATGAAAGGATTACAAAGAATTGAAATGGATTATTTTAAAAGATGAATGAATATATGATATTGAGAAGACTAAAAGATGGCAACACAAATAATATGATGAAATTTAAAAAAAATGTTTTTTCTACCCACAGTAGGGGAAATAATACATACAAATATATACGATATAATAACTATTAATTGATTATTCAATTCCAGTTACTACAAAACACAACAACATTAGTTTACATTAAATTTAAAATGATAATTGATTGAAGAATTTGCTTTAAATATAATGGTGCGACATCCTGATTACTCGGAAATAGAATTAGGATTATTGAACGGGGTTGGAATTTCCAGCAAATAAGTTTTAAACAAGCGACGAGGCACAACTCAATTATCACAGAGCCTCGGGCGGCTGGAGTATTCACTTAAACCTTCGTAAGCGTGTTTGTCTGCTAATGCTGGCCAATGCGCGGCGGTACAGCCTTCTGAAACAACTGATATGTGAAAAATCGAGAGTAAAAGTACTAGATTTTACTATCATATCATTTTTGTGATTTCCTGTATGACCATAGATTGACTTTAAGGTCATAAAACTATCTGAAAGTCGCGAAAATACATTTTTAATAAGGTCATGTATCTTATATCACATACCTAGCGCATTTACGTCATACGTTGTTCTTGCGAATCCGTGGTCTATCGTGAACTAAAAATCTTAAGAGCGGTTATGTGGCCTTCTCAATGTTACTTTATCTTGCAGGTTCACTGAAAAAAAGAAGTTCAAATAGGACCATGTTTGTTACAGACGGCTGGCATTATGCGGAGTGGGAATGCAGCAGAATGAAGCATCACCAGACCAGAAGGCGATCTCTCCCACCAGCTCGCAGGCCCAAGTAGATTAAACTCGTAATATAACATAGTTTCACTCAAATAGTTTTAGTTTCTGTTTAAACCAGTGTTAATAAACGCGTTTCATAGCTTTAATGTCACGCTACAGTTTCCTTAATATGAAATCACAATAATGTATTAGTTCCATAAGTTTAACTGGTAATACAAATTGGTAGTAGATAAGTCTTCAGACATTGAGTGATAATATACGAGATATCTAATAGATTCAGGCGTTACCTCGCGGAGGTCCATCCTAACTAAGAAAGAGACTAATATATAGCTACTTCCGTTCCGCCAACTCTGGTTTTTGGCACTGGTCGGTGTAACATCTCCTGAAGATGCCTCGTGGAGGGGTGAAACACGTATAGAGTGGATTAGCAGTGGTAGTTGTGTTTCGCATTGTTTACCGCACGCGCATTTATCAGCGAGCTGGCGGGCGGTGCACTATATTGCATGACTACTGCTGCATAGCGGAATTAGCTATATATTAGTCCCTTTCTTAGTTAATAGACGAGATGTTTCTAATTTATCACCCGATCGTCAGACCAAATCCAATACTCTTGATACTGAACTTCATACTTTGCGATGCGATGTACAGATATGGCAACATGAAGACAAAGGCTACACTTGGAGCAGTCAGAGAATCACAGCACTCAGCAATGATGATATCAATGCGAAGAAAAAATGTTCATTTGAAACGATATCTACTGTATTGCAAGTAGGTTCTACCATCTCTGTCAAATTTACCAATATATTCTTTATTTCCATAAGACTTCTTTCACGACTTGATTCATAAAGTCTCAGTGTTCATGAATTGAATCTCTACACGAGCTGACGCTATTTTATAATTAACGTGTACTGCAATTTACAATGGCATATGCGATAGGGGTAGTAAAATATTTTAGAATAAGGCTTCGAATTTGAATATTTATATGTTAAATAAATACAGATATCTAACACAGTGGATTATGTGTTATAAGTAAAAATGTTGAATTAGCATTCTTCAATTCATTCACAATGACCCCGTATAACGCGCTATGTACAAATGATTCACGTTTTAATTTTCCCCTTATAAGAACTTAAATTCTGTGTAATAGAAAAATATGCTATTAAATAAATACGAAAGTTTTACTGACATAATTAAAGATTATAAAGTACACAAATCACAGTAAATTTCCTCATCATTGTTTTAGCCATAGTACACTGTGGTTGAACGCTGGTAGAAAACTGATTCTTGCAATTGTAGATCGCGGGTTCAATTCCAGGGATACAATCTTATATTTTTCGCACTTTGTGCAATAATTATATAGGATTACCACTGCACATAAACAAGTTCTCAGGAGATGGACAGCAGCGTACTCCACACCGTGATCGCCAACCCGACTATGAAGTGAGGCGATTATGATGCGACTATGTTCACTACTCGTATTAGATGTTGCCAAAGATGACGAAACTTGGATATAGTTTTTTGACCCTGAAACAAATAGACAATCTTCAATCGCTTCCAAAAATTTCATCACTGTTTTGCAGAAATAAATACCGTCATCACCAACTAGACAACGTCAGCCTTAAGGATGCTATATAAACTGTAATTGTCAATTCCCTCCGTCGGCGCAACATGGTCGCCTTATTTCGTCCCTCGTATTTATCCGGGGTCGCCATTAATCATGTCAACGTAAATTGTTTTAGTGGCTCATTCGGACCGTTTAGCGCAATTACTCGCCGTATCTCGAGCGGTTTTATGAGCGGCTGGAGAGCGTCTCACTTGTTTGTGCCAAAACTCAGACAAACTGTCCTGTGACGTAAGCGCTGGTACGGCTTCTGGTTATGTGCCTCCACCTATGTGTTTACAGCTCGTGCTCTGTATTTTTTTTTAAATGGCCCCGCTATTGGGGGCCTCTCGTACCCCCTATTTTTTGTGGGACAGGGACTTTACGGGCAAATTTAATTATTCACATAATTTTTTATCATTTACTTTCTCTTCTTTCATACTTCACATTGTCTTTCGGTCTATTCTTTCATGCCACAATTCTGCTATCTTTCCCTTTTGCTCTGTATCACCTTTCATTCATTCCTCTTTTTTTTTTACATTTTCATAATCACATTGTTATTTTATATCACATTTTTATTACTTAAATTCTATAATTATTTTATATCACAGTACTGTATATTATTTTGTTCTTATTTTGTCTTCATTATCTATTTATTTGCAATATTTACGTTTTATTTCTTTCTATATCATTTTTTACGATTTTTCTGCAGAGAGTGATGAATGACTGCTTGGTGTCTTTTTCGCTTATCAGGGAGGCTATTGACCCCTGATTTTAACGCCAGACGGGCACTCGAATTCGAGCCGGAGTCCCCCGAATGCGGGATATTGAGCCACAAAGTGGATCACGGTCTGGACCACGCCCGGTTCACAGAAGCACGAGGGGTCCTCCTTGAGCTTGAACCTGTGGAGGTACTCAGAGAACCCCCCGTGCCCCGTGAAGAGCTGGGCCGAGACCGCGTCCACCTCGATACTGCGGAGCACGCGGTAGGCTGAGATGGCGCGTGCTCTGTATTGCAGATGAGGATTTCTATCTACGCATATACTCTACGTTACATTTTACTTAATTCTAAAAGCACACGCACTAACGCTTCGCCTGCAAAAAGTCTTTAATCATTCGTAATAAACGAAATCATATTTTTTAATATAAACATAGGTTTACCATTTACAAAATTCAAAAGGCATATTTAAAATAAATTAACGGGTAAGGCTTATTCAATAAACGAATAATTATATGATAAGAATAAAAAATACCTTAGGGCAGAGGGGAAATAATCGAGGCAGGTGATTAAACTATAATAAAATAGAACACATCTACTAATGATACAACAACAATACTTACTTTATTTACAAGGCACCGTGAAAAATAGACTGTACAAAAGTTTCGACACAAAAAATTCTGTAATTCATTCGTAATAAACACAATGAGATTTTTTATAAAATCACGCAAAACATTATTGAACTACTATTATACAAAAATCAAAACGCATATTAAAAGTATATTGACGGATATGGCATGTTATTAAAAAAAAAACCTAATATTTAAATGACAAGAATCCTTGGCAGTGATGTCGCTTGATTATTTTGATTTCCTCTAGGCTATATCTGATAAAGTGTGTATGTATAAATCTGTAGTGTTAAGCTTTCTTAAAAGATGTATTGTTGTTGTGTTTCTTTCTACTATTTCTCTGCAACTATAACACCTCGCGGAGCAGAGTAGAGTCAGAAATAAAATAGTAAGTTGACAATAAGAGTTCTGTTAAAAATTCGAATGTTGAATAATTTAATTTAAACTTTATAATTTTTCTATATACGATGGTGGTTGTAAGTTGGTGGTATAAAAACTTAAACTGCATGAATATATAGATCATATGCTAACAATTAATGTATGGTACACATGATATTAATGCTTTAAATAATAAATAATGAAATGATAATAAGCTAAGGTAAATATTCAGAGTTAAATTTCAAAATGGAAATATTAAAATGAAATATTGTTTATTATCTGTCCCTACAGACTGTATTGCTATATGTTAAAGGTCATTACATTAATAAAATTCATAACATATTTCAAAGTGGTCAATTCCTACAGGGTGACTGGAAATGAGTGTAAATTTTCATTGGCTTACGGTGTAAAAATTTTATATATTTTAGCTAACAAATGAGCTATACTGCTCCTCGGCTTTTACATCCATAATTAATCACCCTGTATATATAACTTCCCTATTTACTATATTCTGGGTCGCCAACAAAATTTACAATGTCACATGCAAATCACATAAAAGATACAAAAAAATTGCAACTCCAGTGACGGGCGACATGATATAAATTCATATATATATATAAATCTATAAATATATATATATATATATTTATAGATATATATATATATTTATATTTTATTATTATATTTTATATATATATATTTATATATATATATATATATATATATATATATATATATATATATATATATAGAAGAAGAAACAAACAGAAGAATTTTTTAATAAAAAAGAAATCGCATGAATATACGAGTATTAAGAATTTAGTAAGTAAATACTGTTCTTCTTTTCAGTAAATAGACGCGCACTGCAAGGCACAGATATTCTTCAAAGATCACCACGATGATCTGTACAGCATCACATCCAATGACTTCCTGGGACCTGGATTGGGTCCTCGGTCCACCTAGTCTTGGTGGTCGTCACTCAAAAACCTTTCGGTCTGAATCGCCGCCAACTGCACGAGCGATGTGCCTGCGCACTGCCTATAAGTTCTTCCATAACCAACCATTTAAATATTCATTTAATTCTTATTTATTTCTCACCATATATGTTCTAAAATTATGATGCTGATAAAGTTGATCTAATTATGATTATGATTCGTAAATGATCACTCTTCATAATTTCGTTTTAAGTTCTTTAGTCAAATTAATTACATCCTGCTATATTTCCTCTGTATACCATGAACAGTTTATCGGTTGAATAAATCGATAGTCCCTCTTATTTGGTAAAACTAGTAAACCATATTTCAAAACGATAGTAAAAACATTTGAAAATGAAATGTGGAAAGATGATTAGGCTTTATAAGGCTTCGGCCAACCACCGATGTTGTTATACCTTAAAATTGATAAATATTGAAAATGATACAAAATTTATTGTTAAAGTGACCACATAAAAAGCCCCTAAGTTTATAGTTTTTATTTTATGGAATCAGGCGTTACCTTGCGGAAGTCCATCCTAAGTAAAAAAAGGACCAATATTTAGCCACTTCTCACAACTGCCACCGTCAAATCACTCAACACGTGTTTCACCCCTCCACGGGGCATCTTCAGAAGTTATGTTACACCGACTAGTGCCAAACACAGAGACTCAGTTGTGTAATTCGCATTGTTTGCCGCATACGCATTTATAAGCGGGCTGGCGGGCTGGCGGGCTGGCGGGCGGTGCACTTTGTTGCACGACTACCACTGCATGTGCGGACGTGGCTGAATATTGGTCCTTTTCTTATTTTATAGTTTTTCTTGGATCGGTGTAATACTGCTGCTCAAGTGACAATTGCAAATTCCGCGGGTTTGGTGTCACAGAGGGTGTCTAGCCTAAGTTCTCTTTAAAGGCTGTGGAACCCGAAGACACCAGGAGGAGCCACGACTCGGGTCACAACATAATACTGCTATTATGGGCTCTCAGATCTCTCTCAGTGTGGAACCCGACGAAAGATGTATTCGTTACCTTAAGTTGAAGTAGCAGTAATTTGGGGTGTTAATTATTCTAAATTGATCATAATATAAATAAATAAATTTGAACAGAAAATACCACCATGTTGTTTCATTTCCCGCGATTTAGATTTTAACCGACATTTGCATTACAGTGTTCAGATTTTAGCTGCCATAAACATAGCATCTAAATTAACATAGTATTATTAAATTGATTAAAATATCATAATCCAATTATCAGGAATAGTATCACACTGAAATTTCTATATCCAGTTAGGAACTCGAGCATAAAATATCATAGCAGATACAACGAAAAAAAAATGTCAAAACAAAATGGCGACGTAAATAAATGATATCTCGGCGGACTCGTAAAACGGAAAACAGGTGAAAGCACAATATAAAGCTCGCAATTTCCTGACTGCGATGAAATATTGAAATGCAGTTATTTCGGAACATCGGTGCGTAGCGAGGTTACACCATAACGATATTAGATCGGGAATATCATTGTTATTCTTTATATGCTATTTGTTTACTTCTTTGTTTACAATAAGAATCCATGTTCCACAGACATTGGTGTCCGTCTTTAGTCTTACATTTACGTTTAATATTTCCGATTTTTTCTTATTTGCAGTGATGCCCTTAAAATATCTAGTTTTTAATATTACGTTTCTTGCGACCGCTTACTCATTCCCACTGCTTATTGGAATCCTCAGATTGTACGCCATCATCTGTGCGGCGATTGCCGTATTCACATGGATGAATCCTGCGATCGCATCTTGAGTCTCGTCCGTGCAATACACGCACGTGTGTGACGTGATATTGCTACCGTCGCGTGATGAACACTGTTATACATATACACTGTTATACACATACAACTCGAGGGTGCCTATTGTTCGACCAACAGCGATGACAGCCTCACTCTTTGGCCCTCAAGCCTCGTGGATGGTGATCGACCTTGGACCTGTCTCTGTACCGTAAGCTTCGCGAATGAGAACTTGTTTATCGGTATTTATTTACTTCGAAAAATATACATCAGTGATACACGTGCAGCGTTCACGCTTTGTACTGGCCACTACACCCACAATAATTTGCGTAAAAACATTCATGGGCGTTAAAATTTGAATTCGGACGCCATCAGTGACGTAGTTGTTGTGTTAGCGTCACGTAAATTGTAAATACTCTTTGTACATATGCTAATACACCTTGACCGATCGCTCTTGTTTAGTTAGACTTTATTATATCATAGAAAAATAAACAATTTCCGTCATCATCACTATCATTTTCACCAACTAGTACTATATTTAATGGAATCAGGCGTTACCTTGCGGAAGTCCATCCTAAGTAAGAAAAGGACCAATATTTAGCCACTTCCGCGCATACAGTAGTAGTCGTGCAACAAAGTGCACCGCCCGCCAGCCCGCTGATAAATGCGTATGCGGCAAACAATGCGAATTACACAACTACCACCGTCAAATTACACAACACGTGTTTCACCCCTCCACAGGGCAACTTCAGGGGTTATGTTACACCGATTAGTGCCACACAGAGTGTTGAGTTTGGCACCAACTAGTACTGTTTTAGTAGGCAAGTAATAGCTTTTAACTTTAATGTTAAAGTAGTCATCTTAATCATTTTACCCCTATAATGTCTACAGCTAGACGTAAGCATCCACTGTTTAAAAAATGATTGATTGGAAGCGGTAGACGGTAGCGTCTTTTAACAATTCATGTCGTAATTTTAGCTAGTAGATGCCCTCTGCAAAGCACAGGACTATGCTATATATAAATATATTTATATATGTGGGGATATACCATTTCCGTAAATTATAGGACTATGCTATAGATATTTATGTGGTGATATACCATTTCCGCCACGCTTGGCGGGCAGGCTAGCGATCCCAGTCTGGCCTTATGACACGCAGAGGAAGCTAGTAGCTACCCTCTCGAAACTTGTTTTTGAACTGTAAAATCTTATATAATGAATGCACAGAGTGTGATTCCAACATATGTTTCATTGACCTACCATTGCTGTTATCAAACTAAGGAGTCTACAAGACAAGAGTAAATAGGTTTCTTCTAGGCAAGCATGTAGCATTGTAGACCACTTCATAACTTAAGATCAAGCAAAACAAAAGTCGAACGCATCGCTTAAAGAGGATAAAAAAGGAGAAATATTGTAGGAATAATTCAATTACCTTATTCTTAGATTTGTTTACTTTATTGAGAATAGTTAGAAGGTTATATGAAAAGGAGCTCGATAAAGTAAAATTAAATAAAAATACTATAATTAAATGGATAAATGTTACTTTAACAATATGTCTGTGCCATTCGACGTGATTTTCAACAAAATTTACCAAAGACATTGTAACTAAATAGCTCCACTGGCGCTACGAAAACCGTAACCGCATTACGTAGGAGAACATTAATAGCATTGTCTATGCAAATATAATTTCACTTGAAAATTCCGAGCGCAGTGCGCCCGCCACACTTGCCGCACTCTCTACACGACACCGATGTGTCATACGCGATATATGCGCACATTAATTTATTGTGTATACAAATTTTGACGTTGCGTTATTATTTGAGAAACTAATTTTGGAGGAAACAGGAATATGATTGGTTATATGTCTAAAAGCTTTAAAGGCATACTAGTTTTTATAGTAGAATTGTATTGAATTGTAATTTGTAGTAATATATATATTAGTTACTTTAATACATTAATACAAAACCATTAAAAAAGGTTAAGGTTGGTAATTCAATAGCAGCACGCGCTCTTTCTATAGGAAAGTTCTTCATTGCTAATCGTATGCATCGTTCCAGTGACTCAATTTTCACGGCGTTTAGAGCAAACTTTACTCTCTAAAACTAACCCTTACTCTTTTATAAAGTTTACATTTCGTATTGTCTTGGATAAATAAAAGATAGGGGTAAGGTAGGTTCCAGTCAATACGTGACTATCTACGTATGCCGGTCACAATTATCTTAAGTACCTGTAAAAGTCATAAATTAAGTAAGAATTGGTAACAGATAACTGATATAAAGTTGGTTAACCAAAGTATCTTTGCTAAAGACACTAGTAAAATTATTTCCAATTTTTCTTCTTTGTCGTATGCTCTGGGAGCAGTTATGATCACGAGACTTCTCAAAGTCATCTTGAGTCACTGACTCGTGACACTGACCCTGGACAACAACCTCTACCTTGGTTCTTTAACAACTTAAGTAAGAAAAGGACCAATATTTAGCCACTTCCGCACATGCAGTGGTAGTCGTGCAACAAAGTGCACCGCCCGCCAGCCCGCTGATAAATGCGTATGCGGCAAACAATGCGAATCATACAACCGCCGCCGCCAAATTACTCAACACGTGTTTCACCCCTACACGGGGCATCTTCAGGAGTTATGTTACATCGATTAGCGCCAAACACACTTTAACAACTTAACTGCCGGTCTCGCGCCGGTGCGAGACGCGGGATGTACGGCGAGGAGCCAGTCTCGCGCCAGCTCGAGACACCTACCTACCAATTTTTATGAACCAGCACGACACCGGCATCGCGCGAAGTAACATGCTTACGTGTCTGCACTGCTCTTGAATGTTCTAACTTCTTTAACGGACTATTGGCTGATAATAAAAATAATGTGTTGCTTTCAGAATTTTAACTTATGAAAAAGTTTATTTACCTTCTAAAAGCTTCTTTGATATTATGTTATAAATAATTTGTTAATATATTTGGTTTGTTATATGTTCTTTAATAAAATTAAATAAAAATAAACACATTCATAGCGACATAAACCTCTCCTTTATATTTCAAGTGAGCTTACTTTTACAGCCTGAAAATCCTCCGACTCATAAAATAATAACGAACATAAGAGCGGCTATCGCTGAAACAAGAAGCAACTTAAGGCTGATTATAAAACTTAAAGCCTTAACACGGTGCAGTTCTTGTTAGATAAATTGGCTTTGATATCGTCAACTCAACGAGTTCCATTGTAAACTTTATACTGTACAAAATAAAGTTTATATTACGTTGTACGTGCTTGCGTTACTTTTAATACGGGTCAATTAATAGATTACACTCCCCGTGCGGCCAACACGGGGTGATTGGTTATTGGTGTGAAAGCTTTTAAAATGTGAATGTATATCTTTTTTACTGTCAATTAGTGTATAGTACACAATATTCAAAAATAAAGTGTTTCAATAGTACATAACTTGTACTATGTACTTGTAACCAATGTACGATTTTGTTAATCATTATTACAAAACACGACGTACAGAACCCTCTAAACAATAAACACAGAACCCTAGGAACAGTAAATGCCGTAAATACAAGTAATTTTTAGATTTTTGTGTACTTCGAACTTACTAGAATCTTCTCCGTAGTATAAATAGGTGTACTCCCCATGTCGACAATTCAGTGTTGTTTTTCGAGTAATAAGATTAAGATCTACGATCAGTGATGCAAAGTGACTATTTGGTAAGTTATTTGGACAGTAATTTCTTGAGCGATTTGGAAGCGTAGTTAGGACTGAGCGAAGGTATACTTTGTGTTATAGTAGGGTGACCATCCGATTTGTGAATGAAAGACTCCTTGTGAAGTAGTGGTTTTTCATTTCGGGTAAGAACCCACAGTACGTAGCATTATTATGAAACTGTTGATATATATTCCAGGATGAACAACAAGAAATATTAAATTCAATAAATAATGTAATTCACCGATACAAGGAAAATATTGGAAAATTTTGGAAAATCACATGCCTTGCAGTGGACTAAAAAGTTTAAGGTTTTATTGAAACTAAAACACCTAACGCTTCTGCTATTTAGAAGATATCTTCACTTATTCTTTCTTTCGGCAGATTGCTTCGTCTTCGCTGGTGTACGTTTTCGGGGACTCTCGTACATCCCAATCGTGGAACAGGATCTTTTTCATTCTTTAATAATTTTTCCAGTTTCTTTTTATTTAAATTCTTTTCTTTTTTCCATCATAATTTCTATCATTCATTCCTCTATTTTCTTGCTATACGTTTGGCGTATTCATCCCTCGGCAGCAGTTAAGAGTCGTTTACGGATACCATTCCCTTCAGAATAACTAAGAAATATTTAAATTAAATTCTTCATTATTTATTTTCAGTGTATATATTTATTATCAGTTTAATTAACTTTGTCTACTTTGATTAAAATAAGTATTATTATAATAGTGTTCAATAATTATGTGTATTACACACATATATATATATATATATATATATATATATATATATATATATATTATAACTACCAAAAAAAAAAACAATTTTCTTGATCGACTTTTGTACAGCCGTTTCTCGACGCAAATTTTTACTAATGCTTGACCGTCTGTCGTGTTTCGTGGCAATGTATTTATTTATTTAGGTACACCAGCAGTACACATAAGTTAATATTACATTAAAAGTTACCGTATGAATAATGGTTCTGTTATGTGTTCCTTTATAGGTGACACAGAAATAAAAACAATCTTTGTACAACACTGTAGAAAGATCAGACCACACTAAAGAAAAAAGATTGAAGAGAAAATGACGCACGTAAGAAACATCTGGCTTACGATTTCAGAGACCAAGAGAGCTCTTAATTTGAAAATGTATCCTCCGGCGTGTAATCTTCAAGGCTGTGTGCTTAAAAATACTTAATCAAAAAATCTGTTACGAATACTGTGTATTATTAACATTGTTTTTAAAGACTATATAAGAGCCGCGAGATATCGACGGCAAGCAATTGTTCAATTATTCTGTTATAAGAACTGCATTCGTGAGATAGGACAGTGACTAAGAAAGCAACTAACATATAGTTACTTCCGCTATGCAGCAGTAGTCGTGCAATGAAGTGCACCGCCCGCCAGCCCGCTGATAAATGCGCATGCGGCAAACAATGCGAAACACAACTACCACCGTTAATCTACTCTACATGTGTTTTACCACTCCAAGGGGCATGCTCAGGAGATGTTACACCGATCAGTGCCAAACACCGAGTGAGCTCCGTCCGTCGCTGCTCTGAAATTTATATACTATTTCCCCTACTTTCACTCAAAGTCACGTGACCGATCACGGGAGCGATTTTTTTTTGCTTAGCGTACACACAACACACACACACACATATATATATATATACATATATATATATATACATATATATATATATATAAATGTGTGTATAAATATATATATATATACATACATGTACATGCACATATCGCTTGTTTGTGCCATAACTCCAGAACAACTTTGACGACTTCATCAAACCTTTTTATAAGTACTCTAATATCTTGTAAAAGGTTTCTATTACTGATAAAAGAAGGAGATCACTCTTATATATGTTACATTTATTTGTTTTCTTTTCTACTGGAATTCGACAGTCAAATAGCTTCTGGATACACAGAATCTTTGCAGACAGTTAGATGCAATAAAAGTCTCATAATTTTTCATGTCTCATGATTCATATAAAAAAGAGTTTGTAATTTTAAGTCCTTTTATTTAGTCCCTTTGTGAAGAAAGATATGTGAATAAAAATATAAGCAGAGGAGACGGAAGCAACAAATAGCCTCAACAGAACGAACTCCGGCCGGCGGCGAAATGGCCGCGTTGTTTACTAAGACGCGAAGTAGACGTGTTTACCTTCACGCCACCTTCAAGTCACTGCTTTTAAAATGATAAAGTAATTTTTCGGGTTACCCGTATAAAATCTTTGAATCTAAATAGCATTTAAATATTTATTTATTAAATAATTACAATTATTATGGTTTAATAATGAAATAAAAGATAATTGAATTTTAAAACAAGTTTTTACAACTCCTTTTTAGTTTTAACTCAATATTGATCATTATTCCAGCTGTAAAACATTCACTTTTGAACACAAGATTCCCCCATAGATATCCAATACTTTGTTTACTTTACTTGTTACTTTATTTGTTACTTACTTGTTACTTTACAGGTTGGAAGCGGCCTGCCGCCAGCGTTTTTCGAGGACCGTAGCAAATCCACCTGTCCGCCATGGTTGAGTGTTCAACGCTGCTCTTATTGATCCGTGATCTGAATTTCATGATCCTAAGGTAGATGACATTAGTAGTCATTTATTCTACGATCTATATGACCTGACCACTGCTACTCCAGCTTTCTAGTCTGCTGATCTACGTCTGTTATTTTCGGTAGTCTAAGGATCCAAAACCACGTTATTGTCACCGGTATAGAGTATACGTCTTGCAAAAGACGCAAGTTTTGAATCAATTTAAATGGCATTATTTTATATATATTTGACGGAATAGGTATGACAAAAATGTCTACTAAAATTGCTGTCTAAAACCGGGGCCAAAAATATAAAAATAATATATATATATAAGTAACGACTTAGATTATAATTTTGCAAATAATTTTAATTAATTATAATATTCATCGTTCGTCCTTGATAATATCTTTCATTCCTTTCGATACATCGCCTCACTTCCTTCGCCTTCCCTCCAGAGTTTACCATTTTCATTTGTTTTTTATACTTATAATATTGACAGCTTGTATCGCGACGCAGTTTTGTTTGTTCTTTTTGTTATGTTACTCTGTTGTTACGTATTATGTTACTGTTACATAGTTTTCTGAAATTGTAATCAAATTACCAGCGTTATTTTCATTTATTTCATCATTCATACAGTCTACACGCTCACCCTCACTATCTATACCGCACTAAATTTACATTTCTAATATCACAGCGGTTTTATGACTCTTGTTTATTTTTATCATTATTCTATATTGTATATTAGTTAATAGGTAACCGCAACGTATGCAAATAACTCGCAAAGTGAGCCTTATGCGATGCGCCGCTCGATCTTTGAGGCTGCGCTCATAAAGCCTTTATATCCCCAAAACTTATGCATGAAAACTTCGGAGTCAATTTTGCTGTGAAGTTACTATATTCCTTTTAGTATTCAGGGTGATTAATAACATGTGTAAGATATTTAAAGAGATAAAAGTAAGGCTTATTTATTTTTTACACCTATTTTGAAACATCCTTTATAAAGTGCTCGCTCTAAATAATATTACTTTAATTTTTTTTAGTATTAGAATGCGATTGGCCAATAACTTTTGACAGTAGAAAGTGCGAAGAGACAGACAGTGAATATTAATTCAATTTATATTAATACAGTAATCTGAAAAAAATTCTGAAACCATTATTTTCTGCATAGGGTGTACCATATATTGTGTGTTTATTTAAAATTACATATAATATTAAAAACGTAATGTAATCACAGCGATTCTGTTCACTTTATCACCCCTCTCCATTTGAATATAGCGAAATGTTTGTATAATAAATACATTTAAAAAACTTTTAAGTTAAACGGTTTTTTGATACCCATATTGTGGTGGTTGTGGAAAAATATATACCTAGTCCGCCATATTGGAACGGCGTCCATCTTGAATTTTAAATTTTGACATTATCATCGTGTTTTACTAGTGTAGCCCTTTCATTCGATATCCATATTGAGGGGGTTAAGAAAAAATATGTAATCCGCCATTTTGTATCGGCGGCCATCTTAGATTTATAATGTTATTGATATCATTATATTGTATTGTCATCTAAATTAAATGTGTGTACCAAATTTCAGATCAATCTGACAACGGGAAGGTGCTTAAATTTCAATTTCTAATTTTGACCCAAACAGATAAATTCCGTACGGGTCGAACTAAATAAAACCGTTTAAAAACGCAATTAATTTTTATATAAAATGACAGATTCCAAATTCAAAAGTAATGTTTCATTTATTTTTAATTAAAACGCAATTTTTAGCCATATGTATATATATTATTGAGCTGCGCTTTAAAAAGCCAAGCATTCCTGAAGAAATCACAACAAAACAAACAAACAATTTCATTATTATATTTACTTCGTTTATATTATTAATTAATATATTACACTAAAAGTAAAAAAAATATAATATTAGTAGTTAAATATAGTTCAACAACTATTGCCTAATAAATTAGTTCCTTTGTCATCTCCTGACTTTCAGGAATGATTCTCTTTCTTTTTCTTTTCTGCTGTGGGAGTCATATATATACTGATGTGATGTCTGAATGAACAATAGGTGTAAGATTTTGTGGGCGAGCGTAGCCGACGGGCGAACTTAGTGTGCCGAATTAGTGCAGCGAGCACATGCACGCACCGGTGACGCGGGCGCAGACCTTTTGTTACTTTTGTTTCTTTTGTTTCTTTTGTTTCTTTTGCGCCTTTGTTCTATTGCCCGCTTTCACTCGGTCGCAGAGCACAGTGCGCCCCAGAGTTCCACGACGAATACACGCCTTTTTTTGTTCGCCCTCAAGCGCTAATAAAAATTTGTTCGTGTGTTAAATAAATTGATAAAGTGTTACAAACTTCTTTTAATAAGACGCTAAACTCCTTACTCACCTATTTTGAAACAACCTGTATAAAGTGATCGCTCTAAATAATATTACTTCAATTTTTTTTAGTATTGGAATGCAACAGGCCAATAACTTCTGACAGTAGAAAGTGCGAAGAGACAGACAGTGAATATTAATTCAATTTATATTAATACAGTAATCTGGAAAAAAAATCTGAAACCAATAAAATAAAATATATACCAAGTATATTGTGTGTATATTTCATATTACATATAATATTAAATATTTAATGTAATCACAGCGATTCTGTTCACTTTATCACCCCTCTCCATTTTAATATAACGAAATTTTTGTATATAAAACGCAATGAACTTTTATATAGAATAACAGATTCCAAATTCAAAAGTAATGTTTCATTTATTTTTAATTACAACGCTGTTTTTGGCCGTATGTATATATTTTAGACCTGCGCTTTAAAAGCCAAGCAATCGTGAATGAATCATGACAACTAAATCAATTTCATTATTATATTTACTTCGTTTATTTTATTTATTAATATATATGACTAAAAGTTAAAAAAAATATTAGTAGTTAAATAAAGTTCAACAACTATTACCTAATAAATTAGTTCCTTTGTCATCTCCTGACTTTCAGGAATGATTCTCTTTCTTCTTCTTTTCTGCTCTGCCTGTTTCCAGCGACTTCCTGGGAGCTTAACTGTGTCGTCGGTTCAACTGGAGGAGAACCTACCCCAGCCGCGTCTATTTTTTTTATTATATCTCCAACCACAAAGTTTCAATGAATCGATATTACCCATTGTTATGTGTATTACTCAATTCCATCAAAACGTATTTCAATTTGTTTTAAAAAAAGAACCTAGACGTTGAATAAATATTAGGAATATAAATCCATAAATGCATATTATTTAGCGGCGGAATAATAACGGATTTATTCAGCGTAAAGCGCTTGAAATCAGCTTGAGTGAGTGCTAACAATCGGTGGAATAACATTAAAGCGGGAACAGCGCTTGAAAAAAAAATCTGACACTGCAGCGCTGCGCGCCGGCTGCATGGAAATGAATTAATGTATAAAGAGCGGGAAATTGAATGGACTTTAGAACTCGCCCGCCTTTTTCAATATTCGACCTTTTTTAATCATTTACATTCACCTCGACAGCGGACCGTGTGTTTCATTACATTGCTCATTAACAAATGTGTTTCATGCTTTTTACTGCGCCGTCTATCCTGACTTTGTGCCGGCGGGAGTTATTAGCGTGTAGCATTTCTATAGAAAATATTTTAAAGTTATTACTTTATGTATCGAAGAATTAATCGTCTGAGTGGCTACGGGCGGCGTGCGTCGCTCGTGTATCCAACTGCCGTTGAGCCTTCCACTTGATAAGCTGCGCGTTGTGTCAAGAATCTTAACTGGTCATGGTGTTTTCAACAAACATCTGTTGACTTCAGATGTTACCGCCAGTCCTCTGTGCAGAGCAGACTTCTGCTCTCGTATTGCTTCAGGATATAGAGATAGCACCATAAAGAACTACCCATCACCCGTCTCGGATCTCCGAGATCACTGGCGACATGTGTGTGTGTGTGTGTGTGTGGGCGTAACTTTTGATGGTATAATATAAACTCCTTACTGTGTGCAATTGGTATTTATTTCTTGTATTACAGTTTTATATGTTCGACCTTGTTGCATGACTGTCATTTATTCTTCCTTTCGTTTACCACACCCGGTTCCTTACTTAGCTAAAAGTTACCGCTATATATATTAAATAATATTTACTTGAATGTGTGGCTATTTGCCACAAGTGTTTGTTGGGTTTAATCGAGTAGCTGGGTTGGTTTTAATATGACTAACCCGACACAATATGAGTTTTTTTTTTATTATAACGATTTATATTCCACAGACATTACCGTCCGTGCCTTTGTTTTAACATACCCGAATCTTTATTTTTTGCTTAATTTTTTGCAAGTCGCTTTGTTTACTAAGTCTCTTAATCTATTAACTAACTTAAATCAAGAAAAGGATCAATATTTAGCCACTTCCGCACATGCAGTGGTAGTCGTGCAACAAAGTGCAACTCAACTTAAATCGTAAACTATTTAAAAATAAGTTAAAATCAAGTAATCATTGTAATTTTAATTTTATTCTTTTTTAAATTACGTTTCTTACGACCACTTCCTCGTGCCATCTGTGCGGCGGTTGCCGTATTCGCTACATCGATGAACCTTGCGATCGTATCTTGAGTCTCGTCCGTGCAACACACGCGCAAGTTCGTGTGACGTGATATTGCTAACACCGCGTGATGAACACTGTTATACAGCACGAGAGTGTCTGTTGTTCGAAGAACAACGATGAACGCCTCACTTTTTATCCCCCGAGCCTCGTGGATGGTGAATTCCTTGCATCTTCCTTCCTCCTCCTTGCATCTTTGCATCGGGGCTATAAATGTACATAAAAAACTCTGGTGAATCAAACACACGACATCAAGTACATTTGTCGATCGGCCGCTAAAGCTAAGAAAAACAAAGCAGAAAGTACTATCTTACAAACTCTTTTATAAACAATTAGTTTTTTTACTAGTACTCGTTTGATGAAATTTTCAAATCAATTTCATGATAACTTATTCATATATTGCAAGATAGTTTCTCATAATAGCGAAAACAGCACAGATTTTTTTGTATTTTGTAGAACTTAGAAAAGGTCAAAAAAACGACAAAATTTCTAGTGGTAACCGTTTGTACTTCGCTAGACAATTTATTTATATTATCATCATTATTTAAGCCGACGTTTATAACTGAACAAAGACCACTTCCGTAGATTTTTTAAAGGGCCGGTTCACCCTACAGCTTCAACAAGATTATCTGTCCACTTACTTATTTAAATTGCGATTTCCAGGAAGAAACCTCCCAACAACACATCTTTTGATACTTTAACAATACAAATTTATACAAATACACTTTATCAGATATAACCTAAATGAAATTATAATAATCAGATACTATCACAGTCAAGGATTCTTGTAATTTAAATATTCTTCTATTGAATAATAAGCCTTTTTCGACAATTTATATTTTAAATGGTAGCCCAATAATATTTTATGGAATTTATTAAAAAATCTATTTCCGTTTATTACAAATGTATTAGAGATTTTCTGCAATCGAAACTTTGGTAGAGACAATTATTCAAGGTGTTTTGTAAATACACCACGGAGGTCTTCGCCATTTAAGTGAAGCTATTTTATAACCATTTGTAAATAATAATGTCATAATATATCTATGAATCAGTTTGAATGAGGTAACGAGTTATTATCATAAGTTATACTTGTGAGCAGTAATGTTTGATATTCCTCGCGCGGAGAATCTCTTCTCTACCACTTACGCGATTACAAGACTCGAATTCTGAATAAATGATGGCGGCGCACGAAGTGGAAACTGCGTGCGCTGGCAAGGAAACTATCCGCATACTGATTTGGTAATAAATAAAAAATTGTTTTCAATACCAATAACAGGTTTTTTGCAGGAAAAAAGGTTTAGGAACATATAGTCTACGGCTCAATCTTCTTAGACTTGTATGAAACTTTCAAAGGCTCTGTTTCGATGTTAAACTAAAATTACTTAAATATACAGTATTATTGGAAATATTGTTCGACTGTTGTAAATAAGAATCCCGCAGTTCTTTGCACATATTACCAGAATGAACAACATTTAGTGGTGCAAGGTGAACACTCAATGGAACATTAGGTGGTGCAAGGAAAATGTGCGTTAAAAAAGTTTAAAAGATATTTATTTCCAATCCCTATTGTAACACAATTCGATACTTTGCTTTCAGTTTATTTATGTCTTTGTTACATTTAACTTCTTCCATGCAGACAAATAAAAAATGCATACAGAAATATTTGTTAGCAGTGGTAGTATGATGGACAATGGTAGCTCAGCGGTAAAGGGCTGAAATTTGCGGTCGTAAGTCGAGGGTTGGATTCCCGGGATACAATTTTATATAATTCACACTTTGTGCATTAATTATATAGGATTGACACAAACAAGACTCCAGAGGATAGGCATTATAGGATGAAACGACGGTAGATTTTCAACGGGAAGGTATTTTGTGTTGGATACACATAGACTATTTAACAAAAAAAAATCATCATACTATTTGCGTTCTCATATTTTTTGTTTCATCTTATTACAATCATTCATTCAAGTGTGTTGCCGGTGATGACCTATGGAGCTGAGACGTGTTCGATTCCATCCTTATAAGAACGCTCAAGATCGACCAGAGAATAATGGAGAGAGATATGCTTTTAAATGAAATTTAATTATGTTTTATGTATAAATAATAATATCAAACGTTTTTATTTATTATATAGGATTGCTACTGCTTATAAACAAGTTTCCAGACGTACCTGCGCACCAATAGAAACTCCTGGTATATATCTGAATACAGTTTTTACTGGTAATCGAGGATCGAAAGTAACATACGATAATCTATGTAATTTCTTTTTAAAAATTTATTAGGCATTTTTTTTATCTTGTTAGCTTAAATACACGAGTATACAGGCTGATTAGTTATAATTCTAAAATCTTAAAAAAAAAACAGTATATACAACTCATACGTTAGGAAACAGCGTTAAAGTTTTTACACCTATTTCTAATCACCATGTATAAAGTGATTACTTTAACATTATATTGATTTATTATATTCCATAACAATGCGTCAGGTAGAAAACCATAACTCATTTTAATACGAAGTAATTTGAATTTTTAAAACCCCTTTTTTTACCATATCATCATTACGTTATTTATTATTTCTGAAACCACTGATTTTGAAAAATGTGTACCATATATTAATTAGCATTAAATGAACTACCCATTTATCAATTTAAAGCCTTTACACCTATAACCAATCATCCTGTATAAACACCACAATATAATAATGTACTCGTTGTCCAACGAAAATAAATTTGTCAGATTCGCGAATAAACGACACCGAAACAATGTCGCTGCATCATTATAAAATTGAATCAACAAATTGGCCGATCAATATGCATTACCCAGATAATGATTTCGACTTTAATATTGACGGGTAACATTTATCTTCAATTCAGTTATGGTGAACAAAATAAAATTTCATGTGATTTTCAATCAATTATTCATGTTATTATTTACTTTAGATAATTTATTCAAAAGCTCAATTATGTAATAATAATAATCAAGTAGAGCTTACCTTTCAAACAATCCTTGATGTCAAAACAGTCGACAACAAATTTAGTTTTTTTTTAATATAAAACTTTTTCAAACAATAAATATCCAGTTTAAGTCTACTAGTTTAAGCAGTTTATTCTCAAGTTATTGTCACTTAAAATTCCTTTATACTTGCTAGATACTTTACAGACAATAAAATGTATAATGTAGTGCTGTATGTTGTTGTAACAAGAGTTATTAATTTATGCAGAGAAAGCTGTAACAAGCTTACACATGTTTATAATGCAAACCTTATGTAAAACTCTATTTTTATTATTTTATAAATTATGGTCATTTTTTCATTATATTAATTTTTAGTATACGGAGGAATATATTTTCAATTTTTTCTGTAGTTTGTTCTGAATAAAACTGACCTCTATTGTTTTATACGGGAAAAGACCGCTTCCGATACTATTGTTAATCTATGGGGCAATAATGGAAGAATTATGGCCAAAATCATGATGATTATTTTTACCAGAAAAATATTATAAATATTACAAAATGACGGTACAACAATGTATAAATTTTACGCTGTTTGTAATTACAAATATTGCAATTTTTTTTCGTAATGTTACTGTATAAACATATAAACAAGTACTATTACTGTACTAATGTTTTAGTTAATACTTTTACAGTTCGAACAGACAAGGAGAGGAACAACCCACCGACCAACCCAACCCACAACCTCGGTTTGCCCACGCTGTTCATAGTTAGGGAGGCCACCCCCGTAGTTTTGAGCAAACATCGTATTCCATAATAATAACATTAATGACAATATTAACACCGCGTTGATATAAATTTTAAAATGGTACGGCGCCATCTATCGGACAACGAGCGTATTAAATATGGTACAAATACAATAAAATAGCGAAGCGCGCAGAACAACCAACGGTCGCGAAGGGTATGATGGGTGAGCGCGGTGCGTCGAGGCGTGATTTATATAAAAAAAGTTAATTCAAATATACGAGCCTTACGTGCGGTCCTCGCTTCTTTTCCTTGTGATTGTTTTAATTTGTACTTAGTTTGGGTGATATTTAAAATCTCTTAAAAAATATCCCGGAGTTACTTCTTCTATTTTTACTGCGAGATCTGAGCAGTCTACAAAGCGCGCCTTCGACAAACCGAAGCCAAGCAACAAAAAGCAAACAACCGAACAGTAATATATAAACAAGCAAGTTTTCCTATCTTCTTTTCACCTTATATGTTCTATCTTTAGGTGTAATTAGAGAATAAAGAATACCTTTTTTTGGAAAAATATCTATGTTTATAATAATTGGTTAGTTGTCTCAATTAAGTGAAGGAAAGATAAAGTATCTTACAAATTATATTAGTAAGTATAAGCCGTGTTACGGACTACTTAATATCCTCTTATAGGATTATACGTCCTTCATACTGAAAGCCGCGAGCAAATAGTAGGTACTTACATAAGATTACTCGGTTATTGCTATAAAAAGAATTATATGCAAACTTTTAAAAACATTTCCAGTTAAAACAGAATAGAAAGGAAAACAAATGACATCTCAACGGAGCCGGAAAATGGAAAACAGGTGAGAGCGGGGTGCAGCTTGCAATTTCCTCGGCGTATTAAAACGCAGCCGTTGCAAGACGACGAAACATTTTTTTTTAATGTACTTTTCACCGTATTGTTTTCTGTTACACCGCGCTGTAAAAATGGATTGGATTGGCTGTAAAATTGGATTACTAGAGTTTCACAAAACGTACATTTTTATTTAAATGACATCCTTTCTGGACTTAACAGAGTCATTTGGTCGATATAACTAATATATATATATATATATATATATATATATATATATATGTGTTCTGCCACACTGGTTTAGAGAATCCCTATAACGAAGATGAACAAGAACAGAGTTTTTATCACTGCAAATCCGACCTGACCTCTTCGTCTCCTCAAGGGCGAGGAAGGGCTCCTCAAGGGCGCATTTTTTTACTTTAGTTATTTAATCATACATTTAAATTGATTACACTTTATATTAATACTAAAACATATTTAAAATAACATATAAGTCGCGTGTAAGGCATACGAGACTTATATCGCTCTTGGTGCAAAAACCTTGTAAAAATCCCATCATTGTGTAAAGTATTTTAAGTAATATTAGACCGCATTCGAAATACTAGAGCTTTAAATACAAGGATACCATTACAGGAGAACTTAAATTAATTAAAGTCTCTGTTACATTGAAATGATAGTAAAAGATGATAAGCAGATAATAACATGAATAAATAAATAGAGATATAGAAAAACATTAAAGCATAGATTTAAGAGCTAATTATTACATCATATAAAAATGAGCGTAACCTTTACATCTACTTGTAACGATTATGGAACTACACCGACACCAATTACCGTCTCCGCTTCAGCGCGGCTACGGCACGAGTAGGCTCGTGCGTAGAGCGCTATTTAACGACACAAAGGCCTGCTAACGACGTAGCGCCGCGTAGCGCCGCGTAGCGCCGCGTAGCGGGTGCTACGACTTGCGGAATCTGACTCATTCCCGGCATTTACGAGTATACCAGGATTAAGGAAATGGCATTTGCCCCCGATTCACACGTAGCTTGCTTAAATATGCTTTGAATCCACTAGGTGTGCCTAAACAGATTATTGTACTCATTAACATACACATGTCTATTAAACAGGTTGTTTACTTATAGGTGCAATAGCTTCAAAAAGGTTTTAAGGCTTTATATTCATAGCGCATTTTTAAGCATAAATCTATAATTTTATTACGCCTATTTCAGAGCATCCTATATAATAAAGTAATCATAATCTATTACATGTCACAAAAAAATATTTTTTTTCTATTGAAACGCGATAAGCTAATATCTTCTGGCAGTATAAAGTCTACAAGACAGATAGTAAATAAAAATGATTTCAACATGTAGTAATACGAATTTTTATTACGCTTTCTCTTACGATATTATCTTTATCATTTCTTTAAACGTTGTTTCGTTTAGTTTTTCTTTATTGATTGAAAAAGTACGCACTATACCTTCACTCATATAAAACTTTTACAAAAAAAAAACAATTTTAAATTTTTTTTTATTCACGGCATTTACAAGCGCTTTTGAATTGTCGATTATTTTTCCATTATAAGCCGTAAGCCGCCGGCTCGGAACGATCTGCTAATAGCCGACCAGAAACTCAACAGTTGCTTTTTAAAATTATAAATAACAATTTTCAACGGAGCAAGTTTCACACATTTCGAGCAACTAAAAATACTTGAATAAGTTTTCTTTGATAACGTGCTTTTAATTTTAGATTTAAATCTACTAAAACGGAAGGTCTAAGATTTCTCGTGGAACTTTATTATATATGCATACACCCATGAAGTATTTATTAACTTTTTGAATACGAAATTGAGACATTACGTGTTTATTTTTATTTCTTATATTTATAATGTATCTGTCGCTATTTTTAACATATAATTTTGAATTAAGGCGCATAAATAATATTTAAAAAAAAATATATTGCGAAGCAACTGTACATCTACAAGCAATCTTTCTGTATACTGCATATAGTATGAAACATCTTAGTCTTTTGAGTCTATGGATGCCCACTGCAAGGTATAGGCCTCCCCCAAAGACTGCCACTATGACCGACCCCTCGCTGCCCGTACCTCATTATATCGTTGGTCCACCTAGTGGGAGGTCAACCCACGTCGCGTGTACCGGCCTCTGTTCGCCACTTGAGAATCTTTCGAACTTAACGGCCAACAGTTGCATAAGCGATATGCCTCATCCACTGCCACTTGAAACGAGAAATTATTCATATGTCACTAATTTTAGTTCTTCTGCGAATCATTTTTGATTCGTTCTTGTAATAACATATGTCACATAATAAACATTTAATACAACGTAATTTATAATAAATAAACAAAAATGTTATAAACTAAGTTACGTATTATTGAAGCTTAATAATAAATGCTGTCATTATGTTAATATTAAATACCGTTAAACTTTGCGATGAACACTTGTTTTCAATGCAATGTGCTGACTATAATTAGTACTAATTAAATTTCAGTAATTATGTTTCAGATGACTGAAACGTGAACTTTTGTTTTTAATTACGTATAATAATTAATTCCCGTTAATTATTCTGAAATTTGAATATCTATTCATAGTGTGTATTATTATAACAACCTTATACTGGTATAAGATAACAAATATATTATATTCTGCAAAAAAAATTCTGTAGAAAACATTTCTATCTATATAATGTTTACTTAAAATTCAGCCTTTTTGTTAGGCTGCGAAATTCTCTAGTCTTCTTTGAGAATTTACCTAAATTACAGCAAATCTCACTGCCTCCCTAAAAAATTAATAATCTATAGGAATATACCATAATTTCCACGCTTGGTAGACGGGTTGGCAACCGCAGTGTGGTTTACACTGCTGCCTATTTTCTGAAAACTTGTAATTATATAGGATTGCCTCTGCTCGCAGAATGGCAATCCTATATAATTAATGCACAAAGTGTGAATTATTTAAAAATGTATCCCGGAAATGGAATCTGCCACCTATGATCGCAAATCTCAAAGCTCTACCGCTCGGCTAGGTGTATTTTATACGTTTTTGTATCAATGCCAGCCTTTTCAAATAATGTGTAAGTATTTGTATGTATATATATATATATATATATATATATATATAAAATCAGTTTTGCATGTTCCTTGTGTTTTTTCAGTCTATTGATTCGCTTCATTTTACTGTTAGTAAAATTATGATTAAATTACCACCATCATTTCAATTTATTTAATCCATTTATACTGTCCACACGCTCGCTATATATATATATATATATATATGTGTAAACACTTGTTTACATCTGGTATAAAATAAATTTAATATTCCGCGTATTGATAGTATAGACAGCTTGATGACATTGACACAGAATAAAACTGTCGTGAAGAAAATTATATGGACTTTGGACAGTGGTAGCTCAGCGGTAGAGGTCTGAGACTTTCAATCGCGGGTTCCATTTCCCTGGGTCTCCATTTTTAAAATTACTTACTTTGCAGTAGATATCTATAAGCTGAAATAATATGATGTGAAATTAAACTTACAACTATCTAAAAAGTTACATGTCGCTACTCCGTAGCTTCTTCTACGTTTTTTTCTAGCTGTAATATGTATTCGCATTTGTAATAAGCGACATTGTTTGGCAAAGCGTTTCTCTACGAGCAACGAGGTTCAGAAACATGCGGTTACAAGGAGTACACAGCGCAAGCGCTTCACCTGACGACTGGTCTGCGGTGCACTGAATTATTCATGGCTGCTCCGTTAGCTTTAATAAGAAAATATTGCGATTGTTTAAATCACGGTTTGTTTGTTTTATTTAGTCCATATCACAAAAACGAACAACTTAAAAATAATTTGGTTTGCGACCTTATTTTGCGTACCTCATTAGTAATTGTTTTGATTTAACCACCCTATTCTTTTTTAAAGTTATCCGTTAAGAAATGACCAGTGCTTCTCTTAAAGGCTGCAAGTCCTAAGTAATCTTTTAAAAATACTTGACACGGTTCTATGTGCTATTATTATTATTGTCTTCTCTTTCGCTTTCGGACTGGATTTTTTCGAATTCTTTCCCTTACTGCTTTGATCGCCTTTTTCGTATGAAAAGTACGTGGATAGCCAGATGTTATTTTATCATAAATAGGTAAATTTTATTGTACCAATATCTGCTTAAGCGTGTGGAGGATTTTAAATTGTATATGACAACATACCTACTTTATGTAATGCAATCGCCGCGATGCGGTTTTCTTTGTCACCCCCACTATATTTTAATATCACAAAATATTGGCGCGAAACTAAAAATAAAAAACATATAGAATAATTATATTAAATCACGCATTTATCAGCGGGCTGGCTGGCGGTGCATTTCATTGCACGACTACCACTGCATGTGCGGAAGTGGCTAAATATTGGTCCTTTTCTTACAAATAGAGTTAATGACACCAGTTTTGGGATTGTTTAGATGATTATTTATATTAGTATAAAATATCTTTATTTAAGGAAGAACTCACATAAACAATGAATTATTATTAACGTTTTAAAAAATCAAAATGCTATAGTTTATCCTTATGTAAATTTACGCCGGCTCAGAATGTTGATTTGCCAAAAATAAACTAATAAATTGCTCATTTCGAATAGAATTTAATAATGTTTAATAGGTACATTATGATATAAACCATATATATGAGCTAACAAACCAAGTTTCATATATTTCGATAAGTACTCGTAATATATATATATAAAATTGTTCTCACAAAGAACACCCTGTATTTACCAGTAAGTATTGGTATATCCGGTATCGGTGACACATTTCAGCGAGTCAACGAGGCGCGTCGTAAATCCGGACGCTTGTCACCTCCTCCAGGAGTCAGTCAGCGCGCCGCGCACCCGAGGCGCACGTCACTGTAACGAGCGGCCGAGCCTTCGTGTAACGCCGCCCGCCCCGACGGCGTCGATCGCGCGGCTGACACTCGATTAACTGTTCGACACCTGCTCTCTGAGTTACAATCGAGTAAAGCCTTTCACAATACGCTCGAGCTACGAATATTGGATGTGGCAAATGGAATCATATCGTTCCAATGAATCACGGCTTGTACTGAATGGAATCTCGGAACTATACTACAACTAAAAATATTGAAATTACCTTGCCATATTGTTTGTCTGATATATAACATGAGATTTAAAGGCTTTGGAGATATATATTTCTTCTTCTTTCCAGCCGATGGAGGCTCACTGCAAGGCAAAAGCCTCTGGGGTAGGCTATTGTACTATTGTACTTGTATTGCCACTATGACTGCAGGCAGCGACTTCCCATGTCTATATATATATATATATATAGACATGGGAAGTATATATATATATATATTATTTATAAATCAGACAAATTTTCACAATACAACATTATACAGTATGATTGCTAACAGGTGTAAAAGATTTAAACGGGTGATTTTTTTTTATTTGTTCAGTATTTTTAATATCAGATATATTATAAGCGATATTTTCTTCCTAATTAAGACCAATTAGAAGAAATATAATGTCATTGCTATGTGCGTAAAATTGTGAAGGTGAAAATACATAGGAATGATAATTATAATGAATTATTCGTCACATCTGTTGACTATATTTCGTCGTAGCAATTTGCAAATTCTATTCCGCCGACGGATGCTGCGACTAACGGTTTAAGCCCGGGATAAAAACACGGAGCGTTTGTAGCGCGCGTCGCGCCGGACAGCGCGGAGATTAAACAGACTTTGTGCCGTAAGCCGAATATTTATCGGAACACATGGACTGTAGCTTCGAGCGGCAGACAAGCCCGACAAGGTACACTCGTGCAATCAATTAACTGTCTGCGTTGGCTATCGGCTAAAATGCTCTTTATTACCTTCAAATAAACTGTAAACTGGTTAAAAATATTACCACAATCCAAAAGATACTTTAAATAAATAAATACATTTTAAAACTTTTAAGTTAAACAGTTTTTTGATACCCATATTGCGGTGGTTGTGGAAAAATATGTACCTAGTCCGCCATATTGGAACGGCGTCCATCTTGAATTTTAAATTTTGACATAATCATCGTGTTTCACTAGTGTAAGCCCTTTCATTTGATACCCATATTGAGGGGGTTAAGGAAATATATGTAATCCGCCATTTTGTATCGGCGGCCATCTTAAATTTATAATGTTATTGATTTTATTATATTGTAATGTCATCTAAATTAAATGTGTGTACCAAATTTCGGATTAATCTGACAACGGGAAGGTGCTTAAATTTCAATTTCTAATTTTGATCCAAATAAATTCTGTACGGGTCGAACTAAATAAAACCGTTTAAAAAATCATGACGTTTGTGTAAAATTAACGAAAAACAAATTATTAGAAATTCATGTCTAAACTTAAACATCATTAAAATAATATTTAAAATGTGATTTTCTGTTACATCCTAATTAGCAGCTAGAGAGTTGACAATGAAACTTAAAATCGAAAATGTCGAATATTACATAACATTGATATTATATTTTCAGCCCGTAGATGCCCACTGAAAGGTACCGATCCTGCAATTTCCTGCAACCATAACTAGTCAGTGCCACACGCTACCAAACGGCTGTCGTTTGCACGAGCGACGTGCCTCTCCGACTGCCTTTTCAGATGAGCAATTCTTCGATCTACGCCGAAGATCTTAGTTCTTATGCAGATCTCTTTATTTATGATTCGATCACAGAGTGGGGCTATGTTATCTGCAAACATTACTGTATTTTGAACGATATCCGTTAGTTTTTTTTTTAAATTAATGTCTTACGCACTTTTATACCACTTCCACTGGCCTTTCAGAGACCTTTTAACACGCATCTAATTTGATTGTGTCATTTTTATGGTCATTTAATGCTACGCTTTATATTTTTATTGACATTTTTACTCATTATTTATTACATATTTCATTATTAATTTAATCACTTCTTATACAATTTATGTATAGCAGCGAACTTAATGCCGAAGCTATTCTCGACAAGTTAAACTTTAGGCGGTGTCGAAATAAACTAATGAATTTAGATAAGACAAGAAAATTTCATAAAAGTAAGTAATAATGGAATGAGGAGGAAAATAATTATAAATATATTAACGGCTACTACTTACTATAATTTTGTATATGTATATGAGAATATACATATATATATATATAAATATATATATATATATATATATATATATATATATATATATATATATATATATATATATATATATATATATATATATATATATATATATATATATAAATGTCTACATATACTATTTATATAAATATAATAAAATCCAGAATATCACACTTTGTTCATTAATTATATAAGACTACTACTGCTGAAAACCAAGTGTCCATAGGATGGGCAGCAGCATCTTCTTTCATCATCATAAAACACTGCGATGGTACATCACCCTTTAGTGGGCGTCTATCTGCTGAAACGACTTACTAAAACATGTGTATATATTAATATATTTTTATATTGAAATACTTCATGCCAAAATCCTCTGTCGATTCTGATTGTAAATCGTAATAATCTAAGGTTTAAAGCGATTTATGTAACAATCATTGTAGCGCAAATATACATATTTACTGTTAAGCAAAGCCAAAAACTTTTCTTTTTTTCTCTTTACAAATCTTCATCTCATTCATTCCTAGAATCTACATGTATAATTAAGTATATCATTTTAATTTTTCATTTTAACTAACAACCTTTCATTTTTGAATTAATTTCATTAATATATTTCCACCGTACTAAATTCACTTTGTCTCGTCAATTCAAATTGTAATCTACTTTGACTGTATTCAAGAGTTTCTTGACAATAATTCTATTATATACACTTCGACTTTGATTCTTTTGAAAATTTTAACGCTGTTAAAAGACTCGGG
This sequence comes from Battus philenor, assembly GCF_028537555.1. Taxonomy (NCBI): domain Eukaryota; kingdom Metazoa; phylum Arthropoda; class Insecta; order Lepidoptera; family Papilionidae; genus Battus; species Battus philenor. The sequence continues at coordinate 355,941 of NW_027181689.1, forward strand.
GATATAATAAGAAGATTTCTCAACAAACAGAACTGCTAGGAAATTAATATATAATTTCTAATAGGTGTAAAACCTTTAAGAGAGTTAATATAAAGTAAATTCATGCATTATAATTACGAGACATCTTCTTCTTCATCTCTTCAGCCCACTGCAAGAGATAGGCCTCCTCGAAGTACGCCACCCTGACCGGTTCCATGCTGCCCGCAACCAGCGACCCACGCTGCGTTTACCATACGAGATATTCCAAAACTATTTTATTTTAAAATCTTTATTGATTGTCTATAAAGGTATAGAAAATTTTATTTATTTGTGAATTTACTAAATTTCTTAATTTCATAAAAGAGATGTTCAGACAAAGAAATATTCCAAATGGATATTTCACTTAACAAACAAAATGTTATTACCGGAAATTAATTGCGCTGTAGCTATACGAGAAGCAATTCTCTAATTCTAAAGCAAAACCATATTCGGTCGGGGAAATAGTGTTTACGTTATGCATAGTGACGTCACGACGTAATAGCATTTTGACGTGAACGTAGGACGGTTTAAAGCGTCGTAGTGGGGAATCTCATACGTACATTATTAATACGTAACCATTTGAGGCTTAAGGCATTGTAATGGTACAGGGTACAAGCTTAGCCAGGTTTAACAACCAACAATAATACAGGTAATTGCCTGTAAAGTTAATTCATGAAACAATTATTCAAGTGGTTACTTTGACCTTTCTTTTTAGCTAAAGACTTTTATTCAATATTTAATGGAATCAGGCGTTACCTTGCAGAAGTCCATCCTAAGTAAGAAAAGGACCAATATTTAGCCACTTGCGAAATGCAAACAATGCGAAGCGTGACTCTGTGTTTGGCACTAATCGGTGTAACATAGCTCCTGAAGATGCCCCGTGGAGGGGTGAAACACGTGTTGAGTGATTTGGTGGTGGCGGTTGTGTGATTCGCATTGTTTGCCGCATACGCATTTGTCAGCGGGCTGGCGGGCGGTGCATTTCGTTGCACGACTACCACTGCATGTGCGGAAGTGGCTAAATATTGGTCCTTTTCTTACTTACTCTACTCAAGGCATAAGCCACTTCCAATGATCGCCTCGATGATCGACACAGGCTGTTCGTCGCCACTCAAGAACCTTTCTTCCACAGGTTGCACGAGCGATGCGCTGCCACTGCCAATTCAAACGATCAATTCTTCAAGCTAATTAGGTGATCTTGGTTTTCTCGCATATCTTCATATTTCTGATTTAATCTCACAGCAAAACTACAAGCGTAGCCCTCACTATTGTTCTCTGGGTTACCCGTAGTTTTCTTATAAATGGTAAGTGATCATCGTCTCGTCTCGGGACAATAAGTTATCACCGGAAACACACATTCGTCAAAATGGTCACTATAATTATCATGAAATACATGACATTAAAATCCAATTTAGTAGAAACTGGAATCAGATTTAACACCGTACAATAACATCCTTCAACTTGAAGCTATGAAGGTTCTATACGAAAACTGATCTGAGAAGAGCCTATAACATGATTATCCTCATTTCAGGGACAGGATGTCCATTGTTAGACATGACCTCGCCGATAAATTTTCATAAATGTTTGTGGTTACTTCTACAGTGTCTTTAATACAGTAATAGAGTAATTTCATTCTGAAAATTCATTCTGAAGTTCACCTAAAAATCCCTAGCGATATAAGAGAACTTTATTATGTTTTAATTGAATTTTTTGCGCCTTAAGCTGTATTCCAAAGACACGCTTTCGCTTTGATATTTAGTAGATTGTAGCGTGACATGTGGGGCTAGCTGGCGAAAGAAACACCTTTATTAACAACGTTTTAAATACAAACTAAAACTAATTAATACTAACTAACTACGCTATTTTACTGCTAGTACCTGAGAGTGTGCGTGGACACGGTACACGGTTCCTACATGTTCTCGGGCCTGCGCCCTGGTGGGAGAGATCACCATCTGATCATTTCCGCGAATCTCTTTCGCGCTAAACGCGGGTGGGTTTCCGCCTATACACGCTCAGAACTTCGCAACAAGATAATTTACAGACATTACATGGAAGTATACAAAGAAAGAAATTTAAGCTTATATTTCTTTCTAGTGCTAATACTTACATCTCTGTTTTTATCAAATTTACTATTATTATTATGAACATAGACCAGAAAGATATATGTGTCGATAAAATACCGTTATATTCTCTTCAGTGAAGTTTTCTTTAAGATATATTTAAATATTAACTTTGATGAATTTGAGCGCTATTGCCCAACTGTGACTAGAGTACAGTCAGACTAATGTACATTCAGACTAATGTATGTACTGGATTTAGTACGGTCGGACTTAAGTACAATTGAATTAAAGTACTGTTAAGCTAAAGCACAATCAGAGTATGTCGGCTTAGGTACAGTCAGACTTAAATACAATCGTACTAAAATTCATTCCGACTAATATATATGAGGGTTTATGTACATTCAGACCTAAAGAAAATCGTACTAAATTACATCCCGACTAATATATATACGGGTTTATGTACATACAGACCTAAAGAAAATCGTACTAAATTACATCCCGACTAATATATATACGGGTTTATGTACATACAGACCTAAAGAAAATCGTACTAAATTACATCCCGACTAATATATATACGGGTTTATGTACAGTCAGACATAAAGAAAATCGTACTAAATTACATCCCGACTAATATATATACGGGTTTATGTACATACAGACCTAAAGAAAATCGTACTAAATTACATCCCGACTAATATATATACGGGTTTATGCCAAATACAGACCTAAAGAAAATCGTACTAAATTACATCCTGACTAATATATATACGGGTTTATGTACATACAGACCTAAAGAAAATCGTACTAAATTACATCCCGACTAATATATATACGGGTTTATGTACAGTCAGACATAAAGAAAATCGTAATAAAGTACATCCCAACTAATATATATACGGGTTTATGTACATACAGACCTAAAGAAAATCGTACTAAATTACATCCCGACTAATATATATACGGGTTTATGTACAGTCAGACATAAAGAAAATCGTAATAAAGTACATCCCGACTAATATATATACGGGTTTATGTACATACAGACCTAAAGAAAATCGTACTAAATTACATCCCGACTAATATATATACAGGTTTATGTACATACAGACCTAAAGAAAATCGTACTAAATTACATCCCGACTAATATATATACGGGTTTATGTACAGTCAGACATAAAGAAAATCGTAATAAAGTACATCCCGACTAATGTATATACGAGGTTAGGTACAATCAGACTAAATCACTGTTGGACTAAAGTACATTCCTCCTAATATATATCAGTTATAATTAGGTACAGTCGAACTTAAGTACAATCAGGCTAAAGCATTTTCGGACCAAGAGTATGATTATACTAATGAATAGTCAGACTAAACAACAGTCAAACTGAAATAAATTTCGACTAAAGTACAGTCGGAATATAAACTTACTTTAGTTCAACTATATGTCCGATTAAACTCATACTCCAAACATTTATTCTTATAGTATATTTTTTTTGTTATCCATGCGGCACTAGCGCGTTTATATTCAGTGAATCGAAAATACTAGAAAATGTTAACACAGCGAGCGGCGAACTGTCTTTAAAAATAATAATCGAGAACACTAGACGCTGTTATGATTTTAAAAACAACACGTCTGTACACGCAAATAAGCTTTAAGTTAAAATAATAAGGTTCATTATTCAATATATGTAATACGTAGACTAAATATTTACTATCAAATTTTGTTACAATTGACACAGTAGACATCACTGCGTAGTATGTGTTTTATGATTACAATCATATATTGCGTTCTGTTCAACACGACGTCTTAATCGTGATTTAACAATGTAAGTTGAATAAACACAATATTTTATTGAACCCGTTGAAAGCTATTTTATTTAAACACACAATTACAACACACACATTTATATATATATATGTATATATATATATATATATATATATATATATATATATTACTTAACACTAGTGAGAGGAATGCCGGTGGAACATTGTTTTTATTTTTTTCGGTGTAGATCGAAGAAAGCATCCAAGGTAGTTCAGCGAATTGACAAATTAGAGTACAGTAGTTGTATTACAAATAACCATTGACAAGTTGTAGAGACAGGTTTCAAGCGCGCAGAACAAATCGCCGCAAAGGCTTCGGTTCGTGGTTCTGGAGTTTAGACCATACAAGCATAGTGGGACTTCCACGGCTTTCTTTGGGATTACTTTATACAAGAAGCATTTATACACTCATCGCAGGTAAGCTCGATACTCTTTGAAATATATATAATATAAAAATATAATAATATAAAAATTAAGACAAACAGACATTAATACGGCTCAATTAATATATATAATTTATTTTCATAGCGTTCTCTCTTACGGTGTTTTATTATGAGACAATGCCGCTCTTAATAATTCTGTATTTATTGTACAAGAAAATCTGTTCGTTCAATTTATAGCTAAAAAGCTAGAGATTTCCTGAGAAATGTTTTTAAAGAAATTTGTTTCCTAACGGATATTCGCATTACATTTTTTAATGAAATCTTATTATTCTATGAAAAATATTGACAGACACTTGATAAATAAAATAAATTAAAATAAACTCGTAATGTCTAAATTCTTTTTCAAAATGTTTACAAATCCTTCATGGGCTTAGGAATGCTTAGTTTGAAAGTTCTACTAGATATCTTAGACCTTTCGTTTCTTGGTTTTAAATTAAAAATATAAAGTATTTTATTAGATAGATCTTATTATAACATTCAAAAGAGTTTTAGTTGATCGAAATGTGTGGAAATAGATATTTTTTAAACAAATGTCACAACTTCTAGCTATGACGAAATCTACTTATAGAGATGTGCAATGGAAACGCGGCCAATACAATTTAAGGAAAGCTATACAAATTAATAAAATTAGAGTGTCTGTTTGTAACATTTAAATTACCGCTTGTCACAAAATGATATAAATATATGTACACGGAACATATACCAAAATTACACTCTTTAAATTTTTTGTATATATATCTGTTTGTTCAGGTTATTCTCCGAAATTTCTGGACCGATTTTAACGGCACTTATACTGGCAGGTAGCTAATGTGATAAAGAGTAACTAAGGCGTCTTTAATTTTACAAAAAATCTTAAACTAAAGAATTTATTTTAAATTTTAAGCGGGCGAAGTCGCGGGCACAACTAACATCTACACACAAAATATCTTTGACAGTTATTCAAAAAACGATACTATGCAGAAAGCTTTTGTTACTATTAACCTATTTATACTTTAAATATATATACTATACAGATAAATACACTACAATACAGGGATTAATAGAAAAAATCATATATTTGATAAACTTATTTATTAAAAAAAACCTTATGTTGCAGATACACAATGATATACAACTTTGCATTTGCTATGCATTTACTTTTAAGTGTAGTACTCATTTTACGTTCAAGTGGTATGATGTAGTTTTTCATCATTATGCATTTTAGGGTTTATTAAAAATTATCTAAAATAATATGGTATATATATGACATAATTACAGAATTCTTTCTTTGTTTTTCCATGTATACACAAAATAACATGTGTATAAACTTATGTTTATAATAAAAAGGAAATGTACAAGCAAGCTTAATCCCATGAGAATTTACTTCCGGTAAACTTTCCGATATCAAAAAATAATAAATATTACGTAATTTGAATAGAAATATACTTAACAAACAATATACCATTTAACCGTAAGATGTTTACTGATAGATTTCCAATAAGACCAGGTAAGAGTAATCTTATTCCAGCGTTTATGACTTGAACGAACCAATCTTCTTCTTATACTTTTCAACCTCGGGAAGAGCTCGCCACCATGGCCGGTCTAGCGCTGCTCGCATCCAGATGCTTCCCGCGACCTTGGAGTCCAACTCACGTCGCGTCTGCTGGCTGGTGGTCCCCACTCGACAACCTTCAGACCTCAACGGGCGTCAACTGCACGAGCGGACAGCCCCTCCCAATTGCTCTTCAAACAAGCAATTCTTCGAGCTGCGTGAATTGTAGTTCTCCTGTGGATCTCATCCTTCTGATTCGAAATCGAAGCGACACTCCTACTCATCCTTTCTATTCCTCTATGCGTGTCCTTGAGCCCTATTTTTTATTCGAAATAGCTCAAACAATTTTAGAGAAGCCACAGAAGAAATTTAAAATCAATATTAAAAACACAATTTATCCAATAATACTATAATAATAATGTGTAAAATTAAATGTTGTTGGTGGTCGCTCAGGAAGGTAAATATTATTGCGGAATCTAAAAAAGTATATTGGTATATTGGTACCGTAAATGCCTTCCGAGCCGGTGGTTGTGTTCTGTTGGGACAACAATGTCAACAGTTTATGATGATTGACGATTTGAAAGTGTTTTAAACAGCATATTTTAAAAAATAATATTTTGATTTTTACAAAACAATCGAGTTTATTGTATTATATTACATCTTCTGCGTACCATAATACCGCACTGCGAATGCCAATCTATCTACCAAGCATGGTGATTATGGTACATCTCCCCATAGATATCTTTGAAGAAAGTCTATGCTATACAGTGGGCGCCCATGGGCTGAAACGAGGAATCGTGTTGATAATATTATGTAAAAACATTTTAGCAAACCATTTTATACCAAACTAAATGTTTGTTCATAAAATAAATAAATATGAAACTTTATTTACTTTCGGTGTTTGTGACAGGATTTTCGTTTTATTTTTATTATGTCAAAATACATCAAATCGCTTAGTTCAAAACCAGCGAACATAAAATATATTGACCGTATTCATGATTTACGTGCAGTGGGATTCAGTTGTTTAAGAAGTTTTAAAGATGTTGTACTAACATAATGACATAGATAAAAATGTACCCAAAGAACACAGGCTAAGCAGAGCAGTACGCACTTCGTTAACGAAATAAGTTGGAATAAAACTAAGTTAATTTGTTGCAGTCGAGAAATGAGCGAAAAATATAAAAGGGAAAACTTTCTGTAACCTGCAGAAAGATTGTTCTAAATTTAAAGATTAAGTAATTTCTGAAGCAGGCTTCCAAATAAGAACTTGGAGTACAATTTAAAATCCAGTAAGATTGAACGGTTTTATTTAATGGAATCAGGCGTTACCTCGCGGAAGTCCATCCTAAGTAAGAAAAGGACCAATATTTAGCCACTTCCGCACATGCAGTGGTAGTCGTGCAATGAAATGCACCGCCCGCCAGCCCGCTGATAAATGCGTATGCGGCAAACAATGCGAATCACACAACCGCCACCGCCAAATTACTCAACACGTGTTTCACCCCTCCACGGGGCTTCTTCAGGAGTTATTGTTACACCACACAACGGTGTAACAATAACTCCTCATTGCACGACTACCACTGCATGTGCGGAAGTGGCTAAATATTGGTCCTTTTCTTACTTGAACGGTTTTAATTACACTTGGGCTTCCATCGGCAGAAAATAAGAATTGTTTACTTGGTAATAAGTAGTGTATACTATGATTACATTGTATTTTCTCTAGTATCTAAACTAGGCATATCCTGTGTTTTAGAAACCAGAGAGTTTTTGTGAGGAGCATTATATTTACTTGAATTATCTGTATGAAATTTTGAAGTTTCTGTTAAATCATATGATTTAGTTTTTAGTCAAACCATTACCTTACTTTTGCAAAAGATTTTTTTGAGTATATTTTTAAATTTTTGTTGACTTTATTGTATAATTTTTCCGATAAGCTTAGTATTCTCGTCTTAAAATATCAAATTGCTCCCCTTAACAACACTTATTGAGACAATAGGATAAAGTTAAATAAACAAAAATATATACTAAAATTTAGACAAATTTTTCCCTTGTGTTATTTTTCATCATTTTGATTATAATTCATAAGCAAAAGCTCGTGTGAAAGTTTCAACATAATGACGCCGGCAGGATCCTTTGTCTGCCGCTATTCGTCCGTGTAGAAATTTGTGTTATTCGAGATTGTTGTAAATGTCATGACGCCGTGTATAAATATTAATTCCACAAATGGCATCTTTTATCAAACTTTGCTGTGGATAACAATGATTCTTCGCTTTGTAAATTGTTTGCACATGGAGGGAAGAACCGTGTTTGTTGAACTTATACGAGTATAGACATTATGCTTTTGTTTAAAATCCTCTTTGTTTGATAGGTTGTAATAACTATTCATATAAATAGACACACCCACACGTGCACGCGCATGCATATATATATATATATATATATATATATATATGTATATATATATATATATATATATATATATATATATATATACCCGAGACTTTACGCTGGTGGGAAAAATCGCTATCTGGACATTTCGGCGATCGCTCTCGCGCAGGAGGTTGGGTGGGGTACCGTGTAGGAAGGCTCGGCGCAGGCTTTCTTAGTGCGGATGTAAGTACCACTAGAGGTCACTTTAAATGATACTATTCTGCCTCTTCTTTCCTTTTTCCCTTTATTTGGAGTCGTGTCTCCTTATCAATTTGCGCCAGACCACTCTATCATGGGTTGTCTCTGCATCAAGTTGAAGGGTTTCCAGTTCCTTTCTGATATTAGACCACCACGTAGCTTTTGGACGCCCTCTCCCTCTTGGGAATTCTGAGAGGCTTGAGGCAGTTTTTACCACGTGGTCATCTGGTTTTCGTTGAATGTGGCCATACCATCGCAATCTATTTTCCTGCAATTTGCTGGGGATCGGAGCTACCTTAAACAAACCTCTGATATATTCGTTCCGTATTCTGTCCATTCTAGTGACGCCACCCGACCATCTAAGCATCTTCATCTCATTGCCATGATGACTTTAAATAATACTATTTCGAAAAAAAAAAACACTTCTTCACCTATTTTAAGGGATTTTAACAATATATTTTAACCTACCTATAAACTTAATGTGTAAGTTATGAAAAATAGCTTTTTATACATTTTTAAGTTTCAGCTCAAACATTTCGCTTCATCTATCTGCCTCGCAGTCGGTTTGATCGCAAACGACCTAGAAACTCTTATTTTTAAATGCTGCATCTTAACATAAAGTTCTTCGTGTGTTTTGTATTCCTTGCTAATAATATTTAAAGATACATTTTTCATCTTTTTAGTGTGCTTGGATATTCCGAAATTATTTAATTTTCTTTTATATGAAAAAGAAAAAAAATCGTCGTGGTACTGCACTGTCGCATTATTAACACTTAGAGATAGGGTGTAAAAAGTCAAAGTCTGGAAAGCAGTTAGACTAACATTCGTTTATGTAACTTAAGTCTCGAGCTCCATAGAGAAACTTCACACCGCGACGTTATATCTCGTGCAATATTACCAAGACCACAAAACTCCTAGATCTATTAAACAGCATGCTCAACATAGTGATAGATAGGTCATAGGAATATGGAATTAAATGTTGATGATTATTTAGGAAGCTAATTATTATCAAGTACTCAAAACTATGTTTGTCAAGAGCAACTGTTGAGTTTTTTGCCTGTTGTTAACAGAACTGCCTTTTAAGCCGGTGGCAACTTCCTATAGGGACTACAATGCCGACCGAAAGCGCTTGTATCATGTACGAATTAAAAATATTTAGATTTTGATTCCGAGCTGTCATTCAATACTTCTTTACGAGTTCAGCACTGAAGACACCTGAAAAGGCAGAACTTCAACTTGGTCGAAGGCTTTTACCTGGGTAAAGATAAAGATGTAATTGTGTAATGATTTTATTATTCAACTTAGGAAATTTTAACAGAACATTTGTTGATCTATTTATTTTTAACTCTACTCTGCTTATCAAGGTATTACAGTTGTAAAGGATATTCAGGATGAAACTTCATAACAACGCATCTTTTAATAAAGTTCAACATAGATAATACACATCCTCTTTATTGGATATAGCCTGAATGAATTCAAAATAATCAAGTGACGCCAAGGATTCTTATTATTTTAATAACAACATTGTGTAACATTACTACCATTACTGAAAACGTAATCTCTGAAATAAGTAGCAAAAGAAACTTCAGCGATGTACTTGGATTGAACGGAGTGTTCTCCCTCTGGACTTTAACCACGGCAGGCTTGTTTTTAATTACTTGCAAGTTGCTTAGTAAGCTGAATTTTTATGATAGTGCTGTCATCGAGGGTGTCTCTGCCTTAAAACTACGTGACGGTTAAATAATCTCAGAGGTGTTGGTTGTAAGTGCTAATAACTATACATTTTAAATTATTCCATTTACTGTGAACCTCTTGTTCTCCCTTCCACGTATGTGGCAGAAAAGTTACATTTAAGACTCTGTGTTTGGCACTAATCGGTGTAACATAACTCCTGAAGTTGCCCCGTGGAGGGGTGAAACACGTGTTGAGTGATTTGGCGATGGTAGTTGTGTGATTCGCATCGTTTGCCGCATACGCATTTATCAGCGGGCTGGCGGACGGTGCACTTTATTGCCCGACTACCACTGCATGTGCGGAAGTGGCTAAATATTGGTCCTTTTCTTACTTAGGATGGAGTTCCGCAAGGTAACACCTGATTCCATTAAATAAATAGAAAAGTTACATTTTGGGTAAATTAAATTTTCAGGTTTTTTAACTTTTATTTACAAACTCTTTCCCTCCCTTATAATATCTTTTATGTCTACCTTTTTCCCTTCACATGTTCTATTAATACTCATTTGCAAAACTTCTTCCATCGCCTTTCTTTTCTTATCTACATTCTCTGGTCACAATCTTTCATTTCTTGTTTTACAATAAGAGTTAAAAAAACGTTCTCTTTTTAAACATTTCAGCTGGTAACTATTAAGAAGAAAGTTTGAATGCAGTGTACAAGTTTTATTATACTTTTAATAATTACTTAACATTTTTGTTTCTCTTTTTCGGATCATTGTATTTAAATTTGTACATTATGGTCTACTGCAGTTGAAGACCCTTTGTACATATTACGTGTAGCTCTCAGTGAAGACTTATGCAAATTAATCGTGAACCTTTACACTATCCGTATGAAAAGAAAAAATGAAATCGTACTACGTAAAATGATTAATTGGTGAACATTCTCGCAATTTACTATCATATCAACATACATTCCGTATCTCGGGTACAAAAAAATAATATTACATTTAATATCATAACACGGAGTCCAATTCATTAGAGCCACAATCAACCTGCTGAGTCGAGACGAGGCCACATAACGAGGGCACTCGGTTCAATTTCATTATCATTTACTACTGAAGGAGGAAGGCGCGACCTCCCACGAAACCGATTTGCGGTCCCTCCCCGACCTCACGACTGAATATTGCAAGAAATAACGTTATGAGGATCTTTTATTTATTTTATATCAAAGGGAACGTGGATGTTCCGGTCTCTGGCGTGTGTGAAGCTTTAATAACGTAATAGACTCGCTGCGACTCAAAGCACGCTCGAAATATACCGCCGGACGTTAGCGGGACTGTACACTGGCCGCTGCATTATAAATGCGGACTCTCTGAGAGGTACGTCCATACTCTACTTACGTTATGTGACTTGTACATTATCCGGAGGAACATTAAGCTCCTAAACTATTTACTTAAACAAAATTATTTTGTCTTCTATTCTTAATACGAAGAAAATAATCATACGGAGTGATTATGTATATATATATATATATATATATATATATATATAAACATACACAAAATATATAAATATATATATATAAACATACACACACACATAATTATGTATGTGTGTGCGTGTGTGTGCGTGTGTATGTGTGTGTGTGTAAAAGCTTCATAGAGATGAATGTAAAACTCTGTGGTACTATCCCTAAAGCCGATAGGTTTAGGATGTAATTACAACAAGAAGTCCGAAGTAGAAGTGTGTATATTCCGTTTGCCATTTGAAGTTATGCTGCTAGCCGATTAAGGCTTTGTGCAGCTTCATCGAAACTGAGCCCGTGGAAACAGAGGTCCCGAAAATTTTTACAACGGTTACAACGAAGACGCGGACACGTGGATGGACTACCCGTGTAGGTGTATAGTGTAGTGAGTGAGGTGTAGTGTGTGTAGCACGAAGCGAGGACAACTCGGCGATTAGGAGTGACACGGGCCTGTCCGGACCGCCCTCGCTTGAACGCGGGTTAGGCGGGCGCGGCCGCCGAGTCATGTGAATGTGAGTGGTGCATGATTAGTGCGTCGAGACCGATGGGACTCGACGTGGTGTGCATGTCCTGACGTCGAAGCGGGGGGCGGAAATTATTTAAATACCGCTTTAAGGGCGGCGAGAAGCGCCGAGTGTGTATATTCATACCGATATAGATAGTCCATATTTATACCGATTTAAAACTATGAAAACAATATTCGACTGATATAAATCGTCAACCAATCACAAGTAGAGAAGTATTGTAGACCGCTCTCTTTCGCACGATATATATAAACAATTATATTTCTGTGGGATTCCCCTTTTCGGTGCGCCGCTGACGATGACGTCATGTAGCTCCTACATCTTATTAGCTGTCAATTAATGTATGTTACACACTTTCTAATAAAGATAGATGTCTATGTTAAAGTCGTCAGCAGATGCTAAATGTTGGCCGCTTCCGACCAATCTTATTGGGTATATCTGTGGAAGGCCGACGTCCAACTGTGGACATATAACTAAAATAATGATCATTATGATCACTATATAGTACAATTTTTATAAAAATCTACGGTTTCAGAAATATTAAAAAATAAGTATAAAGATAGGAAAATCATTTCTAAAACAACATTTTAAATTTAAATATATCTGCCCTTGTAGACTTTCTACTGTAAGAAGTTATGTACCATTGCATTAAAAAAGAAAATATTAATAAATGTAACATATTTTCAAGTGAAAACTTTAAACTGGTTAAATGGAAATAGGTGTAAAAGTTGTAAATCTTTTTGCTTATAAATGAGCTATGCATACAAAGCTTTGAAACTTTTACACGTGTAACCAATCATTCTGTATAACAGAGATATAGCATCAGTGGTGTTGTTAAAACACGCGATGTCAACAATACACTTGTTATATTCGACTAATAACTTAAAGCTCGTAGAAATTCAAAAGCTTCTGTGTTTCAAGGGACAAACAAACACGGTTTGTTAAGCCTTTAAATATTTTCCAACAATCAAGTTTTTTTTGTTTTTTTGTTGTTGTTATGTGTATGCAGTACTGCATTCAATTATCAATAATAACATGACTTTACAGAGGGATACATGGAGGCTTCACTTGCCATTAAGTTCATAAAACAAGAAGTTGAGAAAAATTACAATGTATTATATGTTGCTTTTAAAATTATTTTCAAATTAAAAAATACGATATAGGCTATATTATTGCAAACGCAGCTTTTATTTTACGACATATACAAAATATAAGATAAAATATACTTGCAGTATTAATTATTATTATATACGAAATATGTATATACGAAAGCATCCATATATAGGTCGTGGGACCTCCACTTCTGGACACAGGTCGCTCTAAAAGATTTGAATTACCACCAATTAGACCTGGCCTGCCTCCAGTGTTTTCTAATCACTTTCACAAGGTTGCCAGACCACCTTATAAGTAAACGTCTTGTGCTGCACTTTGGCTATCTGTGGTATTCACTCCAGAACTTTAAGACCTGTATATATTTACGTATTTCCACTGCAGAAGGTATTCGTGCGTTATACGATATGGGACCTGAAAATTCTTTTAGAAAAGTTTTAAGACGAGTTTTACAGAAATAGTAACATAAAGTAAGCAAAGAATAGAGACAAGTTTTTAATACCTTTCCTCAGGCTCTTTAAAATAAAAATTCCTTTGAAGACAATTACGTATGTTTTTAAAAAAGCCTTGTTAAAATTTATGAAACAATAACTGAAATCTTAATAAACTATAAAAGATTGTTAAGTGATATTATTGCCTGAGAATAAAATCTTATTTAAGTAAATAAACACTACAGTTGTATTGACTGATGCCCTCATTGAACCCATATTAAGTGAAGTGTGCTATTATGCGGTAATTCAATTTAATTCCAGTTTTATTTATTTATTTATTTCAATTAAATCATCGTTTCAGCTCATAGACGACCACTGCAAACCGTAGAACTTTTCAAAAGATATCTATGAGGTGTATATCATAATCACCTTACTTGGTATTTTGGGGATCGCAGTGTTATATAACGCTGCAATCTCTGGTAATTGTAACCTAAAATAATTAATGCCCAAAGTATGAATTAAATAAGATTACGATCACAAGTCTTAGCTAACTTGACTGACCCTCTACCGCTGAGCTACCATTGCTAAGTAAACAAATAGTGGTAAAAAAATAAAAATAATGAAATATTAGTGTTCCCGACTATAATGAAAGTAAATGTAATAGAAGAGTCTTATTTGGACACTAATTGTCAGTACAAATATATATATATATATACATATCTCTCATGTTTAGTATAGAGCACATATACAGTGTAATTTATTAAACTTCTTGTCGAGCATTTGGACTGTATAAACGGATTAAATAAATCAGTGATTCCCAAAGTGGTCTATATCGACCCCTAGGGGTCTATAACAACCTGCAAGGGGTCTACATCAGCGAAAAAAAATTTAGGGGTTCATGAAATGAAAATGGGGGTCCAAGATTGTGGATCTCAACACATACACTGATAGTACCTGTTTACTTACATCATACTATCATATAATATCAAAACATTTACATTATTTATAAAAGTACCTAAGAAGTAAAAAAAATATTGTATATGTTTATAAAATTGTGTAAGTTGTTGGATTATTAATTAACATGTGTTTTTACTTTAAGTTGTAACATGTGTTTTTTAACACTAAACTTCGCTACAGTTAGATATTTAAGACACAAAAAAGTTTGGGGAACTCTAAAATAAATGAAAGTAATGCTAGTAATTTAAATGTAATTTCATAAAACTAGTAACAGTAATAGTAGACTAACAGAACAAACGAACAAGTGAAACTGCATCGCGACACAAACTGTCAATATAAAAAGAATTAAAAATAAATAAATATGTAAACTGGTTCTAAATAACCCGGAGAGTCGCCAACAAAAGTATTTTACCTCAATATTTAACAGCCAGAGAAAAGATACCTTATCAGAGTCATGTTTCCAAGTGGTTTTGTATTGAACATGTCAAAGTGAAAGGATTTAACCGCTCTGTTTAGCTTCTTTGTAGCTCTGAAATGCATTGTGTCTGTAATTTGTTGTGGTTTGATAAATATATAGAAAATCAGTTCCTCTGACAATCTTAGATATGACTTATATATTAATTCTTCCAAGAAGAAACGAGAAGAAGGACTTTAGAAAAATTCTCGTCTTTTGGAATTCTGATTCTAGACTTACTCGTGTCATTAACATGAATGATTCAGTGCAAAATGAAAGTCGTGAGGAACACAATTAACAGCCAAAGATTTTGCAACCACAGTCCAAGCGGTTTGTAATAAAACCATTCCAATATATTCAAACAGAAAAAAATATAAAAAGAAACACGTCAAATTTAACAAAACGTAAAGAAATAAAAAGTTATCGACACACGATTTTCAACATATAGGAGCTATGTATGAATTTTGCGAAATTACGTACGATTCTATAAAACACATACAATAAAGAAATTCCTCTTTGCGTGACCTCATCAAATTATCCAATTCTCTGTAGTATCATTATACCAGGTCCTGACAGTGGGAGTTGTCATCTATGCAATCAAAGAAGGAGTAATTTAAAACGATCTAATGCAGTCTTGTCTTAGACAATGAATTGAGTGACTGAATACATTTTGTTTTTATTTTGATACCGGACTTCAACTGGTGCCTGTGTGGCATTTACAAATTCTACTATCATATGACTTTCTTTAGAGTGGCGATGCTTGTGGACGATCCATGATAACCAGGCTCTAGGGCACTGTTGGGAGTGGGTTCAAGCCGACTCTACGCTCGTAGAACAATTCACATAACACACCAGGGCGTCCAAGAGGATCGAATGGCACGGTAGGTAGCCATGCACTACATAGTTTAACAACTGTACTGCAACTTCGATATAGAAACTAGCAGTTTTATCAGAATTTTACAGAAATGTTAATTTTGAGTTCAAAAACTATCTCGCGGAACAAATTTCTATTGGTGAATAAACTATTACCATCCATCTCTTTCGGATCCGAGTATTTGGCACCCAGGCGAATTGCATGCCGACTCCACGGATTCGAATAATATTTTACTTGACCAAAATTATTATAATAATATTTACATTCATATAAGTTTTGAAACATTCATATGTACTTAATTAAAATTCATTATAAAGATTTTTAGTTTCGGACTATTTTTTTTATTTATGTGTGATGTGCTTGATATATTTCTGCTAGTCGTCGAAGGCTTTGTGCAGGTTTATCGTTATTAAGTCCGCGGAAACAAGATGTTCGCGAGCTAAAAGTTTTTTTATTATTATTTATTTCTATATCACCGTATGTGTCAAACAACATACATAAGGTGGAATTTGTTTATGTCTATCTGCAGATAAATTCCTTTTCATCTTATTTAGGCTACATTACAATACTAAGCTTTTCTTTCACATCGTGAATAAACGATATAAATCATTCCTCCCTAAACATTTCCACTTTGCCAGTGATTTGTATTAAA
Organism: Battus philenor; assembly: GCF_028537555.1. Lineage (NCBI taxonomy): Eukaryota > Metazoa > Arthropoda > Insecta > Lepidoptera > Papilionidae > Battus > Battus philenor. Next base: position 372,649 of record NW_027181689.1, read on the forward strand.
TTATAACACTTAATAAACTCGCGAAAGATCACGACATATTAAATAACGTTTAGGGTTCGTAAAGCGAGGGGGCATCGCTCATGTGGCGCGGAACCGGAAGGAACCGGATATACTCAACCTAACACTCTGATTAATTGTCCTTACACCCGGGTAACTTAACTAGAGGCTTTTATATTTTGATATAACCTTACGTCGATCAGTTGTAAATAAAACAGATAAAAGTTATTGATTAAATGTAAGGTACCATAAAGGTTTGTTATAAATTGTGTTTTAAGTTTTAAACGTGATATACAGGGTAAGCCAAAACGCTGTTGGAGGTTTCAATGTAAAATTATAGAAGAACTATAATACGAACAACATTTTTGTTTGCATTTTTAATAAATATCAGAGATGGAAAATTTATGACTTAAAAATAATGTTGCCTTAATGACTGTCCCCGACTTCTTGGCACTCTTGAAGTTGAAGTCGTAAATTCTAGAACAGCCGACGAAACGTTGTCCTTGGAATATTGTTAATTCTCAGGATAATGTTCCTCTTGAGTTGTTGTAAATTTGTTGTGTTATTGTCATACAACACAGATTTAAGGTAGCCCCATAAGAAGTAATTACATGGAGTGAGATCTGGGATACGTGGGGGCATTTAATATTTTTTCATCTTTCTCAAAATGGGTTTACCCGGAAATGGGTTTAATATTTCAATTATTTGATTAGGAGCTATGATTGACGGGAGCCATGGGGTTGCAGTCCTACGTGTTATTACAATCAGGTTCGAACCGCGCTCAATACCACAGCAGTCGCAGCAATACACACCACCGAACACATGGTCATTTACGAATAGCCAATTAGATAAGAAGCATTAGGTCCCACAGAGAGCAATGAAGGGGACCATTCTGGGGACTTCATTCCGAGGTCGAATCAGCTATGAAGGGATTGTAAGAAAATTAATACAAATGTAAATAGAAAATAAGAAATGTTAATGAGATATGTTATATAATGAGCTATATATAATGTGATATTAATATGAAGCGAAAAAACAATGTGAATAAAATTACAAAATGTTAATGCGTAACGAGAGAGGAATGGAAGGTCACAGAGCGAAAGAGAATGAAAGAAGAAATGTGGAAGAAAACCGAATAAAAGATCTTAGGATATATAAATGAAGAGTAAGAAAATAAAAAAGATTGTGAAAAACTAAATAAATTAAAACAAAAAGTCCAAGTCCCACACCAGATAGGGGGTACGAGAGGCTCCCAATAGCGGGGGCCAAAAACATAAAAAAATGAAGGGATTGCATTAAATAAATGAGAGATATTTATTATAATACTATATGTATGTTTATTACAATTATAATAAATCAAAAAGATAGAGGAGATACACATTGTATTGACAAGTCATTGTGACAAACTGGCTGCACCAGACTTTCGTCTGCAAAAATCTTTGGCGGAATCCGATTTTTTAATAAAATTCCCTAAACTTAATTAAACTTATCAGTTTAATTATGTTTATGGTATTTGCAAAACATTTGCAAAATTTAAAAAGGCATGTTAAAATTAAATTGACGGAAAAGGTTTATTATTCAATGAACGAATATTTAAATGTCAGGAATCCTTGGCAGTGATGTCCCTTGATTATTTTGATTTCATTAAGACTTTATTTAATAAATTATACCTGCATAAATCTACGTTGTTAGATTTAAGGGACGTGGAATTTCTTTCTGCTTCTTTTACACAAATATAACAGCATGAAAGCAGAGTAGTCAAAAATAAAATTTAAAAATAAGTAATTGACGATCAATAAGAGCTCTGTTAAAAGTCCCAATATTGAATAAATTGATTTTTTCTTTATCTATAGGAGATCTACAGAACAAAGGTCACCGAAGTGTCTCGAAGAATTGCTTGTCTGTTTCAGTGGGCTGGACACACCGTTACTGCAACGACCACGAAGTCGTAAACGTGACCATGGTTGGCCCCCCACTAGCAGGATTGACATTTTTTAGGTTGCAGGAAGTCGCTGATCCGGGAAGCGCAAGATTTTTTCAGTTCACTTGGTCTGAACCGCATGACATTATTTTTCATTTTTATGTTCGTTCATCTAACCCAGCTAAATCGTAGCAGCGACATAATGCCGCCACCTTATCATATCAAGTCTGTATGAGTCTGTATGAGGCTGTATGAAAGTTTTACGGAGCCATTTGGCAAGGCGCGGTGACTGGGGATTATGGGTTCGCAGCTTCCCCGTCCGCTCGCCGAGCGTGCATTAAACTTAATATCCTTTGCTTAAGTTACGACTTAATAATACAGAACCTGTTTTAACATATTATAACAATTTTGCTTGTTCAGCTCCGGGCATGTGTACGGCAAGTTTTACCGATTATTTTACATATTGAACTAAGAAAAGTTTACGGTTATTTTTATGTACAAGATACCGGTATTTGTTTAGAAGATAAACACTATGATATGATAATATACCGCTTGTTGTTGCACGATTGTTCGATCTTTGACAGTTAAGATAAGCTGGCATATTTTACAACCAAAATATATTCTAGATCTTCACCATTTACATATGCTTTAAGCGGCTATACCATTAAGCGAATAAGCGAGTAAACTACCATTTAAACAACCAAGCTAGTAAGCTTGAAAACGAATAAACAGAATAAGCGGTAAAGCGTATAAGTTAGTCAATTAGTTAACTAGTAAGCGAATATTTAATGGATCAGGCGTTACCTCGCGGAAGTCCATCCTAAGTAAGAAAAGAACCAATATTTAGCCACTTCCGCACATGCAGTGGTAGTCGTGCAACAAAGTGCACCGCCCGCCACCCCGCTGATAAATGCGTATGCGGCGAACAATGCGAATCACACAACTGCCACCGCCAAATCACTCAACACGTGTTTCACTCCTCCACGGGGCATCTTCAGGAGTTATGTTACACCGATTAGTCCAAACACAGAGTCAACTGTGTTACTACTGCATGTGCGGAAGTGGCTGAATATTGGTCCTTTTCTTACTTAGTAAGCGAATAAGCTATTAAGCAACTATACGGGTAAGCAAGTGAGTAAACAATTAAGCAAATGAGCTGATAACCTGGTAAGGAATTAAACGTGTTAAGGATCAAGTTAGATGCAAATGAGCGTGTACGAGAGTTATTTACTAGCTTGTAAATGAAGTAAGCGAATAAACTAATAAATAGCTGCTTAGCTTGTTGTAAACAATGAAAGCTAAAAAGTCTGCAGAGGCATTCGGCACTCTCGCGTCATTAGCAGTTTCTAGCAGCGGATTCGTAGGCACGCGGGATGCGCAAATTGAACGCCCGATTCAATTTGCTATAAGCGGAATAATAACGAGGCTTGATGAGGTGACGTCAGATAAATCACTCCATTCATCTAAGTAAATACTTTAGGGGACAGATTATATATGTATGAACTAATATTAGATAGCAATTTGGGTCATAAAAAGATTATCAGAAGCGCCCAATTAGATTTAAGCTACAATCAGATTGGACTACCCTATAAGAGAATCCTTAAACTTAAATCTACGGAAGTTACTTATAGGAACTTTTTTTTTTAAAAATGGGTTTTCGGGGATCCCTCGATCCTCCTGACATGTTTGGATGGGGCATTACAACTCTGGTAGAGTATCTCTTCATTTTATTCTTTTATTTCACTTTCTCTTTTCATCCTTCACAATCTATTATTTATTATAAGTATATATGTTATAAACATTTGTATGTATGTTTATGTATGTATGTTTTTACACGTTTATTACCCATTATTATTACTTCCTTTTCCATGCTATGGTTTTTTGTAAAAGATGTGCCTTGTGTGATAAGACCGCCCATTGTACTCTTTTGTTTATTATTATGAAATTATTTATATGTATCCTAGAGTGTATATAGAATAATATTAAATATTTAATGGAATCAGGCGTTACCTCGCGGAAGTCCATCCTAAGTAAGTAAAGGACCAATATTTATAGTCACTGTCTCTGTGTGTGGCACTAATCGGTGTAACATAAGTCCTGAAGATGCCCCGTGGAGGGGTTAAACACGTGTTGAGTAATTTGGCGGTGGCGGTTGCGTGATTCGCATTGTTTGCCGCATACGCATTTATTAGCGGGCTGGCGGGCGGTGCATTTTATTGCACGACTACCATTGCATGTGCGGAAGTGGCTAAATATTGGTCCTTTTCTTACTTAGAATATTAAATAAATAAATATTTTATTTTACAATTTCCTTATGTCCTTCACAACCTCTTTCTTTCTTCACATTCATATCGTCTCCCGTGCAACACTTTCCTTCCGTCAACTCCGTTTCTAGAACACAGTTTGCTACATTATCACAGTTCGTAATATTATCACAGCTTTGACTCAATTATTTCTAGTTTCATTTTTATAAAATTATGTTTATTGTATTATCTTTTCTTATTTACTAAACCTATATGGATTTATTTATAGCTAGTTTGGGATCTTGATCAACCCTTTTTGACTTTCTTAAACAGGTTGCGTTTTAAAAAAGCCACAAAAAACGTTTTTTGTCACTTTTACAAGAACACAGTTATAGATAAATTCATTTGCAAGGTTTTTTTATCACTCAAATCATTCAAACAATAACAGAGTTTTTAACAACATTCTTCTAATAAACTTCTTGAATTTGTTACATGATGAATTAGAGAAATTACTTGGGAATGTATTTTAATGAAGCAGACAGTTGTATATGTATACTTATTTATTGAAGCCTAGATAGATACAAGTAGGCTCAAGTTCACCCAGAGAGCAATGGAGAGGGCTATGCACAGAGTTTTCGAAATTAGAAGAACCAAGATCACTGACGAAGCTCGAAGACTTGCTCGTATAAAGTGGCATTAGGCAGAGCGATCTTTGAGGTAGGCCTATACCTTGTAGCGGGCGTCCATCGGCCTAAAAGAAGAAAAACAAACAAAAGAAAGAAACAAACAAAAATCTTTTTCCAAAGACGTAGTACTGCATATTAAAATTAATTATCGTTTACTGTCTATCCTTGCTGACTGTACCGCCTTCAGTTATTCACACGTAATAAAAAAAATAATAAAAAAATAAATAAATGATATGACATATTTCAGAGTGATCTCTTTAAACAGCTTGATTTACAAATGAGCTAGCTCACCGTTTTATAGCTTTTACACTTATAGCAAATCACCCTGTATTTGTCGCTAATGTTATCTATGGCAAACTATATTACTTATAATTGCAAATTCACCACAAATTTTCTTTTAAAAACAACATAGAACTAAACGCCTATATGTAAGTATGTGTGTATATCTATACCTCTTAGCAACAACCAACAAACAAAACAAATACCTAGCTATATCTTCGTATCCGTTAATAGCGCCCGAACGGATACACTCGCAAATATCTCATGTTACCCGTATCCGTTGTCCCAGGTGCTCATTAACGTTAGGAAGGGGAGGGTGAGGGGGGGGGGGATTACGTGTTGAAGCGAGCCTTAATGAAGTCATATAATAATAGTTGGATATATTTTTTTCTAACAGTGTATAGACACTGTTAGAAAAAAATATAATGAAATGTCGTCATGACAATGACCTGTATTATAAATCAAGTTTGTGATTTCGTTGATTCGCATTATGTACTTATGGTTCCTGATTCACTTGAAATAAATGAAATGAAAAGGAAAGATTTATTTTAAACGAACGTGACCTATACAAATAAATAAAATATGAATGTCTGTTTGTAATATTAAAATAACTGATTTTTACTGCATGAATATATATATACGGTACATGTGCCAAAAAATTTATTTTATTTTTAATAGACTGTTTTTTCTGGCTAATCTCTGAAATGGCTAGACCTATTTCGATTAAATATATACTGGCAGGTACAGATATCAAAACATCATTTTTTTTTATCTGTCTGTCTGTTTGTTCCGAATATACATTGAAATCGCTAGTGTGATTTTGATGACTTTTATTTTAGAAAAAAGGGGAATCAGAATCACTAGCAATCGAATCAACGTAAACAATAAACGATTTTATTTAGTTCGACCCGTACGGAATTTATATGGATCAAAATTAGAAATTGAAACTTAAGCACCCTCCCGTTGTCAGATCTGAAATTTGGTACACACATTTAATTTAGATGACAATACAATATAATAAAATCAATAACATTATAAATCTAAGATGCCGCCGATACAAAATGGCGGATTACGTATTTTTCCTTAACCCCCTCAATATGGGTATCAAATAAAAGGGCTACACTAGTAAAACACGATGATTATGTCAAAATTTAAAATTCAAGATGGACCCCGTTCCAATATGGCGGACTAGGTACATATTTTTCCACAACCACCACAATATGGGTATCAAACAACCGTTTAACTTAAAAGTTTTTTAAATGTATTTATTATAGAAAGACTCATGTTACAAAGTACGCCTGCGGTCAGACTACATTCACTCTGACGGAGCAACACTCACTGAAACTTGCAGCGCAAAAGCGCTGCCTCGCAGTTTTCAAGCTAAAATAACGCAGCGCTTTTGCGCCGCGTAACAGTCAAACTGTTGGTTCTACTTTTGCCACACGTTCACTTAACACAAAGTTCCCCAAACTTTTTTGTGTCGTAGACCCCTTGCCATGTTTTTCCGTGTTGGGTAGACCCCCTACTTACCTGATATTGATTTCCTGTAAATTTCTAACTGTAGCGAAGTTTAGTGTTAAAAACTTAAAGTAAAAACATATGTTATGTTATGAAAATGTATTGCGACCACAAAGCGAATACCAACATCCTACAACTTACACAATTTTATAAACATATATAATAATTTTTTTATTTCATAGGTACTTTTATAAATAACTAGCTGATCCCGAAAACGTTGTTTTGCAAAAAAAGTTAAAGTTTTTAATTAACAATTGTAAGATAAGGGTTGATCGTAGAGGGGTGAAAATTTAGGTTTGTATGTATTTTTGTATGCTGTATCATAATAAAATAAAAACCAAAAAAAATTGTCTAAAAAATTTAAAATAAAATTTAGGGGTGGACCACTCTTATCACCTAGGGGTATGGAAAATAGATAGTAGTCGATTCTCAGACATACTGAATACGCATGTAAAATTTGGTAAAAATCGGTCAAGCCGTTTCGGAGGAGTTCAAGTTCGAACACCATGACACGAGAATTTTATATATTAGATGTAAATGTTTTGATATTATAAGATAGTATGATGTAAGTAAATAGGTACTATAAGTGTATGTATTGAGATCCGCTGTCGTGGACCCCTAAATTTTTTTCGCTGACGTAAACTCCTTGCAGGTTGTCATAGACCCCTAAGGGTTGATATAGACCACTTTGGGAATCACTGACTTAACACCAATTTATTGTTTTCTTAGTGATTGCAGATGAAAATATAACAAAAAACTTCGTTTCTTTTAATTTCTTTTGCGAGCGTAAAATCATTTATATTTATAATCACATGAGTAATCTTTTATATCCCATTAGACCTTATAGTTCAAACGATGGCTGCCATAAAAATATTTGTCCTCCACGACACCTATCTATAATGTTTGCGGACAAAGTTGAAACGTGTGATCGAAGATAAAATAGCAGTCAACTGAACGTATCTCTTCCAGTTGCGGCGACTTTGAAAGAAAAGAAATAAAGATAACACATTTTATGGACGTCTGTAACGTTTTTGTCTTATTCTGTGTTCAAATGATAATGCAACTAAGTATTTGCGAATTTAACGAGAAAGATTAAAGTGGGATGTGCTTTGATATACACTTCTATTTGCTAGTAATTAATATGCTTTTTCCTTCAACTTATTTTTAATATAAGTTTTTTTTTTTATTTTGTAGATGGTAGTCTAATAAAGATTAATTTAAAGCAGATAATAAATAATAATTCATAGTAATTTTTGTTGCCGCTCATGCGTGTTATGTGCGCACAGCGCGCATGCGCAGCGACTCCCCCGCGCTCGCCTCGCAGCGACGTCACGACATGGAATTCATGCTTCTCAAAACTCCGTAGGTATTTCCATAGCGACTGTTCGTTAGATTTTAGATTAAAGTAAATTGTACTGTACTAAATAGTTCTTTTAACTCTTATAACTCCTTAACAGGCCACACATCAACATACAAACCAATAAACTTGCGTTGCCCACATTCGGCGACTTTTCACAACCTTAATTATGTCACTAGTCGACCAAATGAGGGAATTACCAAAGCAGTATTTAGCGGCTCGTGGTCGCCACTTGAAGACATATCCACAAAGGCAGTCGCTTGCACGGGCCATGTATTCCGCTCGCTGCCATTTCGGACGAGCAATACTTCGAGATACGCCGGAGATCTTGCTTCTGTGAATATTCATGCCCATCATTTCTGATATGATCTACATGAATATAACATAATAATGTATTTATACAAAAAAATCGCCCCCTTATTAGAGACAGAATTTTGCAACAGTCCAACGCAGTTTATATTCAAGAAGTGGAAAAATAAATCGAAAAATATTACTTAATGTTAAGCTTGCAATTAAATGGCATTAAAGAAAAATTCTTAGACAAATAAAAAAATCTTTGAAAAGTTTTTTTTTTAGTTTCATAAAGTTTATATTCGAAAAGTGGAGCAGATTTTAGCTTTGAATAGAACAGGACAGAGTAGAAAAAAACAGGCTGGAGTCATTAAAAAGATCTTACGAAATATTTCTTAATATTATGTTTTTAATTATGACATATTTATCTAGAAACTTCTCTTTAACAAAGTATACATATTAAGCAGAATCTATATTCCTCAGACATTAGCGTCCGTGCCTTGTTTTTACATTTACACTTAATATTTCCGATTTTTTTCGTTCACATATTAGCATGTTACATTGTTTACCAAGTCTCCTAATTTATTTACTAACATAAACAGTAAACTATTTCAAAGTAAATTTAAGTTAACTATTTATTATCATTATTGTTTTTAATCATTGAAGTCTTGTTTATTTTTGAGATTCCTTAACAATGTTTACTTCCTCATCCGTACTCCACATTGGCACCTCAGGTTGTGCGCCAGTGTCTGTGCGGCGGCTGCCATATTCGCCACATCTATGTATCTTGCGATCGCATCTTGAGTCTCGTCCATGCAATACACGCACATGTGTGACGTGATATTGCTACCACCGCGTAATGGACACTGTTGTACAGCCCGAGAGTGTTTGTTTTTCAACGATGATATTATCGTAGGCTTTCATTTAAAAGTCGAGCCTTTAAGATTATTTAAACAAACACTGTTACTACATAAGTTCACGCGAGTCTGTGTAAGTTATATGAAGATATGTTTAACAAGTTCACAATATCGAGAATGTAGTGGTTGAGGATGGATGCATGTCTAATGGAATGAAAGAGAAAGACTGGGAAAATTGTAGAATGAAAGAAACAGTACGACAGATAAGATGATATATGAAAGAGAAGAATGATAATAATAAAAAATATAAATAAATTACTAGAATTAAAAAGTCCCTGTCCCACACGAGATAGGGGAACGAAATGTCCGCAACAGCGGGGACCATTTAAAAAAAAAGTTCACAATATCTTCACATATAAATAATTTTGTATGTTTAATAACATATGTCATGTGCATGACGTCTTCACATTACGTATCATAAGACGACAGCAAAATAGTGTCGCAGATGCACCAGAGGCAAGCCGCCTCGATCCATCGCAGCGCCCGACAGAGAAATTGATGCAGGAACATCTCCTCGACCCGGCGACAGACAAGTTTGACGTCAGCGCTACGTGTGCTCCGACCGCTAACGACCCCCTCCCCCTCGCGCCCCGTACCTCCTCCGCAACGTCCTGACACTCGATTAACGACACATGCTCTACGAACAGCTGCGACCATCCTCCGAGAAATAGAGATTGTTAAAACAGTGAAATAAAGATTGTTGGAAATTAAAAATCCGTTATACATAAACCTCAAACTCCTTACAGCAAAAGGATTACTTGTACTTACGTTTCAAGTTTGTAACTATTATAATTACAAAGATATCGTGATGAGTATTTAATATATGTATATTTTACTTATAGAAGTTTTAAAAGGTGTTAAAATATGCTCATTTGGTTAATTAAATATCACAGTTAATTAAAAATCAAAAGGTTCAGAAATAACAAATAACATAAGCATAACATAAGCTTAGCAAGAAAACCGTTTTCAAAATTCAGAATAATAGGTATTTAAATTAAGTATTGTTTACTATCTTTAACTTTGTACTGCTAAAAGCTATTTATATGCTATATTTCCATTTAAAAACATAATGTAACATAAAACAGAGTGATCAATTTCTAGAGGTAAAATAGGATTCAGAGCTTTAAAGGTTTTTGTAAGCAATTGGACCGAGGGTTGCGATCGTAGGTCGCAATTTCGATTCCTGGGACAAAACCTTATATAATTCACACTTTGTGCATTAATTATATAGGATTGTCACTGCTCACAAACAAGTTTCCAGAGGATAGGCAGCAGCATCCTCTGCATACCATAATACCACACCGTACCGTTACCATAGCCAACCCTAAAGACGGTAATATCTTCATTCTCTTTTTTTTATGGCCCCCGCTATTGGAGCCTCTCGTACCCCTAATTAGTTGGGATCAGGGTCTTTGTTTACAAATAAGTTTTTCAGATTTTTCACCTTTATTCTTCACTCTCTGTCATACTTCTCAATTTCTTTTATTCTTACCTTATTTCCATCACATTATCTTTCATTTTGTTCTTTCATTCCTTCTTGCTTTCATCGCCTTCCTTCCATCATCTTATTACTCTTAGGTGGCTAGGTATATTTTTTTCTATATTCTTTATTTTATTATTTACATATTCAATTTTTTTTTTTCACAATTTTCTTTGGGTTGTGCTTTCTAAATACATTACTACATACTTTTCTTATTCTATTCTTCATTCTCTTAGAAGTTTAGACCATGAAGTACATAACAGATTTTCGTTATTTTAAACAATCTTTAAAACAACAAATTAAAAATAAGTTGCATTGTCAAACCATTACTAGAAGCACTCGTCTGCCACCGCCATCTATCGTGATCATCCGAAGTCATAGCGTTACAAATGCCATCTAGTGAAATAATTTAGAAGCTCTAGATATAATATTAAATTCGTTAAAAGTTCCCAACTGTGTTAACCCCTTCAATAACGATTGTAGACTCCTTTATATGTCGACGCTGAGAATAAAAACAATTGGCAGCCACACGGGGAGTTTTGGCAAAGCTTGGCGACGGAGCTTTATGGTATGAGGGTCGTTAACTGCATACTTTCTTTGTAAATATAAACACATAAACATGTCTTTTTTTCGAAAACGACTTTGTTTGTTTAATGAAAATAAAACAAAGAATATATGCAGAAATTGTTCTGACTTTTTTTAATAATATTTTTTTTAATGTACATTGCTTGTAGATATTTGGAAATAAATTTCCTCCTCCCGTGGTCCATGTAAGAGATGGCTAAGGAAAAATATTTACGGACTATAGACAGCAGGGCCTATCCCAAATATATTTTAAATAAAAAAAAAACTTCGCTTGTGAATCCTCATGATAATTATAAAGAGAATTGGCACATATCCCCTGTATATAGATATTCTATTCGAAATATTCGGGAGTTGCCCCTGTCCAATAGTGGACGTCTTGTGGTTAAAATGATAATCATGATGATATATATAGCAGTTAAAACAGATACATATCCGGTGTGCCATATCAAATGCCGGTTCCTCTTTTGAGATCAGGTTCTTTCCATATTATTTTTTCAAATGTGAAATGCGTTTCTATAAAACACATTTTATATGCCACTGTAACAGTTTAAGATTGAGTCTCCACCTGGAATAACACAGAGGAGGTAAGTTCCCTTCCAGAGTAACCCCTCGGAGACTGCCTGACTAAGTCGACAAACTCCAGTAATATAGTTCATAAAAATGAATTTATATCCAAAGAGCGAGAAATTGAATAAAAGAACAGCCGGGAAAACGCAAATAGTTTTCACGTTTGAAAAGTATAACGTTGGAGAATTTTTTCTTTTGTTTTCCTCGTCTACCGCCCTCAATGAATGTTATTCTAATTATGCTGGCAATAAAAGCCTTAAAAGGAATTAATAAGAGTTCTTTTCATTTCAAAGTGACTGCTTTTTAAATTTCGAATACTGTACACACCTTCAGTTAGCAGGTAGATCAGAAAATGTTATTGTTTATATGTAATATCATAAAATGTAATAATCTTAAATCACGTGTTTCTGACGTGCTATTTTCAAAGAAACAAATTTAAAAATCAAACAACGATTATTTACAAAAGTAAGTTTTCTAATTCGTTTTAAAAATTTATCAATGTGTGTATGTGTGCGTGTTCGTGCGGATGCACGCGTCCTTGCGTGTGTGTATGAGAGAGAGAGAGATTGAGAGAAAGTAGTTTGTTTGGGAAAAGATATGCTGTTTCCAATATTTTCATTGCAATTTCACCTTTCTACTCTTCATAAGAGATCTTTTTCTTCCTTATTAAATTATGTTCGAGCCATTCTTTCTCTCTCTTTAAATAAATTTATGTGTGTATATATATATATATATATATATCTATATATATATATATATACATATATATACATTTCTGAAAGAGGCCTATACCTTGTAGTGGCCGTCAATTTGTTGATGTGATGATTAATCTAATATATATAAAATTGAGTCAAAACTATGACAATGTAGCAAACTGTGGTCTAAGAACGAAGATGAGAAAAGGAAGGTGATGCACGGGAGAAAATATGAAATAATGAAAGTATGAAATGAAAAAATATTTACCCGAGTTACACATGACAGGGTGAACGAGACGTCCAAAAAGGAGGGCCATGATAAGAAAAAGGATTAGGTTTGTAACAACCACGTGTTTACAAAACATGTGTTTTCTCTCTACAAAATTAATTTTTGGACAATTATGTGACTACATCGCGAGCACGCCGACAAATATGTCTTGCGGAAAAAGTGTAAACATACTTATGTCAATAACAATTGTTGTATAGCTTCTTCCTACCCTACTTCTTCTCCACTACTATAACATATTGTAAAGCAGAGTAGAGTCAAAAATAAAATACAACGATCAACATGAGTTCTGTTAAAGGTTCCAATGTTGAATAAATAAATTTCATCTTTAACAAATTAATTAAGATAAAAATGTACTTATTTATATAAAACGAAAACTTTTTTACCTTTGAACATATATATCCATCGTGTTGAGATAACGAGAATAATTAAACAATTTAATATTTTAAAATATTTTTTTCTTTTACAGCGTATGAACAATATTACTTTTAACATCTCACCAAATACAAATGTGACAATATGCAGTAGTTCATGCTGCACGAATGCGAGATAAAGCCTGCAATCGCATGTAAAACGTAAGCACTTCGGAGAATTAAAAGCCGATGCAACACCTCCGAGAATTATTCTGTTTTGATGCTTCCAGTATTACGCGCTGTAATATTTTCTCGATAACTTGACGCTCCCAGAGGATGTTATCTCCAGCAAATTGACGCAGAACTTTTAGACTCACTGTCTGAAGTTTTCAATCTGGACATATTGGATGCAGGACGATATAGATGTAAAATGTTAATAGTAATAAATGTATCGCTTATTTGCTATCAATTTACATACGGAACACTCTATCTGTCATCTCCGTTCTGTATGGCAATCACGGAAACTGACTAGGTGAGTTATGCTCAAAGTATTCTGGACCAATGTGAAAACCATGTTGCTATATGGATGCGAGACGTGGAAGGTCAAAGATATTTCGCATCGGCTTCATTTCTTCCTTAACAATTGTCTTCGACGTATTCTCGATATATACTGGCCTGAGAAAGTCTCCAACGTAGATCTCTGGAAACGCTGCAGTGAGATGCCGATCGACCAGCAGATCAAACGCAAGTAGAACTGGATAGGCCACACGCTTCGAAGGGACTCTGATCCCATACCGAGGCAAGCCCTAGAATGGAATACTCAAGGAAAGCGAAGACGTGGCCGCCCCAAGGAAACCTGTCGGCAGACGATCACTGCAGAAGTGAAGGCAGATGGAATGACGTGGAGCGGAGAAAAGCGCGAGGCTCAAGACCGCTAAGGATGGCGACATAGTATGGACGTCCTCTGCCCCATCTTGGGGTCATAGGAATAAATGAGACTTTATCTAAAAATCAATGGTTTTAGAAAAAATAAATAACGTAACGTCAAGTTTTGTTGTGTTAATGTTTTTTTTCTTTATGATCATTTTATCAAACGACCTAAGTAAAATATCGGAAGAGCGAAACTTGATAGATATTAGTATCAAATTGTAATAAAACTACCTAAGCGCTGTGAAAATTTAGTCTCACTTATACTAAACGTCACCAAAAGCAAAACTGACGTCAACGAACTTAGACTCACTGACGTCACTCCTTGCGCTTTTTGAAGAACGACCCGCCGATTAATGTAACCTATACTACGTGTAACATTATATAAGTCAACAACTACCTTCCTGATTTCATTACACCAGAAGACGGTATCCCAGATCACAAAACGCAATCAGATCCGAAAAGACTTCACAAAGTAATCTGACAGTTTTTCGGTGATCACTTTAGCAAAGGTCCTTAATGTAGCAGTTGAAGTGATTCATACCTTAGCTGTTAACGACAAAAGAAGAATGCTCAAGGGGCCCAATTTAATAGATACTAGTATGGATTTGAACTGTACTATAACGTCATGCCTAACTCAGAATAAATGCTGAAGCTTGAAGCGCAATATCTGAAAATTCAAAGGTAATCCTATGTAATTAATGCACAAAGTAGTTCTCGAAAAAAAACTCGCAGGACGATACAGCAAAAACACTATTTTATAAAACTTTATGTACACATATACTATGTCACGAGGTAGTATCTAAAAGAGAGTGCGTGTGGACACGGTACACGGATTTAAATCTATTCGGGCCTGCGCGCTGGTGGGAGAGATCGCCGTCTGCTCATTTCAGCTTCTCTCCTGACGCGGGTCTCTTAACATAAGTTGCCTAAGCCTAAGAGATTAAAAAAAAACAAGTTACTAAGAGCTTATGCAGATATATGAAAGGTATTTCTTTGATATGGTACTCACAGGTACAGCTTGAGCTTGATAACAGAAGCAATGTAAAGTTTAACAGTATCCAATGAGTTTCCAATACTTGTATCTAACATGAGTAAAGTTAAAAGCGATACTTGAACAGTTATTAGTTCTAATGATTCCGTTATCTTAATCCTAACACCAACAGTTAATGTTATGAAATACAAACATACACTTATAGGAAAAGTAGCAATGATCACTTACTTATTCTCTGTTGATGTTGATGCTGTTAGCCCGGAGGCTTTTACAGCTTCATCGGGACTGAGTTCACGGAAGCGGAAGGATTCGTGAACTTAAAAAAAGACAAAGCTGGTCAGGCGCGTACCGGTTGCATGAAGATGTTCGTAAGTCGTGAAGCGCTCTACCCGAGTAGAGCTGTAAAGTATTTGTTTTAGTTGTGTATGTGCTTGGGACGGCAGCGTGGACCACAGACGAGCAAAGTAGGGATCCGGATCTTCGGTTCGCCTATGCTGTTTGTGGTTAGGGAGCGGGCGGCCGCTTTCTAAAAGCGGTTGTTGTGGTGTAGTAAGTAGCACTGTGGTGTATAACCCGGTGTCCTGTGCGGATTTTTGCAAGTGCAGTGGTTGCTGAAGATGTGTGATCAGTGCTTGCAGTGTTTTGCAGCGGGTGTGGTGTGGTGTTTGTTCTGTGGGAACTCTGTGATGGGCGTGAAGTCTCTGGGACGTCTCTTTACCTTTACTGAGGTACGGGGTGAGTAGCTAGAAGCACTCGCTATGAGAGGTTTTGGATGGGAAGAGGTCGACTCACAATAAATCTCTGAGTAGGCCTTAAAAAATTTGGACCGTTGGAAGTTTGAGGTGCTATGGAAACGATCATTTGTGGATGCGATGAACTTCTAGAAGACGCCTGTAGGGACAGATAGTAAACAATAAATAATTATAATATGTAGTTGTTCGAATTAGTTAGATAGATTAGTTGTAGAATTAGAATGTTATTTAAATAAAAAAGTGAACTTTGTTTAGTCCCTCCTTTTACTTCATTACAATTTCAGCCATATGATGTTCACTGCTGGAAATAGACCACATCCAATAATACTGGACTTGTAATATATAAAAGACGTCATAATAAACAGCCCATAACTGTCGAAAGTTCTGGAAAGATTCAAATAATCATTCGCTTATTAACTGGAAGCACGAAGTGGAGTAAAAAGGTGTAATGTTTATTAAAACATTTCCCCATTTCGAAATAGGCGTTCGCATTACAACCGAGTCCGGAAATTGCGAGCTTTATTCTCTGCTTTTACCTGCTCCCCGCTTTACGAGCCCGTCGAGGTGTCATTTGTTTCAGTTGCCGTAGCTTTGGACGCCGTCATCTCATTGTTGCACCCCTACTATGATACAAACGACTGTCATTCGAGTTCGTAACTGAATTATAATCGTTCACACTTGGTAGGGGATCACGTGTAACTTCGTAAACGCACACATACATGCACATGTGTGTGGGTTGTGTGAAAAAATTAGTTAATTAAAAAAATCCCTAACAACACTTTAAAGTCACCATAATAACAATTACAACAAAATTAAAAAAAATTGGTTTTATGTATTTACTAGCACATATATTACTTACCTTTTCAATTGCAACACTGCACACCCAGATAAAACTAGGAAATAACATAACCTATACACAGGTTTTATTAAATATAAGTACTATAACAAATATCTATTGCATTGTATTGTTTCAGTAGCATTTTGTACTGTTAGCCCTATGGCTTTTATAGCTTTGGTGGATTAGAATTCATTCAAGATGGGTCCGTGAACTATTCTAAAAATAAAATATTTAAATTAAAAATAATCTATAGAGATATGTTCCTTACGTTTTTCCTATTTGGAATAAAACTAAGGATCTCCACAAATGATATACAAATTATTAGTCAAGCCAAACAATTAAATACATAGAAATAGCAATCGTAAAGTATCGTATCGCTGGGACGTTTCGCCGTCTAGGGATGCGAGCGCGCGCAGTGCCGGTCAAGCTGCGCGTGAGCAGGTCGCGCAAGGCCGTACTCGACACAGGGCCGCACTCAGCAGTCCCCACAATTCCAAACATTAAAATTGCATATAACCTCTTTTGATATATCAAAAATTTAGGTGAAGCCGATTACACGTTGACGCGTTCAAAATGCGTTGCCGATGCTACGATAGTTCGTAGAACCAATGCATCGATACTGATGAAATTCGAAATGTCCTCTAGTTTTGCACTATATGCAAAAGCAGTGATAAGCTGAAAAAACTTATGAACACCTAAATAGAGTTTGAACGGCGGCTATGAAGCCGCAACCTTTTACGCTGGTTCAATATACAGTAACACAAGCACCGGCTTAGTTGGCATGGTGTGCGATAAACATACCATACAAGTATATATATATATATATATACATAATGTTTTTATTGTACCAACTATCATTCGCGACAATAACACTAATATATAAAAGGTTATGTATATTAGTCTATAAATAATTTATCAGCCAAACATTTTAGTCATCATCCTTATCATATCAGCCGATGGATGCCAAAAATGAGGTATAGGCCTCCCCCAAAGATATATGCCATAATCTCCACATTTGCCAGGCGGCTTGAATCTTGTTTGAGAGCAGTGGCAATCCTATATAATTAATGTACAAAGATTCAATTATATGAGATTATACGAGTATAAAGGGATTCGAAATCGCGACCTACGATTGCTAGTCTCGGTCTTCCACCGCTGCGCTACCACTGCTCAACATTTTAATGTTTACTATCGAATATTTCGAAGTAAAAAGTATGAAGTGATATACAGTACCTGGCGATAAATATTGCACATCGAACTTTGGAAAGAGATATTCGGCCAATTTCGGCTTCGTAAAGCGTTAACGCCATTAGATATCCTAAATGTGTCTGGGAAATGCACAACTGAATTTTTACTATTACAAGTTAGACATCGTCGCATAGAGTTCGTTTGTTCGTTGTGTTGTGGTGTCCCTAAAAAATCTGTTTTTGTGTTACTTTTGGGTTATTCTCAGATATATCAGAGCAGCTTGATTTTGAATTCAATATATCATTAATAAGAATGTAGAGAATTTGATTCTATTATATATATCAAATTAGGCTCTAATGTCATTCTCCTCTCGTATTTTTACTACTTGAAGTTGCACGTCGCTTTATAGCGATGAAAGAACTTTCAAAAAAGTTTAATTATTGTTCCAGATTATTCTCCGTTAACAAACTTAAAAGCTCGGAAAGTTTACCGCCTCATAATTTTATAATATAGATAAGGCTACAGTGATAATTTAACGGTTCAAGCTAGCAGTGGACGTCGTGCTCATAAATTATGTAGGATTTAATCCAGTGTGACTTCGAATTGTAGGAATATTTGAAGAGATATTACAAAGTTACAGGACGCAGAGCTTCGTTGGATATTCAAGTTGGGTTTACGGCTCCTATAAAATGGTGTTTTAGATCGCAATATAATTTTCTCCGGTCATTATAATGTATTTACTTAATTTTATTCACTATTATATAATATCAGATAGGATGTAATATCAGAAAGGAACTGGAAACCCTTCAACTTGATGCAGGGACAACCCAGGATAGAGTGGCCTGGCGCAAATTGATGAGGAGACCCGACCCTAAATAAAGGAAAAAGGGAAGGAAGAAGAAGAAGAAGACTATTATATAATAACAGATAACAGTATACCGTCAACTGTTAGACAAAAGTCTCCTAATTTCCAATAACATCGATAGGAAGCAATCTGGTTCTAGCTTTTTTTTGCGTAACCCAAGCCAGCACTGGTATACCTCGTGTCGAATCCACGGTAATGTTACCCAGGTGCAGTCTTGTCCATGAGTTCAATGAAATTGTAACAGCCTTGCAAGGCTAACAATAGGTTTCAACGATTCTGAATAAAGAAAGAGCGAGCGCGCTAAAGGAGCGAGTGAAACACACAGGCCTCCCTCGCATTCGCCGTGACGAATTGTAGAAGGTATTCAATCTGTTTCGCTTGTTTAATTTAGATCAGTATTTTCCAACATCCTTTGTGCCCTATGCCTTAGCCTTTCTAAAATTCTTACGCTCCTCCCCGCCCCCCTATGTAAATTACATAATTTTCTTATTGAAACAGAAGGGTTAAACTCGTGGATATTCTACTTTCGAATTGCCCCACTTTAGGACGTGGACTCTACGTTTAGAAACACTGATTTGGATGAAGCTGCACAAAGCCTAATAACAGCTAGCAGCGTAACTTCAAACATAATAGAGGAATGCCAGACATTTTTGGATTACTGCCCAAAAGGTAGTAAATAGTAATGAAACGCAGTAGTAATTGAAAAAAAAATGGGTAAGAATATTGGATAAAGGAATCAAATCATAATACTGTGACACAGACATAAGTTAAAACAAAAAAAAGAATGTAACGAAATGTGAAATGAAGTAAATAAATTGATTACAGTAATTTTAAAGTAGCAAGCCATGAGGAACGCTGAACGGTAAGAGGCAAGTTATAAGACGTAAAGAAATAGAAAGGAGTCGATAATAATGTGACTGATGAAAGAAAAATGATTGAGAGAGTGAGTTGGAAGATTGAGAAAATATTAAAAAAGGAATGAGAAAAAATGATTAAACAAAACTCTCCATCTAAACTCAAGACAGGTATTATACGAGAAGTCCCCAATAGCGGGGGCCATACAAAGAAAATTCAAACATGGTAAATATAGCCAAATTTTCAAATAAATTGTGTCTCTTTATTTATATTTATACATATATATACATGAAAAATTCTCTCGACTATGTAGATATATATTTCAAGTAAACAATGATGCGTTGTTCTGAACTGTTTTCAGAAACGATATTTAAAGTGTTGACTACTTCTAAAAGTTTATTCACTTTAACATCTCAAATATCAACTGCTTTACCGACCGGCGTCCGCAGTGGACGCCATCATGACACCATTATTAACAGCGCCATCTATGAAGTGACAAAGTTAAACAGCCGCTGCTTTATCGACATTTAATAAGCGCTGCACAATACAAAATAGAATTATTAAAGTTAGTTTCTTTACATATTTTTACTGTGGGTTCTGACTCGGAATGAAACACCACTGGTTCATAAAGAGTCTTGTATTCACAAATTAGATGGTCACCATACTTTAACGCAAAGTGTATTTC
Source organism: Battus philenor (assembly GCF_028537555.1). NCBI lineage: Eukaryota > Metazoa > Arthropoda > Insecta > Lepidoptera > Papilionidae > Battus > Battus philenor. The sequence continues at coordinate 392,928 of NW_027181689.1, forward strand.
CGCTTAATCTAAACTTGGCTTCCAAGTTGCTCAAAATCACTGTCCAAATAACTTAGCAAATATTCTCTTTATAACTCTGATCGTAGATCTTAATCTTATAACTCTAAAACCAACACTGAACTGTCGATATGGGGAGTACACCTATTTATACTACGAAGAAAGTTCTATTAAGTTCGTGATAGTACTTGGCTAGAATTTCCGAGAATCGTACACAAAAATCTATAAATAACTTCAAGGTCATGCGTGTTTACGGAATTTCTTGATTCTAGAATTCTGTATTTATTGTTTAGAGGGTTCTGTAACTCGTGCTTTGTAACAATATATATATTCTTTGTTATAAATTATTATATACGGATCATCGCCATCAAATATCAACGTTACAGGGGTAACATGACCCGAAAGGGGTAATTGACCCGTGATTCATTATCTCAAGTTCATTAAGGAGCCGCCGGGAAGCGGTCCGGGCGGATCGATCTCCGCAAACCCCTTAACTAAACCAATAAGCGCCCAAGATGATAAGCGATACCAATTAAAACCATTTATTTTAGAAGGTAAGATTCACTCAAAAATAAACCACGAGAATTTTCAAACAAAGAACTTTATCTATATATTTATATGTTCACCCCAAGGTACTTCATAGCTACACTTGTATTGTAATTTTAGTTCATGTACCGTATGTATTATATTAATTTGACAACAGACACTCCTAGTGTATTTATTTGTATAAATAATATGCATAACTTACATTTACAAATATATAACTTTAAATATACTTCTATAAACGGAAAGCAAATCATAATAATACATAATTATAAATGCAACACTAAATATAAACATCGAATGTACTTGGATAAATTCGCACTAGCCTGATAGAGATAAAAGATAACAATAATATAATTAACTTTATTAACAAATAAATATTAAATTATAAATGGACCTTCGATATAGCCAAAGTCACGGAATTCAGATTCATCACGCGGTTATAGCAATATCACGTCACACATGTGCGCGTATTGCACGGACGAGACTCAAGATGCGATCGCAAGATACATAAATGTGACGAATACGGCAACCGCCGCACAGACACTGGCGCACAACCTGAGGATGCCAATATGGAGTAGGGATGAGGAAGTTGTCCCACAAACCGCAATTTTAAAAAATGAACATTGTTAAGGCGTCGTTAAAAACAAACAATACACCAATTATTTTAAAAAGTACTTTAGCTTAGTTTTAAATAGTTTACGAGATTTAAGTTAGGAAATAGGTAAAGACACTTAACACTGTAACGTGCAAAAATGGAAGCAAGTATTTTTTTTCGTAAATAATAAATGTAATAGTAAAAACAGAGGCACGGACGCTAATGTCCGTGGAATATAGTCTAGTCAATTACATCAATTGCTAAAAATACTTCTTAAACATTTTTTTATTAATTGTGTCATATATTTCTCACACATTTATATATTCTTATTATTACAAATTTATAGTCATTTACAGTGATCACTTGTGTAGTCTTCGTTTTAACTCATAGATGCCCACGGCAAGGTATAGGCCTTTCCCAAAGATATAGGCAGGTACACGATAATCACCACGCTTGGCAGGCGAGTTGGCGATCGAACTATGATATTATTAAGCAGAAGACGCTGCTGCTCATCCTCTGGAAACTTATGTGAGCAGAGGTAATGTTATATAATTGTACAAATATATATCTCGGGAAGCGAACCTGAGACCTTGCGCAGCCTTTGCTTGTATCACTGCTCAATAATGTCGTAAGATAAACGCCAACAGATCCCAATTTGATACAAACTTGAATCAGATTGAGCTACTCCTATCAATGATTTTAATATTAGTTTATAGTTTATATTAGTATTAATCTTAGTTTTTTAGTTTAAGGTTTTTTATTTAATGGAATCAGACGTTACCTTGCGGAAGTCCATCCTAAGTAAGAGAAGGACTAATATTTAATCACTTCCTCACATTCAGTGGTAGTCGTGCAACTAAGTGCAGCGCCCGCCACCGATTAGTGCCAAACACAGAGTCATATCTGACTCTGTGTTTGGCACTAATCGGTGTAACATAACTCCTGAAGATGCCCCGTGGAGAAGTGAAACACGTGTTGGGTGGTTTGGCGGTGGCAGTTGTGTGATTCGCATTGTTTGCCGCATACGCATTTATCAGCGGGCTGGCGGGCGGTGCGCTTTGTTGCACGACTACTACTGCATGTGCGGAAGTGGCTAAATATTGGTCCTTTTGTTACTAAGGTTTTGTAACATTATAACATACATATTTAGTTGTTAAAGCATTCTATAATAGTACTTGTAAGTATAAGATAAAAAAATCAATGAATGATTTTCTACATACATCGAAGTCCGTACTGACAAAGTTGTAGAAGCTCTAACATACAATTCTATACGAGTTTAAAAGCAACTTAAACAGCCTTATAAAGTTAGATCCCTACGTTTTATTAACGTTGTTATTATAAATGGCCAACAATGCATAATGCTCACTAACCTCTTGGGACATTCTTAGATATTGTTTGGCAAAAGTTTAATGTTTACCGCATCAATCAATATAAGAAAGATATGAATCCATTTACGATTTCTGACATGACTCGAAACTTTCACTTTATTCAATCCAATGTATAATGTATTCGAATCTCACGTGGCGAAACATTTTTACCCTGGTTACATATATTCAAAAACATTTTCACGTTATTATTATTGTAATGATCGCTTAAATATCAAACACAAATGAGACTGCCGGGAACAAAGTACGAATTCCACGAACGAGCCTATCGGGGCTGACGGCGAGCATGATATGCAGGTTATACTGTGCGAACTGGTAGGCGGTGAGATGAAGTACGGACTGCAATAATTCATCCTTCAGGTTGGTTTATTGTTTCTTTACCTTACCTCCCCATCAGGCATCGAACCTTCTAGAATTAACTTGTCAGCGGTATTTAAGTAGCGTTCCCGAGGATTGCGGGTAGTGATTGGTTTGACCTCACGGAACTATAACGTAGCGAAAGACCACGTAACCGTGAATTGATGAAATGGAGCTCGTGGTGTTAATACTGAAGGTGTTGTGTAGTTACAAAATCATAAGCCTATAATAATACCATCCGTGGCTTTTTATTATCTCAGTGTTGTAAATATATATCTTTATAGTACAAAAGCTTTTTAATTCGAGCTGCATCACGACATGTGCCATTTATGCCATTTTAAGGCTTTTAAATTCTTTTTTATTACAGTTATATAGGTGTAAAGCCTTAAAGCTTTTTGCTAACATATGTGATTGGTTGATTGGAGTACAGGATTCCTTAACCAAATAACTACAATATACTTTTTTTGGATAATTTTAGGATCGAAATCTAGCGTTGCATTTAAATGGCGCCAGAACGAGTTAAACTCTGTGTTGAGTCCATTTTTGAATTTCCCTTAACAATCAAATTGCCCCCCTGTAGAGCGTGGGCTCCACGTTAAGAAAGATTAGTCTAGACAGTGCAAAAACTTGGTGATTTCATAAGTAACTGCTATATCCACATTATAAATGAAAATAGCTACTTAACGGTTTCTTCGTCATGAAATAAATGTACATTAATTTATATTAAACTATTTAAGTTGTTTAAAAGGCAAACTCTCAGACGTCCGAACTTTCCTCCGACATAGATTTGAATTTTAAAACAGCACGAATCAAGTAGAAGCTTAAATATTAAAAAGCTCAAACTTTTGAATAGTGTCGGGGATAGTCGCCGAGACACTGCATTACGGGTCTGCTTCGAGACTTTATCGCTCTTATAAAATACCATCATTACGAATACAATGTTTCAAAAGCTTGACACAAAGGAACGCAAATAATTATAGAAATAATTACTTCAAGATAAGCTTGAATATGGGAGAAATTAATTATAACGAAAGAAGTACAATTCTTCAATTTTATAAGTAATTGTTCGTCTAGTAGAGAAATGGGCTGGGCAGATCGCACGTGTAAGCGACGACCATTGGGGTCAAAAAGTTCTTAAGTGGGGACCACAAGTCGACAGAGGCAACGTGGTTAGGCCCCTTCTAGGTGGCTCGCGTGGTGCACCTGATCACCGACTCTCCCGTATTTTGCACTAACAACGGATTATCACTTTCGGTTCCAGCAAAGTGTCGAAGATAGCATCACTTATGGACAACTAGGAGAGTCGCGTGAAGTCTAGAATCCTGCAGAGGATTCATGGGAGAGACAAATGGAAGTAACAAGTAGGAAAAAAAAACTAAAAGTGTATAAAACTAGTCAATATAAATACTTAAATCTGTGATAAACGTAAATTAAATAGAAAAGTAAGCAATGAACAATAAATGAAATGTGAAACTGTATTGTTGGTAGTAAGGCGTCGAAAGTTAGGTGATGAATGAAAGGATTAGGAAAAAATATAAGGATTTGTGAAGAATAAAGTAGAATGAATAAATGACATTGGGTAAGGAAATACAAAACGGATTTAATATGATGAAAAAAAATATATTTTAATGTTTAGTTAGTGTGTATCCAACAGAGAAAATACGAGAGACCGCCAAAACCGGGGGACGAAATATATATTAGTGTATCTACAATTACGATTTAGATTATTTTATATTCCAATAGCTTTGAACCGACATAATATTCAGATTTCTCCAAACGTTGTATGTTAGTCGAATATAATAAAATTTTCCGAATCTGTGTCGTATTGGAAGTGTGTTGACGTCACGCTTTTAAAAACACTACTGCTGCTATTTCTCCTTTATATACAGGATGCTTTATTATATTTGTAAAAGCTATAAATGAGTTAAAATGGTTGTAACAATTAATAATTTTAGAAATATTAAGTAACGTAATGATTATATATTAAAAGATAGCGTTTCCGAAATCGTATAAAAGCAGATTAATGGTAATTATTGTTTACAATTTGTCCCTACAGAGTATGTACTGCAAGTTTTTAGCCTATAGGATTATTAAAGTTATTGTAACGTATTTCATTATTTTTGCTAACTAATGAGCTGTATTTTCTTTCTAAACTTGTACTCTTTTAATTAATCGTATACATATATGTCAACCTGTTTTATAGGTTCTATAGCATTCATGTAACATTACACAAAATAGTGGCTAAACTTCATTTGATATCTGATAAAATGTTTCATATAAAAAAATCGCTAATCGTTGTTTAATCGACGATTAAACATTTTTATCAATAAATTTACAATAGTTGTTTGTCTCTGTCAATTGTATATCTATCTCTCTTTGTAAGTTAAAATGCACTTAACAATCCGTGTACGCTTTTGCATATATGATCCAAAATGTATCCGCTTTGTAAATAAATAACTTTAATTAATTAAAGCTCTTCTTAAAAGCTTTTTGAGTGAAAACCAACGAATACCACTCCTAGGTCATGCTTTGTGCATGACAAAGGTTCATTTTGACTCTACTCTGCATTTGTATTTTTTTATTACATTTACAGTTCGAACAAACAACTTGTCTTGTCAAAAGGATTCTTTTGATGTTTGAGTTTTTATTGTGACTTATTCATTCATGTTAGCCCATAAAGGCACATTGCCAAACATGAACCTCCAAAAACTCGCTGCCTGCATCCAGAGACTTTCCGCGACCTTGACTTCATCGTTGATCACTAGAAGGTAGTGGAGGGCATCTCGTGGTCTACCAGTTCGTGGTCGCACCTCGAGAACCTTCTATTGTCAATTTAAAAAAAGAATGTTGTAATTTTCATCTTATAAACGTATATACTAAAAAACTGTCGTGGGAAAGTTGTCACGAGATGATTTTATTTCATTTGAAAATTTAATTAAGGAACTTCTCTGAATCTACTGTCATTTTATTTACTTTTTCACACAAAAGTCATCGCTTGAATTATTATTTGTTATACGTTTTGTTATTTAAAAAAAAAAAGTGTCTTAATATAATTTCAATGTTGTAATTTTCATTTTATATATCCATATGTATGAAAGTATACCTATATGTGAACGCGCATTGATCTCTTGTCTAATGTAAGACCATGATTTGGAAAAACCCGCACCTATTATAAAACTTATGCTGCCCTTTTGTTTACATGTTTGTTCTACGGTTACCAAAAATTTTGAATTTAAATTTCGAGTTCTGCCACCGGACACCCAATACTATATAGTTGTCTAGATACATATTTTTATAATCGAAAATTTAAAAAAAAACATATTTTCAATGTCATAATTTTTATTTTAACAAAGAAAATGTAATGAAATATTTTTTTTATATGACAATAATATATAATTTAAATAGATATCATCTGTGCGTTTATAAAATGTACATTTTTTTTAAATTCTGAAGTAATTTTGAAAATGTTCTTTTATATGACAAAAAATATTAAGCGATTATCAAGTAAATTAATTAACAAAACATTGCCACAGATTATATTCTTACATACTTGACAGTTTCACGGCAAACACAAGAACGAAAGTTAGTCTAAACACACTATAATATCCTGCTCCCCCCACTCTGTTAATCTGGACTTACGGCTCCCCCCACAACCCCGCAGTACGCCTCATTTGCAAAAGTATGGATATTATTCGGTAGCATGTTTTCACATACATTCCCACGCGCCACTAGACTCCAGACAATTTGGCGCGGTTTCGAATAAACGGGACATTATTATGGAATATAGGAAAAGTTTCACGCTTATTTATTGAGTTACAATATTGAAGACATTGTTCTGATTTACGTTCTCTTATTCAAGAGCTTAAGTTTAATTTATCTTTTTCTGACGCTTCTTGTGTTCAACTATAACATAGTACCCCGGCTATTGATTTGTCGCTTCGTGTTCTGGGACGACAGCCTGCTCTTACGGCTACGTACAGCGATGGCGATCCGAGGTGGGATCCAGATCTCACCTTGGACTGCTGAGTACTTCCCAGCGCCATCTAACTTACATTTCAGTCTGCTATCTTCGTGCTATCGGTTTAAACAAATGCATTTTCTTCTTCTTTTCATCTGAAAGATGACTGACTGCAAGACAGATACTCCACTAAATATCGCCACGAATATCGGTCTTGAGCTGCCTGCATCCAACACCTTGTCTCACCTAGTGGGGCGCTTACCCACGCAGCGTTTACCCACTCGTGGTCGCCACTCGAAAATACGAGCAATATGCCCACCCAATGCTACTCTAGATGAACAATTCTTCGAGCTATATCCTATTAAATTATCTATAAATCGTTTATATTTTTTTAATCTTCAAAACATTAATAGCCATATTCAATCACCGTGTATATACAGTTACAAAGTCGATTGGATTTGTTCAAGTTTTATATTTGGAACGTTCCCAATTATAGGCTAAGAATATTAACTAAATATTTTAGGATCTAAGTGTGAATTTAAATAATAATTTTTATAATTGTATTTAAGTGATTTTTTAAAATGAAACAAGGCGTCTGAGAGATATGTTATTTATAAATAAAATTAATAACTTTCTTAAATATTTTGGATATGGTGTTTTGCTGAAAGTAAACATCTCAGTAACTGGGTCTCGAGGGGTACCTTTTTCTTCCCCCTCACTAGGCTCAACGAGGCGGGAAATAGTACAAAGTACTCCAGCTTTCTCAACGAAGGTAATGGTATATTTAATGATATATAAGTGACAATTCCAACTGCTCCAAATATGCATTTAAATTTTGCGTACAATGCATACAATGGTCTTCTCCTTTGTCATCTGTGGCGTCGCAACTGTTCCGAACTGCCGTAAATGGGCATTTTATCGAAAATAAATCGAATAAGGCGACGCCATTTCTCACGTACTTCGAAAATATTCCTTACTTGTTTGAATGGGAAGTGATAATATTTGTTTCGGCCTTGGACAGTTCGGCTATTCCGAGCAGACACTGAAATATATTATTTTATATAACTACTGGATTATTTACAACATTTTCAATTTTGAATTCAAAATATCTTTATTAAGTAGACATTTAGATTCGCCTTTGAACCGTATGTTAATTTTAAATTATAAGCAGTTGTTACCAGCTGGGCAGAAACTCAACAGCACTTTTAAATGAAATCTAACAATTTTTGATACACACATCATCAAATTCGACACATTTTGATCAACTCAAAACTATTGTTATAATAAGATTTGGTTAATAATATGCTTTTAATTATATATTTAAAACTATGAAAAGATGGGTCTGAGATATCTTGTGTAAATTAATTGTAAATGCATTTTTGTTGTTGATCATGAAGAATTATTTAACTTTTTAAAAACGAAAGTTATTTTTATTAAGCCACTTGAAATTCTTTTCCGCTAGATGACAGAGACCTTTTATGTAGGTTAAATATGTTTTCATTTATCTTTCATTTTATAATTCATGTCCGTATTTACTACACTGTTATTTATGTTTATCTGTGCGACCAACGCGAGCTTGTACATTTATTCCAGATTTTGTTTACCTGGATTACAATTAATACAATCAATTACTATTTATATGATAGTGCAGACACTTCGTCGTGCTGTTAAAGACTTTGTTACGTTAAATAGTGACTTGTCAGTTACTAGCGGAGCGTCGTGTCTGTGGTAGCGGGGCGGCCATCTTGGATCGAGGAAGATTTGAAACGAAGTCGCCGGCGCACCGCGTCCGCTACAAATCTCTCAATATCCTATCAATCATTCAGATTTCTTACTTTATTGTGATCTAAATGTATAAATAAAGTGATTATAAAGAAAATACAGCAATGATTTTAAATCATACTTTGATTTTAAATTTTCATAACCTTCCACGACTACGCCCACCAGACATGGATTCTGATAAAGGCTCTCCTGCGCTTTGATATACATTGCTAATTACCTACTCTTACTTATATTTTCGTTCTCTTTTTGTTTTTTTGTGTTTTCTATCCTATTTTTTACATCATAACGTTATTTAATTTTTTGTGCGTGCCATCTGTTACTGAAACACATAGCATTGACGCACACAGTTCCTTTCTATAGTTCTTAATGTCGGTTTTTACTTTACAATCTCTCCACATTCTATGTTTATACTCTAATACAATTATCTTTATCTACGTGCGCGTCCTCTATTATATTGCATTTCGCACTCTATCTAACACACCAAGATGACCTTCCTAACACTAAATTCACCACTACAATTTACAACTTGTATTAAACTAATATCTTACTTCTTTTTTAAAGTTAACTATTATATTATGTATTAACATTCTTATTTTCAAAGTCAAAATTCAGGCTTTACGAGTTAATTTTTATTCCTTGTATTTATGACGTGTATAAAATTTTAAATCGTTAGATCGGTACGTTTATTGGTGAACAAGAAATTATTTTTACAATTGGTATCAATAGAAATAATTTAAAAAAAAGAATTGCATAACAAAGCATTTATAGTTCCTCTATTCTACACAAGATGGCGCTCATAACATTTTAAATCTCGATGTCGTTTTACTAAACCGATATCACAATGCTTTTACATCACGAATCACCCTGTACCGTAAATTTTCAGTTGATTTTGTATAATTATAAATTAATACAGTAGCAAAGTTTCTCTAGCCACGCGATATCATAGAACTAATGGCCTCACTCCAGACACCGTCGCCGCAAATAACGAGTCCTGTGGTAAGTACAAGAAATAAAGAGTCATATGCTTTTTATTCACCGCACGCGCGTTTTTAAATGGATAACCGTGTACGGTATTGCTATACACTCTCCTGTAATATGTCTAAATTAATATATAATTCTCGTGCTCTCTCGTATCTTTTAAAAAACAATTTCGTTCAAAATTATTGAGGACACACAACACAATTTAAACCTCATTGGAACGTGTCGGCTTGCTGTGATTCGTAATTATTGCGGTGTGATACGCAAAATGCGCTGGGTCTTTGATACATGTTTAGTAAAGTTTTTATTTGTTTTGTCAATGTTTGACTATAAATCATTAAATGTTCTCAGTGAGATAGTTATAAGGTATCTTTTTACTGCCTCTTGTTACTGTTTATCTCCAATAAAGTAAATAAAAAAATTCAAGAAGTTCATTCAAGAAATATCCGCCCACAAGGTAAACAAGCGTGTTTGTTAAGGATGTCGGAAGACGTAACTCTTTGCTTCCAGACAATTGTAACTTAGGAGTCTTCAAGACAAGTGTGAATTGGTTTCTTCTAGTCAAGCGTGTAGTATCGAAGACCTCGTCGTCACTTAACATCAGGCGAGATAGAAGTTAAATGCTTCAGCTATAATAAAAAAAGTTTAATTATCACTTTAGATTTCGAACATTTATTGAAACTCACTCACAAATAGAGAAACAGCGTTTATATAGTAAATTAACATTATAGTTTCATCTTATTTTTTTTCTTTTGAGATAATGAACACCCGCGGCAAATCCTCCCCAAAGGTCGCCACGATGACCAGTCCTGCGCTGCCCAGATATAGCGACTTCCCGCGAACTTAACTGTGTCGTCAGTCCCACTAGTGGGAGCCTACCCACATTATAATTTTTTTTATTATATAATAATTCTGAATATTTCTTCTTAGTAAATATATATAGATTTTGTGTAGGTATGGAAAAATCTAAGTGTCCTAACACAGGTACATTGAATAATAAAAAGACGAATGTACACGATTTCGTTATGTGTAAAATTAAATGATGAAGTAAGTACTTTCAAATAATTTCTTTTTTTAATTTAAATCAATGTGCCCTTTATGACACAAATATAGACTTATTAATTATGCTTAACTTAAAAACTTAGAGCTATAAAATTATAGCTTATGTAAACATGAACAGATATTGATTACCATTAAGTGAACTTGATACCTACGAATCCTTACCGAATAAAAAAGGTATCCTTACGTGTTAGATTTTCTAAAAAAGCTGTCGTTTCAAATGAAGCTACTTATGTATATGAAGACAATTCACTTTGCATAACGCTCGTGGCGTCTGCGTCGCCAGTGGAATTCGTTCGGATAAATTAAGAGTTATCTGTCTTGAATTATAACAGTGGAAACTTTCTGGTTTCTATTGACGGTTAGCTTCAACGAGAAAACACTTCTAACTTTTATTACATCGTATTTTTTTAAAGCGACCCCCGCTATTGAGGACATCTTGTTCTCTTCTTCAATTAATTATTTCACGTCCTTCTTTTTATTTCTTTACTCCTCTTTCAGTCTTCTTAAGATCATTAATTCGGTCTTATAACATACTTCACATGATCTTACATACCAATCCATTTTCAGTTTCATTCTTTTCATCACCTTTCATCCTTTACAGCACTTCTCAAATGTCTTATCTTTTTTATCACGATTTATTTAGTTCTTAAATCGTTTATACTAATTTAATATGGAAATATTAACACAATTGGTATCACATTTAATTTTATTTACTTTCTTTCTATTTTTTACCGAGTTATCAATATAGCCATAGACTCAAGGTAGTTTCCGTAGTTGAGTACCGGGGTGAGAGTCAAGGAAGCTTTACGCGGTCTACCAAAGGTACAGGACAGGGTCTAGACTCCTAAAATAAAATGTCTATGAGCAGAACACGTATCGCGCTCTAAAGAAAGAAGATTGAATCTATTGGCAAAAGAAAAATTGGCAGCCCATACAATATATTCATATTTTAAAAATTTCCGGAAGGGACTGGGTGAACAAAGCAAAAAATAGAGATACATGGAATACGCTGGAAGAAGCCTACACTCAAAGAGAGGTACAGCTCAAAGAAAAAAATAATACTGGCAATACTAACGCTAAAGATAAAAATAAAGAAAAAAATCATTTATTCAACAATGGAACTTTTAAAAGAACTCTTATTGTTCGTTTACTACTATTTTTTTAATAATTTAATTTATTTTTGACTCTACTCTGCTTTGCAAGATGTTATAGTTGTGGAGAAGAAGCAGAAAGATAGACATAAAAGACATCTTTTAATAGCTGAAAAACATATATTGATATATATGCACTATATAAGATGTACCTTAAATGAAATCAAAATAATCAAGCGCCATCACTGCCAAAGATTCTTGTCATTTGTCATTTAAATATTCGTTCATTCGCGTTTTGAATTGTGTAAGTTTAGTCTAATAATGTGGTGCGAAATTTTTAATAAAAATCTTATTCACTTTTTTTCATTTATAATAATAAATGAATTAGAGACTTTCTGCAATCGATACTTTGATACAGCCAGTTTCTTTGTCTTGTCTTGTCTGCGGACTGGTTTCCGTAACCGGCACTGCGCTTATTTTGCGTTGTGGTAAACCTTAGTCAAGCCAACCCAACTCTTCAAGAAACCCCACCCTTGATATCGCCGGTGATCTCGGAGAGGTACATGGATGGTCCGAGATGGGCAGCCCTGTCACTGTACTACTTCAGCGTGGGAGTAATCTTGTCCTCTTTCAGGCACTACCTGCACAGAGAACTCTCCACCGGATATCAGAGCATTTCACCTAGCAAGGGTCAGCCAATGAAATATTTAAAAGCTCGAGTGCGGTAAATAAAAAGAACGCGTCTCGTTAGTTTGTGTAATTAGGTGCACCCCGGGGCTCGCTAATTGCGGCGGCGCTGTCTGGAGTGAGGCCATTAGTTCAGCGAGCTCGCGTCGCTTGGAAAACTTTCGCTCCTGTTTCGATGTGTTCCGCTTATCTGAATCGACGTTTTATATATATTTATTTAACTAAATCTAGAAACATTACGTAAACTTTACTTAGAGCCAGATTAGAGGATCGTAATTAAATATTTTGATTATTAAACAATTAAATAAATATTTAATATTTGGAAAAGGTTCATGGCGGGGCATATCGTTCGTGCAACCGATGATCGTTGGGGTCGAAAGGTTCTATAGTGGCGACCACGAGCCAGTAGACGCGACGCCGGTAAGCCTCCCACTAGGTAGACTGACGACGTTAAGGTAGCGGGTAGTCGCTTGATGCGAGCAGCGGAGGCCGGTCAACTATGGCGATATTGCAAGACACATGGGTCCCCCAAAGAGACCTCTAAAATGGATCCATTCAAAAAAGCTTTATCATCACTTAAAAATCCTTAAAACTGTAATAAGATCCTCTTAAAAAGCATTCGTTTAATGAACTTCTAAAACTAGATAATTTAGAGACGTGGGAGTGTATTGTAAAACGGTACAGTTGTCCACAAAAGTGTTAATAATAAAGCTCAGAAAAAACATGACAAGCTTTTCTTTATTCCTTGTACCCAAAAGTATCATTGCTATCTTTATTACAATTATTAGAATCTCTACACACATAAACCTGACTGTCCTATACACTATATATATATATATATATATATATATATATAGTTATAAACAAACTGTGAATTATGTTTATTTCTGGTGCTGATAATAATAAACGCGATGTTATGATTTTCTGATGATAGAAGCCTCATTTTTACACCATAAAAGGCTATGAAGGCGAAGTGTTAATATGATTTTGTGCATTCAAGTAAGGTGTGCGTGTTGCACAGAGAGATGGAGAGGTACCTCTTTCCAGGTAGGCTACTTTTTGCGTAAGAGGTATATATATATACTCATATATGTATATACATATTTATATTTATATATATACCGCCATAATATTTTCTTTACTCAACTTTCCACTAAGAATGTCTCCAGTGATAGTTCGCACAAAAATCGTCAGAAACTTTATACTTAATGCGTTTTAATAGTTATAGTTTAACTGTACAGCTAGAAAATACCCCAGTAGTTATTATTCTGCATTAATTACTCAAAAGTTTGAATGCTTCACTTGAAAACTAATTTACTTCTATAACTTAAAGTGACAAATTCGAGCCATGAGACAGCTTATACGAAAACTAACTTAGAAATTCTTTAGTACTGGTAGATTCAGGAGTACTAATTAGTTTTAAATTATTATTCAACTTTTCTGCTATATTAGACACAATACTAGTTATATATACATTATACTAGTACCAATTAGAAGTAACTAAAGCTACAGAGAAAATATATAGAGTAGTTATGTAGAGATATATGTAGAGTGTAGATAATAGTTCATCGCGAAGATTTATGCCACTTCTTGCTGTGAAAATATGAAGTGGTTTCTAAGGTCCACAAAAGTAAAAAATAAAATTTATTTTTACTATGAAGAATATTTTTTCGGTAATTTTAATGCGAGTGAGTTGACCTCATAGGCCGCAGAAAAAAATTACCGCGAGGCCTTTTTACTTTATGACCCCTGTTTTTGGAGACCTATCGCTAACTCCTACCGTGTGTTAAGACAGGGACGTTACAATCTCAGGTAATATTTTTTTAAATATCTCTTTCATCTACATATTTCTTCTTTCTTGCTTCAACATATCTTCTATTCCTTTGGCATTCGTCTCTTATTTTCATTTATCGCCTTTTATGCCTCTTCACTATCCCCAAAATATAAGTATTTTATCACTATATATTTTTATTATATGCTTTGTCTTGTCCCGTCTTGACCCTTACTTATTTTAACGCTGCAATATTTTAGGAAAAGGAAGGTGATGGCTTCACTCTTTATCCTTTTTCCATGGCTGTGTTGATGATAATAGTACATCTTCAATACATTTTTTCACTTAATCTTCAAATTCTCATGTACATTCCTACAGTCACGTATTTACTGTAACTATAAATTCATCTAACCTCTTATCAATTGTAATTATCTTATCATATATTATATTGCTAGGTGCAAGCTAACGCAAGCTGTATCTCTCTCTCTAACACTGCGGAACATCCGACGGGTAAAGGCATGGTTTCCGGTCGAAGTGCCCTATTACCAGCCGAGCAACACCGTTTACGCGTTTACCGAATTGACTGATATATATTTTCTTCATTTAAAGAAACTTAAAGCCTTAATAAACCAAAAATAAGCAAATACTTGAAAATGTTACAATAAAGCTATAAAATAAAGTACTTGATTATATGCTATGAACTCCTTTCAGTCCTGAACGCGATGTAGAACCCACGAAGATTTATGTTATGTTGAAAGATCTCATTGCAGAAGAATTTAATATAGTTTTAGTCTCTTAAAAATTATTAATTAATCTTTGTTATAATGTATTTTAATTTAATTACTTCTTTGTTTTCTTATCTCGTTACTGTTCCCTAAAGTATATATCCTAATATACTCGTATAAATAAAAATTGTGTTTATATCTCACTCTAATTTTTAATAAACCATTGTATTAATTTTAATAGCGGATACAATATACCTAATGGAAAATTTTACATATTAAAATGTAAATAATACATTAAAGAACTAGAAACTAATAGAAAATAATAAAAAATGTGTAGGCATAGTTAAAAAAAATAAGTAGAAAAAAAGGAGAAACAATACCAAAGACAGAAAGTGAGAAGTAACCTACTATCTTCTCGAAGTGGTAGGAGTGATTTTAGCCAGGCAATAGCAACTAGCCACGGGAGGTTCGGCCCTCACGAACACCCGGTTGGAGGCCCTTGAGCTAAATCACTCTACAGAGCATAGACCGAAGTGTTCTAGAAACGTGACGACTACCCAAAATAGTAATATCTAGCAGCCAAAGCTGAAGCTTCTCCGAAAGCCCTCGAGCTTTGTTACTTTAAAAGAGGTCTTAGTTAAAACCCACCCTACCACCTCATACCCACGGAATCTGTAAATTTCATTTGGGCAGCAGTGAAAGACGATTTAGAAAAAAAACCATCTTTAATATTTTAGGATCGGAAGAGGAGGTTGGAAGATGAAGTACATAAAAAACCAAGTAAACCAGGAAAAAGTAAGATATTGTGGAGAAAACTAAATAACGAATGAGTAGAAACGTGAAGAAAATAAAGAGAGAAAAAAAAAATAAAAATGTGAAAAATTATTAAACAAAATAAAAAATACCCTATCCCTCCAATGGTAGAGTTGAACGAGAGTGAAGGTGGCCATAAACCTTTATCAAAGATTGCCACGATGTACTGTACATAAAGTTCAATACTTTTAAACAACGGGTCAGGTAAACGAAAATTGCAAATAAAGATAACAAGTAAACATATGCTGCGAAAGAACAACCAAAGTACTTAAGAATGTAGATATGGAAAGATTGAAAGAAACAGTGAAGTGAAAAATGAAATATCTTGTGAAGGATGTAAGAAACAGAAGGAAGGAATTTGAAAAGAAATAAAAATGAAAAAAAATATATTTACACTCGAATTTTAACGTCCTTGCCCTAAACAAAGCGAGCGAAAGAACATTAAAAACATGTTTAATACTTTTTTTAAATATTTAATGGAATCAGGCGTTATTTTGCGGAAGTCCATTCTAATTAAGAAAAGGCACTCTGTGTTTGGCACTAATCGGTGTAACATTACTCCTGAAGATGCCTCGTGGAGGAGTGAAACACGTGTTGAATGATTTAACGGTGGTAGTTGTGTAATTCGCATTGTTTGCCGCATGCGCAATTATCAGCGGGCTGGCGGGCGGTGCACTTTGATGCACGACTACCACTGCATGTGCGGAAGTGGCTAAATATTGTTCCTTTTCTTACTTATTTTTAATACTACTAATACGTCTTTCCTTAATAATATCATAAATAGAAAGTAATACGTATTAATTAACAAAATGATGTGCTGTATGATCCGTGCAAAAATATCAAAAGCTTCAGCGCGAAGCTTCGGAAGGAGCTTTCGGAAACGAGGAGCTTTGTGAGTAAATGAAATATCATTCCGCTTCTGCAGCTATCTTGCGCGACCTCCGCAACGTTTGCGGCGCTTCTCAAAGCAAATATAATTTCGGATGCCAACTCACGGTATCTGCAACAGCGTCAATTAATCTTGTATAATTTAAATTAAACCTCACCAAGTTTTTAGCACATTGACACACGTACAATTTGAAGCTTTTCATAAAATTTATTTATGCTCATTTATTCACTTCTTCGTTCATATAACTAGATATCACAGAGACGGGAAAAAAATATTTAAATACAACGTACACATAAGTTAAAAATACATAGAATTTTATTATATCAATAAGGGTAAGTCTTGAGGTAATAACAATACGAAGTCCGAAGAAGTGTGTATATTCATCAAGCTTATCCCGTATTTACATCGACATAAATGAACAATTTCATTTCTGTGGAATTCCCCATTTCGATGCGCTGACGACGATGTAATGTAGTCAATACAGGGGAAACAATATTTTATGGCTTCCGTTTCAGGGCGACACATTGGGGCTATTGTTACAAAAAAAATTTTTTCGCCATATACGCAAATACATTATAGGTGACATATATATTTTAAAAACTACTAAAGATATTGAAAAAATACATAAAATACGAAAAGAGAAATGATCGACCTAAAGAGTTAATGTTAAAATGTTTCCACCGGCATGAAATCTTTTTCAAGGAACGTACCTAAAAATACTCATTTAAATATTACATATATATAAAATAACGACGTAAGGTGAACAGTGACCAGGAGGCAGCGGCCCTGTGCTCCGATCTGGATCGAACCACAATAATTGAAACAATACACAACGCTGAAAATCACCAGAAATTACGTAACACAGTAAGCGGAAAACTTTACAAAAGTGTCACTCATCGCAATAATGAGGAATAAAATGCCAAAATACACTTTATTTTCGTATCCAAATCATTGATAGTAATCGAAATCATATTCAAAGTAATGTTACGTATGCCGATAGCAATCTAATTAAAATGCCGCTTGTACTAAAAAGATTTGTTTATTCACCACACCGAGATAAATATTCACGGACATGTACTGACTATTCAATTACATGTAATACAATTGCGATACTAATTCTCTACATCTTCGCTACAATAAATCCAGTAAAATTGCTCCCTTACTTCATTATAATATCTTTATTGAAGTAGATATAAATATCTATTTTCTTACGTCAATTATTTTATTATTATATGTAGTTAAATACCAACGAGATGCTGAAATATTGAAAACAGATGGCCACAAAACCAAGAGTAAATCTTTTTTAAATGAATTAAACGAAAATGCTCCATGAAAATTAGTCAACAAAGCGAGTTTTATTTTGATCAACTAAAAACTCTCGAAGGCTATATTAAAATTTATTTAATAATATACATTTAATTACAGATTTAAAACTAAGAATCAGAATTCCCAATATATGTTGTAGAACCTTATTATATATGTATGTATCTAGAAATAGGATAGATTAATAAAATTTAGATGTTAATTGAGTTCATCTATAATGACATCTTTCAATTTAAGGCTTTGGGGGTTCCAAACGGATCGTGATCTGAATTTTAAAAATCCTGTTGTAATTCTTTGCTATCGATACAAAAATCTTACGAATTTAGAAACTTTTCAGTTGTTTAAATTAAGTAAACTTGACTTAGTTCATCGTGCTGCTTATCTTAAAGCTACAAAGGATTTTAATGCGTCTAGGGCAAAAGAACGCACGATAAATTCATTCAGAATTTGATTTTGGATCGCGTCTAGATAAATGTACTCCCATCTCCAAATATAATTTTATTTATTTTTATTTATTTAATATTCTTTATTGTACACGTTAAGATATATTTAATAGGTTTTACAATAATATACAAAAAAGTACAATGGGCGGTCTTATCACACAAGGCAATCTCTTACAGACAACCATAGTATGGAAAAGGTAGAAGTACTAATAATGGGTAGTTTACGTGTACAAAATATACATATTTATAAACAAACGAACGTATACATAGACATACATACTTAAACATAAATACATATGTTTATAACATATATACTTATAATAAATAAGGTTTAATACATATTATAATATAATACAATAATAAAAGAAAACATCTAACTGACTTCGATCAGTATTGGTTCGATCGCACTTGCCTCAGAAAGAAACAGAAGAAGAAAAAGAAAGGATAACAGGTAGATAATTATAGGTTTAATAAATGGTTTTTTACCATTTTCTTGAAAATAAATGAAATGAAATCCACCATAGTGATTTATTACATTTGTACTGACTTTTTATAACATTATTTATTATTTATTAATTCTGAAGCAGTTTATATGTGAGTTGTCTTATATATGGAATGCCTGGGATGTGTCTACAACCCAAAGACAAGCCAACACATTATATATTAACTAAGTGTTCTGTATACAGCAGATGTAAGTATATAAAATTATCAACATAGATTTAAAAGATACTTCTTCTCTTTTCTTTTAAGCCTACCATTTATTTATTTTACCAATTAGATATTAAAGCTAATCTGGTTTCTGCTCTACCTACCTACTCTGACCAGAAAAACATTAAAAAGAAGAAAAATTGATAGGTGGTCGAAGTGGCCATTTACATATACTGTGGGAGATGCATCGTTACCTCCGTATACATTCCCAGATTAGCCGGATAGATGCCATTGCAGTGTTCGATGTCATTTAAGGCGATAGACGGTTTCCCCCAAAGAAACATATGGGAGAATATATTATAATCACCACGCTTAGCAGGCGAATTGGCGATCGCAATGTAATATTATAATACACAAAGGACGCCGCTGCCAATCCTCTGAAAACTTGTTTATAACTAGCAGCAATCGTATATAATTACTGCACAAAGTGGGAGTTTTATAAGATTGTATCCCGGGTATCGAACCCGCTACGCGATCACAAGTCTCAATCCTTACCGCTGGACTAGTTTTACATAATAAGATTAACATTGTCATATTCATATATTTTTATACTATGATATACATGGATGCACAGGCCGCGGCCGACAGCAAAAATAATACTCTCGTACATTCGAAATATATTGAATTCTATTCCAGAATATAACCAAAAAAATTTAATTACCTATACTTCTGGCGGCCGGCCCGCCATCAGTTCATGATTTGCCCGAGAGGCCCCTAGTCTTAATAAGTCTGTGCAACCATGATGTATGTATATCAATATTTGACGAGCATTTCTTCTTTATTCTCCTTGTTAATTGCAAAGGTAATCCAAAGGATTGTTCTCCTGTGACCGCCCGTGTACAAACTATACTGCGAGGCAATCGCCTTCCAGCGCCATCTATCGACGCCGCCTGCAATTACAATTTCCAACGCATCTCTGTTATCATATTCATTTTTTACTATAACGACAATATGCAATTTTATTTGAAAGTTTATAGAAACGCGATAGAACACCGCGAGCAGTAATTCCACGCATGACATAGAATTTAAATCACGTAAATAGTTTTGACACGTGACTGGATCTAAAATTGTTTTTTAACAAAGCCCTCTATTTACATAGGGCACAAAAATGTTTGTTATTCGATGTGCATTGAACTATTGAACAGCGATATTAAACTGAAAGCTTTTGGAATATAAAATAATCAAAATCATTACTAGTAGATTTACTAATATATAACTTTTTAACCCATTTTGGGGGTGTCTCGTACTTTCTCTACTATTTCTACAAAATAATTTTTTTCTCATATTATTTGCGTTCTCATTTTTTTTCCTTTTCAGTGTCATTTCATCATGTCATTCATCTTTTATCTTTCACAAACTCTTTTATTTTTGCCTAGTCGTTTCAATTCATCACTTCACTTTCGCCGACTTCCCATGAGAATACTACAGTCTTACATTTTGTACGGTTTTGCTTCAGTTATGTTTCTTTGTTTTCTTTTTTCTGATATTTTCATTCGTTTGTAATTTAATTTTTGCTTTTCTATTTTAACACCACACTACTAATATATATATAAGTCGTTGTCGGTGCTGGTAGATCTTAGATTTACAAATAGGCTTAGTTAAATTTAGGGACTTATGAAGGATCCGCTGGGGAAATATGTATCTTCAAGAATGGATATAAGTGAGGACTCAACATGAAAGGCAAGCGATCTGGTGTATGCTTATCAATAATATGGACATATCTCACTAAAATTGTCACCAAAAACTAAGTAATGCTGCCACACCGCCAAACACCGAAATACATGACGACGTGTAGAAGGAGCAGAGGGAGCACCAGAATAGAACGGGGCATGACCACAACCATTTTGATAAGAGTGCAGAATGAGAAGAAGAAAGAATGAAAGTACTTATTAATGGTGATCGTTGCTAAATAAAGAGAAACTAAATGCACTAATTGAGCCTGAAGATAAAGTTTTATAAAACGCCTCGTCTGCAGCATGTGATAATAATCAGAACTGAAAGATGAAGAAAAATAGTTTGGCAAAGTTGCACAAACACTTAAGAAAGAATAACACGGATCTTGCAAAAGAACTCACGCGATATCAAAACTGAATTCGTACACTCCGACTGAAAACTTTTCATACGAACATTTTCCGGGAAATTTTCCGATGCGAATCACATTGGATTTTAGACGCAAATATTATTTAATTTAGTATCAAAATTTCTATTAGAGCAAGTTTAGAAATCCAGGTATATTCTCAACAAATAACAATCGAATATCTATACCGAATAGCAAAATGAAGCTTCAGGTAATTAATCGAATGTTAGATTAGCGATTCAACAATTTATACGTATTATCTATATATTTTTGTTAAATTTCCTTTACTTTGTTAGTAAGAAAATGACAAAAATGTTGTGAAAAATTTTATGTTAATTATGTCCATGTGTAACATGGTAGGGAAGCACGTAAGGTCCATGAGGGCCTTGAAAAACACAACCACTCTCAAGAGTGTTAGTGCCTAGTAACCAAATGAAGTGACAACTTAACCTTCAGATGTAAGACACCCACTACTGGATTTATGTTCCCCATTGAACGGCATATTTTCAACTAGCTGCAAATTGTTATAATTTTGCTTGCCTTGCTGAAGTCTCGTTTTTTGGAAGCACAAGAGCATGTCGTGGTCTCAGGACAACAAGACGTTTGAAGGTCCTCAGAGAGATTGGTTAAAAGGCTGCAACCACTACCATTAAAAAAAGTTTTTTCATATTATTTTCAATTTTAGATAATATACAGTGAAAACTTGTTAATACAGCTCGACTCGTATATTTTAGTTATTTTCATAGCGTTCTCTCTCACGATATTTTATTATGTTGCAATACCACTGATATTAATTCTATATTTATTTTACAGAAAATATCTGTGCTTTTTACAACTTAAAAGCAGGTGATATCCTGAGAGATTTTTTTGAAGAAACTGACATTGTAACGCTTGCTTCGTAATAAATTTTATAAACCAAATTAATTTTGCCTCATAATTTAAAAGTCTTATGTGAAAATGGAAAAAAAAATATGACGGATACAAAAATACTATACATGTAGTAAAGTTTTACGAGGTCTCTTAGACCTTCCTTTTCTTAGTTTAAAATCTATATACCATTCAAACTATTTTAGTTGATCGAAACGTGTGGAATTTGATTGGTGGTTTTTAAATACATTTTGATTATATCCATTCTTTATTTAATTTATTATGCAATTACACAAAAGACTATTGTAAAAAGTGTGTACATTTATCAACGAAATTGTACATTCGAAGGAATAGTTTGAAATGGGAACAAGACGAATCTAAATCAGCGCTCGAATGCCGTCGGTGTTTGAACAAAGGAGTAGTTATCAGCAAAGTAAAGTAGATTAAATATTAACACGCGGCTACGGGGGCTTCGGCACCTCCAAGGACACAATTACGGGAGCAATTCTTTTGTGAGCGGGGGCTTTGTGAAACGAGCCCCGAGGGTCACCCATTATTTGTAACAGTCTGTTACACACCGACAAAGACAATTCGTTAAATGTATGTAGTTTATTAAATAGAAAATTTGAGTTCGTTACGATTTACTTTAAGAAAATTTGACAAAACGAACCTTAATATTACGTGATGCTACTTTTAGAAACTACCTTTAGGAGTAACGAGAAGTTCTTTATCTAAATCGACCGCTGTATTGGCAATGGTGGAGATAATGAAAGTGATCTTTCAAGGGGCGCCCCATCGGTGGGCCTGGCTACAGCAGCAGGTAGAAGGATTAATGGTGTCTCAAGTAGCGGAAAGACATTATGCGTCGTTGGTAACTTTGACCCTGATAGGCACGTGGTAGCAACAACCACCGAAGAGGCTGCTAAAGCCCTTACCTCCAAATTATGGGAAAACCAGCGAGAAAACGCCCGAGGTAGGTTCAGTACTATGACGTCACTCGTGGTGAACGGGTTTAAAGATAAGTGCGACAAACTCCTTGTCGATGAAGCGATGGACTGATGAACCACTTCCGTGCTGTGGTGATGGTATCCAAACTATCCAAGGCGAAAGAGATTACCATAGTAAGCGACATGAACCAGCTGCCCTTTATCGATCGCCTGGATTATTTCTTTCAGCGGAATCAGGAACTGCCTTATTAGTATACAACCTGAAGATGGCAATTTGCAGCAGGGATGAGGAAGTGGTCGCACGAAACGTAATCATAAAAATTGGACATTGTTAGGGCGACGTTAAAATATATAAGTCTTACTTTTTTTACTTACACTGTAACATGCAAAAAGGTGTGCAAAAAAAAATCGGAAATATAGGTCGTAAATGGAAAACAAAAGCACGGACGTTAATGAATGTGGAATATCGATCCAAATAATTAAAAAAAAAAACAACGGCTGTAGCAGACGGAATCCTCATCAAGAATGTAATTGTGTCAAAGATAAATATTGGATAAAATTCATTTATTCAACATTGGAACTTTTAACAGAACTCTTATTTCTTGTCAACTTTTTTTCAAATCTATTTTATTTTGACTCTACTCTGTTTAACAAAGTGTCACACTTCTGGAGAAGAAGCAGGAAGAAACTCCACAACAATACACTTTTAATAGTTTAATAACATACATTTACATACATACACTTTATTAGATATAGCCCAAATCTAAATAATCAAGCAACATTCAACAAACATTATTGTCATTTACACATTTGTTTATTGAATGAATAGCCTTATCCGTCAATTTATTTTTAATTTATGTTTTGAATTTTGAAAATATTAATCTTTTGCGGAAATTTATTAAAAATTCTGATTAAGTCTTTTTCAAATTAATTAGAGACTTTTTGCAATCGAAACTTTGTTCTTCGTGGTGTCTTGTAAGTTTTTTGAATTTATTGCAATTATTGTATACGTAAAAAATATTATTAAAAATATTTTGTGATGCGTATGATCGTATTAATAATTATGAATTACACAGTATTAATACAAATATATATTCTATACACAGAGGCATGTATGTTTTATTTGTATGTTTGCTTGTATATGTGTATGTTTTGTCTATATGTACACGCTAGTACCCGTCATTTATACTACTACCATATTATGGTTGCCTGAAAGAAATTGCCTCATGTGATAAGACCGCCCATTACACTTATATCTTCACTATTACGCAATTATGTATATATCTTCTGTAGTGTATAATAAAGAATATTAATTTAATTTAATTAATTTACTATAACGTTACTTATTATTTCTGAAACTATTAACAGCAAATGTCTGATACATTCTACTTTTTAAAACTTTTACACCTATAAATAAATATCCTTTTTTTTGGCGCCAAAAAAAACATTTTCTTGCTTAGAAAACATATTATTAAATAGAGTTTAGTAATGTCATTAAAACATAAACTTAGGGCCTTTTTCCATTTATTTTCTACTTCGTAAAAGACGCAGAAAATTAAAGAAAAAAATCTAATTTATCGTCGCAAAGAAACTCCTCCGGGGTACGGAATATTGAGAAGACAATTAATATATTGGTTCTGACATTATTAACAAAAATCATTTGTGCCTTCATTTTAGTTTCTAAATAATTCTGTGTAAATAATAAAGTAAAAAATTCTTTTTTTTAAAATTCGTATTACTATATATTAAAATGAATTATTGTTTACAATCTTTGCCTACAGACTTGGTAGTACCAAAATTTATAGGCCTACTAGCTGATCCCGCAAACGTTGTTTTGCAAAAATAATTAAAGTTTTTAATTAACAAATGTAAGATAAGGGTTGATCGTAGAGGGGTGAAAATTTAGGTTTGTATGTATTTTTGTATGCTGTATCATAATAAAATAAAAACCAAAAAAATTGTCTAAAAAATTAAAAATAAAATTTAGGGGTGGACCACCTTTATCACTTAGGGGTATGGAAAATAGATAGTAGCCGATTCTCAGACATACTGAATACGCATGTAAAATTTGGTAAAAATCGGTCAAGCCGTTTCGGAGGAGTTCAAGTTCGAACACCGTGACACGAGAATTTTATATATTAGATAACATATTTCAGAGTAATCACTTTATATATGGTGATTGAAAATAGGTTTAAAAGTTTTAAAGCTTTTTTTTACTTACAACGAGACCCATACCTTCCAGTGGGTGCAGTAATTATTTAACCTATGCTTGAGTCATCTCTTTATACAGGGTGATTAAAACCATAGATAAATATTACTGTTTTTGTTTGATTTTGAAATAAAATAACACCTTTGTTAAACCATGTACACTAAATTATTACTTCATTAAACTTTACTGTATCGTATATTTCTATACACGACTACCCCAGGAAAATCTTGAGTTAAGTCGCTGATTTATAGGACATCAATTACGTAAAACATTCAATTACAGTATTTTAATTCTTTAACATGTCATAACAACTCTAACTTAAATGTGATATTAAAACATATATAACAAGGTTAGTAAAACCGTAAGCTTGAATCATTTTTAGCAGTTGCGAAACGTTTGTGAAAAGCCGATTGATACGTTCTAGGCCTATTGATACAGGGTGATTGAATAAACTATTAATGTATCTATATGAGCTAACACGTGCGCTCTGGTTAGCATTGGTGTATAAGAAATCGATAATTTAAATTTCGAACTAATATTTTTTTAACGACAAAAATTCTACAGATTGATTTCAAACAGATATAAATACTTTTTAGGCTTTTTTACTTATAAATTAGTTATGTATTTACTGTTATGGAATATATAAGTTTAAAACATAAGTAATCGATTAATTTGTTCTTGTGGAAAAATAAATCGGAGGCCATAGATACAAATACACTCAGTGGAATTAAAAATAAAATAACAATTACATTTGTCGAACGGACGTGAGAGCTGCAGCGGAAACAAGTGGCAGTATAGACTCGTTTAAACTGGGAGGGGAGTCCTAGTGGGGGTAGCGTGGGTGGAACTAAAAAAGGGGGGGAGTATCCAAATATTTGTTGCACCGCATCCGGGCTCCGACTTTAATCAACACATGTATTTATTGTCTTGATTGAAAAACGAGATCGTTTAATGGAAATGCACGAGGACGGGTCGCCGGTGTATTATTGCTCCGGCAATTCTGTTCATATTCAATTTATTCGCAGGACTTCAATTCTTATATATGATATCTCTCCGAGTTCGTGATGTTAGAATATAGCACGACTACTAGGTAAAATTTACTGTCGAATCTTTATCGAAATATTAAACATTGAAAGATGCGTGGTGTTTTCGAAGTATTATATGTGTATCTATTGTTTAAGGTATAGATGTCGGTGTCAATGAGGGCGTAGGGCAAACTACCTTGAATCAGACTGCCAGTCCAATTGGCCCTGTAAATCGAGGTTCAACACGCTTTTACATGTTAATGCAGATTTATTCGTTAAAACCAGAGTTCCCCAAACTTTTTTGTGTCGTAGACCCCTTGCCATGTTTTTCCGTGTTGTGTAGACCCCCTACTTACCTGATATTGATTTCCTGTAAATTTCTAACTGTAGTGAAGTTTAGTGTTAAAAACTTAAAGTAAAAACACATGTTAATTTATACATTTATTAATTGAATTTAAATTAAAACTACTCAAGGTAAAATTTTGTATCTGTTATGTAAAATATAAGTAACATTAAAAAACATAAAATAAACCATAAATAAAATAACATAAGCAATAAGTCAATATTTTTAGTAAGAAGGATGAACCTGATGCTATAATAATAAATTATCAACATTTGGCGACAATTTTGTAAGGGTTAATCTTAAATCTCCTCGGCTAATGATGTCCAGTCTGTGGACCCCCATTTTCATTTCATAGACCCCCAAATTTTTTTCGCTGACGTAGACCCCTTGCAGGTTGTCATAGATCTCTAGGGGTCGATATAGACCACTTTGGGAATTACTGGTTAAAACCATCGTGTGGGAGCATTACAACACCTTATTTAAAAAAAAAAAACTCTAAAACATCTCGTATAGAATACCGCAATCGCTGAAAACGAAGGTATTTGACCAATGTGTGTTACCTGTGATGTCATACGAATGCGAGTGGTCATTTACGATAAAGCCTCATAAAAAGGCACAAGATCACCCAAAGAGCAATGGAGTTGACTATGAAAGGAGATTTACTGGTAGAAAGAGTCAGAAATGAGAAGTATGCAGATGAAATTTGAATAGAAACAGCTTAACATAATTTTTATAAACAGTGTAAAATTTAAAGACAGAATTTCTTAAGTACTACACAAAGTTTTTACCTTACATGATGCATTACACGTGAACGTATATTACGGCTAATACGTTACGTTAACAACGTGAGCTTACACAATAAGATTGATTGTTCGGGAGGCGTAGACGCAAACAAATGAAGGACGAACATTAATTATCCTGCGGCGCTCCTGAGGCGAGGCGCTCGATATCCACCGTGAGCCGCAACCGCTGCTCTGAACGCGCCACAGTTGTAATTAACAAAGATTTAAGTAGTACGATAATGGAGAACTAAACCCTGAGTATTCTTCATTCAAACAACTCCAAGAATCTGCGATTTGTCTTCTATCCGTCAACTCCCTTCTTCCAACAACCATCTAACGTCGATCAACAATCTCCTATTTCTCATTTTTCTTATTTTACCCTGTATAACTATTTCACATCTCCCTTTTCTCATCGTCTAACTTCCATTTTCTATCTTTTATTTACCATGTTCTATGTCCTTTTTCTACTTCAACGACCATTTCCCGTCTCCCATCTTATATGTTATCCTATCTTCTTTGTTCTTTTATCTATCTCCCATGTATCTATTTCCACCTCCCATTTTTCATCTCTTTACACCTTCCACCTTTCATCTAGTATTTCCTACCTCGTATGTACCTCTTTAATTCCTATCTCTTTTATATAATTTCGTTTCACAAAAATACTATTTGTTTGTTTTAACACTTGCATTAACTTACATTACTGTTTCACAGTTAGCTTAATTACATTTACAATTTACATTTGATTTAACTATTATAAAATTACTACATATCAATATTTTTTTTTTCATTTTATTTTGTAGTGTATGTTATTTATTTTTAATTTTAACTATTAAGGTATTTTATTTAATAGGATGGCTATGACATAGGCCACATAATAAAGTCCGCCTTCGGCAACATTTTCTATGCATTTTTGTGGATATTTTGTCTCTGTATCTTTTTGTCCTTTCTGTCTTTTTTCTATTAGTTATGAAATGTAAACTCTCTTGTTGATAGGTAAAATCTCTACTACCCTCTATCTCCCATCTATCATATATGTGTATATATACACACACATATACATATATATATATATATATATATATATATAAAATATATATAGGTTTGTATGTATTTTTGTATGCTGTATCATAATAAAATAAAAACCAAAAAATTGTCTAAAAAATTAAATATAAAATTTTAGGGGTGGACCACCCTTATCACTTAGGGGTATGGAAAATAGATAGTAGCTGATTCTCAGACATACTGAATACGCATGTAAAATTTGGTAAAAATCGGTCAAGCCGTTTCGGAGGAGTTCAAGTTCGAACACCGTGACACGAGAATTTTATATATTAGATATATGTATTCATATATATATTTGTATGTATATATATATATATATATATATATATATATATATATCTCTATACATCTCTCTGTGCAATACGTACACCTTACTTGAATGCACAAAATCATATTAACACTTCACCATCCTAGCCTTTATGCTGTAAAAATAAGGCTTCTATCATCAGAAAATCATAACATCGCGTATCATTTTTAAAAGCACCAGAAATAAAAATAATTCACAGTTTATTCATAACTGTGACTGCGGGGTAAGTTAATATTAAAGTACATCCCGTAAATTATGAACGTAAAATGAAATCATACGGCAATAATGAGTTGGTGAATTAAAAATTAAATGAGAGCATTAGGAAAACGGCCGCGACGGAGTGCGTCTTAGATATATTTCCCGCGGGAGACACCTCGCAGCTTCATTACGAACTCGCCGACGAAACTGCCTTCGTTCATATTTTTAAATGGCTCCATTCTTTTTCATAATATTTATCTGCACATATTTTTAAATTATTTAACAAAAAGATTCATTTAATTCTCTTTGTTTTATATACTTTTTAATGGGCAACTTTTTTGGGATACTCTCTTGCTTACACATGGAAATTATTAACAATAAATTTTTTACGACTTAAATATTCAATGCAATCAGACGTTACCTTGCGGAAGTCCATCCTAAGTAAGAAAAAGACCAATATTACCTAGTACATGTTACTCTGTGTTTGGCACTAATCCGTGTAACATAACTCCTGAAGATGCCCCGTGGAAAGATAAAACACGTTGAGTGATTTGGCGGTGGCAGTTGTGTGATTCGCATTATTTGCCGCGTACGCATTTATCAGCGGGCTGTGCGGGAAGCGGGAAGTGGCTAAATATTGGTCCTTTTCTTAATTTTTACCACTCGTTTTTGTTATTTCCACGCTGTTCAATTGTCTTTCTTAGGATCTTCCATTCCTTTCCATACCTTGCTACCTTTCATAAATCGCTTCACTTCTTTTGCCTTCCCTCCAGAATTCTGTAACAATTCTTAAGGTAGTTTCATTTTGTTTCCGTCATTTTATTACCCTTTACTATTTAATGGAATCAGGCGTTACCTTGCGGAAGTCCATCCTAAGTAAGAAAAGGACCAATATGTGTTTGGCACTAATCGGTGTAACATAACTCTTGAAGATGCCCCGTGGAGGGGTGAAACACGTGTTGAGTGATTTGGCGGTGGCAGTTGTGTGATTCGCATTGTTTGCCGCTTACGCATTTATCAGCGGGCTGGCGGGCGGTTCACTTTGTTGCACGACTACCACTGCATGTGCGGAAGTGGCTAAGTATTGGTCCTTTTCTAAAGTTTTACGACTTGTTTTTGTTATTTTCACGCTACTCATTTGTCTTTCTTAAGATCTTTCATTCATTTGTCTGTTGTCCTTCTCATTATCTTCCATTCCTTGTTACCTTTCATACATCGCTTCACTTCTTTTGCCTTCCCTCCAGAATACTGTAACAATTCTAACGTTAGTTTCATTTTGTTTCCGTTATTTTATTACCCTTTATTATTATACATTTCTACATCACAATTTTTAATTCCTTTTTTCACACTTATATTTATCTCTCTTTTATTGACGTCTTCTTCCTTTTTATTACTGTTCTGATTATCCTCCTACAGTATTCCATAAAGTTCTGGCATACTCCCTATTGTTTAACTAACGAAGCGATGCTACTTTCCTATATTCTTTGTTTTATAATGTATGGTATCTGTTTTCTTTATCCGGATTAATAGAAGCGATTCCAGGAAAAGTGCGTAAAATCTCATTGAAAAGATTTTAATTACCATTTTTAAATTTATTTATTTATCTATTAATTATGTTTTTTTTAATATACAAGAAAAGAAAGTGAAACAGTCAGTGAGTAGTGCAAGCCGCGGTCCTTAAAAATTACAAATAAAATTTTAATTAAACTTGTAAAAATTATTGTTCCAAAAGTCTTCCAAGCGTTCTTATTGTAAATCTATGAACAATGTGTACGTCCAGATTGATGTTCTGCTGCTGAAATTATGATGATATCAAAATAAGGATATAAGAAGAGCTCAATTTGTTAGAAGGCAATATAAAATAGAGATTTGTATCACAACAAACTCAGTTGGTTTTGTTTTATAATCTCTGAACCGAACATATTAACATTTCTAGTTACTGCTCGAAATATTCCTTATTGTGGTAGTAAAGCTTCTTGTTGTTTGTAGGTTTAAGGTTCTAAATCTTTCTTCCAAGAAAGCTCTGATTCTATCTCAATAGACGTGATATGTCGAGATCACAGAGAGAGAGAGAGAGTTGCCAAGCTACGCTGGTTCAGGCTCTTCTCTAGTACCTTTTGAAATATTAGCTTTTCGCCACACAGCTTATAACAAAATCTTTCAATTCCTAAAACTAAAAACTATGAAAGTAATATTCAACCATTAAAACAATATAAAACTTTTAGCCAATGAAAAGACGAGAAGTTTTATAGTGCGCTCTCTTTCGCACGGCGTAAATATGGCGCGCACTGTCGTGGGATTCCCCTGTTCGATGCGCCGCTGACAATGACGTAATGCAACTCCTACAGTAGCTATTCGTATCATCACCGTATTTATAATTTTTTTTTATTTTCACCTTTGAAATTGCGGCTTTTCGCCACATCCTGTACATAGCCTCTTACAAGAGACGTTAGCCTTTACGAGGTATGTTATTAAATAAGGGAATGCAGAGCACTTCCGCCACTTCCTGCGGAGGCGGTGCCCTCTAAATCACTCGGAGGGACACTCGAGCGCGCCTGCAGCTCGCGGCATCTCCTGCACTGGCGGCTGAGTTGATTTATATCAGTTGTTTATAGTTTCTGGCGCGGACGTTACTGACGCTCGTGTACACGTGGAGTCGTATCAAGGAGTTTTTAAACAAGGGCTTTATTTTTAAAATCTAATTAAAATATTATTTTTTATGATATTCAATTCAATTTTTATTGTATTGTAAATAATTGTGGTGAAAAAACTATAGATAGAAACCTATTTTGAAGGTTAATTCTCTCGTTCGAATTTTAAATGGAAAGGCAGTCGGATTTTAATGTGGACAATGGAACATTCGCTGCTATTATTCTTGAATACATTATTATTATAAATATTCCATTTAATATATACTAAATATGGTAACTGCATTTTACTTTCGTCACCGAATATTAATGCAGAAATGTGTACACGATTGGTTTTGGCTCTCTCGCTAGCTGGACTCTCCTTTGCTCATGTTTCTCCACGACAAACAGTCGTGGTAGTCCATCTTCCGTTGGCTCCTAGCTGGCGAGATGGACAAGCCAAGGCCAATACCAGCCAAGACATAGTGATCAGTCCTCAGACTGTCGATGATTCTTCTACATGTACGCCCTCCCAGAGGAAAAACGTTTCCGGGCCGATATCCGAGGTCTCCCAGATAGAGGTCTTCGACGTCATCGAAGACCTCAAACATTCCGGTCTTCCAATCCTAGACGCAAAAGGCCATATCCTCTTTACGAACAAAGAAGCTAATGCCACTCATAATGATAATGTTAGAACTCTCTCAACCACAGTGCAGTCCTCGCTCTACAGTCACAACACTATACACCTGCACAGGTACAGTCTCTCTTCGTGCAAATGTCTTCGTTGTACCTGGT
Organism: Battus philenor; assembly: GCF_028537555.1. Lineage (NCBI taxonomy): Eukaryota > Metazoa > Arthropoda > Insecta > Lepidoptera > Papilionidae > Battus > Battus philenor. Next base: position 425,277 of record NW_027181689.1, read on the forward strand.
AAAGAGTTTTGTGTCTTATTAAAAGACGGTTGTAACACTTTATCAATTTATTTAACACACGAACAAATTTTTATTAGCGCTTGAGTGCGAGCAAAAAGGACGTGCATTCCTCGTAGGACTCTGGGGCGAAATGTGCTCCGCGACCGAGTGAAAGCGGGCAATAGAACAAAGGCGCAAAAGAAACAAAAGAAACAAAAGTAACAAAAGGTCTGCGCCCGCGTCACCGGTGCGTGCATGTGCTCGCTGCACTAATTCGGCACACTAAGTTCGCCCGTCGGCTACGCTCGCCCACAAAATCTTACAACTATTATTCATTCAGACATCACGTCAGTGTATATACGACTCCCATACTGGAATACAACACGCCAGCTTATAATATTTAGCTCACGCACCTCCTGTTTACGGAATCTTAATTTCGATGAAGCTGCACAAAGCCTTAACGTCAGCATAACTTTAAAAGACATCAAATAATATTTAGTTTGTTCTTTGAACTTGCGTTTTACTTTTAACTCCAAGAGGCAAGAGGTCTCCTAAAATTATATTGTCCTGACTCGCTATATTGTAATTATCTTTTTTTACGACAAATGTTTAATATACAAAGCACGAATTACAGAACCCTCTAAACAATAAACACGGAACCCTGGGATCAAAACCATGCGTGACCTTGAAGTTATTTATAATTATTTGAGTTCTCGGAAATTCTTACCGAGTGCTATCTCGAACTTACTAGAACCTTATCCGTAGTATAAATACATGTACTCCATATAACGACAGTTCAGTGATGTTTTTCGAGTTATTAGATTAAGATCTACGATCAGTGATACAAAGTGACTATTTGACAAGTTATTTGGACAGTGATTTCTTGAGCGATTCGGAACCGTGGTTTCGACTAAGGGAAAGTATACTTTATGATAAAGTGGTGACCATCTGATTTGTGAATAAAAAACTCCTTGTGAACCAGTCGTGTTTCATTTCAAGTCAGAACCCACATATTATTTTGATTTAATCCTTAATTTGTTTAAAAAAGGAGTGATTTATTTTTCGATTTAGCTTTCTTTTCTCCAAAAGAACCTACATGAAATATTAAAAAAAAAACATCCGAATTTTTTTTGTGAACTAACTTAGCAGCATATTTCTCGATTTAATTTACTTTATATACATCAGCGTCACCGCATTGTAAAATCGATTAATTATTTAAAATCGATTATCGTATAATAGATTCATTTTTAAAACACATGGTTTTTAAAAAGTTATAATTGAATGTGGATAGAAATAAATGAGTGTAAATATTGACGGCCGGTACAAAGGCAACGTACGGTACGCTTGAAACGCCGGAGAATCTAGACTTCACCGAACGCAGCTTTGGCTCGCCGCGAGTGCTGACGCGAACGCATCCGAGCTAATCTCCGTGGTCGGTTCTCCCTTTCGCACAACTACCCGTCACTGTCGCACGCGAGCGCTGATTGGCTCTTTTGTGCAAGCGCAGGTAAAAGTAAATTCTAGTGTAGGATTTTTAATTTAGAACCACATAATTAGGGCTACATAATTTGGCCAAAAATTGTTGTTATGCTATTGCTGGCTTATTTCGTTTCTGTGAAATTCGACATCTACAGATAATATAACACCTTTTAATTTTTTGGAGATTTTTCTAATGTCATATGAAGAAAAGGAAAATCTCGTAAGAGCGAGTAAGATATTCGCGGGAAAAATGTCCTATAAGTTCCCAGTCTTGGGTTTTACTGGCTACTTCTGTACTTAATGAATGTACTCACGGTGACTTCTTATTTTCATAACCTATTTTAAAGAATCGATTACAAACTAAGCCCAATATACTCGAAATAAAACTGTAAAAGCTATTGCGGCGAAGTTGGCATACATGAATGATATCGTATTGAAACCTTACGGTTGACGGTTTATATCATATTTCGTACGAATAACATTATGAAGAACATTACTCTCAATAAATACATTTAAAAAACTTTTAAGTTAAACGGTTTTTTGATACCCATATTGTGGTGGTTGTGGAAAAATATGTACCTAGTCCGCCATATTGGAACGGTGTCAATCTTGAATTTTAAATTTTGACATAATCATCGTGTTTTACTAGTGTAGCCCTTTCATTTGATACCCATATTGAGGGTGTTAAGGAAAAATACGTAATCCGCCATTTTGTATCGGCGGCCATCTTAGATTTATAATGTTATTGATTTTATTATATTGTATTGTCATCTAAATTAAATGTGTGTACCGAATTTCAGATCAATCTGACAACGGGAAGGTGCTTAAATTTCAATTACTAATTTTGATCCAAATAAATTCCGTACGGGTCGAACTAAATAAAACCGTTTAAAAACGTTTTGTTTTAACTGTAATAACTCGGATAATTTCCAGAATATATAAACAGAAATTAAATACATAGATGCAGAAAAAAATAGCTTTGATTTGGTATATAAATAACCCTTGTAGGTTGAATATAATGAAAGTTGTTAAAATTTGGTTTTTTGTTTCTCTCCTGTAAAATTAAATTTCTGCGAATACGTGTTTATTCGTTATCATCGGGTGCGAGGTTTTAATAATGATTTGTTTCGAAACGTAACAAAGTAATGAAACCGCATTTCGGGTTATTCCAATAATTAAGATCCTTCTGCACGTTGTTACTCTCTTTATCGAATATAAGGTTCTACGAAGCTGCGTTGTAAGTAAGCAATTAACATTTTATTAACAAATTCACCTTAGTTTTTGTTCACAGTATTATATCAAGAGAAGAATACTAGAACTCAATTTGATATAAATTGGAACCAAATTAAGCTCTCTTGTAATAACATCCTACAACTTAAAGCTGTAGAGTTGAAGGCTTTAACAGCATACTCAGACGTTTGTATCATTTATATATAAAATAGTAATCATATCAAAGCTTCACTTAAAATTCTAGATATTCTTATAGGATATTTCATGAGTTTATATCAAAGTTTTGGTATGTTTTTAAATTTATTTTTATTAAATTAATAATAAATTAATAATGAAATAGTTTTTATTTATTATTATTTTATATTTATAATATGTCTTAAACCTTATTTATTACAAGTTTATCTAATATATAAAATTCTCCTGTCACGGTGTTCGAACTTGAATTCCTCCGAAACGGCTTGACCGATTTTTACCAAATTTTACATGCGTATTCAGTATGTCTGAGAATCGGCTACTATCTATTTTCCATACCCCTTAGTGATAAGGGTGGTCCACCCCTAAATTTTATTTTTAATTTTTTAGACAATTTTTTTGGTTTTTATTTTATTATGATACAGCATACAAAAATACGTACAAACCTAAATTTTCACCCCTCTACGATCAACCCTTATCTTACATTTGTTAATTAAAAACTTTAATTTTTTTGTTGCAAAACAACGTTTGCGGGATCAGCTAGTATCTTATATACGTATGTATGTCTATGTATGTTTATGTTTGTTTGTTTGTCAATATGTATTTTTTGTACACGTAAACTACCCATTATTAGTACTTTTACCTTTTCCATACTAGAGTCTGTAAGATATTGCCTTGTGTGATAAGATCGCCCATTTTACTGTTCTATATTATTGTTAAACTTATTAAATGTATCCTAACGTGTACAATAAAGAATATTAAATAAATAAATGATAAAAGAGACTTTCACGAGAAGGCACAGGGTCACTGAGAGAGCAATGAAGAGGGCTGTGCTCGGAGTTTCGATGCGAGATCGAATCAGAAATGGGATCCGCAGAAAAACCAAGATTACCGACGTATTTATAATTGCTCATCTGAAGTGACAGTGGGCAGTGCAGCGATGGGCGTTAGAGCCGAAAGGTTCTACGACCACGAGCAGGTAGACGTAGCGTAGCTAGGCTCTCCTTTAGGTGGTCGCCTTAGTTTGGGGGAGGCCTATGCCTGGCTGTGGGCGTTTTTCGGCTGAAAAGAAGAAGATGTTAGATGCTGATATCATGGGGCTATTTATATTATAGGCACTACATTAACCCTTAAATGCATAATGATGTAAAACTGCAACATACCACTTAAACGTAAAATGAGTACTACACTTAAGAATAAATGCATATATCTGCAACATAAGTTTTTTTTTTAAAAAAAAAGTAAGTATAAAAAATATTATATACATTTTTTTCTATTTTTTCCAGCATTGTAGTGTACTTATCTGCAAGATATTTTTTTTAATAGTATAAATAAAAGTCGTGCATTTAAGGGTTAAGTCATTGTCAGCGGCAAATTATAAAGGGGAATCCCACAGATATATAATTATTTATATACATCGGGCAAAATAGAGCTCTCTACAATACTTCTAGACTTGTGATTGGCTGTCGATTTTTATAGTTTCAAATCTGCATAAATATGGGCGATGCTCGAATGAAGAAACTCACTTTCATTTCAGACTTTGTGTTGTTATTGCCTCCAAGAAGTATCGGCCCTAGAAAAAATTCCACATGACCCCGACGTGATCAAATATGTATATTTTTTATGAAGCAAAACTAAAAGCAAAAAGAAATAAATTACTAGAGTAGTATTATCCATTAATCCCGCATTACTCACGTGCTCATATAAAAGCCGATGAAAGTAATAAAAAGAGGATTTTCCAATTCACCGGCGCCGCTTTTGCATTTTTAATCAATTCGCGACTGTTTCAATTAAAACGCGCTTCCTGTGAACAGATGTATGCGAGGTCCGCTCCATGTTCAGTACTCGTGCACTTAAAATGTACTAAACTAACAAATAAACAAAATTACTCATAACCTTCTGTAGGCTTTATAGGCGTGATATTGAGCCTGAAGAACTACAAGCTTTCAACCGGACAAATGGCGTATTTAGTGTAGTAGACAAACTTTCTAGAATGATATTTTTTTCCATATTCAAAATATCTTTTTTCAAGAAGGCATATTAATACACAAATAATTAAGGAATATTTTAATACTATATATAGATCAGTATTCAGGTTGTATATTCAGAAGATTTTTCACAAAAACCAAAGGGCGACAAGCCCACATTGTAAATAAACTATACATTCACCAGTTCCTTTAATACTTTTAACCCGGGAAATTTGTTTTAGTAGTAGTAGTTTCAGCCCATAGACATTGCAAGGCATGTGCCTCTTCCGAAGAAACCTATGAGGAATATACCATAATGGCTTCTCTTGGCAGAAGGTTTGGCGATCGCTGTGGGGTATTATGTTACGGAAACTTTTTTCGAACAGTGTGAATACTTTACAATTATTACATAAATCGTTAATAATATAAGTCGCAAGTTTCAGACCTTATCGCTGCTCTATCACTGCTCAAGTTTATTTTACACGCAATAATTTATTAATACCGCAACTTATTCACAACAGCTTCTAATTTTACTAGTGCCTTGTATTTAACCAAGAAAATTTGACTTTCAAAACTGCGAGCAAGGAGGTTTCGCGCTTTGGTTTGCGTAACAACATTCGCGTACGAAATAAAAAAAAAACTTTACTTAACTCCATTCGGCTCGGAACGAAGTTGTGCTCATTACCAAGTCACAACAGTCGTGAGACTTTAAAAGCAAAGAATCACAACACTATTTTCTTTTGACGCTTTAAAACAATGGCCGACAAAGACGGAGAAAATAATATTTTCATTGCAATAATTTTCGAACTTATCAGAGGGTGAAAAAACTTTGTGGGGGGGAAATGAAGTAGGGTGGGGAGCGGGAGCACGGCGCCGTCAACTGAAAACTAACTGAGAAAAAGTGCCGGAAATAACAGAGATAACGACTGATTTAATTCCATCACTTCTCTATATTTTTCTACAAGGTTTCTATAAAGTTTTTCGACTTAAACTTTATTTTAATTTTAGGTAAACTTATATGCTAATAATAAATAGTAAAAATTATATTAATATTCAAAGTTAAGTAGGCTATATGTTTTATGATAGTAGGCCCCTCCATATTATTCTTATTTTCCAAGTCATACTCATCACGATATCTTTGAAACCATAACGCGTAGAGTTTTAAAATTTGGTAGAAATATACCTTTTAATAAGTAGATATCAGCTAAGAAACAAATCAAATCGAATAAGCGGAATAAAATACGATAGGACAACAAAGACCAACCGTAACAAAGGACTATTATTTTAATAAATATTTCAAAAATTAAAAATATTTTGCTAGAGTTTTGTTACATCGAAATTCCATGTAACCGTATGTCCATATGAGCTTTAAATGGAGCGAATCAGGATATCTCTACAAATATATCAATAAAACTCACAGAACACAAAAATTACATTTATTTTTCCAAATATGCTTAGAGAGAATTGAATTATAATATGTGTGGTCTGTGATATTATTTGATATATAAAACTAGGCACACGGGATAAAGTACCTTAACACTTTGTGAGGGAGTTATTTGTATCCTGACTCCGAAATCCTCTTCTCAAGGCGACATCTCTTGCCGGAGGTAACATTGAGTCTGCATATCTTGATCTTCGACGCTGCATCTCTGAACAGTGCTCGGATGCTACTCTTGTCGTAACACGCCCTGAAGTTTAATTTTCAGTCTCCTTGGATTTTTGCCTACGTTACACATTTGTATCATTATAAAAAAGATAACATTATATATGGCAACAGTAATAGACAAACATCTGTTGAAAATTATCGTATACAGACAGGCTATATTGTCAGAAGTTATTGCCTGTCTCTGTCGTTAACAATTTATGTAAAATGTTTCAGAGCAATCGCGTTATTTATTTATTAAATTTGAAATAAATAGAACTAACGACACGCTCGATAAACACTGATTGATTTTAACATAAATCTGCAACACACGAACTTTCAAACGCGCGAATTTCACAGCGAACTGTCAAATACGTTAAATTTTAATAGCCGTTACATTTTTAGATTTTTCCGGTTAATATTTTTTAAATTTAGGTCCATAAAAACATACAAACTCTGATATGTTTAATGTAAATGTCAAAAATAAATTAACGAATTTTATTCACCCAAGACTTAAGTCCATCAAGTAAATAATTTTCACGAGGAATGCGCTTATGTTATAGGTTTCCTCATAATGTTCACAAAGATTCTATTTAAGAAAAATATCAAAGAAAGTATGTTAAACATTACTACACTGTACATGACTTCATAGAATATAGCACAATATAGGAATGTTATATATATATATATATATATATATATATATAGATATATATATATATATATATATATATATATATATAGGTAAGTAAGGTTTCAAATTTGCTAGTGATAAAGTTTGCAATATCACGAAGCAAATTTAAACCATTTTCTCTGTGAATAGATAGTAAAAGGCAAAAGTCACAAAAAATCCGCAGGCATTCAATGTCAAAAGGCCACGAATTCAATTCGCGTCCTGATGAGCTTAAAGTCTCTAACCAGCGGGAAAGGCAGCAACAGTGAGCGCGGTAGTTTGTCGAAAGTGCAAAGCGAATAAAAAAAGCTCTTTGAAATAGAGAAAGCTCCACTAATTGCGCGAACTTCATTAAAATTGTCGATTCGTGGCGCCTTTCAGCGTCCCTGAAAAGGATTTATTCTTTCAGAGTGACACAATTCCCTTGCTAACGAGCGACGCCACCTGTCCTAGGAGGCCCCTTTCCTCTCCTTACAACTTTTATGAACTTTTCAAAAGATATTTTTTTTCCTTAGCCCGTCCTTCGGGACATTTTTGCGATCTTTTTTTTTACGTAACGATATTTCTCATCATTACCGCGGCGCTTCAGTTATTCGAAAAACTTAAAGAGGATAATTTCCGTTTAAAAAAGTAAAATTCACTAGTTAAAGATAACTCGAAAACGGGAATACGATTTTGCGATGGAATTTAAAATATCATTAAATTTTCTAACATCAATGTTTAAATTATAAAAATAATATTTAAATAAATTACGTAATTCTAATTGAAAGAACGTTTTTCAAAAATTCCCAGTTCAATAATACATACAAGATGCCTATTTATAATACTTATTAAAATTTAAACTAAATTACCAAATGGCAATGTTACGAATGGCTAGCACCTTCTGTCCGTCTCGCGTTGCGATATTCGCCGAAATGACCAAATGGCGGTCTCTACCACCAGCGCGCAGGCCTGAGTAGATATAAGTAGAGTCCCGGGTACAGTGTTCACGCGCTCTCTCTCTCTCTCTATCTATCTCTCTTTCTTTCTTTCTCACTCTCTCTCTCTCTGACACGGTACCTCGTAACATAGCAGAGTTGTTCCACCCTCCCTCATCCGAGCAATGCAGCCTAACGCAACCTAGAACTCCTCAGTGACATCGACCTCTCAGCGGTCCAGGAATTCATTCAGGCCTGCTCCAATACCTTTGAGTCTCTCTTTTTACCTTAAACTACTCCAAGACCCTCAAGAGGCGACCTAAATACTTCCTCAATCATATGGTTCCCATGACCCAAACAACACAATAGTTTCTTTGCTGTATTGTCCTGCGAGTTTCTTTTGAGAGCTTATTCCACATATCACGGTACAGTTCATTTAGTGAACTGTACCGTATATATTAAAATTTTATTTTATATTAAAATTTCAAGCCCCATCCAGACGCATATCTTAAATTACTAATTAATTTTTCATATAATTATTATGTTTGATAAAATCATTTCTATTTTGTTAATAAAAATTTAAATATGTAAATAGATGGTAAATACTTATAATGATTTATATGAGTAAGTAAAATAAAGATCCTTTCGTCGTTACAATAACTTCGATAAAACTATTTTATCAGCGAATCCTTGCGCGAAGTTTACGGCGAACGCTTCTTATCTGCATACACAAGAGTAACCATTATCCTGCAGATTTTATTAACGCAATAAAGTCCTCGATAAAATTATTTTTGACGATCATAACACTCGACTCGAAACTCCCGGGAGGTATTCCAGTATGATACAGTTCCATCCATTTAAACGACCTGAATATAAACTTGTATTTCTCTATGTTTATATAATTTTAATAGGATAAAATATGGCCGCAGGGTCCTAAACTTTTAACTGGAGACTAAAGAACTACAAGCGGAGCGTAGGTAGTTTGTTTTTAAACCCTTTTACTAGTTCACTCGGACCCTAAAATGACCCACATTTCCATTTTTGTATTTATTTACATTTAATTGTAGAACATAGATAATAACTAAAAAAAGAAACAATTTATACAGAGGTACAAGAGACGGTCTTATAACACGAGGCGATCTCTACCATACAACCTTTGGATAAAGATGAGAGACATGAAGAAAGGTCATTCCACATAAACTAAACTCCGTAAAGCCTCCGGTCCATCGGAGCATTCAGCGTAACTCGCTGCTCTTAAAGCTGATCTAAATAAATTCCTCTCGTCCTTTCAACGCTATGAAACTAACCTCACACATGGCCCTCGTTGTGGGCGATGGACCACATCACGTGATATCCGAGTGGTCCTCGCTTCCTGCACCACAGTAACAACACAGTACCTACACGGGTATAGTCCCTCTTCGTGCAAAGATCAGCGTTATAACTCACGGACCTCTGTTTTCGCGAACTCTGATGAAGCTGTACGAAGCCAAAATTGCCAACAGCAAAAACTTCAACAGAAACAATGTAGTTTTGTAGAGCGCAGTAAACTATGCATACTATTGTTCGCTACAAGGATAACATATTAGTGACCTCAAAATAATACAGTCAGAGTTTATAATGGGTTATTCCCGCATTCTTCTCACGACATATACTAATGGTAATTATATATGATCGTTATTGGATAATAATATAAATAAATAAAGTCATGTTCAGATCATGTTCGTATATAAAAATGTAACTAAACATAATAAACGAAGCGATAGCAGGTGTGGGTACTCCGTCAGATAGTAAACATACAGGCTAGAGATCGTAAATTGAGTTTCAATTTGAAGGGATAATACCGCAGTGGGTATAAAATACAGACGCACCCCCCCCCCGGACACCCCCTACCCCCCGGTCCGACCCATCCCCTCCACTAGTACTGTTCAATGAAACGTAAAAATCAAATTTGCCGCGAGAGCTCACGGCAGCAGTAAAAGTACCCAGGATCCCGATAAAAACGTCATATAAACGTAAGCTGTAATATATGATTTTGGAACTTGGTCGTTTTGCTATAAATGAGACGTCGACTTATGAATAGTACCGCCGTCCTTCACCATCTTATGTCGCAGACGGAATAATGTTACCTTCAAAAAAATATATCTATATGTAAAAAGTATTATTATTGAAAAATTTGAAGTGTGTTCAAATGCGTTAGTTATGTATGTACACCAGCAGTAGACATTAAAAGTTTTCGTATTAACAATGGTTCTATAATGTGTTCCTTCGTCGATGCCTGTTGTAATCGGAAGGTTCGAAAGATAGATGCGGCGTATTGGCCACACACTAGATGTACCGACATAGTTAAAGTTGTTATCTTTAGGAAAAGCCTATCCTTTGCAGCGCCCGTCTAGCTAACGTGACGATAATATAGCATTCTGTGATAGTGTTCCGTGTGGAACAGTTATGCACTACTTCATACATAGGAAAAGCCTATCCTTAGCAGCGCCTGTCTAGCTAACATGACGATGATACAGCATCCTGTGATAGTGTTCCGTATGGAACAGTTATGCACTACTTCATACAACAATGTTTCACTTAATTTACGATATAAAACCTCTACCTTCTAAAGTTCACCACATTCTAAAAGTGTTTTGAAGATGATTAGGGCCATTATTTACAATAGGTGCTGCGCCCAATGGATTATTGAATCATTTTATTTCACTAATAAGACTCATATTAATTGGTGCTAAAATGATCTTATAAATAATAAATATTTCATTTTCATAAAATTTATATTTGGTACAGGTTCTAATATTTAGTTTTATCTTTTTAATTGTAAGTTTAGTTTCACCAGACTCTCTGCTTCACATATTGCATTGCCACATTCCGAAGATAATCAGCTACATACTAATATATCACCAGGTGGGAAACCACCGATATATTAAAAAGCTTCGGCGGAGGATCCACGAAGTGTTGACGCTCAAGGACCCCACAAGGAGGCCTAGTCTTTTTTTTATAATAAGTATTGATGTTGCACAGACATTAGCGTCCGTGCTTTTGTTTTACAGTCTTTAAGTAAAAAGTTAGTCTCTTAATCTATTTTAACGTAGCCCTAACAATGTCAAATTTTTAAAATTACATTTCGTGCGACCACTTCCTCATATCTACTCTATATATATATATATATATATTTATATATAATACCCACCGGCCAAGCCCGGGTTCAGCCTTTCTGGACGCCCTAGTATACTAAGTAGTCCTCTCTTGGCGACCTATCAGCCTAGTAACTCCATGGAATGTCTACCGTAGCAATCTAAGAGCTCAGCGTCCTCCCAATCAGGTAAAATAATAGAATGTACAGCCCAAATCGAGGCTGCCCCGAAAGCCTTCGTGTTTTGTAACTTTAAAAGAGGTTAGGCTAAGAACTCTCCCCGCCCTTTCACTTCAAACCAGCAGAATCTGCAAATGCAGTTTAGGCAGCAGCGATAGTCAGCAATTATTTTAATCTACCTTGGCGCTTTAACAATGTACAATTTTTAAGATTACATTTCATGCGACTACCTCGTCGTACCTACACCATATCTACTTCTTTTAAAGGTGTTACAAGAGGTACTGCCTTTTAACATAACGTGACCTTGTTTTAGGCTGTATCTTGTCGATACAACCGACACAAGGGCGTGCGACAGGGCCGAACCTCAGCTTGTATCACTACCACTTGGATTGATTTTGTATCTCTCTTAAAAACGCACTAAATAACAAAATTCATCGGATTATGTCACAGTCAAAAAACCTAAGGGCTTGATATCTAACCACGCAAGTCAATAAAACAACACGAGCATAACTAGTAACGTGTAATCAGCGTCAAAACGCGAGCCAAACAAATTGATATCGGAGCACACAATTCGGCGCGGTACGAAATCGATTTGCTCGCGCGGCGGCTAAACAACTCATTTATTGCATCATTGTGTATTCATCTACACACTTACATACGTTATATTTTGCATCGATTCATTCTATGTTCTTAATTATTATTTTTATTTATTAATTAACTGTTTCCTCCAACTCCCTCCCAACGTCCTCTTTTACCTCCGTAACATTCCCTTTTTTGTTTAATGGAATCAGGCGTTATTTTGCGTATGTCCATCCTAAGTAAGAAAAGGACTAATATTTAGCCACTTCCGCAGATGCAGTCGTAGCTGTGCAACAAAGTGCACCGCCTGCCAGCCCGCTGATAAAAGCAAACAAAATCTTGTATAAATTCATACAAAAGTGTAAAGGATTTAAGTTTGTTATGTGCTCCTACAGAGTGCGTTTAGTATGTTTTCTTTGGACCAGACTGTCCCTGCTGCTCAAGCTGCATTTTAAAACTTCTTTTAAAGTTACAAAGCTCAAGGGCTACTGGTGGAGCCTTAGCTTGGATCGATACATATCTCTTTCACCTCATCGGGAGGCCGCTGAGTTCTGAGATTGCTACAGTAGACATTCCATGGAGTGACTGAGTTATGGGGCCACCAAAAGAGGATTACACCAATACCTCACTTTGCGTCGTGGTTACGTTCCAAAAAAACACGATGGCAGTTGAAACGCCGCAAAGTATATTAAGATTTTCTGTAGCAAACCAAGGAAAATTGAACAAAATAAACGTTTAAAAAAAACAAAAATAATATAACTATGCTAATCAATAAATTTGAAAATTTTTTACCTTTTTTGTAACCAGACACAACACGAAAAAATGTATATAAATTCATTATTCTCTTTTTAAAAAAAGCACAACACACTACGTAATTGAAACTAAAGTCTAAAATTAGCAAAACAAAGTGAAAATAAAACTGCATTCAAATTATGTTGTTTTTAGTTAAGAAGGGAATCCCCGAGTTTTGATGGCATGGCGCAATTAGAAACACAAGTGTTAAAAAAAATTAAAGACTCGAACCCAAAACAACGCAACCTCGAAAATCTAACAACGCACAGTGAAAATTAGTACTAATTAAGCAGCGACGTAACTTCGAAATAAGCGCAAAATGAAACGACACAAAGCGAGGTATTGGTTTATTTGTAGCGACATGAACCTCCAGACCGCTGTCCCTTGAACAAGGGATAGGTAATCTATGTGGTGTGTATTAAAGAGACCGTTTTTACTTATGATTGATCCAGTGTGTTAGACCTGTCAGCGTCTGAAATCAAATAAGCGTTCAAATTTCAAATCGAAAGAACCAAAATAAATTTTGTACTATAAAAGTCGCTGAGCTTTTGACTTTCTCATACATAACGTATTGCAGCGCTGAAAGCTGTTTCGTGTTTTGTTAAGTCGTTGCTTAACCACCCCTATCACAGATTGCTTACACGTTATACGTACAATTCGTATTTATATATGATAGAAATTAATTTTGAAATGTCTTCAATTATTGCCACATAATAAATTCTAGAACTAAATAGTTTAAAAACATTTTAATAGATGGCGTTGTACATATATTATAATATGCACTTCAATAGAAAATCCACCGGCTAAATACTTAATGTTTATAATAAGTGGAACCACATCTTAAAAAAACAGTGTTTTTGCATGCAAATGCGCAATTAATTCAATGTGAAAAGGAGCAAGACGTGAATTTATAACGTAAATTCGAATTGGCTGGTGAACGCAACCGACACAATGAAAGTGCGTCGGTGCGTGAGATGTCACCTAGCTAGTGAACGCGACCGAGGCCAGGGTCCTTTACCCGGGCAACGGCTATAAACTCTACTGTGGCTGGTGCGCGGGCGCATTGGAATGTTTGTTATAAAAACAAAAATCCGCTGAACCAATAGCACGCTCCAACGACCTCGCGCCATTTGAGATATACTGTTCCCCGCCAAGGGTTGAACAATTTTTTGCTGTATTGCAATTAATGAGACGTTTCTCGTGTTTATATTTTTTTGGTTAAAATAAGACTTATGGGACGTTAACTTGCAACGTTGCAATAATACCCGCTGATTCCGATACAAGAGCGTCTGATAGGTCCAAGAGTACTAAATGTAAATGTCCCATGTAGAACATCTCGCCTTTACACAAAACAATTATATTTACATTCGTATACTTGCAAGTTTTAATATGTAGATATTTTTGTAACAAATTTGTTCTGAGATGGTAGAAAGTTACACCTTAACTTTCGTAAACAAAATTGTCATTCCACAATTTTTAACAAGAATAGAAAACAATTAAAATCTTATCGGAAAAATATGAAACTGGTTAGTAAAACTAATTAATTTATTAATAAAATTAAATAGGCATCAACGAATGAGGTCACTTGTGGTTTGTGGTTATTTAACCACTTTATATTGGAAGTTTATTTTGGTCAGCATAGTGGAATATATGATACTCTTAAAAAGTTAACAAATCCTTCATGGGCATGGGTGTACTCATTTATAATAAAGTTCCGGAAGATATCATAGATTTAAAATATAAAAGTATATTATTAAATTAATCTTATTATAGCATTTAATAGTTTTTTAGTTAATCGAAATGCAACTTGGTTTGTTGACTCATTTATTTAGTTAATATTATAAGATACACATTAAAAAAATGTAATATTTCATTTATAAAATCAACTGTTAAGTTTCTAGCCGGCTCATTTCGTTAAATCAGTAATCCAGTGGTAGCTAATTATTTATTTTATAAAAATAAATACATGTAAAAAACTTTTAAGTTAAACGGTTTTTTGATACCCATATTGTGGTGATTGTGGAAAAATATGTACCTAGTCCGCCATATTGGAACGGCGTCCATCTTGAATTTTATATTTTGACATAATCATCGTGTTTTACTAGTGTAGCCCTTTCATTTGATACCCATATTGAGGGGGTTAAGGAAAAATATTTAATCCGCCATTTTGTATCGGCGGCCATCTTAGATTTATAATGTTATTGATTTTATTATATTGTATTGTCATCTAAATTAAATGTGTGTACCAAATTTCAGATCAATCTGACAACGGAAGGGTGCTTAAATTTCAATTTCTAATTTTAACCCAAATTAATTTCGTACGGGTCGAACTAAATAAAACCGTTTAATAAATGACGATTCAAATGTTTTCTTTGAATGTATATCTTAAACAATTCGTTAAGAAAAGAATGGAAAAATATATGATGTAATTAGTTTATTGTCCAATAATGAAATGTGTGTCAACTGGTTTGGCGTGGTTTTGTCTTAGCACCCAATTTCTTATCCAGCCATAATTCCCATGGAGCTCATATCGCGCCCCTTGATTAAGCGCTCCGTTGGCAGACTTCCAGAATATATAGCAACGTTTCCTTCACTAAATCTCTCGACGAGGATTTGCAAACAGTGGGCGGCTGACACATGTTCGCAGCAAATGACAATACGACAATGTATTAAAGGACAAAGGGTATTGAAACGAAAATATATTGCAGAAGCGAGCTACTGCCAAAACAAAATTGGATTGTGTTTTGGTTACTTTCATAAATGTATTATATTCTTGAATACATGTCTTTAACACAGAATTACATGTTGAATTCGGACAGTAACTTAAGCAGTAATAACTTAAAACATAGTCTTTAGAAGATGTTGAACAAACGACGTAAAGAATTGTCACTTTTATAAAAATAAAATAATCCTTTTTAATTACGTTTTATTTAATTTTCCATTACTTAGTAAGTTTTAACTCTATGATCTCTGTCCCTAAATATAGATATATCGTATCATTGACTATTCTTCTTTGTTAAAAGCATTAAAGCCCAAATACCCGAACCTGAAGAGTAAAAGAAAAGCGGAATACGAGGAATGCCTCACCTCATTCGTCAAGCGACAGCTTAGACTGGGAACGCGTGACGAATGGAATAGGAGGTACATGGAAGGAACGACGGCATCGACAACGTGGAAATTCTTCCTGGACGTCTCAGCCTGCCGCATACAGCATGCAGAGACACGGTCTTGGTCCAGCTTTCCAAGAGGCTCAGGGGGTTCTCCGAGTACCTTCACCGGTTTAAGCTCAGGGAGAATACCTCGTGCTTCTGTATATTGCCAAACAACTTAGAATACAAATTTCTGTAAAACAACTCTCAGGGAAACTCATGCTTTTAAGTTATATATCACGTACACCTACGTAAAATAAATACAGAATTAATATCAGTGGCGCTGAACATACAAGTAGATCTGTCTTATTGTTAATTAAACAGTTTTATTTAGTTCGACCCGTACGGTATTTGTTTATTTGGATCAAAATTAGAATTTGAAATGTAAGCACCTTCCCGTTGTCAGATTGATCTGAAATTTGGTACACACATTTAATTTAGATGGCAATACAATATTATAAAATCAATAATATTATAAATCTAAGATGGCCGCCGATACAAAATGGCGAATTACATATTTGTCCTTAACAATATGGGTATCAAATGAAAGGGCTACACTAGTAAAACACGATGATTATGTCAAAATTTAAAATACAAGATGGACGCCGTTCCAATATGGCTGTCTAGGTATATATTTTTCTACAACCACCACAATATGGGTATCAAAAAACCGTTTAACTTAAAAGTTTTATAAATGTATCTATTTTATTACTTTTATAATTGCAATGATAGCTGAACCGAATTTACTTGCGAATGTTATCTACATATGGGTACATTTTAATTTACCTCTTTGCGATTTTGTTTTTACTTTTATATATACATTTAGTATTAATATATTTGATATTAAGCTGGTTATTACTACATACAAATATATGATTAATTAGTATACCACGTGACTGTTTCAATTTGCTTTGAAAATTTATATCGCTATGACAAAATGGAATATCATATTTTGGGAATTTACTATATAAATAAATGAATGTAAATACACCTGAAATAACCTAATTTCTTGCCAATTCGACCGGCAAATGTTTATAATTTTAATTATGTGGAGTCAGATATATCGAAAATGTTAAATTATTTGATCGCATGTAACTTGAAATGTGAGTGAAGTTATTACATTGTGTGTGTAATGATTATTCTGTGGTGAAGTAGATTTTATTTGTTTTTGATATTTATAGGTGCAATTGCAATCACAACTGAAGCAAAAGCATGAATTTTTTGATCAGCTACGGATATTTGCGTATGAAGATTTGATCAGGGTTGTACTTTGTGACAACGGGAGGTAAATTAGGCAATTTAAATTTATTCATACGAAAATATTTTTTAAAATCGTATAAATAATTATTTTTTAATCTTTACATGTATACCAAACTCTCTTTTTACATGGTAATTTACAAGATTATGATATAAGAATATAAATATAATAGTTTTTTTACACCAGTTTTTGGTTTAAGCACAAATCTCAAAAAAAATAATTCTAATTTATCTACACAGCAATCAAATACAATTGGAGGTATACCAGCTAACAGTGACTTGATCTACTTTATAACAAAAAAGAACCAACAGAGGGCAATGACAGCGAATGAAATTCTTAATTTGAATTAAAACCGACAGATGTTCTGGATATATTTACGTTTCCACTAATGATTGCACTTGGTCCAATCCGTAATAAAGGTACAGCTTGTAGTATCTATGAATATTTGAAAAAAATCCTAATTTAAATTTAAATTTTTATATATTTATTTATTTTTTCTAACAAAATGAATTTTTTTTTGTGTATATATACAAATGTAATACGGATTTAATTATAAATTTTTGCACTTTTTTGGAATTTTTTATTTATTTATATATTTTCAAAAGTAGTGAAACATGTCTTCAAATTTACCCCTACTGTGTAATAAACGAGTTGTGTGTACATTAAAGTGGAGAAATAGGAATTGAAAGATGCCATATCAAAACGTATAAAGTAGAAACCTACATAGGTCGGTTACATTTTGAGAGAAAGAAACTATATGTGGAGATAGTTCACCATTGTAGGGAACTCTAGAAGCAATATAGCATTGTAAAGAAGACACTAGAGATGGTGGTGTGATAAAGTCAAGTGTTGCAGTACAAATATACACTCGGCTAGAGACGAGGGCAAATGGAGGCAATTGGGGGAAGCCTACGCGACTGCAAGTTAAACTCTACAGAATTTTTTTTACACAGCGATGTAGCATGTACATTACGTCATTAGGGATTCCCCCACTAGGTGGATGTCATTACATAGTTAAGCTCCAAGGAAGCAATGGATGCGAGCAGCACATGACCCGTCATAGTGGCGAATTTTGGAAATCCCTATACTATCATCCTTTCATTTAGTCTGTGAAACAAAAGTTATTATAAATGGCCAGCAAGTAAATGATAACATTATAATAATTTTACAAAATTTAAATTAGTACTCTTTAGTAATGTTTGCGTGCATTAAATATATATTGGCGATAATTTAAAAAATTTATTTCAGCATCATTACAGATTTAACATGTGAAAATTTTCTACAAATTGTTTCATAATTTTTTTTGCTATCTCAGAAATATCATCCATTGACTTAAATTAGCTTTTAGTAATGAAGTACCATCTTGATCTAGCATTTACAACTGGTTTAATGATTTCACCGTGAACTGTCTAAACTAACAGATCTCCATCAACTCCGTGTAAAGACCTTGCTCTCCACCATCTACAAGCTGATTCTTGGCTACTTCCGCCACATAGTTTGAATACAACCAGAGAATCTAAATAAGCTTGTTGTCGTAGGAAAGAAACCAAAAGGACGTCACTAACATGTTCGCGGACTCTGTGCTGGTTGTAACATCTTTCTTAAGGTCGTTTAGTCCTCGTGAAAATCTATGACGTGGGCGTATGTCCACTTGTGGATATCTTGTGACTTTAATGGAGATGAATGAGATGTATATATTAGTAAGAAAATTAATTCAACATATAAACTCACTTGTGGCAGCCCTGGATAACATGCGTGAATGATATACATAAATTAATATTGCGTGTTAGGTTACGTGGCCCTGCAAGTCAGACTGCGTCATGAGGGTGTACTGTTTGGTGCTGGCCTGCCTGGTGACACTCGCGTGTGGTGAGCAGAATGGTTGGTGCTACTGTATTCGCTTTGTTTTGTGCAACTTGACCCTGCTGTGCTTTGTGATAACATTGAAAATACTATTCTACTGTCATTTAAATAAAACATATTGATATATCCACTCTTGTATACATATATTAGTATATATATATGTATATATATATATGTTTATATATATATATATATATATGTATATATATATATATATATATATATATATATATATATGTTACATGTGAGTGTAAGTAGTATGCGGTGATGCAGTAAATAATGCGAAACACAACTTCCACCGTTAATTCACTTTACACGTGTTTCACCCCTCCACGAGGCATCCTCAGGAGATTTTACACCGACCAGTGCCAAACACCGAGTCACGATGAGCGGTGCACTTTATTGCACGACTACTGCTACATAGCGGAAGTAGCTATATATTGGTCCCTTTCTTAGTTAGGATAGACTTTCGCGAGGCAACGCCTGAATCTATTAGATCCCCTATAATTACATTATCATCATCATATATAGCCTTAGACCATTGTTGAATACCAGCCTCTGTGCAATAATCACCGATGACCTTCTAGAAGTGGTCTGTTTACTTCGCGAATTGACGTCATTGTCTGCGCTTGCCTATACGTGGTTTCCACTCTAAAACCCTGTCCCAGTGACCGTCTATTTTGGTGTGTGGCTTGCCTCTTGCCACTTCCACCTGCTTATCCGCTAAGCATACTTCAACTTAATACATAGCTTAACACGATCCTATAGTATCTAATACGAGCCTTTGTACTATTATGTCATAATTATATAGTCCTATACTGTACAGAATGATTATAAAAGGTATAAACGCTTAAAAGCGGGATGTATGTTTATCCTAAAATCAATGGTTACAGAAATATTGAAAAATGTTAAAATTCCGAAAAATAGTTTGTGAGAAATTGGAATATGACAATATATTGCAAGACTTCTCAGTATTTCAGGTTCGGTACCTTCGACAATGTTTTGCAAAAAAAATATCTATCAATGACAGACGCTTCTAGAATATCAATCCGATCCAAAAGACTTTTAGCCTCATTTATAGCACTGTTCGTATAATCTAGTTACAGAATACAGGGGCATACTTACACCGGATTGCACAATGGGCTACTTTAGAATATACGTGACGAGGAGAGTTCCTCCGAGGACCTATTTCTACGCGCACGAGGTGATCAAGCACCAGCCACCGGCGACGAGCAATGCGGAGAATTCTACAGATGTAGATGTAAGTGCTTAACTATTATATATGGAGATTGCACGCCGGAGTAAAACACTTTGAAAAGCTCTTCGTGTGTTTTTACTCTTGTCTTAGTATCAGATTTACAGATGGTTCTACGCCAGGTGAGAAGGTGAGGTAAAGAAACAATAAAGCCTCCTGAAGGATAAGCCTCTTTAACCGTCCCTACTCTATTTCATCTCACCGCCTGCCAGCTGCAGCAAAAGATGCGATAAAGCGAGGGACGCACAATAGAGTCCGAATAAGTTTGTCTTAAACACCACATGCACTTTTTTGATGTTTCGCCGTCAGCCCCGACTGGCTCGTTCGTGGAGTACGTCTTTTGTTCTTGGCAGCCTCTTTCATTAATAAATATAATAGAAAATAATATAATATATATTAATATTTATAATAAGTAATATATATAAAATATATTTCATTAAAATATATAAAAGTAATAAATCATTAAATTGACGACTTGTTGCTTGTGTGATTTAGGTCACGCTTGAATGTGTATTACGTAAGTATATACGTATAAGTGTCGGCTTGACCACGGTTTAAAATCACATAATTGTTGAAAATTGATTATAAGTAATTAATGTTTATACTTTACCGATACAATTTTCCGACAAAGGAATGTATTTTAAAAACTTCTGTAATTAAAACATAATTCATATTAATGCAATTTTTTTAGAAAAAATGTTTGGAATAGTTTACGCGATATTATAACACGGATATAATATTCATTCGATAAGTTTTGGTATTTAACAGATTTTATTGTATTGAATAACAATAGGTTATTTTTATATGTATTATGTATGATTCAAGATCAAGAACTAGAATGTTTCTGGAACGGGTTTTTAAAGCAGCGTTAGTTGGATCATTTTCAGTTTGGTAGGGTAGATTGAGCAAGGAGTCCCTCCTAATACTATGCGGGTCGTCAGCCCCGAGAACCGCGTTCGCTCCCTCTTCCTACAACGCAAGCACAGTAATAAAACTTCTTACATAACTGCTTTGCCGTTTGTCTGCTTATACACAACGAGTCTCCTGTAGTGGAAATTACGAAAGCCCTAACAAAGTCATGTTACCTTCAATCTTTTTATGCTCGTTTTATTACATATATTAATTTTTACTTTATAAAAACATTGTGTCATAGTAGACTTAATATCTTATCTACCAGTCAATCCAGAGAAATGCTTCAAAATATCCTCGTGTCATCAAGGAAATTCAAGTGAACATCATGATACTACTTCTTCTACTACTTCTACTACTTCTTCTTCTTCTACGATTTCTCGCGACCTTTACCATGTCGTCGGTCTACCTGGTGAGGGGGCCTACCCTCGCCTCGTCTACCTGCTTGTGGTCGCCCCTTGAGAACTTTTCGGCCCCAATAGGAGCCCATACGAGCAATTCTTCGAACCAAATCGGTGCTCTTGGTTCCACTGCGGATCTCCTCGTTTCTCATTCGACTCGCAACGCAGTTTCGACATAAAATGCCGGTTATTTATTGAGTTTCTATAAAAAAAAAACACTTACTTGAACAAAGTTTACCGACATCACAGCCACAAAAATCAAGAATCAGTTAAGATAATTTGTTCCAGATAAAATTTCGTATAGTTGGCGGCAGCATCGTGCCAATCACGGAAGTGCCATACCAAGTGCTCTACGGCCGCTATTGCGGCGGAAGCCTCATAGCACCGCGGTGGGTCATTACTGCGGCGCATTGTAAGTAAGTAACCACAGGATGCGATGATCACACTGAAAGTCTTTAGTACCGGACTTAACGACGTCGTCTGGTTTACCTGGTCGTGTGCTCTCCGCCCCAGAATGTAGTAGTATAAATACAACCTTCCAATTACAGAGACAGGGAGGAATATGTCTTAGCCGGATCCACTCAGCGAAGCCGGGCCAAGAAGTACAAGATCTGCGCGCACTTCATCCATCCGCTATGGAACACCTCCAAGTCCGCGTCCCACGATTATGACTTCCAGCTGGTACTGCTGGAGACGCCTGTACCGGTTACGCCGAGCTCCATGCCCATAGCCATAGGTAGCTACGATGACATCCGGCCTGGAAGGATGATGGCGATCAGCGGATGGGGTCACTTGAGGTTTAAGGTAGTCTTCTTCTTCTTCTTTTAAGTTAAGGCATAGTTCTCCTTTAAAGATCGCCACGATGACTAGTATTCCGCTGCCAGGATCCAGAGACTTCCCGCAATCTTAATTATGTCATCAGTCCACCTGATGGAAGCCGACCCTGGTCGCGTCTACCGGCTCCAGGTCGCTACTCAAAAACCATTGCACAGGTGATGTTCCCCGATCACTGCCACTTCAGATGAGCAATTCTTCTAGCTATGTCGTTGATCTTGGTTCTTCTGCGTCTCCTTATTTTTTTCCATTGCTCTCTGAGTTTATAATTATTATATAATAAAGAACCAAAAAAACTGTTCTTCGGAAAAGGAATTACGATGACAGATACCTTGCAGGAGATTGATCCAGTCAGCATAGTGGAATATATGATACTTTTAAGAAGTTAAGAAATCGTGAACATATTTTGTTAATAAACAAACTTATATTTAATATTAAATAAAAGTATTAATGTATCTCAGGAAAAACAACTGTTTGTGATGAAAACATATCCAACATATTACATTACTGTGTCGGCTCCGGGAGCTATTTCAAATGTCGGATAAAAACGAGCAATGTATTTGATAATAGACTTATTATCATTATCCAATACATAATATAATAATTTTAATAAAGTTCATATTCAATTCTTTAGTTAAAATTATTATTCCGATTAAAGAAATACATGAATCTAATTAAAATCAACAAATAATAAGACAGTTTAGGCATCAGTTACACCTTCATTAGTTAAAGTATCCTTAGTTAAACCGCTAGTATCTATGTGCCTTTATTTAAAACATGATGAATGATGATGAAACATTGTGACACACACGTTATAAATACAAGAAATAATAATAAACTTGTAACGTCTAAATTTCGTCTTCAAAGAGTTAATAAATCCTTCATGGGTCTGGGCGTATGCATGTAAAATAAAGTTCCACAAAATATCCTATACCTTCCATTTTTTTTTTTAAACATGAAATTAAATGTATTTTATAAATTAAATTTTATTATAGCATTCAATAGTTTTTGTTGATCGAAATTCGTGGATCTAGATTTGTTGAACTGTTAATTTTTTTTAATAAATGTTTACTTTTTAAAGCAATCTTTGCAAAAAAAATGTGTAATTATAGCCATTTTTCTTTCTAAATCCAGAAGAGTAGAATGCAAGACCTGGTGCGAAGGGCTTACGTGCCAGTGATGGCAGACGACGTATGCAGAACGCTTCCTAACGGTTTCTTCAAAAACATTACTTCTAGAATGTTCTGCGCTGGCTTCCTCAACGGAACAAAAGACTCCTGTCAGGTAAATCATGATCCAACATTTTAATCGAAATTAGGGAAAACAAAGTTAATTAAAACGATGTATGTTATTTTATTCTTATGTTAATATATAACTTACAAGTTTACGTAAAATTTTACCAAAATTCTTTAGTATTTATTATGTTTATGCTCTTTAATATATTATAAACTATTTAGAGACACAATACTTAATTTTCGTCTGAATTCTTACCTTATCTCAGTGACATGTTGCTTTTCTTCATTTAAAACCAGTCCTATGCCTCAAGTTATTATTACTAAACTAGTCTAAGGGAGATATCTGACGGCTTAGAAATACAGGCAATTAAGAGAGATATTTATTTGGAACTATAAGTATGTATAACAATCAAGTTATTATTCTTTGCTTAACAGTTGCAAATAATCCAATCCCTCGTATAGTATTGTGCGATTATTAATGATAGGAATAAATACAAGTACATTCTTTATTTGTTCTCTTACGCAAGTTTGGTCTTCACACATACCCTGGTACACATACTTCAACCTCTGCAGATGTTGCAGAATCGCTTCTAACCTTGCAACCGGCGTGAGTTGGTTCCAACGTAACATCGACCTGAATAGTGACCTAAAACTCAAACCGTCCAAGAGTTGTTCCAGGCATGCTCAAAAACTCTTCTCTTCTCACTCTCTTCCCACCCCAACCACTTCATAGCAAACTCCACTCGCTACTCCACCAACACCACCTTCAGAAACCTCGTAAGGGGTCCTAAAGACATCCTTACGGGTAATATTGCAGCGTTTCCACAATTCATTCACCACACACCACACGCTTCAGACTCTCACAACTCTGCAAGCGCAAACTCACCCTCAACAACAATCACTCCACCGACGACTGCTAAGCGCACGAAAAAATGTGTGCGATACTCAAAACCCAAACATAACATTATTCACTGTCCGTTATGTAAACGGCGTCGACCTTCTGACGCGAATAGCGTGGTAGAGTATATCGATCCGAGGTAGAGTCAGTATCCTAAGATTGCCGAGTGGTCCACGCTGCCGTCCAATCTTCACTCCACACTCACTATACAAACAGCAACATAGAATCGACCAGGAAAGCCTCGCCTTAACTACCTCATCCTTCATCCGAGTGTCTAATGCAGGTTCGGAAACGCGAATGCTTTAGTTTTGTATGGTTCACGGACCCCTACGTTCCGTGAACTCATTTCCGATGAAGCTGTAAAAGCCTTAGGGCTAACAGCAAAAACATCACAGCAAAATACAATACATTCAATGTTACACTAGTAATTAATAATATTTCTCTGATGATTTTTTAAGAAACTGAAGGTGTTGACAGTTGAATGTTTATAATACCATTTGCAGGGCGACTCCGGCGGTCCAGGCGTGATCGACGGTAAGCTGGTGGGGATGGTGTCCTTCGGCGTGGGTTGTGCCATGCCCAACCAACCCGGCGTCTACAGCAAGGTGCCTGCCGCGAGGGACTGGATCAGAGCAGTCACCGCTCTGCCGCTTTGAACTCTTCAAGCTAACCTCAAGACTTTTATCGACAACAACTTTGTTTTTTAAACGAATATAGAATAAGTATTTTATATAAAATCATATTACTTTTTTATTTAATGGAATCAGGCGTTACCTTGCGGAAGTCCATCCTAAGTAAGAAAAGGACCAATATTTAGCCACTTCCGCACATGCAGTGGTAGTCGTGCAACATAGTGCACCGCCCGCCAGTCCGCTGATAAATGCGCATGCGGCAAACTATACTACTGCCACCGTCAAATTACTCAACACGTGTTTCACCCCTCCACGGGGCATCTTCAGGAGTTATGTTTAGTATTAGTGTCACTCTGTGTTTTTTGCCTTGACAAAAAAAATGTTTGACATATAAATAAAAAAAATTCTTGTTAGATGTTTACCAAAACGATATATCTACATCTATAGATGTAGATTCTCGTATCATATCTTCAATTCACTTCAATTTGCAGTAAAAATAGATTCTGCAAATTCGATAGGTGATTTATTTAGTCTCAGACTATTTCTACGCCGCTTGTTGTATGTGATAAAAATACTGGTTTTCAATAAATTTATTGTTTATATATGTTAAAAATACCGCAATGCCTGAAGACGAAGGCTTTTGATCAGTGTAGTTGCCGGTGATGACATATGGATACCGAACACGTGGTCGCTTACAATAGGCATTAAGAGAAGGCTCGAGGTCACCCAGAGAGAAATGGGGAGATCCAAAAAAAGATCCAAAGAAGAAGGCTAGCTCGTAGAATTGCTGTTCAGTGGCGGCGGGCGGGGCACAACGCTCATGCAACATATGGCCGTGGGACCTAACGATTTTTGAAAAGCAACCATGAGATGGTAGACTTGACGTTATTAGAGACCCTATTTGGAGACATATTTTAGGTTGCGGGTGATCCATGTTGACGATCTTCGGGGGAGACGTGTGCCTTGCAGTGGATATCTATTAGCCTACATGAACTAAATACTAAATCTCACTCTTGCCAAAGAACTACTCACCATCAAGTCGATTAAAAGAAAAGAACTAAGTCAAAGGACTAAAGACGACCAGTAATCTCCTTGTATAATGGACACATACATATTTTACACGACTTTTATCGGACTGTCATAAACCTATATTCATTTCTGTGTTATTTTTATGTCACTTTGATCTCGCTGTAATAGTCTATTAAAATTCATAAAACCTAATGGTGTTACTTAATTTGTGATTACCAAAATGATTACATTTGAATGGCAACCCTGACTGTTCTTTATTGATTTACACAGTTTGTAAGGCCTAAAAAAACTCGTGGTGATAAAGACGTTAAATATAGACAACACCCTTAAATAAACGACGTAAAATATTAGTTAAATATATTGCTACGCGCTATTATATGTATATATATATAAATATATACACATATATATACATATATATATACATATATATACACATACATATACACATATATATACACATATATATACATATATATATATATATATACACTATGTATTCAGAAATGGAAATCAAGATATTCTTTATTCAAAAAGGCTGTTCAAAAACTTTCGAATCTTGAAGCAACATAAAATGTCAGTATGGTCACTATGCAGGAAGCTACCAGCAGCTCGAAAGGCAGTTCTAAAAACAAAATATAACCGGTGATTATGGCGATCTTTAAGGAAGACCTTGCAAAACTCGACTGATGGGAGCCGCTGCCCGCTCCCTAACCGAGAACAATGTGGGCGAACCGAGGTTGGATCCGAATCCCTCCCCGGCTCGCCTGTGGTCCACGCTGCCGTTCAAAGCCACATACACAACATCAACACTACACAGCTCTACTCGGGTAGTAGGTACTCGGGTAGGTTCTTCTTCTTGATCATTTCTTCCTCCTGGAAAGCCTTCAAGGATTCTACATTCCTGAATTCTCTTTTACCTGCATCTATTAACCCTTCTGTCTTTGTGCCGCCCGGTATCTCCTGCTCAAAGTCCAGCCATCGTGTTGGTTACGTCTTTTTGGTTTCCTTCCTACGACATCCAGCTTATTTAGACTATCTGAATGTTTTCTACATGGCTGAAGTATCCAAGATTCTGTAGGAGATAGTGGTGAAGAGCCTAGTCTTAATAAGAAGTTGTTGGTTCAAGCAGTCCATGGTGAATTCGATAAACCTGTTGTAAATAGTACCGCAAGATGATATATTACATACATTAAATAAAACTTAGAGATAGATACATTAAATAAAACTATTCTTCATCTAGCAGTTATCGGTGATGAGAGAAATCTCACTTGAACCATTCTACCGAAAAGATACTATACCAAAATTTCACTCTCGAAGCGAACAAATAAAAAAAATATTGTTAATAATATGCATTGAGAGGCAATAGTCGTATCTTTGACATTAAGCATTACACTCCCGTAGCGACAGACGAACCGTCTGCGCGGATGCGCAACAAACATTCCGGTCGGCGGTGAATTATTTATTCGGAGGGCCGAGGGCGGAATACAGAGGAGGGCGTGCGACTCGCGCGTCTGTTTCAATTATTCTCAACTAATTCGAGTATAGATTGAGATTAAGTTTTTACCTTTTTTATGATTCAGTTGCAACCCATTTGTATAAGCGAGTGAAAGGGACAGATGATCGTGGGCGTCAACGATTGTTATTAAATGTAAGCATGTATTTACATGCGGCTACTTTTTTTAAAAGGTACAAGATTATTTATATATCTATTTTTTTATAATTTAATTACAATTATTAAACAAATGTAGTTTCAGTCAATATACGCCCACTGCAAGATACAGGCCTCCCAAAGATATCTATTGGGGATATACCATTATTAACACGCTTGGCAAGCGGGTTGGCGATCGCAGTGTAACAGTATAGTACGCAAAGGAGGGTGTTGCCATCCTCTGGGAATTAGTTTGTGAGCATTGGCAATCCTATATAATCGTATCGAACTCGCGACCTACGATCGCAAGACTGTGTCTTATACCGCCGTGCTACCACTGCTCAAAAAAAAAATCAACGTAGATTATCGTAATTAAATTAATGACTAAAAAAGAGTTGGCCAATTTAATTGAACTGGGCAAACTACATAGCGCGCAGAACAGACGGCTGCTGAGACCCTAAGGTTCAGCAGTGAACACCACATACCGGAAAGGTAGTCTGGTACCTAGAAGCCTAGAAGATGTACAGACAACCTTATTGTATTTTTGGACCGGACTGTCACAGCTGCCCAAAAAGCGTTTGCAGATTCCGCGGTTTTGAAGTAACAGGGTGCAGAATGTGTACGGCTTAAGCTCTATACATTTACACTAATTGTAACAAACTTTTAAAAATCACTGACGTCCATAGCGTATTTAAAAGGCACCGTGAAAAACTGTCTGTACCAAAGTTTCGACTGCAAGAAGTTTCTAGTTCATTTGTAAAGAACGGAATCAGATATTTTTTATAAAAATACCACAAAACATTATTGGACTACCATTTGCGAAATATAACACATATTAAAATTAAATTGACAGATAAAGCTTATTATTGAATAAACGGATAACTAAACGATAAGAATCCTTGGCAGTGATGTCGCCTGATTATTTTGATTTCATTCAGGCTATATCTGATAAAGTTTATATCTGCAAATCTGTATTGTTGAACTTTATTTAAAGATGTGTTGTTGTGGAGTTTCTTCTTGCTTCATCTCTACAGCTATAATACCTAGCGAAGTAGAGTTAAAAATAAAATAGATTAAAAATAAATAGACAACAAGTTGACGATTGATAAGAGTTCTGTTAAAAATTCCAATCTTGAATACATGAGTTTCATCTTTATCTTTATCTGAAGTAGAGAAGATTAAAGGCTCTCATAGGAGCATCTGCTTGGACTTCTACATGTTACCTTTTTGCCGGATTAGAAGGCGGCCGAGCTCTTACAACACTTCGATGAACACTCCACAGAGTGACGGGGCTTTCACTTTGGGACCTCGGCTTGAGCTGTCATTCGTCGATAATAATCGCTTAGCATAGCATTGACACAAGGGCGCCAGAGAGTACCGAATCTAGGCCTGTTGCTTTCGGCTAGCTAGCTAGCTGATCTCACTACTAGAACTTTGGAAAGGTTTAGCTCTAGAAGTGGCGGAAGGAACTCCATCAACACTTTTACCTAGTATGATCGAGGGTTGGAATCGCCTGTGACATACGTTCCGATCTTGTTTCTGAGATCGGTTGGTTATTGAATGGCTTCCTTGTTGTGGTCACTTGATAATACTGAGTACAAGTCACTTCCAACAGGTTATTGGAAATCTATAGAGAAGACCTATGTCCAGTAATGGGCGTATGAATGAAATGAGATGAAATAACGACTTGTAATCTAAGTATCTTGTACTAAGCTCACAGGTCTGTAGTATAGACACTGGTGTCTTAAATTGTAACTTCACTCCGAGTGATAAAACCACTTTCAATTCATCATCATTATATCACCCACAAGCTAATACAGGAAATACAACTCCCCCAAAGACTGCCACGATTAACGGTTTTTTTTATACCAGCCCTCGTTTCTGAGGACCTATTTTACCCTCTACGATGTATGGGGCAGAGACGATATTCAGGTAAATATTTATATTCAAGTTGTTACAAGTAGCAATCAACAATAACATAGCTGTGTTAGAAAAAAATAAAACCGCATAAAATTGTAAATAAATAAGATCCATAATGTAAAATAGCGATAAAATAATAATGTAATATAGATAATACAAAATAAAGATATTGTAAAAGAGTAATGAGGATAAATAAAAGGCGTTACAGAGCGAAAGAGAAAGACAGAAGAATTGTGGAAAGAATGAAACGAACGAAAGATCATGTGATGTATGAAAGAAGAGAAATAAAATATTAATATCCATGAAATTAAATGTTAAGCTAGTCCCTGTCCTACACCAGATAGGGGGTACGAGAGGCTCCGAATAGTGGGAGCCGTTAAAAAAAATAACTTAGCTGCAAAGCAAATTTCCATAATTATATCTAATTTACGCATTTTTGTAGAGTTTCAGTAATATGATTTTCCATTACGTTATTTATAAAAGACTACTAAGTTACCTTCAAAATCCATTCAATCTTATTTCTCGCACAAATAAGGCTTTTATGTTTGGAAAAGTTTTTAAGGCGTCATCCAGCTCGAAGGCAATTTGAACGCCTTGCCTAAACCAACAGCGGGGCAAATTGTGAGACTGACAAAAGAAAAACATACAGACACACCCGGTCCGGACCGGCCAACGGACCCCAAAATATTTGCGCACGACAATCTTGAAGAGCACCCGTCAATATTTTTCTTTCGCTCGAATCCAAAGAATGTTATCGCAGACGCGATACTTCGAATAAAAGAAATTCTGATTTATTGAACTTACTATGTTAGTCGTGTTTAATTCAAAAAACATACGAAATAAATACTTTGAACTCATAATCAATTTATATTACACCTTTATCGATGTATGCAGCCTTGCAACTCTACTATCTATCGACTCTACATTATATCTTTTAAACCCAATTCCTGGTCTTTCAGTCTCCAGTCGATCTTCATTGTCTTATCTCCATCCAGCCGATAGACGTCCTCTGCAAGGCGTATGCCTTCACCAAAGATCTTCACGATGATTGGTCTTCGTCTGCCCACATTCAGCAACTTCCAGGAACCTTGTCTATGTTGTCTATCTAGTGGGGGCTTACCCACCTATTTCTATCTTTACTAGATCAAAATTAGCAATGGCATTACCATTAAATTTCCACGTCATCATTTTTAAATGTAAATAAAATAAAAATAAAAGTTGTATAAAACAGTACTATACACGCTGGTCTAAATTGGTAGTGCTGATAGTTCTTGGCCAATAGCGGACATCGGAAAGAAAGAGCTACCAAAAATATCAGCAGTGCTTAGAGAAGACTGCTGCTGCTCCAAGAAATAAGATGTAGATGAAGCTAGAAGATCTATTAGAGATTTTAAAAAACACAAGTATTTTTAATTTCTATTTATAGACCCTTTATTGTATACGAAAGTTCTATGTAAAAAAAAGCTTGAAGGTAATGTAACAAAATAACGTAGACAAAAACTAAAAAAACGAAACTGTATATTTAGAGCAGAGTTCCCCAAACTGTTTTGTGTCGTAGACCCCTTGCCATGTTTTTCCGTGTTGGGTAGACCCCCTACTTACCTGATATTGATTTCCTGTAAATTTCTAACTGTAGTGAAGTTTAGTGTTAAAAACTTAAAGTAAAAACACATGTTAATTTATACATTTATTAATTGAATTTAAAACTACTCAAAATAAAATTTTGTATCTGTTATGTAAAATATCCGTAATATTAAATAAAATAACATAAAATATATACTTCATAGGTACTTTTATAAATAATGTAAATGTTTTGATATTATAAGATAGTATGATGTAAGTAAATAGGTACCCCCATTTTCATTTCATGGACCCCAAATTTTTTTTCGCTGACGTAGATTCCTTGCAGGTTGTCATAGACCCCTAGGGGTATATAGATCACTTTGGGAATCACTGATTTAGAGGTACAATAGGTAGTCTTATCGCTCTCTACAAGACAACCTTTGGATGGAGATGAGAGATATGAAGGAGAGGGCAGTTAAGGATGTACATTACTATACCCACATACATAAATATGTATTTAGATGTTTATTAATTTTATATATTTTTTTAATGGAATCAGGCGTTACCTCGCAGAAGTCCATCCTAAGTAAGAATAGGACCAATATTTAGCCACTTCCGCACATGCAGTAGTAGTCGTGCAACAAAGTGCACCGCCCCCAGCCCGCTGATAAATGCGCATGCGGCAAACAATGCGAATCACACAACTGCCACCGCCAAATTACTCAACACGTGTTTCACCCCTGTGGCTCAGAGTGACCTCACTCTGTGTTTGGCACTAATCGGTGTAACATAACTCCTGAAGATGCACCGTGGAAGGGTGAAACGTTCACGAATACCACTGCATGTGCGGAAGTGGCTAAATATTGGTCCTATTCTTACTTATAATTATATTGATAATTATAAAAAGTACACCATCTGTTATATATATAATCTGTCCCGCAAGACTTCTGCGGGGCGCGAGGGGTTGTTTGAACACGATTTGCCTGATTTGGGCGGCGTGTTGATCTCGCGCGTTACCGAGTTTGTTTTCTTGGCTTTAATATTTTCTTTTGTTTGTCTCGCGTGATGTTGTTTGCGGGTTTTATCGGGCAAATAAAAATGTAGCAACGGACGTTTCAGTGAGGAGTCCTGAAAGGATTTGTTATAACCCTTTGTGGTTATTTAACAAGTGAAATTGAATTAGCTAAGAGATTTTCTTTAACCTAATAACATCCGGGAAATTCTTTATAAAGTTTAGGAAGGTTTTATTGATGGTGTGAAATTGGTAAGTTGTTTTAAGAAAAGAGAGTTTAACTATAAGGACCTTATGAGTAAAGAGAGGTTCTCTGGGAGGTTATACTAATATCGTATTAGTTTAATTTCTCCAGAATGTTCTAGAAGAGTTTCATCATCATATCAGCTGGTCGGTTCTCCAAGGATCGCCACAATCTCCGTTCCACCCAGGCCGCGTTTTCCGACTCGTGGTCACCACACAAAAAACTTTAGGCTTCTACAGCCTTCAGGTTCACGAACGTTATGCCACTGCCACTTCATACAAACAAATCTTCTAATTAAGTCAGAGTCCTTTCTTTTGCGAATTTTCTGATTTAAGATTAGATATCGCAGCGAAACCCCAAACACAGCTCGCTATTGCTTCTCTGTGACGATAAGCCTTCTTATAAGATCCATCGTAAGTGTTCACGTCTTATCATCACCAGCAACACACACTGGTGATATACTTCAGTTTCAACCATCGTGGTAATTTGGACGAAATGTTTAAAAGCTTCATTTGTTGTTATTTGAAGTGAACCACATAAATAGTGCATACGGAATGATTGTATAGTGTATAGACACCTTTACAAAAAAATTACAAATTCTTGCAGAACTAAGTTACAAGACCCCAGCTAAGTTACTATATAATACTGTGATCAATAAGTAAGATGAATTAAGTACATATTTCATGTAAATTCTTTATTTATTCTTCCAAATTAATTCTATCCTGTTCATACATCGTCAGATAAAACACACTTACCAACGCTTATTCCAGTCCTTGAAACAGGTGTATAGACACCTTTACAAAAAAACTACAAATTCTTGCAGAACTAGATTACAAGACCCCAGCTAATTTACAATATAATACTGTGATCAATAAGGAAGATGATATTGTTAATAAAATGTAAATTCATTATTTATTCTTCCAAATCAATTTTATCTTATTCAAAGTAATTTCTCGTCACAAAACACACCAACGCTTATTCAAGTCCTCGAAACAGTCTGAATAATCTTTTTTCCGGTATAGCCTTCAAATCCTTGGATTCGGGTTTTTAGCTCCTCAATCGTGTCAAACTATTTTCCCCGCATTGGCCTATTGAGTTTAAATAGCCAGAAGTCGCTCGGATAAAAATCAGGCGAATGCGGTGGTTTTTTTTTATGGCCCCCGCTATTGGGGGCCTCTCGTACTCCCTATCTTTTGTGGGACAGGGACTTTTTGGGCAAGTTTATTTAATTTTTCACAGAATTTTTTTTATTAATTTTCTTTCTTTTCTTTCATACTTCACATTGTCTTTCGGTCTATTCTTTCATTCCACAATTCTACTGTCTTTCCCTTTTGCTCTGTATCACCTTTCATTCATTCCTCATTTCTTTTTACATTTTCTTAAATTACATTGTTATTTCATATCACATTTTTATTATTTAGATTCTGTGATGTGGAAACACGTTTATTTAATTATTAACACAATTTGTGCGCGGAAAATGAATAATTCGCCTACGCGCGGTTGCGCATCGAACCATGGCTCAAATCCGACTCCCGGA
The DNA here is from genome assembly GCF_028537555.1 of Battus philenor. Lineage (NCBI taxonomy): Eukaryota > Metazoa > Arthropoda > Insecta > Lepidoptera > Papilionidae > Battus > Battus philenor. The sequence continues at coordinate 459,430 of NW_027181689.1, forward strand.
ACTCCAACGGCCGCGGGCGCACGTGCTGCGCGTCTTGGCTACCTGCCAAGAGCAAGCAAGAGCGCGTATCGTGCACGCCGTGCGAGTGAGCGAGACGAGTGGGCGAGACAAACAAAAGGTTGAGCGTTGTGACGACGTCCGCGGGAACTTTCACATCTGGCGGCTTTTTATATAGCAATATTATTACATACTCCCCCTTTTGACCAGGACCAGTGACCTCACAACTGGTCAAACCGACACAAGCTTTCGCGGTCGGCCGCGAGGACGTTTTGGAGCCACAGGCTCAGGAATCTCAGTGCATTCACCCTCTCGCGAATGATAGCGTCTTAAGTCAGAGACATGATACTTCCCAATGGTAATGTCGGACTTATCAGGAAACGCTAACAGGTACGTAGTTGGGCTAACTTTCTTCTGAACGACGTAAGGCCCGTCTCGTTTAGGTACGAACTTAGCGCTGACTCCTTTTGCAGAGTTGCTGAGAACGTGCGTTTTCATCAATACGAGGTCGCCGACGTCGAGACTGTCACTTTTACGAGTTTTATCTTTAACAGCTTTGCGGAGGTCTTGTTGGTGTTCAATACTTTCTTTGCTGGACTGGAGAGTATCTGCGAGTCTTAGCAGATAAGGTGTGATTTGCGGCACGTAGTTTTCCGCTTCGACAACTGCACGCAAGTCCGTCTGAGCTGCAATTGGTGAGCGAAGTTCGCGAGCAAAAGTCAGGTATGCAGGAGTCTGTTGGGTTGCTTTTGTCAACGATGTGTTTAAAGCGAAACGAATAAATGGCAGAGCTTCAGGCCATTTTTGATGGTGATTTTCCACGAGGATAGCCATTTGCACCTCAAGGTCCCTGTTCTTCCTCTCCACAGGATTCGCTTCTGGATGATACAGGGGCACCAGATTCTGCTTAACACCCAAAACAAACATGGCTTTCTGCATAACATCGGCGACGAATTGGACACCATTGTCAGAAATTAGTCGCCTAGGAACACCAAAACGAAGGAAAACCTCCTCTATCAAGATCTTAGCACAAGCTTCAGCAGTAGCTTCAGTAAGCGCAAACAGCTCTACCCACTTACTGGTGGTGTCTTCGACGATAAGGACCCAACGTTCACCCTTGGGACCCTTAGGAAGTGGACCGAACAAATCTACTGCTACAACTTCGAAGCGCTGTGCGGGTACTGGAGTCTGCAACAAGCCTGAAGGCTTCTCATTCGAAGGCTTGTAACGCTGACATTCAGTACAAGATTTGAGATACTCCGCTACAAAACGACGCATTCCAGGAAAATAGAACCGCTGGGTAATACGATGCAAAGTCCTATCAACACCACCGTGACCAGCTGTTGCAGCGTCGTGACATTCAACCATAACTTGCTTCCGACGGTTGACTGGTACAACAAGCTGCGGTTCTTCCGTTTCTGCTTCTGTATATCGGTAAAGTATCCCCTTTGACATATGATAACCTCTATCTGTCCACCTACCAATCTCCACTTCTTCCTTTCCCTCCAGGCCCAGGATAATCTTCGCGATTTCAGGATCTGCGAGCTGATCTTCACGAAGAGCGGTTGCCTCCCATCGTGGCGTTTCAACCACCACCGTACAGACGCCACAAGCATCTCGAGCCTCCTCAACGCATGGCGGTCGACTGAGAGAATCTGCGATGACGTTTGCCTTTCCTGGGGTGTAGTCCACTTGGAGATCGAAAGACTGCAACTTCATAGCCCAACGGACCAATCTACCTGCAGGAGACTTCAAGGTTAGTAACCACTTCAGGGGCTGGTGGTCGCTGGCGACGCGCACGGGATGACCATCGATGTAGCCGCGAAACTTCTCGACTGCCCACACAACTGCAAGAGCTTCACGCTCGGTGGTTGAGTAGTTTCGTTCCGCCGAAGTCAGAAGGCGGCTGGCGTACGCGATCGGACGCTCCTCGCGCGGCGACTCCCCCTGTAAGAGAGCTGCACCTAAAGCATAGCTGCTCGAGTCAGTCCTAAGCACAAAAGGAAGACTATAATCTGGTTGGATGAGGATTGGAGGAGAGGTAAGTGATTTCTTAAGTTACAAGAACGCGGTGACTTGAGCTTCGCCCCACAACCAAGACTGATCTTTCTTCGTCAGCATAGTCAACGGTTGCGCAACCTTTGCGAAGTTCGGCACGAACTTGCGGAACCACGAGCACGTCTGTAAGAAGGATTTCAAGTGCTTCACATTCGTCGGCTCGTTCATATCGACAATGGCGCTGATTTTGTCAGGGTCCGGCGATAGCCCTTGAGACGAAATCACGTGACCTAGATACTTAACACTTTCTCTAGCAAACACGCATTTAGCTCGATTGGCGCACAGGCTGAAGACACGAAGGCGATCGAAAACAGCTCGAAGATCCTGTAGATGCTGAGCAAAGTTTTCAGAGATCACGATGAGGTCATCTATGTAACCTAAAATAGTCACGCCTTTTAAAGCAGACCCTGAACGAAACCTGTCAATCAGACGCTGGAACGTCGCTGGAGCGTTGCGCAAGCCAAAAGGCATACGCTTGAATCTGAAAACGCCAAATGGTGACACGAAGGCGGTCTTGTCGCGATCCTCTTCCTTGACAGCAACCTGCCAGTAACCTGCCTTGAGGTCGATGGTGCTCATGAAACAGCTTTTGCCAGTATACTGCAGTAGATCGTCGATCACCGGAAGCGGATAGGAGTCAACCTTCGTGACGGAATTCAATTTGCGATAATCCACACAAAATCTGTAGGACCCATCCTTTTTAGGTACCAACAGCGCTGGTGCTGCCCACGGAGACTCACACTCTTCGATGACACCCTCCGTCAGCATCTTATTAATTTCAGCCTCCATAACTTCTTTTTTCGCAGGCGTCAGGCGGTACGGCGGGTCGGCGATCGGCGGGTGGATGCCGGTGTCAATGCGGTGTTTAGCGAACGACGTCGGTCCTCCCCCTTCTCGGAAAATGTCCTCGTACTCCTGCAATGTCTGCGCGAGGCTTGCTCTTTCAGGTGGTGACAGCATCATACCCTCGTCCGAACGCAACATGTCGGCAGAGGCGCACCCGATGAAGTTACGTGATTTCTCACAACGCAAGGGGTGAATGACCTGAGGTTGATTAGCTGTGAACCACGTTTCATTAAAAATATCAATAACCAAACCAGCTTTACGTATAAAATCAATGCCTAGCAATGTTTCATTGTTAACTGCATCTGGAAAAATAATAAATGTGATAGGTATTGATGCGCCCGCGAGCATCACCACAACGTCCACCAGTCTGACTGTCACGTCACGCACTACACCGTCAGCAAGTTTCACAGTCATGACGCTACTACGCATCGGCTGCCCTAACTTAAGCAACAAGGAGTACAGCGTGGATCCGGCAACGCTACGTTTAGCCGCCGTGTCTAATAGACCGGTACCGCGATAACCAAAAATCTCTATGTCCAAAATTGGACGGCCTTTGGTACAAACATCCGGACGCAAGCGCTCGGTACGCGAGTTATCCACTGACCGCGCATCAGACACATCATATACATTACAAACAGAATTTAAAAAAACAGTATTACAATCAAAAGAAACATGAGCTTGACATTGCGATGCCTCGGTTTTGGAATATAAATGCCTATTTGTTGACATAAAATCGCATGCAAAGAGCGAATCCTTAGTGTCCGTATTTTTTGTATTACAGTTAACACAATTAGCACGAATAACACCTTTCATACCACAACCGTAACACGAAACTGTATGCGGATCACTTTTAGATCTAAGCCTTGAGCACTCATCGCGATTATGTCCACTCTTCTTGCAATAAACACAAAACCGTTTACCTCGATTCAGCGCATTCGCTGCGCTTACTACAGCAGGTACAGCGACGGCGGCGGCGGCGGCGGCGGCGGCGTTGCACGTAGCACGCGCGCGCGAGCCCGCACTCCCTGCTCGCTGATCGCTTTGTACACTTTCTCGTGTTAATTTGAAACGAGCCGTGCAACCGGCGAAGTTTCCCGACGGAGACGGATGAGCCGAAGACGACGATGGCGATGGTGATGGCGAGGGCGCTCCTGTGGTGAAGGCCGGCGATCGCAGCAAAAGACTCTCTATTAGCTGGCGGTTTGACTCCGCTTGAGCCTTGGCGAACGCCGCCATGAACGACGATAGCTGCCCCTCGGTCATGAACCTGTCCGAGTCCTCATCCTCGACGTTGTTACGGACGCCTGGAGCCTTGCGACGCGGCATCGCAAACAACAGATGCAAACCACTGACGAAATTCACTCCGATAACGCACAATTGTTAAATTTTCGATGGGATTCTTCTACGACGCTAAGATGGCGAACGGTTGAATACGCGATTTCGTCGATAATTAGCGCGTAGGCCACGGGTTGGGAGCCAGTGTGACGTGGAAAAACGTTTATTTAATTATTAAAACAATTTGTGCGCGGAAAATGAATAATTCGCCTACGCGCGGTTGCGCATCGAACCATGGCTCAAATCCGACTCTCGGAACTCCAACGGCCGCGGGCGCACGTGCTGCGCGTCTTGGCTACCTGCCAAGAGCAAGCAAGAGCGCGTATCGTGCACGCCGTGCGAGTGAGCGAGACGAGTGGGCGAGACAAACAAAAGGTTGAGCGTTGTGACGACGTCCGCGGGAACTTTCACATCTGGCGGCTTTTTATATAGCAATATTATTACAATTCTAAAATTATTTTATATCACAGTATTATATATTGTTTTGCTTTTATTTTGTCTTTTTTATTTATTTATTTGCAATATTTACTTTTTATTTCTTTCTATAGCATTATTTATAATTTTTTTAAAGAGGGTGATGAAAGAATTTTTGGTCTCTTTTTCGCTTAGCAGGGAGGCTGAATGCGGTGGTTGTGGAATGATATCAGTAGAGTTTTTGGCAAATAAAGTGAAAGAGCTAATGCAGTATAACATCGACCAATCGAGACTACGCGTTTGAGACATAAAACCAAATTCAAAATGGTTTGGACTGAGCCGAATAATATTCCAACTTATGACAAACAGACGCTTGGCAAATGTTATCTACAGTAAACTAAGAAAAAAATACCTACCTTCCTTACGGCCATACTTAAAATAAGCTTTTTGTGGTTATTAGATATAAACCTTATTACGTAGGAAATAGGTTTAATTTTACATTAACAAAGCGAAACCTTCATTTTGTGGCTCAAATTATTTTGCGGCCATTCAAATGTGAATCATATTACTTACAATGTAAGTTTCATTTTGCATTAATAAAGTTAAACACTGACTTATACTGATACAAATTAAATGAGGGTAGAAAGAAAAATTAAACAACTTTACGTATAAAATAGTTTATGACTTAACTTGCCAGCAAGAGCATTGCCTTATAGTTAACTTACTCACACATTCCAGTTAAAATATAATTTATTTTGTGATCATATAATTATAAACTTTATTGCTTACACGTTAAGATTGGTTTTACACTGACATTTTGTTTTGTTCGATTTTCGAAAATAAAAACTTTAATAAATATAAACGAATAAAATAGTTTTTATGTACAGATAATTTTTACGGTTTATTTTACATACATACAAAAAAGCACTCGATATTAAGTGATTTGTTGGTCCAGGTGTGTTTTTATTTAGGGAGACATAAATCGAGGACATAAAGCAAGATTAAAATCGATATTGGGATGGTGCCTTAAGCTTTAAAAATTGTTCGGTTGAAGTGGCAGTGGCAGGTTCTCGGGTATCAACTATGAACCGGTAGACGCAAGGCTACCCCCCCCCCCCCCAAGTGTCGCTAGATGTCGCTGGATGTGGACAGGCCAAGAGTGGTCGACATAGCTATATTTGAGGGAAGGCTGATATGACAATGATACCTTTCTAGAAGCTTCTTTAGGAAATTCAGATAGTGGGATTTTAGTACAAAATCCCATTTGAGTTTAACTCCAATAAAAGACTTAATACACGCCAGGACTAGAATTTTTACAGGACCCACAAGTTAAATTTTGAAAACACACTGTACCTACATACAGTTCTGTTTTTAAATATATATATTTTACGAGAAATATATATGATAACACATAGTGATTGGTTTTAGATATAAAAACATTATAAGGGTGAACACATTTTTCTAACATTCACTCCTTTAAAGCTTTTACATCTATAGCAAACCACTTGCGTACACTTAATAATGAGTGTTACATTTTGCTTTTAATTACAACTTCTGATCTATCAACTTGATATGATAAATTTAATTAGTCCTGTATCTTAAAAGCTTGAGGAAATGATATAGTAAAATTCCCATAAATTACAAAATTAATTCTTAACTGCATTAAAATAAGGTACAAATTTGCATACAAAGACTATATCATGTCCTGATAGATGCAAAGAATTTTAATACTTATTTCGTATGCGATAAGATACAGTTTACTTTAACCGGGAATTATAAAAACGTTTAGCATGGTGGTAAAATAAATAGACATAAAAAACTGTTAACAACTCCAATGCAAAATAGCTCATAAGTAAAAGACATAAGGTTCAGTTTAGTTTGCGACCAGCGAAGATATAGAAGTCTTATGTATTCAATAGACAAATAATTTCCAATTACAATCGTTAACACATTAAATCACAGTTCAGATTCCTTATACAAATACGCTTTGATAACACACAAGAGATCATAACCCTTACTGCTTAGATGATAAAGCTCATATTTAAACTCAAGCATCGTTATGTATACCAGTCATATCGAGACTCTCGTCTTCGGAGACTTTTCGGGCTCTATTCTTAGGAGCATAAAGTTCATTTCCCTGCTCCTTTAAGGCTTTTTCAAGAATCCTCTCAAGTTTCGGTTGTACGTCGCCTAGTAACGCCCTCTGAGAGGGCTCGGAGGCCCAGCACGACTCCATTACCTCCCAGCACTCGTCCGAGAAATGCGGTAGTCGCTCAGGCCGTAAACCTAGAACACGTAAGAGAAATTTAATATTAAAACTGGCTGTTTTAAACCTTGATTGCATGTCAAACATTAGAAGCCTACCTCTAAAAAGGATACACTTGAAAACAATAAACATAATAATATTTGAGATATTTTTTTAGAATTTGGAAATAATTGGCTTCGTTCATTCATTCACAAGAGAAGTTTTACAATTTTTTTGCCCCCATTTTTGGGGACTTATTCTCCCCTACCATGGTAAATTACAAAAAAATATTTATACAAATAATAATTTTTCACAGAATATTATTAGTCATGTTCCTATTTCATCAATCTTAATATCATCCATTCATCTCTTTTTTTCACTTCACAATATCTTGCATACTTTTTCTTACTTCTCCTTTCGTATATCACCTCACTTGATCGCAGTCAGTAATATCGTTTCCTTACTTATTAAGGACAACGCCATCTAGTTGCGTCGCTTGCAACTAGTGTACAATTTTATCACTACAGATTATGTAATTTGGCGCTATTATAAGAGTTCGAAAGCCATTCCGACAAATTGTGTAAGACGTTACTAGATGACATTAATGTAAACGAAAAGAAAATAAACGAACTTGTATCAAGTGCAATTTTTTTTAAATAATTGATACCTCGCTTGACTTTACTCCACAACTGTTCCTTGTTCTGAAAGGCTTCGAATGCAGCCGGCAGCTTGATATTACCCGCACACACATACCTGTAAACCAGACGAAATGATTTAAACCCTGATCACAGGCCATGAACCTGATGAACGAGTTCAGACAGTTTCCTTGGCAACCTGTCGTATCAGAGATGGTAACCGGGTCGACATGGATGGCCGTGGCGTAAGACCATCATGATCAACAAGAGAAGAAGATAATCAACGAGAGACTTCGGGGAGGTCCTAAAATAAACCTAACGGATTGCCAGTTTCAGTTGCAGAAAAGGTTAGAGGAATGTAACATCGTCTCGCAAGTATACCAAGGAAGACACTTAGACGTTTCTGGAGTACTGTAAGAGAACAATCGGTACAGTAATAAAAAAGTAAAAAGGTAGTCAATAGAGAGATAAATATTGCAAAGAAACTGTAAAAGATCAAAATAAAAATTGTGACATATAAATGTACAATAGTAAAAGGATAATAATGGATACAAAGTTAAACCTAAAGTATAGAAATGTTACGTTATTCTGGAGGGACGGCGAAGGAAGAGAAGAAGGAGATGGACAACAGAAGAAGATCTTAAGAACGACAAAAGAAGAGCGTGAAAATTACTTCAAATAGTGTTCCTGCTTACACATGGCATGAGATGAGAGGTCCCAAAAACGAATACCAGGTTAGAAAATTATAAATATAGCGAGATTGACCTGCAGTAGGCCTTTATCGTCTTATATGATTATGACAATTATTTTTGAAAACTAGAAGTCAAACAAGAGCAAACATCAGGATATTCCACCAGCAATATGACGGGGGCATGTTCTTTATAAAATGAAATTTTTGAACAGTTCTTATAGGTATAATATTTTGCAGACATTTATTTCCGCTAAAATTACTAAGGGTTTTTATGAAATCAGACCAACAAAAGGAAATTACGTGCGTGCGATATCTCACCAGAAGAGTATTCCGAAGGCGTACACGTCGACAGCTGCATCGTACTCCCCGTTCAAGAGTTCAGGCGCCATGTGTACTGGCGTTCCCACCACGGACCCTGAGATAAGAGCCTCCGCTGCACAGAACCCCAGATCCGAGAGTGCTGCCCTCTCCCGGTGATCTAACAGCACGTTCTTCATCTTCACATCCCGGTGAACCAGCCCCAGGGAATGCAGGTATCGGATACCTGTTAATTTCATAATTCACTCACTAGTTTATTAGTTCACGCGGCGTGGGTATGCCCCCCACCTAGGTGAACCAATTAAAGGCACTTATTGACTGATATGGTGACGATGGTGATCATATCGAAGAATTTCTTCTTTTCACCTTTTACATAGATTCTCACTATAAATGATTTAATGAGGAATACAGACCCAAACATCGTGTATGGAGTCATACACACATATGACTGTTATACATTTTCTTACACAAACAAACACCATGTGACTTATGTGTGGTGGCCTTGTCTCATCATGCTGCTGTCTCCGTGTAGCACTTACCGTCAACGATGTCACATGCAATCCTCATCCTGGTCGCGAAGGTGAGACCCGCTCGGACGGCGGCGTACAGGTCCCGCGCCAGCCGCGACGACACCAGCAGCACACCGGGCGCTGCGCCCGCTCCGCGCTGCACCAGCGAGCCCAGCAGGCGGACCACGCGCGGGTGCTCCGGGATGCTCCTGAACCGACACACCCTCGTGCCATACTATCATACAATCAAGCCGGGCAGAAGACCATCTTCATGTCTCCCACTACAAGGCATAGACCTAGGATGATGATCCCAAGGAATCTATGAGTCTATTACACTTGCAATTTACCACTGGGCCTCAATGTTCATCCAGAAGTATATATAGCGTTACCTGGTGTAAAAGAACTCCATGGCGAGCTCGTGGTAGTGGCGCTCGTCGGCCGGCAGCACGGACTTGACCGCGACGGGACTGTGGCCCGCCCAGCTGCGGGCCGCGTACACCACGCCGTACTGCCCCCTGCCTGTGGAACACTTCTCTTATACTACTACTACCTCTTTTCCCATCAATCTCTCCACACTTTCATTATCTTACTCTCCCTTACTCCCATCGCTTTCATTATTTCCAGTTTAATCCCTATTTTCCACTTCACTGCTTTCCAAGAAACCCTATCCTCTAGATTGTCCTCCAGGACAGCGGATAATGGATATAGATGTCATGCAGTACCGCCTTCTTCTCTCAAACTTTTTAAAATAGTTAATTACACTAACACATGATTTCCTCCCTTCCCGTCTTTTCAGCTTTTTCATAGGCCTTTCCATCTTTAATTTCTTACTTCATATCCAATATATTCTCTCTTTCACTTTCCGCCATTTCTCCTACTTTCATACCTCTCTTCACTGTTCCCATTTTCACTTCCAGCCCTCTCACTCGACTTCCATCCCTCTCATTTCCAATTTATTCCCTTATCCACTTTCAGGTATTACCTTACTTGTCTTTGCATTTCTTTTTTCAGCCGATCTTCTATCTTCAATCTCTTTCCTAACTTCTAGTTTCCTCTAATTTTCCACTTTCAGATCTAGCCTCTACTTCCGCCGAAATCCCACGTATTGCGGACTTTACTTATGTTCATTTAATTATTCACATCGCAAACTCATTTACTGCTGTGCAAACTCTATTGTCTAAGGCTTCTATCAAATATTGGTCTTTGAACTATGGGTCCTTAACAATAAATAATACAATGGCTATACGAACCTACTAATTTTCTTTAATAATAATATTTTAAAGTATTATTTTGATAACATAGTATCGTAGTCTAAATTGACACTTAATTATCATACCAATCTCTCGTCCCAGTTCAGGAGTGCCATACATGAGTAGGTCACACATGGAGGTACTCTCGAGGCACAAGCGGGCAAAGGACGGCGCGTACCTGCGAAGTGAAGGTTTAATTCAGGTTATCGGAGTTACATACAATTTAGTTAATACAAGGCTTATTAAGTTGCAAATAAGTTGGCAAAAACCGCGGTATGAGAAGCGTGCGTCGAGCGCCCGAATATAGCCAAAAATGGCGAGCGGCGGCCGAAGATAGCCGAGGTTGACCGATGCGCCGGCGCAGGAAATAAACGCTCGCGTAAGGTGGGTGCGATCTTTGCGTTACAAAAGCTACACGCTACATGTTAAAATTAATACATTACTTTTCTCGTACTAGCCACAGATAGACAAAATTCGTTTATAAAAACACTAATAAAGTTTCACATGAATTAATATAATATATAGTGAATGACTTTATTGCGAACAAAGTATTAAGTTTAAAACATATTTTTGGCTAGCGATGCACATATACGTTAATTCAACGATTGAAAGGTTTTCTTAGAACTACAACGCCCTCTACTGGACATAGACATCTCTCACAGATTTCACGAAACTCTATTTTAAAATTCCCAATTATCGAAGGCATATATATACTGACATATATCTATGACGTCATTATAAATAAGAAAAGGACCAATATTTAGCCACCTCCGCACATGCAGTGGTAGTCGTGCAACGAAATGCACCGCCCGCCAGCCCGCTGATAAATGCGCATGCGGCAAACAATGCGAATCACACAACCGCCACCACCAAATCACTCAACACGTGTTTCACCCCTCCACATCATCAGGAGCTATGTTACACTGATTAGTGCTAATTACCATTAAATACATTAAATAGTCATTATAAACTTACTTTTTTCTTATGGCCAATTTCACATCTTCAGTATGATGAAGTCGATTGGCCAGAGCAGTCTCCAGGGACGTAAGCGCGGACTGATACGTCTCATGAGCCACGCTTAACCGCTCCAGTATCTAAAAACATAAATATCAATACATATACAATGCGCTCGAATCGAAAATAAAATCTGAAATGGTTTATTGTTAACTACCCTCGAAAATTAAAAAAGAGAAACAAATCATCAGGTCGGAACCAAAGATGTAGATCCTGTCAAAATATATGTTAAAATTAAATGTATAACATAAGAGAGAATAAGAGATAGCGGACTATAAAGAAGAGAGAGAGATGATGTATGAAAAATGATAAAAAGAACGATAAATGTAAGAGATAATGATGGAAGACATGGAAAAAGAGAAAAATATTGAAATAGATTGAAGAAAATAAAATAAAAGTACATATATAGTCTATAACGACCCTAGATACGGGTGAACGATTGTAAATCTACTATAGAGGCCTTGGCTTGGTTGGAATAATGATGACGACAACTATATCAACTTGGGGGAGATATAAAGTGTGATTTCATACAAGTGAAAGCTTTAAAAAATAATGTACAATTGATATCAATTGGTGTTTGTTTGTAGGGTGTACGAATTAGTCAATAAAAATGTTTAAACGTGTCTACACTTATTTATATTCAACTTGTATAAAGTGAACATTCAGAAATAAGTTAAATATATTTTTTTTTATTGAAATGCGACAGATAGTAAACAATAATCTTTTTAAATATTTATCATACGTTATTTATTATTTCTAAATACATAACAAATGAGCTACATATTCAATGGTTTTACAACTATAACCAATCACCCTGTCTACAGAATGCTTTCATAATGTTCAATAGTTGGTATTTTTTTAAAGTTTAAAGGAAGACTGGAGTAAGAGCGGAACGCGAGAGAGAGAGAAGCAGATAGAGACAGAGAAAGAGAGCACCTGTCCGGATATAATCCGCGCAAGTCTCTGTGGACTGAGTGAGTGTATCGTATGCAGCGCCACCTGTCGCCGCCACACTGGACTGAGCACGCAGCACGCATCTTCTCCCTCTCCACCCACGATTCGCAGCCTGGAGAAAGATGAAGAGTTAGAATTTTAATCTCGTCATTATCACCCAAGTGGAGATCATCCATAGCTGGGCAATGTCATACATATAAGAATTTCCTCCACATAAGGTCTGTGATATATTTATAAACTAAAGAATGAACGAAAGACCGGTTTTGTATTTGATTCAAATATGTCTTAAACGCATCATAATCTCAACTAGAATGTCCACAGCTGGACATAGTTGCTACAAATATCCAACAGGACCTGGGAAGACTGGTCTAGTCTAGTCTCATCTCTGTGGGCTGGTTTCCGTAACCAAGCGCGCTCATGTTAAGTCAGGATGGAAGACCGGTTTATTGTGTAAATGAAATATGTCTTAAATAAATCTCATAATTTAGCCAGAATGTCCACTTTTGGATATAAGGGTCGACAGATTTTTAATAGGTTTGAAGCGGCCTGTACCCAGGGTTTTCCGATGACCTTGACAAGCTCGTCTGTTCTTCTTGTGAACTTATTAAATGTAAATGAAGCATGCCCATTGTCCAGCAGTGAAGATCTATGGCTTTCATGAAATGATGATGATCAAACTTATACTGTAACAACTATAAGGGCTTATCGTTTGCAGTTGCGACGACTTTTATCTCGATCCAAAGCCGGACTAGCTATTGACACATAAATCGACACAATGATATAATAGTAAATCAATATAATAGAAATAGTAAATCAGAAAGGTATTTCCGTGATCAGGGTTCAGACTTGTTCACGGAAAATTCCGGAAAACCCCTCAAACTCCAATAGCGATGATATACAAACTTACTTATAGAAGAACCGACGTAGCGACTCCAATAGACTTCTGAGTAAAGAGAAGGAGGCACAGGGCTGCAGGTCCACCTGACGCGCCACCGACAGCAGCTGCCGCATGGCCTCGCTCGCTGGTCTCCCGCCCAGCTCCTGTTTACACGAGGACTCCAGAGACTGAAGGCATCTGTGGAAACGTTTCGAATGTCCCAGAAATTGTACAACATTGAATTAGTACTTTGGACAACGATAGATGGCTCTAGTAGTTTGGTCTTTTGATATAGAGTACCGTTTGGTTGTGTACATATATGTATATATATGTATAAGTGTATATGTGTGCAGGTATATAAATATATGTCGCGTCGATCTCGAGTCTTCTTTATTAATGTCGATTCTACCTCGCGGTGCTGTTCTACTAGCGCCATCTGTCGACGCTGAAAGTACAAAGCTCCAACATTTATATATATAAGCGTAAATTATTTTACTTAGACGGAACATGAATGTATATTTATACAGTAAACTATAATTACCTTTGCAGTGTCCCGAAGTATGTATCCTTCAAGCAGTCCACAAAGTCCACCAACTTCAAACTTATCATCCGGCTTAACTTCGAAAGGACTGCAGACAAACATTCAATGTATTAATATTAAATAAGGTAGTCAAGTCTCATTATAACTCTATTAGTGCTTTAAAATGTCTTAAAGTTTTAAAGCCGTTTTTAGAACACCATTTATAATGCCGAGTGGTTCCTGATTCCTCAGGATCCCGATTTACTGAAGCAATCATGATCCGATGTCACGCGAGTGGTTTTTGGACAGGACATGGAATGTTCACACAATATTTCAGACAGCTTACTATCTAAACCGAAATCAAAGAAATACGACCCTTTTTTAAGGTCCTCTTTTTAGTTTTCTCTCGTTCCACCCTGTTATGTGTGGGGCAGGAACGTTACAACACGGGTAAATATTTTTTCTTAATTAATTCTTTTATTTCACTTCCTCCCTCCATCATTAACATTCTATCTTTCTTCACATTAAAATTACCTCCCGCGCATCACCTTCCTTCCTTCTACTTCATTCTTAGACGACAATTTTTTACATTATCACAGCGTATTACATTATCAGTTTGTTACAATATCACAGTTTTTTACTTTATCACAGTTTGTTTCATTATCACAGTTTGTTACATTATCACAATTTCGACTGAATTTTTGGATTTTATTTACATTTTACCATCTGTTGTGATTTTTTTGTGATATCTTTTCTTATTTATTAAACCTATATTACTTTATTCATGACTAGAATGCTTTGAATCTTACTCAAAACATAAAGTTATCACCTGCTTAACTTGTGTATCCAGTAAAAAGATTTGTATCGGTAATTTCTCGACTATGTTTAAAAGACGATCGTTTAAAATGTTTCAAAAACTATGAAAAAATTGTTCCGTTGTTGCTCGAAAATCAATAAAAATTTCGAAATTCTTTTGTAACATTAGAAAAGTTGTATTTACAAAAATTGTTAGAAATATCTGCAAAGCTGATATTACTCAAAACACCTGTTAGGCTATTTCTCCGACATATTCAATATCCGGTTATAATCTGGAACACCCGCTTTCACCAAAGCCACTGAAGATGCTCATCTTAAGTGGCAGTGGGCCGTGATGAAAGGTTCCTGGATACCACGAGCCGATAAACGCAATACTGATAAATTCTCCCACGTAGACCGACCAGATAGTCAAGATCGCGGGAAGTCGATGCAAGCAGCAATAGCAGTCAACGTAAACATCTTTGGGAAAGTCCTATGTCTTGCAGAAGGTGGCTATCGGCTGACATGGTGATAAAACCCCTCACTGGGTGGAATGATGACATAGTGAAGGTCACGGGAATTTGATGCGAGCAGTGCAATAGCAGTCAACGTAGTGATCTTTGGGTAGGCCTATATCTTGCAGTGAACGGCTTTTCGTTTACATAATGTCTTCAGCTTTGAAGTCACACAATTCTGGAAGATGCTCACCCGTCTGCTGCACATCTAGAGAGGCTTGCTTGATGGACATGTTTGCGTTGTTGGTGCAAGTGGTCGCCGTGGTGCTGTTCGTGTCCAGCGTGGTGCCCCAGCCGCGCCCGCTGCCCGAGAGTGAGAATGCCTCCGACTCATTCTCCACTTTTATCATACCGATCTGGGATATGAGAGACGCTGTATCATCCGGCCGGGCCTGTAATAGAAATTAGTTCTTACGATTAATGGTGATAGTAGAGATTGTAGGAGATATGTACAGTTCAATTACAGTCGGAGACGGAAGTCAGGTGGCTGTAAGCAGGTAGATAAAAGATCTTGTACTTGGGAGAAGAAAGGGAGGCTTTTTTTCTGGTACAGGCTACGGTAATTTTAAACGCTGCAGGTCAAAAGTCCCTGTCATCACCCATGGTAGACCAAATGAAAGACATATCTCCTACGAAAATCCCAAAAAAGTTAAAGACTAGTTTGACGAGCATCATCACCATATAAACCATGGAATGTTCACTGCTGAACGTATGTGGCCTTCATAGATTCATTCAGTGTGTTCGGACCTTAACAAGGTTATTAGTCTACCTGGTGGATGAATGTCTTACGCTGCCGCTTCATGGTCTCTACTCCAGGAGGCCTTACCTTAGCCTTAGTGGTCACCACCCTGCCCACCCTCTTCTATGATCTCATAAAGACATCCCCGACATAAACTTCTCCACTGCTTGTTGCGTCTGCTGCTAACCTATATAGCCTATTTAGACTATATTGCTTTATATTACTTTTAGGGTAACTGGCAACCACGTAGGCTTCCCCCATATGCTTCTATCAGCCCAATGCACGACTGAGGAGCGCTCATAATGGCTCCTATGACATACACTAAAACAGATAAATTGTTTACCTTTATTCTAGTATAACACTCGCTGACGCCAAGACTCTCGTCGTTTGAATGAATGATCTCATAATCGTCGAAGTTGTAGCTGTCGTATGACACGGCCTCCTCCACGTCGGAGGGCGACGCAGGCTCGGAGGGCGAAGGATCCGTCGGCACCGGCCGCTCTGCCCTTTTCCTATCGCTGAGCACCAGCGACACAGTTGGACTACTTCTCGACGAGTAGAAGATTGAGTTCGACAGTATGTAACGTTTATCTTGATGGCACGGTAAATCTGGCAAATAAAACTATGTCAGAACACTATTACTTCAGATGACGCCAATAGATGGCGCTAGTTGTAGATTGCCCGGCGCTTTTGTTGGACACGGCATAACTTGATCGAGGATCACAGGTTCAATTCATGCGATACAATCTTATATAATTCACAATTATATAGTACACTGTGATACCCAACATGCCTACCAGGCGTGGCGATTATGGTATAACTTCCCATATATCTTTGGGGAAGACTTGTGTTGCTGTGGGCGTCTATAGGCAGCAAAAACCAAGTGTCAATTACGAAACGACACAAATAAATATTATTATATATACATTTTTTTTAAATTTTTTAATGCTAAACAAAAAAATACGTAAATAAGAAATAAATAATGCTGTTAGCTCTAAAGCTTTTACAGCTTCATCTGACATGAGTTCACGAATCGGAAGGGTCAATGAACTATATAAAAAAATACCGGTGTGACCGGTTTTTTTTTATGACCCATCCATTAGAAATTGAATTACGTTCAAATGTCAAAGGCTTAGAACGTCAACTATCTGTTTATTAAGTAACATCGGACTCTCTAAGAGAGAAGATGCAGATGAAAAGGCTTGGCAAGAATAAATAGAAATGAAGTCTAAACATCAGCTCACCGTCCACGCTCCAATCCATGTTATCTATCTCGCAGCGCATCTCTTGCAGCACGTCCTGCATTATCTGTACCAGCTCTTGCTTCTTCTCACCCTCCGAGAATTTGGCGCTCATCACCTATAACAAGAACATTGCTTTATATTGCTCCATGTACATTATTTATATCTACTTCTTCTTTATGTATATATACACATAAATATATATATATATATATATATATATATATATATATATATATATATATATATATATATATATATAAAGTTATTCCTTGTTATATCAGCTAAGTGTCAGTATAAGTTCTGTTAAAATCGGTCTAGCCATTCCAGAGATTAGCCGCAACAAACAGACACACAGACAGACAAAAATGTGATTTTCGTATATATGTTACG
Source organism: Battus philenor (assembly GCF_028537555.1). Classification (NCBI taxonomy): domain Eukaryota; kingdom Metazoa; phylum Arthropoda; class Insecta; order Lepidoptera; family Papilionidae; genus Battus; species Battus philenor. The sequence continues at coordinate 476,776 of NW_027181689.1, forward strand.
TAGATATTCATATGCATTTAGTAAAAAAGCGGTTATTTTAATATTACAAACAGACAATCCAATTTTATTTATTTGTATGTTATATAAATAGTCAACATTACATTGGCGCATATGAAATGTTACGAATGTAAACATAATTTCTAAAAGATTGTTTCATTTTTGTTTTAAAATATATAGAAGTATAAAAAGTAGTAAGACATAAATATATAAAATACAAAAAATGCGTATTTGTATTAAAAGCTGATATAAATTCAATGTAAGTTGGCATAAATGTTACAAAATTACATATGTGTAATAAAAGTATACATACTGTAATACAACTTAACATATTCTTTTTAAATATTGACAAAATTGTTATAAATTACATATAAATATCATTAAAGTATACATAACTATAGTAAAAGTGTATATAAATGTCAACTCACTTCATACAGCTGGTGCTCCTGTCTCGCCACGTACTGTATCTTCTTGGGCACGACCTGCAGCTCGCGCGCCATGTCGAACGACGCCAGGATGAACTGCTGGAGCAGCTTCACGTGCACCTGTAATGTACGATGCACTCGAGTTACACGAAAATAACTCTTATAGCTAAGGCCTAAGGTTTATTATTGGTTCAAGAGCCGTACACGACTTTGCCCTACTGGGTCGACCAACCATATAGTCAAGGTGGAAATTTTGTATTGACTTTGCAAATAAAAGATATAATCATTGATCATTGTTCATTGTTTATTTCACGGCATCACACTAGAGAAAAGACGGTACAATAAGAGAAGAAAGCAGAAGAGAAAATAAAAAGAGTTAAAAAGAGAGGGAGGCCTATACCTTGCGATGCCTATGGTGGTGATAACGTTACTATATATTCGTTCCGTTTAATTAAAAATATAATCATTTTGTTTTATTAACTCGTCTTAAGTTTAATTTCAAATATAGGCAGCTATAGATATCTCTGAACTAATTTTTATTTCCAAGTTTCCGATTTAAAATTTCAACCAATACATTATATTCTATTTTCTAAACTATTATCACATAAGTAGTACAAAACTATAAAGATGCGTTTACATTGATGGAAATTTTCAACATCTATGAAAAAAACCATATCAGCTCAACATACAGTTTTATAATTTTTAAGTTTTTAAAATCCTGTTTTAGATTTATATATGGATATATAGATAGCATGCACAGCATTCTTAAACCGAACGTATTATATTCAGGCGTTCAGTTTACATTGACAAATCAGTGATTTAAATAAACCATTTCAATATAGATTTAGCATATTATTAGTGCATCAAATCCAAGAAACATCTGCCACTTGTGAAGGAGTAAATGAGAAGGAAGCAGTTGAGAAAAATAAAGAGAACGAGGAGATATAAAAAGAAAGTGAACGTATAAGAACTATTAAAAAGTGAACGAAAGGAAAGTAAATATAGGCGACCAATTGAGTAGTGACTAAAAAGAAATTGAAAATTAAGAGAGTAACATAAAAGCAAAAGAGAATACAATGAACTAGAGAAAAATGAAGTTAATAAAAAGAGAGAATTAAATGAACAAAAGGAAAGCAAAAGAGAATAAAATAATGGAGATGAAAGTGAATGAAAGGCCAGTGAATAAGGGGTGAGTAAATGAGAGGCAGTTAATAAGAGAAAAGTAAATTTGGGCAAAGTAAATGAGAGGAAAGAATGTGATTACACTGAATAAGTGGAGAGTGAAAGAGAGGAATATTAATAGGTAAGCGGACGAGGGCAAGGCGATTAAGAGAAAAACGAACAACAGAAATAAGAAGAAAAGGAAGATTTACCTCACTCAGTCTCGTGCAGTAGTCCAACAGATAAGATTGTGCGCAGTCCGTGGCGAACCTGAGCACAGAGTTGAGGAAGGTGGGGCGGTTCTTGACAGCGCGGTCACTCTCCCCCCGGCGGCGGCGACCTAAAGTTTCACCACTACCCCCGTGCCCATCGCTGGAGTTGGCTGCGTTAGCTTTTTGCTCGGCTGTACGCAGTATCTCCAAGTCGTCCAGTATCGCCCACTGGCTCTTCGCTTGGTGCTTCGGAGGTGGTCTGACTGGAAAATGAACTCTGATATATGCAATAAATATATTAGCATTATTTTTTAATGTTTTAAAATAAGTAACAATACACGTTTCAATTGTATCAAGGTCACGTCTTTACGAGCCAATGTTTAACTCATATCTACTTCTTTCTGACTATAATTTGTGTGTATATGAATAATGCCCTTGTTCTTTCGGCTTCCTTCCCATATTTAAACTTTAATAGAAAATTTTATTGTACAATAAACTTTTAAACCAGGCGCATTTTACAATTCTCTGTGAACATTGCACAAAAGAAAGTTCGTCATGAACTTCGCGCGTTTGAAACTTTACATTTTGTAATTTTTATATTTTTTTATTTACACTTTACTGTACACCATTGATAATAACAAGACAAAAAAAAGAAACAATTTATATAGAGGTATAAGAAGCGGTTTTATCGCTCGAGGCTATGTCTACCAGACAACCTTTGGATGTAATTGAGAGATATGTACATATACATATATATATATATATATATGTATACATATATATGTATATATATATATATACATACATATATATGTATATATATATACATACATATATATGTATATATATATATATATATATATAAAATTCTCGTGTTACGGTGTACGAACTTGAACTCCTTTGAAACGGCTTGACCGACTTTTACCAAATTTTATATGCGTATTCAGTAGGTCTGGAGAATCGGCTACTATTTATTTTCCGTACCCCTAAGTGTTAAGGGTGGTCCACCCCTAAATTATTTCTTTTATTTTTTAGCCAATTTCTTTGGTTTTTATTTTATTATGATACAGCATACAAAAATACATACAACCCTAAATTTTCACCCCTGTACGATCAACCCTTATCTTACATTTGTTAATAAAAAACTTTAATTTTTTTTTCAAAACAACGTTTGCGGGATCAGCGATACATATATATATATGTGTATATATATATGTATATATACATGTATATATATATATACATATATATATATATATATATTAACTATCTTTTTATATTGAAATACGACAGGTCATTCATTATCTTCTTTATCTACAGTCTATCGGAACGGCCAGTATATGAATAAAATAACTCACATATCAACTCCCACTGGTCGATCAGTTCGTTCATGAACGCTATCTGCGCCTCGTGAAGTCTTCTATTCAGGCCGCCATTTTGTTCTGGGGACATCTCTTCTCTTCTAGAAATCACAAAAAAAATAATCGTTTTTCATTTTTCTCTTTATTATACTTTATTTTTCTATCACATTGTTTTTTTAGCAGTGATAGCTATGCTGATCTCCTCATCTCTGATCCAATCTCGTAGAGAAATCTCGTTATCCTCTGTCTCGTTGCTCCTGTAAAATTAAAATAAATTTCAAATTATTACCTTAAAATTCCATCCTGTAGCAACCCCTGATCTGACTCCGGAAGGTCCTCGGTGTTAAACCAATCCTCCGTGGATTCTGTGGCTTCGACGCAGAGATGCAGCCTTTCATCAACTTCTTGGTTCCTTCTGTTCTCTTCTGCGAGCACGTCCACGCTGTCCGAGAAGAGAACAAAGAAGACTTGCGAGTTCGGGTCCAGCTCTTTTATTTGATGGATGTCTAGACAATTCTGTTGGAGTTAAACAATTGTTACAATTCAGAACATATCTCTCTTTACGAGAAAAAATTCCTTGGTGAAATTAAAACTAATTCATTCTCGCTCTCACTCTATCACTTCTAACTATCTCTCTCAATCTCTCTTGATGTCTCTGACAACAGTGTCGCTTTCATGTTCTTCCCTACTTCTCTGTCTTACTCATTCTTTATCTACCTTTCTCCCTTCATGCTAATCATGGCCGTCTTTGCTGACAAAACATCCTTAACTAGATCAGTTTATATACTTAATGTCTATTTAACTACTTAATAAAATAAACGTTTTAGATAAAAATATTTTCACGAGAAAAGAAATATTTTATCACCCGCTACATTCGTTTTCGTCCGGGATTTGAACCCGGAAACCTTATTATCACGTAAGAGATGCCTCAAATAGCTTACCTCCGGGGTGAAGACGGCTGCTTCACCGTTCCCCTCCTTGACTTCATTCTCATCAGCACACCGATGATCTTCAACATTGGTTCGTTCACCACCTCCACCGGTTCTGGTCATGTAGTACAAGTTGAAGGTCGACCAGAAATCGTCTTCCGTACGCGCTACTATCCGTGTCGAACTGATATTATCACTGAATATGTTCCGACCTGTCCGGTCTATAGCGTACATGTATATCGGGGCGTATGTCTGGAGTATCGAATGTCTTTTGTTGAAGAGGTCCGAATGCATTTGCTTCAGTTGGAGGTAGCTCGCGCCGTCAGGTGGTGTGGCGATGTCAGGGGGGACTATGATCCTTAGACCGTCTTTTAGAAGAGGGTTGTTTATCTCTATTTCCAGCATCGTGACCTGATCTGACTGATCTTGACGGAGAAGATCCTGGTGAAAAATTATATTATTATTCAAACGTTAAGAAAAACGAAGAAACAAATGTTTATAGACACCAGACAAGACATAGGCCTCCATCAAAGATATCTGTGGGGAGATATACTATATTTGCCACAACTGGCTGAAGGGTTGGGTATCGAAGTGCGGTATTATGTTAAGCACAGGTCGCTGCTGTACATCCTCTGGTAACTTATTTGTTAGCAGTGACAATCCTATACAGTAATACCCCGCTTTACGCGACCCCGTTATACGCGGTTTCACTATAACGCGAATTGCAAATTTCGCGCTCAAATGCCTCGAATTACGCGAAAGAGTGCGTATAAATATAATGTAGTCATCAACTTCTCTATCATCAGTGTTGGGTGTTATGAACGTATTTTACAAGAACGTAAACAAAACGTTACCCAAAAGACAATAGATGTATTTTTCCGTAAAAAATAAGAGTATGTCTTGCATAAAGTGTTCCTAGAATTAAAGTGATTGATTAAAATGATTTGTATTTTTTTGTAATAATTTTTGACTATGTTTAATCATAAACCTCGTTATACGCGAATTTCGGTTTACGCGATTTTTTTTTGGAACGTATCCCTCGCGTAAAGCGGGGTATTACTGTATAATTAATGCACAAAGTATGAATTAAATAAGGTTGTATCCCGGGAATCGGACTCTAAGATAGCAAATCTGTGTCTCACTCGGGGTATAAACTTGATTTTAAGTTTATATCAAGTAAGGCTCCAATTTTCTTTTGACATGCAGAAATTACTGTATTGATTAAATGATATCAATATTTACTTAAAATCATTTATTCCAAACAAAAACCTATAACTCTAAGGTTTCACTTCATGATCACTTTGTAGGAGCTACAATATATTGTCTACCCTCTTCATCATGTCTCTCATCTCCATCCAAAGGTTGTCTGTTTTTTTTTTTCAAGTATTATCTATGGTGTAAAATTAAGTGTAAATAAATAAATAACTAAATTGACGTCAGCGACGTATCGAACACTGTAATCCAAAGCCAGAGAGAAGGTTCTCATAAATAAAAAGATTATTTCCAACGAAACTTCGTCTATCTTCTTTTCAGGCCATGGACACCCACTGCAAAGCCTCCACCAAAGATCACCACGATGACCGGTTCTGCACTACTCGCATCCAGAAACTTCCCCGACCTCAACTAAAAGCCTATACCTTACAGTGGACATCCATCCGCTGAAAAGAAGAACCATAAAACAATTTAAAAACTCACCTGCAACGGCAGCGTCTCCCATGGCTTCTGATTGCACTCCAGGTCTTCTACCAGCTCGAACTCCGAGTTGCCGAAGGTCAGGTGTACCTGAGTACTAGTGCCGTACTGCACCCGCAGCTGCGTTACAAAAACAATTTTTATCATCACGCCAAGATAGAGAAGTAGTGGACAAGAGTGGAGAACATATATATAGCACAAAATAAAATACATAAACTAACCGCTTAAATCAAAACTAAAAAGTATGACCCTGATATATTCAATATATAACATATCTCATATGTCAGCAAAAACATGTTACACCTATTTCCAATTATATATGTTGACCACTCTGAAATTCTAGTGGAATACGACTTGCCACTGCAAGTCATCACCATTATTTATTTCTGTCCCCAAGATGGGGCAAAGGAAGTCCACAATACGTCGCCATCCTTAGCGGTCTTGAGCTTGGCGCTTTACTTCGCTCCACGTCATTCCAACTGCCTTCACTTCTGCAGTGATCATCCGCCGCCAGGTTTGCTATGGGCGGCCACGTCTTCGCTTTCCTTGAGTATTCCATTCTATGGCTTGCCTCGGTATGTGATCAGGGTCCCATCAGAGCATATGGCCTATCCAGTTGCGGCGTTTGATCTGCTGGTCGATCGGCATCTCACTGCAGCGTTTCCATAGATCTACGTTGGAGGCTTTTTCAGGCCAGTATATACCGAGAATACGTCGAAGACAATTGTTAAGGAAGTCTTGGAGCCGACGCGAGATATCTTTGGTGACCTTCCACATCTTGCATCCATATAGTAACACGGTTTTCACATTGGACCAGAATATTATGAGCTTAACTCTCCTAGTCAGTTTCCGTGATTGTCGTATAGAAAGGAACTGTGAAAAGGCTACCTGACTGCAAGGTATAGGCCTCCACAAATATATCTATGGGTGATGTACCGTAATCATCACGCTTTGCAGGCGGGTTGGCGATCACAGTGTGGTATTATGGTACACAGACGTCGCTGCTGCTCATCCCCTGGAGACTTTTTTTCGTGCAGTGGCAATCCTAAATAATTAATGCACAAACTGTGAACTATATACGACTGTATCCTGGTAATCTAATTCATTATGGTATTGTTCTGTCGTATTATTTATATGGATTCCGTCTACCATACATTAGTTCATATAAATCTAGCAGGCAAATATTATAAATAAAATGATTCTATTACAGTTTTATACGTAAGTATATTTACATCGGGATGCTTTGTCTTCCTTATTTAAATATTTAATGGAATCAGGCGTTACATTGCGGAAGTCCATCCTAAGTAAGAAAAGGACCAATATTTAGCCACTTCCGCACATGCAGTGGTTGTCGTGCAACAAAGTGCACCGTCCGCCAGCCCGCGAGTCTCGACTCGGTGTTTGGCACTAATCGATGTAGCAACTTCTGAAGATGCCCCGTGGAGGGGTGAAACACGTGTTGAGTAAATTAGCGGTGGCGGTTGTGTGGTTGGCATTGTTTGTCGCATGCGCATTTATCAGCGGGCTGGCGGGCGGTGCATTTTATTGCATGACTACCACTGCATGTGCGGAAGTAGCTAAATATTGGTCCTTTTCTTCGTTATTTAAACTTCATCCTTGTCATTTTTTTCTTCACTTTCTTTAATTTATATTTGTACCGCCCGAGCGTAAGAAAATGCCTCCTACATTAGGAAGTGTTTAAATTAATAAAAGAAGATATATTTCAAAAGCCATTGACTGAACAGCAAGCCAAAGAGTTATGTAAGAACCTCACCCATCTGCATCCTCTCGGCAAGGGTTCAGGCAGAAGCCTTCGTCCCAGCAAACAGTGCAGCAGTCGAGCTCTTGCCGTGGGCGTGGTGCCCAGGATCACGAGCGCCGTGGGTCTCGAAGACAGATTCCTGATCTCTTGTACTATTGCGCCAATTTCTGGGTCTGAAATACCAAGCTACTCGATACTCACTTTTTTATACAATTGATTGGAAATTTGTAGATAAGCTTTTACGCTTATTTCCAATCACCCTGTATTATTCGTATTAGTCTATTAGCTTTATTTTTTTTAATTATTTTTAAACTGACCAGTTTTAAAAACTTTGATTGTCATCTATGCACACATGTATAGTTCTTAACATAAATAATAGCCAGTAATATTTAAGTTGTAATTTCAAAATTATTTTTTAACATTGTCTTGCTTACTTTCTTTTTTCAAATATTAATTAGTGGATTATTGTTGTCATTTACTTAATTTACTCGTAAAACTATAAATTATTCCAAATAAAATAACAAAAAAAAACTCTTATTAAATTTTCAATGTCACTAACATGTACGTCGTTTGCTTGTAAAAGCGGCATGTGATTTGGCCCACACTTACCCTCCTCAGTCCACGGTGGTTAAATCACGCCCGAGGATAAGGAACGTTGCGGTCCGCGGGCGTGAAATCAAGCCCGAGTGATCTTTTTATTCTTTTTTTTTAAATAATAAAGTCTACATTTTTTACTGGAATATGATTACAAGTATAATAAAAATCTACTAGGATCTATTTCTATCAGTAGATAATTTTTTCCTGTTAAAGGATAAGTTCCCGGTCTTGCCGGAGGCCCATCAAGGATTAAGGACGTGTATAAGTTAATATATATATATATATATAATTATTAAATAATTATTTACTAGATCTATGATTATTTATATTATATTTATAATATGTATTAAACCATTTTTATTATAAGTATATTTGTTATATACGTATGTATGTATGATTAAGTTTGTATGTCTATGTATGTTTATGTATATTTATGTTCATTTGTTTGTGAATATGTATTTTTTTGTACACGTGAACTACCCTTTATAAGTACTATTATTTTTTCCTTACTATGGTTGTCTGTAAGAGATTGCCTTGTGTGATAAGACCGCCCATTGTACTTTTCTGTATATTATTGTATCTGTATATTATGTATCTTATCGTGTACAATAAAGAATATTAAGTAAATAAATAAATAAGTTACCGTAGGAGAGTACATCGGCGACGTCGTGCAGCGCCTTCTCAGTGTCTCGCAGCAGGCCGCGCAGGAGTCGGGCCCGGGCCGCGGCACGCCGCCACGGGCCTGCCATCGCGTCACCATCCACCACCACCTACCATATACACGAACGCACAGAGTTAAATTGAGAACCCAACAATTACTGACCAACAAACTCTCGCAATAAAAAGAAGGTAAGCGATTAGCAAACGGAGACGAATAACTTCTTTATGGCGAGGAAGATGTTATCCAAGAGTGAGGAAGGTGTGTTTACATATATACGAGGGTCAAACTGAAAGTTCTTAGAAAATCAAAAACTAAGCATTCTAGCAAGTTATTAGTTTTATTATAACTTTTCAAAATAGCGTCCATTTACATCAATACATCGCTGCATTCGATGGAACCATTGAGAAAAGCACCTTGCCCACTCGGCCTTAGGGGTCTCTTCGACGGCGTTTTGAAACGCAGCCACTGCTTCTTCGGCGTCCATAAAATGTTTTCCTCGAAGTTTTTCTTTTATTTTCGGGAATAAATAAAAATCGCAGGGTGCGAGGTCGGGGCTATACGGCGGGTGACCCAGTAATTCCACGTCTGAGGTCGCCAAATAGTCGATCGTTTGCCTGGCGGTGTGCGACGAGGCATTATCGTGATGAAGGAGGATCCTGCTGCGAGGTCGTTTCTCTCGAACTTTTTCCAAGACAAGTGGCAAACAGTTGTTAGTGTACCACTCTGCATTAACCGTTTTCTGATCCTCTAAGACAACTGTCGCGTAATGACCTGTCTTTCAGAAGAACGAGGCCACCATCTTTTTTCCAACACTTCGACCTCTCTTCACTCTAGTTGGCAACTCTTCGGAAGGAAACACCCACTGAGCAGACTGTCTTTTGGTTTCCGGATCATAACAGTAAATCCAGCTTTCGTCACCCGTTAGTATGTCGAACACAGCATTTGAGTCACCTCCGTTAAATTTTTGGATCATTTCTCGGCACCAATCAACACGGCGGAGTTTTTGAGCCTCGGTCAAATTATGCGGTATCCAGCGGGCACAAAGCTTCCTGACCGCTAAATGTTCATGGCGGATTTTGTGCACTTGACTCATACCTATGCCTAGACTTGTCCGAATCTGCTGATAGGTCACTCTTTTGTCAGTCTCTATCATACGCCGCACAACACTGATATTGTCTTCAGTCGTCGCTGTAGAAGGCCGTCCCTCACGCAAATCATCGGTGAGATTAGTTCGAACACGTTTGAATTCATTAAACCAGTTGTAAACTGTGGCACGAGATGGGGCTTCATCGTGAAAAGCCAATCGAAGTCTATCATAACTTTCTTGTTGACTTATATGACATCGAAAGTCATAAAAAATCATTGCACGAAAATTTTCTCGGCTTAAATTCATTCTGACGTGCACAGACAATTTTCAATTTGCCGCCAAATCGTAAAACAAATGACAAATGAATGAAATGTATACTCAATATTATTGGTAAAGAGTTCTATTTTCAAAATTTAAACTTATTTTTTTAATATAATGCTTTTAAGTTGCCAGTTCTAAAAACTTTCAGTTTGGCCCTCGTACAGAGACAAATTATAATATACATTTCTGATCCTAACGCAATAGCACCCACATTACTGATGACGTTTCAAACCAATTCGGTGTCCGATTTCATCAAATTAGTGTACGAGTTCAAATCTGTGTTCTAATTTAAACCTGTGTTCGAGTTCAAATCTGTGTTCGAATTTAAACCTGTGTTCGAGTTCAAATCTGTGTTCGAATTTAAACCTGTGTTCGAGTTCAAATCTGTGTTCGAATTTAAACCTGTGTTCGAGTTCAAATCTGTGTTCGAATTTAAACCTGTGTTCGAGTTCAAATCTGTGTTCGAATTTAAACCTGTGTTCGAGTTCAAATCTGTGTTCGAATTTAAACCTGTGTTCGAGTTCAAATCTGTGTTCGAATTTAAACCTGTGTTCGAGTTCAAATCTGTGTTCGAATTTAAACCTGTGTTCGAGTTCAAATCTGTGTTCGAATTTAAACCTGTGTTCGAGTTCAAATCTGTGTTCGAATTTAAACCTGTGTTCGAGTTCAAATCTGTGTTCGAATTTAAACCTGTGTTCGAGTTCAAATCTGTGTTCGAATTTAAACCTGTGTTCGAGTTCAAATCTGTGTTCGAATTTAAACCTGTGTTCGAGTTCAAATCTGTGTTCGAATTTAAACCTGTGTTCGAGTTCAAATCTGTGTTCTAATTTAAACCTGTGTTCGAGTTCAAATCTGTGTTCGAATTTAAACCTGTGTTCGAGTTCAAATCTGTGTTCGAATTTAAACCTGTGTTCGAGTTAAAATGTGTGTTCTAATTTAAACCTGTGTTCGAGTTCAAATCTGTGTTCGAATTTAAACCTGTGTTCGAGTTCAAATCTGTGTTCTAATTTAAACCTGTGTTCGAGTTCAAATCTGTGTTCGAATTTAAACCTGTGTTCGAGTTCAAATCTGTGTTCGAATTTAAACCTGTGTTCGAGTTAAAATGTGTGTTCTAATTTAAACCTGTGTTCGAGTTCAAATCTGTGTTCGAATTTAAACCTGTGTTCGAGTTCAAATCTGTGTTCGAATTTAAACCTGTGTTCGAGTTCAAATCTGTGTTCGAATTTAAACCTGTGTTCGAGTTCAAATCTGTGTTCGAATTTAAACCTGTGTTCGAGTTCAAATCTGTGTTCGAATTTAAACCTGTGTTCGAGTTCAAATCTGTGTTCGAATTTAAACCTGTGTTCGAGTTCAAATCTGTGTTCGAATTTAAACCTGTGTTCGAGTTCAAATCTGTGTTCGAATTTAAACCTGTGTTCGAGTTCAAATCTGTGTTCGAATTTAAACCTGTGTTCGAGTTAAAATGTGTGTTCTAATTTAAACCTGTGTTCGAGTTCAAATCTGTGTTCGAATTTAAACCTGTGTTCGAGTTCAAATCTGTGTTCTAATTTAAACCTGTGTTCGAGTTCAAATCTGTGTTCGAATTTAAACCTGTGTTCGAGTTCAAATCTGTGTTCGAATTTAAACCTGTGTTCGAGTTAAAATGTGTGTTCTAATTTAAACCTGTGTTCGAGTTCAAATCTGTGTTCGAATTTAAACCTGTGTTCGAGTTCAAATCTGTGTTCTAATTTAAACCTGTGTTCGAGTTTAAATCTGTGTTCGAATTTAAACCTGTGTTCGAGTTCAAATCTGTGTTCGAATTTAAACCTGTGTTCGAGTTCAAATCTGTGTTCGAATTTAAACCTGTGTTCGAGTTCAAATCTGTGTTCGAATTTAAACCTGTGTTCGAGTTCAAATCTGTGTTCGAATTTAAACCTGTGTTCGAGTTCAAATCTGTGTTTTAATTTAAATCGGTGATCGTATTTGAATTCGGGAGCGTATAAATAATATCAAGTTTTGTGTCTGTAGTGAAATACGGAGCTATACATTTGTCAATGGACCTATATATTTATATTTTCTTACTACCTATATATATAATAACACTTGTAAAAAGGTCTTTACAGGTTATCGAACTGAATCACGTGTAACACGATAGACACTTCTCGGGGAATACCGGCCAGTATCAAGGACGACCCGAAAATCCGGGGGAGGATGTGGTCAAATGACCGTACCGAATATTAAAATTTTAATTATTATTCTATTTATATCATACAATCATGTTCCGCTAAACTCTTATCAGCTTCAAAGTTTGGTAAAAATATTTCATAACATATTTTTATGGTTTTACATAAATACATATATTCTGTGATCCGAAAGTAAGGTGAAGTCATTAAAACTCCCGGACTTTAGGAAGGCAGGTAATTTATTTAGATTAGTAGTACTGTCTATAATATTTACCATGAATCTGTTTGTCAAAAGGTTTAATTATCTCCGAATTACACGTGTTTTTTAAACGGTTTTATTTAGTTCGACCCGTACGGAATTTGTTTATTTATTTGGGTCAAAATTAGAAATCGAACTTCCCGTTGTCAAATTGATCTGAAATTTGGTACACACATTTAATTTAGATGACAATACAATATAATAAAATCAATAACATTATAAATCTAAGAAGGCCGCCGATACAAAATGGCGGATTACGTATTTTTCCTTAACCCCCTCAATATGGGTATCAAATGAAAGGGCTACACCAGTAAAACACGATGATTATGTCAAAATTTAAAATTCAAGATGGACGCCGTTCTAATATGGCGGACTAGGTACATATTTTTCCACAACCACCACAATATGGGTATCAAAAAACCGTTTAACTTAAAAGTTTTTTAAATGTATTTATTATAAACCAAAAGTGAATTTTTCGATTTTTACACTTCGTACATTTGTTGAGCAATGAATTTGCTTCAACTTTTTTTTACGGAACGAATATTCTTATGCGGACGTTTGAAATGTTCCGGAAGGCCTTTGGTGATCAAAGTATGACACGAAAAAAGTTTATACAAATATAGGCCTCCCCAAGGCTGGCATGATGATCAGTCCTGCGCTGCTCGTATCCAGAGCGGTCTCAACAGACATCGGTGGCAAGAATTACGTCAGTGATCTTGCTTCTCCTGTGGATCTCCTCATTTTCGATTCTCGCAGCAAAACTACGTGTATTATTATCATGTATTATTTTTGGCAATATGAATTAATACCTAATTATATAACATTTATTATTTACGCATTTATATAACATACTAAAATCAACAAAATTCAAAATATCTTTATTCGAGTTGTCATTGACATGCGGTTTAGAAACGTCGATTATTTTAACATCATTATCAGCAAGCTATCGCCGGATCGGAACGCTGATCTGTCGAGAAGAGCCAGATGATTATGCAAATGAGTCAACAAAGCTAGTTCCGTACATTTCGATCAACTAAAAACTATTAAACTATATCTATATGCTATTAAAGTTGATACAAGTACTCATTGTTATCCAAGTTAAAAACTAATACATCGACGATGTATATTACTTTTTATTGAATGGAATCAGACGTTACCTTGCGGAAGTCCATCCTAAGTAAAGGACCAATATTTAGCCACTTCTGCACATGTAGTAGTCGTGCAACAAAGTGCACAGCCCGCCAGCCCGCTGATAAATGCGTATGCGGCAAACAATGCGAATTACACAACTGCCACCGTTAATTCACTCAACACGTGTTTCACCCCTTCACGGGTATCTTCAGGAGTTATGTTACACCGATTAGTGCCAAACACAGAGTGCCTATTACTTTATAACAGTGTGGACGATCCGAGGTAGGATCAGTATCATTCCTTAGATTGCAGAGTGGTCCACGCTGCCGTTCATACTTTCACTCCACATTCAGTACACGAACAACAACACTGAATCGACCAGGAAAGCCTCGCCTTTACTGCCTCATCCTTCATCTGAGTGTCTAATGCAGGTTCGGAAACCCGAATGCTTTAGTTTAATATAGCTCGCGGACTCTTCCGTACCGTGAACTCCTTACCGAAGAAGCTGTGAAAGCCTTAAGGCTAACAGCAAAAACTTCACAGAAACAATACTAATAGCAAAGGCAGTTCGTTCGTAACAACATTATAGCTAAGTTATAGTTCTAGCTACCTAACTTAGCCTTAATTTTTTAGGCTCAAGTGTTATTTATTTACAACAAATATTATATTTATTGTGACGCGGTGCGGTCTTCATTTTCAAGACAAGCTGTCTTCCTCCGAAAATTACAAATGTACTATTAATTTTAGATTTAAAACTAACAAACAGGAGATATAAGATATCTCGTACTTTATTATTTATTATTACATTAAATAATAATAAAAAAGTTTGAATTATCGATTCTTGTATTAAATGTACATATCGAAGATACAACGATCTTCAGTGAGTCGGTATTTTGTTTACCAAGCAATGATTTATCGTATAATAACAATAATTCATTATATACTGATTAAAACACTATTTATAAGCGAGATTATAAGGTAACTTTTTATTTAAATCAAATTCAAATTCAAAATATCTTTATTCAAGTACAATACCCGGAGATAAATATTGCACATCGACCTTCGGAAAGAGACAATCGGCTAATTTCGGCTTCGTAGAGCGTTATCTCTGTCGCACAAAATACAACAACTGACAATGCATATGCGTACACTTAAACCCGTGAAGGGTTTATCATTTTGAATGAAATTAAGGCACTACGGGCTTATTTGTATTTCTTGTATTTATCACATTACTGCGTTAAAATAATATTTTATTAAACTGTTTTGGTATGTGACCGTTGGGATTCCAATTTCTACCACATAAACCTAAAATGAGTACTACACGTAAAAATAAATGCTTTGTATATCTGTATATCTGTATATATGTATATATATATATAGATATATATATATATATATATATATATAGATATATATATATATATATATATATATAAGGTTTTTTTAAAAAGTAAGTATAAAAAATATTATACACATTTTTTTTTATATTTGCTATCATTTTAGTGTACTTATCTACAAGATTAAGTCATGCATTTAAGGGTTAAAAAAAATCTCTCAGGGAATCTCTAGCTTTTAAGTCATAAATAGCACACGGCTCTTTTCTGTAATATAAATATAGAGTTAATTTTAGAGACACTGTCCTATAATAAAGATAAACCGACCACAATTACATTTACAATAAAACAGAGTTGACTAATAACAAAAGTTTACGACTATTCTGAGTGTGTGTGTTTAAAATAAGGCCTCTGTTTTGGGACCTCTCAATTTCTGTTCTATATGGGGCAGGAACGTTACGTTACAGGTAAATAAGTTTTCCAGTTTTATTACATATTTTTATTTACTTAGGAATTTATCACTAGTCTACGCACTGCCTTCCCTTTCTAGAAGCTAAGTTATCTTTTGAAAGAACTTAAGGGTGACCCTCTGATATAATTTATTTCTCAAGAAGCAATTAATCAACAATACTATTTATAATACACCGAGCAATCAAAATATCGACCAACTGTGATATTGGGTGCGTTCTCAGGACATAATCGGTAAACATCGAGTGCATTTTAAGTGCAGATGCACTTAAGGTATGTCACGTTTTCTCCAAATCGAGTTCTTTAATATTATTGAAACTGTTTAAAAATGTAACCAAAATCAAAATCTTTTGTTTATCCTGTGGACAACCAGAATAAAGGACATTGTATATAATTAAGTGTCTTGTCTTGATGCTAGGTCTCATTATCCTTGGCCTAGTCAGATTGTTAAGCTGAGGATACTCTGTATGAACATACATTTATGATTTATACAAGAATGTATGTACATATAAAGAGTATTGAATTAAAAATATAAGGAAACACTGAAGGTATCGATAACAACATATGTGTTCTTGTCGCAACTTTCTTTCTGATTTTTATACTTTCTCTTATATTAAGAATCTTTGTCGTACATTGTCGAAATCGTCATTTTTAGAACCGTTTACTAATTTAGCAGTTAACCACAAATTTGGCTCCTTTATTTAACACTCGAACTTTCGTAAAACCAAGAATAATTTATTAAAATCTGTAGGCGAAAAAATCAAGTCAGTTGGTAGTTTATCTAGGCTTGACAGAAGGCACGGCTGTTATAAGCCAATTAGTACAATATCCCATCCACACTCAGGGATTTTTTAGAAAAAAAACACCACTTTAAGGTAGAGATAAAATTCTATTATTCAAAATTGTATCTTTTAATAGAAGTCTTATTAATCGTAAACTTAATATCTGTTTTATTTTTGAATCTATTCTGCTTCGCGAGGTGTTACACTTGTGGAGAAGCAGGAATAAACTCCACAACAACACATATTTTAATAAAGTTTTACACAGATATATACATATACATTTATTTAAGCGACCTTACTGCCAAGAATTCTTATAATGTAAATATTCGTTTATTGAACAATAAGCCTTTTCCGTCAATTCATTTTTAATATGCATTTTAAATATTGCAAATGGTAGTTCAATAATGTTTTGCAGAAATTTATTATAACATCTGATTCCGTTTATTACAAATGAATTAGACACTTCTTGCAGTCGAAACTTTGGTACAGTTAGTTTTTCATGGTGCCTTGTTAATACACTATGGACGTACTATATTTTTTTAATTTATTATGATTATTGTAAACATACAAAATATTATCGTAAATATATTGTAAGGCTGCTGTAAGAGTATTGACCTGTTTAAACCGATTTCTCAAGAAGATTCGCGAGCCTAAGCCGTAAATAGCTCGGATGGGTCTCTTTTGCAAAACAAATATATTTTCAATATCCGCACCTTTAACCCAAAGCATCAATCTATAGCAGTATCAATATGAAAATCCCCTTCAATCACTCGGAAGGGACCTTTAAAAACTTTCACAATTACAGTTCAAATTTTGTACGACAATATTTACTAAATTTAATGCCAAATTAAAACCTGGAATGAAACCGAAAAACACTAATTACAATTACATCAACTTCGGTTTACTTGTGTAGACCCAGTGCCGTGTGTTCCCGTCAATGGTTTTGACTTAGCTGGTTTAAGTTATCACCAAGTACTATGTTGAACTGACCATGTCAGGATTGGTAACATATTTTTTTTGCTTATATATATTTGTGATTTTTATACATTTTTATTACCCTTTTTTATTTATACCACTCTTATAATATAATATACGTGCATATATATGCATATCTTATAATATAATATATATAATATTACATGCATATCATCCTAGCTGAGGATATATTTCGAAGGCCCCCATTTTTGAGGGCTTATTACCCCCCCCCTCCCTCCCCCGCGCTCTGTGTGTAGCAGGGGCGATACAGTTTCGGGCTAAAATAATTATTACAATACATTTTTTTATTCCTTCTTCTTTACTTTTCTTTATTTCACAATTTCTTTTTGACTTTCTTTACAGCCTTCACCTTATTAATTAATTCATTCCTCTCTAATGTTTTTTCACACATCACCTTTTTTCCCTCGCCTTCATTACCAATAACATATGTTTTGAGAGCTTCTTTTATTGTGTTTTCTTTTATAATAATCTTTATTTTTTATTTTTATTTCTGTTGATGGTATGCGGCTTCCGAGGACCTGTTATCAGGCTTCATAAACAAGGTTGCTCGTAAACCAACTGACATCAACAGTGTTATTGTCCTGAGGTTATCTTTGAACGGAACTTAGCCTTGCAAGAGATAATGGGAGAGAACTCATTTATTACTTCGATTTTAACTATTGCGCCGTCGACCGTATTGCTTGCCGCTTTCACTTCTAATTTAGTGGACTGTACCGTGACCCAAGGAGTTGTCTCGCGAAAACTGGTAGGACGACACAGCAAAGAAACAGGTTTATTAAATACAAAAACTAAGTTATACAAACTAAGTACACTATGTTATGAGGTACCGTATCTCAGAGAATGCGCTTGGACATGTTACTTGGATCCCTACTTGTATCTATACTCGAGCGTTGATGGGAGAGATTGACATCTGGTCATTTCGACGAATCTCAAAAAGCGCGGGACGCGTGGTAGAGTTCCTATTAGCACATTCGGTGAAGACTCTACTTGTGTGTGGCGCAAGGGTGGGGTTTCGCGTATGCCCGCTCCACGTAAAACTACTCCGTAACACTAGTGAAATATTAGAGAAATACTTCTTTTTAGCCCATGGGCGCCCACTGCAGGGCATGAGCCTCAACCAAACGTGCCCACGATCGCCAGTCTCGCGCTACCCACTACATACAGCGATTTCTCGCGACTTTGACTATGTCGTTAGTTCACCTCATGTCGGACCTACCTATAGAGCTTCATCACCGAAATCTAATCGACCACAACAGGAATCGTAAACAACGAAAACTAAAATTATGAAATTGAAACAAATTTTGAAATAGAATCCTTTATAAAAGTACTTGACAGAATAATGTAATATACGTGAAAAGATAATTCATCACCATCATCCTGCTAAAATAACTTCACTGTTGGATATAGGCCAATCCCATATTTCCAATAGGAACGATAGGAAACGTAACGACCACCGACAACCTTAATGTCACCTGTCCACCTCGTGGATGCTCTTTTCAGTCCAGGGTCTTCACTCCAAAACCCAGACTCCAGCGGGCATCTGTTTTGAACGCTATATGGTTACTGACAGTTCCTTATTTGATCTAGTAGAGAAATCCCGAGCATACGCCATATTTCCATGGGTCGTTTTGATTAACATTAATTTATAAATCTTATATCATATTTATTATTTATGAATGATTAATAATAAAATTAATTTTAGAATTCTAAAATATTTTTTAAAAATTCCAGTATCACTGGCGTACGTAAAATTAAGGTAATTTAGTTGTATACAATCATGTGTACGGCATCGTTTTCAACTTTCTTAAAGACACGAAAGGTCCTTACGAGAAGCTAATTGCTCTCTTTAAGCCGAACAAGCGCGGCGGAACAATTGGCACAAATTACAAGACCGCAAATACCGGGCCAGCGAAAGTGGAACGCAATGGAAGATTAAGGCATTAACATGCTTCAGCTTAAAGACGCAGCTTGTACTGAATACTTTTCAAAATTAGAGCAAAACACATTTTTTTGTATAATAACTCCCTTGACACACTTCGTGATTTCAAAAGCCATAGTCCAGTGTAAAAAATAAACAAGAAAAACTTATTTCAAATTGACATCTATAGATGTGTTTACGATTTCGAGAACAAGAACACACTAACGCCCTCTACTTCTTACAACTGTTTTAAACGACGCTCTCGTAGGGAAATCCCCAGCACAGACTTTTCCATGGCTGTCTGTCGAACAACAGATACACAGGCTGTATAACAGTGTCCATCACGTAGTGGTAGCAATATCACGTTACACGTGTGTTGCACGGACGAGGCTCAAGATTCGATCACAAGGTACACCGACGTGGCGAATCCGTCGCACAGACATTGGCGTACAGCCTGAGGATGCCAATATGGAGTAGAGATGAGGAAGTGGTTGCAAGCAACGTAATCTTAAGAAAGTAAGAAAAGGACCAATATTTAGCCACTTCCGCACATTCAGTGGTAGTCGTGCAACAAAGTGCACCGCCCGCCAGCCCGCTGATAAATGCGCATGCGGCAAACAATGCGAATCACACAACCGCAACCGCCAAATTACTCAACACGTGTTTCACCCCTCCACGGGGCATCTTCAGGAGTTATGTAACACCGATTAGTACCACACACAGAGTCTAATCTTAAGAGACTTACTTGACTTGACATGACCAAACAAATTGGAAAATAATAAACGTAAACGTAAAACAAACGTGCTAATGTCTGTTGTCTGATGTAACATCGATCCTAATAATAATAAAAATAAAAAACACCTCTCCATAGCTTTGTTGAGCCACTATAAGCTTGTCAATGTGACCTGAAATTACGCGCTAAAAGGAATATCCCAGAGAAGATATTTCGTTGTTTCTCGAACTCTGCCTAGCCAAATATGATTACACTTTGTTTTTAAGTAAAATTTATATTTCGATCTTGTAAAAAAAGTCACCAGTATACCTTTTCATGGCTTTGTTCAGCCACTATGGCCTGAAGTAGTAGGCCCTGCGAGGTATGAGACGACAAGATATTTCGTTGTTCCTCAAACTTTACCCGGCCGAACAGGATTACATATATATTTTTGAAATTCTAAATAGGCGTAAAGGACAGTGTAGAATTAGCATGTGTTGATGCTATTTTGCATGAGTAGGCCCCATACTAGCTGGACCGACGAAATTTAAAAGTCGTGGTAGTCGTTAAGATGGTGACTCGAGAAAGCCTTGCACTGGAGGTTTTTCCATATGAGGATCCTATGCTTTCCGCAACAAAGTAAACCATTGAATTGTTATATTAAGAAAAGGCTTTGTATAAATAAAAGAATTTGAAATAAAGGGACAACTGTTTGGTGCGAAGGATGGATGGAGACTGACTTGGCGGGGTGGTTGCGTTGACGAGGAACAAGGAGTCGCTGAATATTGGAACTTTCAATTAGATGCTGTGTGTAATAAAACAGAAATGCTTTTTATGAGTACATCAAAGAGTCTAACTTTATATAACTAATAATATCTTTTTCCTATATTAAATTCGAACCAATCGTATTTTTGAGGACCGCAAATACTTTATCTTGTTCCTACATGCCATTCACACGGTTCATTACCGCAATACGTTACGTAACACATACATACGCAATCAGGCTTAGTCATCGAAACTTAGCTGCGTAGATTATACTGGTTGTCAATATTAGATGAAATCTCCAATCAGACGAAACGTAGCTCGATGCTTTTATTTGTTTGCATTCATTTACTAAATTTTTGTCTTGCTGGATGTTCCATACACTATTTTTTTAATGATCTCCGTTTTTTAAGACATCTCGTTCCTTCTGCCACGTGTTGTTCAGCGACGTTACATATTTGTGTATTTTTTTCATGGCATATAAAAGATTGAAAAGGTTTTTTTTAATGGTCTCCGCTATTAGCGGCCTTTCGTACCCCAAAAGTCCCTATCCCAAATATCTTATTTTCGGAATAAGGACTTTTATTTTCTTTTAACAAGTTTGTCGTATAATACTTTTATTTCCGCTCTCCTTTCATTGATCTTAGGTTCTTTCGTACTTTTCCTTTCTTTCTACATTTCTTGTACCTTTCCCTTTTATTTGATTCTTTCATTCCTCACCTCATTCGTGGCTCAATTTTACATTTCTTTATCTTTATCATTTTTTTACACTTTTTGTTCTACTTACATTTGTTTTTATTTTACCTAATTTGCCTATTTTACTGTTTACATTTATTTTCACGTGTCAACTTTTGATTCTATTTAATATTTTGGCGCAATTCTCTACAAAATTAAAGGAATGTTGGACTCATCTCTGTCATTAATTAGCGAGGCTATAGTATCCTCGCAGATCTTCGTGCCTAACAGGCATTCGGAGTCAACTCGGAGTAGTCCGAAAGCGAGACAATAGACTACCAGGTGGCCCACGGTCCTCCTTGGACTCAAACTGGTGAAGGTACTCAGAGAACCCCTCTTGCCCCCTGAAGAGCTGGACTGAGTTCACCTCGACACTGCGGAGCAAGCGGTAGACTGAGATGGCGTCCGGGAAGATTAAAAAATATTACCTAAATGCAGACGGCTTCCAATCATGTTCTGTTGTAAATCTATGGTGATGGCTTATGTTCAGCAAATTGCGTTCTACGGCTGAAATGACTCTTCCATTTGAGACCACGTTTAAGTCATTATGGATTTAAGTTTAAGATTCTAGAGTGGGCACCACGGATTTTTAAGGCCCCCATTGCTACAGACCTCTCGTTCCCTCTGTCTTATTTGGTACAGATACTTTATTTAGCAAAACTTTTTTCATTGTTACTATTTTATTTTCATTCTCTCTCGTTCGTCACAATTTCTATCGCTACATCCTCTTTCATTCATCACATTTTCTTTTGTCTCTCTTTCTTCACCACATTCATTATTCCTGTTTTTTATTTTTAATATACCCCGACCATATATTTTTAAACTTAACTTTATATTTGTTCATAACCTCATTGACAATTTTCGTGCAATAATCTAGAAATTTCTTTATTCGTTCTTTATCTACCACTAAGAAGGCGATGGTGCCACTTTTCACCAGTTCATTCAGCTCCACTTCACACTCATATTTTCGAGATTCGAGTTCGAGACAACTCGTTATAGCGTGGACCACGGTCTTGTCCACCGCTGGGTCACAGATGCACGAGGGAATCTCCCTGAATTTGGACCTATATAGGTACCTGACGAATCCCCCGTGCACTGTGAACATTTGGTTCAGAACCGTGTTCAGCTTCGCTTCCAATATCATATTGAATGTCTATATGTCTGCCCTATATTCAGTAGGCTACAAGTTTAATTTGCCATACCTTATTTAATTGACATTCCGTTAACAACTTCATCACAATTGTTACACTTTCATTTCACTACAATATTTCAATTCGAAATAACATCACCGGGTTATCGAATTCAGAACAATAGGTACTGACGTCTGTTCCAAGTAAACGATAATTAATTTTTAACATACATTGAAGCCTTGTTTATTCTCTTCTTATCTTTGTTCTGTTCAAGTGGGGCAAGGTATGCTGGAATAACTGATAGCCTGGGCTAACATTGTATGTATCTCTGGATCAAATCTATAAGTCAAGGGCTGGTACGTAGGCATTAATAGTTCAGGGTTGCCAACCTTTCTTAAAAAATACTTTTATAATATCAAAGAGAATACCCGGAGATTTTGTAAATAAAGAGGTAGGATAATTAAAATGACTTGCCACAGGTTGCCCGCCTCTGTGTTATAATGAATACATAAAACATTGTTGAATTTCAAAAGGGAACCTATTCACTTTCTGGCCGACTCTCAGCAGATCATTAGAAAAAGAAATGAGAACAAAAATGTAGAATTAAAAGCAGAAAATTTAAAACTAATGGTAATAGCAAAGAAATAGAGGCGATATTTGTACGAATTTTTAATGAAAGAAAAGATAATGTAAGAAAATATGTTTGAAAAAGGATAGAACGGAAGAAATTGTAAAGGACGTGAGTAGAGAATGCTAATAAAAACTAAACGGAAAAATTATTGCACAAAAAGTCCGTTAAAGCTATAAGGTAGGGGGATTGAGGTCTCCAAAAACGGAGCCCCCATAAAAAATATCAACAAACGGACTGTCTACATGGACCTTAATAATGTTAAAAACAATTGACGACCCCAATGTGAGAGTTACTTTCGTTACAGCCGAAATATCGAAAAAAAAACAATTTACTTATGATTATTTATTTCAGAAATAAATTACAAATTAAACTAATATGCTAACTAATCTAGCTGTCCACTTCCAAGTGATAAAGATAAAACCAATTTATTCAATTTTTGAACTTTTAAAAGGACTCTTATTGATTGTCAACTTATTATTTATTTATTTATTTTAATCTATTTTATTTTTGACTCTACTCCGCTTTGCAAGGTGTTATAGTTGTGCAGATAAAGCAGGAAGAAACTCCACAACAACACATGTATTAATAAAGTTTAACACATATTTATACATATACACCTTATCAGATATAGCCTAAATGAAATCAAAATAATCTACCAGTGTTTATTTTTGGCTCTTAGCATAATACGGAACTTTTGGAAACCCATATATACCGCTATAGCTGAGGTCTAATATTTGATTTTAGTTTGATGATCAAAATTTAATAATAATTTTAATAAATCAATGTCAGTGGGTCGAGTCGTATTCACTGCGCCGGTGTGAAGGAATTCAAATTACAGATCGAAATAACTGGTTCCGTACAACGATTGCATTTATATATTTCGGGGTTTTTAAATCGAGGTATCGATAAAATTTTAACATTTTATATTGAATGTTCATTTGGAAGTAGTCAGGTAAAAAAATATCATAGTTAAAACATTTCCCTGTCCATCACTATAGGGTTGTTGTACATGAGGCCATAAAAAAACGCGACCATAAAAAAATTTTCAGGTTTCCATGCAATTTTGCACTTGCAACTTTGCATAAAAACATGCGTCTTTCTTAAGTTATCGAAAGTAATTATTTTCTGCGGCAACTTATTTAAGTATTTATAACTTAACTATATATGAAACGCTGAACGGGAATAACGCAATACAGGTCATCGTGGCGATCTCTGAGCGAAGCCTATATCTATATAGGAGTAATTTGGCGGTGGCGGTTGTGTGATTGCCATTGTTTGCCGCATACGCATTTATCAGCGGGCTGGCGGGCGGTGCCCTTTGTTGCACGACTACCACTGCATGTGCGGAAGTGGCTAAATATTGGTCCTTTTCTTACTTAGGATGGACTTCCGCGAGGTAACGCCTGATTCCATTAAATACTTAAGCCTATATCATGCAATGGGCATCTATCGTTTCATATAATTTAACACATGAATACGATTCTTATATATTAACCTTGTCATTTATATAAAATTATATCAGGTTACACAATTTTATCACAGATAAGATAATGAAGATATTTCTTAACATTTGTTTTATGAGAATTCAAACTGTAAGGTATATTATAACAAATAGGTCTAGGGTGAACGGCTTCAGTTCCTTGTCACTTTAATATTGTATACATTTCAATAAACTAGGCCAGAGGTGTGCAACCTTTTTAATCGAGCCAATTAAAATCTTTTGGCGGACCACACACGAAGTGACATTAATTAACAATTCACCAAACTGTAACTATTAAAATAATAAAGTAAAGATTTCATACACAAATTTAAGTTCAAAATAAAATCAAACATGAATAGAAGAACGAATTTAAATAAAAATTTCCAGATATCAGAGATAAAAAGAAATTCGTCCTACATTCCTTAGATGTTGTAGTACGATTATTCAGGTGGTTATAAAAATAAATAAATACGGTCGAAAATTTAGCCAAAATAATGTAAAAATACAAAACTATATAATAATATATACCAACAGTAATTAAAAGATAGAAATGTGATAAATAAATTAAATGTAATAATTTATACGGTAATCATACCAAAGAAATTAGAATAAGAGACGTAGCTGATGAGGAAATAGTGGAGAAGAGAGAAAGGTTATGTGTGTAATAACAAATTTCTCCAACTTAAAAATGCCGGCGCATTCTTCTTTCATGGCCAAATCTTCTACCACACCTGCTGTTTGTACGTGGAACGATTTACCGCTTAACATAAGACGTGCTTACTCACAACCTATTTTTAGGAAAATTGTTAAGAAATATTTACTAGACCTATGATTATTTATACTTTCATTTCTTTTTCTTTCCCTGTTTCTTTATTGTGAAGCAAGTGCGATCCAAGTTGGTTTGATGTTTTTATTTATTTAATATTTGTATTTATAAAATGTATTATACCGTATTTATTATATATACATTCTATATACATATATGATAGTGTATATGTATATTTTGTCTATATATACACGTTAACTACCCTTTATATAACCCTGTACTGTTTCCATACTATGGTTGTCTGTAAAAAAATGCCTTGTAGGTAATACCGCTCATTGTACTTTTTGTTTACTATTATGAGACTATGTATATTAAAAATATTAAACTAAATTTCTGAAAACAAAATTTAACTGTAAAAAAGGCCCTGTTCCTCCTAAAGGTTGAACGTGAGATCCTTTGACTCAAAACACAAGAAAAATTTACGGTCGTAAAATAATCTTTTACTGCTTCATCCTTTGCACAAATAATTCCATCCTTAGTAAGAAAAGGACTAATATATAGCTACTTCCGCTATGTAGCAGTAGTCGTGCAATAAAGTCAGGAGTAATGTTACACCGATCAGTGCCAAAACACCGAGTTCCTTTATCGGCAGGTGCCCCGTGGAGGAGTGAAACACGTGTTGTTTCACATTTAACGGTGGCAGTTGTGTAATTCGCATTGTTTGCCGCATGCGCATTTATCAGCGGGCTGGCGGGCGGTCGCACGACTACTGCTACATAGCGGAAGTAGCTATATATTAGTCCTTTTCTTACTTAGGATGGACTTCCGCAAAGTAACGCCTGAATCCATTAGATATCTTCTAAAGAGTTCTACTCTAAAATTGACTTTACATTTAGCATTATCAGCAAATCGGTACATGTTTAAGAAGGTACAAGACTTGTTAGGAAGAATCGTCATAAATATCTAATAGCGTATCATGTATATATCATATGTATGTTGTATCTTCGTATATATGAGTAATTATAATAAATATAGTATTTATGTGGCCACCAGTATTCGACTGGCGGGCCGCGGTCTGTGCAACCATGCTCTTAAACGATCATCTTATCATATTTGACTCATTTTATCATATTTACTTTATTTTATTTACATCTAGTTTGTTCCTTACTATATTTAACTTCTAATGTCGAATCTATTTACGACTTGCTCCCCTGTGCGACGTGGGCCGCACCTTTGGCAACACTGCGCTAGATTCTGCTCTAACAATGGGGAATCCCCGTGCGAGTTGATATCTCAAACATGACTCACTATTCCATATAGCAGAATATATTGCACAACATGCCATAGACATTAAATAGAAGCAAAAAAATTTTAATCATCAATATGGTATATCGTCTTCTGCACTAGTGAAACTAGGATAGTAAATGTGGACTTGTATAATGTCACATAGATCCGCGATACTATCGAACAGCACGATATCCATTGCGGGTCGAGTTTATACAAGTTCGCGAAAGGATGACGTCAGACAAGTTTAGTATAGTTTAGAAACGTTGGATGTTAAGTGTGCTAGAGAGTCGTCAACATCGACATGATGTAAAGTTGCATGTTAGCGTTCCATATATCTAATATGAAAAAATATGTAAACACGAGAAATATCACTAATTGCAATACAGTAAAAAATATTTGAACACTTGGCGGGGAACGGTACATCTCAAGTGGCGTGGGATCGTGGAAGCGTGCTATCGGTTCAGCCGACCTTTGTTTTAATAGCAAACATTCCAATGCGCCCGCGCACCAGCCACAGCAGATTACATCCATTGCCCGGGAGAAGGACCCTGGTCTCGGTCGCGTTCACTAGCTATGTGACTTTTCACGCGCCGGGGCTAATTATAACTTTCATTATAAATTCTCGTATCCGTTCTTCAACTCCACTCTTCGGAGCATCATGAAAATCACGCCATAATCATAATATCACCTCGTATCCCAATACAGTAAGTGTTGAACAAATATCATAGAAACATTGATATTAAGTAGCGTCTAGCCATAAGTCAGAGCTCAACATTTGGTCTGTGTTCATAGTTCCATCATTATATATTCCTTATTATTTTTCAATTTGTTTATTTATCCTGTTTTTTGTTATACAATACTTTAAATTTTGCTTTAGGCTTCTTCCATTCCTTCGTCACAAGCCATCACAGCGTTTACTGTCAGCGAAGCAAATTGCACATATATTTATATATGTATATTATAACTGTGACATCTATTCACAGGTGCGAGTTTTATTATTAAAATAACCTTCGATCATTGAGGTGGAAGCTATTCGTACCTCGCACCGGCACGAACACATCCTGTCTACTACCGGCGCTCCTCGTTTCGACCTGCTGCCGCCTGATCAGGTCTGGGAGATCGTGCGGCTTCTTACCACCACCATCAGGGGAGTACCGAGCTGCGGTGCAAAATCAGACCAGGCCTTCTGCACACTACCCTTTTTAATTAAATATATTTTTCTTCTGTTGCCGAGTTCGCAGTTTTCTTTTACCTTCACCACCCACAGCAGAAACGGTACAATGACTGATAGATGCTCATGCAAGATGCAATGGGCATACTACCTACTCGCCAATGGCAGTCTTAGGCTGCCCGCATCCAATTCCTCGCGACCTTGACAATGTCGGTCAAGACAAAAAAAATTTCAAACTAAATCACTCTCAAGTCTGATTTGATCTCGGAGCGAAATCCCAGACATAGCCGTCTCTGTTGCTCTCTGGGTAAACTTAAGCCTTCTTATAAGACTCATATATATCATCACCGGCAACACACTCTCGTGAAAGACTTTCACCTTTAAAAATTATTATTTAACAATAATAACACCAAAAAATTAATCCCCTTATCTCATGATGAAAGAAAACTCGGAGGACAATGTTATATATGAACACCAGAGAACTATGCAATGCTACAGCATATAGTTCCACCTCCCTTTCCGGGAACTCAGTATGAAGCTACACAAAGCCTCCGGGCTATGACCATATACCGAAACAATGATGCTACGTCAAAGATCGAAATAGATTATATATATGCCTGACGGCTGTTGGGCTGGAAGGTTCTCTGGTGGTGACCACGACCAGGTAGACTCAACGTAGATACCCCCCCCCCCCTTGTTGTTATATAACACCATTTAAGGTAGTCGCTGGATGCAGGCAAGACCAGTCATCGTGGCAATCTCTGGCGGAGGCTTATACCTTACAGTAGGTGTTTATCGGCTGACCTGATGATCATATTAATTTAAAGTCTTTGTACTATTAAACTGATATTATAGTATTGTGTATATATATTTTGAGTTTAACAAGATTGAATGTATACTTATAAATCATGATTTCAGCAAAAGATGTCCATTTCTGGGCATAGACCACCTTTAGAGTTCCAATAAGACAAGTTGGAAATTTCTTAAGACCTGCCGAAGGATACAAGCCTATCAAGATTGAAGATCAGTTAATTTCTAGATCAAACTACCAATGTATTGTAAGAAACATTTCAAATTCGTGTATATAGGGTGAGAAATCTAGGCGGCAATATATTGCAAGAAGGCCACCCAAACCTGCTACATAGGTTGTAAACCCCACCTTACCCTGATCAATTTCACACATGATAGACCAGGCATCTTCATGGTTAACCCACAGAATGCTGACAAGTTACATATTTTAGTACCATTAGTATACATAACCTTTTTTAATTTATCACACTTAAGGATTTGCAATTAAAATATTTTAAAACTCAGATCTCACATACAATTTACTTCTATGTTAAAAAGTACAGAATTGGACTTATACAGTAAATTTTTAACAAAATAAATAGAAAGAAAATTCAATAATTCCTAAAACCATGACAAGGTAAAGACAAGCATCACCATGTTCAATGCTACACAATCAATGATCATAATACCCTTTAAGTGAACTTCTGGGCATAGCGTGAAGTAAGGAAAGAACAGATAACAAATTCATAAAATTAATTTATTTATATAATTTTTTTTTCACATTTAATGTACAACAGCGAACTTAAAGTTGAAGGCATTCTCTAGCAGCTAACCATTACACTGTGCAGCGGAAAATAATAAAGGTAGATGTAACTAGATATAATCATGAAATAAAAAATGAAATAAAAAAGTAAAATCAAATTGAGAAGGAACATAATCACATTTTTATTCTTTCCATTGTGCAAATGTAAGGAAAATGGTAATGCTCAAAAAAAACCATTATAAACCCAATCCATACCTAAAACAAAAAAGTAACAAGATTCATAATAATTCAATTATATTACTGTGATCAATAAATAAGGTGAAATTGTGATTTAAAGCTCCCAGGCATTCGGAAGGCAGGTAAATTTATTTCCTAGGTTGATAGGACTGTTTATACCTATAACATTTGCCAAGTGTCTGATTGTCAAAAGCTAGAGAATCATTTGACTCAGTCCAAACCACTTTTAAGGATGTTTTATGTCTCAAACACATCAAGTCACAATTGGTTGATATCATAAAACATTGATTCTTTGCTACTTTTTTTCCTAAAAACTTGACTCTTATAATTCCACAACCACCATGTTTGCCTGGCTTCTGGTAATTCAGCAAACTAGACGAATACAGGGATGCCATTTTGACATGACTGAGGAGATAAGAACCAAATTGAAGAAGGTCTTGAAGGTTGTACTGAAAAAACATTGGCAAAATTGTGTTTTATTGAACAGGAATTACTTGGAAGGGGATTGAATTGATTTGGTAGAATAAATAAAGAATTTACATTACATAACCAAATTCACCTTACTTATTGAATACAGTATAGCAATATCTAAAGCAAATAGGAAATTAAATTTGTAATCTTTAAATGCAAATATCATATTTAAACATATTGTATGTGGTCTCTTCAGCATTATGGAAGGTGTTTTAAGCATGCATAAAAACAACCTCTGGCATATGGCGCTATAAAGAAAATTACCAAAGTTATACTATGAAGAATTTGTACCTTAACTATTCAATAGATTTTATTACTACCTATATGAGTC
This sequence comes from Battus philenor, assembly GCF_028537555.1. Classification (NCBI taxonomy): domain Eukaryota; kingdom Metazoa; phylum Arthropoda; class Insecta; order Lepidoptera; family Papilionidae; genus Battus; species Battus philenor. Next base: position 507,296 of record NW_027181689.1, read on the forward strand.
AAGTTGTTTAACTAAATAGGATTAAAAATATGCTTCCCTATGTAATGTAACACAATCCAAGCTTAGTCATTATTACATGAAACATTGAGTGAGGAAAGTTTAAAAATAAAAAGCAATGTCTATTCAATGTAAAAGATAATATGACACATGAAAATCATTATCTGTAAAATTTCAGGCACAGGCCCTCTTTAGAGGGCACAAGCCTCTCATAGATAAAGAATAAAATGTTTCAAATCAATAGATGTCTTAATAATTTTCTTAAATTGACAGGGATGTTAAATTTGACAAGGAAGTTCTTTCCGGACCCCATGAAAGTTTACTGTGTACTGCGCACAGTGGATCTGAATATGTGCCTGGGTAAAACACTCATGAGACACGGGGAATTCTCAGAGTAACTATATAGGTAGCTCAAAAGGGAGTTCTCCATACATCTGTGATCCAATGGTGAACCAGACGGTGGTGCATGCAATTACTGCAGCAACATTCCTTCCCTTTCAAAAGAGAAGGAAAGCTGCCACACTTTCTTGCAATTTTGTTGCAGGGTGGTGATGTTACTAGGCAAAACAAATGTATGCTGAATGATAGAAGATGAGAAAGAAAAGGTGAAATTAGAAGGGTGTATGTCCCTATCTTGAAAATAAGTTGGGGGAAAGAGTGTTAAAAAAAAGGATGTTGAATCTATTGTATTCTGCTTTGGTATTCAATATATTCTTCTATATTGGTATTCTGATTTAACACTACAAATAACTATGGTAACTTGTTTCAAGCTTACACAAAACTATAACTGAGAAAATGTCTAAGATAATAGTTTTGAAAGCTGATAATCTTAAGTGGCATTGCCTGAGTCACTCATGCATCTTATAACAGGGCAGGCTAAACTATTTATTATTATACTATTATTATAAGTTATTTTTGAGAACTTTGATAATTTAAAGTCTTAAACTTCTTCAGTAGCTTCTTTTCTTAAGTGAGACAATACATTGGTATGGAGTCCCACTTGCAACATTATATTCAGTGACCAAGAGAATTTAAAACCGTAGCTCACTTAGTTGCCATCAGATTATAAAATTTAATATTTGTTTTTATTAAATAATCCTACTTAGCAATGTATCTTGTAATTTCTGAGATTTTTACGTTTAAGTTTTACGTGTGTTTTAAAACTAAAAATACTGTCAAAATAACGATTTAAAAAAAGAACCCTTTCAAAAACCAAACAGCTACAACAGATATACTACAGTTATATATCAGAAGCTTACTCGACTGCATTAATTACGCCATTTACATTAACAAGGCAACCTTTTATGTTGTTTATGCCAGGTATTATTATAGTTGTCGGTAGAAAAAAAATAAAGTCGACCGATAAGTCGCGCTTCAATAAATCGAGGTTTTGAAAATGAATGCGCGAAACGATTCAGTGGTTCTATAACGAACGCAATATGCAACAGTTGGAAATCCAAAGAGCAATACTTACCGACAGAAGTGGAGAATTGTATTGTAATCCAGTTAACAAAGTTTTTCCTTATCGAATACAATTACACAGTATAGAACAACACGAGATCATATTTAACTAAATTAAATGTAATATAACTTTCACTTTGCACAGGTTAACATAAAAAGCGATCGATGCTGAAACTACAATAACAATAAATAAAAATAAACTTAATGAACACCGCACAAGTGCACAGCGCACGAGATTATTAAACAAACTTCATTCGGTAGACAGATTTGACGTTTGTCAGTGCTGCCAGGGTTTGAATTTCGGAGCAAAAAATAATTGCAAAAAAACTTTTTGGTTGACACAAACGATTTTTCAGAATTGTCTCTTTAATGGTATATTTTTATTGATTAACCAAAATTTAATCTAGTATAGAAATTCTCAAATTGCATTTTGGAATAATTAAATAATTACTCATAAAGTAATCTTTTGCCCCTGGACTAATATTATAATTCTCTGCTCATTTTATGAGTAAAATTTCTTTCAAACAATAAACAAACAGTATAGTAGTTGCTCAAGTTGCTGGTTGCGGGCAAAGCAAGATCGATAATTGTGGCGACCTTTAGGTGTCTATTAGCTGACCTGTTGATGCTGATAGTGTCATTAGTCAATAATGAATTAATGTACAAGAAAAGTTATACTTTATATTTATTTTAACTGTAACTTGTTATTTACAAAGAATACTATCAATTAATGAAATGATAATAAGTAAAGTAAAGTTTAATCTTTTCTACTTGTCCTTAATCGTTTTGCTATAGAACAAAGAAAAGTATTAAATAAGTATTTTATTACTCTAGTAAATATAATAAAATGGTTTTAAATCGATAAACATTATAAAAACTTTTTATAAAAATCGATATTTAAGGAGTAATGATAATTCTTTTTAATTAATTATTCAATTAATTTTATTCTACATTTTATCTTATAATGAAAAAAGAGAAGAATAACATATGTATTGAAATTAATACATAAAATTTTGTTAATCTATGCGAATATAATATTTCCACAAACCATAATCGCAAAATATACGCGTTTGGTTAAAATATATTTTAGTTAAAATTTGTTCCAAAATTTAAATAATATTATATGAATCTATGTAAAACATTTTGTATATATAATAAAGTTTGTCATTTACTAAAAGACTTTTTATGAAGTTTTGTAATATATGTTTGATAAATTAAAAAAAACTCAAACAGCTCTTTTATCACAAGTAAATTATTAATCATAATATCTTGTGAGGTAAGCAAAAACTTACGGCTAAGAAATAACTTTCCTTACCGTGAATCTAACAATATATCTTATTAGAATAAGTACCAAACAAAATTTTGGAAACAATAACGCATTAAAATAACATATTATTGAAGTACAGTTTGTGGTTTAAGTAAATAAAGACATCATTCTGTTTACCAAACTAGACAACAGTTTCAATAGGTACATCTATATTCTATTGTTTTTGATTATGTCACATTTAATTTTTAAATAAATAATATACTATTTTGGTAATAGTTAGCAAGCTTTTACTTATTATAAAAATATTAATTTAACATGTTAAATATGCACAACTATTAAATTAAAAAATCCTATTTAGTTAAATATGACAAAGGAAAGTTGATAGCGCCATCTATATGTCACGGGTTATAACTAACCAACAGAGATAAGAAGCACTTGGGATATGCAGTGCGTATAAGCGGCCGACCCAGTTGCCTCGGCCAGTAAAAATAGCGGGCGACAATAGCTCAAACACTATTTTTAGTGCGTATTTCGATAATCCCAAACCACACACTGTTATCTCTCGCATTGTTGTCTCGGAGCGTCAAGTCTGTCAGGCGCGGAGGCGGCCAGAGCGCAAGACTTAAAACATATCTATAACGCCACAGTACCGCCAAAATCGATAGCTCCGCTCGCGGGGCCAGTCCGAGTTGTTATTTCGTGTGAACATTAGTGTTCGTTTAGTTAAATCAAAAAAGTTTTAGTTTTAGTAAACAAGGGAACATGTTTTAGAAGACAAAATGGAAGGAAGCGTTAAAAGGTATATACGAAGCGAGTCGGCGAGCTGCGCTCACATGGTCGAAGAAAGTACGGCGAACAATAGAAAAAGCTCCGACCCTCACGAGAAGCTGAAGGCTTTGTTAAACTCCCCCGAAGAAGACACAGATGACAGCCTGCCCCCTTCCGATGCGCCTAAGTTCGGTACGGTGATCCATAACAGAATTTTTGTGGGCGGCTTCTCTCTGACCACAACTGATGAAGACCTTTGGAAGTTTTTCTCCGGGTTCGCCACCGTCACAGCCGCCAGGGTGATCTACGACAGGGCCGGAGTCTCCAAATGCTACGGGTTCGTGACATTTGCCAGTCCCAGGGTCGCGAGACTCATTGTGAAACAGGTTAGTTGTCTACCCGCTTTTATAACATAATATAAAACTATTTTTTTAACAGATTACGTTGCAGTTATTTTTGTATTTTCAAATTCCCGACATTTCGATTGCTTTGTGCCTATTGTAACTGGTGGGATATGACGTTGGACCTCCACCTATTAGAGCTATGTCAAGATACCTTCAGTGTTCTTAATTATTGTCATCTACGCATAAGCTCACGGTATTTTGAGGTCTTTCATTGTTGTTTAATTTTTTTTTACTTAATATTTGCGTAAATAAAAATACATAACTTAAATAAAAATCATAAAAATTATCGACGTAAAAATTAAAAACATATATTCATACTTAAGGATTTTTTGTATCTCACTTACAGGTGTGTGATCTTTTTCTTTTAATATTAAAAATAAAGGTGCGGCCGATAGAAAATAATTTTTATACATTTTTATTTTATATATAGATATTAATTTTACATATTACATATTTTGTTCTATCAAACTCAGTATGTGTATTGGCAAGAGAGAAAGCAGTGATTTTTTTTACGAAAAAATATATTCGTTTACCAGTTGTAATGAAACGACAAAATATTTTAAGTATGGCGATTATTGCTTGTATATATATATACATTAAATATATTAATTGCGTTTTTCTTGCAGTATTCGTAGTTGTAAATATTTAAAGTAATTTCGTTTAGTCAATTATGCACAGATTATAAATATTTTATTGTGTTACTAAGCCTCTCTTAAACATTTCCAATAAGACCGACTAAAAGGTCGCTTCACATGTTTGCCGGTCCGTTTTCGCCACTTAAAACTTAAAGCCTCCGGACTTTAGATATCCTGTTACTGCTAGATCATTGCGAAGACAATAAAATTGACAAGGAATAAAGAAAACCTAGTTAAAGTAAAAATATCTTATGTAAATTCCGTCAAAAATTCCCGGCATACTTTTTGACATCAACGAACCGTGAAATTACTATGATTGAAGTTATTCAGTTAATTACGTACCATTATGCTTTATTCTTTACTTTAGGACAGAATCCTTAAAGGTTTTGGATACATGTCAATAATCACTATTTATTATTACGAAAACTTTTAGTAATCGGTTTTAAAAATTTTTTTTTTAAATTTCAGAGTTGCAAAAAGAGTCTTAATTATTTTTAAAAATTTCGTTTACTCAATCATCCACAGATTATAAAGGTTTTGATTCTGCCAATAAGCCTCGCTTGTCTATGCTCCAGTAACCAGCTGTTCAGACTTACCATCTGCAAATTTGACTTTTGTCTGCGATCAATCATGATTCGATTTCTTTAAGAATTCTCGAATAAAACCTCTTAAGAATTATAAGGAATCAAATATTAAATGAACAAAATGGGTAATAAATGAGAAATTTTTTTGGACCGGACTTCTCTTTTTTGCCCAAATGGCATTTGCAGATTCCTCGAGCTTAAACTGATACGGCGGAGAGTGCGCTTAACCTGTTCCTTTCAATAAAGCAAAGCACGGGAACTTCCTAGAGAGCCTTGACTTTGGCAGCCACATACTACTGTATTACCAGAATGGAAGGTAGTGCTCTTAGATCGCTTCAGTGACCGCTCCATGGTGTCACTTAACTCAATGACCTCCACGAGAGGTCCTTGGGATCCTAGGTCGCTATGACCTGGCTCATATCACTACTAACACTTCGGAAAGAAGAAATAGAAACTGGAAGAAATAGAGGAAAAAACTCCAGCAACGCTTCTATCTAGTATGATCTGTCCTCGTTTCTGATGAAACCGGATGGTTATCGAATTGCGACGATGATGGTGTTCAGTGTACGTGGCTTGAATGAGAAATGCTCTGAAAAGTCATACTGTTCAGTACGCTGTAATATGTACAGTATATTGATGTCTAATAATTATTCTAATGAGGTATTTTGGTGATTTAATATTCTCAGATAGAGTAAGATAGGGCTATGATAGTATTTATGGCATGGATGCACAGACCGCGGCTCGCCGGCCGAATACTGGTGGCCCGCCGACAGCAAAAATAATAATCTCGTACATTCGAAAAATATTGAATTCTATTCCAGAATAAAACCAAAAAATTTAATTACTTATATTTCTGGCGGCCGGCCCGCCATCAGTTGATGATTTGCCCGAGTGGCCCCTAGTCTTAATAAGTCTGTGCAACCATGGTTTATGGTATTTACCGCGAGTATCTTATTTATTCAAGTAGAAATTTACACGCATGTTATATACGTATCTCGTAAGAATCCCGCAATTTGAGTTATTCACGAAATTTTATGGATTATTAAAAGAAATAAAATAATTATGTTTAATATTTAAATTATTTACAAATATTCTTTATTTTTATTTATAGGATGTCAATAAATAAACTTAGTTATTTTTAACATTTTTGCAAGCTTTATTTAAAAAAAACGTATTTATTCGCGTATCAATTGTCAAGTGATCCGATTGGCCGCCCACGTTATAATATTAACAATGCAAATGAGAGACACTCGTTACAATCAACAAAAAACTCCTGAATGATATAATATGATTGATTTAATAAAATACTTTTGATTTCAGAAAATTCGAAAACCGTTAATAAAAACTTAATTATTACAGATTCAAATTTATCTCTCTATTTTTTCTCTGAATAATGAATATACTGTGTCAAAAAACACTAAAGAAGTTCATTGAAAAGATTTTAAAATATATCTGATGTAATATTTAGTATATTTTTATAAATGTTATCTCTTATTAAAATATAACAATACATAAGGATTTTTTCGTGGCCTAACAGCGTAATGATCTTTGCCTATTTCCACTTTTTTAAAATGGCGGCTTTAACACGTCATTGAATTAGAAAATAAGAGATATTTTATTATATCTAATCACATTTTATTATCTGTAAAAATATTTTTTTTACTATTAATATTTTACTATGTGCATTAATTATGTATGATTGTTACTGCTCGCAAAGAAATTTCTAGAGGATGATCATCAAATCTGTCTGCCATGCGTGGCGATTATAGTATATACCCCTATTTATCTTTGCGGAGTTCTATGCCTTGATATGAAACAGATTGTTCGTATATAAATACAGAGGGTCTATTTCAGGATCTAAGATCAGACTAAGTAAAACTGCGGTTTCAATTGTACTGTATTGTGTATTTTGTTTGTTTTCCCTAGCTATTATGTTACGTGCCAGTGGGGTGAGGGGGGATTAAAATACTTAAAAGATTTTTTTACTTATGGCACCGAAATATCAATTGTAAAATCAGTAAACCACGGACGTAGCTATTACACTGAAATTGCGTGGGCACTATGCTGTATTTACACCACGAGATCCACTTCAACCCACGGTAAAATGCCGACTAGGGCTTCCTTGTTGGCACTGGTTGGACTAACATCTCCTGAGGATGCCTCATGGAGAGGTGAAACACGTGTAGAGTGGATTAACGGTGGTAGTTGTATTTCGTATTGTTTGCCGCACGCGCATTTATCAGCGGGCTGGCGGGCGGTGCATTTCATTGCACGACTACTGTTGCATAGCGGAAGTAGCTATATATTAGTCCCTTAGTAAGGATGGACTTCCACAAGGTAACGGCTGAATCTATTAGATACCTAGATGGTTCGACCCTAGGTGAGTTGGTTAGGTAAAGATGCAATAAAGCCATCAGAAGAACGAATCTTTATTGTAGCCCGTTATATATTTCATGTCACCACCAGCCAGCTGCAGTGAAAGATGTCATATCGATGGATGCACAATAGATACCGAATTACATTTTGATATCTTGCCATCAGCCCCGATTGGCTCGTTCGTGTAATACGTTTCTTTGTTTTCTTTGTCGTCACAATTATCATATTACTCATATTAATATTTATAGCTTTAAGAAATTAATATCCAAAGAGACTGACATGATCGAAACGAGGGCAGAACTCTGGTCTAGACCGAGTAGTTAGTCTCGACGAAATTACGACGTCCAATTCTCGCGTCAGAAGATAAATTCGGTTTGATAAACATATTATGTATCCTGTTACTGCCAGATCATTGCGAAGACAATAGAAATGAAAAGGAATAAGGAAAACCTAGTTGAAGTATTATGTAAATGGGCATCTAGATGGGTTCAAGGCATACTTTTTGACCTCAACGAACCGTGAAATTATTGTAATTGAAGTTATTCAGTTAATTGGATGCTTGTCCTTAGTTGTAAGACTCAGAATCCTAAAGGGTTTTAGATATGTTTCAAAAGTCACTATTAATTACCTCATTGTTTCATGTCATTTTGAATCAGTTTTATAACAAAAATTCAGATGGGGTCTATATCCAGCTGTGGATATCCTATTAGGATATTACGTATATTAAATATTTAAAATGAATACCGAAAATACATACAAATAAATAAAACATGAATGTCTGTTTATAATATTAAAATAACTGCTTTTTACACCTAGAGTTTTTTTTTTCATTTTTTGAAATTTTTTTTGTGTGTCAGTCTCTCTGTTTGGTTTGCTAATCTCTGAAATGGTTGGACTTATTTTGATGCCATTTATACTGGTACGTAGCTGATGTAATAAGGAGTAACTTAGGCTACTTTTATATCAAACTTCTTAAATGAAAAACAAGTGAATATTTTTTTTTGTTAAATTCCATGCGGCAGAAATTACAGGAGCAAATAGTAAATAATAAACACAGCGAAAGGCATATATTTACTTTATTACGAAAAGGAAATTTGATATTTGATATTAAAATATATCGGGTCATACTATGTCCCTCTGTTCCACGGGCTAAATACGTTATAACCCGGAACAAAGAAATGCTTGCATTAAAATAGAGTTGCTATTGTTTGCTGCTTAGCTTTACGTATTGCTAGCCACTAAGAACCTAATATTTTTAGGTTATGTCATTTTGGGAGTTCGATTTCAAATTACGAACATCGATTTGAATTTGGAAGCCGTCAGTGTCGTCATTGCATTCGTATCGATATTTTGAATTGTAAATAATAGTAGTCCTTGATGTGAATACATACATTGAAGTCACCCAGATATATATAATATATAGGAGATGAGATCCCATGAGAAATGAGATCCTCAGAAGAACCAATCTCCGACGTAGCTCGAAGGATTGTTCGTCTGAAGTAGAGTGTCGACCACAAGCCGGTTGACGCGGCGTGGGTGCTTCCTCAGGGACTAGGGAAGGCAGCGGATGCGAGCAGCTCAGAACCGATCGTGGCGATCTTCGGAGAAGACCTATGCCTTGCAGTGGGCGTCCATCGGCTGAGAAGAAGAAAGAGAAGAATAGGAAATACCCAAGTTATGACATTTTTAAACTTATACTACGTTGGTTGTAAACGCGTCAGCCTACTGAATTATTGAATTTAAATTTCTACCTCTCTTCTCTTTAAGAAAAGGACCAAGCCACTTTCGCACATACAGTAGTAGTCGTGCAACAAAGTGCACCGCCCGCCAGTCCGCTGATAAATGTGCATGCGGCAAACAATGCGAATCAGTTTAGACAATGCGAGTTCGATTAGTGCCATGTGCGGAAGTGGCTTAATATTGGTCCTTTTCTCACTTAGGATGGACTTCCGCAAGGTAACGCCTGATTCCATTAAAGAATCTCTTCTCTTTGTTGATTAGTAGGAAATGCCTCAAATGCCTTAAGTTCGGTATTACACAATGTATAAAGTGAGAAATAAATAAATAAATCAAGTATAAAAATTAATTTTAAGATTACGATTGAAACTAAAATTTTATTTTAAATTTTCAGTTTTTATTATATTTTAATTTTAATTCGTTCACGTAATTGTAACATACGATTGTTTCTACCGTAGAATGTTCACTGTTGGATATCTTTTGCCATACATTTATAATATGTCTCTGGAGCCCTGTTTATCCAATGTATAAGGACAACCTCAACTATATCTTTTCTACTTGTGAAACCTTTAACTTAAGTAGCACTAAGTAAGGGACTAATATATAGCTACTTCCGCTTTGCAGCAGTAGCCGTGCAATGAACTGCAACATTCATCAGCCAGTCTCGGTGAGACACGGCATTTGGCACTGGTCGGTGTAACATCTAGTATGCCCCGTGGAGGGGTAAAACACATGTAGAGTGAATTAACGGTCGCAGTTGTGTTTCGCATTGTTTACCGTATACGCATTTATCAGCGGGCTGGCGGTGCACTTTATTGCACGACTACTGCTGCATAGCGGAAGTAGCTATATATTAGTCCCTTTCTTAGGATGGACTACCGCAAGGTAACGTATGAATCTATTAGATATTTAAGTAGCATTCTCGCGCATACTAAGATTACTTCTCAGTATACAGGCATAGGCCTCCCTTAAGGATATTTATGAGGGATATACTATAATATCCACGCTTGGCAGGTTAGGTGATGATCGCAGTGTGGTATTATGGTACGCAGAAGATGCTGTTGTCCATCCTCTGGAAACTTGTTAGTGAGCAGTGGCAATCCTATATGATTAAAGCACAAAGTTTGAATTATGCAAGATTATGTCCCGGGAATTGAACCTATGATCGCAAGTCTCAGACCTCTACCGCTGGTCTACCACAGAGTACAGTAGAGATTTGTCGGTGTGAAGTCTTCTGTAAAAAGTTTTGTTTTGCTAGAGAAAGAATCTGCAACTTATATTAAGAAGTAAAATTCATTTTCCACTAAGCTTTCTCAAGGTTATAGGCTTTCATGTATTAAGTCAAGGAACCAAAGATCGACTATAATTTTGCCGACGAAGTCAGTTTGATTGGCAGTGAAGTCTAGACAGACGATAAAACTAGACTTTATTTGTTCCTAACATTCAAGAAACCATAAAAACATAGAAACTATTCTGTTTATCGAATAAAGTGAAAATAAACTTTATTATGCTATGCCTTATACGAGTTTTTACGGCCACGTTTTGTAGCTTTTTTATTTTAAATCTTTTTCTCTCTCTCTTCTTCCTTTATTAAATATCTCTTACTTTCCTTCCATTTCTACATTTTTCTACATTCTCCTACAATTTACTTACATTCCATTCACACCTCACCTCTTATCTTTCGCCACACCCTTTCGGTGTATCAGTTTCAAATTTGATTTTATTTTCAGGACACTTACACTTCTTTTATATTATTTCATTGTTTTCTTTATTCTCATTAACAATTTGCTATTTTGTTTTTGTTTTTACTTGATCTACGATACATTTTTACTGATCACCTCTTTTATATTTTTTTGGAAATACCTTAAAAATATGTGGTATCACTCTCTTTCATTAGGGTGGCGATGGTGCCACTCTCCACTCTTCTTCCTAACTCTTTCTCACAGTCTGCTCTTGTTCGTGTAAATACGGTAACACTTTTTATATCAGGAATTGAATAAAAAATTTAAAATTACTTAATGTTTTATAACGAAAGGTTAAAGGTATAAAAATTTAGATACGTCGGACTATGTAAGGTTGTACATAAAGGCGTTATCCACAACTTGAGATCATTTTTTATCTCGCTAGAAGCACTCTTAAGCATTATAATGGAGTGACGATAAAATGCCGCAGTTGTTGTGCATTGACCTTTCGCTGGCGCAATCTCGGTGGTATTTTAGAGCTCCAGTATCTCATTTAGATGTCTTATTCTTCAATTCAAGTGCTGTTTTTCAAGTGAAAAATGGTTTCAAATATTTTTTTTATATCTAATATATAAAATTCTCGTGTCACGGTGTTCGAAATTGAACTCTTTTGAAACGGCTCGACCGATTGTTACCAAATTTTATATGCGTATTCAGTAGGTATGAAAATCGGCTACTATCTATTTTCCATACTCCTAAGTGATAAGGGTGGTCCATCCCTAATTTTTTTTTTAAAAAATTTTTTGGTTTTTTTTTATTATGATACAGCATACCAAAATACATACAACCCTAAATTTTCACCCCTCTACGATTAACCCTTATTTTTTATTTGTTAATTAAAAACTTTAATTTTTTTTGCAAAACAACGTTTGCGGGATCAGCTAGTATTTATATATTTCTTCATTGACATACGGATAGGTGACGTGGTCGCTCACTACCACAGTCAAAGTCGAGTTAACTGAATTGTGATCGCCAATAAAGAATCTTTCGGCCCAAGCGACTATCCATTGCGTAAGTATTGCCCACTCTCACTTCAGAGGAGCTATTAATGATAAAGCTAAAATTAATTTATTCAAAATTGGAACTTTCAACAGAACTCTGTAATCGTACTCTGCTTCACAAGGTTTTAGTTGTGGAGAAGAAGTACATAGAAACTCCACTTCAATCCTCAAACTCAAAATAAACTTCAATTATTCATATTACGTCGGTGACTTTGATTTTTTTGTGGATACCCTCATTTCTTATTCTTTTCAGCCGATGGACGCCTACTGAAAAGTATAAGCCTCCCTGAAATATCTCCAAAGATCCCCCGCGACCTTATTTTACAAGCATAACCCTATCTATTACTTTTTGGTTAACCTTGAAAATTCTTTTCTCCTGTCAAATATCTGCCATTAAACAAAATAAATAAATACATTAAAAAAACTTTTAAGTTAAACGGTTTTTTGATACCCAAATTTTGGTGGTTTTGTGGTGTCAAATTTTATTGGAACGGCGTCCATCTTGAATTTTAAATTTTGACATAATCATCGTGTTTTACTAGTGTAGCCCTTTCATTTGATACCCATATTGAGGGGGTTAAGGAAAAATATGTAATCCGCCATTTTGTATCGGCGGCCATCTTAGATTTATAATGTTATTGATTTTATTATATTGTATTGTCATCTAAATTAAATATGTGTACCAAATTTCAGATCAATCTGACAACGGGAAGGTGCTTAAATTTCAATTTCTAATTTTGACCAAACAAATAAATTCCGTACGGGTCGAACTAAATAAAACCGTTTAAAAATGACGGTCTTTGCACACAATATAACACAATATGATCGCTAACTCGTCTGCTAAATGTGAAGATTATGGTATATCACCCATAGATATCTTTGAGGATATCTTAGAAGTTGGAGTCTATAGGCTGTGACGACGAATTCCTTAATATAAATTAATGTATCCTTAGTGATCATTTAGTTTAATGAACACTAGCAACGTGACAGTGTACTGAGGAATGTTTAATATCAAAGCCTCAATTGACGGCGACATTAATTCAAGCCTGCAAATTACTTGATTTGTATTTTATTAGAACGGTCTAATGAAATATAATAACTCTTAATGTATTTAATGGAATCAGGCGTTACCTTGCGGAAGTCCATCCTAAGCAAGAAAAGGACCAATATTTAGCCACTTCCGCACATGCAGTGGTAGTCGTGCAACAAATCAGTCTCAATCAGAGACTCTGTGTTTGGCACTAATCTGTGTAACATAACTCCTGAAGATGCCCCGTGGAGGGGTGAAACACGTGTTGAGTGATTTGGCGGTGGCGGTTGTGTGATTCGCATTGTTGGCCTCATACGCATTTATCAGCGGGCTGGCGGGCGGTGCACTTTGTTGCACAACTACCACTGCATGTGCGGAAGTGGCTAAATATTGGTCCTTTTCTTACCTCTTAATGTAAAGGGGGTGAAAAGTGGGCGGGGCACGGCGCTCGTGCAACCGATGGTCTTTGGTGCCGAAAGGTTCTAGTTGCGACCACGGGTCGGCAGACGCAGTTTGGGTAGGTCCCCCACTAGCTAGGATCAGCTGGCAGCGCGGCATCGGTCTTTGTTGCGATATTCAGGTCCATCAGCTGAAAAGAAGAAGTTTTATTGTACAGTGTGTAAAAGGTTAAATGTATGAACAATAAATGTAATGGTGCAAAATAAAATAGTAAGGAAACCTAGAATGTAATAGTTGAGGATCGATCTATGGCTAATGGAATGAAAGAGAAAGACTGGGAAAATTGTAGAACGAAAGTAACAGTACGATAGATAATATGATACATGAAAGAGGAGAATGATAATAATAAAGAATATATGAATAAATTATTAGAAATAAAAAGTCCCTGTCCCACACGAGATAGGGGAACGAGAGGTCCCCAATAGCGGGGACCATAAAAAAAAAGGTTAAAAGAGATAAATGTACATTTCCAATCATTCTGTTTAAAATGATCACAAAAAAAAATGATAATTTTTTTTATTTTAATGCACCAGTAAAATCTGGTTGTACAAACTCTACAGGGATGAATTTTATTACTATGTTATCATGATGGTATTTATTATTTATAGTCCATGACATCTGTTTAGCTCGTTCTGTGGCTTGGCTACTGATTCTTCGAAATAACAATCCGCTGGTTGGTTAATTTCTAAGATAATATAAAATTAAATTAATTTAATCAACATTGGAATTTTACTAATAGAACTCTAAATGATCGACAACTTATTATTTTTTACTTATTTATTTAATATTCTTTATTGTACACGATAAGATACATTTAATAAGTTTTACAATTATATACAGAAAAGTACAATGGGCGGTCTTATCACACAAGGCAATCTCTTACAGACAACCATAGTATGGAAAAGATAAAAGTACTTATAAAGGGTAGTTCACGTGTACAAAAAAAATACATATTCACAAATAAATGAACATAAATATACATAAACATACATAAACATACATTCATACGTATATAACATATTATTATCTATATATTTTTTTAATTTAATCCACTCTCTTTCGCAAGATGTTATAAGAGAAGCAAGAAGAAACTTCAACTTACCTCCACATTGTTTATTTTACGAATACATTGCTATAATTATTTATTTCTAGCCGTGTCCGCGACTTTCGTGTGGAATTTAAACAAAAAAAAATACTTTTTTCATAAAATATTTTTTCTAAAATAGGAGTACCCTAAATAACTTCTTACATCCTGCCAGTATAAGTATTGTCAAAATCAGTTCAACCATTTCAGAGATTAGCTGGAACAAACAGACAAACATTTTAAACACTGTAATTTTTAGTATATGGCGAGAACTAATCTTTTGAAGATATGATCATCGACGAAAAGTTGCCAGTTTATTTGTATCAGAGTTCCCCAAGCTTTTTTGTGTCGTAGACCCTGTGGGAGTCGTATATACACTGATGTGATGTCTGAATGAATAATAGTTGTAAGATTTTGTGGGCGAGCGTAGCCGACGGGCGAACTTAGTGTGCCGAATTAGTGCAGCGAGCACATGCACGCACCGGTGACGCGGGCGCAGACCTTTTGTTACTTTTGTTTCTTTTGTTTCTTTTATTTCTTTTGCGCCTTTGTTCTATTGCCCGCTTTCACTCGGTCGCAGAGCACATTGCGCCCCAGAGTCCTACGACGAATGCACGTCCTTTCTGCTCGCACTCAAGCGCTAATAAAAATTTGTTCGTGTGTTAAATAAATTGATGATGAAGTGTTACAAACATCTTTTAATAAGCCGCTAACTCTTTAACCCCTTGCCATGTTTTTCCGTGTTGGGTAGACCCTCTACTTACCTGATATTGATTTCCTGTAAATTTCTAACTGTAGTGTAGTTTTAAAAACTTAAAGTTAAAACATATGTTAATTTATACATTTATTAATTGAATTTAAATTAAAACTACTAATCCTACAACTTACTTAATTTTATAAACATATATAATATTTTTTTTACTTCATAGGTACTTTTATAAATAATGTAAATGTGTTGATATTATAAGATAGTATGATGTAAGTAAATAGGTATTACCAGTGTATGTGTTGAGATCCACTATCGTGGACCCCCATTATAATTTCATGGACTCCAAAAATTTTTTTCGCTGACGTAGACCCCTTGTAGATTGTCATAGACCTCTAGGGGTCGATATAGAGCACGTTGGGAATCACTGATCTGCATATATACAGGTGTTCTACAGACTGCATGAAGAATGTACAGCGGAATTACACCAAATAATTCCTCTATCTCCTTTCTTCCATCGGACAACAAGACGCACGGATTCACGACATCAGTACACGGTTGAAATACCTTCCACCTGCATTAAGCGTTTTGCTAATAGTTTTATACCGTGAACAGACACGGAATAGGACACCCATCGGCGACATTGTTTCCAGACAATTATAACTTAGGATCCTTCAAGACTAGAATGAATAGGTTTCTTCTGGGCAAGCGTGTAGCATTGTAGACCTTGATCAGGCGAGACAGAGATCAAATGCTTCGCTCTTAAATGATAAAAAACATATTTGTTGAAATGGGTCTAAAATATATGCGATAATTAACTAATTTTAATCAAGAGAAAATTTTAAAACGTCTTACATCATGGCGGCGTAGTCGTGAGAGAGAGAGCTATACTTCCACATTCACCCGTCTCTTTCATACAGGCATCGTTCAGAAATCATTTTAAACTACGTTTACAAATTATAACAAAAAAATGTATTAAATGTAGTAAACATTTAGTACATTTTTTTTGTACTACATATATATTCATATACAATACAAACAGACACTCCAATGTTATTTATTTTTATTGATATAAACAGTTTTACAAACAGAAGTGATGGTAAGTTTATTTTGACAATATATCATGATCTATTTTTAAAATGGAAAACTATAACTTCGATAGGTCTTTGATACAAAAAAAAATGTAATTTTTATTTGTCGCACAAACAAAGGGCGCCACTTCGCCCCGTCAGCGCGTTTCTATAAAATTTTAACGACCGCCAATTTGCGAGCCGGGAACGTGCCGTCTGCCCGTCGCTCGACCAATTATTTCGGAATACAGAAATTTCATTAAGCCCGCATACAAATGCCACCGTTGGTCTTTCTACATAAAATACACGTAAAGGAATTGCAGGTAGACACAATATATTTAATATTCGTCTATTTGTAGCAGAAATACTTTTAGAAATATTCTTTAAAAGAGATGCTAACAGTTTTACCGTCATTAATAGCTTTTGTCATTATGTACTACAAGTTGCATTTATGAGTGTAAGAGAGCGTTCGTGCCTTCTATATAATGGTAGAGTTAAATACTATACTTTATCTATCGTATATACAGAACCCGGCGATTAATATTGCACATCGACCTTTGGAAAGAGACAATCGGCTAATTTCCACTTCGTAGAGCGTTATAAAGTACAGTAATATCCCGCTTTACGCGACCCCGTTATACGCGGTTTCACTATAACGCGAATTGCAAATTTCGCGCTCAAATGCCTCGAATCACGCGAAAGAGTGCGTATAAATATAATGAGTCATCAACTTCTCTATGGTGTCATGATTGTCAAACAAAAACGGTGTTGGGTGTTATGAACGTATTTTACAAGAACGTAAACAAAACGTTACCCAAAAGACAATAGATGTATTTTTCCGTAAAAAATAAGAGTATGTATTGCATAAAGTGTTCCTAGAATTAAAGTGATTGATTAAAATGATTTGTATTTTTTTGTAATAATTTTTGACCATGTTTAATCATAAACCTCGTTATACGCGAATTTCAGTTAACGCGATTTTTTTTGGAGCGTATCCCTCGCGTAAAACGGGGTATTACTGTATGTCTAATTAGTTACCACAGGACTAGGTTTATGCACGGATACCCGCCTTTATTGGTCCATTTTTTTTCTAAGAGTCAATTAAAATTCAAAAGTGAATATCACTTAATAAAAACGATTTCAAAATTAATGATAGCTAGCTAACTTACTTAACTTATTCCTAGCTATTAACATGTAGGTGCTACATGACGCCATCGTTAGCGGCGCAACGAAAAGGGGAATCCCTCAGAAATATTATTGTTTGTTGACATCGTGCGAAAGAGAGCGCACTACGATATTTCTCGATTTGTGATTGGCCGACGATTTTTATTGGTCGAACATTGTTTTAATTGTTTTA
Source organism: Battus philenor (assembly GCF_028537555.1). NCBI lineage: Eukaryota > Metazoa > Arthropoda > Insecta > Lepidoptera > Papilionidae > Battus > Battus philenor. The sequence goes on from NW_027181689.1 coordinate 524,974, forward strand.
AATCGGTATAAATATGGCCTAAGCTTGATTAGTATGTAATACAGATAATTCAAGTATATATAATGCTCTGGAATTCTCTGGCATATAACACACAAGCTAGGTTTAGATTAGGTACATATTTCAAAAATATCTAAATTAATTTATAATAACAGCGATAGAAAGGATGTTAATAAAGGGTGGTTTTTGGTACAGGCCTTTCGTCCCGTAGTAGATAATCTGATATAAGAAAAACACTTGCCGGATGGTTTAAATCAGAGTTCCCCAAACTTTTTTGAGTCGTAGACCCCTTGCCATGTTTTACCGTGTTGGGTAGACTCCCTACTTACCTGATATTGATTTCCTGTAAATTTCTAACTGTAGTGAAGTTTAGTGTTAAAAACTTAAAGTAAAAACTATTAATTGAATTTAAATTAAAACTACTCAAAATAAAAATTTGTATCTGCTATGTACAATATACGTAACATATTAATAATTTTTTACTTCATAGGTACTTTTATAAATAATTTAAATGTTTTGATATTATAAGATAGTATGATATAAGTAAATAGGTACTATCAGTGTATGTGTTGAGATCCACTATCGTGGACCCCCATTTACATTTCATGGACCCCCACATTGTGCCACTTTTTGCCACTTGCAGGTTGTCATAGACCCCTAGGGGTCGATATAGACCACTTTCACCACACACAACTGCCACCGTCAAATCACTCAACACGTGTTTCACTCCTCCACGGGGCATCTTCGGGAGTTATGTTACACCGATTAGTGCCGAACACAGAGTGATATTTATAAAGAGCAACTGTTGGTTTTCTTGCCGGTTCGAGTAAGCGAGTTCCTGTAGGGATATGAATCGAAAGTTCTTGTATTTTTTAGGTAAAGAATATTTTTAAATTGAATCTAATTACGTGTTAGAGATAAAAACCCTGTATATTTTAAAAATGATTATACACGTGCATCTGGTAAAGTTTAATCAAATCTTTAGATTTAATCTGTGCTCGTCGCGTACAGTGTGACGTTATCAGCGCGGTGCACGTTATCACACAGTTCCTCCGGTGCTCTTCTGATTAAAGTCACGACCTATTTTAAAGTTGTCTCGTTCGCGGCTGGAAACTTTCGCAGTTATAATCAAACAGGCTCCTGAAATTTGTAGATAGCGAGGCACATAAAATGTTGCATGTGAGCACATTTTCAATTACATTATTTTTTATATAAAAATTAAATAATTTTTTTACATAGAAATCTTTTGAAAATAAAGGTAAATCTTTTAATATAACTCTTATCGATCGACAAATTATTTTTTTAATTCAATTTTATTTTTGACTCTGCATCTCAAGGTGTTACAGTTGTGAAGAAAAAGCAGGTAGAAACTCCCCAACAACACATGTTTTAATAAAGTTTAATACAGATTTATATATGTATAAATTTTTACATTTTATCAGATATAGCCTAAATGAAATCAAAACAATCAGGCGACATCACTGCCAAGAATTCTTGTCATTTAAATATTCGTTTATTGAATGATAAGCCTTTTCCGTCAATTTACTTTTGATATGCGTTTTGAATTTTTTAAATGGTAGTCCAATAATGTTTTGCAGTATTATATTAAAAAGAGACTTTTTGCAGTCGAAACTTTTGGTACAACGAGTTTTTCATGGTTCCTTGTAAATACATTGTGGACATCTATTTTTTTGAATTTATTATGATTATTCTAAACGTACAAGATATTATTATTAATTTATTATTTAAACTTTTATTCTGGCCTTAAATACTGGTATAATTAAAAGTGAACACTACTTTTGAATTTGGAACCTGTCATCTTTATGTGTATATTTTCGCGCCAATATGTTGTAAAATATTTATTGATATTAAAATGTAGTGGGGTGATAAAGAGAATCGAATCGCTGTGATTGCATTACATTAAGTTGGTATGCTCATAATGCCTACTTGGATAGTGATATTATAATTTTGATAGTAGTACATCCTGTATGTATAGTTTTTATCGATATAAACTTTCGATTCGTTTCTTAATATAAAAATATAACTCCAATTGAATGGATTCACGTTTTTAACTGCATTGTGAATCGTGAAATGCTGTTGAAAGCAGAATAAAAAAGCAAAGTTTATCTTAATACCACAGAACACAATATAGCAGTGGAACCATTCAAAGATTCGTAATTAATTAACGGAGAGCTTACCTTTGAACTTTACGCCCACGTCTCTATCCCGTGGCGCGGTAGGGGAGGGACTAGGGTAGGGAGGTGCATACCCCCCTCTGTGCGGCTTGCATTCGTAAACGCTTAGACCAGGGGTGTCAAACTCAAAGACTTAGGTAGTATAAAAATCAATGTCCACAGATACATTTATATATATATATATATATATATATATATATATATATATATTTAGACCACTGTAAAGTTAAATTATTAGATACATCTTGACACATGTCATCTGAGCAGTGGTACCCCGGCGGTAGAGGGTTCGATAGCTGTGATACAATTTTAAATACAGTAATACCACGCTTTACGCGACCCCGTTATACGCGGTTTCACTATAACGCGAATTGCAAATTTCGCGCTCAAATGCCGCGAATTACGCGAAAGAGTGCGTATAAATATAATGTAGTCATCAAAGTCTCTATGGTGTCTTGACCATCTGTCAAACAATTAAAAACAGTGTTGGGTGTTATGAACGTATTTTACAAGAACGTAAACAAAACGTTACCCAAAAGACAATAGATGTATTTTTCCGTAAAAAATAAGAATACGTGTTGTATAAAGTGTTCCTAGAATTAAAGTGAATAATTAAAATGATTTGTATTTTTTTGTAATAATTTTTGACTATGTTTAATTATAAACCTCGTTATACGCGAATTTCAGTTAACGCGATTTTTTATGGAACGTATCCCTCGCGTAAAGCGGGGTATTACGGCAATTCACACTTTGTGCAATAATTACACAGGATTGCCACTGTTCATATAAAAGTTTCCAGGGGATGGTGAGCAGCTTTCTCTATATATCTTTTATGGAGGCCTGTGCCTGTCGTCTGCAGTCTGAAACGACTTGACATCTCTCTGATACTATCTGTCTTATCTCGAGGAAATTTCCTTTTCGGATATATAGACGGGCCGCAAATTGTCACCGCGGGCCGCAAGTTTCGCACCCCTGGCTTAGATCTTTCGTTTAATATAGAAATGTTATGCACCTTTGTAGAGTTGCAAACCACTTGTGGAAGTTGGAGTCTTGTTACAAAATAGCAAAGGTTAAAATTTTTCTACATTTTAAGTGTATGTAAATTTAAATTCGTCAAATTTTTAATTATTTATTTACACTTCATTGTACAGTTATACCCCGCATTACGCGAGGGATACGTTCCAAAAAAAATTGCGTTAGCTGAAATTCGCGTATAACGAGGTTTATGATTAAATATAGTCAAAAATTATTACAAAAAATACAAATCATTTTAATCAATCACTTTAATTCTAGGAACACTTTATGCAACACATACTCTTATTTTTTACGGAAAAATACATCTATTGTCTTTTGGGTAACGTTTTGTTTACGTTCTTGTAAAATACGTTCATAACACCCAACACTGTTTTTAATTGTTTGACAGATGGTCAAGACACCATAGAGAAGTTGATGACTACGCTAATTTATATGCACTCTTTCGCGTAATTCGAGGCATTTGAGCGCGAATTTTGCAATTCGCGTCATAGTGAAACCGCGTATAACGGGGTCGCGTAAAGCGGGATATTACTGTACACCAAATCTCAATATATAAATAATTAAAAAGGAAATTTAACAAAATGACATAAATAATAACCTAAAAAAAGAAGCTGTTTATATAAAGGTACAAGAGGCGGTCTTATCGCTCGAGGCGATGTCTACCAAACAACCTTTATTTTAATAGAATTTTGTTCTAGTTTTATGCTGTACCAACTTTCACGATCCGCTTCGCGTTTTAAAATTTTTTTTTTGGTAATATTCATCATTATATCATCCATCAAGCCCACTGAAAAAAATAAACCTTCCTCAAAGACCTGCTTTCATTCACTTGCCGCGCCCTTAACTGTGGACCCATGCCGCGTTTATCGATTCGCCGTTGTCATTCCTGACCAGTGATTCTTAAAGTGGTCTCTATCGACCCCTAGGGGTCTATGACAACCTGCCACAGGTCTACGTCATGAAAAAAATTTTGGGGGTCAATGAAATGAAAATGGGGGTCCACGATAGTGGATCTCAACACATACACTGATATTTACCGTACCTATTACCTATTTACTTATATAGTTACTTATTTACTATTAGTACCTATTTACTTACATCATACTATCTTATAATATCAAAACATTTACATTATTTATAAAAGTACCTATGAAGTAAAAAAAGTTATTATATATGTTTATAAAATTGTGTAAGTTGTAGGATGTTGGTATTCGCTTTGTGGTCGCAATACATTTTGAACTTGTAAAAACCTGAGACTCGCAGTCTCAGAGCTTCGCTACCTTGCACTGACTTGTTCAATTCGTCACTCTATAAATACGAATGTGGGACAAATACGTTTATTCGTTTCCTGAATCTTGAAAAGGAAAGTGCTAAGAAAATATTTAAAAAAAATGTATAAACTAACATGTTTAACTTTAAGTTTTTAACACTAAACTTCACTACAGTTAGAAATTTACAGGAAATCAATATCAGGTAAGTAGGGGGTCTACCCAACACGGAAAAACATGGCAAGGGGTCTACGACACAAAAAAGTTTGGGAAACTCTGGTCTAGACTTTTCGGCTCTAGCAGTAGACGTAGAAGAAAGGATTTGCGTTGCCTGAATCCGAAGACTTCATTTTAATTATCACACCTGTATTTAAATCATTTACATTATATATATATATATATATATATATATATATATATATATATATATATATATATATGAATGTTAGTCTGTATGTTCTTTATAGAATCGTAAACTATGCACTTGATCATATGATGATCTTTTGAAAATTTGTTGTGCATAAACCCATGAAGGTTTCTAAGTAGTTTTTTTTTAAATTTTATTAATAAAATGACTTGAAATGAATTAAATTTTAGTTGTTACCGGAGCATCGAGCACAGAGTACAGATAAAGCCAATAAAAATAATAAAATGTATTATTTAAACAAGCACTTACATCTATCATAGAGAATAATGGATTCGTCCATAAAATAAAATCCCTAATCATCTGTCTCTACGTCTTATATTTGACAGTTATAAAACGAGTAATAAATTCGGTTTAATATATTTTCATATTAGAAAGTCTCTTGATGCCCTTCTGAAGCTTTGACGACAATCAGAGGTAATGTATTTTCACTCAAGTGTTATTAATTTGTGCTTTTAATATAAATATTAAAATTTTAATACTTTAAAAAACATATATAGCTCTTAAAATTCAATGTGATATATTTTTTCTTTGTTTTGTGGGATTCTTCCTGGGGTCAATATTTCTTGTAGGTAATGACAACATAAATTTCGAAAGTATGTATATTCATCAAGCTTAGTCCATATTTATATCGATTGAAAACAACGAAAAATGTTCGACCAATATATTTCTTCAGCGAATCACGCGTCGAGGAGTATTGTAGTGCGCTCTCTTTCGCACGATGTATATAAACAATTATATTTCTGTGGGATTCCCCTTTTCGATGTGCCGCTAACAATGACGTAATGTAGTTCTTACAGTGTAATTGTAAATAGATTATTGTGTTACAAATTTTTAATGAAACTGTGCGCCGACAGTACATGGAACCTTTAATTTTTCAAGACGTTGTTTGGTTATTTAATATAGTAAATTTTTATACTCTCTTTTTTTATACCTAATTATAAAGGAGGTATATATCATAATCGCAACTTGACCGGCAAGTTGGCGATCGCAGTGTGGTATTAAGTTACACAGAGGACGCTGCTACCACACTAGAAAATATTTTGTGAACAGTGACAATCCTATATAATTATATAGAATTGTATCGCGGGAATTGAAACCGTGACCTACGATCGCAAGTCTCAATCCTCTACGGTTGAGCTACTAAAATGTCATGTATAGTGTGATATAAGTTAAGTGCTTAAACTTAAAATGTTTTAAGTTTTAATATCGTCAATGAAAAATGTTTAAAATACTGTAAAAGTGGGTAACCGGGTGGACAGATGATCTAACCTAACCTAACCTAACCTAACCTTTACGTTAGGTTATTGTAAATCTTTATACAAGGCGTATGTCCAGCTGTGGACCTAACTGAAATGATGAAATAAACTCTTCTGTAATTTCATTAAAAGCATACACTCAAACCACTCGGGTGGGCCATTAAAAAATAAAAATCCATTCGAAAACCGAACGCGGTTATTGTGAAAAAAAAATATTAAGAACTTTTTGAAACGCGACCTCTTTTCTCAGCGAGAAAAAAAAATCGAAAACTCCAAACGTATAAGATAAAAGGCGCTGAAACAAAAGGCTTCTGTATCGAGAAACCGCTCGCAGTGTTGGCACACGCCCTTGTGTCGAGTGCCGGAGCCCTCGGCCAACAAGTGGGTTTATACCCGCCCTCTTTGTTCTGCTATCGACGCACTTTGTATTTACCATGGACTTGGGCACGATGACTTCGTACCAAGTTTGTGTACACGGTAATTGGTTGACGTGAAAGCTTTCAAGGGGGTGAAATAAAGTTACAATACATATTTACAACCATCCTTCTTAAAGCCATAATAGTTACAATGATTTATTTTTTCTTTTGGAAAGCGGAAAGAAGATTCTGTTTATCAGAACACAGCTGTACAGGCTATTTATAACTTAAATTATAGAGATTTACTAAAAGATGTTTTAAAAGAAATTGATATTCCAATTGTTACTTCACAAAACATTTTTATATTATATTATATATGCGCCATAATTTGAAAACTTATATAAAATAATTGCGACAAACATAATAAATACAAGAAATAAAAAAACTCGTAATGCATATATTTCGTCTTCAGAAAAATAACTAAACATTCATGGGCCTTAGTGTACGCATATAGTTCCACAAGATACCTTAGACCTTCCATTTCTTAGATTTAAACCTAAAATTAAATGTACATTATTAAATAAATAATCGAAATGCGTGAAACTTAGTATGTCGACTTATTTACATGATTGTTTTTAAACGTTTTTATTTAGTTTCGACCCGTACGGAATTTATTTGTTCATTTATTTGGGTGAAAATTAGAAATTGAAATTTAAGCACCTTCCCGTTGTCAGATTGATCTGAAATTTAGTAAACACATTTAATTTAGATGACAATACAATATAATAAAATCAATAACATTATAAATCTAAGATGGCCGCCGATACAAAATGGCGGATTACATATTTTTCCTTAACTCCCTCAATATGGGTATCAAATGCTACATTGTAAAATACGATGATTATGTCAAAATTTAAAATTCAAGATGGACGCCGTTCCAATATGGCGGACTAGGTACATATTTTTCCACAACCACCACAATATGGGTATCAAAAAACCGTTTAACTTAAAAGGTTTTTAAATGCATTTATTGTAATGTACAAATGAAATATTGTTAAATTACATAGAAATCAGCAGCCCTTTCTGTCCGGCTGTTAGCAGATCAGGGTTCCGAGGCGGTGGTAGCTTGCTGCTTATGTTACAAATAATCGACGGTTCAAAGGCGCATGCGCATTGTCATCTTAGGGCGATGCATGTCTTTGGCAGACTATCAGCTGTAAATAATGCGACAGGTCAGTAATTTCTAGCAGTACAAAGTCTACAGGGGCAGATGGTAAATAATAATTAATTTGAACATGTAGTAATACGAAATGTTGACGTGTTTTACTACATTATTATTGTTATATTACCTTTATTTCTGAAACTAATCATTTCTCTATCGGGTATACCGTATATTAACTGTCAGCAAATGAGATATACATCTCTCTTAAAGCTTCTAATCCTATTTTTAATCAACCTGTATAAATCGATCAATCTAAAATGTGTTATGATATATTTTATAAAACACGACAGACCACCTGGCAGTACAGGCTTTTTTAATGTGTGATTCCAGTGTTGGTAGCTTCTCTTATATTCTTCCGTCCTTTTTTTCCTCAAACTCTTATATCTTTTTCTTAATTCCTTTATCTTTTCATACTCTTTTTCCTCACCTATTCTTTCGAACTTTAGCATATTGATTTTATTTTCTATATTTGTTTAACATTTTACAGTTCTTTAGCTTTTTATATTTATTTTATTATTTTTATATCTGGCAGTGCAATGACATGTAATCAATATGTAATTTGAATTTCGAATAAGTTTTTGACCATTTTATCAGTTTAGTTGTTATTTCTGAAACCAATGATATTTATATAAGATGTACCATATGTTGACAGTAATGAGAGACATATTCCCCTCTTTGAAGTTACACCTATGACTATTGTATCGGCATAGTAACATATTCTATTTCTTCTAATTTTCTTGAGTTTGTAGATCTTGTATTATAGATAAACACGAACAGGTTCTCTTTAAAAACGGTTTTAATGCTTTACAATTACAATATATTTAATGTCGTGTCAGTCGATAGACGACAACAGCAAGGCATATGTCTCCTCAAAAAATCGTCACGATGACTAATCTTGCGCTGCTCTCATTCAATGATTTTTCGCGACCTAAACTATGTCTTTGGTCCACCTTGTAAAGAATAACTATGTCGCTTCTTATATATATATATATATATATATATATATATATATATATACTTTTAATAACTTCAGTTAAAAGGCTTAAATATCTGTTTTAGATTAAATACCAGTTTATTGGTATAAATCAGAGTTCCCCAAACTTTTTTGTGTCGTAGACCCCTTGCCATGTTTTTTCGTGTTGGGTAGACCCCCTACTTACCTGATATTGATTTCATGTAAATTTCTAACTGTAGTGAAGTTTAGCGTTAAAAACTTAAAGTTAAAACTATTAATTGAATTTAAATTAAAACTGCTCAAAATAAAATTTTGTATCTGCTATGTACAACATACGTAAAGTATTAATAATTTTTTCCTTGATAGGTACTTTTATAAATAATGTAAATGTTTTGATATTATAACATAGTGTGATGTAAGTAAATAGGTACTATCAGTGTATGTGTTGTGATGCAATATCGTGGACCCCCATTTACATTTCATGGACCCGCACATTTTGCCACTTGCAGGTTGTCATAGACCTCTAGGGGTCGATATAGACCACTTTGGAAATCACTGGTATAAATAATCGAACGGAATGGTTTGTTTATTCTTTTGTTAAAGCCTCCATTGTGTATTAAACATCAATTTGCGTGCATACAAAGCGGAAAACGCGTATGGTCGAACTGAGCCCGTATAACTTGGGCCATTGTTCCAGCTACCACGGCGCATGTCCGAAGCTTGCAAATGAGCGTTTGCTTTAAAAAGCTCTCTTTGTGCTTTTTTATAGTTTTTTTTATTATTAATTGTTTCTAGTTTCATTAAAGATGTTGCTTGTTTTTTGATTTATATTATAATAAACAGGGGACGTGCATAGTGTATTTACAAGACACCGTGAAAAACTGACTGTAGCAAAGTTTTGAGAGCAAGTCTCTAAATCAATTGTTATAAAAGGAATAAGGTTTCTTTTAATAATATTCTGCAAAACCTTATTTAACAAAATTTCAAACATATATTTAAATTTTCGGAAAATATTATTATTCAATAAAGGAATGTTTAAATGACATGAATCCTTGCCAGTGATGTCGACTGATTATTTTGATTTAATTTTGGCCATTTCTGATAAACTATGTATGTAAAAATTTAAGTAAGAAAAGGACCAATATTTAGCCGCTTCCGTTACACTTAACATAACTCCTGAATAAGAAAGGACCAATATCTAGCCACTTCCGCACATGCAGTGGTTGTCGTGCATGAAAGTGCACCGCCCGCCAGCCGCTCGTAAATGCGCATGCGACAGACAATGCAAACTACACAACCGCCACCGTAAATTCACTCAACACGTGTTCCACCCCTCCACGGGGCATCTCCAGGAGTTGTTACACCGATTAGTGCCAAACACCGAGTGAATCACTCGGTCACTAATATATATATTGGTCCTTTCTTATTTAGGATGGACTTCCGCAATGTAACGCCTGAATCCATTAAATAACTCCTGAAGATGCCCCGAGGAGGGATGAAACACGTATTGAGTAATTATGCGGTGGCGGTTGTGTGATTCGCATTGTTTGCCGCATACGCATTTATCAGCGGGCTGGCGGGCGGTGCATTTCATTGCACGACTACCACTGCATGTGCGGAAGTGGCTAAATATTGGTCCTTTTCTTACTTAGAATGGACTTCCGCGAGGTAACGCCTGATTCCATTAAATATGTAAAAATTTGTATTAAACTTTATTAAAAGATGTGTTGTTTCTTCTTACTTCTTCTCTATAACTAAAACATCTTGTGGAGCAGAGTAGAGTCAAATAAAATAGACAATAAAAGTTATGTTAAAAGTTCCAATGTTGAATAAACGTATCTTATTTTATATCTTTATCTTTATAATCTATTGTTTCCGAGGATGTTAGTATTGTTGCCCCGGGGTCACGAATGATTTAAAACAAAGTATTGCGGTCGCAGGGGCCTGCAATAACCTATCTTACCTGAACGCTACAATGATATTAAAGACTTTCAACTTTGTCATTTTTAACGAAATATGTTGGTAATATTATGGTTTATTTTATGACTTGACATTAAACTAACCACTTATAAAGTTTATTTATATATAACGGATGTTTAAGTACGTGAAACAATGCGGCAAAACTTGTTGCAGTAATTAATAAAGTGTGCTTATAACTAACTTAAATATAAGAGAATTAAAAACGTAACCTTAAGTCAAAATTTCGATCTAAAAATGAATGCAAAATAATCCAACCTTCTTGATTACGAAACCATTAAAAGATTGTGACAGATGGCAATGCTTTGACAGCTGTCATGTTTCGTCTTAAAAATTGATTCTGTTGCAATAAAGCCACCATGAAAATAACTTTGGCGTTTCGTTATATACCTTGTGAATATGAAAATGTGAGTGAAAAGGTCTTATTATAATTTCAGTCAATGCAACGTTATTCATTCCAAAACAGGCAAAGAACTCCTAGTTATTCAGCCAGTTGTGAACTTCATTTTTACAAATATATAATCTATGTTAATAAAAATGTGTTCTAAACATAAAACTCTAGAACGGCTTTATTTTCTTTAAGGAACATACCGTAAAATAAAATATTTTTATTCCCATAAACACTGGGTTAGTAGTTAAAATGCTATTAAGCTTTCGAATATTTATTAATAATTATATTATTAATAAAAATAAACACACGTTTAATTGTTTTTAAGCGTACATAACAGTTTTTTTTTAACTAATCATTGTTTAATATTATGTTTCATATTAAATGATAATTGTTAAATAAATAAAAACTCAACATAAATACGAGGCTATCTAATGGAATCAGGCGTTACCTTGCGGAAGTCCATCCTAAGTAAGAAAAGGACCAATATTTAGCCATTTCAGAGTGACTCTGTGTTTGGCACTAATCGGTGTGGCATAGCTCCTGAGGATGCCCCGTGGAGGGGCGAAACATGTGTTGAGTGATTTGACGGTGGCGGTTGTGTAATTCGCATTGTTTGTCGCATATGCATTTATCAACGGGTTGGCGGGCGGTGCACTTTGTTGCACGACTACCACTGCATGTGCGGAAGTGGCTAAATGTTGGCCCTTTTCTTACTTACGAGTCTATCGTCAACTACGCAAATACGATTTCGTGATGACTCAATGGACTCATTTTGGTGCAAGAAAAAGAAGGCAAGCGATTTCGTGGACGCGATGGAAAAACATGATCAAAAATGACACTAATAAGTCAGTAAATGAATGATCTTACTTCATTAACACCGAGCTACAAGGTGACGCTTAGCGAGAGGAACGGAAGCACTGGAAATGACCGGAGCATGAAATTCTCGACACTTTAATCGACTGTATTGGACGCATGGCATGCGAGTTGTCGGTTCTCTCTTTCACGCAGCTACCTGTCACAGTCTCACGACTCCGTGAGTGCTAATTGGCTGACTTAGGGCTATGTTGCCTCCCGGGACGGGCTATCGAAAAAATAGCACGGCGCGACGGAAGACCGTGTGGCGATCCCTGACCGGGAGATACCGCGGTCACCCGTATAGCGCACAGGGGGACCACGGGGGGGGGGTTAGTGGGTAGGAATCCCATATACCCCTGTCCTCCCCCTAGAAGCGGGGCATCTTAAACACCGGAAGATTTCCCCTACCGAAACAAAAAAAAGGCTATGTTGCCCGTATATATATTATATACGCTTGTTTTAGGACTATAAAGTTGATATTGCTCTAGAGTCGCATCATTAAAGAAGTGATCAGAGTAAATAAAGACTCCGGATTTATTCAAGTAATCAATATCCCACTAGAGTTATTGTTAAATTTATACATAAACACCACCAAAATCGAGGTTACGGAGACATTAAAAAACATGCACAAATTTACATCTATACATTAAATTTATTGCAAAGTGGCTATTCGCCACTCCAAAATTGCAACAATTCGCTCTATGTTGCAATTTGAATAACTCAAAAACACTTGCAAAGCAAACAATATACTAGTGTATTACATTCAAGCTGTCACGAAGGCTTTGATAAATGCGTTTTATTTGGTGCTGACGTCACACCCTACATCCAACCCGTTTCGGGGGTAAATTTGAATTATATTATTTTATTTTCATTCCTATTTCAAACGTACAATATGCTGTAGCAATGTTCGTAGACGTAGCTTGGTTACGCGATCTTATCGCTCGTAGCATTTCCGTTTGAACTACTTTCGTGGAAATAGGACGTAACTTCTTAACGTTATATGGATTCAATGTGCGGGTGACGGGTCCTTCGTAGAGAGGGACCGATTGTGGTTCTCGGGGCTGACGGCTCTCGTTATAAGTTTAAAAAAATCTATGTAATCTTTTCGACAACTTACCAAATGTTTTATTGACTCTACCGTTGTTGCTTCAGAAGACTGATTAAGAAATGGACTGGAGTTCGCTTTTGATATAAATAAATAATTAAGTAACTCAGGGATATTTTGTTGTTCTTCATTGCACGACTACTGCTGCATAGTGAAAGTAGCAGTATTAAGTAGAAGAATATATTAGTCCCTTTCTTAGTTAAGTGTTTGATTGTTCAAGTCTACATTTCTCGTGGTGTCATTATCAACATTACAGCCTTAGGACATCCATTACTAGACAAAGGCCTTCTCTGTAGGTTTTCGACTTACGCTACGCTTGCCAATTCTAAGTTTTCACTCCAGAACCTTCAGGTATCAGCGTCTATCTGTGCTGCGCTTTGACGTACTATCTAACCTGCTCACTGTCGCTAGATCAACTTGATATTCCGCTGAATTATATCAGTTAATATTATCCTTCGTATCTCCTCGTTCCTGTATTCCACGGCTCAATATACACTCGAGGAGTGTACATCTCAGGCTCAGCTGCACCCAGAAGTCCATCTTTTTGTTCTTCGACATCACCATCATCATATTCAACACGTCTTTTTTCTTCTATACCGCCATTATTATATTTACTTAAGTTCTTTTACAACACCTCATCTATTACTCCAACAGCAATGTTAACTTCTTGAAGAACATCTTTTTCTTCTTTCATATCACCATCACTATATTCATCAAAATATTTTATATTTTTATCACCCGCATTGTCATATTCAAAGACATCTATTAGTTGAACAGCACTATTATGCTTTTGAACAATATCTTTTTCTTTTTCCATACCGCCATCACTATATTTAACAGTCTTTTTTTGTTGCGACATCAACATTATCATATCTAACGTCATCTATTACTTTAACAGCACTATTATCCTCTTTAACAACATCTCTTTCTTCTTCCATACCGCAATAATTAAGATTAACCAACTACTTTTTTAACATCTTCATTATCATATTCAACGTGATGTGTTACTTCAACAACACTATTATGTTCTTCAACAACATCTTTTCCTTCTTCCATATTGCCATCACTATATTTAACAAAACATTTTTCTTTTTCTACACCTCCATTATCATATTCAAAATCATCTATTACTTCAACAGCATCATTATCTTCTTCAAGGACATCTTTTTCTTCTTTAACAGGGTCATAATCATCTCGTTCTTCTTCTGCATAGTAATTATTATAATTTTTATTGTATTTTATAAGGCTTTATTCGTTTACTGTTGTATGCTTACATTTATGACTTTACCCACTGTGCAGTGATAAATCTTATCTTACATAGGTTTCATTTTAAACATATCCAATACATCAATTTGAATGCGTACATTCATATATTTCCTTAACTTCAACCGCAAGGAACGTACTCCCCTACATCTCAGGCTGACAGTTGTTTATGATATTGCTTCGTTCGTGCAAGATGAAATACATAAATTTCGATCTGAGACAACGGATGGTATTGCTATATGTTGAACACGTGGCGATAACTGTATCTTTTAATGTAAATCGCCAGTACCTTGTGATATTTGTAACTAGTTTGTAGCTAGGTATAGGCCTCTCCCAAAGATCGCCACGAAGACCAGCTTTGCGCTGTCTTCATCCAGCGTCTTCCCGCGACCTTATGTATGTCATTGGTCCAGCTAGTGGGGGGGGAGGGTTGGGGGGTAACTTACGCCGCGTCTACCGGCTCGTGGTCGGCACTTGAGAAACCTTCGCAAAGATATCTATGGACGGAGCGAGGGTCTACCATAATTGCTACACTTGGCAGGCGGGTTGGCAATCGCGATATGGTGTGGTTCTTTACTAACTTGTTTGTGAGCAGTGGCTATTATATATAATCCGAATCGAACCCGCGACCCTGCGATCGCAAGTCTCAGTTCTTCATCGGTTGCACGAGCGATGCGCCCCGCCTGCTGCCACTTCCAACGAGTAATTCTTAGAACTACGTCGGTGATCTCGTTTTTTATAAACTACAAAATATTGGTTGTAAACAAATTAACACTTATGTATCTAACTACACACACAAATGCACACACACACACACGCGAGCACACACACATGTATGTATATATGTATATATTAATATATATAAAGGACATTATAGGATACTGCTAATTTTACACAGCTACTTTCTTCAACTTTGACTATGTATATAAATATATATATACTATATCCAGTGGGGAGGGGGGAGGAAACCTACCCATGACTCGTTTACCGACTCGTGGTCACTACTCAAGAATCTTTCGGCTCCAACAACCGTAGGTTGTATATGCGATGTGCCTCGCCTAAGTAATTACTGTATATACTGTATATATATTTGTAAACATACCGCCTCTTTTACCGAATAAAATGACTGACAATGATAAACTCCGATGTCATTGTTATTGGGTTTTATAATGTTTGCAATCTACGAGTTACAATACACCTTGTTAATTTTTTACATAATTTTGTGGCTAATAATGGCGGACAAAGGCAAAGTTATATTTTTTCTCTAAATAAACAAGTTAAAGTACAAACAAGTGTTAATAATGATCTAAGTAAAACCTTTACCCTACTGAGGCATGTTAGGAATAGATACGATTATGTTCTTATGAACCATTTTCACTGCTTCAGGTTGCCAAATTTTTAGTTATATAACTTAAATATAGTTTTTCGTGTTTTCTGAAAACTTTCATTTTCAGACTTTTCACTTTATTCGGTGGGGCCTACGATATTTGGTATAGACGAGAACACAATAAGTTATATGCTACCCTGTATTATCTTTCAAAATTCCTACAGTTATAATAAAAGCTAAAAACAATAGCGAATAGTTCAAAAATAATATATAATTAAATTCAAAAATAGAATACATTAGTCCGTTATATATTTTCATATAATGGCGGCAATTTAAAATATTATGATTATAGTTAAGAATATAAATTTTGGAAATTTTTGTCTTGATTTCACCATAGACTTCCATCAACTTTTGGTGATGAACCAACATCTCGTATAGATAAAATAAACAAATAACTTAGATATCTAGAAGTAGTAATACCAGACATGTATTTATCATGGAAGTTTTCGTCTTGATTACACTTCCATCAACTTTTGGTGATGAACCAACATCTCGTATAGATAAAATAAACAAATACCTTAGATATCTAGAAGTAGTAATATCAGAGATGTTGTTAACATGTCTACAGTAAAAACTAACATTTAAAAAAGCACCAAAAACCTAAAAAGAGGCTTTAAGTGCAAGCCAAAGAAATAAAGCTTAAAGCACACTCATCTCGGAGTCGCTCGAGGGTGCAGCGACGTCTCCGTTTCAAGAGCAAAAAACACTTTAGCTATTTGCCTGCCTTACGTTTGAAACGACTTTCGGCCATTTTCAGTTAGACGAGGCATGCACGAGCTTTTCTTTTTTCATAAAAGCTCAACAATGTGTACTTTTTTTTTGGTTAAACAGGATGATCTGCGATAGATGTAAACTTTAAAGAGATGGAAGGTTTAGGTTTTAGGTCATTTGCTGTCAATGGATTTATAATCAATGGTTTCAGATATAGTAAATAACGTAATATTAATATATTAAATTTAATTATTGTTTACTATTCGTCTGTCTGTGCAGGCTTAAATCATTGGCATGACGTTTTTTTATGGCCCTATTGGGGGCTTACTACCTACGTGACATTTTGTCAGTCGTGTTTCGTGCGACAGAAATAACTCTCTACGAAGCAGAAATTAACCGATTGTCTCTTTCCAGAGGTCGATTTGCAATATTTATCGCCGGGGAGTGTACACAGGCTATTTATATCTTCAAACCAAGACATTCTCTTAGAAATGTTTTTAAAGAGATTGGCGTACGCGTAACGGTTGATTAGAAATACATTTTAATAACATGGCTTCAAACAGACATGCGTTAAATACAAAAAATCAAAGTAATCTGTAACGCCTGAATTTCGTGTTCAAAAAATTATAAAATCTTCATGGGTCTGAGTGTACGAATATAATAAAGTTCCACTAGATGTATTAGACCTTCTTTCCTTAGTATTAAACCTAAAATTAAAAGTATATTATTAAATAAATCTTATTATAGCATTCAAGAGTTTTTAGTTGATCGAAATGGGTGAAACTTGGTTTGTCGCCTTTATATATCTTTAATGTATACATTAAAAATTGTTAAAATTATCTTAAAAGAGCAACTGTTAAGTTTCTGGCCACCTCTTAGCAGATCAGCGTTCCAAACCGGTGGTATCTTACTGCTTATAATGTTAAAATAATCGACGATTCAAAAGCGCATGTAAATGCCTACATGAATAAAGATATTTTGTATTTCATTTTATATGTGAGGGAATGTGTGTATATATGTATTTTTTTCTTTAATACATTTACGTTTAAGTATTTTATGAATTCACCAAGCGGGTGTCGGATTCATCGAAACAAGTTGCAGTTCATTGGTTTTATCGACCAGACACCTCTTATATAATATATAACTTCATTTGTATAATAATAAATAAATATATAAATAACATGGTACACAGCCAACCTTACTTCCGGCGTATCCTAAAGCGTTAGGACACTGAGAGCTTAAAATATGCTTTTATATTAAAAGTCTCACAAACACTTAAAGCTCGTGATGTAATTTACGGAACGGAAATTTACCTCCGCGCTCGATTTGAGTAGAAACGCAGAACCCTCGCCGGCGGCCATTACGGATCTATCGTTTTATTTCCTTCAAAAGCTCGCGACGTACGCAAATGGTACAACTTTTTACAAAGCTCGCAGCCGTCAGCGATTTAAATTTTCATTTTTTGAATAAAGCTTTCTATAATTTTACCGCATTTTCAAGAACACATATACACATATTGACGATAAATATTAACCACACAAACTCTTCCATATTTAACCCTTTCACGACCACGGGGACGCCAGTGTCCCAAGCAAAAATCATGGATTAATTAAATATTTACGTAACCATTGTAAATTATTTTTTTGTTTTAATATTTCGGAAAGTACCTTTTTATTATTTTTTACTGGAAATACATGATAACTAACACGGTTTATTGTCTATCGTCACTGGAACGTAAGAGTTCCATTGGCGCGAATAATCTGCTGTTTGGAATAAATAATTGATATTGTAAAAGTGCTTTTCAAGTTATTACAGTGTCAAATTATCGTTACCTGGTAAGTAAATTGTTATTCTAAATATTCAGTAGTAATGTATTTATGTTGTATTCTGTGATAAATCGTTATAAAGATTATGGGACACGGATGTCCCTGTCGGCTTAATGGGATACTTTTTATACGGAATTTCTTAACTTTTGGCCTGATGATATACCAAAATGCTATCATTTTCTTATTCATATTTTTCGCAGAATATGTTTCGTAAAGGACGTGGAGTTTTTGAACTTCGAAAAAATAAAATTCTTCAAATTTTTGTGGGTGACAATAGCGATGTGGAAGATGACTTAGTGCTTGATGACGAAGACCAAAGACTTCTAGTACAGGATGATGACCAAGGGGTATTTGATGTCGAGGTTGAAGAAACAACGACTCTTTAACGGCAAGAATCACCTGAATCTTCAATATCTCAAAAAAACAATCCATCTAATCATTAACCAATCATCTAACAACAGGAATTGTTTCGCCGAGTACCACAAATAACTTGCGCTATTATATTTATATTATTCATAAACAAGTAAAAAAAAGTACACTGAGTAACAAATGTACATTATTTACAACAAAACAGACTTATCAATAAGTAAACCAAAATTTAGATGTTTAAGTAGAAAGTAACCTTTAGCGACCACAGGGACATATTTGTCCCATAAATTTCCAAAAAAAATATAAAAGTTTTTTGAATTTTTAGTATAAATTATGTTTTTAGGATGCCTATTAATTCATTACATCTACCTAAATTGATTAAATAATGTACCGTAACCTTATGGTCCTGAAAGGGTTAATTTTAAAAGCAACGTAAAAAAAATCTAATGACGTTTGGTAAATTTTGACACGTGACGATTGTTGTTGTGATTAGGACACGTTTAGAAGTTGTTTAAGAGTTAAAGAAGTAAATTAGAGCGTCATTCCATTGAGCATCCCGTATATATATATATATATATATATATCTTACAAAAATAATTTCTAGAACTTGAATAATAAATTTTTTTAGAGGATCATTGCCGATTATTTTGTGGCGTGCTTATCGCGCGCCACTCAAACACCAAGCTCTTACCCACGTGACCGTCAATCGCATGGCGGCGGCGGCAGTGAAACAGATACATGACAGATGGCGCCACAATAGACGCAACGAAAATCTGCATCGCGCTGTTGAGAGTCTCCGCGCTCATTATAAGGGCTAGCGGAGGTGCGGTCAACGCAGGAAGAAGCAACTGAAGATCAAGAAGCAACCGACGAACAAGAAGCAACCGACGAACAAGAAGCAATCGACGAACGAGATACAACCGACGAACGAGATACAACCGACGAACTACCGAAGCACAAGAAGCTACCGTACCACGACCACTCCTACACTGGTGACCCCGAGTAAGGACAACGAGAAGCACCTTCCGGACCCAGCTGATACCACACTCGGAAGACGCGCAGATAAACCACAATATGAGTCAGCCTAGTAACGACGACCGCAAAATCGCCGAAGTGTTACGCGTTGGCGTAAGAGTACCCCCATTTTGGCCTGAAGAGCCGGCCCTATGGTTTTCACAGCTGGAGTGCCAGTTCAGCCTGTCTGGCATCAGTACCGACGAAACCAAATTTAATTACTTGGTACCACAACTAGACCACCAAGTCGCCGTCGAAGTGAAAGACGTAATTATTCGTCCTCCAGACAGAGAAAAATATGAAAAACTAAAAACGGAACTTATACGACGCCTGTCAGCTTCACAAGAGAAACGCGTGAAGCAATTACTAATGTTCGAAGAGCTCGGAGATAGGACACCCTCACGATTCCTACGCTACTTGGAGGATTTAGCAGGCCCATCAGTACCTTCGCATATAGTAAAATCAATATGGTCTAACGGTCTACCTCAAAACATACAAACAGTGATTGCTTCACAGACAGACCTTTCTTTAGAAAAGCTGGGGGAGTTGGCGGACAAAGTGTACCACACCGCAGATCTCCATGGCGACTACTTCTTCTGGCAGCGCTTCGTCTTCAACGCTGGAGGAGCTTACCAGACAAGTCAGTGAGCTAACTAGACAAGTAGCCGCCCTTACATCTCGAAACGGCAGAAATAGTGCTCGCTCAGAATCTAAATACGAGAGGAACCGCTTCCGAAGTCGTTCGACGCCACGACAACCACCGCCAGACCACCCATACTGTTTTTACCACTACACTTACGGCTCCAAAGCGATTAAATGCAGACAACCCTGCACATTCCAGGCGGGAAACGAACAGGGCGGTCGGAAGTAGCGGCCAACGACTGCCCGCCATCCGCAGGCCGCCTTTTTATTACCGATCGTGTGTCAAAAATGCAGTTCCTGGTAGACACTGGCTCAGACTTGTGCGTTTTTCCGCGTTCAGCCGTCAAGACGCCCTGCACTAAGTCCAAGTACGATCTCATCGCAGCCAACGGCAGTATTATTCACACTTACGGCCCTATTCACCTGCTTCTCAACCTCGGTCTTCGTCGCGATTTTTCATGGAGTTTTACGGTAGCTGATGTGTCTAAGCCCATCATTGGCGTAGATTTTCTTAGCTACTACACTACTTGCTAGTCGACTGCAGAAACCAGCGTCTGGTTGATGGTATCACTACTCTACATGTAGCCGCAATTTCAGAAAACGCAGAAACTATCGACGACATCTCTTCCGTTAAAGCCTTTAGCGGAGATACAGAGTTCCACGAGATTCTACGCGAGTTCCCCGAAATTACGAGGCCTGCAGGCATGCGTGGTGCCTCGAAACATTCCACGATGCACTACATTAGAACCACTCCAGGTCAGCCGGTTTTTTGTAAGCCACGACGTCTAGATCCAGCTCGTTCTCAGGCAGCCAAGAAGGAGTTCGAGGAAATGTTGGCAGCTGGTACAGCTCGACGCTCAGAGAGTCCATGGTCTTCTGCTCTTCACCTGGTAAAAAAGAAAGATGACAGCTGGAGACCTTGCGGTGACTACAGAGCACTTAACGCCAGGACTATATCTGATCGATACCCTATCCGACATATTCAAGATTTTGCCCACCAGCTGTCAGAATGCTCCATCTTCTCTACAGTTGATCTCGTGAAAGCGTACAATCAGATCGCTGTAAATCCCGAGGATATTCCAAAAACGGCGATCACGACGCCATTCGGAATGTTTGAGTTCCCGTTCATGACTTTCGGACTTCGAAACGCGGCTCAAACATTCCAACGCTTCATCGACGAAGTACTATCAGGCCTGGATTTCTGCTACGGATATGTTGATGACATTATCCTGTTCTCTCCTGACAGAGAAACACACAAACAGCACCTACGCCAGCTCTTCGATCGACTTAAACAATATGGCGTACTCATCAACACGTCAAAATGCGTATTTGGACAGGAGGTCGTCAAATTTTTGGGTTATGAGGTATCTGGTGCTGGAAGTAAACCTTTGGATGAGAAAATACAAGCCATAAGAGAGTTCCCCGTTCCCCAAACTGTAAAAGAGCTGCGTCGTTTTCTAGGGATGCTAAATTTCTACCGCAGATTTATCCCTAAGGCTGCCCAACACCAAGCGCCTCTCAATTCAGTTCTACAGGGACCTAAAATTAAAGGCTCTCATCCAGTAGACATGACACCGGAGCTTCTAAAAGCTTTTGAAGACTGCAAAAATTCGCTTTCCAACGCTGCACTTCTTGCTCACCCAGATTACTTGGCAAAGTTAGCAATTGTCACCGACGCTTCAGACACGGCTATTGGAGCAGTGTTACAACAACTAAAAAACAACATCTGGCAGCCTCTAGCGTTCTTCTACCGTAAACTATCGATCTTCTAGCGGTCTACGAGGCCATAAAATACTTCAGACACATGGTGGAAACCGCGTCATTCACCATCTATACGGATCATAAACCGCTAACTTTTGCCTTTACTACCAGCAAACAGCATTGTTCGCCAAGACAGTTTCGATACTTAGATTTTATATCCCAATTCACGACAGACATTAAGTACATACCCGGACCAGACAACGTAGTAGCGGACGCTCTTTCACGTGTGGAGGAACTCGCGGTGGCACTTGACTACGACAAACTTGCAATATCTCAGGACGATGATCCAGAACTGCAAAATCTGCTTCTGCGTGGCTCGGCCTTGCAGCTCGAAAAAAGGTCTACAGTACACAGCAACTTACCTATCTTCTGCGATACTTCCGTCCATCCACCGCGACCATACATCACGCCAAACTTCAGACGCCAAGCCTTCGACATAGTCCACAACTGGAATCATCCTGGAATTTCAGCTACAGCACGGCTGGTCGCACAAAAATTTGTGTGGCCAGGGATACGCAAAGACTGTAGAGAGTGGTCTCGGCAATGCATGAAATGCCAAACAAGTAAAGTTACCCGTCACACCCGTGCTACGCTCTCCTCCTTCCTTACCCCATCTGCAAGGTTCTCCCACATCCACATCGACCTCGTAGGACCCTTACCGCTATCTTCATCTTACAGATATTGCCTCACTGTCATTGACAGATTTACAAGATGGCCTGAGGCAATTCCACTACAAGACATCACTGCAGAAACCTGCGCAGCTGCACTCGTGTCCGGATGGATAGCCCGATTTGGGTGTCCCGCGCGAGTGACTACCGACCGTGGTCGCCAATTTGAGGGCCACCTCTTCAAGGCTCTTACTACCATGATTGGCGCCCGACATCTTCACACCACTGCTTATCACCCAGCTGCTAACGGCATGGTGGAGCGCCTGCACCGACAGCTGAAGGCAGCCATAATGTGCCACGACACATCGAGTTGGACTGAATCACTTCCACTCGTACTCATGGGGATCCGGAGTTCCTGGAAAGAAGATCTGCAAGCCAGCCCTGCTGGGCTCAGCCCGTCTACGGCTACGTCTACAGCACGTCCCGGCGGCTACGTCTACAGCAGAGCTCGTCTACGGCGAGCCACTTCAACTGCCTGGCCAGTTCCTCGCTCCGGTGGACGACTACACTACAGCTGACGTTACCCAGTACGCAACAAGACTTCGAGCACACATGGCGAACTTGTCCCCGAAACCCTCGTCTTGGCACACCAAAGTGCCATTTTACATACCACGTGATCTTAATACAACTTCTCACGTCTTTCTCCGTCAAGATCATGTACGTGGTGCTCTCGAACCCCCATATGCCGGTCCTTTCAAGGTCTTAGAAAGACACCCAAAATTCTTCACAATAGAATTACGGGGCAAGCCCTCTACTGTCTCAGTCGACAGACTGAAACCTGCCTATCTGACTAGGGAAGATCAAGTCCCTAATCAGGTCATCCCTCTAATCCCCAAGTCGACTAATTTAACCACTACCAATACTTCAACCGCTACAGCCACTTCAACCACTTCAACTGCTACTACCTCAGACGGAGACAAGAGGACCCGGAGCGGCAGAAGAGTAAGGTTACCAAATTGTTATCGACCATAGATACGGTCTGGGCGGGGGAGTGATGTGGCGTGCTTATCGCGCGCCACTCAAACACCAAGCTCTTACCCACGTGACCGTCAATCGCATGGCGGCGGCGGCAGTGAAACAGATATATGACAGATGGCGCCACAGTAGACGCAACGAAAATCTGCATCGCGCTGTAGAGAGTCTCCGCGCTCATTATAAGGGCTAGCGGAGGTGCGGTCAACGCAGGAAGAAGCAACTGAAGATCAAGAAGCAACCGACGAACAAGAAGCAATCGACGAACGAGATACAACCGACGAACTACCGAAGCACAAGAAGCTACCGTACCACGACCACTCCTACAATTTTCTTTTGTTCTTGAAGTTATGAGTGGTTTGCAGCAAAATGTTATCGAGTTACCTTTTTTATTGTTACGAGGTACCTTAAAAATTTTATTTAATCTGTACAGAGACAGGAATAAGGTTAGTGACGAAGAGCTAAATCAAAATCAATATTTTTAATCATTATATTCTACTTATTTCCTTTGAACTGTCTTGCCAGTTTTAGCCACTCTCTTGTAGTAGGGTACGAGTCTTATAAAAAACAGGCTAAAAAAAGCATAAGTAAATCCTCCATAATCACTTTAGGTCACATATATTTATTTCTATACTACTGGTAAATACATAGAACTGTTTTATCATATTTTCTCTACAAACTTACTAGATGGCGCTAGTCGTAGTACTGATTTACCGACGTTTTGTTCTCTTTAAAACCACTCTGTATGCCTGTATACGGGCTCTATAAAATCAATAATTATGTTTCACAAAAAATATATTTCTGATATATACCTGGACCTTGAAGAACAGGCTACCATCGTCTGCAACTATTGTGACCAAAAAGTAAGATGTCATTTAAAACTTCCAGGCATTAGGAATGCGGGTGATATTTTTCCTGTTTTGGTAGAACTGTCTATAATATTTGACACGCGTCTGCTTGTCAAAAAGTTTAATAATCTCCGAGCTACACGTGTTCTTGTAATTGTAATTTTGTCGAACGCGTCGAGTCTTTATTGGTGTGAAATTCGATGAATTTTTTTTTAAAAGAAACGTCGGAAACTCGACTGATATCTTTTCACAGCCATCGATTTCGTCTGATTTGAATTCGTGCGACTTCTAGGTATTTAGCAACCTCAAAAGTTCAATGCGGGGACTACGTTTTGACACGATTGAGGAAATAGAAAATTAATCGAAGATCTTGAAGGCTGTACCGGAAAAAGGCTATTCCGACTGTTTCAAGGACTGAAAAAAGCTTTGCCAAAAGTATGTATCGGACGGGAATGACTTTGAAGGGGATGAAGTTCATTTAAAAGAATAAATGAAGAATTTAAATTTTATAAACATTTTCAACTTACTTTTTGATCACAGTATGGCAGAACATTGTCAATTCTTTCATAATAATTACTGCTACAATCAAGCGGTGCCTACCGCTGCCCTCATCAAATAGCCAATCACTATCAGCGCCATCTATCGGTGCTACGACATACATATGTATATCATAGTATTATTGCAAAGAACTCTTTTGTCAATACGTTCTATAAAATCACCACTCAGTGCAATGTATTAAAAAAGTATCCATTCTTTTTTAAAAAAAAAAAATAACGAGTCCGACAAAGGATTACGAGCGAAGTAACGGGCAACAACTAGTTAAATCCAGACTCGCCCGGTCCAGTGTAAACCGGTAAATTCCGGTTTAAACCGGTCGCTTTACGGCTTCGTTTTATCGAATCAGTTCAGGGTAGATTAACAAGATTTTATTGAGGGTTAACTGAAATCAAATAACTGCGAAATAAGGTACAATTCCACTAGAGAAATTCTTACTTACACAAGGAAAAACAGTTTTAGATATTTTCACAGCGTGAGTTGTCGAGTTTTGCGCATTGCAACAAGTAGATTATTTTTTATTTACATAGACATTTGGGTATTAAAACCGTATACTTTCAAGCAGGAAATGTCGTGATAATAAATACGTAAACGGTCCAAACGTAAAGGTTTAAACACGTGAGGGTCCGCAGTTTATTTTTATCACTACTCTTTACCTACAGTACCCCAAGGATTACCGTTACTCGATTTTAATACAATCATCCCTTAATGTCGTGGACTAACCTTCGTTGCTTGAATGTAGCTCAAACGTTCAGGTGTAGATTTTGATACTTATTACTTATTTACTTTATTGGAGATAAATAGTAACAAGAAGTAGTAAGAAAGTACAATCTAGAAGCATAGACATATAAAATTAGTTGCAATTGCTACCTTATAACTATCTCACTGAAAACATTTATTGATTTATGGTCAAACAATGACAGAGCAAGTAAAAACATTATTAACAGGGATCAAAGATTATGGTTTATTAACCTATATTATGTTTGTTTATATATCTATATCACATATTTATATTATGGTTTAAATTGCATTGTGTTTACCCAATAATTTCGAACGAAATTGTCTTTTAAAAGATACAAGAGAGCACGAGAATATATCAATATCACTAATATATGAATTATAATATATAATATATGATAGGAGATAAAGTGAAATTTGTATACCTACGACTCGACACTAACCAGTTAGTAAACCTTCTTATGGGTTCTATCATTTTTATCTCAGCGCACACACGTCCACTTGAAAGTATAAACCTCGCTTAAAGATATCTATAGAATATTTTTTAATGGTCTCTCACTGCAGCCCAAATGGCATCTGCAGAATCCGCAGGTATGAAGTGGCAGGGCCTTGTGTAAGGCAACCTCGGCTTGGCCGGTTGCTATCGCCTGGCTAATAACAAATTGTTATAGTATGTGATGTAAAAGGAAAACTATAAAGGAGAAAAATTTAAATTTCGAAATTGGATCGTAAAAAAAATAATTAACAAGAGTAAATGAATAAAACTAAAATAAATAAAATAAAGTAGTACTATAGACGTGAAGGAGAAGCAAAGAAAGTGACGTAAGAAAGGAAAAAAATAATATAATAATAATTGAGAATATGTACTCAATGTGTGTGTATGTGATGTAAAAGGAAAACTATAAAGGAGAAAAATTTAAATTTCGAAATTGGATCGTAAAAAAAATAATTAACAAGAGTAAATGAATAAAACTAAAATAAATAAAATAAAGTAGTACTATAGACGTGAAGGAGAAGCAAAGAAAGTGACGTAAGAAAGGAAAAAAATAATATAATAATAATTGAGTACATATTGAGTAGCCAAAACATGAGAGTTATATACATACTAGAGGTCCGCAATGACTGAGGTCAAAAATAATTAAAAAAAAGGAACATCGTGTACGTTACCATTTTTAAACTTTTAATTTCCATGTAAAGCTATATAAGATGTTAATGTCAAATTTTAACAACAAAACCTTTATTGCGGTCAATGAAAGGATACATGAAATATGTTATTCTATTGTGTCTGTAGCAATAAGCGGCTCGGGTTTTATTCTTTTGTTATCAAAGGCATATGGCTTTGTCATTCTCTCATAATATCATGTACACAGACTTGGATGTTGCTCAATCTCTGCCACATTATATATGGTTATCTATGTTTTTATTTACTATATCACTTTGTTTATTTCATTAAAATTTTTAAAAATGATCATCAATATATTTTGGTTACTTCTAATATATAATATATTATCTGTTATAAGAGACGTCGTATTTCAAAAATCACACTCCCTTAAAATAAAATAAATAAAAATATTTTGTATTTCTTCTTATATACTCGCCTTTTTGACATTTGACAGCAGTACAAGAATATTAAATTTACTCTGTGGTATATATGGCTAAAAGAAATTTTCGTTTTTAATTGATATGAATTAAATTGTCGAATTCATAGAGTCGTTATTTAGTTTTGCATCTTACAAATTTAGGAATTTGTTTTACAGGTAATTCAGGTCTAAAATTATAAGGAGTAATTATATAGCTCATAACAGAAAGGCTTTAAAGATTTTAGATTGTGAAATATGTTACTGTTGTTGTCTGTTGTATTTTTTATTGGAATCATTGTTTCGGCTTGTAGATGCCCACTGCTAAGCATCTTTTATCAGTAATTTTGGGTATGGGTTGTGTATCCTCTCATTTTATTTTTCACAAAACGCACACAAGCGGCCGAAGTGAATAATAAGTTGATATATATCTAATATATAAAATTCTCGTGTCACGGTGTTGAACTTGAACTCCTCTGAAACGGCTTGACTGATTTTTACCAAATTTAATATGCGTATTCAGTAGGTCTAACAATCGGCTACTATCTATTTTCTTTACCCCTAAGTGATAAAGGTTGTTCACACTTTAAAAAAAATTTTTAACAAAATTTTTTGTTTTTATTTTTTTTATTATACAGCATACAATAATACATACAACCATAAATTTTCACCCCTCTACGATAAACCCTTATTTTTTTATTTGTAAATCAAAATATCAATTTTTTTTGCAAAACAACGTTTGCGGGATCAGCTAGTCATATATATATATATATATATATATAATCTCACGATTATGATATTAAATATAAACTTATAAATACGATGTAATACTACCGGGTAACGGGGTAGGGAGATGGGAGCAAATTCCTTGACCCGGATAGCAACCAACTTGGTAAATAGGCCGTTACGAAGAAAGATACGCAAGTAATTTCTTTACATTTTTATGTAAACTTTACAAACAAAAGTTCGTAAACAATTCGAAAACAGATTTTCCTTTTAAATATAATTTATTTATATTATCTACTTAAACCAACTTGATAGAAACTGAAATCAGATCAAATTCCGTTATAGTATCAATGCATTTAAAGATGCAAAGGTTCCAAACATTCCCTGATCATATAGGACCTGCGTCATCGTCGTCGGTGCATCAAAAAGGGGAATTCCACAGAAATATAATTCTTTATTTACATCAATATAAATATGGGCGAAGCTGGAATGAATATACGCACTTTTATCTCTGATTTCATGCTGTTCTTACCTCCAAGAAGAATCCGACAATGTAAAGTCACAACAGACTCTCACATGATATCCTTAATGGGATGCGTTCCCATGTTGAGAAACACTGGTTTATAGCATCCTAATAGAGAGAAATAATTAAATCGACATATTTTAGAGTATCACTTTGTATAATGTGATTAGAAATAGTTGTATCTTTAAAGATTTAAGAGAACGATACCTTCACCTCATCAAAGTTCTTACATCTTACCTAAGCAAAAGATCGGCACGATCACAAATCTTGATGTACCCACATTCAATGACTTAAGCGACTTAACTATGGCATCCACCTATTGCGTTACTTACTACGCATAGACGGTTGCCACTGGAGAAACCTTTGGCCCCAATGTCCATTGGCTAGTATTGTAGATGTTAATGCTGTTAGATATTTAATGGAATCAGGCGTTACCTCGCGGAAGTCCATCCTAAGTAAGATAAGGACCAATATTTAGCCACTTCCGCACATGCAGTGGCAGTCATGCAATAAAATGCACTGCCCGCCAGCCCGCTGATAAATGCGTATGCGGCAAACAATGCGAATCACACAACTGCCACCGTTAAATCACTCAACACGTGTTTCACCCCTCCACGGGGCATCTTCAGGAGTTATCTTACACCGATTAGTGCCAAACACAGAGTGTTTGTTTATTTATCAGCGGGTTGGCGGGCGGTGCATTTTATTGCATGACTGCCACTGCATGTGCGGAAGTGGCTAAATTTTGGTCCTTTTCTTACTTAATGCTGTTAGCTTGGAGGCTGTTACAGCTACATCGGTATTGTTTGAACCGAAGGGTCTGTGAATTTACAAAAAATTTACTGGCTAGTCGAAACTTTGTACGAAGGTAGCATCTCTACTTATATAGGTATATAGTATATTTTCGGCTAGAGAGTACGACAATTTTACCGAACAATCTATATATTATTTTGGCCATGTTTTGAATATTTTTTGTCATTATGATATTGGCATAAATCAACGTTACTTATGTTTTTAGAGATTGGAAAATAAAGCAAAGTGGGCGTATCAATATTTGTGTAGTCCTACGAAACTGATAACAAAGATAAGATACGCAACATCTGACGTCCTTTGATAACGGCTGCGGACCGTCATGAACACCTTCACTCATATAGACAACGAAATATTACAAAATTTATTTTCAATCATTCGTAGTAACCATTTTTAATTATTTAAATACGTAAGACAATACCAGATGTAACTTTAGAAACTAACAGAGATCGTCTAATCAACCAATAGTTCGTCAAATATTAATCCCTAGTGCTGTCTCGCTCGCACAATACCTAAACGCAGACCCGTGCATGTTCACTCACCCACGAGTTGTACTACGCAAGACGTGTAGATATAACCGCAAATTAAAGAAGCCAAAGGAAGCAAGAGAAGCAAAGAACAAAGAAGAGTAGGAACAAGCCAGAAGAGAATAAAGAACCAAATACATTAGCGACAATCGACTAGCTATATTGAATGCAGTGTTTCTTATACGTTCGATGAACTATTTAACTAATCAAATTAAGATATCTATAATGATATTCGTTAACTTAATATATTAGGGGGACCGGAAAGTAATGTAGTTTCGGTTGACATGTTTTACAGAAAAACCGAGGGAGTTTTATCGCTCCGATGATTTGTATACCAGATGGCAAAAGGTTATTGATAACGAAGGTGAATATGTTGATTTCAAATAAAAACTTGTCAAAAAGTATAGTCGTGTGAATTTGATTTAAGAAGGCGACATTACTTTCCGGACCCCCTAATGTAAGGTGACGAGTCTTCAGGAATGACGAGATTTGTAGACGAAAGATATTAACCGACATAGCTCAAGACAAGTTGAAGTGACAATGTGCTGATCACATGTCCAGAACAGCGTTCAGCGTAGGTCATCCTCCAAACAGTTGGTCAGACAACCTCGTCTAGTTCGTAGGAAGACCCTGAGTTCATGCCGCTACCAACCCAGCCCAGCCACAGGGGATTCTCTGAGAAGGAAGAGCATAGGTTTAGGCACAAGGAGAGTCTCTCGCGCATCTGTGAGTCAGAAGTGGACCTTATCACCGACTGTCCTGTATTTGGAAGTCTCCTCCTTGACCTCAAGGCTGCAATAAGTAGGAGACTAGAAGAAGAAATTGTTGCCCCTCTCGTGGGCGACGATAAATGTCCCCCTGTCTTCCTAGAGTTCTGTACAAATGACGTATAGTGCACGAAAAACAAAAATAAGACTCAGAGATAAAAGGGTAGGATAAGATCCACGGTAAGTTATGTCTGCAAGCAGAAACAGGTGCAATACACGTATAAAAAAATTACTGGAATAAAAAGTTATTATTAGAAACAAAAATTAAAATGAAATGCAAATAAAAGTTGTTTACGAGTCAAATAATATCTGTGATCTAGAAATGAGAACGAGGAAAGGAAAGCGATGTGTGAAAGAAGATATGAAAGAGAAGAAAAGAAAGAGATTGTGAAGGATAGAAGGAAAGTATAAATGAAATTGAGAAGGATGAAAGAAATGAAAATTAAAATATTGAAAAAATATTGACCCGATAATGTTACCTTCCTGTCTCAAACACGGTAGAAGTTAAAAAAAAAATACTTTCAGCAGTGAACATCCAACAGCTTAAATGATGATGGTATCTATACTACAATCTAACTTAAAAATGTAAAATATCCTTGTCAGTTTGTTTTAAAACCTCCACCGAATTCAAATTTTCAGCAA
This sequence comes from Battus philenor, assembly GCF_028537555.1. Classification (NCBI taxonomy): domain Eukaryota; kingdom Metazoa; phylum Arthropoda; class Insecta; order Lepidoptera; family Papilionidae; genus Battus; species Battus philenor. The sequence continues at coordinate 556,339 of NW_027181689.1, forward strand.
AATCTTTCTAAAACTTCCTAAAGGTTATAGAACTAAGAGCGAACATCAGCTCTTTTCTGGAGTGGGAGTCTAAAAATCACAGATAGGATTATTTAAAATATGGTTAGGTAGTATGAGGAGTGTGGTACTACGTGGGATGTCAGCCACGAGCACTGTATCAGGCCCTTCTAATGAATACTGAGAAGTAACGTTACATCTTCTAGAATAATTTACGACTCATTTTCTGGAAAAAATAACCTGTCATGTTCTAGAACAGGTAATGTCTTACTTTTCGATTAAAATTACGTCTCATTTTCTGGAACAAGTTACGTTACATTTTCTAGAACAGCTTACTATTCATTTTTTGGAAGAAATAACCTCTCAATTTCTAGACCAAGTAATGTCTTACTTTTCGATTAAAATTACGTCTCATTTTCTGCAACAAGTAACGTCTCATGTTCTGGGATATGTTTCATCTAATTTTATAGAACAAGTTACCTCTCATTTTCTGAAAGAAGTAATCTCTTATGTTCTCGAACATGTTTCATCTCATTTTCTGCAACAAATTACGTCTAATTTTCAAGAACAAGTTACGTTTCATTTTCTATAATGAGTTACGTCTCATTTTTTGGACCAAGTTACGTAGAAGACAATTTTTACACTGACGTTGATTTATGGGACACTGTATTTACGTATTTATCTAATCTGAGTGCATTTGTAAAGCCCTGTTATTGTTATTGCGAGTACAGCGTATCTATTGTGTCAATGCTGATTACATGAGTCGAGTTTTCCTTTAGAATGATCGATACTCTGTCAGAAATGTCTAAGCCGGGCGAAGACGGATAGGGTTGCGGTTGCTTGGTTATTTATCAAATGTACACAAATATTCAAACAATTTGTGTATGGAATTATATTACAATATTTCGCTTTAATAAGCGATTGGAAGATGTTGGATTTAGGCAGCTTTTTACCGGTCTTTTTGGATATCTCCGTGAGAGTCCAGTGTCCAACATTGGACATCCATGTGAAGCCAAATTCAATGATTTCGATCATAATAAGTAACGTAATGATAATATAGTAGGATTATATATTGAAATTTATTATTATATATAATCTGTTCTCCCAGACTGTACAGTCAGAAATTGTTGACCTGTCGCATTACGATAAAAAAGTAAAAAAGTACGGTATACATTTCACAGTAATCGCTTTATAGTGTGATTGTAAAAAGTTCTTTATTGACCGAGTTATAAGTTCAACTCGTTGAAGCTTTTAGCTTTATGCAATATATATAAATACACACACACACACGCACACGCACACACACGCGCGCGAGAACCCACACACACACACACATACACACTCACATATATATATACGCTAGGATTTCTCGAGGAGTTGGCTTGGCTTAATGACCATGACGCAAAATGAAGCCGCTTGGTTGCGTTGTAACCTGCCCTTTAAAAAACAAGGCATATTTTATATACTTATTACTATAAATGTACCTTATATGTCACTTTTCTTGTCTTGACGTTCAACCGTCAAGTCGATGTTATATCACGAGAATTAAACAGTGAAAAGATTGTTACGCTGCTATGACTTCTATTCGGTACTTATTTAGACTTGTGTTTGGGACCTCCTTATTAATAATATATATCAAATGAATGTATATTAAAAATCATAATATATCAATCAATAGACGCCTAATGTTAGGGGAGGTGTTATCTATCCAAAGATTCTATCTTCTCCGAACAAGGACTATGTCTTCGCTCAACTTACCTGACGCCTATCTAACTTAAAAAGAAAGTAAATTACGCTTACAAAGTCCAAAATATTGCTGATCAAAAATAAGATGAATATTCAGTGGAGCGTCTGAGATTTATGTCTATGTAAGTAGAATTAAGGCTTTCGATGAGTCAGCTCTCAGTGACAGACGGTCCGGGGTTCGAGGCCGATCGATGCCAGGCGTGATTCCGCGTCGGCATATCTGGCACGATATATGGTCTATCATACGTCCGCTATGTATGTCGCCGGTGATTTGTACTTGGCTAGGATATCTATATAATATGTATACATATATATGTATAAGTATATATACATATAAATATATATGTCTCGAGACTCTTAGGTTGATGTTCTTAAGTGAAATTTGATACCTTTTGGAATTAGCTGCATTGCAAATTTATTATATAAGTCTTAACATTATAATTAAGGTCTAAAATTGCTTAGTAAAGCATATTTTAAAGAATTGATGTTTGTGTCATTGTGTCATTGACAAAACAAATTGTACACAAAAGATAAGAGAAAGAAGAGAAGATAAGAAGAGAAGTAAACAAAAGATGGGGCGAAATTAGATAAACGGATCGATTAGAGCGGATAAACCATAATTTTGCGACGTACGTTTAAAATAGTGAGTGTGCATGCTATGGTTGTCTGGAAATCTGGAAATATATATATATATATATATATATATATATATATATATATATATATATATATATATATATATATATAATACGAGTCAATATTTTCCAGACAACCATAGCATAGAAAAAGTAGAAGTATAAATAATGATGAAAATATATACATATGGATATAGCACATACAATTTAAGTAACTTATAATTTATATAACGGTATATTACATTTTATAAATATAATACAATAAATATATTTGAAAAACTTTTAAGTTAAACGGTTTTTTGATACCCATATTGTGGTGGTTGTGGAAAAATATGTACCTAGTCCGCCATATTGGAACGGCGTCCATCTTGAATTTTAAATTTTGACATAATCATCATGTTTTACTAGTGTAGCCCTTTCATTTGATACCCATATTGAGAGGGTTTAGGAAAAATATGTAATCCGCCATTTTGTATCGGCGGTCATCTTAGATTTATAATGTTATTGATTTTATTATATTGTATTGTCATCTAAATTAAATGTGTGTACCAAATTTCAGAACAATCTGACAACGGGAAGGTGCTTAAATTTCAATTTCTAATTTTGATCCAAATAAATTCCGTACGGGTCGAACTAAATAAAACCGTTTAATAATAAACAAAACATCAAACTGACTGGACGCATTTGTTTCCGAATAAAGAAACCTAGAAAGAAAAACAAATGAATGAAAGACTTAATACATATATATTTCTTCGTTCATAACCAAATCTTTTACCACACAGGCCATTCGATTGTGGAATGATTTACCGCTGAATATAAAACGTGCTAGCTCACTACTTATTTTTAAGAAAATAGTTAAGAATTATTTACTAGACCTATGATTATATTTCCGTCAATAAATTTTATTCTTTCTCGTTTTTCTTTATTCTGTGAAAAATGCGATCCAGGTGAATTTGATGTTTTCATTTATTATTATATTATTTTTATAAAATGTATTATACTGTAATATCTTATGCATTGTTTATTATAAGTGTATACGCTATATACATATATATGTTTTGTACACATTAACACTTTATTTATAGTTCTGCTATTTCCATGCTATAGTTATCTGGAAAGATGATAGGAGTTATCTAATATCATCTTATCAGCACGCTGGCGGGCGGTGCACTTCATTGCACGACTACTGCTGCATAGCAGAAGTAGCTATATATTAGTCCCTTTCATAGTTGATTTTTCTCGTCATTAAGAATCAATAAAAAGGTCCGAGGTTACATTAGATTGGCACCATACGGTACAGCATTATATACGATGCCATACGACATTATGGAAACTGCTGTAAGATGATTCAAAAATTACCTTCAGCACATCGTCTTGTCAAAATTTGATACTATAAATATATACTTGTATAAGATACGATAAATATATACCTATGTAAATATATATATCTTATTCACTTTTGGAACTTTTAACAGAAATCTTTTTGGTCGTCAACTATTTATTTTTTTTATCTATTTTAGTTCAGTTTTTATGATCGAAGTGGATGGAAGTGGACATTATGGATGAAGTGGAGGAAAGTGTCAGGCGTTCTATGTGATAATCGTATGTCCTTTAAGGCCAAGGGTAAAGTCTACAAAGCCGTTGTCATACCAGCTATGCTCTACGGCTCGGAATGCTGGACTGTAAGTCAGAGACACGAGAAAACACTTCATGTCAATGAGATGAAGATGCTTAGATGATCGAGTGGTGTCACTTGAATGGACAGAATACGGAACGAATATATCAGAGGTTCGTTTAAGGTAACTCCGATCCCCAGCAAATTACAGGAATATGGATTGCAAAGTTATGGCCACATTCAACGAAAACCAGATGACCACGTGGTAAAAACTGCCTTAAGCCTCCCAGAATTCCCAAGAGGGAGAGGGCGTCCAAAAGCTACGTGGTGGTCTAATATCGGAAAGGAACTGGAAACCCTTCAACTTGATGCAAAAACAACCCAGGATAGAGTGGCCTGACGCAAATTGATAAGGAGACCCGACCTCAAATAAAGGGAAAAGGGAATGAAGAAGAGAAGAGAGAAGAGTTCAGTTTTTAGTTGTGAAAAAGAAGCAGGAAGAAACTACACAACAGTACTAATCCATTATTAAAATTTCAAGTCTGAAATACATAAATTCTAAGAATACTTTTCAATTTGGGCGCAACGGAAAAGTGCCTTGAATGCCTTCACGATACTTTGAAGCGACCCATTATAATTTCTCTAGCTCCCCTACCGGAAGGGCTCGCCTTTGTGAGAACGGCGCCGGAAATCCTCAAACCTCTTATTCGAATTTTAATTTTTTTCACTCACGTATCGAGTTGTGCTACTTGTTAAACGAAAGCTTTCGCTTCTTTGTGCAAACGGTAAGTTTATGAAAGCTTTCGTAAACTTTGTTCATACTCCAGTAAGTCCCGATACTTTTGTTAAAGTTATAAACGCTTGACACTTGATGGCGAGATGTATGTGTGTAATTCCAATACAAACTTTCGAAGACTCGACTTGAACGTTTGAATTGACTTGATTTGACGCCTATTACGTTATAATTTTAAAACTAGCCGATCCCGCGGCTTTGTCTGCGTGGAATTTAATACAAATTTTATTTAAAAGTAGGCTTCGTTACTATTTTCATCAGCTACCTGCCAGTATGTATTCCGTCAAAATTAGTCCAGCCATTTTAGAGTTTAGATATATCTTATATATAGATATAGTTAGATTAGTCAGACAGACAGAAAAATTAAAAATAAATAATGTCGGTACATGTAATAAAGAGCTATTTTAATATTATAAACAGACATTCTAATTTTATTTATTTATACATATTTTTTTCTTGATATTATTATACGCGTTTCAACATATTTATCTCGTATATACATGAAGAAGAGAATAATGAAAGAGCACGTAATTAAAGAGTTCCTATATTAAGTTTTTCTTAATAATATCGTTATTTATATCTTGAACCATTTATGGATAGTATATAATTACAGCTATTTAAGGCATTTACATCTATAACTAAAAACTCTGTGTATGTATACTTCATTTTTGGTATTATAAAAACTGTTTATTATGTATTTTATATCTATAGGGTATATTAACTAAATTGTGCAAGCAAGCACCCTTCGACACTTAGGATACAAAAAATTTACATACGCAAGCATGTTTTAATAGATAGGGTCAAAGATCGTGAAATGCTTACGTATAAGTTACACATATTTGGTTCTAGAACCTTCCGAATATATCCCTGTATATATATATATTTATTTATTTATTTTTTACATACATGTGCTATTATTTACACGAATCTTTAGTGTTAAAGGTTAAAAGTGTGATTGTATAGTTCATTTGTTGTCAATATAGGTATAGAAAGGAAGACAAAAGTCACGCAGAGAGTAATTGAGAAGACTATGCTAGAAGTTTCGCTGCGAGATCAATTCAGAAGTGAGATAGTTCGAGGAATTGCCTATTTTTTTTATTTTTTTTTGATATACCCCCGCTATTGGGGGTCTTTAGTACCGTTATCTTGTGGAGGGACAGGATCTTTTTTGGGCAATTTATTTTTTTCACTTAGTTTTTTTTTTATTTCCGTTCTCTGCTTCCATTCTTCACATAATCTTTCATTCCATTCTTTTATACCACATTTCTTCTTTCTTACCCTTTTGCTCTGTTCGTCTATCATTCTTCCCTTTTTCTTTTTACATTTTTTGAATTATATTTTTATTTTACATTTTTTTTACACATTATTACTTATTCTATAATTATTTCTATAACAGTTTTGTTTCTATTTACGTTTTTAATTTATTTATCTTTTTATATTCTGTTTTATTTCTTTCTATCGCCCTTTTGGCGATCTCTTTACAAAGGGATATGAACGCCTGTTTGTCATCGCCGCCTATCAGGGAGGCTATTGTCTCCTCCCTGCGAGGAATTGCTTGTCTGATACACACGTGCAACCGATGCCCGTTGGAGTTAAAAGGTTCTCGAGTGGCGACGGCAAACCGGTAGACGCGACGGGGGCTGGTCTCCTACTAGGAGGTCCAACGATATAGTTAAGTTCTCTGGATCCAACGTAGCGCCGGTCGTTTTGGCGATCTTTGCGGGAAGCTAATCCTTATATCATATCAGGCGGTCTCCCACCGACTCTATCGCTCTATTACAGTGATTCCCAAAGTGGTCTATATCGACCCCTAGGGGTCTATGATAACCTACAAGGGGTCTTTGTCAGCGAAAAAAATTTTGGGGGTCTATGAAATAAATATTACGAACACTGATAGTACCTATTTACTTACATCATACTATCTTATAATATCAAAACATTTACATTATTTATAAATAATAATATAAAGAAACAGACTAGACATCATTAGCCGAGGAGATTTAAGATTAACCCTTACAAAATTGACGCCAAATGTTGATAATTTATTATTAAAGCATCAGGTTCATCCTTCTCACTAAAATATTGACATATTGCTTATGTTACTTTATTTATAGTTTATTTTATGTTTATTTAATGTTGTTTTATATTTTACATAACAGATACAAAATTTTATTTTTAAGTAGTTTAAATTTAAATTCAATTAATAAATGTATAAATTAACATGTGTTTTTACTTTAAGTTTTTAACACTAAACTTCACTACAGTTAGAATTGGTAGGTAAGTAGGGGGTCTACCCAACACGGAAAAACGTGGCAAGGGGTCTACGACACGAAAAAGTTTGGGGAACTCTGCTCTATTAGGTGACCATTAAGAAAATTCAAAACGCGTATTAATAATAAATTGACGAAAAAAGCTAATTATTTAATAAACGAACATTTAAATAACAAGAATCCTTCGCAGTGATGTCGCCTGATTATTTTTATTTAGGCTATACGTGATAAGGTGTGCGTGTATATATCTGTGTTGCCTGCATCTTGCAACTTACAGTCAAAAGGCTATATTGGTCGTTGTGAGGTGTACAGTAGTAGAGTGATATAAGCTGTAAGAAAAAGACGTTTTGTTTAGTTGTTGACCTGAGTGATATACGCCATATGTAAATTGCATTAGACCAGGGATGATCAACAAGCGGCCCGCAGGCCCCTTGCGGCCCTTTAAGCATATTATATTATTTATGCGCCTCGCTGAGTATTTCGAAAATTGATTTTATTTTATCGACTTTTTACTAACAATTTATTGTTATAAAATTTATTATAATACATGCGAAACCAAAATAATTTGTTTATGATATATTTTACATTAATTTTTTTTATTATTATAATGCTTATTATAAAAAAAAATTGTAGATTATTAATAAATGTTACTCTATGTGCGGCCAGCCAAACGAATATAAAATTGAAATTGGACTGTTGATAAAAAATGTTTCGCACCCATGTTCTACATCCATGTGATGAACTGGGTCAAGTTCCGACTAGATCTTTAGAGCTTTAGCTTTAAAGCTTCCCATTTAACATATTCCCGTGCATGCTCTTTAGTTTAAATTGTTCTCAACAACTTCTCTGTATAAAAAAAGAAATATGTATCAATTTAGCAGAGAACCTTTTAACGATTTTAACAACCTTTTTTGAAAATAGAATATCAAAGTTATCACAAATTACAATCGCTGAGCTTGTTAAAATATAGTCAAAGATATGTTGATAGGACCTACGGACGCCCACGCGTGGACTATAAACGTGAAATTATATTTGTAAAAATAATACAAGTGCATTAGTAATGCTTCCCTCAGGTAGTGATCAATCAACATCAGAATCATAGAGATTTTAGAAAATTTCCGAAACGCATACATATATATATATATATATATATATATATATAAATATATATACATATTATTCTATTCAGTTCTATCAATTAGGTTTGAAAACTTGTTACATATGTAATGTCACTTTAAATTGCCTTCTTCGACGTCGCGTCGGCCCATAAACGCTTTCTGCAAGGCATAGGTCTCCCTTAAAGATATACAGGGAGATATACCATAATCGACACACTTGGGAGTATGCAGAGGATGGTGCTGTTCTTTCTCTGGAAACATGTTTGTGAGCAGCGGCAATCCGATGATGTGAATTATATATGTATAAGACTGTATCCAGGGAAATTTTACTCGCGACCTACGATCGCAAGTCTATACTCTACCGACGATCAGATTTGCATTTATAACTTTATATTTAACTTTGTACTTTTTGTCCAACAGAGTGGTGGCGTTATGTTCTCGCCATTGGGTCGGCTTCGTGTAGCACAGGCTGTCAGAAAGCAGGTAAATCTAAACCGTTATAAGTTCGTACAAGATTTGTCAAAATATATATTTTCCACTTTCATGATATTTCCCGTCAAATTTCGAAAATTTGGGTTTTATGTTGGCAAAGTCAAGTCAAAAGATTTAATGGAATCAGGCGTTACCTTGCGGAAGTCCATCCTAAGTAAGAAAAGGACCAATATTTAGCCACTTCCGCACATGCATGAGTAGTCGTACAACAAAGTGCACCGCCCGCCAGCCCGCTAATAAATGCGTATGCGACAAACAATGCGAATTACACAACTGCCACCGCCAAACCACTCAACACGTGTTTCACCCCTCCACGGGGCATCTTCAGGAGTTATGTTACACCGATTAGTACTCTGTGTTTGGCACTTTGCCGCATACGCATGTTCTACATATTGCGTGTGCGGAAGTGGCTAAATATTGGTACTTTTCTTACCACGTCCAAAGATCAGGTGGTTATACACTAACCTGATGGTATATTAAAATTATAATTCTGAGTCCTCAAATAACAAGGATCTTGCAGTTACGAACTGGTCACGAACAGGATGAAAAATAAAACAGTTTACATTTACTTTTTCTTTAACTTCTTTCTTGTTATTACCATTACTACCACCACTCCTATCACCATTAAGATCACCGCTACAATGACCACTGTTGTCACCACTATTACTACTATCATCACCAATACTACCACTATAGTAGAGGTACTACTATTGACACTTACCATCACCACTATTATCACTACTATCATTACTACTAGGAATACCACCATTACTACTACTTCCACTATCTTTACTACTACTACCACCAATAATGTTACCATTAGTACCAATACCACTAATAATACAACCTAATTTAAAGAAATACTATCGTATGTCAGACATGCCACCACATACATACCTGTATTTTTTTTTATGGCCCCCGCTATTGGGGGCCTCTCGTACCCCTATCTTAGGTGAGACAGGGTCTTTATTGGCAATTTAATTTTTTTCACATAATTTTTATTTTCATTCTCTACTTTCATTCTTCACATAATCTTTCATTCTATTCTTTGCCACAATTCTGCTTTCTTTCACTTTTGCTATGTGTCCTTTCATTCCTCCCTCATTACTTGTTACATTTTATCTTTTTTCTTTCATTTACATTTTTAACACACTTTATATCACATTTGAGTTACATTATATCACATACCTGTATTTTGGTCTTTATATTCCAGACGAGTCAGTTACCGGTGCTTAGCCCGGAGGCTGCCCCGCTCCAGGCACCACTCTGCTACCAGCTGGTGTGTGCGCCCCCGCTAGCGCCCCTTCCTGCGTGCGCCCCCTGCGAGCTGCCACCACCTCCATACGCAGTCTACCCCCTACCATTCGATAGTACGTATTACCGTACGTATTACAGTGACATTATCATATTATTAACAGTTTTATTTTACTTACAGTGATGATATAAATATACAGGATGATTGGTTTAGTTGTAAAAACTTTAAAGAAGTCAACGTATTTCATTTGTCAGCAAAAAGCTTTATTAGTTTTACACCTATTTCCAATCAGCTTGTATAATATTTCAAGATGCCATTAGATTCACTTCTACATTAAACTCGTGCCAAATTACGAAGATTAAATTTAAAGTAAAATTCATTATTTATATTGCTTGATGTATGAACTTTATATTAATACTTAGTTGCTAAGTAAGTCTTTTATATTGGTCCTAAATAAAAGCGACCCGATTAACCTTTAGGGAATTTGGGATGTGGTAATATCGGCGAATATGTCCAATTTCGTTGATAGTAGAACCAATGAATATATACTGATGGACACAGTAGGTTTTGAAATTTTGCAAATACACGAAGACAAGTCGCTGCTCAATGCACTGGTCCGAAGGTAGAGTATCCGAAGTAATATATATACATCTCTGAAGACCAGATCACATAACGTAACATACTGCGAAATAAATTTTCTAAGTCACGATACCTAGTCGTACAATGCTAGAAAGAAATCTTTAAAATTTGTCAATTGTTACTTGCTTTTTCCTGAAATGGAGACACTTTCTCCTTTTCCCGAATGACGCAAAGGGATTTTAACAACGCAATATGCCGTGTCATTTCAAATTTAGAAAATTTTTTATCATGTACTGCAAAGTTGAAAAGTAGAAATAAGTGTTGATACCGCAATATCTGAAGGTGATGGTCTTTAGCTAGCGCGTGTTGCCGGTGAAGATACGTGTCTCGGTCTGAAGACGGTGCAGTGTTTGAAAGTATTAAAGTAAATCTTGAATATAGTAATTAAGAATAATTAAGGTTCTGTATCATTTCAGCTGCACCTGCAATCTACGGGCCGCCAACTCAATACGCCCTGGTACCAGCACCATTCAGCGCTGCATGCTGTGAACCTTCATGCTGCGCTCCTCTAGACAAGCAGCCGCGAGTTCCACCACCACCCCTGCATCCAGCATTTATATACTGAGACAACCAGCCTCGGACTTCAAACCACTTCATCTTCCTCAGACCTATTTATTTCTAAAATAGATTCGAATACGCTTCGCATAGAAATAATTCGGTTTATATGAGATTTATGTATATGTTATCGCTCTTTAGATATTTTTGGATGGGTTTTTAACCAAACGATAGGTATGTATACGTTTATATTTAAAGAAGCATGTTTGTTTGTTTATGACTAATATGATTTCGTTCGTCTTCCGCGTGTCATTTTCAAATAGATTTTTTCACCTAACCATCGGCTCACTGGTGAAATATACGAAAGAAGTTATTGTGAGAACTCACAGTGGTGCGTGGGAAGTGTTCAACAAATCTCTCTGTGTGTGAGTATTTTTGACGTTTTTGATCTATTCTGTACTGTGTAACTATCTCTTATTTAATATAGAAACTATTGTATTAGAACTATTAGGCTTTGAACAAGTATATATGATTATTAGTAAGGTGTGACGTCACGATTTGTGTAAAAATTTCGAAGTTTTATTTTCGCTCTACGTCTATCATTAGGTTTATAATCTTCGTACGGAAACGCCCACGCGGGCCGAAGTATCTATTTTGTAAACTTTAGATTAAGTTACGGTTCGCGTGGGTGGCGTGGGACACGTGGATCACGTTGGACAAGCCTTGAGAATCATGGGTCGCGTGGATTGTCTGGGTTACGTGACCGCGTGGGTGGAGTGTTATGCGTAAGCGGTTTACGTGATCCCGTGAACTGCAAGGGATGTGTTAATCGCGTGGATCACGTGTATGGAGTAAATCACGTGGGCTACGTGGGTTACGTGGTCTCATAAACCTCATGGGTGTTGTGGATCGCCCATTTCGCAAAGATCGCTTCAGCTCCATGGGTCACGTGTATCGCGTGGGCCGCGTGGGCCACGTGGGTCGTGGGCGTGAGATATCTGTAGAGTAATCGTTATTAGTGATAATATAACGCACCGGCAGCACAACGAATGGCGGCACAAACCGGTTTAGTTGCTGGTATTGAAGTTACCTCGTAAAAGACAAATGTTATTGCTTGTTATCCTTTTAAAGGACTTCCGTTTATCCATAGAATAAGATTGTTAAGTTGCCCTAAAACTTAGAACAGAGAAATGAATCTATTTTTGAATGATTTTAGTTATTATTAATGTTGCTAACGACAATGAAAATCAATCTGGGGTCCAAGGTGTGATGTGGGTTGTGCATTTCAAAATTCAACTTCGACCTTTGCTCGGAAATCTGAAGGCAGATTGCATTTTGAAATGTCCATATCCGTTTCTGTTACTGATTGTTGTCTTTGGAAGAAATTTATCAAAGGATGATGAGGAAGGAAACTTCGAGATATCCGATGGTAAAGTAGAACCCACGAGGTGAACGCTTGATGTTGTATGTTTGTAAAAGTTCATTATATTTATAAAGATTATAATAACGGAACAGGTGATCAACGAAAATACAATAAACGCCAATGAAGTGATAGACGAAACTGTAATAGATACAATAAATTATTTTGAATTAGAAATTTTAACATATGTTGTGTTATTCGTGTAAGCTTATATTTAGAATACGTGTCACTGTTAAATATAGGACCAATCGTTCTCTATCATCAATGAAATTAAATATATTTTGACCGATATGTTCACGTTATTGCAGATTTACAAATAGATTTGAGTTTAACCCATTTGTTATTTCAACAGAGTTTACAACTTTATTAACTTTGCTATTTACCTCGTATATTACTTACTCGAAGGCATCATTATGTTATCAATGTAAAAACTGATAATTTTTTTATAAATTTCAAATGTTGTTTGTTAAAACTTACAGAATCTTTAACTGTGAATAGAAATGATTGCCATCAAGGATGATCAAATTTTGTTCGATTTGGTCGCCCATTGCTTGCATTTTAAATAAATCAACGACATTTCTTACCAATATAACTGCCATTCTAATCCTCAGATTTAAAGTTAATTTGCTCTTTAAACTAAGCTATCTTATCTATAGTTCAACTGAAAATGCTGTCAATTTCTCGTGTTAACCCAAGTCGTGTAAGTTTAAGGTGGATGATATAATTCAGCTTTGCTAACGAGTGTTATTCTATAGAAATAAATTTCTGGATTTGATTACTTCATTACATTTTATAGAGAGAATTTGTATATATCGTTATTGTTGTAAATTGACCTGACGTATTTTGATGAAGCTATTCAATTGTTGACGAAAATTTATAACAAATGTTTATCTTTAGATTTGATTACTATATCCTCGATGCAAGGAGTACTAAAGCAATAATATTCAAGTGTATCGTTGCTTGTGATGTTGGCCGTGAAAATATTCATACGAATCTTCTTATCAGATTATTTAGGCACTAGCGTTTCTTCTCTTCTGTTTGTATTTACATCTCCATCGTATTTATTTTCTGCGCCTTATCTTCCGGTAAGTTGTATATATTTGATTATCTTACCTTTACTTTAAATATCATCAGAAAATTATCTGTCATTATTTGCTTCATTATTAATCCTATGTTCTGTTACAATATCGCTCATATTGGTATTAACTGTATTATCGTTACTTGTTTTATCTACGGTATGGCCTATTAAGTAAAAATACAGTAAACAAACATAACGTCAATGAGGTGTGTGCCATCTGGACCACACTCTTAGAATCTAGACTGAAAGTTCTAGAAATCTAAATTTCCCGTGAGGTAGCAATCATTGTTTCTGTAATGTTTTTTGTTGTTGATGTAAACGCTGCCAGTTGAGATACCCTCAGAAACAATTCCAATAGCATCATATCTGAACTCCAAGGAGGCAACATGGAACAAGGCAACTTCTCGATACGATAACAGTTTTCGACTAAATATTTCGTATAGATCTGACTCATTGGATGTAGAGAATATAGGGTTTCTTTGTAATGGATCCGTTTTCAGGGACCTCTTTATTTTTCTCGTCTTTAATAAACAGGGATATTATATCAATAATAATTACTTCACATGATTATTGTTTACATTCTCATCTTTCTTCCATTGTAAAGTCAATTATTCTTTCTTTTTTTATTCCTCACACATTATCTCATTCCTTTTCATTCTTCGTTCCGTTCACACCTTATGTCACTTTCGTCTTTTCCGTCGCATTATTCATTTAATTTAACTTTTTTATTTTATAAATAATCGTTCAGATGTGAAAAAAAAAAGTTCGCTCGTCTGCCTGGCCAGTCCTGTTTCTAATCTTTCTATTGAAAGGTATACTGTTTTGGATATTGTCACATCTTGTTTATAATTCGTATTAATATTTTCAAGTTCAACAGCGTGTATATTATGTGGCCTAGAAACATTACTGCCTCACATATCGGATGATTGAATAGATCAAGTATGCTATAGTTATTTTTCATATATCTCGTCTCGTATTTTGCTAGTGTAACTTGCATTCGGTGAATTGAAATAATATAGACAATATTACAGTATTTGATTATTAACTGATTAAGATATATTTATTAGTTAGTGTTTAAATTTAATGTATAAGCAAATTCGATGTCTGTCTTAAATTAGTTTATATGCTATCGATGTGATCTATATAAACATAACTATTTACTTAATCGTGTATATTTAAGGTCGATTTTGGAGTTAATGGTGGATTTACTATACGACGATCCTGGAATGTGTCAGGAATACTTCAAGCATTTCTGGATTGAATATTTATCGATAGAGTAAATACTGTTAACTCACATCTCATTCTTCGCTTCGTCAGATTTCTATAAACTCGATTCTAACGTATATTTTCATGAAAACCGTGTTGTTACACAATTATAATGTTTACTCTCCAAGTGTCTGTACTTGACACAAGATGGCGTTGGCAATGTTGTAATTCTAAGAGACGCCGATAGAGGCGCTGTCTGCATTTGACATTTCGATCGTACAGTTTCTCAAGGTTGGTAACATTGAAAATATACGTTCCAGAATTGATTTAAATGTGGTGTATTTTAAAAATTTCTTATATACCTATCGCTTGATGTACTTAACTGTCTTATGTGACGTTTTTATTGTGGAACAACTGGTGAATACGGTCGTAAAGGATATATTGGTATGATAATTGTGATAATGGTGTACGGGATCGATCATACTAAACACATCATTGTCTCATCTTTTAGATTGTTATATCAAGGCATTGAGGAAACATCTAGAATACTTCTCATTGCTTGAATAAATTAAATTTCCTCTTTGATATCAAATTTTGATTGATTTATAATTAAAAATAGTTTTCCATTGCTTAGATCGCTAACCTATTCAATATAATTTATCGCTTATAGATTATACCGTCCGCGTGTAGGTATTGGGTCTGAACGATCTTTAGCCCCTGCTATACGTACACTACGCAGTTAGATCAACGAAATCCGTCTCCGATCTATTAGTATCACGCAATGTACAGGGACATAGACAATATTGTGGCAAAGTTGTTGCTACGTTACTTAGGAGCGTTGTCCAAATGTTTTTTAGTTTTATCTATTCCTTTTATTGTATTTAAATTGTTTAATTTAGTTATAATATTACTTGATTTAGATTATAAATATCTAAATTGATCGAATAATTAACATAATGATTTATAAAAGACATTTCTATGATTACACCGTGTATAGAAGATAAGATAATATTTTTTTTTTCGTTTTCACCCTTTAACATTTACAAATATTTCAATGATTATAAATTCTTCTTTTCAGTTGTTTATTAACTTCTTAAGTTCATGTCCGTATTGAAAGTTCTTTAATGAATCGATGAATTCTCTTTCCATACTATCTTATCCTCTGCTTTCAGTACAGTAGTAGTTGAGTCCAATAATTGATTTGACTCAACTACTACTGTTTGATATTTCAACAGATCTATTAGAAGATCGCTCACATGGTCATCCACCATACAATAGTTTTTCGAAATTATCCGATTGGTTATGATATGGCAAAAAAAACCTAAATTCTTTGGTATATTTGGTATATTTATGTGTGTGTGTGTGTGAGGGGGGGGGGGGTTGAATCTGGAGTAGATCAAGGATGATTGTAGCGGACGAAATTTAATTGCAAATAGTTTGGTACTGTTTTATATTTGCCAACCAACATGTTTATCATTGGTTTATTGAAAGAAATATTTGGTTTTAATCATCTTTAGCTATCATTGCGGTTATAAAGTTTTATTGCTTGTTTCCGTTTGTATTCATCTCGCGTCTAGGTGATGGTTTAGGATTCGTGATTTGACTTGGGAGAGTGTTCAGCTGGATCTCACTTCGGTCTTGTACGGCGGGCCTGTGACGTCACAGTTTTTGATATACCTTTTACAAGTTTATAGTCCGATGTTTCGTTATAGTTTTACCCTTTAGATATTAAAATTATTTGTTGTTTATAGATGTATTTCATAGCGGTCTTTTAAACTGTTGACTACTTTTAAGTCTTCATAGATTGCTGCGCTCTACGGGCTTCGTGATCATCCTCTAATAATTGGGATGGTACTAAACGAGAAAGAAATACTATAGCTTTAAGTGATTATCATGCTATCTTCTTCTAGTTGATATACGTAACTTATATCTTTGTATGTGTGTAGCGTCTGATAATATAATACTAGATAATTCTATATATTCCGGTGTTGTGTGGAGAAAATTTCATAATAAAAAAAAACTATTTATTATAACCTGTATTGGTAGTCTAAGTGTGTGGATTTTTGATTTTACAAGGTCGCTTATTCAGCTATCACCTTACACAAATAGTGTGAATTTAATCCTTGTTGCTCAAAGGAAAAAAGTCATTTGGCCAACTGAAATTTTATCGATCGACGCATGATGTGAAATTTTTGGAGATAAATCAGGTCGAAAGGATTTCTTGAAAATATAAAAGTTAGATGATAAATTTTGTTATTATTATAATCATAAATCCCTTGTTCTTTTAGCCTTCTTTAACTATACTTAGATTCAGGGTCTTCTTCATCTATCTCCATTTCTTACTGGTTTAGACAGTGAGGATGCAGTTTCTGCTTACCTTCATGATGTATTTCAATCAAATTAGTGATCTTAGATCCATGGTATACTGATTTTTGACAAAATGCCCGGTCTTTTCTCATTCTTAACTTCGGTGACTTTGTAAGAAAGGACCAATATTTAGCCACTTCCGCACATGCAGTGGTAGTCATCGAATCACACAACCGCCACCGCCAAATTACTCAATACGTATTTCACCCCTCCACGGGGCATCTTCAGGAGTTATGTTACACCGATTAGTGCCAAACACAGAGACTGACTGACTCTGTGTGTGAGTAATTTGGCGGTGGCGGTTGTGTGATTCGCATTGTTTGCCGCATACGCATTTATCAGCGGGCTGGCGGGCGGTGCATTTGTTGCACGACTACCACTGCATGTGCGGAAGTGGCTAAATATTGGTCCTTTTCTTACTTATATTTTTACAATTACAGCTTTTTCTGTTTAAGTTGGATGTGGAAAAAAATTAAAAATATTTCAACCTAACCACTTCGGTTATGTTTATGGGTCAAATGATTTTTATAATAGAGCACCAACCAAAACCCACTACCATTTGTTTGCAGCTCATACCGTCTCTTGGGCTAACGAAACCTATTTATAAGTAAAATATCTATTGTTATATTATAATCATTAAGTATTGCATTACATTAAAGTAATTTTAAGTGAAATGTATATCGTACAAATGCATAGGCGATGGTGAATTAGGATTTGATGTGAATTGGTAATTTGATATATTTTGATTAACATATTTCTTGCTGTACCTTTCTTTTTCATTTCGATGTAACAAACATATTGTTATTAAACCCATTTGCTTTTTATTACTTATACAAAATCTTATTTTATTTCTTGTCTTTTCACTTCCATATCATAAATTCTGAGATGTTTTGTAAAATATGAACATAAAAATATTTTTACTTTTGTCTTATGCATTTTTATTATTTATCGAAAACCAATTTTATTTCTTATATAATTCCTTTCGTATCATGCAGTGCTATTTTGAGATATATTATTAGGAAAAAGATAAATTATATCGTTTTCTTCTTCAGGAAAATTATTTCATATAATTAAAATCATCTATTATTTTGTTTTCTATTGTAAAACTAATTTTATTTTTTGTCTAATCACTTTCGTATTATACAATGCTATTCTAAGATGTATTATTGGGTAGAAGACGAAAAAAATTATTTTCCCAAAAAATTAATTTTCGTATAATTAAAACCATTTGTTGTTCTGTTATTTATCGTCATATAATTTTATTACTTGTCTTATATTTTTTGTATTATACAGTGCTATTCTGAGAAGTATTATTTTATTGGTTTCATCTTCAGAAAAGTATTTTCATATAATTAAAACCATTTGCTATTTTATTATTTATCCATAAAACCAATTATATTTCTTGTCTAATCATTTTCGTGTCATACAGTCCTATTCTGAGATGTATTATTAAACTGAAAATAATTTTGTTTTCTTCTTCAGAAAAACATTTTCATATAATTTAAAAATACCATTTGCTATCTTTCTATTTATCGATAAATTAATTTTATTTTATGTCAAGCGCTTTTATATCATACAGTGCTATTCTGAGAGGTATTAAGGAATTTTTTTTATTTATTGTTAACATAATATTTCTTGTTTAAACGACTCTATATCATAAAGTGCTACTTTGGGATGTATTTTTCAGTAAGACCATAAAATATTTGTTTATACACCTCAGAAATTTTATTATTTCATTGTCTAATCACCTTCATATCATATATATTTAAATATTTTGAGTAATGTTAACATAATATTTAGTTATTGAATTTAAATGCAAACGTTTTTTTCTTTATTTATCGTAAATTTCATATCAATTCTAACCATCTTTATTTCACGGCGATATTCTGAGATGTATATTTTAGTATAAAGACAAATATTTTTTAATTCTTAATTTTTTTCTTAAACACGTTGTATAATTTATTGTTATTCCTATGTTATGTATATTTAGTTGCGTGTTACCGGTAATATATATATGATTTTTGTAGTTATTCTTGACAAAATTGCGGTATCACTTTTAGATGTATGATCGCTTATCGCTTTCGCTGTAAACACAACGCACACGATATTACCATACGAATTACCAGTTTTTTCTATTATCATTGACGATATATCATCGGACGCGTCTGGTTGTTGGTTGTTAAATAATTCTATCAATTATTATCTAGTTATTAAATTGTGATATTGTTATTGGAATTAAAGATATTTTAATCGCTAAAGACAATTAATAGAACTATATTCTTCTTGTTGACTTTTGTGTAATAGTATTATAATCCGTGTAAGTGAATCCGCTAAGTAAGAATTATAATAAGTGCGTCACAAATAACTTAGGTATTGTAGCTGATTCAGATGAAACTATACATTAATTATTTGTAAGGTATCAAAATCAATGTATTTTAGATTATAAACGAAATGTATCCACTTATAGGCGTCTCGACTTAGTTATGTATCACACCGTTATCTGTGCACCTAAATGTCGGCATTAATTATCGATGTACAATCAAATATTATAATTAACATACCGTGATCATACACATAGAACCTATTTGTTATATCACAACATGAATTCTGTTTAAAGCTACATTACAAAAATATACATTGGTAATTCATGCATAGTTCTAATACCGCGGTTATAGATGCTTTTACAATCAGAGATCAGATTACTGATGTATATTAGTCGAAACAACGGTGAGCTAAATATGGAGACGGCTTGGCTTAATAAAGGCTCAAAATTTAATATTTTTTTCAAACTAAAATATTGCAACTTTGCAGGTATGCCTATATATATATATATATATATATATATATATATATATATATATATATATATATATATATATATATATAATTATTCGGTGAAATACCATCTCGAACCTTTAGACATCATACAGAGATGAGTCAAGAAGACCCCTGAAGAACCTTCAGAGCTTTGATCATCGGCGAAAAGCTACCAGTTTATTGGTAGAACACCACCATAGACTTTATTTTGGAATTGCCGTTGGAGTCACACCAAATAATTCCACCATCTTCTTTCAGTTCAGAGTCACGATATCCATACGGGTGCAAATCTATCATTACAGTATTCGTTTTGATACAACTTCACAGTGCGAACAGCTGATGTATGGTACAAACTATAGATGTTGTTTCCAGATATTTAACTTGGAAGGCTTTAAGTCAAGAGTAAAATTTATTCTAGGCAAGCATACTATCGTAGACTTTGACATCACTTAACATGCGAGACAGAGTGCAAATGCTTTGGCTATAGTCGATAAAAAGATGAAATTTAACTTATCAATCGTTGAAAGCTCTTTCCATAGTAGCCAACACATAACCGTAATAATAAATTTAATAGTCATTTTATCAACAATATTTATCTTATAATTAATAAAATTCTGTAATCTGTTCTTCGTGTTATATCACCTACCCATTGCAATCTGAATTTACCAGACAATGTGCCAACAAGATTTCTTTATAATCATTCCTGATTCCGGATTCCTATAATCTTTAATATGCATCCGTATATTTGATCTCTCGTTACATGTATATATGTATACATATATAGTTTCCACCGATGTTGTTATATCTAGTTGATAATTATATAACATATATATGTATATGTTTTAGTATGTGTCCTGTCGAACTAAACAGAAATAGAAATTTTTTGCAGATTGAGCTCAGATGTCGCAATACCAAACTTTGTCTTACATACCCTTATTAGGTTTTCATATTTTGACAGAGTTGAAAATCCATCGGTTTAATTCTGAAATATGTAACATCATTGGATATGTGTGATTGTTAAATTAACAATATATTTAAACAGTATCATGTTCGATGTATATAATTACAAGTCTTTTATATTACACGGCATTTGATTTGGCAAGCAGCAAACGAGATATTCGATATCTGAGAAATATAACACACTACACGAATGAAACCTAGTTGATTGTTGTACTACCTCTTTTGTTCGACGTGCCATATCAAATGCCGGGCAAACAAATATGTATCAAAGTTTAGATAGTGTGATTAAAAATATGATTTAGTAATGATCTCGTGTCTAAGTTATGTTTGAAAAAATTTTGCTTTAACTATATAGGGTGTTTGGAAGCTTTCACACTTTAAAATTAACCTTGTATATTTATGTGAAAGGTGGCTGAAAACTAATATATCATAATGTGTACGTGCTTTAATTTTTTCAATTGGCTTTCAAATCTAACATTAATATATTTATATATTAATAGAAAGATATACTCCATCGCTTATATATAACTAATTATTTATATATCTATATTATAAACGTCTAATCGCAGTGATATATGGCGCCATTTGTAAATATTGAGGCACTTTCACATTATGACATTACTTCTGCGTCACCTTATACAATTGAAATAATGTATACTTATTTGTATGTTTGAAAGCGAAAGTTTTGAGTTATGTGTACGTATATATATTATGTCGTCTATATGTATATTAAATATCTTGCAATACACATAATATAAATAAATTTATGTATGTTTAGTTACTATTAATTAAAAGAAATACTTATTTGTAAAAGCATCGAGCAAGCGGTATATTAATTAGTTCGACAATTTCATATAAATCATGTCCATATCACAGGAACGAAACCTTCAATGTGACTATAAATTAGTGATAAGTACAATAAATTAACTAATAAATAATAAAGCAATAACAAATAAATGTTAAATTAAGTTATAATAAATAATCTTAGTGTATGATTGTGTTTTATTTCAAGACCTTTGTTATTTCAGCTGCAAGACGTCTATTGTTGGAGATAATCGTGCCGGAAGTTATATATTTTTTTTTGTTCTACCCCCTATTTTATCGAGAATAGGGATTTACTTTCTTTATTAAACTTTTCACTTCCTTTTAATATTTTCATACTCTTCTTCCGCTCTCCACAATCTCTATCATTTTATTCCACATTCCACAATACCGTCTATTTTTCTCTTCCACTCTAATATCCTATAAACTGCAGTAATTGAGGATGTACCTCAATTACTGCAGTTTAGTTTATTGGTACAATATATATATATATAGTATAGTGTAGTATATCATATATATATAGTATAGTGTAGTATATCATATATATATAGTATAGTGTAGTATATCATATATATATATCACAGTTTTTTTAATTAATTTTGCATCTTATACCTATCAATTATATTCTTCTTATACATATCAATTCTTTTATTTCTCTTTTTTTCAATATTATTATTTACATATTTAATTTCTATAAAGTTGTCCATATGTTTTATGGCCCCCGCTATTGGTGGCAACTCGTACTCCTATCTTTGGGAAGAACAAGGTAGTTTTATTTCATTTAATTATAAATGCGCTCTTGCATTCTTCTTATAATCTTTCATACTCCATATTTCTTTCCACTAGTCTTCTGCAATTCTCTTTTATATCACGATATCACTCATTAATCAGTTTTACATTTCTTTATTTTATTTTAAACATTTTCTTCTAAACACTTTTTATTTTTATTTTGCTTTTTGCTATTTTATTGTTAAGACTTTTCCTTATTTTTAACTTTTATTTCTACTGATTGCTTGTTCTGCAATTTTCCTGCAAAAGGTATCTATATTGCACATGTACTAATAAAATGAAATATCTAAATTACTTGCAAAGCAAATCACTATTTATTTACAACGCAACTTAACGGAAATAATAGTAAAGAAAGGCGCACAGAAGAATGAAGAGAATTATTTAAACTTGACAAAAGATTTAATATGATAGCGTATGAATTAAATACAAAACTAATATTAACAACGAAGCATTGACAATGTGCCGGCGCACGGGTGCTTGCAAAATTTGTTTCGGTTTTTAAAATCTGCATATAATAAAAGCAAAGGTGTTGGTCTAAGATATTATGCCAGCGAATTTAGTTGTTATTTTATTAAGTGTGTGGTATAGTAAGTCTTCCCTATATATTTTCATTTGATTGCTAAACAATTCTTGCAAGATCGCACGAAAACTGCGGGGCATGTTTTGACGTGATGTTGTAAAAAAACACTCTCACTTAGACAAATGTCAATCAATATTAATTTTTTTTTCGTACGATGGTTTCAAGCAGTTATGTGGTAAAAAATAAAAAGTTATAAAGTATGTGTGAGGCCAGACTAAGTTCACACATACAGAGCAACAAACACGCAATGAAACTTACAGCGCGAAAGCGCTGCGTCGCGGTTTTCAAGACACAATAATGCAGCGCTTTTGGGCCGCGTAACAGTTAAGTCAAGTTGATGTTAAATATGGAACGTACATGTCGTATTCCTGAGACGATCTCAAAGGGCGATGGCTATGCAGGAGCCTGCGGAGAGAGAGAGAGAGAGAGAGAACATCTGAGCTCCCCATTATCATGCCTTTCTCCAACCCCTTTAACATTGCCTTGGCGACGGATTCGGGGTGATCCACCGCAAGTAAGGAGTTGAGGCACTAGACCTATGCCATTGTAACTGCGGTAGTATGTTAAAATGTATCTAATAATCTAATGTATCTAAAGCTTAGTTATAAATTGGTAAAAATATGGGCTAAGCTTGATGAATATACTCCACCGTACAATACACAAACTGCGTCGGCTGTCCGATCGCATCGTCGCGAACAGCGTGGGCGATCCGAGGTAGGATCAGTATCCTTTCTCAGATTGCAGAGTAGTCCACGCTGCCCTCTAATCCTCACTTCACATTTAAATAATAGGATGTAAAGTTTTATAAAAGACTTAAAGATAATTGTAAACAAAGATACCTAGAATGTAGTAGTTGGGGATATATGTAGGGCGAATAGAACGGAAGAGAAAGACTGAGAAAATTGCGAAATGAAAGAAGTAGAAAAAAAAAATGAGCGCAAAAAGATCAATAAAGAAGATAAACGACCCTGTCCTTAAAGATAGGGGTAAAAGAGGCCCTCAATAGCGGGGACCAAAATGAACACTGACACGACCAGGTAATCCTCGTCTTACCTGCCTCAACCTTCATCGGAGTGTCAAATGTAGATTCTCAAACATGAATGCTTTAGTTTTTCATATTGTTCACGGACTCTACAGCTCCGTGAACTCATATCCGTCGAAGCAGTGAAAGCCATAGCTAGCAGCAATAACTTCATCGAAACAATAGAAAAAGAATAAACACACTTCTACATCGGACTTCGTGTCCATAGTACCTCCAAGATCTACCGGCTCTGGAAAAAATACCGCAACTGTTTATACGCATTGCTGTATATGATTTACATGTGCGAGTATTCGATCTGGAACATTCTGTTTACTTCACACACAATTTTAATTAAGTTAAAAATGCATGGAATTGGTAAATATCTCAGACGATGTTCATCTACAATCCTAAAAGCGTGTCTGGTTTTATAAAACAACAAAATAGGGCATCTGAGATAGTTTTCTCGATCTATGTAACCTTGGTTAACATTTTTTTTAACCGTTATCAAAGTATTTGGCCGAGGCTTGATATTTTTAAGCCAAATGGGCTATCGATTGTTTAGAAAAAAGGGAAGATTTGTAATCATATGATCTATATTTGGCTATAAATGGTGCATGCTTTGAGAATATTTATCATTTAGTTACACTGTCGCAGAATTAAATGGCATATATCTGTGAGAGTATAGACTGATTTTTGTAAATAAGAACTGTTCAATATGGCGTCTCGGAAATTTTACTTTATGTGAAAATCTATTGATTAGTCTATATTTGTAATTACAACAAATAAACGATACTTAATATACCGGTTAGTTATTTTGAAATAATCGTAATATGGTTTCATAATTTCCATATGTACTATAGATAGAATATAAAATGAATCTTACATGTTATATCAACACGGATCGCTATCTTTACGGAGTGGTCCCAGCGAAATCTCAACCTTTACAGCGACGTCAAATTCTCAAGGGTCCAAGAATTCTTTTAGGCTTGCTCAGAAACTTACTTTGAGTCAGCCTCCTCCCTCCTAAATCCTCTCATTGAGATTGCATCAAGCTATTTTCCCCACATCTTCTTTAAAACCAAGAGGCGTCATAAAGAATTCCTAGTCACTCACATCACAGGTTTCTCACAAAACTGCAGACACTCAGAACAATGCAAGCGCTTCTCCCATTACATCAGCCACTGTATGTACATAATACACATCACTCACAACACCGCACCATTCGTATTGGAGAGCAGTCTCAAACTTTCTAAATCATGAACAGCGTGGGCAATCCGTGGAAAAATCCGGATCATCCCTGGGATTGCTGAGTGGTCCACGCTTCCGTCCAAAGCCGCAAACACAACAATTATATCTCTACACGAGTACAGCCTACCTACGTACCAACGTCGTCGTGGAACTGGACTACGAGTGACCAAGATTTTTTGCTAACTTCACGGAAATTCCGTGAACTTAGTATAGATGAAGCTATTAAAGCCTCCTGGTTAGCAGTAAGTACTTCTACAGAAACAATGCAATATAGTTCTTATTTTATGCAGTAATCTTTAGAGATCCCTTGGAACTGTGGGATTCGTCCTAGATTCATCAAATCTTGTAGGTAACGACAACATGGAGTCTAAGGTAGAAGGTAGTGTTTATATTTCATTTGATGTGATTGACGTTATGCTGATGTTTAGGCTTTGTGCAGTTTCATCAAAGGTCCGCGGAATTGGAGGTCCGCGAGCTAAAAATTGCACGCTCTCCGATCGTATTACTTTTACTTATGATGTTTGCACGAAGAGGAATTTTACCCGTGTAGGATGACCCATGTCGTTGACTCATGTTCCTTTATTGCAGATCCCTGGTCAT
Source organism: Battus philenor (assembly GCF_028537555.1). Taxonomy (NCBI): domain Eukaryota; kingdom Metazoa; phylum Arthropoda; class Insecta; order Lepidoptera; family Papilionidae; genus Battus; species Battus philenor. Next base: position 582,302 of record NW_027181689.1, read on the forward strand.
ATATAAATGTATATAATTTAAATATAAATTTGAATAATCTGTTTGTGAATAACAATATGACATAAATTAAGCGGTGTGCATATGAAAATTTATGCGCTCTTGTTACAGATGTTGACGAAGGTTGACGTTATATGATTTTATTCGTCACTATTTTTATATACATTAAAACGTTGTCTATCACCATGGGCATTCTTGCAAACATACAGCCACACAGCGAGCTATAGTGATCACTAAGCCCGAGATTTATCTACGAGTTTGAATCAGAGATAATTAGATCGGTAGAAGAACAAGTAATCATCATTTCCCACAGGGTTAACGGGTTGAAGTAGCAGCAGCAGGTAATAGAACAAATGCTGGAGTGGAGACGAAGTAACGGAGAGTGCAGCATAGAATGTCCATTCACAAAGTAAAGGTTAAAGCTAAAGTTAAAGTCAAAACGATGGATGCTGGCAGCTTACAACCATTTATTTAAAAAACTGGGGGGAGATCTATATCTAGAAGTGCGCGCGAATACTTGCATCATACGTGAAGATGTTAGCCAGTCGGTCTACCAGTGTCCTTGAGATGGGCAGACTTGGTAAGATCGTCAAAAGAGACATAAAACCATTCTTATTGAAAATCTGTGGGGTAGGTGTATATCCAGTTTTGGATGTGAATGCTAGCTGGTTAAATAATAATCATATGTAAAGCTATTAATCTCTTTGTTTACCAATGTGGTTGCGATGAAAAAAACTTAGTCGTCGGAAAAGATGGGATGGCGGCAGCTTTCAAAAATTTTACTGGAAATTTGTGAGGAAGGCATATATCAAGCAGTTGGAAGTGAACACTTGCTGGTAATATATTAATCATACGTGAGCTGTTGTTATATCAGGCTATCAGTGTCCTTGATGTGGACAGACTTGGTAATGTTGTCGGAAGAGGCTGGATACCGGCGGCTTTCAACTAGTTTTATGAGAAATCTGGGGAGAAGACATATATCTAGCAGTGAATGTCCTAGACCCGATGAAATACTTGCTGGCAATTCATTTCTGCTACAAAGTCTGATGCTCGTATTGTTACGATAGAGTCTTGTTAATCATATGTGGAATGGTTAATCTGTTACTCTACCAGTTTCCTGAAGGTAGACAGGCTTGGTAAGGTAAGAAAGATGCTGGATGTAGACCGTTTTGAACTGGTCATGTTACAAATCTTGGAGGGAGACTTATGTTCAGCTGAAATAATGAGGATAATGACGTATTGTCATAATTTTTGCCTCAAAAAGAGTCGTTCTTTTTCTAATGAGGACTCAGTTATTCCCACCGCGTAAAACAAAGGGATATAGTTTACTGTAGTCTTAACTTAACTGTTCGAAGCTACAATAATGCAAGAACATCAATGCACGGGAGGTCAGATCAATGACTTTTTTACCGAGTTTCTTTTGTGCCGGCCGCGACTATGAAACCACTGCACTATATGCAACTTATCAAAGTTGTGGCCCAACTTGCGTATTCATTGGCCGCAATCCAGTTGCAACGCGGATGTAAAAAATTATCGGAAGAGGTTTATATTAAAAAAAATCAAATTTTTTTTTGTTGGGATGTTGTCATCAATATATCAGCTGATAGACGCTCACTTTAAGGCTTAGACCTTCGTCTATGATCACCACGACATCGAGTGACTTGCCACGACCTTGGCTAAGAAGCCGATCTTGTAGATGACCTACTTCGTCGCGTCTGCCGGCTCGTGGTTGCCACTGTAGAACTCTTCGGCCCCAACGACCATCGGTTCCATGGCTGCTGTGCTCCGTTCACTGCCACTTCAGACGAACAATTCTTCGAGCTTCGTCGGTGATCTAGGTTCTTCATCAAATCTTCTCATTTCTGATTCAATCTCCCACCTTAGTTCCAGTTCCGAGCTTTCACTGCTCAAAAAAGTCAAAATTGAAAATGTGACGAAATTTATACTAAAGTTTTACATTGTGTGAAATATATATATATATATATATATATATATATATATATATATATATATATAAACATATATATATATACATATATATATATAAATATATATACATACGTATATATAAATAAAGGTGTGTGTGTGTTTGTGTGTATACACACATGTGGCGGGAATTGTTACGTTGTCATTGAGAAGCCTTTTAAAAAAAGATTTAGTAATAATAAGATGAGTCATAGGAAAAGGCTTTGAATAAATATTAGAATAGAAAGTGAAAGAGTAACCGTGTATTGCGAAAACGGATGGAGATTGACTCGGCGGGGTGGTTGTGTTGATGAGGCTAGGAATCGCAGAGTGCGTTAGAGTTGATTGTGACCTAGATACGCAAAGCGTACAATGTTCGTTGGCCGCCGCAACACTTCGCTCAGCGAGACTACTTCGCCCCGCAGGTTTCCCGTCATATTTTGACATTACTTCTAGTTCTTTGTTTTCTATTTACTATATCGATTTACTTAGCTTTATATCTTATCATTGTTTTATATGAATATTAAATTTAATATCATAATTATGCACGGGCATCATAAAACGGCACAAGGTCACCTAGCAATGGGGCGTGCTATTCGGTGGGCATACGACGTGACGTGAAGCTAAAAAATAACACGGACAATTTTAATTTTTTTTTAGTTTAAGTATGTGGGGATGGAAAGAGAGCCACATCCAGCGAATCTATATTAATGGGTAGACATTGCGCCGTCTGAAAAATTATAAGGGACATCCCTAGTGCGTGTCGTACATTGTCCGGGAATAGTTTCACAATGGTCAACTCGGAGATCGTTTTTAATGCGTCTTAGAGCGGACAATCATATTCACTGCGTCAAGTTTACGATGAAATGTTTTAATTTGATTTTAACAACAATTTAAAATTATTTATTACTAAAATTATATATTGAACATGCGGAACATTGATAAGTGGTGTGAGAAGATGTTGAAAGAGGTCCATGTCTGTCTGTGGACTTCATAAATATCTATATTTATGATTTTATTTTGTAATATGACCCCTTTTTTGAGGTATCACGTACTCCTCTATCATGTGTGAGCAGGTATCTGATGAATCTTTCTTATTTTAATTAAGTAAGACTTAATGTAAGACATCCGTTCTCTTTTCATTCTCTCCCATTCTTTTATATGCATTTACTAATTCTATTATTTCACTTCTTTAGTTCTAACATTTACCTTATTTTTTTTTGTTAAATCTTTTTTCTTAATTCTTACCGGCTATATATAATTATTCCTGATTCGAATGTCACAGAGAACTCAAGATTTAAAGAAGAAGGTGAAAGAAGCTATTCTCTTTCGTGAATCATTGAACGACTGTGTGATCATTAATGAAGCCCAAAGTGAGAGACGCTTGCTTAGCCAGGAGAGACCCGTGTCTCTCTCGACCACCGAGTAGTCCTCGCTTTGAAAATCTACAAAATACTCGTTTCACTATGTTATACACCTACAAGGATATAATCACTGATGGTGCAACCGTGATCGATGAACTTGTATGTTCATATCTCCAAAAGCCCTTTCTCGATATATACTTTAGAAATTCTAGTTCGTTTATGGAATTAATACAATTAACTTGTTAACTGTCTGTGAAGAATTTTGTATAATAAGAATCTGTTCCTTAGAATATTAAATATTACAAACAGAAACTTCTCTACATGATTGTTCTTTTGCGTATTTTATGTATACTGTTCCGATTATAAATAGATACTTACAGAGTAAATTTTTTAACTCAGGGACCTCTGCTTTCATGAGTTCAACTTCAATAAAGCTGCACAAAGCCTTAATCGGCTAGCACCATAATGTCAATTACATCAAATACAATAAATATTGCAACAATGATCTGTCTTGTTTGTCCGCATCAAGCTCGAGCCTTAACAGATATTTATTAGGTTTTGTATCTCCTTCTTTAAGTATGTTTCATTCTTCCCTGAGTCGTACTATTGTGACATTAATTAACACCATGATTGAAGATAGAAAAAGTATGTCTGTTGAGTACATTCTAACTCCAGCTCTTGAGGTATGGGACGTGGGACGCCTTGAGACATCTGCCGAAATAATCAGATGACGATCTCTCCAACCAGCGCAGGCCCGAGTAGATTTAAGTATGGTCATATGTCCACGCGCACCCTCTCTCAGATACGGTACCTCGTAATATAGTGTAGTTAGTTTGTATTAATCAGTTTTAGTTTATATATAAACTTATGTTAAGTAAGTTGTTTGGGTTTATGTAAATATATTATATTATAAACGGGTCTCTTAGCTGTGTTCTTTCAGTTTCTTTCGCAAGTTAACCACATATCATGCTACAGACCACTAAATATTAAATTAAAAGCGCCTCTGTGGAATACAATTGAAGGCGCAATTGGTGTCTTTAGGGGTACCTTTGTCTTACGGTTTTTATATGGGCTGAAGCAACGAGCTTATGTTCGTTAAACTATATTGATTAATTTTAATAATTTATATCATATACCTTTTTTTAGACAGAGTCATATAGAAGAAAAAAGAGGAGATCTTAGAAAGAGAGATTCATACACACTAATCATACAAACAAATACTTTTTAACAATACTACTAAAAAAATTAAAGTTAATATATTGATTAAGAAAGGGACTAATATATAGCTACTTTCGCTATTCAGCAGTAGTCGTGCAATGAAGTGCACCGCCCATCAGCCAGTCTCGGTGAGACTCGGTGTTTGGCACTGGTCGGTGTAACATCTCCTGGGGATGCCCCGTGGAGAGGTGAAACACGTGTTGAGTGAATTAACGGTGGTAGTTGTGTTTCGCATTGTTTGCCGTACGCGCATTTATCAGCGGGCTGGTGGGCGGTGCACTTCATTGCACGGCTACTGCTGCATAGCGGAAGTAGCTATATATTAGTCCCTTTCTTAGTTAGTATGGATTTCCACAAGGTAACGCCTGAATCTATTAGATATTTAAATATATTGATACGGAATTAAAAATATAATTTTTCATATATTTTTTTATTACCAGTCTTTAAACGTACGAATCAGAGTTCATGAGTGAATATTTCTACAATGAAAATTTTGACGGTACATAGTTGGTCGAGCAATGGAAGCCCAGGTCGAAGACCATGCATCTAAATTTAAGGTCCAATCGGAAGGCAGAAGTTCTAAAAAAAACAAATAATACTCCTGGTAACCCAATACTAACAACTATAGAATATTATAAATCAATTCTTTACATATAATCTTACGACATCCTAAAAAACACTTGACTTAATCTTATGAAATACTGACATAACCTAAATACGTAAAGACAAAAGCGTAGTCGCATGTTTATTGATATTAGCGCCATCTAGCGGTGCTTAGACAGTCTTATTGTCATTCCTACAATCAATCAGAGGCGTAAATATGCAGAAATAAAAAACACAAGTGAATCCCCCACTAACGAGTTAGATAAGGACGGAAGAGTTAAGAGAGAGAAAGATATCTGAAGACTGTCGAGGTCAGAGTTCCCCAAACTTTTTGTGTCGTAGACCCCTTGCCATGTTTTTCCGTTTTGGGTAGACCCCTACTTACTTGATATTGATTTCCTGTAAATTTCTAACTGTAGTGAAGTTTAGTGTTAAAAACTTAAAATAAAAACACATGTTAATTTATACATTTATTGATTGAATTTAAATTAAAACTACTCATAATAAAATTTTGTATCTGTTATGTAAAATATACGTAACATTAAATAAACACGAGACTGCGACTCTCAGGTTTTTACAAGTTCAAAATGTATTGCGACCGCAAGGCGAATACTAACATCCTACAACTTACACAATTTTATAAACATATATAATAATTTTTTACTTTATAAGTACTTTTATAAATAATGTAAATCTTCTGATATTATAAGATAGTATGATGTGAGTAAATAGGTGCTATCAGTGTATGTGTTGAGATCCACTATCGTGGACCCCCATTTTCATTTCATGGACCCCCAATTTTTTTTTCGCTGACGTAGACCCCTTGCAGGTTGTCATAGACCTCTAGGGGTCGATATAGACTACTTTGGGAATCACTGGTGTAGGTTATTATTATTACTGTGTTATATTATTTGGGTGCCGCGTATTATGTTAGGAAATCGGAGATATTTTGTTCATAGAAATAATCTATTAGTGATATTGGGGATCGGAAAGTAATGTCACATCTGTCAAAATAATTTACAGTAAAATCGATTGATTTGTTACCGCTGCTGCGTTTATTAGCATACTAGATGATTGTTTATAACGAAGGTGAATATATAGTTGATTAGAAATAAAAACTTGTTAAAATGTAGTCGTGTGAATTTAACTTAAGAAAGCGACACCAATACCTCACTTTGCGTCGTGGTTACGTTCCAAAAACAACGACGCAAATTGAAACGCCGCAAAGTGAATTAAGATTTCCTATAACAAACCATGTAAAGATCGAAGACAGGTTCCAGGGTCACGAAAATACAACTTTTTAAAAACAAAATTGAACAAAGTAAACATTTAGAAAACAAAATTAATATAACTCTGCCAATAAATAAATTGGAATAATATTTACCTTTTTTGTAACCAGAAACAATACGTAAAAATTTATATAAATTTATTATTCTTTTTTAAAAAAAGCACAACACACTACATTACAAAACGCTACATAATTGAAACTAAACTCTAAAATTAACAAAACAAAGTGAAAATTAAACTGTATTCAAATTGCGTTGATTTTTAGTTAGAAAGGGAATCCCCGAGTTTTGATGGCATGGCGCAATTAGAAACAAAAGTGTTGCTATCTTTTGAAAAAAAAAAAAAAAACTTTTTACAAAAAATAAAGACTCGAACCCAAAAGAACGCAACCTCGAAAATCTAACGACGCACAGTGAAAATTAGTACTAATTAAGCAGCGACGCAACTTCGAAAAAAAACGCAAAACGAAACGATGCAAAGGGAGGTATTGGTGTATGTTATTGTTTAAAAAACAACATACCTTTACTATACTAGCTATAAAAAAAATTAAACGAGCAGTGGTAGCTGAACAGTAGAGGACTGAAACTTGCGATCGCAGGTTATCAGTTCCATTTCCGGGATACAGCCTTATATAATTCACACTTTGTGCATTAATTATGTAGAATTGCCAAACCTTACAAACAAGTTTCCAGAAGATGGGAAGCATCGTCTTCTAGGTATCAACTGAGATCACACCATGCAATGCTCCAACCCGCCTGCTAAGCGTGGCGATTATGATATATCCATATATATCTTTGGGAGAGGCCTATATATATATATATATATATATATATATATATATATATATATATATATATATATATATATATATATATATATATAAGTAGGCGCTCCACTGGTTGGACCGACATCATACTTAAGGTTGCAGGAAGTCGCTGGATGCAGGCAGCGAAGGACTGATCGTCGTAATGGTCTTTGGGGAAGGCCTATGCCCAACAGTGGGCGTCCATCGGCTAAAAAGAAGAAAACAAGAATATCAGAAGAACTCAATATAGCCAATAAAAACAATCAAATCACCCCGATCTGAAACCACAATAAACTTATACGATTTTTTCTGATCGCCTTTACAAATATTCTAAATCAGTGTCACTAAACCTTTGTAAAATTCTTACGCCTCCCTCTGTAACATAAATAATTTTTATATTAAAGTGAAGGAGCAAAAAGTGTGTCGAGTCACAAAAAACAATCATATTGCCTCCCTGTGGGGCGTGGACCCCACGTTGGGAAACACTGTTCTAAATGTAATATTGTCAGAAATTTACACACAAGTTTTATAATAAATTAAAAAAATCATATATCACTGATATTTTTTTAAATCTACTATTTAAAAAAACATTAAATTTAAAGGTAGTAAAGTATATTATGGTATAAATGTATAATTTTGGTAAGTAGTAGCCATTTATATATTTATATAAGGTGTTTTATGTCTTATTGATTATTTTTGTTCTCAATTTGATTTTACCTTTTTGTTTGTCTTTCAAGACATGAGTATATTTTACTACCCTCATTTATATATTACTAAACCGCCTAGCGGTTTACTGGTAGAGAATGCCTTCAGCATTAAACTCGCTACTGTTATATGAATTGTATAACAATTGTTAAATAAATAAATAAAAATAATAACATTTTAATATAAAATGTAAACAAACCAGAAAAATTAATTCGCTTGAATTTTTCCATCGAAAACAGAGTCGCCCCATTTAGCTACTAAATGTTTCAAGAATTCTTGAAATTCACGGCGACTTAACACAACTTTATAAAATAGATCAGTTTAACTATTAGTACTGTGATATATAGCTAACTTAATCTATTTTCCACAAAATTTTCCATGTGAACTAGGCAGTGGTTGACTTAAATTTTCTTTCTCGTATCCTTCACGCTCGGACATTGACGGGAGAAAGTTGATGAAATAAATTCAATTTTGGAAACATTGGCTTGACTGCATTAATATGTTTAGCAGTAATAAAGGAGGTAATGAAAATAGATAAAATTTATGGTCGGATAAAGAAATAAACGACTTTTTTAGTTTACTAGAAAACAATTTCAAGTCTCAAATCGACATATTCAAGAAGAATACAAAACCTAATGGTTATAAATGCACCGTATCTTTATTATATTAATAATAAAAAAATTAAAATGTGCAATGAAGAGAGACAATGGTATATAATTCACACTTTGTGCATCTATTGTATATATGTGTGTGTGTGTGTACTTAAATATACACACACCTACATATTTAAGTAAATTTAATAGAAAGTATTCATGAATAACAAATATATGCACAACTCAAATCAAAAATGCAAGTAACCTGCATTGTTAGTTTTCAGTTGGCAGAGATACTGGAGCAGGTTTAAAAGTTTTCAACTCCTCTGCGACAGGTGTCGGAATAACTAACAGATACGTGTTGGAAATATCTATTTAATTAGTAAATTATCCATCTGTTTGTAATATACGATAACGTTCAATTATTGGGACAATTAAATTAGTTTTGGCAAAATTTTTGACTAAATTTCCGGTCGCAATTGTCAGCCAAGGTAGGTAGATGATCACTATTCAACTAGTACAGTAAATCTATCGGGGAAGGCTATGTCCAGCTGTGGGCACTGTGATGATGATAGCTGTATTTTTACTCTGAATCATCATCAACTATAACTTAGAAAAGATCCAGCGTGTCTCTCCTAAAGCAACTTTTTTGTAGCGATGCTTTTTCTTTCAATGTCGCGGTTTTTAGGGATCTCTCATTATTCCCTACCTTAATAATAATTTTTCACTGAATATTATAACTGTCACCCTTCTCTCTCATTCTTTTTAATATCTTCCATTCGTGTCTCTTTTTCCCTTCACAGTATATTGCATTCCTTTCATACATCGCCTTACATTCATCTACTTCTATGCAGGATCCTACATTTTCTTTTATTTTGACTTTTTAGATTTACTTGCCTTAGTTTATAATTATCGATATCACAGCTTATTTTTAGTCAACTTTTAAAGTTATCACAGTTTATTTAAGTTTTCTTTCTGTTTTCAGTTTCTCTTTCTCTTTCAATTATATCGATCTCGATGTTTATATGATCGTAGAACCTTCCTTCCTATAGAACCTTCCTAAAGAAGTCTTGGAAGGTCTAGTAGCTTTCCTTATTGCTCACTAGTGAAGCGATGGTTCGTCTTGTACAGAGACTTCCAGCATACTTTTTCTTCTTATGGCCCCTTGTATACTCAAAACATCTTGATCTTATTTTTGGGACAGGGATATATCCCTAATATATTTAACAATGAATTTTTTGTAAACTTTTCTATTTTCTCTCACTGTCTCTCATCTTTCACACTTCTCTTTCTTTCTTCTTTTCACGTAATCTTGATTATGTCGCCAACACGTGTCCTTTCAGGCTGTAGACATCCACCGTAAGGCATATACCAGAGATATACCATAATTGCCACGCTTATTTATGACTAATGGCAATCCTATATAAATAATATACAAAGTTTGAATTATTTAAAATTGTATCACAGGAATTGAATCCGCGAACTAAATTCTAAAGTTTTAGTCCTTTACAGCAAGGCTACCACTGCTTGATACGTGTAATAATAATAAATAAATAATAAACTGTTATTATCAAGACGCATTATTATAATAAGCATGTAAATAATAAATGCTATAGAAAGAAGCCTTGCGCATTTACTTCTTATCAGCTATTAGTATGTGTGACGAGGGGGATATATATAAAGGAGTATATTTTAACCCAAGCGCTGAAATTTCCTTCGGCTGAAAGCGCCGTCGCGTCTCGTCTAAATATTCTAGACTTCAAATACCTTGATTTAATTTTAAACTTTATCACTTTGGTTTATGATCTAATTTTGTTTGATATTCCGAGGACTTTTGATAGTTTCGTTTCATTTTAAACTCTATTACGACGCGTCAGGGTCAAAGTTACTTTAAAACATAATTTCGATATACTATCGTGTGATTTTAAACTTTATTTCAATAAGTCAAGGTGGAATTTAAACCGTAACGTAATAGATTACAAGTATTAGTGTATAATTTTGAACTGTATTTTATAAACAATACGGTTAAATTTATAGTGAACCGTAGATAATCGAAAGGGTGTGACGAATCAGTTCAGAGCGTCCTCTAAGAAAAACGGAGACAATACTATTGTAATGTACATGAAAAATTTTTAGATACATTCATTTCATATTCCGTCGTCAATCGCTCGATTATTGAGAAATTATATGTGACACTCGACTTGAATTCGAAAATATTTCGTTCGTACACATTTTATAATTTCGGTTAAAATAAATTTAGATCTAGGTCATACGAATAAGGCTTCTCGCTGCGTCGTTTAGTGCTGATGAAACCATAAAAAAGACTTTTTATTATGATTATATTATCACAGAGCAATAAGTCCAGACAAGCTACTCGTATCTGTTTTGTACTTTAAAGAATAATTTAATATAGGTGAAGACCTTTAAAGATCTCTAGTATTCTGGTGTGAAGGCGACAAAAGTGAGGTGATGGATAAAAGGACTGGGAAAAAATTTGTGAAGAAGAAAAAAATGACATTAATGAATGAATGAACAAATGTAATTTATTCACGTCATTTTCATCATTTTCATTACTATATATATATATATATATACACACACATAACTGTAAAGATAGTCCCTGTTTACCCAAGACGGTAAGTAGGAGAGGTCCAAAAGACGGAGGCCATATAGAAAAAGAAGGTTTTAAGGAATATATGATCATTCTAAACCATCAACATAGAGTGGTGAAGAGGTAAAAATTTAAATTAAAAATTCAGTACGTAGAAGCATTTGGAACTATCATAGTTTAAGTTAAGTAATGTCATAACTGGAAAGTTTTTTCTCTTTCTCTTTCTTTTCAGCTGAAGGACGCCCACTGCAAGGCTTAGGCCTCCCCCAAATATCGTCGCGATGACTACCCGTACCTATCTTAACTATATCGTCAGTCCTACTAGTGGGGCGCCACTATCCAAAAACCTTTCGCCCGATACACCTATTTCAAATCAAATGTTGATCACTCTGAAATGTATGAATTTTTCTATTGTCAATAACTTTTAATTTTTATTTTGAAAACTGTACTACTATATCATACATTATTTATTATCCCTATATAATAATTGACAGCTATTGAGGTTTACATTCACACCTTTAAACCTTTTATACTCGTATATCTAACAGTGTTTGCCAAACTTTTTTGTGCTATGCCCGTTCAAAAAATTTTAAATTTTTTTACGTCCGTCTATATAACATATTGATTTTATATTAAACCAAAAGGGTTAAACTTGTGTAGATTATTACTATGCTATATAGTTATTTATTAAATGTAGCACAATCGTGCGCACACACACATAAAAATAAAACGAAACATAACACACGTGCATGGATACCATTCCGTTTGGAATAACCAAGAAATGCGTGTGTATTTATTATTGGCATAGTCTATGTATCTGTATGTGCAACGATACAATAAATATATAATATTATAAAGACTTCGTCCCCTGTTTTGTTGATGTAAAATGTATGAATATGTCGATTTGTAACTGCAATCAAGCAACGTTGGTTTTGCAGGCAACACCTCAGTTTTCCAGTGACCGAAATAAGCGTCTACTGATAAGCTTTCTTTGGTTTTAAGAGATTTGTTGATATTAGACGTTTGTCCAAATAGAAACCTTGAAATGTAATTCGATTACCAAAAAGTACAATTATTATTTTTACTTTACTTCTCTCTTTAATCGTTTTATCTTTTTCTCTTCTTTTTATCAAAGATATCTATGAGAGGATATACTATAATCATTAAACATGGCAAGCTAGTTGGTAATCGCAGTGTGATATTATGGTACGCAAAAGTCGCTGCTGTTCATCCCTTGGAAACTTATTTGTGAGTAGTAACAATACCATATAATTAATGCGCGTGTGTGCTATAAGATTAAATCCTGGGAATCGAACTCGTCACCTACGATCGCGTGTTCCAGTCCTCTACCGCGGTGCTACCACTACTCATTTTAATTTTTTTACTATTATAATGATAAAGGTAACATATAATATACTTTACTACCTTTGAATTTAATATGTTTGTTGTGTAGTCAATTTGAAGAGATTCAGTGTTGTTTCCCAATATATTATAAAACTTGTGTGTAAATTTCTGTCAATAATGCATTCAGAACAGTTTTTACTAACGTGGGGTCAACGCCCCACAGCAGGGCAATTCGATTGTTTTAAGTGACTCGAAACGTTTTTGCTGTTTCTCTTTAATTAAAAAAAATTATGTTATAAGAGAGGCGCGTAAAATTTTTTACAAAGACTAAAATGGGGCAAGTATAACTCTAGATCGTCATCAACGTTTTAGGCTGATGTGGCAATTTTTTTTTTATTTTAACCTAAAGCGGGACGTAAACCAAAAATGGTTTCGAATATTTGTGAAGGCCCACGGTGAATTTTGAAATATTGTAAATTGATTTTAAGTTGCTTAGTGTTATTGTAACGGAGCTTGATTTGATTGTTTGTATTGACAATGTCGAATTCTTCTAGCATTCTTTTCTTTATCTTTTCAGCCGATGGACGCCCACTGCAGGGTCTTCCCCAAAGGTCGCCACGATGACCTGCGTTGCCTGCATGCAGGGACCTCCCGCAAGCTTTACTATGTCGTCCATCTACCTAATGGGCGCTACCGACGCCGCGTCTACCAGCCAGGGTCTCTCTTTCACATATCTGTAGAGATCCTGTAGCAATATACTATAATATAGTTTTAAAATATTTATAAAAGATATCTGCTCGTATTGTCTTGGTCAACATTTGTCCTTAATTTATTTATTATATAATTAACAACAACTGTTACTTTTTAAATTTTGACAGGATGAATGGTTCTTGATTTTTTTCGAGATCGACACAGGAGCTCGTTGAATACAGACGTGTTAAAAGTTGTTCCAAAAATTATGTATTTTTTTTAATTTTTCACACACACACCTCCACGCATGCACATACACGCACACATGCACACTTATATATATAATACTCATAACAGTTTTTGGAGTTCTATTCCGACGGGGAACTCGGGGATTCTACATTTAATAAGTTCCATTTTACATGCTGTACAACTTCAGTATAGATTTAATTTATTTTTATTAGTATATATATATATATATATTTACACATTTTTTATAAAATCAAAGTAATTATTGTAAAAAGTTTTAATATATTAACCAGTAAACTACTGTCCACTCACAAAGCTTCATCATCTCCGGGTCACTGCGGCGAAAAAAAAAAAGTTAGTTTCGAGTGTATAAAACATCCCCGAGTGGACGTTACTCCGTTTTATGGAAAGGTTAATCGCTGAGTTTATTGCCAAAAACGTTCCCAGTTACATTTTCATCAAAATCCTGGCAACTGAGCGGGCGCAGAGCATAAATAACGGAAAAACATATTTGTATGTTAAACTCATTCGAAAAAAATGCACGCGAAAGTTTAAATTGCCTCGCTCGTGTCGATGCCTCGTGCCTACGTGGATTGCTGCGAATGCATTTGAATTGTCATGCAGTTAATATAGAGCGTTATTAAATATAAACTCGTAAAACAAATAAGAAAAATAACAATATACGAAAGGTTCGACTGGAGTTTCTTTCTGCTTCTTCTCCTCAAGTATAACACCTTGTGAAGCAGTGTAGAGTCAAAAATAAAACATATTAAAAAATCCACTTCAGTGTTCAATAAATACATTTTATCTCATCTATAACAACTGAACAGAATCATATATACCACAACTAAATAAAGTGATTTTTCTGCAAGTGTTCTTTCTGCTTCTTCTTCGCAAGTATAACAAATTGCGAAGCAGAGTAGAGTCAAAAATTAAACAGATTAAAAAACCCAATTAAATGTTGAATAAATACTTTTTATCTCATCTATAGCAACTGAACTGAATCATATATACCACAACTAAATAATGTATTTTTCTGCAAGTGTTCTTTCTGCTTCTTCTCCGCAAGTATAACACGTTGCGAAGCAGAGTAGATTCAAAATTAAAACAGATTAAAAAACCCAATTCAATGTTGAATAAATACTTTTTATCTCATCTATAACAACTGAACTGAATCATATATACCACAACTAAATAAAGTATTATTCTGCAAGTGTTCTTTCTTCTTCTTCTCCGCAAGTAAAACACCTTGAGAAGCAGAGTAGAGTCAAAAATAAAACAGATTAAAAAATCCAATTCAATGTTGAATGAATACTTTTTATCTCATCTATAACAACTGAACTGAATCATATATACAACAACTGTATTAAGTATTTTTCTCCAAGTGATCATAAGAAAGTCTTTTTGCGTTTGTCGTGCGCTCTTTATCAGTGTGAAATTTGGACCCCTAATCGCCCCCTATCAGAAAGTTCAAGATACCAATTTTTACTTCTCATTTTACAACCAATAGTTGCTAATAGACTGAGATAATCCACTGAGATTTTAACCTTGTTTTTATTATAATAAGATTATTTCATTTCAGTATTATTGTTGACTGTAATTTTTCTTTTTCTATTCAGGCAATAGACACCCACAGCAGGGCATAAGTCCCACTCAAAGATCGCCTTGATGATGGTTTATTATTGATTGGTCTTACACTGCCTTTATCAAGCTAATTCTCGCTACTTCTACTATTCCTTCGGTCCACTTAATTAAGGCCTACCCACGAAACATATGTACATATTTATGTTTTGTGTGTAAACATACATGCATGGTATAAGATGCTTATATATATAGATATTATTAAAGGTGTTTCGCCTGATGAGACTATAATAAAAATCTTATTTGAGTAATTATATTTATTTGTGTGTATGTATATATATATATATATTTATATATATTGAACCGACTGGCATTCTGTAATATATTAAAAATGACAGCTCAGTTGGTAAAAAAAACGTTAATTTGAACGAGTAAGATTGATATTAATTGTATGATTATATATCTGAAGTGGTCAAGTACCGTGTTGATGTATAATTGACCTCGTTATTCGAAATATTGAATTAAAAAATTTCTAACAATACGAATCCGGCGTCTTCTTACAATATGAAGAAATGCGTTTAAATAATTTTATAATTAAATATAAATATACAATATAGATGCAGCACAGCCTTCACGAAACAGAGAGTAGTGTTAACATAAATTATAGCACTCCATGGAAATATTGTATAAGGAAGCCTGAATTAACTAACCTGTTGGCGAACACACGCAGCGTAGCACCGTAGCACCGTGGCACCGTAGCACCGCTACGCTTGGTTACCTCTGAATTAAGGAAAACTTTTGCTGTGTGGACGAAATATTTATACAACTTGTTTGTGTTTAGCAATAAATATTTTATATTCGTGCATTAATACTCTTTATATTTCTGACAATTAGATTTGGAAAAGATAGAATTCAGCGACATATACGAGTATAATAGAATATAAAACTATTTTGGAAGACGATAATATATACTTTAAAATTTAATCCCAAATGAAAAGTAAGAATTTTTACACAATAAATTATAAGTACGTACTATTTTTTATTTACATATCAATTACAAAAATCACTTAACATTGTATAATATAATTTTAAAAATAGAGAGTCTAAATCGCAGTCGTGGCAGTCGTGCTACGAATCAAAAATTATTGCAGCACAAAACCGGAGGTCGATATAAGGATTCTCAGTCAAAATTAAGTTCTGTGTTAAGTTTTTTTTGTTAGTAACATGCATACGAGTATATTTGACTTATGTTTTTTTCTATATTTAACGTTTTATTAAATGATTACATACCTGATTTAACACTATTTTTACCGTATTGATTTACATTTTAGAATTAACAAATTTACACTAAAGACGCTTGTATATAGTACATCATTCTCTATTTTTTATATTTACACCAGCATAGATTACATGAAAACTTTTCGAATAAAATTCGTTGCAAAAAACTTATATATAACTTGACAGATGTTCATTTACGAGCATGAATATAGAGGTCGTATATTTTAACTATCTTTTCAAATCTTTGTATATAGTCACCGATTTTATCATCATCACTGTTTCAGCCGTAAACCATCCGCTACTGGACATATATCTCATAAAGACTTCCAATACAAGTTAGAAATGGTATTTCATAATAGGCTTGAGTCGATTGACCTTATATAGAATATTCAACATCATCATATAAGCGGATAGGCACTCACTACAAGGCAGAGATAAAAACGAAAATATAGGAAACAAGTAAATATGGTGAGAAAACTGTGTATGATAATATTAGAAGCAAAACTGTAATATTTTGGGAAATGAGTAGATGAAAGCCTATGGGTGAAAAAAGAGAAGAGTGCAAAAACAAAGGAAGATTTCATGAAGAATGAATGAAAGGATATTGCGAAAAAAGAAAGGGTTCAGCTGTTAATAAAAAATAAACAAAAAATAATGTTATACTCGAAAATGTTATGTCCCAACAATATGGTAGGGGAAAGAGAGGCTCCCAAAAACGTTGGCAATAAAAAAACCTACAAGACACGCCTCCTTTGAGGATCGTCTCGAAGCCTACCTGCCTCAGTTCTTTGGTTTCAATCACTATATCCCAATTTAAAGTAAAAAAAATAATAATTATTTTTACAAAAATAAAAACACTTTCAGAGCGAATGACTGCTATATTACTGGTATTTATTTATTTACGTACACATGCAGTACAAAAATGTTGAAAGTACATTAAAAATTACCGTATGAATGATGTTATGTGTTCCTTTATCACAACCAACCTTAAAGTGTTATTATATACAACATTGAAGAGAGATCAGACCACATAAAATAAGAAAAAAGATTTAAGAGAAAGTAGTAAGAGGAAACGTCTAGCTTACAACTTTAAACACGAAAGCGCTCTTAGTTTAAAAATGAAATCGATTGTAGATTTGACCACAAAAACTCACCTGAGTTTATTGTTGGCTCTTCTAGGATCACAGCGCGAACAAACCTTCGTAGCCTAAAGTTAAAGGTTGCCGTTATGTGGAAATATAATCTTATTTTAGTTTTTATGAAATCAAGCTTCCTTGATATTCCAGAGGAATCTTCAGAACTTATTTGATATCTTGGGTAAATAAAATATCATTATATTAAGGTGGTAAAATAACCTTGTCAAGGTTGTCATAAAAGACTAAATGCAAGTCGTTTCTAATCGGTTCTATTATAAATATTATAGCCTAAAGAAGGCAGTGAGTGTTTATCACTTAAATTATCTTGATAATAATGATATTAATCGCTGGGTTAATGTATAAAAATATAACATTATGTAAACCATTACGCAAACCGTTTTAAGTATCAAAGGAATCTTGTATTTTTGTAAGTAGGTCATAAAAGTCGTTTTAATTTTTTCCATGCAGGGCTTCGATAAACATTGCAGTTAAAATAAAGAAGATAATAAAGCCTCCTTGCGCGGAATCGAATCGGCGTCGTAGCGGCCGTCCGTAGCGCCAGCCGTAGCGCCCGTCGTAGGCGAGCCAACTCCGCGACAAATATTACCCCACTTGTTATAACTAATGAACATTATTAAGGATTTTCTTTTTCACATCCCGCGCTTGAGTTACGCCTGTAGGCAACGATACGATGTCCGTAATAACTCCTCACTTGACAACTTAAAGGCGCCATTAATGATAATAATTTCATTAGTGACCTATTTGATTTACTCGAGTATTACTTGTGAAATAAAACTAATTTTTAACGGAATAAATTGCAGTTTTTTATTCAAATGTTTGCTTTACATTACTCGTTTCTATGGGCGGTATTTCAGTGTGAAGGTGATCAGACAAACTTGTATGTAAGAAGTTGTCTGTGGGCCGCATCGAATCAGACATGTTGTTAATCTTTGGGGAAGGCTTTTATATGGCAGTATACTTGTCACATCTTCTCGAGTGGTGACCACGTGGTAGAAGCGGCGTGGAAAGGCCTTCCACCAGGTAGATCGACGAGATGGTTATGGTGACAAGAAGTCGCCGTATGCCGCCAGCGCATGGCCGGTCATCGATCTTTGGGTGATGTCTGTGCATATGTTTAGTTCTGATATAATTGGTGCGTCTGAGGTGTTTTTCTTGATTTGAATATTGGAGTGTCTAATTTTATTAGGGGATCAGGAAAGTAATGTCGTTTCTGTCGACATATTTCACAGAAAAACCGATTGATTTTTACCGCTCTAGTATTGATTTGTATACTAGATGGCAAAAGGTTGTTGATAACGAAGATAAATATATTGTTGCTAAAAATAAAAATATGTTGTGAAATTAACTTAAGAAAGCGACATTACTTTCCGGTCTCCCTAATACATAGTCTGGTGTAAAGTCAGGTATTTTCTTGCAACCGACATCACGAAATAAGTTTTGGCAGTATTAACTGTTATTAAATAGTATATAAATACTACTGAATTTTATTAAATACACGAATATGTTGCATGGCTCCTTCATGGCTTCTCAGAAAATTATTGGTTTCAAAAATAATAAATATTGTGATAATAATACAGTATGACAAACCATTTTTATGATTCTGTTTAAAACGTATTATAATTAATTATTGTTTAGCATTAATCCCTATAGAATCTGTATTGGCAGAAATTTAATTAATGTAGCGTTTATCAAAGTAATTCCTCATATATATATAAATATATATATATATATATATATATAAATATATATATATGAGGAATTACTTATATACGCATTATATATATATATATATATATATATATATATATATATATATATAGTTCAAAAACTTTACTGATACATGAGCTATATATTTACTACTTTAAAGCTTTTACATTTAAGTTTAGGTTATATAGCAACCAATAACCCTGTATATAAGTATAAACATTGCACTATGTTAATTTCATTTTTATATATAAAAATAAATGTAATATATCAATAAAACACTACCGTTTTGGTTGGTTTAACCTGGAAAGATATTAATCACAATATACCTGGTTTAACTTAAAGTGAAATGTAAACATTAAGTTGATAGATTAAGTATAAAGTGCGTTGTTAAAGTTTGAAAACGATTCTCCTGTCCGAAGGCACGAGCTGCCGGAGATCGCACGCGTCTTTCGTCAATATATGTTGAACGAGTTCCAACAGGTACACTGTGTTTTGTTTGTTTCAAAACACCTTATATTTAATCGCTTATAATCTACTTACATTGCTTATATCAATCATTATTAAAAATGGAAAAATAAGTCTTCAATGAAGGCTATAGTTGTCGATTGAAATGATAAAAACATGAAAATAATAAAAAATAACGTATATGATAAGGTAAAGAATTATTGCCGCTGTCGTTTCAGCCCATAGAAACACCATGCAAGTCATACGCCCCCCTCAAAGATAAGTATGGGGGGAATATACCATAATCACCGTATGGTGTAGGGATGAGAAAGTAATATCATTAACAGTAATTTTAAAAACTGATCATTGTTAGGGTGTCGTTAAAATAAACAAGACACCAATGATTTAACAAAAAATATTGTAATAATAAGTAGACTTCACCTTAAATTTGTAAATAGTTTAAGGGAGTTAATAAACACTGTACCGTGAAAAATATATTAAACGTAATTGTAAAAACAAAGGCACGGACGCTAATGTCTGTGAAATACAAATTCTAATAAAAAATTGTAATCGACACGCTTTGCAGGCGGGTTGGCGATCGCAGTATTCTATTGCAGTACACAGACAAAGCTACTGCCCATCTTGTAGAAATTTGTATGTGAGCTGATGCAGTCATATATGTTATAACTAATGCACAAAGTGTAAAATATATAGAATTGTATCTCTTGAATCGAACACACGACCTATGATCCCAAGTCGTCCGCCACTGGGATACCAACATACAAGAATGCTATATGTGTACATGTGTCTCTGTCGGATAGGTATGGTTAAAACAAAAAAATTTAAAAAAATATTAAATGAATAGAAATTGAACAATTTATTAGATGTGTACAAATTTTGAAAAAACAGCCTGCCGTTGGATCCAAAAAGTTTTCAAGTGGTGACATGAGCCGGTAGACCTGACATGGGTAAGCCTTCCAGTATGTGTACTAAAGGTGTAGTCAAACTTGCGGAAAGTAAGAATTTTCGTGAGAGACTTAAGCCTTGCATTGAGTGTATATCGCCTGAAATAATTAAGTCGCACAAATTTCCTCCTACCATCACTTTAAAGTAGCTTCAATACACAGAGGCCGTTGCATGAGGTATTAGGTTGATTACACCTGTATCACATACAACAGCCTGTTTATCAACCGATAACAGACAAGAGCCTTAGCTACGAGATATCATAACACAAGTCTGAGTATAACCTACTAGCAACTTATATAATTTTTTATTCACAGTTTATTCCCAAGCTATGTAACCGTCTTTTCAGCCCAAAGAAGCGCACTGCAAGCCTCCCCTAAAGATATCTAGGGGGGATATATCATAATCGATAAAGGGTTAGCGATCTAAGTTAGTATTATGATACGCAGAGGGCGCAACTGAAATCCTATATAATTAATGCACAAGTATGTATATTAGATTGCTTCTTGGAAGTCGAATCAACGACATATGATCATCACAGTTCTCTTCCACTGAGGTACCGCTATGTTACTTTGTTATAGTAATATAAAACCTTTTTTCTTCAATAAATCTTCAACGGTCGGCAAGTAACCTGTTAATTATTAGCTGAAAAGGACTCAACGTTGCACGAGTTTTATCCACAGAAGAATATACAACGAATCAAGCCGTGTCTTAATTATTATATTTTAATATTTACTTATTACATATGTATAGTAATGTTTATAAGTGAATAGTGGTCTATATTTATATAAACTAATAATTTACAGTTTAATTTCGAATCCCGAAAATGTGACAATAATTTGGAGATTTTGTATCAAACAAATTAGAACACAAGATTTAATTTTTTTATATTATAGAGAATATATATGATTGTCAATTTCCATATCAACTAAATTATATATCAGAAATACATGTGTACTACTTATGGGACATAATACATAGTTAAGTGTGAAAAGTCAGTGGGCGGGGCATATTACTCGTGCAATCGATGGCTGTTGGGCCAAAAGGTTCTCGTGGGTTCCAAAAAGGTCTATATCTCACAGTGGGAGTCCATCGGCCGAAAAGAGGAAGAGGATAGAATTTTCGTTTCTAATTTCTAATAAATATCAGTTCTTGTACCAAGTATGTGATTGAAAATACGTAAGCATTTATCACGAGACCAAGAAAATGTTAATTTCTGATTTTATAGATGAAAAATAAATATTACTTCTCGCTTACGAAAATCATTAAAAATATGCGTGGATTAGTTATGAAATGTAATACCGCTTATTTATTTTTATTCTCAGAAATTAAAAAAAAATCAATAGTCACATTAACAAGTTATTAGAAATACATGTGGATTAATTATGAGCCCTAATACTGAATTATAATTTAGCATTTCTGAAATTAAAAAATTATAATTATTTTTAGCATCAAGCAAATTTTTAGAAATTCGTGTGGATTAATTATCAGGTCTTATTACTTATATTAGAAATGAGAAAAGATTGAGAAACATATGTGAAATAATTACGAACTCTAATATGGAATTTCATTTTCTAATTTCGGAAATGAGATATAATTATCAGCATCGTATCAAGCAAGTGATCAAAAATACGTGTGGACTAATATTGAGCACTAATACAGAATTATTGATTTTTAATTTTGGAAAAGAGATATTAATTATGATTTGTTTGTATTCAGTAAGTAATTAGAAATAAATGTGGATTAATTATGAGCTCTAATACAAACATTCAATTTATTATTTGAGAAATTAGAAAATAAGCCAACAAGTGATCAGAAATGCCGTTGGATTAATATTGAGTATTTGTACAGAATTATTGATTTATAATGAAGAAATAACAATTATTTTTAGCATCAAATTATTAGAAATACATGTGGATTAATTATGTGCTCTAAATACGAACATTATTTCCTAATAATGAAAACGAGAATATAATAATCAAATGTCGCATTAAGTAAGCGATTAGAAATATGTTTGGATCACATATGAGCTCTAATACGAATACGTCTTCAACAAGTTCCGGCAGGCTCGAATTCGTAGCAGAAAAGTGGCATGTAAAGCCTTATTTAACACTTCTATATGAGTGTGTGAGTATGAGACTTTGAGAGTTTAAGCGATGTAATGTTAATTGAATGTATAATTACACTTATCATCTTTCGATTTGACTGATGCAATTGTCGTCTGACTCATGCTGAAAAAAAGGGCCACTATGCGGCGTTCCAATTGCATCTGTATTTTCTCCCGATTATCAGGGAGCGTTTGAAGGATGCAGCCGGGTGGTGGGGGGGGGGGGCGAGGGGGCCGGGGGCAGCTCGGGCTCGGCGGGGGAGGCGAGGCGGCGCCTCAGTCGAGTGGAGAACAGCGCGCGGGACGCACGTGCGACGTCGCGATAGTATAAACCAAATGAGGACTCCGCGGAGCAGGGACTCGAGTGCAACGTGCTGTAGTCGCGATCAACCGTCCGCCCGTTGCTGACTGTGTTCTGTTCTTACCGCCTAGGATAAGGACTCTCTCGGACTGTACCCGTTTGTGGCTAATGTGAGTTCAGATCTGACCGCGTGTGTCTGCGATATCACTTGCCCTAGATTTGGGGTGTCGTCGATGGACCGCCCCGCCGCTACATTTTTATTTACAAGGCAAAGCTTTCGTAGCATAGAGCTTATTTCGCTTCAATATCTAGTTTCATAACACGTTAGATCATAGTGCAATTAGTCCACATTAATAAATCCATACTCATACCAGACACATCAGATAAAAGAGGTACATTAACCGTTTCTTTTGATAAATGAAAAGTATAACTTCGCTGTTTTTACACCATGCAGTGGCTACACGAAATTCTTTTGAAATCGTAGAGTAATGTATTTTAGACTTTACCATACTGTATACAGAGTCGAATTTTAAACGCACATTGTAGATAGCATTAAATCTAAATGTCTGTAAATTTGCCATCCTATTTCTTCATTTTTAGTTTGCTACATCGCATTGCTACGCCCGTACAATTTCTAAGAGTATATACTATACATATTTATTATTAAATATTGTTACGTGTGTGAATTTTTAGTGAGTTAAGAGCTAGATTGTGTTGGAAAGGGGAGCGCACGTGGTGTACCTGGGGGTAAATAATTGCTCCCACGTGGCGTTGGGGTCAATTAGGCGCTCTACGAGGGGTCTACGCCGCGTAGCGGAGTTATAATCGCTTGTTTATATAAACCATACAATCATGTAAATACTACATAAGTTTAAGTTAGTCACGTAGGCTTGTGGAGTCATTTCGGTTTGGCATAAGTAAGCGGATGACTACGGTTTAGCGTGATAGTCAGGTTCGAAATGCTCAGACATCTTAATATTCGGGCACGGATCATTTGGCAGAACACATTAGACGCGGCCGTTGTGTGTGCGTGTGGGGGGTGGAGGTCTGCGTGGGAGGGTGCGTCTGGAGTGGGGGGACGATGCGGGTAGAGGGAGCCTTGCGATCGATGCGGCGGCGCTCCAGTATGATTTGCCTGCCGGCTGCCCCTCTCCCGGGGCCGAGATGCCCCGGCAGACGGACGGACGTAGGCAACTGTAAAGTCTGACAGACAGCGGCCGGCGTGGCTTGTTTTGAGGCCGCCCGTGCTACGTCACGCGCGACGTACCCCCGGGTCACCGCACGGGTCGAATGTTGATTAATATTTCGTACAATCATATTCCTTATAACATACAGGATGATTATTTATTAAGTTATCATTTGAAAATCATTGACGCTATTTTTTAAAACTTTCTTGGTTAATAAACTGTATATAAATAGTTACCCACAATTAAGTTATTTATGAAGCCTTAAGAAAAGACAAATCGTATACATATACAGAATGATTGATTGTTATCGTTCAATTTTTATAAATTTATTTTGATAAATTATTGTAATGGTAGAAAGTTCGCAGAAGAGTATAATGCTTATGTACAGGTTAAATGACTCTTCTTTTCAGCCGATAGGCGCCCACTGCAAGGTATAAGCCTATCTTATAGATCGCCACGTGACTGGTACTATGCCGCCTGTACCCAGCGAGTTCCCACGATCTTAACTATGTTGATTCACCTAGTTAATAATATGTATAGAATTTAAATATTTTATACACCTATTTTCAAACACTCTGTATAGTGTAATCATTACGAAATATGAAATATTTCAATTGAATTGAGAGTAATTGAGGCAGTATAAAGTAGCATGTATAGATAGTAAATAATAATTAATTTTATAAAGTAGTAGTATTAATTTTGAAAAACCTCTTTCTTTTTTTACATTATTTAATATTTCTGAAATCATTGATATATCAATAGACACCTTATTATGAAACCATTGATTTATTAATACACCCCGTGTTGTAGACGATTTGACAGTAAATAGAGCTATACATTTACATGTTGGAAACTTTTACATCTATAACAAATCTTCCTGTATATACACGTATATATTTCTGTGTCATTTATTTAGAACTTTATTTTTATATGATGCTTTCTTAAATCTAAGGCCTTAATTACGATAAAATGGAATTATATAAAGGATTTTCATGCTTTGATGAAAAAATTAGAATTTTAAAAGGTTAGTGGGGTAAAATGTTTATCGATTTCGTACGCTAATAATTCAAATGCCAAGTCCAGAACTGACCAATGACTTCTTCTCATATGTGAACTCATGTCAGAGTGGTCATATGAGATGATGTCCTTCCATCTTGTTGTGTAGAAACCCACTCACTTCAACTATTAATTGTTAATGAAGCATCAAAAATTTTTTTGACATAGGTATAAATAGGATTGTAGATCCTTCTCCGATTAGAGAGCGTTAGCCTTAAGTTTAAATCAAAAATTATTGGCCTGTCATATTTAAATAGAATAAAAAATGTTACTTATCTTAGAGCGATCATTTTACATATGGTGATTGGAAGTAGCTGTAAATATTTGTACATTTTTTATGACAAATGAGCTATAAAATCATCTCAAAATATTTTACACTTATAACCAATTATCCTGTATGTATACTTTTATATAATTTTTTATAATTTCATAAATAGAGAATATTATATACGCATATGTTTTTCTCCTTCTCATTCGTTCACTCTTTTTTGAGTGGTCGTGGTGGTGTCTCCGCTAGTCTCGTTATGTATCGGCAAGTGTCACTGTGTTTAGCGTGACGCGAGCATTCCTTGATTGACTATTTAGTGGTAGTTTTAATTAAACCTGTTCATTTATTACACATATACTATATAATATACAAGTGAAATGAAGTTAATTACGTCAAATCTTCATCAAGGGGATTCCCGGACAAGTGGTCTCGAACCTTCTTTTTGAAATACGATGACTTTTATATAAATAAAGAGTTTATTCAAAAAAAGAACGCTTTGAAGAGAAAAAAAAGAATGAAATAAGTCGAAAATTAGAAATAAAAAAATGTTTTACGATGTATTTATTTAATATGCTATCTAGTCAATCAAATAGCGGTAGCCAAACTGATGAGAATCTTAGCAAGTCATTTCTAAGCTCGATTATCATTTTAATCATTATGGGCCGAATCTGTGTGATAAATTCATATGTGACCTGAAAATTACATGGACCCATAGAGGATATATAGGAGATATTACTATAAAATGTAGTTAAATTTTAACAAAGTTTGTTTAGTCAACTATTTCAAGGCCTTGAAAATGTTTATCTTGTGTACATCATTATGCTTCTCACATTCATATTAGGTTTCACATTACATAGAAATTATATATACGTATTGAGCAGTAATAGCTTAGCGGTTGGTGACTGAGACTTGCGATTGTAGGTCGCGGATTTGATTCCCAATATAAAATCTTATAATTCACATTTTGTGCATTATATAGGATTGACACAGCTCACTAATAAGTTTCCAAAGGATGGATAATAGCACTCTCTGCGTACCATAATACTACTGCAATCGCCAGCCCATCTATCAAACGTGGCGATTATGTTATTTCTCCTATAAATATCTTTGGAACGACGTAAGATACTATCAAGTTTATTTTTAAAGTAGCGTTTTACCTAGATGCTTACGGGTTACGAAGGATTCTCGGAGTACTTTCACAGATTTAAGCTCAAGGAAGTAACTCGTGCTTTTGTGAGCCGGGGTTGTACCAGACCGTGGTACACTGGTGCCTAAATGTCCCGCGTTGACGGTCCTGCTAGGAAAACAGATACGTGAGAACAGCAACTCCTCACTGATGAACAGTGATGAAGACAGGCCTTCGTTCCTCAAATGCAGAACAATGACGTAAATAATAGATATAAAGTTGAAAATAGGTCGGATAAGAAATTAAAGGAATACGAAAAAAAGCCTACTAATGTGAAATATATAAAGCTAAAATAGACAAAACACAAATAGGAAAGATAGACAATATGCAAAAATTGTATAATTATTAAATTAAATAAATATTTTAATCAAGGATGTTATATATTATAACTAAATTGTAATGCGCTGTATTATAAATATGATAGGGGAGAGTGAGCGGCCCCCAAAGGCGAAAAAAAAATATAAAGTTTTCGACCTTTTAAGTAATTTGCAGAATTTATTCTTATTCTAATTGAGAATGAGACGTATTTTAAAGATACATTTTATTCTCAATAACAAGTAAAATCCAATAAAATCAATTAAAATACGGCTGACGAATCAGTAGTAATCTATCTGGTAGAATCCGGCCTGTTATTTTTCAAGACGTTCAATCTGATCCTGTTTTATTTGATCCTTGTATTGATTTGATTTGACTTGTACCCACATCTGTTTTATTTAGGTAACACATAAGATTTTATTTACAAAACAAATAAACGAAATAAATGTAATTTGGTGATAAAACGATACAGATTTTTAAGATCTTATCCAGAAGTTAAATTTGAAGATGCCGATCTATTTTACTTGAATTATGTTAAAATTCTCCAATATTGGTATTGAAAGTGTATTAATGAAAAGTAATTTTCTCTATAGTGTAATTAACGACATATGATATTAGCATTTGTTGCTCATTTTATTCAGAAGGACCGGAAAGTAATGTCGTTTTCTAAAGTAAAATTCACGCAACTATATTTGTAACAAGTTTTTATTTCTAATCAACTATATATTTACCTTCGTTATCAAAAAACTTTTGCCGTCTATACAAATTTTTAATTCCGAAGTGGTAAAAATCAATCAGTTTTTCTGTTAAATATTTCGACAAAGCCACATTACTTATATATATATATATATACATATATATATATATATACATAATTTTTTTTCTGTTTATTCTTTTTGAGCCAAGTGCGATACAAATCAGTTTTTTTATATTTATTGTTGTGTATTATTGTGTATTACATATGTATAATATGTATTATATCTAACTATCCTTTATTTATCACTCTACTATTTCCATACTATGGTTATTTGTAAGAGATTGCCTCGGGTGTTAAGACGGCCCATTGTACTTTTTCCGATTTTTCGGATTTTGTGCTAAAATGCCTTAACATCTTTGAGAATACCCTAAAGTTTCCACAATTTCTCATTTCAAGTGGCAGTTTCTTACATATTTAAGAACTAATGCAAGGGAACCTTTTTTTTTTAATTGTAATTGTACGAAAGCTATATCAGCCTTCGCTGTGTTTGTCGTCAGTGAGATCGTTCTGATATCTGCTATTCTTGGTTTAATTTTTGTATATTCTTACTAATAATTTAATCTATAGGGATATTACTGATAATATGTTATGTTTCGATGGCAGCTAGGGCCGAAAGGTTTTCGAGTGGTGACCACGAGCAGGTAGACGTAGCGTGAGTAGGACCACCTCTAGGTAGACCGAAGACATAGTTAAGGTCGATGGATGTCGCTGAATGTGGGCAGTACAAGATCGGTCATGGTGAGGATCTTTGGGGAAGGCCTATGCCTTCCAGTGGGCGACCATTGGCTGAAAAGCAGAAGAAACCTTTTACAGTCACGCTTAGCTTCTTCGTTTGTTTACCTCATTTACTATCAAGTGATATACAGTAGACCGAATCAAAAAAATCATTTGTTTCTTTGATCGTTATAAAAACTAGTACTTCTTTTAAAATTAATTATTATTTACTATATGCCCCGATCTTTCTCTTAATAATAGCATTAAAGTATAATTACTCAGTATAAAATGACTTATAAAATAAACTTCAACTAACTTTGCTACATGTTATATTAATTAATTTTATATTACATAGCTGTATTTTTCAAATAATCATGAAACAACCCGAGAAAATAACCTAAGATTGTATGTCTACGTTTGTAAATAAAATTCCTTTACAACTGTGCTAATTTACGCCCTGTGTAAGACGGACCTCACCAAAGATTTCTATGGGGTACAACATAATCACCACAACCGATTGACTTGTTAGCGATCGTAGTGTGGTATTATGGTACGCAGAAAATGCTGCTGACCAACCTCTTAAAACTTGTGTGTGAACAGTTTAACCCTTGGTAGCCTGATTTACAAAAGTGATTTTTTTAATGTTACTGTGTTTCCTTGAGGGTCTAGATGAAAAGAAAAATAGATTTCTTTTATAATTTTGTTGGAAAGAATATTATACAAAAGTAAAATTCGTACAGCCAACCTATAAAAAACTAATAGTAATGTGAACATTCGGTTTAAAAGATTGGTATCAAAATTGAAACTCTAGGTTATTAAGGGTTAAATCCTTTATAATTAATGCATTAAATGTCAATTATATTACTTTGTAATCCAGGATTGGAATCCGCGACCTACAGTCGCAATTCTAAATCCTCTACCATTGAACTACCGCTGTTTAAATATAAGTTTAAAGTAATGCATTATTAATTTTATTTTATTTCATCATGAATTTCATATGTTTCAAATAAATCTATTAATATATAAATATCAAAAACAGAACCGTTCATGATGGATACGATATATGACATATTACATTACTAAGTTACCTCTGAGTGGTTATTCAAACGCTGATTAAATACGAGCAATGTATTTGATAATAGACTTTATAATCGTTATTCAATATTTAAAATAATAATATAAATAAAGTCAATATGCAATGTATAATTAATGCATACAATGTGAGGTACATAAATCCGTTGGTACTGAACCCATGACCTATGATCACAAGTCTACCAATACTATTACGCAGATATATACATAACTATATTTAATAAGCTTCCTATGACTATATAGTAAACAAGAACACACACACATATATGTATCTGTGTATATATATATTTACAACAAGTCTCTTAGAAAGTATAATCAAAAGGAATGGATTTTGTATACGATCGCTTACTGATGTAACATGTAACCAAATTAATCATCCTGTCTACCCTTTTACCGACGAACTTCAAACTTTCAGTTTGACATGAACGAATTTAATTAAAATTTATTTAAAACCTTTTACATGTAACTTTTTGAGGGTAACTTGTTTTTCGGTGGTCGTTTAGGAGTGAGTAATGGTGTAAATTTTTGTACTCGACAGACGAAAATATCTACTTTGGTGCGATTCGAAATGATCCTATCAAAATATTACTTAATAATTATAACAGAATAATATTTATTGCATTGCTTCAGTTTCATCATTTCAACTCATAGATGCTCACTGCAAGGTATAGGCCTCCACCATATATATCTACGAGGCTATATACTATAATCGCCACACATGGCAGACAGGTTGGTGATCAAAGTGTGGTGTACGCAGAAAATGCATCCGTTCATCCTCTATTAACTAATTTAAGTGCAGAGTCAATCCTATATAAGTAACGCACAGTGTGAATTATATAAAATTGTATCCCGGGATTTGAAATCGCGATCTACGGTCGAAAATCACTCTCCGCTACCACTGAGTTACCTTGTTAAATATTGCATCAGTTTATTATTCGAGAACCTATAGATAGTTGAAACTACATAAATAATAACACGATATTTGATTTATTTGTCAAAGTTTCAATTTGTTATTCCTTTCTGTATTTTTTTTAAATTATGAAGGCATACATTGATATATACATAAGTATATATTTATTTTTCTCCATTTATGATCATTTACATTCATATGACCACGTAATGAGAAAAAACAAATCCCATTATAGAAAGAAAATGGAATTAAATGCAATTATTTATCGAGCTACTTTCGAAAAATCATAAAGAATATTGTTTTGTATGGTTATTCAAATTAAATATGTTTTAAAAGCGTACACGCGTGCAAAGAAGATGCTACATGTTAACAAATTTTAACGGAATCTTAATTAGCTTTTTAAAAATATAGTAACAATTAAATTGTAAGGTAAACGGGTCAATAAAAAGCAATAAATAGATAAATAAAAATAGAACAAGCTGTGACGTAAGTAATGTAAATTAAGTGCGACATAGATAGTTAGAAAATAAATCAAAAATATGTATAAATACACTATTAACAAATGATCCAAATAATAGATATAAAAATAGTACAACATGGGATAAAAGGCGAAGGAAGTGAGGCGATGTATGGAAGAAAAGTATGGAAAGGAATGAAAGACACTGAGAAGACCGAAAAATGACTATCGAAATTGATTAAAAATATTTGAAAAATTATAATGTAAATGAAGACATTTCCACCCGTGATAGGGCGAAAGAGATGTCCCAAAAACTAGGCTTTTTAAAAAGGCACAGGAGCCTCCCTGGTATGATTTTAGCACCTTTAAGTAGAACAGGATATCCGAATATTTATATCATACATTAATAACATTTGAAAATTCAGTTTCAACACTTCAGCACTTCGAAAGAATTTAAACTTGCCCATAAACCACAGTTTAATTTCACTAAAAGCGTCGCAGCGCGTCGAGGTGAGATATGTGTTACTAATAGATATTCAAAGTACCCAGGAGATATGCGTTAATGTCTTCTCCGGTCTGCTCTAATATATTTATTTATTTAAAGACCTTCAAATGAGGTATAAACGAAATGAAATGAGTAAAATAAATAAATATTTTTAATAATTCACACTGTGACGTATTTCAAAAATAAAAGAGCAAAGTCAAACCCAATTACAATTAACAAAAAAAAATATTTAAATTTTATTTTAGTTCATGATTTAAAAGACGTTGAAGGCTTTATTTTTATTCGATAAGGAGGCGCTATAGGAAGGCTCATGGTAATCCAGAGAGTGATAGGTGTAGCTATGCTCGGAACTTTGCTTCGAGATTGCATCAGAAATGAGGATATCCGAAGAAAAACGAACGTCACCGACCTAGATCGGAGAATTACTCGTCTAAAGTGGCAGTAGATTAGGCACATCGCTCATGTAACAGATGGCGATTGGAACCGGTAGATGTGTCGTGGGTCCCCCACAAAATTGAAGGATAACACACTAAATAAACTTGAGCGCCTTCAAAACATCTCTGAAAATGTAATCATGTTTCAGATTTCGTGATAAGCTTGATTGGTTACCTATAAGGCTTCTACGGAATGCTCATATCTTTTATTTACTCTATGATATTATTTTGAATTCGCCACTCCGTCTTATATCAATGTTTCAATTTCTTCATGATACACATAAGAGGTCTTTGAGATTATCAAGGAATTTGGAATTAAAAAGGCCGGCACATTAATCTTTGTTTATGGCCAAATCTTTTACAACACAGGCCGTTCGATTGTGGAATGATTTACCGATGAATATAAGACGTGCTAGCTCACTACCTATTTTTAAGAAAATGGCTAAGAAATATTTACTAGCTATGATTATTTATCTGTTAATTCACTACTTTTTCTTCCTCTGTTTCTCTATTCTTTCTGAGGCAATTTAGATCTATATCATTATTATTGTTTTATATTTATATCATAAATTTCATTTCTTTATTATAAGTATATATGTTATACGAATATGTATGCTTGTATATATGTATGTTTTGTACACTTTAACTACCCATTATTTATACTTCTACCTTCTTCATACTATGGTTGTCTGTAAGAGATTGCCTTGTGTGATAAGACCGCTCAATATAGTTTTAATGTTACTGTTCAATATTCAACTTCTAAAATGCTGTACATAAATAAATAAAACTGGTTTTTATTACATCATAACACCATATCTTTAATTTGAATGATTTGATCTATTTTACAGGAAGGGTAAGTTGTTATAATATTACTTTGATTCTTCTTGATTGATCTTGATCTCAATGAAAAGGAGAAGTGTTGTTTTCAACATTTTTCTAATTTTATCTATAATACAAAAATTATAATTCGTACTATGACTAAAATATATAACAAAAATTAAACCAATCGGTCAAAGCGTATCAGTGTTTTATAGTTAGCAACATATTTAATGATTCTTCTTATTAATATAAGATAGTTTAGATAAATATCTGCATATAGGAGAATTTTAACAAAATTACTATAAAAACTTTAAACGACTGAATGTATAGCTTATTTTTTAGCATAAAATCTTAAAGATTTTACACCTACATATTTTCAATCATCCTTTATTATATATTTACTCTAAAATATGTTATAATTTATTTTTTATAAGTTCTGGTAGTTAAAAGTCTGCAGCAATAGATAATTAATTTTAATATATATTAATTAGAATTTTTAAAATGTTTTTCTTTAATATAATATTATTATGTTATTAATTACATTTTAATATTTTCAATTTCATCATTATCTAAATCCGAAACTGCTTTGAATATTTTTTTCTCTTTCTGGTTCATATCCATGTTATTTAATAACATTGCCTTTTTATTTTTTTATATAGTTATTGTGTACAATCAAGTGTAAATAAATAAATAAGAAATAATTCACGAATCATCGGTATTTGGATAGGATTTGGATGTATCAGTAAATTTGTTTTTTTACAATCACCAATACAAATGAAGTGAATATAATTACATCAATTCTTTTTTGAAACGAAAGGTTAATGTTAAATGCGAAAGATGTTAATGTTCTCAAAATAAAAATATAACCAATAACTTAGGAGCAATATCAAGTAGACAAATGAGGCGTCGGGCAGCCTTCTTATCGCATTAAGAGGCGAAAGTTACGAGTGTCGGGTCAATTGCTACGCCCTATCTCGTAGCCGCATGTATGTTTGCTACGCGCTACGCCCGTAGAGGCATCGATGTGTCACAAATGTAATCGTTGTCATCGAAACTTATCTCGAAATACGGAGGTTGGATGTACAGTGAAGTTTAGTAAAGGGAGGTTCTATTTAAACTGGCGTAGACCCTATTAAACAGTAACTTAATAGGACACTTTTATATTTTACTAAATATATATTTGCTAACATTACTGATGTATCTCGAACAACTTTTCGTTTGAAATGGCATGTGCTTAACATAGCCTGTGCAACTAATGGCCGTTGGGGCAGAAAGGTTCCCGAGTGACGATCACAAGTCGATCATCGTTGTTCATCGCATAATAAACACCCTTGAGCTGTATAATCATCCGTCGTCCAGTGGTAGTAATATCACGTCACACGAACTCGCGCGTGTATTGCACGGACGAGACTCAAGATGCGATTGCAAAGTTCATCGATGTGGCGAATACGGCAAACGCCGCACAGGCACTGGTGCACAACCTGAGGATGGCGATATGGAGTAAGGAATAGGAAGTGGTCGCAGGAAACCTTATTTAAAAAACTGGACGTAGAGCGTCGTTAAAAACAAACAAGACGCCAATGACTTAAAATTAATTATCATTATAATTAGTTAATTTACTTTTAAATAGAGTGCGATTTAAGATAGTAAATATATTGCAAACTGTAAATACACCATTATATGAGGAAAAAGGTTATTCTCATGTCGAATTAATTTTTAAATTTAACAAACAAATTGCGCTCCTGTGGAATGTGCGCCCAAGTTAAGAAATACTAGTCTAAACCTTTAAAGCTTTCTACTGATAATAGATGACTTGTATACTTTATTAAAGCTCTAAGATCTATATGTAACCTAAAGTTTTATATGTTGAACTCGTGTCGAGTTCATTTTAAAATTTAATTACCGTGGGGCGTGGATCCCACGTGGGGAAACACTGTCCATTTAATTCAATCCAATTTTCATTATCATTATCATTAAATTTCATTTCAGGCGTTGAACGTCAACTTTTAGAGAAGTAAAAGTATAACCTCCATTTATCCGTATTTCTATTACCTCAGTAACAAAAAGTGGTACCTACCAATAAAGCCCAACTGATTGACAAGTGATAGTTCTTCCCACTTACTATTTAACAATAAGATTCTAAGTGAAATGATAAATGTATGAAATGTTCACGTGATCTGAATTAATCTCTCAATCGACTGACGTGAAACGTAGATGTCATATAAGGTAATATATGACTTGTATGTAAGATGGCTTCCATTAATAAGCCTTCAATGTTAAACCACCTCGCTATAAAAATAGGTTTGTGATAACAACATTCAGTCACTAAAGATTCAATTGTTCGAAATTTAAAAATATTTAGTCGTGCGTTCGAAATATTCAAATTAACTTTTTTTATTCAACATACGATGGTCATAGATACATCATTCCCGAAGTGTGATATATTCTATGTCATTTACGGTGTTGTAACCAGTCAAGCAATCAAAGCCTTAGGAATATTATTTGAACATTAATGTATGAGTGTACTCATATCCCGTGGAAAGGTTTAATTATTAGAAGTCAAGTAGTAGGTACGTAAAACTTGTTTTTGCTTATGGTTTTATGTCTGTTCAATAGCAGAGTGAATTGCTGAGGTTCTATTAGCTTTTTGATGAAAAAATCAAGTAAGAGCCTTAATGGAATCGTAATTTTTGTGTCAATGCGAAGGTTTATAAAGAGGACGACTATTTGAAAGGCCGTGAAAGCCTGATGATCCTATATACTTTGCCAAAAGAGCGACTGAAAAAATCTTGAAAGCTTTCTTTTCAGAAAATTTATAAACACGCATTACAATCTTCACTTAATAAATGTTATAGCTCAGGCGTGTCATATGTGATAAAAAAAACTTTTGAAATTAAGCCAATTTTTCGTAGTTCTGCTTACGTCATATTCGAAGTCTAGCCTGCGAGACTGAATAGAGCCTAATTTAGGTCACGATACCAAGCGGCTCCGCGAACGCTGAGATATTATTTTATTCGTGCCATAGTTATCTCGTTGCCATTGCGTTGGCAAATAATTACACCGTTTGGCATCCGCTACGCAATTAGCCATTGAGAGACGACCATTGCATTCGTGATCTGGCAAAAAACTAGCGTTGGGAATATTTTTACATTTTTTTAAAAGGCATTCTAATGTAAAACCTTTTTATTTATTTTTACTATACTCTTTGAAAGCTTTTATTGTACAGGATCATGGCTTATAGATGTAAAAGCCTTATATGGGTGAATGTACAGCATATTTTTTAACAATTATTTATACGGTACACTCTACGCTCTGACTTTTTAGCTCATGGACCTCTGTTTCAGTAAGCATTATTTAGATGAAGCCTGCACAAAGCCATAAGTGGCTAGCATCGTAACATTATATACATCACGTAGTAAATAACCTTGGTTTGGTAGTAAATAATCTAGGTTGTATTGTATAAACAGAAGGTCGACAGAAGTCCGTAGAGGTAGTTAAAATACTCTATAGATCAAAAACATAGACAATAAGGTCATTAAAAAGTACATTAAAGCCCAACAAGGCAAAGGTAATAAACAAGGAATCCTTATTTAAAAATTAATCTCAATCCTTCTCCCATAAAATCTGAGACAACGCCATAAATTATTTTATAATTTTCAAATATATGACGTTTTTATTTCTGTCATTGCATTTAACTTGAATTTGATGAATTTGATTTATTTATTTTATATATCCTTATACATAAAGACATAAAATCAAGTAACATGTCCTAATGTTTGTGTTTATATATATATATATATATATATATATATATATATATATATATATATATATATATATATATATATATATATATATATATATATATAATAAAGGTACACCAGCAGTACACAATGTAAAAAGTATATTAAAAGTGACCATATAAAAATGGTTCAATTTATTAAAAAAATGACTATACATAACATTGCAGAAAGATCAGACCACATAGAATAAAAAAATTGTTTTATGACTTTAGACACCAAGAGAATTCTTAATTTTAAAATGTTTCCTCCGGCGCGTAATCTTCAAGGTATGATAGGTTCACTTTGTTGCACGACTACCACTGCATGTGCGGAAGTGACTAAATTGGTCCTTTTCTTACTTAGGATGAACTTCCGTAAAATAACGCCTGATTCCATTAAATATGTTAGGTTTGTTTAAAAATACTAAATATTTTAAGTCTGTTATTTACAGTAAATTATTAAATGGTTTTAAAAGACTCTATAAGAACAGCGAAAGATATCTGTTATGAGTTTCACGACAAAAACTCAACTGAGTTTATTGTGTGCTCATCTAGGATCACAGCGCGGATAAACCTTCGCAGCTTTAAGTTAAAGGTTGCAGTTATATGGTAATACAATCTAATTCTAGTTTCTATAAAATAGAGCTTTTCTTATATTATTATTATACATACAAGTGATCTATATAAATTATTCTAATTGAATAATATAATAAATAAGTTTTAAAATAATGTCTATATATAGTTTTAAGATAAACTAATTTATTATACCGAGATATTCCCGAGAATTCCGAGGTTATTAGAGCCGTAAAAGAAATCGACATTGTTGTATCAATACAATATCCCTTAAGATAAAAAGGTAAAGATAACATTCATTTATTCAACATTGGAACTTTTAACAGAACTATTATTGATTATCGACTTTTTTTTAACTATTTTATTTTTGACTCTACTCTGCTTCGCAAGGTGTTAAAGTTATCAAGAAGAAGCAGGATGAAACTCCACAACAAGACATGTTTTAATTAAATTTAGCAATACAGATTTATACACATAAACTTTATCAACAACAGTCAAACGCCTTGCCTATATATACATTAAATAAATGTTTGTCTGTATGTCCTTTATAAAATCGTAAACTATGCATTTAATTATGGAACAATCTTTAGCAAAGTTGTTTTGCATGTGCCCACAAAGGTTTATAAGTTAGTGTGACCAATTTTCGAAACAAATTTCAATAGATGGCGCTACTGTCATTCCAATAAATTTCATATATCGCCGTCATAATTCATGATGAATGAATGATGACATTTCGAGTTGTGGATGAAATAAGAAGTAATTGCAACTAATTGTGTTAAAAAAATACTATAAATTGTGTAATTTATTTCCGGCCCATCTAATTAAAATAAAAACGGTCCAAAAAAAACGAAATAAAACTCAATTTTTTATTGTAAATTTCACGTGGACGAAGGCGCGGAGTAAATAGTTGTAAAATAATACTAAATGTCTCTTCTCCTTGATCTTGATCCTTGATTACGCTGATGCCAGCTATATCAACATTACTGAAGTACCACTTAATAAGCAAGCGACTTTAGAACTTTTGTATTGGGTTCATATTTGGTCTGCGCAAATATGACCATGTTTCAGAATTTTGTAATAGGTTCAAGTGTTCAATTCGACTTTACCGGAATGCCTGCATCCTTTCCCTTCTCTAAAGTATTTTGTTTAACCCGCTTAGTAGGAGGTTGCCACGGGAGCCACGCCAAGATTCTTAGATCGAAGACTGTGATCTTGGTTCTTCTGCAGATCTTCACATTTCTCATTCGATCTCGCAGCGAAACTCCAAGCACAGCCTTCTTCCTTGCTCTCTTGGTAGAGCCTTGGAACCTTTTTATGGCCTATTAAGTGACCACGTCTCGGATCCCTATTTCATCACCGACAACATACATTGGTCAGAGATTTTCGTCACACATTTCGGTATTATTATTACTCATATTGGTGGAATATAAGTTCTTTATATGAAGGTTTACGTAACTATTGAGAAGGTTTCGAAGTAATACAAAATTAAACCTAAAAAAGTTTTTGTATTAAAAAAATGATAATAAATTTGATCAAAGATAAAATAAACGGGTCTAATCAGGGCGACCCCGTCCGCGGCGGGGGTGAACAGCCCCCCTGTCACCTTCATTCACCTTCGCAGCGCAATAATAGGTTTTCTTATATCTCATTTGTCCTGCGACAACTCGATCGTAAATCCTAAACAGGTCATAAAGCAAGATTGGTATTTATAATCTGTGGTTAGATTTAAATATTAGACTAAACATAGCTGAAAAATATACACATATATTTCTTTTTAAGACACGTTCTTCGTTCGATATACTGTGACATTTTTTCCGTTCTCTTGAACGTAAATATGCATTGGTTGACTGGCGACAAACATTTTTACAATAGTAACAGAATTTGCGACGTCATTTAGTTTTTTTTTAATGGCCTGCTGCAATTGGGGACCTCTCGTTCCACAATTTTATTTTAGGGATTTATATTTTATATTTTAAATTTTTATTTTCACGCTCTCTCTTTCATCCTTCATATTTCCTCTCATTCTCTCATCATTGAGTATTAACTAAAATAATAATTGATTTTATTTCATATAACTAAATTCATAGCATATTTGATAGTAATAATTTTCACTTAAAAGGAAAGTTAGTAATGGGTTAATATTTATTTTCTTCAGCGGTGGAAGCCTACTGCACGGCTTACCCCCCCCCCCTCAAAGATCGCTACGATGACCGGTCCTGCGTGCCTTCAGGAACTTTCCGAGATCTTAACTATGTCATCAGTCCATCTATGGAGGAGAAGGGGGGACTATAGAATCTATAGGCCCTAACGATAGCATGAGCGATGTACCTATGGGTTACTATATATATTTTATCTATATAAATAACAGATAACCCATATTAAAGACTAGCAATCGGCCTCTGTCTAAATGTACCATTCGTTGTCGTCATTCATTTTTAACAATATGGCTGCTAAAACTAAAATCGCCTACGCATGTTTATATGTATTTATGTATATATATATTCACTAGTTAGATAAAGTTTAATTATTCGATAATGATGTC
Source organism: Battus philenor (assembly GCF_028537555.1). Lineage (NCBI taxonomy): Eukaryota > Metazoa > Arthropoda > Insecta > Lepidoptera > Papilionidae > Battus > Battus philenor. The sequence continues at coordinate 621,864 of NW_027181689.1, forward strand.
TATAAAATAGGTTTTATGTGTGTACATAAATGCCTGTCTAGATTTAGGCATTAGCTCGATTTATAGCCGTAATATAAAGAGCAGTCAAAGTCCAGTATTTAACGACGCCGAATTACAATTATTGTAACGGGTCGCGGTTTCGATTCTTAAAGGCGTATTCTTTTTGTACGTAATGTCATAAACAATTCATTATAAAGTAACATCTTCTTCTTCCTTTCCTTTTCCCTTTCTTTGGGGTCGGGTCTCCTTATCAATTTGCGCCATGCCACTCTATCCTGGGTTGTCTCTGCATCAGGTTGAAGGGGTTCCAGTTCCTTTTCGATATTAGATCACCACGTAGCTTTTGGACGCCTTCTCCCTCTTGGGAATTCTGGGAGGCTTAAGGCAGTTTTTACCACGTGGTCATCTGGTTTTCGTTGAACGTGGCCATTATAAAGTAACATATAAGCCTAAAATCGACTAGTTCTAGCATCATAGAACCACAACATTAATTAGGTCTGCGATATATCATAAAAATGTTTTAAAATCATTTACTTTGATAATTCATTAATGTCAATATGTCATAGAAAAGCTAAATTTTCTGAAAATATAAATCAGATTGAGCTTCCCGTATCCTTTCCCTCATCTGAAAAGAACCCAATACTCTCATTGATTATTTATTTGCAATATCCTTCACAGTCTTATTTGTTTTAATGGATTTATTTCATTAGACAAATTGTATAAACAGTCTAACATATTTTTTTTTACAAAAAAATATACTTAAGGTAAATTATAATATTCGCTAATTCATCATTGGAACAGAATTCTTATTAATCGAAAAGTTTTTAAGTATTTATTTTTTTATCTATTTTATTTTTGACTGCTTCGCAAAGTGTTATAGTTGTGGAGATGAAGCAGGAAGAAACTCCACAACAACACTTCTTTTAATAAAGTTTAACACAGATTTATACGTATACGCTTTATCAGATATAGCCTAAATGAAATCAAAGTAATCAGGTGTCATTACTACCAAGGATTATAGTCGTTTATGTATTCGTTTACTGAATAATAAGATTTTTCTATCTATTTATTTTTAATATGCGTTTTGTATATTGTTGATGAATCAGATCACTTTTTAGTACAGTCAATGTTTCACGGTGCCTTGTGAATACACTATGGACCTTCACAATTTTTTTTTTAATGCACTATAATTATTGTAAGCGTACAAAATATTATCGTAAATATGTTATGTAGGCCACTGTAGGTATATTAACCTCTTTATATCGATTTCTCAAAAAGATTTGCGAATCTACGCCGTAAATATTTCAGATGGCTGTCTTTTGTAAAAGAAATATATTTTAAATATCCGCACCATTATCCCAAAGCACCAATAGGACATTGTGCTGTAAAAATAATTTAATATACACTATTCTAGTAGTGTTAATAATTTATTGATATTAAAACTTAAAAATTTAAGGCTGTTATAAAAAAGATATGGCTCTTGTTACTAGGGAACTTTATATCATGTTTTGAGACAGATGATACATTTTCTGGTAATAATTTATTTAGGTATATTTCTATTTACAGTTTTATTCTTCTCCCTTTCTTCACTCTATCTCTCGTTCTTTTTTTTTTCTTTTATCCGTCATAAAATCATTTACGCCTATTATATTCTAGCCATCCTTTCATTCCTCTACTCAAGGATTGGACAAATTTTTTAATCAACAGAATTTTTTTTTTAATTTAAAATTGAAAATAATTTTCATGCCGCATATAATGTAACAATTATTAATAATGTACAAAACTTTATTTTTAAGAAACATTATAGTAAGGAGATATACAAATTTTAATGTAAAATAAAAATAGACAAGATAGGAAGGGAAAAATATACTTGAAAGTTTTTATGAAAATTTTGAAAACGTTTTTTGGATACAAGCGTTTATCTAATACGTACACAGTTTTCTAATCGTGTCACTTGGTTTTGATCGATGGTTATTATCAGTTAATTATTTCGGTGTAGCATGTACCAGCATTTATTATAATTAATTTTATAACAATAAATTGAGAGAAAGTCGATAAAATAAATTCAATTATAGAAATACTTGGTGGTCCACATAAACATGTTTAACAGACCGCGTCTTGCTCATTCTTGCTCTGCTTAATTTCTAAAATATTACAGTATTTACCATATTTTGCTTATTACAGTTATTTAACATATTTTATTTTCCCATATTTTTATTTTTGTCTCATATAGCAACAATATCTTTGCATATTGTTTAGTATATGTAATTATCCATGGATTTTACAGTTGTAAACTGTCTTTGCAAAAGTAATACACTTTATTATACACCTAAACAAAATGTTATAAATATTAAATTTAAAAAATGGAGAAATACAGGTGATGTTCTTATTGTATTTGAAATCCAATACAAATAACTCAACCTTTGTGGTTATTTATTTTTATTTATTTATTTTATTTATTGCAACGTACTACTATGTAAACTTTTGCAATAATATGTTAGGTAAAGCCGCAGATAGTCAAGCAATCAATTTCAAATTTAAAAAAAAAAAAAACTATAAAAATTTACCTATGACAGTGTTAAAGTTTAAGAGGTAATGAAATTTAGTCTAGTGGTAGGTTTCTTAGACTTGTGATGGTAGGTATGGTAGGCCTACTGGAAGAAATTTCTGGTTAGAAATAAGTAGTGCCTGTTGTGTCAGTTATATTTGTATTGTTACTTTAGTGTTTTTATTGTGTACAATAAACTGTTAAATAAAATAAAAAATAAATAGGTCGCGGGTTCGATTCCGGCGGCCACAATCTTATACAATTCCCACTTTGTATATTAATTATATAGGGTTGTCACTGCTCACAAATAAGTTTCCAGTGGACGTACAGCAGCGCCCTCTGCGTACAATAGTACTACACTGCGATCACCAACCCTAAAGATTATCAATCGTGGCGAATATAGAATATTTCTCTTTGGATATCTTTGAGGAGGTCTATTGCCATGCAGTGGACGTCCTTTGGCTGAAACAAGAAGAAGTATACGAATTGTTAAAACGATATTTTACAACATTATCATTACTTTATTTATTATTTGAAAATCATTGATTTTTGGATACGGCGTACCAGGATTTACAGCTACAATCATTAATCATATAAAAGCATGTTATGTATATATTTATATGCATATATATAACAGCTTGTACATATATATATATTTCAAGTCAAATAATATTTCGAGTAATAAAGTATATTATTCAAATTTGTTTCTCCCGTCACTAAAAGAAAGTTCCAGACGTCTAAAACTTTCTACAAAGGTTCGATTGTCTCCGAGCGAATCTCAAATTCAATGTCACCGAAATGTCCTTAGGACGATCTACACAGACTAGACTTGAATTTTGAATTTATTCACTGAACTTTTAAATTATACCGAAGTACCCCTTTTCTTCTATATATATATATATATATATATAAAGTTGAAAGCATATATCCCTTAAGCACAGAAAGAAGGTATGTGTTTTATTTAAACACAGGCGTGTGCGGAGCCGGTAAATACGTTCACTGTGTAGCTCCAATTGCTCATAAATCTCCTAAAAACGGTCTACTTTCAGTCAGCGTGTTGTGTGTATAATGACTTGAGTGAGACTAATATGACATAGTCCTGATAGGCTGGTTGTTCAAAGTGGAGTCAAGGTCGCGGGGAGCCGCTCGACGCGGACAGCGCGATCGTGACGATCTTGGGGAGGAGAGGCTGTACCTTGCAGTGTGCGTATATTGGCTGACATTACCATGATGATGACGATGATGAATTATGATAGGACATAAATGAGGTTAACAATAGAAATAAAGGCTTGCTTGTTGTACCTATGTACATATAAAATTGAAAGCATATATCTCTTAAGTACAGAAAAAGGGTGTGTGTTTTATTTAAACATAGTGAAAATATATTCAAATATAGTCGTAGCGTATTCTATTGATATCATTGACATCTGGTATTCACTTCTTTTTTATGGGCTCCTTTTTTTGGGGGCCTTCCGTACTCTTGTGTACACAGGGACTATTGTTAATAAATATTTTTTTTTCCACAGACTTTAATATTTGCGTTCTCTTTTTTTTTCCTTCTCAATTTAATTTATTCATTCATATTTTATTCTTCACAAATTCTTTTATTCCTGTCGGTATTCCACTCTTGAAGTACATTGGTTGATATAAATATTCAAATAAATGATTTATCATTATCATCTTCTCTACTTCTACTAAAACCTTCACTTAAAAGCCTCCAATAAGGGTCACCACGATGGCCGGCCTTGCGCTGCCCTCATTCAGGGACTTCGTGCAATTATGTCATCGATCTTATTCAAACCAAAACTTTTACTATGCTTTTCCAATATATTCTGATTCTAGTTTTCACCCCTTTTTCTTTCTTTATATGATCACTTAAACATATCTTTAATACGAGAGCTAGTAGTTGAATTTCTTGCTATCATCTGCAACCAATCCCAAAAGTGTAATTAGATGTGATATATGAACTTAGTAGGAAGCCAATGACTCTTTGTCTGAACAAACCGCTTTTTTTTAATATTTTAAAGATATTGTTATTGTCAAATAAACCAGAATTAAACGGATTGGGAAGATAAGTAAAAATATTTATTTTATATCTGTAACTAGAGTAGAGTTGTTAATAATTTAAGAATTATTTTGTGAACGCCTTACTTTTACAACCGCACGATGTCACTATGGAGATAGCCTTCCTGTGAACTAAACAATGTCATTTTTCCATCTGGTATAACTCCAAAAACTTGTTTCATTATCTCCTATTTTTCCTTTACCTTCATGAAGGCCCACAAGTTGACAAGACAACTTTTTGAAGGTTGTAGAAAGACGTTGGATGCTGCCTCTGGCCAGTTCTACTAGATATCTATTATAGACGTTTATATCCAGCGTTGGAGGTCATATACCTGTTATGATGAAGATGACAACCTTCATAAACCTGTCTCTGAACTATCCAGTTTATCTCTTATAGCAGTTGTCTTTAGTATTATCTGATATAGAATGCCTTCAGGATCTATATGTACTTCATAGCATAGAAGTACTGCAATTGTTTTGAATGAAGTTAGTGCAGCTAACCCAAGGAGTTTTTACAGCTTCGTCAGAACAGAGTTCACGAAACGTAAGGGTCCGTCAACTATTCTTGAATAAAAAGTGTTAATAAGCAAATAGGTTTGGAATTCATATAAATGTAATCCAATTTATAAAATATTATCAAGGTTCTTTATAAAGTTTTATTCAACAATAATTCAAACTAACTGGCACCATAAATTTTATTGAATAGACAAGGAAAACTATTCGATATTACAAAGGAAATCATTTATTAGAATCCACTATTTGTATCATGGGATCTGACGTTCTTGACTAATGTACGCGTTGCGGAAAGCTTTACGTATTACGTGAACATTTAAAGTAATTATAAAGCCTTTTAATTTGATAAACGACTGTTACGAAATGTCTACGACTTCTATCGGGGTTAGCTACAGGAGTTACAGAGTTAATATATAATAATCAATATGCAAGCAATCAATTTGAAAAGTTTATTAAATAAAAAATCTATTAATCTAATATATAAAATTCTCGTGTCATGGTTTTCGAACTTGAACTCCTCTGAAACGGCTTGACCGATTTTTACCAAATTTTATATGCGTATTTAGTAGGTCTGAGAATCAGCTACTATCTATTTTTCATACCCCTAAGTGATAAGGGTTGTCCACCCCTAAAATTTTTTTTTAATTTTTTTGACGAAATTTTTTGTTTTTATTTTTTTATGATACAACATACAAAAATACATACAACCCTAAATTTTCACCCCTCTACGATCAACCCTTATTTTTAAATTGAAAATTAAAAATATTTTTTTTGCAAAACAACGTTTGCGGGATCAGCTAGTTTATCTATAATAATGCAAAGGGGTTTTTTAAGCGATAATGAAAGTTTGTAGAGCAGTGGTAGTCCAAAGGCAGAGGAATGAGACTTACAATCATCGGTCGCGTGTTCGATTCCCGGGATTCAATCTTATAATAGACACTTTGTGTATTAATTATATAGAATTACCACCGATTACATACAAGCTATACGATCTTCGACCCGCCTGCCATACGTGGCGACTATGATATATTCACCATATTTTTGGGGGAGGCCTATACCTTAGCATCTAGGGGTGGGGGGGCTACAACGACGAAAGTTTTAGTATGAGTTGTTCTAACTACCGAATAAAGAGAATTTGTTAAAGTAATCACAAATACACTGACTGATTTTCTTAAAGTCTCTTATATATTTATTTAAATAGGTACACCAGGAGTACACATAAGTTTAAAATTACATTAAAAGTTACCGTATGAATAATGGTTCTGTTATGTGTTCCTTTATAGGTGATACAGTATTAAAAAAATAACTATATACAACATTGTAGAAAGATCAGACCGCGTCAAAGAAAAAGATTGAAATGTAAAGTGATTACACGTAAGAGGAGACATCTGGCTTACGATTTTAGACACCAAGAGAGCTCTTAATTTGAAAATGTTTCCTCCGGCGCGTGGTCTTCAAGGCTGTGTGCTTAAAAATACTCAATTAATATTAAAAATCCGTTATGGATACAGTGAATTATTGATGCTTTCTAAAGACTTTAAGAGATAGATATCGAAAGCAGGAAATTGTTAAAATATTCTGCTACAAGAAGTCTTCTCAGACAAGGTACAAGGTTGATATTCAATGAGAGGATGCCATTATAAGCAAACTAAAAATGATTCTAGAACGAAGTTTCGAACCCGAAACCTCCGATCGCAAGTCTTTATTCTCTACCGGTGGGCTACCACTGCTCCTACGGGGTAACTGGGCTTCATACAGCTTAAGTAAGCATAAGTAAGATCAGTTACCATACCAGGCTGCTTAAAGTGTTCAATGTGTGCCGGCAAAAAATTAGGAGGGACAAAATAAAAAGAGCTATTTTATATATTTTTTGTTTGAGTAAAAAAAGCTTTAGATGCAAGATATTGTGATACAGCTTCATAAAAGTCCGCATTAGAGAGAGACGCAATAAGCTCAAGTCCATTCAATTGAATTTTAAATCGAAACGCGTCGTTAAATCATTGTTTGTTAGTATAAAATTTTTGACAACCCTATCGCACAAAGCGTCCGGCGCCGCGACTTTTTAATCGCCAGCCCAACCGACCGTATGCAATGCCGCTTTGTAACCGGCCAGCGCATTCGTGACGAGAACAGAACTGGCAATGTAAACGCATTTGTCTGGGAGACCATTAAATACGCAATAACGCAGTGCAATTGCTAGCCGAATGTACTCTACGTCTTGTTTAACTAGGGCTGGCTCCGATGGGTGGGGTGGAGGAATATTTTTTATTGCTTTAATCTGGGTGCACCCGCCAACATTATGCCAGGGCTTGATATTTATTGGTGCATGCGACATAATTAATATCTCATTCAATTGTCTTCAATGCTCTTCTGCTATTGGAACGCATTAAGGCGAGTTACTTTTTTAAATTACTATTTATATGTACATATTATTTTTTTTTACTTTGGATTATTTAGACTTATGTACTTTAATATAAATCTAAAAGTTTTATTAGCGTCTCTGCCTTGGTTTTGAATCTTATGTTAGATTTTCCGATTTTTTTTCTCACATTTTTCCACTGTATACTAAGTATTTTAATCTATTTTATGACGCCCTAAGAATGTTCTCATTTTTATCCTTACGATTTGTGAGCCTACTTCCTCACCCCTACTCCACATTGCCATCATTAGGCTGTCTGTGCGGTTGCTGTTTTCGTCACATCAATGAACCTTGAGATAGCGTCTTGAGTCTCGTCCGTGCAACACACGCACGTGTGTGACGTGATATTGCTACCACCGCGTGATGGACACTGTTATACAGTCAAAGTGTTTGTTGTATGACGAACAACGATGACTTCGCTCTTTACCCCCTGAACCTCGTGGATGGCGAGCGTCCTTAATCCTGTCTCTGTACCGTAGCCTTAGCTAATGAGAACTTGTTCATAGGCTTGAGTGTGAGTTGGGTACAGGGTGTTTCTCTGTTTCGGAAAATTCTTCCTAGAGTAAGGGCACAGGCAATGCACCTCCTTGGAAAACTAAAATCTACATTTACACAAAGCTACGTTTGTAATTGTATACATAAAAGTGATGATGTCATACCTCAGACGAGTTAAACATACTCAACAAGATTATCTTTCTTTTACGCTTTCATGTACATAATACAGTAATTAGAGAAACTCATTCTCCAGCTTCCTTTATTGTCATTTAAAAGCCATAATCTTTTAACAGGATTTTTACTAAGTTTTGTAGGATAAACTTTATCAAATAATTAATATATACTCTAGGCTGTTTCCTTACTGAAAATACAAATCTATGATCAGTCAATATCTAGCTGTGGACCTTGTACGGCTAAAATTATGATATAAATATAATGTACCTACATATATAACTATATGTATTAAATTTTACAAGTAGATAGTTGACGTTTCTCATTTAATTTAATTTTATTATCGTTCCATATGGAATGCTTCTCTAGCAATTGTAGGCAAGTGTTAGAGAACTGAGACTTTTGACAATCGTATTTCGCGTTTTCTATTCCCGGAGTATAATCTTGTATTAAACTTTATGCATTAAAAAGCTTACTAACAAGCCTCCAAAGGATTGGCAGCAGCATCCTTTGCATACCATAATATCACACTGTGATCTCCAACTCGCCTGTCAAGCATGACGATTGTATACCCCCCAGTAGATATCTTTTTTTTAAATGACCTCCGCTATTGTTGACCTCTAGTTCCACCCCCTATTTTGTTGGGAACAGGGTTTTGTTGGGGCAATAATTTCCAATATACATCTAAAATTAATACAGATTTTTTTCTTCTTTCGTTCTTCAACATTTGCTTTATTAAATTTTTCATTTACCTTTATTTCTTTTAATCATCATCTTCCATCCTATCCTCATTCACTACAGTCTAGGTATATTTTACTGTTATTTTTAAAATGTATTACATTTTTATTTAGATTGTTTAAATATACATTAGTATAGTTTTATTTTCGATTTCTTTTATGTAGCATTGTATTTACATTTTATTTTGTTTTCCTATTTTAATATTTATTCACATTAATATTAATATTGATTGTTATTATTTATTATTAGCCGACCATTTTAATCTAAGTTTTATCCCTTTTTATAACGCTCTCTACAACCCTCCTGCAGAAGCTGAGACCTGGTAGACATCTTGGGGCTAGGAAGGCTTTGAATTTCTGTCGTTGCTACTGGTTATATATAAACTTCCAGGAATAATATGATAAAAGGTTTCGTAAAGTCACGCGGCGTGTGGATTGCAAGTTGTAGCGATATTTGTGAAGGCGAGTCGAGAAAAAATAATTACGTCGTATTTTTTTGTCAAATTACACGCTGACAAAGTCGCGGGTCAGAGCTAGTTGAATGACGTCAATGGTTTTTCTAAATTTCCTTAATGGTGTCAAAATAAACGCAGAAATATAACGACCATGGATGCATGAACGCTTTCAAGGTATGGTGCTGGAGAAGAATGCCTATTCCCGGATGGAGAAATGAACAAATACCTCGATACTTAAGAAGCTCAAGTGATGACGAAGCTTTTATCTATATATAATAACAGTCATTGAGTATTTTGGTCACAGCCTGATAGAACCTTAAAAAGTTAATCAAAGGTTAATGAGGTAGAAGTCCAGAAAATTCACGTCATGCGATGGAGCTACAGTTTTGTCACGGAGAAAGTGATCCGTGAAGAAGGATCAGGATCCATAGCAATGAATAGGAGAAATGTTATTCCACAAGTCCATGGAAGATACTCAGCTGTTCTGTAGACCAGGGCTTCTTAAACTTTTTCAATTTAGGACCCCATCTATGATTACGACTTTCTTGGTTACCCCATATAAATATAAAATATTAGGTAATATTTTTTATCAATATACATATGAAAATATAGTTTTAGAATTTGCATTGAAACATATAGAAATAAGAAAATTGTAATTATTATAGCTACAAAAATTATATGTTCTTAAAACTAAAATCTCTTTACGGCGGAACACTGACAATTGCCTAAGCTAGAAGAGCGTCAATACTATACCAGTTACAGTGTCCTTGAATCATTGTATCGCTACAAGTGTGCGCGCGCAGGTGTGTGATGTAATAAAATCGTGTATTTTAATATATGACAATCTCTCTAATAAAATCTCTCGCGACCTCAGAATTTTGCCTCTCTTTAAACCAGTGATTCCCAAAGTGGTCTGTATCGACTGCAAGGGGTCTACGTCAGCGAAAAAGTGGGAGTCCATTAAATGAAAATGGGGGTCCACGATAGTGGATCTCAACACATACACTGATAGTACCTATTTACTTACATCATACTATCTTATAATGTCAAAACATTTACATTATTTATAAAAGTACCTATGAAGTAAAAAAATTATTGTATATGTTTATAAAATTGTGTTGTAGGATTATTAAATTAACATGTGTTTATACATTAAGTTTTTAACACTAAACTTCACTAGAGTTAGAAATTTACAGGAAATCAATATCAGGTAAATAGGGGGTCTACCCAACACGGAAAAACATGGCAAGGGGTCTACGACACAAAAAAGTTGGGCCCCCCTAGTGGCGTTTTTTCATAGTTTAAGGAAGTCTTGCATAAGCCTTTCTCTTATTAAAGTGATTGATTGATCAGTTTCCTAGGATTTGTCGTGTTGCCATACGCCGTTGGTGTGATAGACGTTATGCTGCTAGCTTTCTGGCTTTGTGCAGCTTCGTCAATATTAGTCTGAAGAAACAGAAGGTCCGCGGATATTGCCACACACTGGTATAGTTTCGAAAGAAGTTAGTGGTTGATGAACCTAAGGCTTTTACAGCTTCATCGGACAAGATTTCATAGAGTGGAAGGGTTCGTGAAATATACTAAAAAAACTAAAGCAACGTGTTTTAAAGCCTACATTGCGACACTCCGACGAAGGTGAAGGCGAGGCTTACGTGATCCTGTCAATGTTAAGGTTAAGTCTAATCACCTACTTAGCGAAGCCTTAATATTATTCAACTACTAGCGCCATCTATCGATTCGATTCGACACAAATATTTTTCATATTATTGACTGTTTCTAACAGCTGTAGCCCTTTATTAACTAGATGGCGCTGTATACGTGACATAATTTGATGCATGCACGTATAGCGTGGGATAAGGAAGTATAAACATTAATGATTAGATATATACACAAGTCGTTTGGTTTTTGAAAAAAACTTTGAAGCTTATATAGCTATTTTCAACGTGTTTAAAGATGATCACAGTGAAATATATTATTTTTATATAACAATGCGAGAGGCCAATGACTTTTAACAGCGAAAAGTCTGCGGTCATAGATAGTTAACAATTATAAAGTTTAAAATGTATTAATTCGAATTTTAAAATTAAAATTTTTATTATCTCTGGTATGCTCTACCACATATTAATTGATGGTAAATGGGGTAGACATACACTCCTTTATATCAGCCTGTGGATATGTTTTTTTCAATTGATGACAACCCTAAGTTCGTTTCCATGTGTGCATTGTCGTGTTTACACGTCCCTGTGTGTGTCCTCCCACCGCCCCTTGGCAAGCTCCCACTGTACACAATACCTATCCATGAAAGGGTCGTTTTAGGTTTATTTTTGAACTGAACTTAAAGCGCTGTAGTGCTAGCGATTTGGCATTATACACACTGGTGTTGAGTGCTGCGCGAGAATTATATATTTTTTTTCATCCGCAATCCGTGAAAATATCGCCGGCATTTTTAAAATATAGGACACGATGCTAGAGAACGATTTACAATCCCTTACATATCATAAATTTAACCCATCGGGTGTTTTACGTCATGGAACATCTGATTTATTATTTGGAAAACTACATGTTACAAAAACTATAAGACAACGCACATAAATGAGTATTATTTATTACTGCTGTGTAGTGTGAAAGCTATAGCTAAAGCTACAATTGAGTAACATAATATAATTTCGTATAACTTATATAGTGATTTAGTTTGGTAACGAATTTATCTAACTTACTATGTTTTTTATTTATATCAAAATTGCTCCCTTTTTTGGAGACCCCTTGTCCTTTTTTCCATGTATCGTGTACGTCGGTATCTTGTTTTTATTTTATTACACATGTACATTAATTACAAACTTTATTTCAGTTTTTATTTACGAATCAGACTAGGTCTTATCTGACTTTGTCTTACATAACTAGCTATAGATGTTTGGGAGAATCTACCTTGCAGTGGGCATCTATGGGCTGAAATAGAAGATATATAATTTAATAGTACAAAGGTGTTCGAGCGCGATGGTTGTTCCATACGGAACATTTGTGTTGATACATTTGCATTGCACACACGGGTCAAATGTCCCGTTTTTTTATAGCTCCCATTAATATTGGATCTTTCACACATTCCCTTGTCTTAAGTACGCAGGGAGAATTTTCTTAATAAATTTTTAACTGACTTTTTTATGTTTTATCCTCATCTTTTATCCTTTCTTATGTCCCCTTCCTTACTCCGGCTTCACGGCTCATTTTCTAGAAACTATTTCTAAGCAGTGGCAATCCCATATAATTAATACAAAGTGCGAGTTATATAAGAATGTATCCTGAGAATAAAACCCGCGACCTATTATCTCCCTCGATTACAGTCCTCTTCCACTGAGATACAGCTACTCGTAATTTTATAACCTATTATTGATTTTATTTTACTAAATCGTAAACCTTTTCTTCAATATACAAACTTCGTCGAGGTCGAATCAGCCTCAAGCTGAACTTCCTAGTAGTGCGGTAGAGGCCTTTTCTGCCTCATGTTCATCAATATTTTTTTACAATATTGAGTCAATGCTTCGCAGACATAAAGAAAGCTATATTTGTCTTTGTCATACCTCATACGGTTGAGTGTAAACAGCCGCCGCACTAGAGAGAAAACACGAGTTTTACGCGCCGCACCAGTGCAAAGTTTATCATGAAACTGAATCGACCTCAAGCCGCAGTAAACGTGTTAAAAATAAAATGATGACAAAAAATCTATTGGGTCAGTACAAATATATCAAAATTGGACTCGTAAAGTTTTATAAATTTATGTGGTCATTTCAATAGAGTCGTTTAAGTTGTATTGGTTTAGCAAAGCATTGTCAAAGATAGTTGTAGTTGATTTCGTGTTTCGTAAATTGACCGGATATACTTAAGTTTCCTGAAAGTGTTGTGAAAACTTGTGTAGATTCCGCCACTGAAAACGGCTGTAAAAGCTTGAACACAGAACGCTCGTAAAGCCTTGAAAGCTTCGTGCGTACGTTGATCGGAAACGTTTAGGGTTTGTGTTACAATAAAAAGGACTATTTACCAATATCCTTACGTACATTGCAAGTTTAGTTATATTATAAATGTAAAGATCCTTACGTCCTTTTGAAAGGAATTTATTTTTTAATTGACAGGAACATTGTTTACAAAAATAAATGCCTTTTTAAGGTTTGATTTTTATTTCATTTTCTTCTTTCGTGTTGTATATTTGTTTCTGTTCATCATCTTTCGTTCTTCACAATATCTTGTCTATTCTTCAGACTTCCACTTATATCACTCCTGCATTACCAAGATGTAATAGATCTGTTTTAACTATCACATCACTTTGCTATCACAAACTTTGTTACTTGACTTGCATACATATCTTGTTTTTCTTTTTCTCTTTTTAGTAAGTATTTATTAATTCCAAATTTTATCTCATTTTTTATTTAAGTATCACTGTATTCAGGTCTTACCCCCCACCCTGCCTTTTATTTATTTATTATATCTACATCGGCTTTTGTTACCAAAAGTATCTCTACCGCCGATCATGAGTCCGTATAAGCGAAGGTAGTTTCATTTACATCTGGTATTCCTCTCTTGATATATACAAGTTAATGTTAATATCTAAATATATATATCATCATCATGGTATCAGCTAACAGACGTTCACTGCAACGTAAAGGCTTTAGGTTTTACCTTACCCTGATTTTTATTTATTTATTATATCTACATCGGCTTTTGATACCAAAAGGATCTCTAGTGACGATCACCAGCCCGTATAAGCGAAGGTAGTTTCATTTACATCAGGTATTCTCATCTTGATATATACAAGTTAATGTTAATATCCAAATAAGTAATCATCATGGTATCAGCTAACAAATGTTCACTGTACTGCAAAGGTCTTTCCTAAAGATCGCTACGATGATCGTTCCTGTGCTGCTCGCATCTTGCACTTGCAACCATCTTAACTATGTGGTCGGTTCATCTAGTGGAGAACTTACCCACGCCTCATCTACCTACTAATGGTCACACACTCCAACAGCCATCAGCTGCAGCGCCCACTGCCATTTCATACGCGTAATTCTTCTATTTACGTCCTTGATTTTTGTTCTTCTAAGAATCTCTTCTTTTGCAATTCGATCTCACACCGAAACTCCGAGCACAGCTCGCTTCAACTCTCTCTGGGTGGCCTTGAGTTTTCTTATGAGGTCTGTCGAGACCACGTCTCAGATATGTATGTCATCACCGGAAACACACATCGGTCAAGACTGGGAAAATTGTAGAATGAAAGAAACAGTACGACAGATAAGATTACATATGAAAGAGAAGAATGATAATAATAAAAAATATGAATTAATTACTAGAATTAAAAAGTCCCTGTCCCACACGAGATAGGAGAACGAGAGGTTCCCAACAGCGGGGACCATAAAAAAAACACACACATCGGTCAAAGACTTTCGTTATTAGACATTGCGATATTTTGTACGTGGAGAGGTTTCAGAGCTGCCTGAACGTTGCTCCTCTGAATTGGATTAGGCTAGTGATCGCTTCACCTATAAGCTTCTATTATTCTACTAAGTAGAATCTATTATATACTTCTCGACTGAAACGTAGTAATAGCGGACTATATACTATCAATGGCTATGTGGTCTTGTTGGGCTGGTATACATACTTTCACGGGTCGGAGTTGGGGCGTGGGCTGTACTTTGTCCACCCCTGGTTTAGACTTTACATTGCTAAAAGTTGCATTCTTACCGAAAAAAATCAAAATGTTCATATTATACAGGATGATTATATATAGGTAAAAGCGTTAATGATTTTTTCCCCTTTAAACTTGAAACAAATCATACTGTATATTTCGGAACCACAGCTTCTGAACCACGTACACTTAAGCGTTCAGGATTTTTCAAACGTATATGCAATAACAACGAATGTATTTTCCTTCTAGACGAATCGACGTCGAATAAGTCTGTATTGAGAAATAATAAATAAACCCAACGAACACATCGGCAGTCCGTCTGATGTTTATGATTCATTTTATGATATTTTTATATATCACTGATGTCACAGCCGAATTATGGCCGCCATCAAGGGAGATCATAGCGACAAGATTGTCGTTGTGGTTGTACACGCAATGCCATCTCGTAAAAACTCATTCAACATGGAAATACCAATACATCAATCAAATTTGAACCTTAAACTAAGGCAGTAAGATTGATTTTGCGACGCATGCAAATGTGCACGCAAGTGTACGGATCGTTTGCGGTTGTAAAATGTACATACGGGCAGATATTCTGCGGTCGCATACATGCATGGCTGGTTTATTGGCATATGCGACATTGCGAAACTTGCTGATCGGTTCAGCCACGATCTACGCGTTTATATATTTTTCGGCTTTGTTCATTTAAAACTATAACAAATATTTTTTTTCTTATTTTTATTAAATAAATGCTTACCCCTTATAATGTCAGCCGATAGATGCCCATTGCAAGGTATAAGCTTCCCCAAAAGAGCTCTAAAATTCTCCGTCTGGTTTTTCAGCGAATTCCAGAGACCTGGACTAAGTTGTTGGTCCACCTTCCAGCCCCAACGACCCCACCCTGCCACTTCAGACGAAAAATTTTTCGAATTAAGTCGGTGATCTTGGTTCTTCTACGAATCTCCTTATTTATGATTTGATCTCGCATCGAAGTTTCGAGAAAAGTAGACTCGGATTTTAGATTAGTATCGGCGTTCTAAAAAATGTTGTAATATGACATTATTGGCATTACTTTGATTTATACGTATATTAACCTAGGACAGTTATAAATAGTAGAATTAGATGGAGTTTCATCACCAACAAATGACCTCTTTGTATAAAGTATACCTTGAATAAAGTGATGAATAAACCGCATAAAAATGTTCACGTGTTAAATCCGTAATGAAGCTGAAACGTGATTTTTAAATTGGCGCCAAAAGAGTTCCAATTTTGAATTTTAAATTTTTATTCCGTTTCTTCAACTCACCGGTTATAAATACTTTCACAGCCACCAACTTATAAACACACACTTTTTTTTACAATTTCTAACTAGGATTACTTAAAAACTATCTAAAAGTTCTTATATAAGAAAATTATGCAGAAACTTGATATTATTAAAAAATGTATTGATTATTATATATGTGCCCATTTGATAGTTAACAAAAGAATTGTAAAATAAGGAAAAATAATAATGTTTGGGAGAAAAAATAACTATATTGTGATACCAAAAAGAACGCGGCAAAGTAAAATAGAAGATTATGAATGAAAGAAAATATGAAGAATAAAAGAAGATGTAGTAAAAGAACTTTTGGAGGATGATTGAAGATAAACGCTACTAAAAAAATTACTGAAAAATTATTTTAAAGAAAAATTCCTGTTATAGACTTAAGATAGGGGCACAAGAGGTCTCCAAAAAGGGAGGCTGTTATAAAAACCAGTACATATGAGTCTAATAAGGCTTCAAACAAGACCTATGACACATCTGTGGGAATGATCCTAGGGCCGATAGGTCTTGGGAGTTAGTTACAACACGAAGTCCGAATTAGAAGTGTGTATATTCATTCTAGCTTCGTATTTATATCGATGTAATATGAGTAATTTTATTTCTATTTTATATTAAGAATTACATTACTATGTGATTCCCCTTTTTGATGCACCGCAGACGATGAAGCAATGGTGCTCCTATAATACGGATGTAAATTAAGAATTACATTTCTGTTTAATTCCCCTTTTTCGATGCACCGCAGACGATGAAGCAACGTTGCTCTTATTATACCCATATAAAGTAAGAATTACATTTCTGTGTGATTCCCCTTTCCGATGCACCGCAGACGATGAAGCAATGTTGCTCTTATTATATCGATATAGAGTAAGAATTACATTTCTGAATGATTCCCCTTTTCGATGCACCGCAGACGATGAAGCAAAGTTGCTTCTATAATACCGATGTAAATTAAGAATTACATTTCTGTGGGATTACCCGTTTCTATGCACAGCTGATGAAAACGCAATGTTCCTCCTTAATACCAATGTTAATTAAGAATTACATTTCTGTGTGATTCCCCTTTTTGATGCGCCATTGACGATGACGTAATGTTGCACCTATAATAACGATTTAAATTAAGAATTACATTTCCGTGTGATTCCCCCTTTCGATACATCGCAGACGATGAAGCAATGTTGCTCCTATAATACCGATATAAATAAAGAATTACATTTCCGTGTGATTCCCCTTTTCGTTGCGCCGCTGACTATGACGTTATGTTGTCACTACACATCAGATACAACTTTCAGTACGTTACAATCTAAAGTCTAGTGACTGTTCACAAACGCAAAGTCGAGGCGTGAGAGGTTGGCGTCATTTTGACTGCATTAAATAAAAAGTTCAGACAACTGGGACACATTGAGTGAGTCATATAGGTTTAATTTTTATTCTTTTTTTTTACGTAAACCATTGCAGATGACGAGTTTTTTTATATGTCTAGAAAACCGAGACTACAGCGAACATATTCGTTGCGATGAAGTATATATCACTATGAATTAAAATTGAACTGGTGAACGAGGAACATTCCTCGTGCTCGTTGATGATGTAGAAGGTTCTAGTGGCGACCTGCCAGTACACGCGGAGTGTACAGGCCCCCCCACAAGGTGTACAGATGGAAATGTTAAGGTAGCGGGAAATCGCTGATACCGGCAGCGCTGAACCGATCATCGTGGTTGTAACGGGCATCTATCGGTTAAAAAAAAAGAAGAAATGAAACCACGATAGTAGACTTAAACTAGAAGAAAAGTAATGTAACAGTGTATGTCATATATGTAATATATATATATATATACTACCTACATATATACCTATATATATATATATATATATATATATATATATATATATATATATATATATATAAAGGAGTAAGAGAAGCAACATTAAAAAAAAACATTGATTGCCGACTCGTAAATTTTGACAGGTGACGATTGATGTTGTGATTAAGAGAAGGACTTGTTTAGAAGTATTAGTTAAAGATTTATAAGTTAATTCGAGTGCTTTCCAGCGCGCAACCCACATACTTAAATATATATTTATATATAATATAAAACTATTCCTTGACTAGGTCGAAGTCTTTACGTATATTCATTTCCCACGTTTTTAAATATTATTGAATAATATATATGTTGTTAACAACAATACTTGTAAGGAGAATATAAAAAACATAAAAAGATTCATGAATACCACACTATCGCATTTAAAAGCTACCCCATCCATCACGAACTGCTAACGAGTTAGCAAGTCTCTCGAAACTTGGTTATTATCTCGGAAAATGTAGGAAAAACCTCACTACGAATTCATCAGAGGTCCGTCCACACCCAAACAGACTCGATAGCCTACTTTTTTTCGATAAGAGACGTCTGTACCCCCCTTTCCCCGCCCGCCCTAGCCCGTTGCCCCCCGCCCAGACCGGCTGGCGCCTATCAAGGTTGTCTACGGATACATAAGGTTAAGGACTGGCTGAGGTTTTTTTTTCAGCTCAATTTTATAAGTCTAGGTCTCGTTTGAGAGCTGTTAATTCGTTATTGTCCCATTCAAAATTTATCCCTAACATTTTTATAATTCACCGCTTAATCTTTATCAATGTAACTTAAACATGATTTTCATGTTACTACTTTTCTATATTTTAGTTTTAAAACACTTCAACTATAGATACTTTGTACTTGATTTGTAGATTTGTCAAGAATTGGAATGAGGTTTATGAGTGCCAATAAAATATCAACTGAGGTAATATTTATTGAAACTTTGTTGTCTTTAAACGTATAACGGGCGCCTTCGCTTGAAGGTTAAAAAGTTTGATTGGTTATGTAGTAAATACTTTAAGCTGGTGAATGTATTTATCGTTGGAAGATGAAGGTCTTTGATCAATGTGTGTTGCCGGTGATGACATAACGATCAGAGAGGTGGTCACTCACGACGGGTCTCATATGTATGCTCAGAGTTACGCAGAGAGCAATGGAAAGAGAATCAGAAATGGGAGATCAGCCAGAGAACTAAGATGATCGACGTAGCTCGAAGAGTTGCTCGTATAGTGGACAGTGGATGGGGCATATCGCTCGTGCAATAGACGTTGGGCCAAAAGGTTCTCGAGTAGAGATCACGAGTCGACGACGTAGTTAAAGGAAGTCGCTGGATGTGGGCAGGACTGGCCATCGTGGCTACCTTTGGGAGAAGCCTATGCAGTGGGCGTCTATCGGCTGAAAAAAAAGATAGATCATTTTTCAGCAAAAAGATTTAAACACTTTTTTCAATCATTCTCATATAATTCACATTAATTTACTTTTTCTCTCTGAATGCGACAAGCCGTTAATTTTTGTTATTACAAAATGTCGAGGGACAGATAGGAAAAAATAATTAGTTTATAAATCCAAAAAAGGAAATTTTATAACAATAACTTTTATTATTTATTATCATCCCTGCAAATATATTTACAGTTATTTGCATGTGGCATTTAAATGGAAAATATAAATTTATGTAACATATTTCAGAGAGATCACTTTATATTGCGTGATTGAATAAATGTGCAATATATTCATATGCTTTTATACTTACAATCTGCAGGGATTGACAATAAACCATAAATAATTTTATCAATTATAGAAACGCATTTACAAACTATATTATCATGATATTATTTCTGAAATCATCGATTTAAAAGGGGTAAATGTGTAGCAGATGAGATAAAAGCCCCTTCAAAGCTTCTACCCTCGTATTAAAGCCTTAACTTAAATCTAACTTGAAGTGCCAGAGTCTACAAGTCTGGAGTGAGTGGATTGATCGTTGACAAGTAAATGTCCGGTGACCTAGACAAGATAGCTTTTATCGTCTTAGTGTTAAACAGACTCGAATATTGGGTTAATTGTGAAAGTTCAAGGGGTGACGACTTTGGCAAAGTAACTCGAGCCTCTCATAAGCTCTGGTATACTTAAGTTTCTGTATAATATAGCGGGCTTAATGTGAGAATAAATTTTCAGAAAGTTTTTCGTGTTAAGTACGTTAATATGACATACGAGTGGAAAAATATTTCCGTATACTATTACTCAACTGTATATTTATTTAATAGGGGAATCGGAAGGTATTGTCGCTTTCTTAAGTTAAATTTACACAACTATATTTTTAACAAGTTTTTATTTCTAATCAACATATTCACTTTCGTTATCAACAACTTTTTGCCGTCTTTTATACAAACCAATACCGGAGCGGTAAAAATCAATTTGTGTTTCTGTAAATTGTGTCGACAGAAACGACATTACTTTCATGTCCCTTTAACATATGAACCCACTGCTGATCTCTCGTTCCCTGTCGTGGTTGGGAAACAGACGCTACAATTGTAATTTCTTTTTACTACCTTCAGAATTTATTCTATATTTTATTTTATTCTTATCAATATCTCACTTACTTCTCATACATATTTTCTTCCTTTTCTAGTTATTCCTAGATATGTTTTACAGTACCTCAATTAAATACTTAGTTTTAGTTTTATTTACATTTCTACTGTTTGGTTAGCATCTTTGACAATAAAAGCCGTTTTTATAATTTTTATTTAATTATTTATTCATACTTCTTGTTTTTTATATAATATATTTTAGTTAAATTTTCCTTAAGGTTTTACCTGATTCCATCTTTTGTTTTTATTATAAAACATCTCACTTTTTTTTCTTTTTGATTTTTGGGCAAATCTTCCGTATGTTCAAGACTCCCTACCTCTGGGTGGACAGGGTTATGTATAATTACTACTCCCAATCCTCTCTGGTGGTTTCTGCGCTTTGAGAAGCTCTGCGGCGTCTCTCCTTCAAGGACCATCCAGAGCATATCGCGCTGTTCCATCTTGGAAACCCTAGTGGTGATATCTCGCTTATGTTGAGTTATTTAATGGTGAACTTACTCTATTATCACCATGTTAGCCGACAGAATACCATTACATGGTCTGTCCGCTGCGTGCATCTGGAGATAACTTAAACATATATTCATAGTAATAATATATGTTACGCTATACTTTTAATTATGATATATGTCAAATATTTGATAGATATAGACAGTTGTTATAGATCACTCTTTAAGATTTTTTTTTCTGTGAAATTTTTTTTAACGAATGGTTTCTTTTATAACATTTGAAGTTTACGGGAGTTAAAAGATTGGGGACACCGATGATGTTTGGCATGAAGCTCTTTTAACCCTTAATAGCCTAGAGTTTCAATTCTGATACCAATCTTTTAAACCGAATGTTAATATTACTATTAGTTTTTTTATAGGTTGGCTGTACGTATTTTACTGTTGTATAACACTATTTCCAACGAAATAAAAAAAAATCTATTTTTCCCTTCATCTAGATCCTCAAGCAAACACAGTAATATTAAAAAACCTCTTTCTGATTTACATCAGGCTATTATGGGTTAACGGGATCTCGTGCTAGATTCTTCTGAATTATAGGATTTAAAAGACCGTTGAATTCTTAGATTGTTTAAGTGAGAGTTCTATGAACTGACCTGATGCTGGAAGAGCTTTTTTACTTTTAAAATGCCCCCCCCCCCTATTGGGGGCCTTTCGTTCCCCTATCTTATTTATGGGACAGAAACGTTTTTCTCTTTTAATGATTAACTTTCTTTTATTTTTTACCTCCATGCTCTTCTGTCATACTTCACATGATCTGTCTTTCTTCTACTTACATTCTATAATTTCTATATTTCTTTTACTCACTTTCCAAGTTCATTTATCGCCTCACTTCCTTCGCCTCGTTCCTTACTTTCACAGTTTTTGGTTATCACATTATTTTTACTTTATCTTATCTTTTATTTTACATTTTATATTTTATCACAGATTACATAGTTTTTATTTTATTTACTTTATAATTATTTCTTATTGTTTTTAGCTAATACCTTTAAGCTATATACCTGTATTAGTTTTGTTTACATTTATTACATGTTTGTCTATTCTTTTGCAATAATCAAGGAACATTGGCCTATCGGGTTTTTCTTTTATTAATAAGGCGATGGTGTCCTCACTTATTTTTTTACTCAACTTCATTCTTCTGTATTATATGATTTGGAATACTGTCGACTTCTTAGATTGTTTAATAGGAGCTTCATGAAGTGACCTGATGCTGAAGATGTTAGGCTTAGGCAGTCGACATACCCATTAAGTATTTTAACATAAGGTCGCATGAGAAGGCTGTATATGTAATCGATTGTTTGTTGCAGTCGGGTTAAAGTTATTACCACTTCCGAAGGCGATAGCTGAATTTTATGCAAAGCAATGTAGTTATCGATTTATTTCTTTGCATTTACAAACAAAACTTGACTCAAGGAACATTTTTATTTTATTTGATACTCTTTATTATACACTCTAAAATATATAGATAGTTGCATAATGGTAAATAAAAAAGTGTAATAGGCGGTCTTATCACACGAGGCAGTTACTTAAAGAAAAACATAATATGGAAACAGAGGTATAAATAACAGGCAGTTAACGTGTACATATACAAACAAACATATATAAGTATATAGCATACATTAATTCACACTTGCCTCATTAAGAGAACAAACAAAGAAAGGAAAAAAATAATTAAAGTATAAATGATCATATGTCTAGTAAATATTTCTTAACAATTGTTCTTAAAATGGGTAGTGAGTTAGCACGTCTTATATTCAGCGGTAAATCATTACACAATCGAGTGGTCAGTGGTAAAAGATTTGGCCATGAACGAAGAAGAATGTGCCAGCATTTTTAATTTCAGATTCTCTGATGATCTCAAAGACCTTTTATGTGTATTGTGAAGAAATAGGAATCTTGATTTGAGATATGAGAGACTGAGAGGATAGATGAGAATATTATAAAGAAGATAAAGGGTGTGACGATTCCGGCGAAGCCTTACGGGTATCCAACTGAGCTTAACGTAAAATTTGGGGATATGATCACAAGTTTTGAAGGTGCTGAAAATCATCAAATGTAATTTATTCAAATTCAATATATCTTTATTCAAGAAGGCATTTCCATGCGCTCTTGAATTATAAGCAATAAGCTACCATCGGCTTCCAACGTTGATCTGCCAACAGCCGGACACAAACTTAACAGTTGCTCGTTTCTATGAAATTTAACAATTTTTCATGTGAATGAGCCAACAAACCAAGTTTCACAAATATATCTAGCAAAAATTCTGGAATGCTATAATGAGATTAATTTAATAAAATACTTTTTAATTTTTGAGTTTAAACTAAATCGGAAGGTCGAAGATATGTGTGAACTTTATTATATATGCGTTTACCCAGACCCATGAAGGATTTGTTAACTTTTTATTTCTCGTGTTTATCACGTATCTGTTAATATTTTATTTTATTTTAAATATAGGCATATAAATACTGATGTTTCAATTAACGACACTTTAACTAATGAACGTGTTACTTATGCTTCAATTAATGATACTTTAACCAATGAAAATGTAACTGATGCTTCAAGTAATAATACTCTAAATAACAGCGTTACTGATGCTTCAACTAATGATACTTTAACTGATGAAAGTGTAACTGATGCTTCAACTAATGTTACTTTAACCAATGAAAATGTAACTGATGCTTCAAGTAATAATACTCTAAATAACAGCGTTACTGATGCTTCAACTAATGATACTTTAACTGATGAAAGTGTAACTGATGCTTCAACTAATGTTACTTTAACCAATGAAAATGTAACTGATGCTTCAAGTAATAATACTCTAAATAATAGCGTTACTGATGCTTCAACTAATGATACTTTAACTGATGAAAGTGTAACTGATGCTTCAACTAATGATACTTTAACCAATGAAAATGTAACTGATGCTTCAAGTAATAATACACTAAATGACGGTGTTACTGATGCTTCAACTAATGACACTTCTCTTATGTAGGTGCAACTTAAGCTTCAACTAATGATAATTTAACCAATGAAGATGTAACTGATGCTTCAAGTAATGATACTCCAAATAACGGTGTTAATGATGCTTCAACTAATGATACTTTAACTGATGTTTAAACTCTCTTACTCATATTGTCACCAACTATCAACTGAGTATAAATTTAATTTGCGATATATACTTCATTTTAGACTTATATTTTTAAAATTCGGATTAACGTTTATGAATGAAGAATTGAATATTGAATTTAGATAATTATGTTAGATATTGGTTGACGATTAGAAAATCTATTTGGAATAATTATTCAGAAACATGAGGCAATTGTTAAAATATATCATTGTAACATTAAATATGTCAGAAAGATACTAGACTATGATTATCGAGTTTATTCGCAAATAAACCTCAGACATAGCGACAAATATATTCAATATCGAATAACGTGTTATCAATGAAGCAGGTGACACGATACGTCTTATTTTGATTTACAAAATACCAAAAGAGGGACATGTAATAGGTTATTGACGTTTACGTAAATGTTTACGACTGTTCTCGGTTCGGGAGTGACAAATTCCTCTCGTAGAGGAAAAACCTCCAACAATAACATAACAATATATTCTTGTAGTAAAAACGAATGCTCGGAATATTTTGATAATATAGGCAATCATAACCGTGTAGTTGACACATCCGTCACAATATATATATTTATATAAGGTTGTAGATTCGAATCTAGAAATCCATTTATTTCTGCAATTAAGTCTTGGATTTTTTTAAGTAAGTTACTTAACTTTATTGAGTTTTTACTTTACCTATGATTTACTACACGCAACGCACGTACTTTTAAGCTACAGAATTAATTATTTGACATATACGACTTTATAAATAATCTCATTTAGTGTTTTAAAGAAGTGGTTACTGATATAATTCAAACCATTAAGCTTTTACACCTTTAAATAATCACCCTGTATAGTAATTTGACGTAGTTAGTTGAAGTTAAACGAATATTTGTAATTTTTGTTAAGAGATATAAAAAAACGACAAACATTTGGCATAAGGAAGACAGAGTTTTCGCTTGTATCGTAAAAATCACACTGTGTAAGTTTTGATATTAATTAGATATTAATTCAATAAATCATATTTTAATACAATTTGATGAATTATTTAAATAGGAGTTTTATTTATTTATACAATTTGTTTTTATACATTTTCGAAAAATAGCGAACTTAATATCGAAAGCATTCTCTGCCAGTTAACCGTTTATGCGGTGCAGAGATAGACCGATAATGGTAGGTGAAACTAGATAATAAATCATAAAATATTAGAAATAGAATTAAAAAGTAAAATCAAATTGAGAAGGAAGAAAATCACATAAAACACTTATAAATATACTAATGGCTATATATGTATGTATATATATATATAATAGTTATAGATATATATAAAATTTAGATATCGTGATGATTCCGCCAGCTTGTCAAGCAACAGCTTTCGAACCTTCATCCTAAAATTGAGGGGCAACGTGTTCCAGAGAAGAATAGATTGTATTGCGAGGGAGTGAGTAAAGTCGGTACTATGGGGGAACATCTAAGCAGACGATTGCTTGAGGAGCGAAGTGTTTCTCGTGTGTATTGGCTACGAACTAGAGTTGAGATGTTAAGTAGGCAGGTGAAGTAGGAGAAAAGAGTAAAAAGAAAAGTGTAGTAGTGCACGCAAAGAATGGCGCTGTCGCATATGCAGCCAGTTTAGATATGCGGTCGAATTTCAGGAGATTGAAAACGAATCGAATGCAGATTCAAAAGGCGATCTAGTTTGTTGAGATCTATTCAGATTAAAATAGCACAAATAGCGTTTGTTTTGAAAGGAAGAAAGTTTTTTAGACAGTATAGAGTACGCGCAAGTTTAAATAATGCGTTAAAATACAGAGTATGTAAACTATGACAATGATAATACATCATGTTGTTACGACGGGACAGATCGATATAATTCTTATATTTAGATTCTACCTAATGCTGAAGCTAGCAGTGGTAGCCGAGTGGTAGAGTATTGAAATTTGTCATCACAGGTTGCTACTTCTGTTTTACACTTCGTGCATTAATTATATAGGATTGCAACTAGTCACACACAAATTTTCAGAGAACTGTGGAGGTGTCTATCCAGTAGGAAATATTCTATGTAATTCTATAGTAACAAATCAGAGTTGCAACATACAAAATTTTAAAAATCTACTGTGAGTATTCTCTCTTAGTATATATATGTTGTTAATATATTTAGGAAAACGTAATGGAATCAGGAAGTATTGAAAATAAATGGTGAAATTCTAAACCACTTGTTTACACTTGTATCTATAGCAAACATTACAGCAAATGTCTTACAAAAGTGTAATATTCGAGCTTACAATTAACATGGTAAAGACAAAAATTAAACAGGTAAATTAATAAGGTAAGTAGGAGAATTACACATGCAATGTCTACCGTCTAGACGAGCGATACTTCAAGCTACTTCATAATTAATTTAGTATATAATTTTAATTAAATGTTGTTGTTGAAAATTAGTGAAGGTATATTAGGGGGATCGAAAAGTAATGTCGTTTCTGTCGACACATTTTACAGAAACTCCAATTGATTTTTACCGCTCTGGCATTGAATTGTATACTAGATAGAAAAAGGTTGTTGATAACGAAGGTGAATATATTTATTAAAAATGAAAACTAGTTAAACATGTAGTCGTGTGAATTTAACTAAAGAAAGCAATATTACTTTCCGATTCCTTTAATAATATTGCTTGTGTTTTACGTAGAGGATTTTGTTAGTAAATGTAAAAATTATAGTTTAATATAATTTACATAGTTTCAAGTTTTAATTAACAAGGTAATAATTAATGTTTAGTATTTAAAGGTAATATCCGCTTCCGTTTTCATTGAAGATCAAGTAAGGTCAACGAATAGCCTTGCGTTTATGTGTGCCTTTATTAATGGAATTTTTTCCTGTTACCGCTGTGATGTTCCAATGACCCTTAGCACGCCTACGCCACTAATAGCTGCGACAATAAACAGCATTTTCGTTATACAATGAACAACAATTTTCTGTTGTTATATGTCAATATTTTTATTTAATAATATGTTTAATAATCTCTTGGAAATATGTATTTTTATTGGTTTAAAACAACGATACCTCTGTTAAAAGTTAAAGAAGAAAAATAGTATATATTGTATTTTATATATACATTTACAGTAATTGTAATAAGTTAAAAAATAGGGTATTTCAATGGCTGTACCAAAGTTTTGACTGCATAAAGTGTCTAATTCATTTGTAATAAACGGAATCAAAATTTTTTATCAAATTCGGCAAAACATTATAGAACTACCATTTACAAAATTTAAAATACCCTATGCAGTAAATTGTCGGAAAAATCTTTTTATTCAGAAAACGAATATTAAAATGACAAGAATCCTTGGCAGTGATGTTGCCTGATTATTTGGATTGCATTCAGGCTATATCTGAAATGTGTATATGTATGAATCTTTATTAAAATATGTGTTGTTGTGGAGTTTCTTCCTGCTTCTTCTTCGCAACTAAAACACCTTGCGAAGCAGAGTACGATCAATAAGAGTTCTGTTAAAAATTTAATGTTAAATAAACTTATTTTATCAAAATATGGAAAAGTATAAAGCAATCGACACACGATTTCTGCTTGCCGCTCGATATACGCTATGGAATATATATATATATATATATATATATATATATATATATATATGTATATGTATGTATAAACCAAATCACGAATGATTGGCCAAATCAATAAAGAGAATAGTATACTACAGTATATTTCTTAATATGCAATTTCGCGATCGACGATTTACGAAAGTGATTTTTTATAATATTACTGTGTTTGCTTGAGGGTCTAGATGAAGGGAAAAATAGTTATTTTTTTTAATTTCGTTGAAAAGAATATTATACAACAGTAAAATACGTACATCCCACCTATAAAAAAAACTAATAGTAATGTGAACATTTAGTTTAAAAGATTGGTATCAAAATTGAAGCTCTCGGTTATTAAGGGTTAAGGCCACTGTATGCAGGCTGCGTAAGACCGGTCATTGTGGCGGTCTTTTGGAGTCTTATGCGTTGTAGTGGTCGTCCATCGGATGTCACGGTGAAGGCTCGATATAAGGATGTATTAAAACAAAATATTGTTACAAATTTAATGATACAAGCTTCAATATTATACTTCAAAGATGACTTCGTAACATTACATTGAATGCAAAATATACGTGTTAACATAAATATATATGTTTAATTATTTTATAGAATTTGTAATGAAGATCGCATTTCAAAATGTAAAATGAGAAGTAAACAGCTAAATGTTTCGACATTGAAATGTTTATAGATGGATTCGTAACTTACGCAAACTTTTAATGGACTTTTATTTGTAGATTCTACTGTTTCGTGTCGTTAAGGTTCAAATTGCAAAGTTAAGAATTGAAGTTAGCCTTAACTTGTTAGCGGAATATTCAAGGTCTGTTTTTACTGCCGTAACTCGAGTTGACATAAAGTAGAATATTTCCGATTGTGTATTTGAAGCCAACTTTTATTTAAATTTTATACACATAGTGTTTTTATTTATAAACGGTTTTATTTAGTTCGACCCGTACGGAATTGGTTTATTGGGTCAAAATTAGAAATTGAAAATTAAGCACCTTCCCGTTGTCGGATTGATTTGAAATTTGGTACACACATTTAATTTAGATGACAATATAATATAATAAAATCAATAACATTATAAATCTAAGATGGCCGCCGATACAAAATGGCGGATTACATATTTTTCCTTAACCCCCTCAATATGGGTATAAAATGAAAGGGCTACACTAGTAAAACACGATGATTATGACAAAAATTTAAAATTCAAGATGGACGCTGTTCCAATATGGCGGACTAGGTACAAATTTTTCCACAACCACCACAATATGGGTATCAAAAAACCATTTAACTTAAAAGTTTTTTAAATGTGTTTATTAACCAACTGTTCGACAGACAATTTACTATCAGAAGTTATCGAGCTGATGCATTCCAATCTTCACCCCCTTAGGGGGATACTCCATAAGGGGATATACCATAGTTATCTCGCCTGACAGGCAAGTCAGTGATCGCAGTGTGGTATTATGGTACGCACATGACTCTGGTGCCCATACTCTGTAAAGTTTTTCTGAGTAGTGGAAATTCTTTATAATTAATGCACAAAATGTGAATTATATAAGAATGTATGACGGGCACTGAACCCGCGACCTACGATCGCAAGTGGTGAGTCCTCTTTTACTGTCACTTCTCTCCATGATCTATGGGTTCCAAAAGAAAAAAATGTATTAAATAGTGATCATTTTATTTGTCAATCGTACGTTATATAAATAAATTGATTTTGTAATCTTAATACTGAATAATGTAGATATTTAACGCCATTATAAATTTTTATCGAACTGTCAAATATTAAAAATATCAATGGAAATTTTTTGGAGAGTTTTCAAATTATTGTTATCCATAAGAACCTTCTAAAAAGTATTAAAAAACTTAAGAAAAGAAAAAATAAATTTGGAAATGCATTCTCAGTTTTATATCGCTTTTTAGGCGCTACGCCTATTCGTTTTTATAAAGGTTGTTTAGCTATAGGTGTAAAAGCTTAAATGGTGTGAATGCTTAGCTAATTTGTTGTCAATTAATGTATTATACATCCTATATAAAGATAAATGGTTTCATAAAAATAAATTACTTAAAGAAAATACAGTATAAAATGCTATTTCAAAATTCGAACTTTGCATTGACAGAAGTTATTGGCCTGTATTCCAATACTCGTAGAATAAATAAATGACGAACTGATAATATAATAAAACAATATTTTCAAAATTAGAATAGCAAGATATCAAAATTAATATTTTTTTATTATCTGTCTCTGTAAACTTTGTACTGCCAGCAGGCTATTGACCTGTATTACAATATAAAGTACATATTTCAAATTGATCACTTTATTGATAAAATATAAGATTATTAAATTTAGTTTTAAATAGATAAATATTGATGTATACATCTTATAAACGACTATACAAATTTTAATTTAATAAATTCGCGAAATTCTTATTTAGCAAAGGTTCATATTTCCTAAATTTTAATTCACTGTATTTACTCATAACATTTACGAGTTACTTTTAACAACTTACATAGTATTAGAAATCTTATAAAAACTTAATGACGTCAACAAAAGAAACGGGTATTAATTTTAATGTACAGAATAATTGGTAATAAATCTACCTTTGAATGGGTGAAAATATATAACTTATTTTCAGCAAAAATCTTTAAAGATTTTACACCTATTTCCCTTCACCTATATAAAACAGGTCACTCTAAAATATTTTGCATACATCATTTTTTAATATACGAATAAGACAGGTCAGTTACTTCTGACAGTATCAAGTCTTTATACACAGAAAGTAAATAATAATTTATTATTATATATTACAATCTAACTTTTTTAAAACACTTTTACTATATTATCATTACTGCTATTCATTATTTCTGAAACGTTACAGTTTTGGATATTTTGTACCATGTTCATTGACCTCTTGAAGGCTTTACATTTATATATAATGAAAAGGGTTTTCAAACTTCAAATTATTACATATTAAAATATATTATTGGTTACTATATTCGTACGTCTTCGCAGATTTGTGCTACAAGAAGATATTAATATATCGCCTTACAATAGAAAAAATAAATTATTGTATATATAGGCTAATAAGTAAAGGCTTTTATTAACTCAACTACTTAGTTAAGTTATTAAAATATACATTTCGTCGACTTTTAATAAGTTAAAATATAAATTGAAATAGAAGTATTGCCACACGATTTTGCAGTAATAAATACTGCAACAATTGTGTCGGTATAGAAACACATTAAGAAGCATTTTATTGAAGCATAAAAAGGCAAACTTACCAGGGTTTAACTACTAAGATCCAGTTCGCGAACTTGATAAGACGATAAATAACGCACTTTGAATAGCGAACACATAGTAAAGTTCCTGCAATTAGATTAATAATAGGAAAGTTTGCGATATTATCCGACACTGTAATTTGAAACTACAGTATACCTCTTTAGAGTTGATATTCAAACAACATATTGTTATGAGCTTAACGTCTGGGATTCCAAAGTATGGAGAGGGCTATGTTCGGAGATTCGCTGCGAGATTGAATCAGAAATAAGGTGATCCGCAGGAGAACTGAGATCACCAAACGCTTGAAGAATTTCTCGTCTGAAGTTGCAGTGGGAGCTGCACATCACCCTGGCTGTTGGAACCAGTAGATGGGGCGTCGGTAGGCCCCCCAAAGTTGACGTAAGACCAAGCAAACCTCAACACTAACTAAATAAACTTGAGCGCCTTCAAAACTTCTGTATTCGTTTCATATCTGGACTCTGAAAATATGTTTCGAAATTTAGCTTAAATGGTTACCTATAAGGCTTCGTGGTGATGCTCACATCCTTTTTCTACTCTATAATATTATTTTCAATCATCTAACTCCCTCTTACTCAAATCAAGGTTTCAATTTATTCATGATACACATAAAAGGTCTTTGAGATAATCTTTCGTTTATGGCCAAATCTAGCCTGTATTGTAGGTAGGCCTTCCAGTGTGTGGATCTACGACATAGTTGAGGCCACGGGAAGTCGCTGGAGGCCTATGCATTGGCGTCAATTGGCTGAAAAGAAGTAGTGACAGACACATAATAAAGATAACAAATCCTTCATGGGTGTGGTTATATGATATATTTGCTTTAAATAATTCCTGACGTAATTAAAGAATCCGCAAACCAATGTCTGTTTAAACAGAAGGTTTTAAAGCTACGTGCGGAATAGTTGTAACATTTTTCTAATCTTGTCTAGTACATAGTATATATATAATTGGTAAAGTAGTAATTATATATATATATATATATATATATATATATATATATATATATATATATATATATAGCAAGTACTCTTCGTTTCAGTCTAAAGACGCTAACTGAAAGCCTTAGGCCTCTCTCAAAGATATCTATGAGGGGATATACTATAGCCACCACGCTTGACTGTAGGGTTGGCGATTATATTATGGTATTATGGTACACAGAAGACGCTGCTGCTCATACTCTGTAACCTTTTTTGTGAGTAGCGTCAGTCTTATAATCAATGCACAAAGCGTGAATTACATAAGATTGTTTTCCGGGAATCGAAGTCACTGCCTAATCGAAGGCTTCAGACCTCTACCAATAAGCTACTACTGCTCGATAGCATATTATTATAATTAAATATGTGATGTATAATTGTATTATTGTGTGATGCTAAAAAAAAGTTGGAAAAAATAGATAAGTAAATATGATATCCTGCTACGCGAGAATAGCTGCTACGAGGTCGCTACGAGTGCTACGCGATGTCTACGACCGCTACGCTCTAGTTGTAAGCCCGGAACTTTTCATACCGTGAATACCGACTCCCGTAACGGAAGCGTCGTTATGAATTGTAAACAATTGTTTCGAGGTGCGCGGTGGCTTCTCACATCCACCTGTCAGTCGAATTGATTTACGATCCCTGTTGGATAGAGGAAATAGTACATTTTTTCTTATTTATGAATGTAATTTACTTGAGACGAATGTTCGAATATGAAGGGTTAATCAAAAACTATTTATTTTGCGTGTGTGCCTTTATTCTTGTGAACATTGTATCACAAGCACACACAGGCTAAATGCAACCTTTCTACTTAGATAAGAATTAATAAAGACGACATACATACATATTATCAAGTAGTTTCTAAATTAAACAACGTTTAATAAACCTCCCTGTATAAAGAACATTCCCGTATAGTAACTAATGTGAAAACAAACATTTAACCTCTGCTCAGAATTTTTCTACAAGATCAAATCAGGTATGAGGCGATCAATAAATAGGCAGGTCAAAGTGGCAATAGGCCAGCTACACAGAGCGCAGAAAAGATAGCTCGGACTTTATAAAACTATCTTCCAAAAGGTTAAGACAACCTTGGTAAGGTCGTTGAAAGCACTTGATACAGCCTTCCAACTCCAAATAGTACTGCTATTTAAAGTTTATAGAGGAAATCTATAAGTGTGAACCGATGTATATGAGTGCCATTTTAACTGTCCTGAGATGCCTCGAAATATTATGTGAAACACCGAAATGACTTCTTATAATAATAGTATTTTTTTAATGGTCCCCGCTATTGGGTACCTCTCGTTCCCCTATCTCGTGTGGGACAGGGATTTTTTAATTCTAATAATTTATTCATATATTTTATTATTATCATTCTTCTCTTTCACGTATCAAACTATCTGTCGTACTGTTTCTTTCGTTCTACAATTTTCCCAGTCTTTCTCTTTCATTCCATTACCCATAAATCCATCCTCAACCACTACATTCTAGGTTCCCATACTATTTTATTTTGCAACATTACATTTATTGTTCAAATATTTAACACGTATTTTCTTTATAATTATCATATTATATTATACTGTTTATTGCACTATTTTTGGTACTACTTTATTAATTTTATTTCTATATTTTTGTGTTTGATTTACTTTTTTATTCATGTTCAAGTCTATATAATAATAGTATTTAAGTATAGGCTCTATTGTTAACACGTTCACTGCGGGCCCAATTTTGAAGAACTTTCAGCTGGTGCGGCTGAGGTCGAATCAGCCTCAAGCTGAACTTCCTAGTAGTGCGGTTGAGGCCTTTTCTGCCTCATGTTTCGGTTGAGTGTAAACAGCCGCCGCACTAGAGAGAAAACACGAGTTTTACGCGCCGCACCAGTGCAAAGTCTACCATGAGGCTGAATCGGCCTCAAGCCGCAGTGAACGTGTTAAGTTTACTCCTGAAATATATATTGCCAATCCAACCGTATTCAGTTTGATGAGTGAATTTTCGAGGAGTGGGAGAAGCGTTGGTAAAAGTACGTTTCACTAATAAAATGTAGTATTGCCAACGCAAAGGGGATTACTTTGAAATGGATGAAATTGAATTTGGAGAACGTAAACAATTTTTGTTAAAAAAGTAACAAGTCCATTATCTTTCGATCGGATATGAGATTAAAAATTGGACTTATTTATAGCCATCAGCGACAGATAAAAAATATTATATTCGAACGTAAAATATGATAAAACTTAGAATCATGAGTTTTATTACAAGTGGACACAGCTTTACAAAAATTAAAAAAATGTTAATTCATTTACAAAAAAAGTATAATTCGCTTCCCATATAGATTTATTTATAGCACCCTAGGTATATTAAGTACTATTAATAAAATTAATAATTTTTCTCTGAATTATTATTGTATATATATATACATGCTCCTCTCTCATCTTTCTTAATATCTTCCATTTATTTTTCTTTTTTTCCCTTTACAATACCTTGCATTACCTTTCTTATCTTTTCTTTCATACATCGCCTCACTTCCAATGCCTTTTCTACAGGAAACTATATTTTTATTACCTTTTATTATTTTTTACCGTTCATTTTTGCTGTTTATATTTATTTGCCTTAGTTCAACGTTAATTTTATTTTAATTCCTTGTTATATTTGTAACGGTATATTTTTCCAGTTATAAAATAATTATATTTATTATCACTTTTCATTATTTTGGTTCTTATAGTAAGTCCTATTACCTTCTCTATGACCTACGATTTGATCAGGGTAAGAAGAATAAATTAAGTTGAATTTTTGAGAAGAATATAGTTAAAAAAGGACTCATGATTCGTAGTTAAGGAACAGAAAATGTAAGGTTTAGTATGGAGGCCATGTGAAAAATAATCGAAAATTTATAACTATATTGTATCGATGTTAGATTAAATATAGAAGAATATTTTCCTACATAGGTACATCTTTGTGATCACGACAACCTATTTATATAAATAGATCGCCCATTGAAAAAGCGTTAAAGGAAATATATTTAACGAGTGGCCGCCTACGCTTCTAATAAAGTAACACGAAGCTAATTAATTTTACTGGATGAGACAGTTGCTTACGTTATTCTTATAGATGAGATCAATGACCGATTTCCGAACGATATCCAGTAAATAAGTGAGTGAGATAGATTATAGTGTGCGACAAGAAAAGCAAATAATATAAAGATGCGTCCACACGTGTGATTTTTTAAAAAAAATAATTCAATTAAAGTCACTTTACGAGCTTCTTGCGTTAATATTAATTTGGAAATTTCTCTCATATGACTTTCACGATAAATAAATAAAGATTGCATTCATTAAAAAAATATATATTGAAAAAATCGCTTAAAATAACCGTGTTTCAACTTGGATATGCGTTAACAAGTTTGTAACCTATATGGATACACGGCATCCAGATCTTAGGAATCTTTAGTAAAAGCAATATTGCTTATAAAGAGTTCAAAATGATACCCTAAGAAGCATTACAGACGTTTCAAGATTCAGGAGAAATTTCGAAATAAATAAGCACATGAACATAATAACAGTTATCGAAGATATAGAACGGAAGAGACAAAAAAACTCTGAATATATCTCTCCTTATCTTAATCCGGCTTAATATGGCTCAAGATCATCTATTGGGCAATCCAGACAGCTATCATCGAAGCATCCTGGAACCAAAAAGTCTGAAGCTATGAGCGGGGCTAAATTGCTGGTACAAGCAACAGCTCTTAGGGCTTAAAGGTTTCAGAATAGCGGCCTCGAGCTAGTGTAGGCCTCCCAATATATTGACCGACCACATAGTTAAGGGAAGTCACTGGATCTAAGACGAGCTTTGTCGAAGATTTTACCTTCCTGCGTCCTTTTATCTGATATATGCTATTGCGAAACTAAACATATAGTGATCTTTTGGGAGTTATAAAGTTTGACCAAACAACCTGGATCTTTATCCAAATACACACTTATGAGGGTTGAATGAAGAATTGCTTATTTGAAGTGGCCACATCGTGCAACTAATGGCCGTACTGGATTGGCGACCACGAGCTGGTTGAGGTGGCCTTGGTAGGCTTGCTCTAGATGGACCGACAACTTAGAAAAGGTTGCGCTAAGTCGTCAGATCTTTGAGGGAGGCTTACGCCTTGCATTGAGGGTCCATCTGCTGAAAAGAAGAAGAAGAAGAATGTGGGTTATAACACAGCGGGCGTCTATCGACTGAAATTTGACATGAGTTTTCAACGACTTCATTCTTATGTGTACATTATTTAAATTCTACATAAGTAGGTAAAATATATAAAAGAAATATAGTAAAGTAACACATCTAGAAAGATCATATCTGTGTAAGCTACGTACCCGATATCCGTGTATAATTTAAGGCGGTTTTCCGATAATTTGTGTGGGCTTACGCCGTATATATTGGATGTTACCCAAGAGACGCCTGTCAGTATATTCGGCACTTTTAGCGGAGAACAACGGCATCGTGTTTTTAAATAATAATAAGGCATTTAATTAATTAATATTGTGTTATAATTAATATTGTATAATATAAATATAGTATCAGTGGATATTTCAAAAGAGTAAGTACATATTTACATTTTTTATTCATTCCATTTAAATTTGTGTATGTTTCTGGAATCACTACACTGATCGTTCATCAAATTATCCTTTTCGTTGTTTCTAAAGATGTTTTCTCTGTTATCCTTGAAGGCTTTTACAGCTTCATTGTAATTATGTTCAAGGAACGTAAGCGTTCCTGAACTTATAAAAATTTTACTAGAAAGGCGTATTCCAGTTACAATGACTTTTACACGTACACGGCAGCTTTACGCGTGTATGTGTGTAGTGATATATATAAGTGTACTGCATGGTATTGCAGAATACCCCTCGGTAATTTAAGGTAGGATTTTGATTCTAACTCGGATCGTTATAGCTGTTCATTGCCGCCGGTTCAGAAGGAAATTATCCTACGCAAGTATATTGGTAAGATAGTTTAACACGTTCAGTACCACGTCAGTCACCGATGACTGACACTGACCTTTCTTTTAGGACGCATTAGTCACCGGTGACTGACAGTATAAAATATGATAATAAAGTTTTTGGGACTTTGGGACAAAAATGGTTGTCCCTCGACAAGGTGTCAAAATGTTATAGCCTGTTTGGATGAAATTTGGTTATTTTTCTGCCACTCTGCGAAACTCGGTCAGGTTTTGTCTGCAGATTGTGTCGTTTTTTGCTGGTTGCAATATTAGTAGATGAAACGTTGTTGTCCTTGCAATTTGTTATGTAAATCTCCAATTAATTATGATTCTCTTCGTGGTTATATTTTTTAATAAAATAAAAATATTTACAACTGCAGTATTTAGTAAAAGTTCAATAGGCAGTTGGCCAGTATTGCGGACGCGACTTGACGGGGAAGTTACTATAAAACTGCGTGGCATTAAACGTGAAATCTCTAAAAGTAAAATATTTATCAAAAGCTTTACTATTATAGGTGTATCGCTTTCAAGTTTAAATTTCAATAAAATTAATCAATCTGTATGGATTCAAAATATACATGTCTATAAATTATAATGAAAAAAAAATTATAAAATCATTAAAAAAGTTTTGTAAAAATACCGAATATATTAAATATTTTTACAAAAGCAAACCTAAAAGAACATCAATCTGAGTTTATTACGAGGGCCAAACTGAAAGTTTTTAGAACTGGCAACTTAAAAGCATTATATTAAAATAATAAGTTTAAATTTTGAAAATAGAACTCTTTACCAATAATATTGAGTATATATTTCATTAATTTGTCATTTGTTTTACGATTTGGCGGCAAATTGAAAATTGTCTGTGCACGTCAGAATGAATTTAAGCCGAGAAAATTTTCGTGCAATGATTTTTTATGACTTTCGATGTCATATAAGTCAACAAGAAAGTTATGATAGACTTCGATTGGCTTTTCACGATGAAGCCCCATCTCGTGCCACAGTTTACAACTGGTTTAATGAATTCAAACGTGGTCGAACTAATCTCACCGATGATTTGCGTGAGGGACGGCCTTCTACAGCGACGACTGAAGACAATATCAGTGTTGTGCGGCGTATGATAGAGACTGACAAAAGAGTGACCTATCAGCAGATTCGGACAAGTCTAGGCATAGGTATGAGTCAAGTGCACAAAATCCTCCATGAACATTTAGCGGTCAGGAAGCTTTGTGCCCGCTGGATACCGCATAATTTGACCGAGGCTCAAAAACTCCGCCGTGTTGATTGGTGCCGAGAAATGATCCAAAAATTTAACGGAGGTGACTCAAATGCTGTGTTCGACATACTAACGGGTGACCAAAGCTGGATTTACTGTTATGATCCGGAAACCAAAAGACTGTCTGCTCAGTGGGTGTTTCCTTCCGAAGAGTTGCCAACTAAAGTGAAGAGAGGTCGAAGTGTTGGAAAAAAGATGGTGGCCTCGTTCTTCGGAAAGACAGGTCATTACGCGACAGTTGTCTTAGAGGATCAGAAAACGGTTAATGCAGAGTGGTACACTAACAACTGTTTGCCACTTATCTTGGAAAAAGTTCGAGAGAAACGACCTCGCAGCAGGATCCTCCTTCATCACGACAATGCCTCGTCGCACACCGCCAGGCAAACGATCGACTATTTGGCGACCTTAGACGTGGAATTACTGGGTCACCCGCCGTATAGCCCCGACCTCGCACCCTGCGATTTTTATTTATTCCCGAAAATAAAAGAAAAACTTCGAGGAAAACATTTTATGGACGCCGAAGAAGCAGTGGCTGCGTTTCAAAACGCCGTCGAAGAGACCCCTAAGGCCGAGTGGGCAAGGTGCTTTTCTCAATGGTTCCATCGAATGAAGCGATGTATTGATGTAAATGGACGCTATTTTGAAAAGTTATAATAAAACTAATAACTTGCTAGAATGCTTAGTTTTTGATTTTCTAAGAACTTTCAGTTTGACCCTCGTATAGGCCTATCTTGACGTTTTGGAATCGACGGAATACCGTTATAAAAGATCTAATTCTAATATTTTCTGAAAACATACGCAAGTGTACACGATACTGACTGGATATTAGCATTGATATTTAAATAAATATTATTTTTATTTTTGAATCTATTGGGGGACCGGCGTTTCCTTCAACATATCTTACAGAAATCCGATTCATTTGTTACCGCTCCGGCATTGATTTGTATACAAATAGATGGCAAAAGGTTTTTGATAACGAAGGTGAATATATTGTTGATTAGAAATAAAAAGTTGTTAAAAATGTAGTCATTTGAATTTAACGAAAGAAAGCGACATTACTTTCCAGTCCTCCAAATATAAAACTAAGTTATCATAGGCTGTTTTACATTCTTCTTGATCGATTATAGGTGTAAAAACTTTTAACATGTGAGTGAATAAGTTATTTGCTGTCAATTAATTTATAATACATTCTATTAAAATATCAAAGGTTTCAAAAATTATAAGTAGTGTAAAGTAAGACACAATATTTTTTTCAAAAGTCGAATAACTGCATATAAGAATTAATTGTTGACCATCTGTCCCTTCAAACTCTATTACTCTTTGACTACTCGAAGTTATTAGTCTAAATTTAGAAAATGTATTTTGTTTGTAACTTAGACAATGTAACATATTTCAGAGCGATCGCTTCATGAAGGGTTATTGGAAGTAGCTGTAAATGCTATGAAGCATTTTTGATAACGAATGAAGTATACGTTAACCTCTTTAAATTTTTTATAACTATATCCAATCACCCTTTATATATATACATGAACATATATATACATATATATGTAGCTATATATAATTTTTTTAGTTTAGTGGGCAAATATGGGTTGAAACGGTGACATCGACCTGTTTTTGAAGGCTTGTCGCATTCTAATGCAGTTGATATACATATATATATATATATATATGTTCTCCTCCTTCTCATTCGTACACTCTTGTCGAAGTGGTCATACTCATGCTTCGGTCGGTTCTAGTGTCCCACTCCCGCTAAACATGTAGCTCTGTGTTTGGCGGAGTGAAAGCATTTATTTACTTACTTATTGACAGTTTTGATGAGGAAACGAATGAATCATTGAATTTTTTACAAAAGCTATAATCATACACAGTAAAAGCTCTTTATTCGCGTGGCATATGTTCCACGAATATGCCGCGAATACAGACACCGTAAATACGGGATGGTATTTTAAATGGTATTATAAGGGATAGGGACCTAGGTGACAAGATAAAAAAATAAATTTAATTGAAGTTATTAAACATTTTGATTAATTATCTTAAGGCATAAATAAAGGTTTGAAGGTTTAGAAATTTATCCCTTAAAGATAAGACTTTGTTACAGATGGATCAATGTTCATAAATAAATCGCAAAGTTCATTTGCCATTATTAAACCTTCACTAAGAGTAACTTCCTTTTCAAATTAAATGTCACGTTTCCAGTGCTTGTTGAAGCCTCTTCTTCAATGAGCTGTGAATTTAACATTTTAACATCAGTATTTTTTATTAATCCATTTGCCGGCATTTACAAAGGATATTGGGTTGGATACCTATTGGAATCCTTTCATTATTATGTATATACTTATTAGATCCGCGTTTAAAGAAATTTTAGCTGCGAATAATGAAAACGCGAATAAGGAGCTTTGACTTTATTATGTATACAGTAAAATCATTAAGATTAGCTTAAAATATTGCTAATAGATAGCAGCTGTTGTACATTACTTTGAAATAAAACTAACATATGACTTGACTTAAACATCCCCTGTGGTAGGTGAAATGGAGTCTACAGATATCCAGGCCAATCTGCCTAAACCTCCACATTTGATCTCACTCCGTGACTTGCAGTATTATCAAACACTAGATTTCAATTCAAGGCTTTATTTGATATATATGAGAGACCATGGCAGAGCACGAATCCTGATTTAATATAACCTGTTGTCATCATCATATTTTATTAAAATAAGCCTTCCTCGTTGACTTCCTATACCAGTGGTTTGAAGGCTTGGATTCGACGTCTTTTGATGTAATTTACGAGGTCATCTGTTTACCTAGTTGGTGAATATTTTAAGGCATTAGCAAGCATCGGTTCTGAATACTATATGGCCTGCATATTGCCCCTTTCACTTGTCAATTTTCGGGTCTATCTCTGTTACTTTTATTCTTCTACGGAACTTCTATCCTAGACATAGCGTCCATGTAATAAATTACGTAGAACACGTTAAGTCATATACGGCTCCATCTAATCAGTTGTAGATGAAAGGAAGAAGAAAAAAGTGAAAGATTCAGGTTCAAAAACGAGACAATGGAACGACGGGCCCCCAAATAGACGGTCATAAAAGAATAAATGATATATATACATATATACTAGCTGACCCAACAAATGTTGCTTTGCAAAAAAATAAAGTTTTTAATTAACAAATAAAAAATAAAGGTTGATCGTATAGGGGTGAAAATTTAGGATTGTATGTATTTTTATATGCTGTTTCATAAAATTTGTATAAAAAATTGTAGTTGTATAAAAAATAAAATAAAAGATTTAGCGGTTGACCACCCTTATCACTTAGGGGTATGGAAAATAAATAATAGCCGATTCTCAGACTTATTGAATACGCATATAAAATTTGGTAAAAATCGGTAAAGCCGTTTCGGAGGAGTACGGTAACTAACATTGTGACATGGAAATTTTATATATTAGATTTACGTCATAGTTTTTTAAATTCATATCGGGACTTTGAATAACTCTCTTAACTTGTAAAGATAATATATATAGCTTATGAATCAACGTTTTCCCTCGCAGTAAATTTGTTTGCGGATTTGGAAAATGGGTCAGTCGTTCGCTTGCCGCCGCGTACATTGTAAGAAATATTAAACTTTATACATTGGTCTACGAAAGTCTAGATCCTCGGAGCTATTCAGTTTAGATTGCTTCGGCTAATAATTTCAGGTGAAATGAGATATCGGTGTAATGCTACGATTCGCCTTGCCAAATTATCCTTTGTTGAATCCTTTAGGATGAAAATAATTTTCAGTGAAAATAATTGTAATATATTTGAATTTCAACTTCGCCTTATTTAACTTATGTCTAACGTAAGATTAAGGGTTAACGTAACCAACGTGAACGTACGAAACGTAGAGGTAAATAAAACGATACATCCTCCAGTACCTCTAATGTTTGAATACTGCATATTTATTGCAAATTAAAATAGCCTTCCAGATATATATTTTCCAGTGGCTAAAGAATCGTCAAATTCTCTTGAAGACGAAGATCTTTTACCAATGTGTGTTGCCGGTGATGACATAAAGATCCGAGACGTGGTCATGACGGATCTCATAAGAAGGCTCAAGGTTTCATCGCGATATCCAACAAGAAATGAGGAGATTTGTATAAAAACAAAGATCACCAACATAACTTGAAGAATTGCTCTCCTGAAGTGACAGTAGGCAGGGTACATCGCTCGTGCAATCGAGGGTCGTTGGGGTGGACTCCAAGCCAGTAGACGCGGCGTGGGTAGGCTCCATACAAGGTGGTTCAACCTTGTTGAGGTCGCTAGAACTCGCTGGATGCATGCAGCGCAGGATTGGTCATCGTGGCTACCTTTGGGATATGCCAAAGCCTGACAGTGGGCATCTATGAGTGGAAACGACACGTGAAATTTATACATTGATTGCGTTTTAATGAGATTATAATAGGCGTTCCTATCGCTCATGTCGATAGCGACTAGACAACTTTTAACGACCTATTTTTAAACATTCGCTTACCCGATTTTTAATCTTTTAATCTTCTCTCCACGTCATGTAGTAATAAATGTGTATAATGTTTTAATTACAAAATTAACGGTATAAGATAAAAAGCGTAATAGGTTGTAACGTGATAAAAGGATGATTTACGCAACGGAAAACTCATTTCCTTCCCGGAAAACGCCGACAAGCCCTCAAAGTAATAACTTAACAGTGCCCTTGTAAAAGTCAAGGTGAAATCGTTTTGCGGTGACTTAAAAACTAATATTACAAATTAGAGGCTACGGGTGGTTGCTGTGGGGAAGTAACGGTTTAATAACCGAAGTTGACAAATTACTTTTCATCACGCTACGACTGCTACGAAGTGCTACGCCGTAGCAAGTTACACTTTACATAAGTTTGATTTAAAATCTGGTTAGTTTTACATTAGTTAATACTTTACGTTTGTGTTAATTACATACGTGATTAATGATTATAGGTTTAAAAGCCTTAAAGTAGTAACATAGCTCATTAGGTGATTGGTAGACCCTATATAAACGTCTTTTAGAAATAAAAAAAAAAACATTATTGTAATATAGTAAAAATACAGTTTTCAAATTCTGATTAGTACATATTAAATTTATTTATTGTTTACTATCTTTTCTCGCAGATTCTATAGTATCAGAAGATATAAGACAGTCACTTTTTAATTAAAAAAAAGAAAAATTACGTAACATATTTCAGAGTGATGAAATGTAATGAAATTAAGAGTAACATGAAACTTATACAAGTTATTTGGAAATAGACGTAAAGGTTTAAAAAATTTGTTGATAAATCGTCTATGATTTATTATACTGCTATTTACATAAATGAAATCTTTGTGTTCGAATGGCCAAAAAGGTTGCTAACTATAAAAACTTCAGAGCTTGATGAAACCGACTATCTTTTTCATATCTTGTTAACAGATAAGAAAGGTTTTCATTTAACGAAATAATAACATTTTCATTTAAGGAAATACCACAAAAAAAAACACTTTTACTCAGCAATTTCATTGCTGTCAAATATTTTGACAGCAATATGTATATACAGATATATAAAAATTTCATAAAAATCCGTCAAGCTGTTTCAGAAGAGTATCGCAATAAAGATACACGATTATTTTATAATATATATATAGATAAACTTTATAGGTCGCCTTTTATTTTAGTTAGAAAATACGAAAGATTTCACACAATTTATGAAAGAGATTTTATTTCTAATTAGGTCACTGAAAGTTTTACTTAAAACTTTTTGCACCTTAATTATTCAACATTAACTTGGTAATTAAATTTTCAAAAGACATGCTCTCAATAGAGCTAACTTATTATTATTAAACTTTTAAAAAGCACTTCTATAAATGCCGAGCTAACGCTACGGTAATTATTTATTTATTTACTTCAAACACTTTTTACAAATTTTATGTATAACGGAGTATTTTATGCCGTAGCCACAAGAAATAAAATAAATAAGTAAACTCAAGTTGAGAGGTAAAATAATTACATAAAACGCCTTATATACATATACTAATAGCTACTACTTAACATAATTTTATATAAATGTACCGTAGTACATATGTTTAAATATCTACATATACTATTTACATAAACATAAAATCAAATTATCGTGATGATTCTTTCTATCAGATATTGTATATACATCATCATTATCTCAGGTTGTAATCCTAGATAGGCCTCCTCCATTTATTTCCAAAGGTCCGGTTGGAAGTGGTCCTCAACCTGCGTCTTGACCTGAACAATGGTGGGGTCCATCTTGCTGATGCGCGACCTACACGGATCTTGATGGCCCGGGGTATCTAATCCAGAAACTTAAGGTTCTAGTGGACATATTTTCTGATTAATATAGCCTGCCAATTTACC
Source organism: Battus philenor (assembly GCF_028537555.1). Lineage (NCBI taxonomy): Eukaryota > Metazoa > Arthropoda > Insecta > Lepidoptera > Papilionidae > Battus > Battus philenor. The sequence continues at coordinate 666,801 of NW_027181689.1, forward strand.
GTTAAACAAGTTAACACGTAAAGCTATTTCGGTAACTTTTGTTAGTACGGATTTTCTCCTTTCTATTTAGATCACGGTTTATTTTGTCAGTATATTCATAAATGATCTTCTTTGTGTATATCTCATTCGTGGACTTTTGTCAGATTGGTTGTGGTCAGGCCCTGGTCGGTTCTGGTGACCATGCAGCTCCCTATTTACGTCTCCATGTAGCTCTGTGTTTAGCAGAGACAGCATTAATTTACTAACTTATTGGTGATAGTTTTCATGGTGTCTTTCCATCTTACTGGAGAGCGTGTACGAGATCGCTTGCCTTCCACTTTTCCTTCCACCAACAAACGTCATATTGAATCCTCATTACTGGCAACATTTCCAAAGAAATTGAAAAATCGTATTTTCACAGTTGAAGATAAACTCTCTTTTACTAGGTACTGTTGAAGTCAAGTGTTATCTAGTCTTCTTAGTGTATTTTATATAAAGAATAAAAATAATTATCAAAAGAAGCAAGCGATACTTGTTTTAACAGCTTCTAATAGATACCGGACTGTTTATATTTCGTGCGACATATATATATATATATATATATATATATATATATATATATATATATATATATATATATATATATATATATATATATATATATATATATATATTTGATTCTTTGTAATTTTTAACATGTGCAGCAAAAGATTCTAGTCAGTTTTTATACCTCTATATGAAGTAACTAGTAGTTTGAAAGTATATACTTTTTGATAAACGATCCCCTTAGAATTTTGTAATTTCCATCACTAGTTGACAAGTCTCTAAGCCTGAATGTTCCTGTATCGTGAGATAATACATAGGTGGAAATCTGCTATACATTATATATTTATAACAGATTTCCTTTATTGATTTCGATATAAACAAGCAGCGCTTTTTTTGCGACTACCCGTGTAAAACGATAACGCAAGGTAATCTATTGCCAGCGCCATCTATCAGCATCATTCAAAGTTACAATAAATTTGTAGTCAAATCATTGCGTCTCCGGCCGTAATCAACAAATTATTAATATTATTAAATTATTATTATTATTATTATTATAAGCGCTTTATTTTGATATTTAGTGGACTGTAACATGACACGTGGGGTTAGCTCTCAAAAGAAACTCGCAAAAGGATACACCAAAACGCTTTTATTAATCTTTGAATACACAAAAACTAATTTATATAACAACTAACATTAACGTTGGTTTTAACACAAATGTAATGACGCAAATGTACGAGGTACCATATCTGAGGTAGAGTGCGCGTGGATACAGTACACGGGTCCTTACTTACATCTACTCAGGCAGCCGTTCATTTCAGCGAATCTTTTGAAACGCGGGACGAGGGATGGGGCTCCGCATACGCCAGTCGTCTATAACATTAATCTAGTTTAAATATTTATTATTAGTCTCTAGGCTGGATTGGTAGTGTAAAATAATAAATATATGAAAATAAAAAAATGTTTGTATGCGCGCAGGCATCGAGATGTCGCGAGGGCGCTGTGCCGATGGCGCCGGTTGAGCGCGCTCGGCTAGGCGCCCATGCGCGCCTGGCTGCTACTGTGTGCGGCGCTCGCGCTCGCGCCGGGCCGGCCGCGCGCCGCCACCGCCACGCTCGCCGGGCCCGCCGCGACCGACGCGCCCCCCGCGCAACCAGCGCCCCCAGCGCACTCGGCGCACTCGACACACTCGGCGCACTCGACGCACTCAGCGCACTCGGCGCACTCAACGCACTCAGCGCACTCAACGCACTCAGTGCACTCGACACACTCGGCGCACTCAACGCACAGCGTCGTGGATCCGGCGCGACTCGATCACATCAAGACGCAGATACTCGCAAAGGTAATATCCGATACACGTCTACTGCAACATAGGCCTGAAACATAACAGGATATGTAAATAAATGATAGATAATGCGATGAAAAAAATACCTAGTGAAAAATATTGAGAGGAATAAAGAAGCACGATAAAATAAAAACTATTATGTGAATAACTTAAAGAAAATATTGATGAAAGTCGTCACGATGACTAGCCTTGCGCTACCAACAAGTTTTGAATTTTTTGGTCTAGTATAAATAAGAATTAGATATGGATCGATGTAATGATGGTGTGATGTTCCAGCTGGGGCTGACGACGAGGCCCTCGCCGCTGGGCGCTCCGCCCCGCGACGTGGTTCGCCAGATCCTGGCGCGCGCCGCCGACACAAATACAGAACGGCCGCGCGAAGAAGAACACGGCATGAGAGAGATCATTGCGATTGCACATAGAGGTTCAATTTAATCCCATTCATAATACGTACATGTCATTTTTAACATTAGCTTTGTTTTAAAAAACGAACAACTTAAAGAAGAAAAGAGAGCTATGAATGCTTTCTTTTCTTCTTTTTTTTCGATCAATCATATATTTAAGCACGTATATAGATGCTCACAATATCTTCTTCAATATTAAAATAGATCTCATCGAGTATTATGTATCGTTTCTTCTTTTCTTTATTCTTCTATCTTATTTATTCTCTTTATTTTTCTCCTTTCTTCCTTTTCAATGTTTTTCTTTTTTGGCATTTACCTACAGAATATATATTAAAAACGTAATTCATTTAAATTTATGAAGTTTATGACGCATATCTGTTTTCAGACGGTTCAAACTCAACCATATAGAGCTTAGAGACAAATAGCTTACTTTACTAAAGTTGATTAGAGAATCAATGACACTATTGACAATTTCCCAAAATAAACAATCAAAATGCATGTTTACTTTAGAATAAGACCATTCTATAATTTGTATAAAAGTGAGGTCAAACATTTAAGCAGTTCTTAAAAACTAAAGTTAAAATTCATATAAAAATTGCTACTAAACTTGAAATATTCTTCCATAAAGCACTAGAAGTACAAAATGCCGGACTAACATAACACAACTTTGTTGCTAAACGAATAAATGTTGCTGTCATTTTTATCACAGGCGCTCTGAAATTTACACATGCTTCAAATACATATACGACATATAAATTTGGTAAAATAGATATTTAATTCTAAATTATAACTAGTATGTTTGTTTTATATAACAATGCACATTTAATGTAAATAATAAATTTCTATAATAATTGTCAAAATTCAATAACAAAAATCTGAATATTAGAATGCGGTGCAACTTTTAAAATTGATTTTAATAGGTAAAAATATATGTATATCATACATAAAACCTTAATGAAATCAGATAGCTTTGTTACTTTTTCGAATGTTTGAATTGAAAAAGAGTTTTGTTAATTTAAAAATATTATCTACGGAATTAGAATCGATAGATAAATTAAAACTAGACGAGAAAATAGTATAAGTGAGAAGCATAAAAGATATTTAATAAAAAAAATTAAATTCGTTGTAATACCAGACGCTAATCTTCCTTTTCTTTTGTCTGAAATATCTGCGTTTTGACGTCAAAAAGTTTTTCGTATTTCAGATGAACTATTTCATTGTATTCGACTTAATATATGTTACTTCAATCGCCTGATTTGAAATTTTGTCAGATCATCGTCTAGTGGCAGACGTCTGGTCACAATGAGGTCAAAGCATCCTCCGATCTACTTTGTATAAAAAATGAATCAGACGTTTTCTGCTTATACGGAGTTATCGAAAAATTTGTTCCATTTAGTATAAATTTTCATCAATATGTCTAACCCAATTGGCTTTTACTTTTATTATTAAAGCCTTTTGTGTTCTTTCGATAATCAAAAACCTCCCTCTTCTTTTCACAGGCATGTTAGAGATTATTTCAATATTCCAATAAAAAACTTCTATTTCCATTTATTCATTTTTATCTTGGTTTGTCGCAATACTTGAGCTATTGTTACTCTTACAACATTCTATTTGTCTTTCTCTGGTATCTCTCTGACATTTCTTCCGACTGTCTCAACCATCTTCGACTCTTTCCATTCGATTCTTCCAAACCATCGTCTTGAAACCTCCTACCATATAATACCTACAAATAACTACCTAATTTTAATTACTGCTATAACCTTACATTTTAATATATCAACATCAGAAGTTTTTGTTTGTTCTTAATAAATAGGATTGAATTACGTTTCAACTGTCTCTAAGTGATATTTATCATGTTCGACATTAAGTTTAAGTTTATGAACATGGCTATTTTTACTTCCTACATATGTAAATTTTGGTTTAATATTAATTACATTATTCCTTTGTTCATTTTTAGCATCAATTAGCTTTGATTTGTTACTATATTTATTTCTTTTACTTTTTTACAATTTAATTTCTACAATGCCCTTTGAATTGCTGGCTGGTACATCATTGGGTATTGCTTATGGTATTTTTAATTGTCAATTTATTTTATAAACGCATACCATTATCATCTATATAACAGATAAATTGCACTTTATGCCTTATATCATAAAGATTGGGAAGGAAATAACGAATAGCTTTCGGCAGTTGAAACTTTCCGGCGTAATATTCGCTCGTAAAGTTCAACTTGTTCGTGCGATCTGAAATCGCGGTTCGTAAGAGCTTTTAATATAGTTTTCAAAGTTTTTATATCTAGTTAGAATATCCTCGATGCGGCGGAATGACTCATTTTGATCCTTTATACTTAATGCTGTGAACGTCCGTATTGTGTGTTAACATTTGTTCCAGGAACTCGGACATGTCCAGAGCTGGCCATAATAAAGTTTATTTTTTTATTTATTTTTTTATTGTAAAATTAAAATAATTTTAAAACACCTATTGGGTTACTGGACATCTTTTCTCAGATAGCGGCAGTTGCTAATATTGTGATTTTTTTAAATTAATTATTTGCGCCCAAAGCATCAAGAACTATGGTTCCAGTAGTATGAAACCACTAGTCATTGATATAAATTCAACGAAAAAAAATGTGATACTGTGTGGCCACCACTAAGTCCAGAGGGTAAGAACTCTAGAGCAGAATCCTCTTTGTCTCTTCCGACTTTTTGAATTGAGAAGAACATTTAAGAAGAAATAGCTACAGTTATAATAGATTAAATAGCATGCTGATTTTTTAAAACCTTCCTTGTCATTTGAAAGACTATTATAGATAATCCGGAGAACATGTTGACAAAGCTATTTAAAAAAAAGATCTGAAAATTATTACCTTTTTTAATAAAAAAAAAACTTTATTATGGTCCCTATATCATTACATATTACATGCTTCTAACTAATTTGTATTCCTTTGAGTATGTTTTCAGATTTTTCAGCGATTTAGAAATCTGTTAATCGAAGAATTTTAAGGCAAGTATTATTTATATTTCATTTATATATACTCATACATTGCAAACATTTTTGTATGTTCCTTATGTTACCATTGATCAAATGATCTTTAACGTTAATATGATTCTGATATGAAATAGATTAACAGACTTGATATATCAGTAGAAACACGACAGTTATAAGGTTAATGGAATCAGGCGTTACCTTGCGGAAGTCCATCCTAAGTAAGAAAAGGACCAATATTTAGCCACTTCCGCACATGCAGTGGTAGTCGTGCAACAAAGTGCACCGCCCCCCCGCCCGCTGATAAATACATATGCAGCAAACAATGCGAATCACACAACTGCCACCGTCAAATTACTCAACACGTGTTTCATCCTTCCACGGGGCATCTTCAGGAGTTATGTTACACCGATCAGTGCCAAACGCAGAGTGATGTATAAAGGCGCCTGTTCAGCTTGGCATGCTGATCTTAAATATTTAATGTGTAACTCTGTGTTTCTTGTCTCACTACTGCGTCGAGCGATGTGCTCCGCCTATTGCCACACTTTTTTGTCATGAGTTTTGTGTCTTTAATCATATAGATAGCCGCCAAACACCTGAGTATTCTTGGAATGGTAAGCAGTATTTTATCTCATGACAACTCTTAAGTCTGTATGTCACACAAATCTGGTTACTTATAGAATATTGTAGCCATGTGTATGATGAATTGAAGTAACATCTCGAAGCATTGAACTCCATACAGATACAAGCCAAGAGGCTGAATGGTAAGCATCAGTGCTTGCAGCATCAGCGAAAAATTGCCAGTATTCTATAGCCTGCATTTTGAATAGTGTGCAACGGAATTACACCAAGTAATGCCACTATCTCCTTTCTTCCAACGAATAACAAGACGAACGTATACAAGACATCTGTACGCGGTTAAAATTCCTTTCACCTGCACTAAGCGTTTTGCTAATACTTCTATAGTGCTAACAAACAAGGAGTGGAATACCCTATCGATGTCATTGTTTTCAGACAATTATAACCTAGGAGTCTAGTCAAGAATAAATAGGTTTCTTCTATGCATATAGTGTCGCAGGCCTTGTCAGCGCTTAACACAAGCGAGATAAAGGTCCAATGCTTCTAGGATAAAAAATGATAGATAAAATTACATTTAGATATATTTCAAAGATAAATAAATACTTATGGATGTAACTACTTATGTATATGTTAACAACTGTAAATTCTATATTATCTCGTTTATGGATAATTTTCTTATTATTTATTAGTGATTAGAAGTTCAGTGTTCAGAGGTTTTTTTTTTAGTAATATTTACATAACAAAACTGTACGATACAGACATTTTAATCACGTATTGTTTTTTTTTTGTGGAAACTTTTAAATTGTTTTTTTTTCTAATTTATTCTCTGTTATTATTATTTAAAGAAATATAACTTAAACGTTCAACAGAACTTAAGATAGGCTGTCTTCTAGTTCCAAACTTAACTGGATACTTATGGTTTATTTTAGAGAGTATATATACTCCCCATTCTAGCCTCTCAAAAATTCTTACGCCGCCCTGTATAACATACATAATTTTTATATTAAAACGAAAAGTTTAAAACAGTTTCAGGTCTTTGAAATTGGCACCTTAACAAACAGTTTGCCGTTCAGATGGGCGTGGACCCAATGTTGGGAAACACTGCTCTAAACGCTATGATAATTTGTTAACACAATCTATATCATTGGAAGTGAAAAATTTCCCCATGAAGAGATTGCGTGACTATTGATAACCGTTCTCAAAGGTTAATGTACTGTATTAAACCCAACAGAGATAATTTTTTTATAGCTTCATATAATTTTAAATTATTTTATGATATATATACTAACATATGCTATGCCCACGATTCCTCTACGACATCAAATCAGTAATGAAGAGGTTAGTATGCGAAAGTAAACAACCATTCTCCAGCAGATATGCAAATTAAGGTTGCATTGGGCAGGCTAAATAGCAAGTAAAATAGATGTAGAATAAGGCCTTAGAGTTCTAAAGAGGGAATAGACATACTACCTTAAGTTAAAGTCGTCGGAAGACACTAGATCAAAGCCACTTTCAACCGGTCTTATGAGCAAATTATGGGGCATGTCGATGTTCAGCTGTGGGCGTCTTACGTGTGTATATATATACATGTGTGTTTGTGTGTGTGTTTACGTGAGACCTCTAGTTCCTATATCATTTTATAGTACAGAGACTTTGTGATCGGTCTACCTAGGGGGGAAAAGGTTACCCGCGCCGAATCAACCGTCTCGTGGTCGCCACTCGAAAACGTTTCGGTCTCAACGGCCATCGCTTTCGCGATATAAAAGCTTTAAAGCTGTAATAAATCAACCTTGTTGTTAATGGAATCGGAAAAGTAAGAAAAGCACCAATATTTAGCCACTTCCGCACATGCAGAAGTAGTCGTGCGACAAAGTGCTCCCGCACATGCAATACTACTGTATGTGCGGAAGTGGCTAAATATTGGCCCTTTTCTTACTCAACCTTGTGGTTTTTTAATGGTCTCCGTGTTTAGGAACCTCTCTCATCGCTACTTATGGAATAGAGTTTAAAAAAGTTTAATATTTTTTCGAATTACAATTCTGATTCCATTTTATTTGCAATATGTACAATTCTTTCTTTATTTTTTCTTCTTTTTATACAGTTTTTACATATCTAATACATCTCCATATATCCCCACCATTCTTGATAACCATAGTATTTTATATCATAGACTTAATTCTCATTTACTCTTCTCTTTCGTCAAATCAACCTTATTCATTATCATCCATACATGACGACTAGAAAGCGACATGTTCTGATAGTGGAAGTTTAGACGGGCCCCCTTTCACTACCGGTTGACAGTGCAACATAGTACTCACCATATAGAAATAAAATAATAAAAATATAAAAGAGTAATGAGGAATGTATGAAAGACGTTACAGAGCGAAAGGGAAAGACAGAAGAATTGTGGCAAGAATGAAAGATCATGTGATGTATGAAAGAAGATAATGAAAATAAAAAAAAAATATGTGAAAGAACTAAATAATGTTAAATAGTCCCTGTCCCACACAAGATAGGGGTACGAGAGGCTTCCAATAGCGGGGGCCAAAAAAAAAACATAGTATTGACCTATAAATAAATCATATTTATTGGAGTGGTAATGTTTTAAAATTAAACAGATATGGGACTTTATTAGCTAAGGTGCAGATGTAAGTGTCGTTGGGGGTGTGGAAAAAGTGGCCCTGTACATGCACTCGATTGCGAGTTTGACTCAGTGCATTACAGTGTATGTACGTATGTATATGATATTTTACATATGTTCTGACTCATCACGATTTCTTTGAAACCATAAGGATAAAAAAATTGAAATTTAGTAAGAATATTCTTTATAATATACGCGAAACAGCTAAGAAAGAATTTTACAAAATTCTTTACATAAGAGAGTTTGTGGTGACATTTATTTTGTTGGTTAAACGAACGGCAGACAGTTTTATTTGCATGAAAATTTCAAGGCAAACTTGACAAATCTATATCGAAATATAAGTTAGACCTTGTGACAAACCAGCGACGGGCGTCGTAAAAAAAACCGTATTCTTAATACAATAAAAAACAAATTCGATTGAATCGTAAACCGACTACCATTCCATACGCATTTGCGACCGACATAAATAGAGCCGTAAAAACTTACCAGTCAGTCGTAATGACTGTTATAGAAAAAAAACAATACGAAAATGAATCTTAATGCAAGCGCATAAGGTGCACGGGGTGATCGATATTAAATTTTACGAGTTTTAATATTTTCCAGAAGCTTAGAGACGTTTCGCTTAAACTTCGAAAGTTTTCCGCGACGAAGACGATTCTGATCGACCATATTATTCTAGATTTTAGCGAGTATTTTAACGGTGGAAGGTTATATAATCTAGAAAAAAAAACCTTGTGTAAATTCTACTTACTTCTGCTAACTTGAAAGCATTGCCTCACTGATAAACAGTGACGAAGACAGGCCTGCGTTCCTCAAATGTTGCAGAGAAGTAATTGAGAACTTAATTAAAAGGAATAAAGTAAAACATTCATGTGAAATAAATAAAGAGAAAATAATACAGAAAGTTTTTGAGAATTGTGAAAATATATATGTATATTTATTAAAGATATTATATATTATAAATAAGGTTGTAGTGCCATGTCCCATAAATACGGTAGAGGAGAGCAAAAGGCCCCCAATAGAGGGGGTAATTAACCAACAAAGATTGCTACCATGACCCGTTTTACGCAACCCACATCGAGCGATTTAATTAAATCTTCAATCAACCAAGTGGCAGGCATGGTACCAGCTCGTGGTTGCCACTTGAGAGTCTTTAGTCCTCTCCGGTCGTCAGTTGCATGAGCGATGTATTCCCATGAGCGATGTACTCCCTGCCACTTGAGACGAACAATACAAGTTACATAAAATATAATTTGATTCAATGTAACTTCAGAGATCACTCGGGATTCTTCTTTGACTTGTTCTCTTTGATATCTGCAAGTGTCACTTGGATAATATAAGTCAAGTTTAAAACAATATTAAGTATTTTTTTTATATTTTTGGTAATGTACGTGAAATTTTGTATATATACAAACGGAAAAAAATTACGACGAAATAGCCAAAATATTTCTTTACCCTAGTTACCTATATATAAAAACACGTGTACGTATAAACACATGTGGTCCAAATGTCCGATAACAGAATTCTAATTTTAAATTCAAATTATTTCATAACCGTTAAATATAAGAGCAGAAAAAGAACTGTATTTACTTTAATATTTATGCGGATTTAGTAATCATGATATATTATTACACAAAAAGGTACAGGATGTTTGTAATCGAAACGTATTTAAATAGCAATGATTCGTATTCTATTGCAAGAAAACAGTATTGTTCATATACAATATTAGACGGTTATGTGATACTCCAAATGAAGATCATTGTGGTCAGTGGTTGTGAAGGCTTCGAGCAATAGGTTCTATAACAAATAACTACCAGCATGACCTAGCTGAATTTATACCTAGCTATCAATGATGTGTAAAAAAATTAAACACAAAAAAACGTTGAGGATATTTTTGCGGATTTAAGATAGAATACGCTTATAATGCTATAGCCTAATTTTATGATCTAGATCATATAGTGTATCTCATTCGATTTATGCTATATTTGCCTGCACGCGATTAGTTATTCTCTATTAATTAATTTTCGATTCACACAAATGGTGCCTTTTTATACGTCTACCGAAGAACACAAAACATACGTCAAGAAGAGATAGATAGATAGAATTGTAGAGTGAAAGAACGGAAAGATAGATAATGTGATGCCTGGAAGAAGAGTGTGGTAATATAAAATGAAACATGAAAAAATTAATAAAAGAAAAGTAAAATCTCTGTTTCCACACAAATAGGGGTATAAGGAGAGATCCCCAATAGCGGGGGCCACGAATAAATAAACATACGTCAATATTACTGCAGCGTACTATTACAGTAATATTACAAATAAATCATGATCAATAATCAAGTCTTAGTAAAAGTGTGATGCAAATTCTTTTTCAATTTCATCGTTTTAGTGTTACTGAATCGACTGAATACTCCATTTAGAAGATCTAGATTAATCGTTGTTTGTTAGGATTTCGATTCTATCTTCGATATTTTTTTCGTTGAACACTTCTTTTTCTTCCTCAGTTACTTCTCTTTCTATATCTTCTTAATCTTCGAGTGCTTCTCCTCCAGTTTATTCTACATTTACTTCTCCTATTTACATTTGACTGTAATATTGACAGGACCTGAATTTTTCTAGATTTATTCTATTTCGCTTAAGTTCCTCGACTTGATGAAATCGTCGTCCCAGAATTCCAGTCTTTATATATACTAACAGGTAGCAGTTTTAGAGTATCATTGCGCTGTTGGAAGACATGTCAAGGTTAAATGGTCAGTGTAGCCTGTAAAGCCTCCGCCCAAAGACTTTCTTAACTACGTCATCGGCCCACATAGTGGGGAGCCTTCCTAGGTAGATAAATACTCAAATTTACTCAAACAGTCTTAATTCCCAAATGAAATATACAAATTGTTACTTATTTGCATTATCACAATCGGTTCTTCTTGCTTTGAAGACGAATAATTAAAGTTATAGAATATTTAATGGAATAAGGCATTACGTTGTTAGTAAGAAAAGGACCAATATTTAGTCACTTCCGCACATGCAAAGGTAGTCGTGCAACAAAGTGCACCGCCCGCCAGCCCGCTGATCAATGCGTATGCGGCAAACAATGCGAATTACAGAACTGCCACCATCAAGTCACTCAATTTACCCCTCCACGGGGCATCCTCAGGAGTCATGCTACACCGATTAGTGCCAAATACAGAGTCAATAATAAATAAGTTATAGGAATTAGAAATACCTTTGACATCCAAATGGTTAAAAACAATTTTGTTTTCAGATAATTAGTATCGCTACACCGGGCAGAAGAGGCGAGAGCAATTAAGACACTTTTAAACTGAATTGATACAGCAAAAACAAATGTAAGTATAGTTTTAAATGTATCTTAATTTTAGAATGAAGCCATTTTAGAACTTGCTTTAACAGTAATTATAAGAACAGTGTTTAGTTTATTTACAAGTTGAAATGTATTTAACAGTAAATCATAAGCATAATTAAATAAGATAAATCCTCAAACAATCTAATTGTTGATATGTGACAAAACAAAATTGGTCTAGCCAAAGAGGTATCTTTAGTTTGTCAAAATACATTCAAAAATACGACTAAAAATTCTGAGAGGTTTTTAATCCAAGGCAACTTTATAATGCCATCACTGCATATTAAAAAAAATTAAACTTCAATGTACAAAAGTTTCTACCTAATATTATAACTTCGAAATAAATTTCTCATGAAGTGGTAATGGGTATATCTTTCGTGCAATTGACGGCAAAGGGTCTGAAAGGTTGGTGTGGGTAGGCTGCCCTTTAGGAGGTTTGACAGGAGGGTGCAAGAGGGTATTATTTAGATTACGACGTCAATATATAACATATATATGATCATGATAGTTAATTGATTACGTTAATTATTGTGATAATTAGTAGAGTATAAACATTTTTCGCATTTATCACATCTGAAGGCATTTGGAACGACTTTAACTTATTATATGTTACAGGTTCTCATTCTCGGAACCCTTTTTTGATCTTCCTTTGATATATACAAGGAATATATATCTGACATCGATAATTTATTTATTATTAAATAATTATCTACTCAACTGAGCGCTGCCTTTTTTACACGTCCACCGAAGGCAACATGCGATAGCGGAATGATAAAACTAATGCGATTGATTAGTAGTGCCATCTATCGGTTTTATCTGAGATTACAGCGTTCTGACATACATAAATGATCAAAGCGTGTAAATAATTATATTGATAGAGACAAATCGGGTATTCTAAAATTACAAAGCTAGATGCGTTCCAACAATGTATCAAATAAAATCTTATTTAACAGACCAATACGTTCAGATCTCTCTGTACAGCTCAAATGTTTCCTGACCGATAAGAGTTTGACCTGAGACTCTCAAAGAAAGTCCTTTTATGTACAAACAAACCTACATGGTCCTATCTTCGTCATTATCATTTCAGCCGTAGGACGTCGCACTGGACAAAGGCTTTTCGCATTGATTTCCTATAAACTGTTTCAAAGTGACCTGCACTCAGTATCTGCTTCTACCCTGCTTTTGACGGTTCGTGGTCTTCCTATAGAACCTTAAGGCCTTAGCAGCCATCCTTCCCGTCCGCTGTGACCTACCCACTACTACCTCCTTATACTTACTCTATATGTTATGCGACTGTTAGCTTTGTAGCACGTATATGTAAAAATATTTGTATGTAGAATATATACGATATTATACAGTAATATAGATAATGGCAGTCGAGGTAACAGAAGCCTTCGAGCTTACTAACTGTCAAGAGGATAAAAAAAGCTATAATTTTAATTTAGCGTTATTGTATGTGAATAAAAATAGCAGTGCTATATAGCGTGCTGGAACGAGTATGGTCATCTCCGAGATCTGGCCGCGTCCCAAATGTTGTTATTACGCAAGCCACCACCCACCCTACTACATAGCCTGCTATGCGCCAAGTGTTGCCAGAACTACGTATCTCTAAAAGCTTCATAACATCGTGAAACTACCGCGTAGTTGGATTGCTACGAAAATTTTTATTCGGGTGTTAATTTTTTTTAATTTTATTAATCTCGTTACTAAACTTTTTTCCTGAATTTATTATACTATTATCTTGTCATACAAAAATTCCTGTCAAATAATTTGTATTTAAAAAGCCCAAATTTATAAATGAAAATGTAGGTTGAAGAATACAGTAGGTTTTGAACTGGAGATCCACTGGTCCAGGGTGAACAGATGACCTCGTTATGTTCGTAATAAACACTGAATTCAGACTAATTCCAATCACTCCGGAAGTCTCTGAAGAAGACCTTTGTTCACCAGTGAAAATCTTACAGCTGCAAATGCTTTAATATCTTTACTGCAGACACATTCTTCTCACACATTTCTTCATCAGACATTTTCGTCTTAATGCGCATCGATGGAATCTGTAAAAGCTCTTTTCATATATTCCTACCCTCTACATTTCTGATAGAGAATCCAAATATTGTCTTGATTTAGTTATACCATCGGGTAGGTGATTGCCCAAATAGTTTTTCTACTTACCATATATATGTTGTAGTTGTCTGTTTGTTTGTCAATATTGCCAAATTAACATAGGAAGGTAGCATATTGTGAGGACAGGAAGGAATTGAAGACGATCTTTCTGTCCAAAATATAAATTCTTTTTTAACACCACATTTGAAAAACTGGAATTCTTTTTTGGTCTGCTACGCGAATTGACCGCGATAATTAAATGTAATTTCATATATGTTCTCTTTTTTGCTATAATTGTAGTGATCATATTATCCAGGGTGATTGAAAATAGGTGTTAAAGAATTGTAAGGGTGATTTAATAGCTCATTTCGTGTTAATTAATGTATTGTATATCATATTTAAAAATAATAAATAATTTAATTAATATATATCAAAAAAAGTTTTTAAATATCTGTCCGTGCAGATTTCATTCTGGAAAAAAGTAAATATCCTTTCGCATTCACACAATAAACATCTTATGCATGAATATGTACAAAGGCATTAAAGATATGCTGACAAATGACCCATGTAAATCTTATGCATCCATAAACGATCATCCTGTATATAAAACTAAAATTAATTTGAAAGACATCGCTATTTGCGAAAATGGTGCGCATTGCATGTTATATTGAGAATATTATATATCTTTCTCATATTTTAAGCTGATAATTGCGACATGTGATGTTTTTTTTTCTTAAAAACAACTGAATTTTTTTTACAAAATATTTGTGTATAACGTGAAACTTTTAACGGGTATATTTATATATGCATTTTATAAAGACCTCATTAAACCCTTCTTTTAAAAGAGACTGTCTTGGTATAAGAATCATAACAAAGACGCAAGATTCATCACCTGTGATAATGTCAAATACAGAATTTGAGGGATCGTCATCACCGTCGAGTTTCAATATATAGTGAAAAATATTTTGAATTTGACTCGTACCATGGTTTAAGTTGCACGAATTTGTTGGTAGTGTAGGTGATAACTTTTGAAGAATGTTCCTCACGCAAATCTTCACAGAGATTACGTACACGTTTGAACAATACGATGAAACGTAAAATTTAATTCGTCGCTTATTTATGAAAACAAATGGCGATATTTTAATTTTGAAAAACTCAGGCATTTTTTTATAAAAGCACCCACAACCTTCCTACTCGATGAAATTCAAGATATTTCTTAGTAAAGACCCTTTTGTTAAAAGGAATATTTTTACGAATTTTCATGTTTTTAAACTTTACGGTTTCAGAGATATCAAGATGAGTATATACAAAGGTGAAAATCTGTTAAATACAGTATTGTAAGTGCAAAACTTAAAAAAGGTGAATGTATGTCTTTTATACAAAAATGAATTGTTTCAAATATAATAAATAACCTAACAATAATATATTTAGTAATAGCGATTTTTAAATTCGAAATAATATATATTAATTGGCTTGTGGTAGCCACACGGTAAAGTCGCAGATTTGATTCCCGGCTTGCAATCTTATATAATTCACACTTTGTGAATTAATTATATAGAATTGCTACAGCGCGTAAGTTTAAGTTTCCACAGGATTAACTACCATAATACCACACTACCAAGTTTGGCGATTATGGTATATCACCCTATAAATTTTTTAGGGGGCAAATATGGGTTGAAACGTTGACGTCGATATTGTTCGATATTTTTGAAGGCATGTATATATATATATATATATATAAATATGTGTCTGTGTGTGTGTGTTCTTCTCATTTTCAATCGTACTCTCTTGTTAAAGCCTTCATACTTATGCTTCGGTCGGTTCTGGTGTTCCGCTCCTGCAAAAGCCTCGTCACGTAGCTCTGTGTTTGGCGAAGTGAAAGCATTCACTTACTTACTTATTTACAGTTTTGATGATGTCTGAAAACGAAGAAATCAATGAAGTTTTTATAAAACTACAGTCATACACAGCAAAAGCTCTTTATTCGCGTGACATATGTTCCATAAATGCTCGAATACAGAACGGCTATCTATATGCGAGTATAATGGATACGTTCCTAGGTATACGTTCCTAGATAAAGAAAACAAAAAAAAAATCAATTTAATTGAAGTACTTAAACCTTTGATTTTTTATTATACCTTTTGTCGGTACAATGTCTGTATAATAGAGACTAAAATTTTACCGCAATATTCCATTATCTATAGTTTTATTAATAAACAGAAAGAGGGGCGGCCATGACACGTCATCGTCTGTTTTGTTCTTGAAGCAGTAATTGTTTTGCAGTTAAATCGCTTTCCGGTTTTAAAATGCATATAAATAAATTCTCGGGTCGTACGCCCCTGCTCCAAACTTGGCTCGCTTCCCTGCGCATATTTTCACAGGCGACCGTTCAAAAGAGGACATGCATTCGATACAATTTCTTATAACTAACGATAGAAATAATGGTGCCTTTTAATGGTACTGAGACATTAAAAAAAAACTAAATACTCTTCGAAATATATATATTTTTTTACGAAAAATATTGAAATATTCTTTCATATACGATCATCATATTTTCTTCGTGAAATGAAAGGCAGCGTTCTGGAAGCTCTATAACCTCTTCTTGTCCAAAATACTGCCATGTTTAAAGACGAAGGTCTTTAATCAATGTGTGTTGTCGGTGATGGTGTATGGAGACGTGGTCTCTTACGACAGGCTTCATAAGAAAGCTCAAGGTTAACCAGAGAGTAATAGAGAAGGCTATGCTCGGGGAGATCAGCAAAAGGACTAGGATTACGAACATAGCTTGAAGAATTGTTCGTATGGAGCGACATTCGGCGGAGCAAATCGCTTGCTGTTGGGACTGAAAGGTTCTCTAATAGTGACCACGAATGGGTAGACCTGGCGTGGGTATACCCCCCACTAGATCAACCGACGTCATAGTTAAGGTCGCTGGAAGTCACTGGAAGTCGCCGGGAGTCGTTGGAAGTCACGGGAAATCGCTGGAAGTCGCTGGAAGTCTCTAGATGCCGGCAACGCAAGACTAGTCATCTGTGGTGATCTTTGGAGGAAGCAAATGCCTTGCAAAGAAGATACCATCATCATAGTTTCAGTCGTGAGAAGTTAATACCCACCACATTATATTATTATGGGGGGGAGGACAAATATGGTAATAGTATCCTTCTATCCATAGATTTAAAATGGAACAGGCTTCCATCTTTCCACAACCTTAACAAGGACATCTATCCTTGTGGGTAGACGTAAGGCGAGCCTGTCGTGGTTTCCATTCCGAAATCTTAATACCACAGTAGCCATCTTTTCTACGCACTATATCTTTTATCCTTTAGAGAATATATTTCAGAATTTTTTTTATTTATACAATCTGTATTTCACAGATATTAGTGCCCGTGCCATTATTTCACATTTACGTTTAATTTTTCCTATTTTTTTGCTCATGTTTTTACATGTGTTAATCTATTTTAAAGATGCCCTAACAATGTCCGGTTTTTAAAATTACGTTTCGTGCGACCACTTCCTCATCCCTACTCCACATTGGCATCCTCAGGTTGTGCGCCAGTATCTGTGCAGCGGTTGCCGTATTCACATCGATGAACCTTGCGATCGCATCTTGAGTCTCGTCCGTGCAATAAACGCACATGTGTGACGTGATATTGCTACCACCGCGTGATAGACACTGTTATATTGGCGACAATGATGACGGCCTCGCTCTTTAGCCCCTGAGCCTGGATAATGAGCATCCTTGGACCTACCTTTGGACCCTAGCCTTAGCTACACATGTGATATTAAACAACGTAGTGATATTTTTAAAATAACGATAAGTTGACACTTAAAAATACATTTTACAGTTTTAAAAATGACATTAATATAACTTTTTTCATAATGTAACTTAAGATAATTTATTCTTGTAATCATTTTTGTAGTGTAGCAGTAGAGGAATTAGATTTGCGATCTTAATCACGGGTTTGATTCCCGGAATACAATTTTATATAGTTCACAGTTTGTGTAGCAATTATATAGGATTGTCACTCCTCACAACAGTTTCAAGAGGGTAAACAGAAGGTTCCTCTGCATACCATAACACCACACTGCGATTGTTAATTCGCCTGCCAAACTTGGCGATTATGGTAGGTCCTACTATATCTTTGAGGGAGTTCTATGCCTCGCAGAAGGCGCCAGTGAGTTGAAACAACGAAAAGTCCTTTATGCATAAATAGAAGAAAAATTATTCCTATAATATTTCTTTATTTAAGACTTTTTAAACTTGTAAAAATTTTCAAAGTCATTTCCTAGTGTATTTCAGCATATATTTAATGTAATTAATACAGTACCTAAATAAATTTACTTCTTAGCTATATTATCCCATGAATTTCTTATAATGTAAGAGAATTTTTTTTAAAACCTTTTAATATGGTTTTAATAATTATAGCGTGAACTAAGGGATTTATCTAATAGATTTGGGCGTTACCTTGCGGAAGTCCATCCTCCACCGTCCAATCTGTATAAGAATAAGAAAGAGACTAATATATAGCTACTTCCGCTATGCAGCAGTAGTCATGCAATAAAGTGCACCACCTGCAAGCTCGTTGATAAATGCGCGATTGTCATTTGGTGTTTGGCACTGGTTGGTGTAACATCTCCTGAGGATGTCCCGTGGAGGGATGAAACGCGTGTAGAGTGGATTAACGTTGTTGTGTTTCGCATTGTTTACCGCACGCGCATTAAATAATTAAGGGATTTAGACATTAATTTATAAGAAGTTAAACATCAAGAAATTATATATTATTTATTTATGTAGAATTATTCGTATAAAAAGCAAATAAGTTTTTGATGACAGTAATATAGTAATGTTTGCGGAAATCCGCAGAAGAATCAAAATCACCGAAGTAGCTCAAAGAATCGCTCGTCTGAAATGGCAGTGATTGGGGAACATCGCTAGTGCAGTACCACAAGACGGTAGACTTGGATTGTAAAGATCACGAAATGCCGGATGCAAGCAGTCCAAGACCTATCATCTTGGTAATCTTTGAAAAGGCTTATGTCTTGCAGTAAGCGTCAATCGGGTGAAATAAAGAAGTATATGAAAACTGTCAAATATTAATATACCCAAAATAATAAGTTGCTATGTTAATAATAATATATTACATAGCAACATAGCAGCTTACAATTTTCGTTCAATGCCCGCTAGCAGTGTGGCTCCAACTTTATGACTTCGATTCGTGTCTTTGACGTCGAGTCGTTTATCAGCGTAATGCCTCCCGGGCGGCAATAAAATTTTAAAGTTAAATTTTGTCGCATACGTACACTACCACTATACTGTGGCGTAGTGCGTCAGTATAGTTCACTTGCGTTAAAAAAATAGTAACGCATCGTCATCCAGAATTATCTTGACTAATTTAACTATAGAGCCGCGTTATAAATAGCTAATATAAGCTCTTTAATGATAGTAATATATAGACTTTTAGCAAACGGTACATCATATCACTAAATGTATATAGCTTGTGTGTGTAGGGCGACAGTCAAAAATCGTGTATCTATTGTCTTATATATTCCAACATTTTGATTCGACAATTTAATGTTTTATTTTTTTGGTATTCTTTTTTACTTAAATTTATCAAAAAGATTTAATGCAAAACGTGTAGACATGATTTCCTATTTTTTAATTACTCAAAGACTATATATGACAACGACTTGTCACTTTTTTAACGCAAATGAACTATAGAAGCTTTGCTATGTGTGTAGTTGCATTTTGGTAACGTCTTAGATATTGTGTGTTAATTTTATTTAATTTATATAGATTCGCTAAACTTTATGTATATAAAATATAGTTTTGATTCATAACACACATTAATTTCTTGTATATGAAAGATTTTGACGTCATCTGCCTTTCATTGAAACGCAATTTAAAATATAATCCTCTCGTATATGCCATATAGGCTGATTATTTATTCTTCCAAATCATTTTTATGCTCTACGGGTAATTACCGTACGATAAAATGCATTGTTGCAAACTTTTTCCCAGTCCTTAAAACAGTCTGAATAGTATCTTTCCGGTAAAGCCTTAAAAATTTTTGTTTAGGTATTTATTTCGTCAACTGTGTCAAAACAGTGTCCCCACATTGGCCTTTTGAGAAGACTCTCAATAGTTGAAATTTACATGAAGCCAAATGAGAATATGGTGGTTGTGGAACGATATCAGTCGAGTGTTCGACTTTTTTTCCGAAAAATTGTGTGATTTTGACACAAATAGAGTTTGACGCGTTTGATAAAATTAAAACATTTAACAAAAACACGTGTCACTCAGAGATAATTGTACTTTTTGACAAAGAGATGCTTGGCAAATGTAATAAAGTCAGTCCTACCAACTTAAGAAAATAATTTACCTGCCTTCCTAATGTCCGAAAGTTTTAAATGACAATTTCACCTTACTTTTTGATCACAGTAGTATGTTAATGTATTAACGTGATTATTTTTTTCAGGGGGAATTCCCGGCGCATTCTTTAGTCAAAGTCACTCAAGACAAATTCGTCATATCACCAGGTTTTTCAATTTAATGTTCGTTTTTGTTTTATTTTCTATTTTCATTTTTACTCTTAATTTCACAACACAAACACAAAACATCTTTCATCTTTTTTATTTATATATAGCACAGGAACGTTGTGAGTATAAAATATTTTTATTTTCAATAATGACCAATTATAAAATATTTCCATATATTTATTTACAAAATTTATGAGCAAATGTTTATTTTTTGTCACATAAACAACCTTAAGACAATTGTATAGAGTTTAAATTTACTTACACCCTGTATAAGCGCCCAAAATTGAAAAGGTTGTCTGTGGCGTCGAGGTAGTAAATTTTAAACTAAGGTGCGGCTAGCCGTCTGATGCGATTCCTTAATGGGTGCATCGACTTTTCACCCTGTGCACATGTTCTTTGCAACCTATAGTCTGTAAATATTATATTACAGCAATAAAATCTATAAATAAAGAGACACAAGAGAATATTTTTTCTAAAATAAAAATACTTCAAATTACTCATTATATCAGCTACTTGTCTGTATAAGTCCCCTTGAAATCGGTACAACCGTTTTAGAGAGTAATCTGAACAAACTGACATACAGAGACAAAAATTAATTAAAGAACATGTATCGTACATATGTTCACATGCATGTAGTAAAAAGCGGTTATTTTAAAATTAAAAACAGTCACACTAATTTCATTTACATATCTATATATATATGTGTGTATGTGTGTGTATATGCTATATACATAATTCGTAAAGAGTGATGAAGATTCTTCTGCGAATATGTTTCGAACTTTCTATATAAACATGTACGGGTTTGCTGACTCTATTCCAAGGGTAAGATTTTTCCAAAACAGTAAGCTTTGGACAAGAAAAGAAGAAAGAACGAAGTCTGATTAGTGTGAAGGAGAAATTGGCAAGAGATTACTTGACGATAGTAGATTTCTCTCGTGGTTTGAGTCGAGAAATTGTAAGCACGGAATTATTGTTAGACACAGAAATAAGATATATATATATATATATATATTTTTTTTTTTTTCTTGGAGTTTCTTGTTGCTCCTTCTACACAACTATAACACCTTACAAAGCAGAGTTAAAAATAAAATTGACTAAAAATAAATAGGCCATAAATTGGCAATCAATAAGATTTCTGTTAAAAGTACAATGTTGAATGAACATATTTTATCTTTATAACAAAATATGGATAAATAAAAATCAATCGACACATGATTTTTTGCCTGCCGCTCGCTATGTGCAAGGCTGTATATATAGATTACATGAGACAAATTGATTAATATATTCATAAGTAGAATTAAATTATTTTCAGGAAACTAAATACAAAACCTTTTATTATTTCAGAGACGCTGCAGATACAGGCGCATTTCAATTTGTTCGCTTGGAACTGCAGAGTCAACTAGCTGTTCCATCTTCTATCAAAATAGGGACTTTGGTGCTACAACATCCTATATCGGTATGTATTATTTAATTTAATAATTTCATTTTACACGCCCGAATATTAACAAACGATTTAAAAAAAATATTCCATCTGGTTAGAGTGACATTTCATACGGCCTACAAAACTAAGAAATATCAAGCCTAATTTCCACTATATTTATCATTAAGGTTTATTTTCTGATAACACAACTTTACTAAGTTGTTTTTATTATAATATTTATTGTACACACTATAAACTATATGCATAGTTGCCTAATGTAATCCTTATTTGCGCTTCCTTCATTCGCATTTTCACTATTCGCGGATTAAAAAAATGCGACCAAATTACTATATTCGCAGCAAAATATTTATTTATACGCGAATCTAATAAGTGCATACACAATTATAAAAAGATTCGAATAGGCATCTAACTCAATGGTCTTTCTAAATGCCGTCAAATGGAGTAAAAAAAAAAGTTATGTTAAAATTTAAGTTCGTTTAATTTGCAGGTTATTATATATATAACTTGTTAAAGTCTTCGATAATATCGAAAAAAATAAAACAAATTTCAAAATTCGAATTACATTTTCAAATTATTTATTGTTTACTATTTATTATTGCAGGCGTTGACTACTTTATATAGGTGATTGGAAATAGGTGAAAGTTCCAAGGCGTTTACCTACAAATAATGAATTATTGATGTGAATACGAAAAAAATTTGTGGAATGCCAGCTATACTCTCTTATATATTATTCCAAATCATTTTCATGTCCTTAAAAGTTATCCCCGTGAGATAAAACGTACTATTGCCAATATTTTTTTAAATTAAATCATAATAATTACTTAACTTTAACTTGGTTTTAAGTAATTTACGATTTAAGTTAGTAAATAAATTAGGAAACTAGAAATCGGAAATATTAAACGTAATTACAAAATCAAAGGTACAGAAAATAATGTTTAATATAGATTCTAATAAAACAAAAATCAATCACCATGTATATATTTAATTTATAATATGATATAATGTAACAGTATATATGTGAAAACACATTTAATAATGCAATATTAAACAAAGTATCTTATCAAAACTGTTCGCACAGTTCAAAAGTGCAAATGTTTTGTAAGATAGCTGTCCCACGTGGTACTGTACCATCATGTGCACGCTCTCGTAATTTTTTTACTGATTGACTGACTGATGGTTTAATATTGTTTAGCTAAGGGTTTAAATATATACCTATTTTATACCACCTGTATAAATATATCACTTTGAAACTCTATTATAATGAGAAACGCCAATAACTTCTGGCAGTATAAATCTAAACGAGAAAGATTGTCAATTATAATTAATTTTAAGATGTATAAATACGAATTTTATTATTTTACTACCATATTATTTATACATAGAATGTACCATTAATAAAAAATGATCTATACATTCATCCGATTTACAACACCTGTACGCAGGTACCAAGTGACAGAACCAACTTAAACATGTTATTATGCTTGTACATTTGAAATCACCGCTTAGAAGACTTTATTATGTTCTTAATGTATTCTTCCATAAAGTATCACTGTATAGTGATTGTATACAGGTATAAATACTTTTAAAAAACTTTTAAGTTAAACGGTTTTTTGATACATTCACTGATGACAAGTATAGATTCATTCCTTTAAATCCTTTACTCATACATATGAGGGTGATTAATCACCCTGTATAACAGCTACTCAAGTTAATATACTAAGTACATAGATTTCCAAATACCTCTTTAAAGATTTTACAAATTTAACCAATCACCCTGTATTTAATCTTTTTTTCTAGTTTTAATTTTTGATATACACCAATACCTCGCTTTGCGTCATTTCGTTTTGCGTTTTTTTCGAGGTTGCGCTGTTTTGGGTTCGAGTCTTTATTTTTTTCAAATTTTCTTTTTTTTCTAAAAGATGGCAACACTTTTGTTTTTAATTGCGCCATGCCATCAAAACTCGGGGATTCCTTTTCTAAACATAAACAACGCAATTTGAATACAGTTTTATTTTTACTTTGTTTTGCTAATTTTAGAGTTCAGTTTCAATTACGTAGTGTGTTGTAATGTAGTGTGTTGTGCTTTTTTAAAAGAGAATTGAATTTACATAAAATTTTACGTGTTGTTTCTGGTTACAAAAAAGGTAAATATTATTCCAATTTATTTATTGGCAGAGTTATATTATTTTTTTTTAATGTTTACTTTGTTCAATTTTCTTTTTAAAAAGTAGTATTTTCGTGACCCTGGAACCTATCTTCGATCTTTACACGGTTTGCTATAGAAAATCTTAATTCACTTTGCGTCGTTTTTTTTTTTTTTGGAACGTAACCTCGACGCAGAGTGAGATATTGGTGTATCGTTATTTCTCGTATGTTTAATATTATTATACACTAAAACCTTTTATTACATTGAACTAAGTTAATTTCTAATACTAAATTTGGTTTCAATTTGTTTAAAAATAGCTGTTTTCATGTATGATCAACTCCTGATGTGTTTTTATTAATCCCCAATGATCAGAGACAATTCAATTTAAAAAATGTTCCCATATTACAAATTTTGTTACTTAGTCAAATTTTCTAGATTAATGGCAATAAGTCACTATTTATGGAAGATACATTTATGAATTATACCATTATAAAATCTACATGAAACCGACATTATTTTAAAATTATTATCACCCATACATTCATACATTTTTTTCATACCCAAGAGGTTTGAACTTCGCTTAAATAATATTTAATGCATGTTTTTCAGAAATAAATTAATTTGCGAATTTTTTAAAATAAAAACTGCAAAAGCTATTCATACCGTTTAATTTTTATCTATTAGCACAGTTAGTGTATAATAATAAAATAACAAAAAACCAATAGAAATCATTCATTTTTGGTCATAGTGTTCAAGACAGTAAAATAAGATATAAAATCGACTTTTCTTAAAAAAATATATCAAAGGTACTACTTGTGATATATTATGTTTCGTATTTTTTTCAAAACGGACATAAGTTGTACTATAAGACATTTCAAGGTTATCCATTCATTACCGGACACCCTGTATATATATATATATATATATAAGAGCAATGGTAGCCTAGTGATAGAGAACTGAGATTTGCGATCATAGGTCGCGGGTATGTTTCTAATCTTATATAATTCACTCTTTGTGCATTAATTATATAGGATTGCCATTGCTCACAAGTTACCAGAGGATAGGCAGCAGCGTTTTCTGCGTATCATAATACCACACTACGATTGCTATATTGCCTGCGAAGCTTTTCGATTAAAGTATATCTACTATAGACGCGAAGCCTCGCACCTAGAAGGCCTGCAGCAAGCGCTCATATGTAGAACCCTACCTCGCGTTCCACGCGAAAGAGATTTCCCGAAATGACCACGTGGCGATATCTCCCACCAGCGCGCAGACCCGTGTAGATTTAAAATAAGACCTGGGTTCCGTATCCACGCATTGTCTCTCTCAGATACGATACCTCGTAACATAGGGAAGTCAATATGTATAAATAAGTTTATGGTGCATTTGAAGTGTTAATAAAGATATTTCTTTGCTATGTCCTGCGAGTTCCTTTTGAGATCTAACACCAATGTCACGCTACAGTTAACTAAATATTAAAGTGAAAGCGCCTCCTTGGAATATGGCCGGAGGCTGTATATATCTTTGAAATAGTCCTTTGTAAGAAAAGGATCCTTTGTAAAAAAATGCACCCGCCATCCCGCTGATAAATGCGTATGCGGCAAACAATGCGAATCACACAACCGCCACCGCCAAATTACTCAACACGTGTTTCACCCCTCTACGGGGCATCTTCAGGAGTTATGATACACCGATTAGTGCCAAACAGTGTCACACACACTTAATCGCTAAATATTGGTCCTTTTCTTACTTAGGATGAACTTCCGCGAGGTAACGCCGGATTCCATTAAATAAAGAGACGTTTACCTTGCAGTGACTAGTTTATATTTGTTACACCATATTGAAACATTTGGTTAATATATGTCGTATATTTTCGTTTCAGACAGAGACATAAAGAAGAAAAAGGAGGGTATTCATATACAAAATAATCAAACTATCGAATATTGTTCTACAATACCACTAAATATTATAAAAATATTGATACGGAAATAAAAAGGTTTTTATATATACATATTTTTTTATTTATCAGTCTGTAAATGTGTATGTATATATCTAAAAAAAATTTTAAAGTAAATTTTCACAAAGAAAATTTTGACGATACATATTCGAACGAGCTGTTATAGCCTAGTTCACGGATTCGATTCTCGGAATAAAATCTAATATCATTCACAGTTAAT
Organism: Battus philenor; assembly: GCF_028537555.1. Taxonomy (NCBI): domain Eukaryota; kingdom Metazoa; phylum Arthropoda; class Insecta; order Lepidoptera; family Papilionidae; genus Battus; species Battus philenor. The sequence continues at coordinate 693,035 of NW_027181689.1, forward strand.
GCATTAATGATATAGAATTGCCACAGCTCACAAACAAGTGTCTAGACCAGAGTTCCCCAAACTTTTTTATGTCGTAGAGTCCTTGCCATGTTTTTCCGTGTTGGGTAGACCCCCTACTTACCTGATATTGATTTCCTGTAAATTTCTAACTGTAGTGAAGTTTAGTGTTAAAAATTTAAAGTAAAAACACATGTTAATTCATACATTTATTAATTGACTTTGTTGAAAAGAAAATTGTTAAAAAATAATGTACTTTCTTTTCTCCAGCACTCTCAAATAAACTGACTCACTATAGTTTGTGTGATATACTATCTGTTTATATTTTTTAAAATATTTTCTTAGCACTTTCCTTTTCAAGATTCAGAAAACGAATGTCCCACATTCGTTTTTACAGAGTGACGAATTGAACAAGTCAGTGCAAGGTAGCGAAGCTCAGAGACTGCGATTCTCAGGTTTTTACAAGTTCAAAATGTATTGCGACCACAAAGCGAATACCAACATCTTACAACATACACAATTTTATAAACATATATAATATTTTTTTTACTTCATAGGTACTTTTATAAATAATGTAAATGTTTTGATATTATTTGATAGTATGATGTAAGTAAATAGGTACTATCAGTGTATGTGTTGAGATCCACTATCGTGGATCCCTATTTTCATTTCATGGACCCCCATTTTTTTTTTCGCAGACGTACACCCCTTGCAGGTTGTCATAGACCCCTAGGGGTCGATATACCACTTTAGAAATCGCTGGTCTAGACGATGGGCAGCAGCGTCTTCTGCGTGCCATACCACACTGTGATCGCCAACTCCCCTGTCAAGTGATAGTATATCCCCCATAGATCTTTGGCGGAGGTCTATATCTAGGTCTATATCTAGCAGTGGACGTCTATGGACTGAAAGAAGTATTGTAAGCAAAGTAGATATACATTTAGCCATTACAAGTTTTTATGCCTGTATACAATCAACCTGTACATTAATAAATTATGGAACTATACATTATATTTGGGGGATCGCTTTGACTTGAAGTAGAAGTAAAACGTCGAAGTTAAAGATTATATTTAAACAAAGTGAGTTTTTAAGCAAAAAAAATTATGTTAGTTTTTGTAGGAGTATTTAAGATTTAGATATGTTTTAAGATAACTGTGAGTTCTATTAATTTATTAGTAAGATATTTTATGGTGATTTATTTACCTGTCAGGCGATTACGGTGTATTTCGCCATAGATATCTTTGGGGGAAATCTTTACCATGCAGTGGGCATCTAGGAACTGAAACGACGTTTGTTCTATTGTAATAAATGTTTTGATTGATTCGTATTGTTATCAGACATACGACAAGAAGAAGCTTCTTCCATATCTGCCGGGATATGGAAGAAGCTTCTTCTTCGCCCAAAAACTATTTGATACCCAACGCTGGGCATAGGCCTCATGCTTAGATTTATAACATTTTTGACTGTAAGCGGGGTGTTTCCAGTATTAACGTTATCTGTCTACTTTGAAGGCAGACCTATATTCAGACCCTAATCCTCAGTCAGTGTGTAAGGCCTATATTATGTCGTTGGTCCACCAAAATAGGGTTTACCCATGCTCATGGTGGCCTCTCCAGAATCTTTGAGCCACTTCGCCCATCGGTTTCGCGATGTGCCTCGATGACTGCCACTTTAGACGAGAAATTCTTCGAGCTACAGTTTATATGTTCGTCACAAAATACTAAATGACTTTTTGCATTTCTACATATATGTATATGTTAAAGGTTTATGTATATATGTATATGTAAAGTTTAATCGTTGTTTGTAAACAGGAGCCACGCGGGGGGGCATAGTTCTACCGAAGGACCTTCGATAAGAAGGACAATGATCCTTGCAGCTGTCAGTGCGTTCGAACCGAACACATAATGAATTGCATAATGTTATCTTATATAGTTCATTGAACCTTTTGTTTAAATGCCTTGATGTATTAATCTATGGGTCTATTTATGGGATAAATATGAGTATTTCTCAATTAATAGGCCAGTTACATATCTATATATTTATGCGTACCAATTTACTGAACCTTTAACACGAAACGGCAGAGACCATGTATTTATTTATTTATCGTAATTATTTAACACTTTTAAAGTAATTTATTACACATTTATTAGGCGGTGCACAGATAAATCATTCAAGATAGGTAAAGATAATTGATATCATAAAAGACAAAGAAAAGAAAAAATCAAAATGAGAAGGAAAATGATCACTAAGATAAAAACAACTTATGTAAATATATATAATGGCTACTACTTACTGCAATTATATATAAATATACCATAACAAATATATTTAAATATGTAAATATGCTTTTATATAAACATAATAAATTAAAAAATCAAGCTTTGAATGCGCAACGATTCCTGATCATCCTAATATCGAGGGGGAGCGCGTTGCAGAGAAGAATAGATTGTACTGCGAAGGAGTGAGTAAAGTCGGTACTATGGAGGGAGGAGGAACTGGAATGAGGTGTTAAGTAGGCAGGTGAAGTGGAAGAAAAGAGTAAAGAGAAAAGTGTAGTTAGTGCAAGTAAAGACAGGCGATGTTGGATGGGCAGCAATATTCAGAGAACGGTAGGAAGATATATGGGCGAATTGAAGAAGACTTTTGACGAGGGATTTTACTATGTCATTTACAGTTTTGTTTTCTTCCTCTGTTTCCTACTTACTGTATCAACACTTAACTCTAGCTCTTATTGTTTTATTATGTATCTTAATTTTAATGTCATAATTACTCACGCATGCCATCTGTAAGTGTAATAGATGACATTAAGCATCATGGTATAGTTTGCTACTTTTTAAACGGTTTTATTTAGTCCGACCCGTACGGAATTTATTTGTGTATTTGGGTCAAAATTAGAAATTGAAATTTAAGCACCTTCCCGTTGTCAGATTGATCTGAAATTTTGTACACACATTTAATTTTGATGACAATACAATATAATAAAATCAATAATATTATAAATCTAAGATGGCCGCCGATACAAAATGGCGGATTACATATTTTTCCTTAATTCTCTCAATATGGATATCAAATGAAAGGGCTACACTAGTAAAACACGATGATTATGTCAAAATTAAAAATTCAAGATGGACGCCGTTCCAATATGGCGAACTAGGTACATATTTTACCACAACCACCACAATATGGGTATCAAATAAAACCGTTTAAAAAACCGTTTAACTATAGTTTTTTTACCGATTTTTATTTTGTTTCATTTATCTTTGTCTAATTAATTTACTTTTAAGTTCGATACGATTTAAGTCTAGTAGTCTCTATTTTACATTATCTTTGCATGTTATACTATTTTTAACTTTCCCATTTACATTGCACAAACTTAATATATCAGCGGTCAGTACATTCTTCATTACCTGGTATATGAAAGTTAGAAGGGACAGTCTGATCTTTCATCGGAGATACAAGAAGATGTACGCATGTAGCAAACAGCTCTACCCGAGTAGAGGTAAGTAGATTCGTTGTAGTGTTTGCGGTCATCATCGTGGGCCACTTGGCGAACCAGGTTCGTCCACGCTGTTCGCAGTTAGAGGTCAAAAAAGTCCGCATGATTAAGGCAGGTCATTTATTTTTCTACATTGGTAGGTATCTATAACATTTGCGTTTATTTATTGTTGTTGGAATATCATTTGGCTCAACCTAAACCTTTCTGAAGTATGTTTTTTGTTTCAAACGAGTCAAGTCTCGATTGATCGATGTCATACTGCATTGGTTCATCGCAATTTTTTTGCCAAACTCTACTCATATCTTTCCGTAACCATCGTATTCGTCTGAATTTACTCCGTGCGACTTCTGTCCATTTAGACAATTTTAAATGTCCAATGTGGGATGTCATACTGCATTGGTTCTTCGCAAATTTTTTGCCAAACATTACTCATATCTTTCCGTAACCATCGTATTCGTCTGAATTTACTCCGTGCAACTTCTGTCCATTTAGACAATTTTAAATGTCCAATGTGGGATGTCATACTTCATTGGTTCTTCGTAAAATTTGCCAAATTACTCATATTGTTCCGCAACCTTCGTTTTTGCCTGAATTTACTCCGTGTTACTTCTGTACATTAATAAAATTTTAAATGTCAATGTGAACTAAAACGGATATTGTAGTGTGGTGGGTAGTATCTTGTCCAAATAAGGCCGCGTTGTCACGTGCGAAGTGTTGCAGGTGCAGTGCTTGTTGATGCACATTGTTGACGTAAACCAATGACAATGTAAATTAAACTTTAAGTATATATAAATAAGAGTTATCTAAGCAGTTCCCTGAGCATTTACCTTCAAACCTTATCAATGCTCTTTGACCCTCATTAGTATGTGTTTATTGACAGTTTACTTTGTACATGTATCATGTGTATAGTTGGAGAATGATCCAGGCTGTTCGGTCAATTGTATCTCATTTCTTAAAGAGGACGATATGTTTAGTTTATTAATATCATCATGTGATAATAGACGATCACTTCAAGGCCCACCTTCCTTAAACATCGCCACCGTGTCTAACAACCTTGACCTTAATGTCGTTTTGCTTAGTGGAATATCTACCTACATTGTCTCCACCACCTCGTGGTCGCTGATTACAATTTCTGCAATAAATGCTTACAATTTAAACATTCTATTCATTTACAGATGTTACTTATGGCCTCCTATGGATCTCTCGTTCCCCCGTGATGAAATGAATTTTCGAGTTTTTTATTAAATTTTTATTACCATACTCCTTCCTACTTTAGCAAAATAATTAATGCCTTCATTTTGATCTTCACGTGTTCTATCTTTAACTTGTAAATCTTTTTTCATACGTCGCCTTTATTCCCTCGTCTATAGTCTCTGATTATTACACACATTACATTCTATTTTTTTAAGAAATCTCATTATTTTGCTTGTATTGCTATTAAGGATTTTTGTCAACAGTTTTTGCGAGTCTCTCTCTTTCTGCGAGTTTTGCAGACTCTTAGTATCTATGGTTAAGTCTTCTTTTTATTTATTGTACGGGACTAAAATATTAATTTTATTTTCATTTAAATTTTTATTTTCACGCTCCGTCTTTCTTTATTCTTTCATCATTCGTATTTTATTTTATTCTCACACCGTCCTTGCCATATTTTTATTATTTACATTTCCAATTATTATTATTATTCTTTTTTTAATTTATTTTCCCCCAATTTTTCTTTTTTAACATAATTATTTACGAAGAAATTCATTAATTTTTCCAGTTTTTCCGTTGAGAGATATTGGCAAAGCTCGATTAGTATATTTTATCTATATTCACAGCATTATGTTCGTATCATACAATTATTGTGCTGTATAAGAGTTTAGTTAAAACTATATATATATATATATATATATATATGTATATATATAAACTCTAATATGCAAGAACTTCAGCAGAAACGTAAATGTAAAAACAAAGGTACGGATGTTAATGTCAGTGGAATAAAGATACTAATATATATATATACTTTCATCTATACAATCTATTCTCATATACTCAGGAATATTGTCCGTCAGGGATGTGTATCACGCGGTCCTCGGGTCGCTTGCAGCTCTTCAAACCTGTTTATGCAGCCCACCAAGCGTTTCTAAAATTTAATTTATTTCATCGACTTTCTCTCATTAGTATATTGGTATTAAATCAATTATAATAAAATGTTAGTACAAGCTAAACTGAAACATTTAATCAATAATAAACACCGAACAAAACTGAGTGACGCACGATTATCTGCGTACTTATTGTATATACGCTTGTATCCAAGAAACGTCGCCAAATTTCTCGTTATAATTTTCAAGTATATTCGTTTTTTCGTTTTTATCTTGTTTATTTTATTTACACTGAAATTTGTATATTTTTTAATTCTAATTTTCATTATAAATAATGGTTTTTAATAATAAATAATAATAAGGGTTACATTAAATGCGTCCCGCTAAAAAAATTTTAAACTGATTTTTTGATTAAAAAGGTTGATCACCCCTGTTGTTTGTGAAGATATTTAGTGGTTTTTGAACGTTACTGTATATCTACAGGGAAGACTATGTCCAACAGTGTACGTGCTTTGTGACCAAAGAATTATTAATATTACGGAGAATAAAGGCATAAAGTACGTGAATACTCGTACAACGCGTTTTCCTATAACGCTAAACTAATCTACCATGTATAACACAAAGCATTCATTTACCTTTGCTCTAAACGATCATAGTTATAAATAGAAGATAAATATAGTAAAAGAACAATAATAAAAGAAAACATGTTTTATCATGAACCATACTTAAGTCATTGACCACCGCTGTTAAGTACTTTGATTAAATGCTTGGCAAAACTTAAGTTAAAACTAATCCGAATGGTAGACTTTACTTCAACATTTTTAAGTAAAGATCCTTTATTATTAAGAACTACCAAAATATACTCTAAATTCGAGAAAAAAGTAATGTCCGTGCAACAGACAACAATTCTAAAACGGTATTGGTGTCTGGTTAGTCATATACAGTATGATTAAAAACTAAATTTTCTCTAGTAATGATCGAAAATAAATATTGTTACATAAATTGTGGGACACAATTATTTATCATATGATTAAGTTATTTTAATTAAATTCTAAATAACAGGATGATTTGTTATAAATATAAAAGCGTAATGGGTGAATGTTTATTTTTTATTAATTAGGCTACGGTATGTAAGAAAGGGACCAATATTTAGCCACTTCCGCACATGCAGTGGTAGTCGTGCAACAAAGTAAACCGCCCGCCAGCCCGCTGATAAATATGCATGAGCGGTAGTGGCTAAATATTGGTCCTTTTCTTATCTATCAAAATAAATTTATACAGGTGGATAAGAGGCACCAAAAACGAGACAATTTAAATATAAAAAACCTTACCTCGTTATCAGTCTTATGCTACCTATATACAACAACTTCACAGTATCTTGACTACTCAATTTCGTCTACTGGCATCAACAGCCTTCGATGTTCGATGTGCCGCGCCTATTGCCACTTCGTAAGAGCAATCCTTCGACATGGTGTGCTTCGAGCGAATATCCTAGCATAATCCTCTTCACTGTTCCATGCGTGACCTTGAACGTTATTATACAGTAGATCTATCTTCAGCTATTAACACTCTGCCCCTAATGATTCTTCTTCTTCTTGAAGTGCCTCTCCAACTAGTGGAAGTCGGCTATCAGCTTCCTGCTCTCTTCCTTATTTTTGGTTCTGCGTAATAGCTCAGCAGCGCTGGCGATTCCGGTCCACTCTCTAATGTTACGAAGCCACGACTTCTTTCTAAAATGATAATCACGTTGAATTAAATTGAAAGTTTCTAAGTAATTATTGTCATTTAAAAAAAAAACATAATTAAAAAGTGTAATTCAAACGTTTATCTCAATTCGTAGAATTCATTTTCCGTTATAATAATTTACAATCATAACATGATTATATGTAATGCACTATGAACTCACAACAAAGTAATTGATGCATCACACGTAACATTATCACACGCGGATGCGAGACACGTGAATGTGATGTCAAAATTAACCTTTTATATCGTCACCACTACCGAATAAATCTGTAATTGTAAAAAAATAATTTTACAGGAGAAACAATAAACCTAATTTTTTTAATAACTTCCATTATATTCAACCTACAAAGGTTATTTATATATCAAATCAAAGCTAGTTTTTTTCTGCATCCATGCATATAATACTTGTTTATATATTCTAGAAATTAATTGAGTTATTACAGATAAAAGAAAAAGTTTTTGAGAGTAATGCCCTTTACGATGTTATCGCTATAATAGCTTATAATCTAAAATAGATAGTATTAAATATATTTGTAGCACTGTACTCCTATGTCTGTTTAAAAACGTGAATATATTTCACAAGACAAGTGTTAATAATACACATATCGCTTACTTTATTATATAGGAAATTGACGAAATAAGTTGTTATGTGATTATTAATTTTTTTTTTATATCCCCCGCTATTGGGGGCCTCTCGTACCCCCTATCTTTTGTGGGACAGGGACTTTATGGACAATTTTATTTATCACATAATTATTTTTTATTTTCATTCTCTACTTTCATACTTCACATAATCTTTCATTCTATTCTTTTATGCCACAATTCTGCTTACTTTCCCTTTTGCTCTGTTTACCTTTCTTTCATCCTCTTTTCATTTTACATTTTCTTAATTTCTATTTTTATTGTATCACATTTTTATCTATTCTATATCACAGTTTTATATTATTTAATTTTTTTTAACTTGTCTTGTTAGTTTTTATTTGTTGTCTATGTCTAACTTTTATTTCTTTCTATTGCATATTGTGTGATTCTTTTGCAATAAGAGAGGAATTCTTCCTTGGTATCCTTTCCGTCTATCAGGGAGGCTATTGACGCCTCCCTGATTTTAACGCCAGACCAGCACTCGAAGTCGAGATTAATAAAGTTATATAATTAAATATAAATGCGATTTATTTAATTACAGACGATAGACACCCACTGCAAGTCATGGGAGTTCCTCATAGATCGCCTCGATGTTTAGTCCTGCGTTGCCCACATTCAGCGACTTCCCAAACTTCAACTGTGGGAGGGGGAGTCCACCGAGTGGGAGGTCTGCCCACGCCGCCTCTACCGGCACCTACCGCTCTACCTAAACAACTGCACGGATCCTAGTTCTCGTGATAAATCCAGTCCGGCCAAGCTGATCTAAGTAAGAAAAGGACCAATATTTAGCCACTTCCGCACATGCAGTGGTAGTCGTGCAATAAAATGCACCGCCCGCCAGCCCGCTGATAAATGCGTATGCGGCAAACAATGCGAATCACACAACCGCCATCGCCAAATTACACAACACGTGTTTCACCCCTCCACTGGGCATCTTCAGGAGTTATGTTACACCGATTAGTGCCAAACACAGAGTCATTTGGCACTAATCGGCGGCTAAATATTGGTCCTTTTCTTACTTAGGATGGACTTCCGCGAGGTAACGCCTGATTCCATTAAATATTTAAGATCAGCATGCCAAGGTGAACAGGTGCGTTTATACATCAAATTAACCAAGCTTTTTTTTTTTTTTTTTGTTTCGGTGGGGGAAATCTTCCGGTGTTCAAGATGCCCTGCCTCTGGGGGAAGGACAGGGGTATGTGGGATTCCTACCCACTAAAACCCCCCCCGGTGGTCGCCCTCTGCGCTAAACGGGGGACCGCGGTATCTCCCGGTCAGGGATCGCCACGCGGTCTTCCCTTGCGCCTTGCTATTTTTCGATAGCCCGTCCCGGGGTATGCGTGGATACGCTACCCCCGAAACCCTCGTGGTACTATCACGATGGTTCGGGACCACGTCGAACCATCGTCCGCCTCAGAGTCGCCGAAGCTAATGGGAGTTTAGGGCCCCCACCCTAAACTCCCGCGACTCCGAAGGCCCCGTTCATGGTAGGGGAGCACCATTCCTCGGAGGGCCGTCGCGAGGCACGTCTCTGCGCTGACGGCGTCGTCTCCGAGCGGGATCTGTCCTCTGCCGATCCCGTTCGGCTGCCTCCTTCTGGACCATGACGGTCTCACAAAAAGAGGCCACGGCCCTCCACGCCGATGACCCACTCAGCATCGCCGACACGATTGCTGGCAAGGAAAGGTCCTGTCCGATCTCGTCCGCCAGAATCCGCCGCTCCGACTGCCACGCCGGGCAGACCGCAAACGTGTGCGAGGCGGAATCCTGGGCGGCTCCTCCGCAATGGAAGCAGTTCGCCGTCGCTTCGCGACCAATCCTACACAGGTAATCACCAAAGCATCCATGCCCGGTGATCATCTGCGTAAGCCTGTAGGTGAGCCTTCCGTCTCGTCGCTGCATCCAGGCCTCGAAGACGGGCAGGATCGCTCCAACGACGCGTCTGCGCGCATAGCGCTCTTCCGAGAGCTTAGCGCGCCACGTCGCAAGCGCCCTGCGCCGTTCCTGCCGTCTGACCGCCTCGAGCACACGGTTCGGCTCGCCACCGCCGTCTCGGCGGAGGGTGCGGACTTGGTCGTAGACCTTCGCATCCGACTCCGCTAGAATGTCCAGGGGCGGAAAGCGCGCCAGGACTGTCGCCGCCTCGAACGATATCGTGCGATATCCGCGTACGATCCGTATGGCCATCCTCCGCTGGACGCTGTAGATCTTAGTTCTACAGCGTCGAATCGCCAGCCTTTTTGCCCACACGGGCGCCCCGTACAAGGCTACGGACCGTACGACCCCTGCATAGAGGCGGCGGACTTCCTCCGTGGGTCCCCCGAGATTAGGCAGCAGTCTATGCATGGCACCCGCTATCCTCTCAATCCGGGGGACGAGGCGATCGAAGTGCTCTTCGAAGCCCCAGCGGCTGTCCAAAGTGAGGCCGAGGTACTTCATGTACCGCCCCACCGTGACATCGTGCCCACCGACGCGAACGCGCGAGTCGGGAGGTTCCCTCGTTCGAGGCAACCGGTGGAACCATAGCGCCTCGGTCTTGTTTGGCGCTATTTCCAACCCCAGCCCGCGTATTTTAGCGACGACGACTTCCGTCCCAAGCTCGGCGAGCTCCCTGGTCCTCTCGAAGTTGTCTCCGCTGGCGACTACCAGCGTGTCGTCGGCGTAACAAACAACGCTCACGCCGGCGGGGAGACTGACTTGCAGAACCGCATCGTACGCGAGGTTCCACAAGAGTGGTCCTAGGACCGACCCCTGCGGCACCCCGCGCTTGATCTCCCTCCGGTTACTCCTTCCGTTTTGGTCCATGTACACGATGTACCTGTCTCGCAAGTAATCGCCGATGACGCCTCGCAGGCAGGGAGGGACCTCATGCTGGATCAGTCCCTCCCTTATCGCATCCCAGGGCAGTGAGTTGAAAGCGTTGACGATGTCGAGGCTTATCGCCAACGCTACACCACCCCGCGACACGGCCTGCTCCGACAAGGACCGAACGCGCATGATCGCGTCCACGGTCGAACGCCCTCGACGGAAGCCAAACTGGCTGTCGGCAAGATCGGGGCCGACGCGAGACAGATGCTCGCCGATACGAGCGGCAATTATCCTTTCGAACAGCTTGCCGCACTCGTCCAGCAGGCATATGGGACGGTACGCAGAGGGAGATTCTACGGCCCTGCCTTCTTTCCTCAAGAGGACCAATCGTGCCTCCTTCCAAGGCGTGGGGAACGTTGCTCGGCGGAGACAGCTCGTGAAAAGCTCCGCCAGCTTACCCCCCAAAGACGCCAGACTAAGTACCCAGACCCGACCCGGTATTCCGTCGGGCCCCGGCGCGGTGTTTCGCGCTCTGAGACGGCTCACGGCTCGATCCAGCTCCTGCGCCGTTACCCTCGTCTCATCCGTCCACTCCCACGGCTGTGCCGGGGGGTGCGCGGAGGGACTTGACCGATCTTCCGGAAAAAGAGTATCTACTACCCTCCTCAGAAAGACCGGTTCTAAGGTCTCCGTCGTCGGGGGCATCCATGGCCGGAGTTTTCCCAGCACTATTCGGTATGGACGCCCCCACGGATCCCTGTCGAGTCCCTGCAGGAGCTCGACCCAACACCGAGCCTTGGCGCCAGCTACCGCCTTTTGCAACGCCTTTGTAGCCGCCCGGTACTCCCTGTACAGTCTGGCCATCTCCTCCTCCGGAGCTTGCCTTCGCCTCCTTCGGGCTCGGGTGTACCGGCGGCGGCTCAGCAAGCAGACCTTGCGGAGTTCCGCAATTTCCGCCGACCACCAGTGCACCCCCCTGCGCTTGGGACGACCGGCCCGGGGCATCGACGCGTCGCAAATTTGCGTCAATATCTCCCGGAACCAGTTCGCTCCCCTCTCCGGTTCGGACAGAACCTCTTCGGCGTTCGGCCAATCGGCGACGCAGGCGGCGGCCTCTAGCCGGTCTTTGTCTAGCCGCTTCAAACACCAGCGTCGCGTAGTGCTGCCGTCACGGCCGCCAGAGTCAGCGACGGGCCTGCGGATCGCAACATCGAAAACGATGTGGCGATGGTCAGAAAGAGTGACCACCTCCTCTGCAACCCGCCAGCCCGAAAGCATACGCATTGCAGCGGGAGTCGCCCATGTTAAGTCCACGACCGACTCCCCCTGCCAGCGCACGCATGTGCTGACGGATCCCCTGTTGACAAGTCGGAGATCCAGTCCGGCCGCCCACTCCAAGACGGTGTCTCCCTTCGGATCGTCCCTGGTATTCCCCCACGCCCTGTTGTGGGCGTTAAAGTCTCCAAGGACGATCAACGGACAGGGGAGGCAGGCCGCAGCGCAGTCCGCCACCCTATCCAGGTACTCCTCGTAGTCGGCGCGAGACCTGCTGGGAGACACGTAGCAGCCTATCATGGCCAAGGGACCCCATTTAACGGCGACATAGCCCTGTCCCTTAGATAATAAGGTGCAGGGTGGGGTACCCTCTCCGCCCCTCCAGTAGAAAGCTACGGACCCTGAGTCGTCGCCGAACCAACGAGGATGGTCAGGCACGTTATAGGGCTCCGCTACTACTGACAAGGCAACCCGAAACTCGTCGACGGTCTGCATCAGCAAGTCCTGAGCATTCCGGCAATGGTTCAGGTTACCTTGGAGGACTCTGAAGGGCGGGAATAGAGGTCTAAGCGACCTCCATGTCCGAGCTTACGCCCGGCGCTGCGGTCGGTGCCGCTGCGGCCGCCGTGCTGGTGGTCGCAGGCGGAGTCTTTTTACTCCTCCTGCCTTTACCCGGCGTTGGGCCGCACCTCTTACCCAGCCGGTGGTTGGAGGGCAACCCAAGGTCTGAGCACAGAGGGCATTTGAGTGCGGATGACACGCACTCTCTTGCCTTGTGCCCAGACTCGCCACATGCGAAACACCGCATGCTCCGGTTTACAGAGTTGGGACACCTGGCGCCGACGTGTCCCTTCTCCAGGCACCGGAAGCAGTGCATGGGTCTGGGTTCCAGGGGTGCCACCCTCACCGAACCCCAACCCACACGCACGCGCCCCGCAGTCACCAGAGCATGGGCCACCTTGACCGGGCACCGCAACCAGCAGGTGCCCATGCTCGTGTTTGTTCGGTGGACGTCCCCAACCTTGACGTCGTCCACCGAACAGCCGCCCGCCTCTGCCACTGCTTCCGCGACCTCGCCCGGACTGACGGCGTCGTCGAGGTCCCTCAAGCGGATTTCGCTCGTCTTGACGGGGCGGCTGATCTTAACCGCCACATCGCGAAGGACCTCACGCATCCTCGCCGCGAGGTCGTCTGCCTTTCGGCCACAGTCTTCTCCACTGATCTCCAAGAGGAGCGCTCCAGTCAAGGCACGTTTTTGGCGCAGAGCCTCGATGCCGAGGTCCGCCAGCCGTATTCTTGCCTTCGCCGCCTTTACTACCTCTGCATAGGTGGAGGTGGAGCCTTCCGGCAGCGTAACCGTCACGGCCGCCGTAGTGGGAGCTCGCTTCGCCTTCTTGGTCCCGCGGCTCCTGGGTGCGGCAGGCGGTTTAGCACTCGGACGAGGCACGGGCCGTGGCGCCGACCTGGGTTTTCGGGCAACCTCAGCCCAGGTGTTCCGGGTCGTGATCGCCGACGCTGCCGGAGGCGGTGCTGTCACTGGAGGCAGTTCCGGCACAGGAGGAGGCGCAGTCTTCCTCCTGGGGCGCCTAGACCGCCGCGGTCGCGGCGGCTGCGATGCCGGCGGTGCTTGTGGAGGCTGCGGCGGTGCGATCGGCTCGGAAGGGACGGTCGACTGAGTCGGACGCGGTCCAGTCCTACTGGCGGCCAACGGCGGCCTTATTGCCCTGTCGGGGAACAGTTTGGCCTCGAAGGCAGCCAGTTTCGATTCGATGAGGGCTCCAATGCGATGCATGAGCCCCTCTTCGGTAGACGCGGACGTCCTTGGCACTGGTGCTGGCCGGGCCCGCGGAGGCGCGGGGGCAGCTGCCTTGGCCTGCTCCGTTGTAGCACTACGGACGCGACGAAGCTCCATCGTGAGGCTTTCCACTTTCGCAGAAAGGCTGGAAACCTGAGAACGCAATTCTGCGTTTTCTTGCTCTAACTTCTCGACGGTGGAGTCGCCCGCCGTCCTGCGCGACATCTCCTCCAATGCTGCCTTGACGTTCCGCGCAGCGAGCCTCAGGCTACGCACGTACGTGCCCTTGAGGTTGCTGGACCGGTCCGTCACCTTCTCGATAGCCAGGAGGTTGGTCTCTGCATATTGCCGGGGATCAGCACATGCTCGCAATTCGCGAGCCAACTGCTCCTGACTCGGGAGCCCTTTCTTCGACCTAGTGCGCAATGGCTGCACAGAGGGGTCGAAGAGTCCCTCCTCGTCACTGTCGGTTCCGCCGACCGTCTCCGTGCCCTCGGTCTCCTGGGCAGAATAAGCCGCATATTTTGCGGCCACAGCACCAGGGCTCGGAGGCTTGGCCTTTCTCTTACCGGCCCTCGAGAACGCGCCAGGGCCGACCGATGCGCGAGAGGCGTCTGATCCGCCGTCGCTTTCTCCGACCGTACTAATCGCCAAACCGGCGGAGCGCATAGATCGCCCGCGCTTATCACGTACCGAGCCTGATGGACGGCCCGGCACCTCCGGCTCTTTAAAATTTTGGGCCCCGGATGTTAAGGGCCCAGCGGCAGACGCTGAAGCGTTGCCGCGACGCAAGTTTTTGCCCCCCCCAGATACGGCGGGGCTGCCTGGGCAAGGCCCAGGGGTGGATTCTCCAGCATCGCTGGTACCACCCTGGGGAAAATTTGTTTTTTTAACTGCGTCCATTATTTTTTTTTCCTTTTAAGGGTGAGGTCCCTTCGCGCTTGTGACTGAACTCCCTTCCAGCCATTCATCCCGTCGGCACGGTCCAACCTTGGGATTAGGGTTATTTTTGAAGAGGTTTTCTTCCTCGCAGCTCCGTACAGGTACGGAGCCCCCGGTCCCTACTGGGATTACGGGTTGTCCGGTGTCGGCAGAAGCCGAGTGCACCTGGCACATCACCGCACTGGTCACATCCTCTGTCCCATCTCTTAAAGATGGGTACGGGATGCTACCACAAGCCTGAGCGGCTCGTCTCTCGGACTGTGCAGTCCTTGGCCGTTTCTCGGTTCTGGGAAGAACCGATGGTACGCCCCTAACCCTGCCAGTTTTGGTCCACGCCGGAACATGCCCAATACCACCCACATCTGGGTGGCGCTCCCCCATCCGCCACCCGGGGGACGCGCCCGATGGAAGGTCTGGCAACTCCACACGGGGAAATTAACCAAGCTGATCTAAGTTGGCGTCATGTCCAATACAAATAAGAATGACCAATTCGAATTTCAATAAATCAAGATTCTAAATACCATCACTAGTACCAAAAATAGTGCAATAAACAGTATAATATAATGTAAAAAAGAAAGATTGGGAAAATTGTAGAACGATTTCGTTCGTAGGAAAATTGTAGAACGAAAGAAACAGTACGATAGATAATATGATACATGAAAGAGGAGAATGATAACAATAAAAAATTACATGAATAAATTATTAGAAACAAAAAAAAAACAGCTGGTTAGCGAGCCGCAGGTTAATCTCCCCTGCTATAGATAACTCTACAAAGGGTACTATAATAATAAAAATAAACAAAACATTTCTACTCAAATTACTGGAATAATATTGTCAAAATAACAATTGATTCATTTCACTTTAAATTCACTAATCACCTCTCGGAATTACAGAAAGACGTAGTTTCTCTTATCTTTAAAATAGATGCATTGTTAGAATTATTTGTTTTAAAAATAGAACGATTAGGGAAAGCGATTAAGAACGACTTCGTTTTAATTTGTTAATTACGTTGTTTTAATAACATATTATAGTGCTAATTATTATATTCCAGGAAAGAGATTGTTTTTACTGTATTGTATTGTAAACAAGGGTTAATACATGGTGCGAAATGATTTTAGTTTAGTTTTCTATGTAATTTTTTATGTGTGCAAACTTATACAAAATTATTTATAAAAGCATCGATACACACTGTGTTAATATAAGAATTTATACATAGGCTGTACGCTCCTGATTTACATCTTCCATAATTAAATAAATCATTTATTACACAATGTATTCGTATTTATTATGAAATTCCACAATTCAGAACTGCTAATGGAAAAAGTATATTATTGTAGCCGAAAATACTATACTGATGTTAATGTATAGAATTAAATGTTGATGTTCACTCGGGAAGCTAATTATTATCGAAGACTCTTTATATAACTATATTTTGTAACGTTGCAAGCTATCGATCTATATATGTAAATTATAATTTTAACCAAAAAAATATAAACAAAAAAAGTTAATATGTTTTGTAATACATTAAAAATATTTGAACACTCGGAAGAGCACAGTACATCTCAAGTGGCGTGGGATCGTGGAAGCGTGCTATTGGTTTAGTGAACCTTTGTTTTTATAACTAACATTGCCATGCGCCCGCGCACCAGCCACAGGAACTTACATCCATTGCCCGGGAGAAGGACCCTGGCCTCAGTCGCGTTCACCAGCTACGTGACGTCTTACACGCCGGGGCTAATTCGTTTAAATTTACGTTATAATTTGTAATAAGCAATTGTTGAGTTTCTTGCCTGCTCTTAGCAGAACTGCCTTCAAAACTGGTAGCTACATGTAAAGACAACAATACTGACATTATATGTTAATTGTCGATTCGAAAGTGCTAGTAATAGTATATTCAAATATAGAATACTTTTGATTTTATTTTTTATTAATAAAATTTGTTCAAAGCGGCCTGTATTTATCTTTTTATGACCACCTAATGATGATGATGAAGCTTACTGATCTATGGTCTCCTCTGACTTTCCTATGACCATCTGTTCTGCACGCTATGTGGCCGACTCTACCAATTCAACTAAACTAAAATTTTATTATAATATATTCTGTTGGAGTAGAAATAAGGAAGTGGTCGTACGAACAGTAATTATAAAAACTGTACATTGTTAGTGCGTCGTGAATAACAGACAAAACACCAACGGTTTAAAACAAATAACGATAAGTAGGCTATTAAGATTTTAGTAAATGTTTTAAGAGGTTTAAACACTGTAATATGCAAAAATTTGAGCAAACACGTTAATGTGAAAATAAAGGTACGGATGCTAATGTCTGTGAAATAAAGATCCTAATAGATATATACATAAATATACATATTTCAATGACTTTTTAATATAATTGATTAACTTTAAAGTCATTAAAACTCTCCATAAAGTGACTGAACAATGGTCTCTCAGTAATGACCTAAACTTGAGTAAGTAAAACATTAAGTAAGACAATATTTATAAAAAGTATACTGAGAAACCGATTATATTAAACTTTAGAACGCGCCCGTTGTTTAAGCTGTTGAGGAGTATACAATAGATAAGATATATTTAAACATTTTAACGTTTCAAATTAAATTTTAATATAAACAGGTACTATATAATAAACAATAAAAGTATTAAGTAAGTAATATAGCCTTACGAATTGGTAAGTTGGAATGGATCCGCCAAATAGCATACGATAACCGCTGAAGCCTTAAAGTTCTGGAGTGAAAAAGAACCGGTGAAGTATGTGCACAAGGTGGACAAATTACCTTGTTTATATCATCAGAAGATTTAAGAAGTAGATCGATTCCAACCGATCCTTTTGACTAAATCTACGAGAAAGGTTTACGTCCAGTTGTGGACCTGGGTTAGAGTGTTATGATTATGATGAAACAAAAAAAAAATACTAAATACTGTACTAAAATTATATAAAATCATCGTTGCAATCTTTAGAAAAGGCTTAGGTCTTATAGTGGGCGTAAATAGCCGTAAAGAATAAAGAGATTGTCGTACTTTTCGCTTCATCTCGTATCTTCTTCAGGAGCTCTTCTAGAAGAATTCTTATTTTTCTACATCGTTGTCTTCCTGCTTCGGACAGAAAGAAGACTCACCTTCTTTCAGTCAGCCTTCTAGCATGGAAGCGTGGCGAATCAATGTCATGGTGGCTTTGCTAACTTTGGTAGACGAATTATTTTAAATCAAAAAAGGTTTTACATGGAATACATTCCCGTATGATATATCTATTTAAAAAAATACTATTGCTGCGAACATGATCCACTGTGAAGAAATTTTAATGATGATAATAAAGCTTGTAAATGACTCTACGTCTGTTTTATTGGCATTAAAAAAGTAACCAATAAAAAACTAGACTGCGTTTATGTAGAAATCTAAATCAGGACACGTGAGAGATCAATTAGAATCTATTTTCTATCAAATTTTGCTCTTATATCATTCTTATTTAGATGTATCTTAGTGTTCAAAATAGGAGACCCTAATTTGATAATTTTTGTGATCAGTGATGATATACGAAATCGAAACATTGTTGCATATGATAGGCCATATGAGAAGGCTAAAGATCACCCAGAGAGAGGTATTCTCAGGGTTTCATCTCGCGAATAAGAAATGAGGAGATCCGTAGAAAAACCAATGTCACCGACGTTGCTCGAAGAATTTCTCGTCCAAAGTGGCAGTGGAAAGGTTCTCAAGTGGCAGCCAGGAACCGACGACATAATTAAGGTAGCGGAACGTCGCACAATATAAATATAAATATGAAGCCTTTTTAATTAAAAAATTTAAATCAATTATAAATTAATACCGCTGTATCTGAAAACGAAGGTCTTTAACCAGTGTGTGTTCCTGGTGATGATTTATAGACTTGAATGTGATCGTTTACAATTGGCCTAAGCGAGTTACGCTCGAGGCTTCGGTGGGATTAGAAAATGACCAATATTTAGCCACTTCCGCACATGCAGTGGTAGTCGTGCTAGAAAGTGCACCGCCCGCCAGCCCGTTGATAAATGAGTATGCGGCAAACAATGCGAATCACATAACCGCCACCGCAAAATTACTCAACACGTGTTTCACCCGTCCACGGGGCATCTTCAGGAGTTATGTCACACCGATTAGTGCCAAACACAGAGTGCACTTTGTTACACGACTACCACTGCATGTGCGGAAGTGGCTAAATATTGGTCCTTTTCTAACTTAAGATGGACTTCCGCAAGGTAACGCCTGATTCCATTAAATCCTTCAGTGGGAGATTGAATTAGAAATGAAGAGATCCGGTGAAGAACTAAAGTCACCGATGTAGTTTTAAGAAATTCTCGCCTGACTGCTGGCAGATGGTGGAGTATACTGAAAGATTCTCTTTCTTCTTTCTCTTTTTCTTCGCATCGTGGGTATGCCCTCTATTAGACTGACGACATGGTGAATATTGCCAGAAGACGCTGGATGCTGACAGCACAGAAGCAGTCATCGTGGCGATCTTTGATTGAAGGCATATATATGCAGTGGGTATCTATTGGCTGAAATCAAACAAATCTAAGTCTTAAAAGAACTTTAATAAAAACTTATCAATATCCTATAACATCGGGTGAACTATACGTGTATTATTAACACTTTGTTTTAAGTAATATTCATGATTTTAAACCGAGATAAGAGTACAGTGTTACAAATATGTTTAATACTATCTAATTTAGATTATAATCGATTCTCGCCGCTATAGTTTTTGTGGTAGAGTCTAAAATTGCGTGACGTTTTGCGGAAGTCAATGTCTTTGTCGCCGCTGGTACGGGTTTAGTGACTCCGATATATATGTTTATAAAAAGCGTACGTTGCTCTCTGTGATAGACGGAAGAGGTCCTCACGGGGCAACCTGACCCGCAGTAGGCATACGTTATTTAAAATAAACCATTGAAAATATCACACTTATATCTCATATTTTATATTATTACTAAAATCGTAAACTGAATTCAAATTCTATATATCTTTCTCTCTTTCTTTTTATAAATCTCTTATTGACTTCGGGAAGTGTCTGCCGAAAGATCGAATGATAGGTTAGATCTCTGACGAAAAGCTAAAAAAATCTCAGCGGGTCTATACTTATGTAAGGCTTCCATCTGATCGATATATAACTACCTGAAAGTAACAGGCGAAAGATATTTAGTATATATATATATATATATACATATATATAAATCAATAAATCCTGTCCACCCCCTAGAGCATGGATGCACAGACCGCGGCCCGCTGGTCGAATACTGGTGGCCCGCCGACAGCGAAAATAATACTCTCGTACATTCGAAAAATATTGAATTCTATTCCTTTATTATTATCAATTCTTTATTGTTAATTACCTATACTTCTGGCGGCCGGCCCGCCATCAGTTCATGATTTGCCCATGTGGCCCCTAGTCTTAATAAGTCTGTGCAACCACGCCCTAGAGGGTACCTTAAATATCCGAAATATTTCACCTACGAAACCAAATAAAAAGGTTCTAACGACCATCTATTTTGCGACGTAATACCAGCCTATTGTCACTTGGCTTTCGTCAGGGCGATATCAGTTGCTTTTATTAGTCTATGTATCTTAATTCAATCTTGTAAAATAATCTAGAACATGCAGAACTATAGATTTATCCTTATACATTCGATACATGATTTCAAAAACAGATATAACACATCATAAATTGAATAAAGAATTTTTATATTTAAATTTGAATATAGAACAGGGAGTGATCTATAATTTAAAATGTATTACATCGACAGTATGCTATAGTATAATATATATATTTTTTTATAACAATAAAATTTGATTACTGTACATAGAGATACATACTCATATAGGCATTTCCTATTGACTAATCTTTTTTTAAATATAATTCATTGTTTTAACCCATAGATGTTCAATGCACGACATAGGTCTGCCTCAAAGATATCTATGAGGGTATATACCTTAATAGCAACGTGTGGCAGACAGGTTGGTGATCTCAGTGCGGTATTATGGTATGCAAAGAATGTTGCAGCTTATCTTCTTGAACCTATTTATGAGCAGAGACAATCCTATAGAATTAATGCACAAAGTGTGAATTATATAAGAATTCATCTCAAGAATCGAATCCACGACCTGCGAGTGCAAGTCTTAATCCTCTACCACTGGGAAATACAGTCATATATTGTTTAACTAAATTTTGAAGAATTATAAAGAGAAGTATAATAATAAACGTGTTTAATGATATATATGTATATGTATTTAAAAGTAATCTATATATAACGTTTAGTTTCATATTACTGGCCACTGAAATTTCAAGTAAAATAAAATAATCGATAATGAGACTTGCCCAAGTGACGACTCCACAGTACAGACTTTTGATCACTTACTCAGACACTGCTTTCGATTTGCATCCAAAAGACGTAACCACGTGACCTTATGTGAAAACCTTAATATACCTCCGTTCAACTTACCGGACCTTATCAAGAAAAAATTTACAGCAGAATCTTTTGATGAGTTGGCCCGGCACATTGTCCTAAATCTCAAGGCATTTAACGGTCTGTAGCGCTTGGGTAGCGACTTGAAATAAAATCATCTTGCAACTAATATATAATTGAGCATTCCAAATTGTATTGTTAATATGTATAAATTATAGCTGTATTTACCCATAAGAGAAAATTGTGTAAGAAAAATTGTAAAAAATTATAAAACGCTGTCGTGCCTCACAGCCGGGAGAAGAAAGATCCGTATCAAATAGCGGCAACCTTTTCCCGAAAAATAAATATTAACACGAAAAATAAATAAAAAACACTGTCGATACAAATTAGAATTAATTAATAAAACTCTACCACTCGTCTAATGCTGCTGATATAATAAAATAAAAATGCATCCTTACAAACCGTTTGTATTTCTTTTGGGACAATTTCTCGGACAAATCCAACATTAAATTATCTTGTCTTTATTAGGTAGATTCAAATATTATATATAAGAAATCATTACAGATGTAAAAACATCTCATATTAGATATTTTAAAACAATACCATTGTTATAAAATCACCTTGACCTAATGGAATCTCGATAGATATTGTTATAAAGGACATTCCTATTACTGAATTTATAATAAAGTAAGTTAGGTATGTAGTTAAAAAGTTTCTTCTTTTTTAAAGCCAAATGTGGTTCTGCAGTTCAAATATACTGCTTTAGTAAATCCGCGAAGGTATATATGAATTGACTTGAGTTTAGATTTTAAATATATATATCTAGTCAATCGACAATTTAAATGAATTTACTTTTAAATGAAATTCTGTGTACAGGAATAATGTTCAAAACTTTTACATCTGCAAACAATCAAAAAAAACAAACAAAAAATCCACAACTCTTACCCATTCTCTGTCACATCTTTAATTACTCCTTAGTAAATAGTTGTTTTCCATCAGCCTGGAAGCGTGCAAATATTATTCCTCTTCCAAAAGTCTCCAATCCTACGTCCTTTTCCAATTTTCGTCCCATATCTTTATTGCCTTACCTTTCCAAAGTCCTCGAACACATTGTCCACAATCAGCTGTCTTCTTATCTTACATCAAATAGTCTACTTTCTCCCTTCCAGTCAGGTTTCCGGTCAGGTCACAGTACTGTGACAGCGCTGCTAAAGGTCACAGATGATATACGTCTTGCAATGGAGGACAAGTCTCTGACGATATTAACACTACTCGACTTTAGCAGCGCTTTCAATTCTGTAGACTTTGATGTCCTTCTCGCTATTCTTCGCTCTCTTAACGTCTCTCCTCTTGCTTTGGCGTGGTTTGAGTCTTACCTTCGTGGTCGTTCTCAGCGGATCCACTCTGATGATGTCTCCTCAGACTGGTGCGATCTCGGTGCGGGTGTGCCGCAGGGTGGTGTACTGTCACCACTCCTGTTTTCCGTTTTTATAAACACAGTCACCACTGTAGTTTTGTCTAACTTCCATATTTATGCAGACGACTTGCAGATCTATCGGCATTTCAAAATCTCTGATCTTGATGATGCTATTGCTCTTATCAATGCCGATCTGGAGCGGATCTCTACTTGGGCTAAGTCATTCGGACTAGTAGTAAACCCGAAAAAGTCACAGGCTTTGCTTATTGGGAGCGCATATATGTATAAGCGTCTTGGCGCTGTCACTGCTATCCGTCCATTGCTTTACGATGGCGTTATTATACCTTTTAGCAAATCTGCAAAGAATCTAGGGGTCATCATCGATTCCAATTTGTCTTGGCTCCCGCACGTCAATGAGGTCAGCAAAAAATTACATTTTTCACTTCACTCGCTCAAATGCCTCCAGAACTTTTTACCTCTGAAAACCAAGATCTCCCTCGTACAGACTCTCCTTTTCCCCATTCTTGACTACGCTGACGCGTGCTACCTGGATGCCACTGAGAAGCTTCTAAACAAACTAGAGCGTCTCCAAAATGTATGTATTAGATTTATTTTCGGTTTACGTAAGTACGATCATATTTCCCAGTTCCGATCGCAACTCAAGTGGCTTCCAATTCGTCACCGCAGGAACGCTCATGTTCTTTCTACTCTCTATAACATCCTATACAATCCCTCTGCTCCTTCTTATCTCCGTAACCTCTTCCACTTCTCCCGGGCCCAGGACAAACCTTGTCGTACGAACGTAAGGACGTCACTGGCCATCCCCGCCCATCACTCTGATTTCTTTTCCTATTCCTTCACTGTCCATGCTGCAAGATTATGGAACGCTCTCCCCTACGAAGTACGCGATTGTCCATCATTACCTGTATTTAAAAAGCGAGTCAAAGAGCACTATTTATCGCTAGTTGTCTAGTATATATAATATTTTTAGTTATATATGTTATATATGTATTTATGCTTATATTATGTATATATATTATTTATTATGCTTATTTATGTAAGTTTATAATATGTAAGTATACATTTATGTTCATGTTAAGTATATAATTATGGTCAAAAGTCGTATCTATTGTAAATATTTCAATTTAATTATTGTGCACGTTGTGTCTGCCTTACTTTTTATGAATCTCCTTCCGTAGGCCTACTGGAAGAAATTTCTGGTTAGAAATAAGTAGTGCCTGTTGTGTCAGTTATATTTGTATTGTTACTTTAGTGTTTTTATTGTGTACAATAAACTGTTAAATAAATAAAAAAAAAAAATAAATAAACAATGATCCTGTATTCATATTTGACAAAGACTAATGACAAACAAAGAAGCCACACAGCCTCTTTATCTGAATATTATTTTTGAATCATACTCTCATTGCTGCCCAAATATGCAGGTTCCGCTGATTCATGGTGGTAGACCGCTAAGGTAGTCTAGCAAAAGAGGTCTTACTTTTACGATAACGAAGTTCAAGGGCTCTCCAAGAAGACTCAATTCGTACCACTTCTTCTTTTCCCCTGATCTTCCTGATCTGAACTTCCCCTGATCGTAACTATGTCGTCGATCCATCTAGTGGTGCACGCACGATGCGTCTGCCGTTGTATGTAATATATGTGAAAAAAAAAACTTAATTTTTTAAACATGTATTTTTAATCTGTGTGGATGTACGGGACCCAACTCTGGGGAAGCGCTTGTAACTCCAACATAACCATCATACAAAGGCTGCAAAATGGCATACTGCGTACCATAACAAACGCTCCATGGTTCCTCACGAACTCTGAAATCCACGAAGCTCTGGAGATCAAAACAGTAAAGGGGGAAATCCAGTAGTCATCTACTAATTTCAAAAATTAGCTAGACAAACACCCAAATAACTTGGCTTCCGAATTGACTTGCATCCAGTTCAGGAAACCTCTTAATCGCCATGACATCCTAGAACTAGGAGTGTCTCCTGCCAGGGAAACCCCTTCCAAAGCTATAACCTCTCCTGGGACTGATCGCAGATGAAATAAGGAACACAAAAAAAAACATGTATTTTAAATATTGTAAAAAAAACGAAGCTAAGGTTGATTATACGATAGATAGAGGGTTCCATATTCAAAATATGAAATCTAAATCAAATTTAAAGTGAGATATTTTTTTTTATTAAAAGGCAGTTAATAATATTGTTTCTAAATTCAAAAGCCTATTGCGTAACAATATGTCAGCTGGCAACAAGATATAATTTACCGCTGTGTACAATTGTTTTGAATCTATCCTATAACAAGTTCATTACAACCGGCCTAGGACGACCTTTGTCTCAGCACTGGCCATTATCGCCCTGTAAACATGTAAACATATTAAAATTCATAATTCGAATACAATTTGAGAGCCGCTGATTGGTCGGCCGCTTTCGCTGCATCTATAAAAAGGGTGGTGGGGCGGAATCTCCTGCATTTGCCTTCCGGCAGAGGTGGAAGCAACAGGTCCATAGTATTTCTAGATTAAGTAAAGACTGATAAAGAAATAAGTGTTAATACCCCCTCAAGATGGGGACATCTAGAATAAGTTACACGCTAAGTGCCTTCATCATACTAGCTGTTCTATGGAGACCAGCTTTAACTGGTGAGTTAAATATTCGTTTATATCTAGAACTTTATATTTAAGTACTATTTAAATTCATAATAAATAGTTAATTAAAAAAAAATGTAAATCTTAATTTTTAAAGAAAGTTTCGAAAAAGATCACCTTTATTCACATTAACAAAATATTTTTAAAATTTTATTTAAGGAATAAAATCGTAGATACTTTCATAGTAACTGTGAACATATAAATACATACACATATATGCACATAGTTTAATAATTGATGGTTTTTATATAGTGTTCATTTGTAATTTTTTTTTCATTTCCAATATATAGTTTAAATTTTTATAAACGCATATGTATATATCTTACTCTAGAAATCATCAGTAAAATTTCAAAGCTAGATTTAGTTAAGTTTAATATATACTCGTATGGTATAAAAGTTATATGTCATATATTATGTACGCTTCATGTAACATAATGGTATTAACTTCGAAAAGATTGTTTTAATATTTGCAATTTTTGTGTCTTTTAAATAAACAGTCTTTACCATACAGGGTATTTGGTTATACATGTAAAAGAAAAGCAAATGAATAGCTTATGTTATTCTAATAAATATATTGCCAACCTACTACCTCGGTCCACCATATAGACATTTATTTTTTAATAATTATTTCAACTTTTCGAATTATCTAAACGATTAAAGTTATTAAAACGAATTTCTATTCTAATAACGTATAAAATTTTCCATTAAATTATTTTGGAACCTAGATTTTTGTCTCTCCTGGCTTATATATCTATATATTTTATTAGGATATATATTCCACAGACATTAGTGTCCGTACCTTTGTTTTTACATTTACGTTTAATATTTCCGAATTATTTTTTCCTAACTTTTTTTACATATTACAATGTTTAATTAAAAAAAAGTTTTAATAAGTCTCGATCTATTTTATCGACCCCTAACAATTTCCAGTTTTTGAAATTGAGATTCGTGCAACCACTTACTTATATTTACTCTAGTAATATATATTCCACGCAACAAAACTCTAATCTAGATGGCCTAAAGTATAAGTAATAAGGATTGGCAATGATCAGGCCACGTAGCGTGCCGAAGGGAGACAACAGACTGGTAAGCTTATCGAATCAACAAGGTAGACAGATGTATTTGTTAAGGTGGTCATAAAAAGCGTAATTCAGGCCGCTTTTAACTGACATTATTAATCAAAAATCAAAACGTTCTATATTCAAATATACTTTCGAATCTTCAGTCAACACATGAAAGTACATCTTGTTGATTCATATAACATGTATGACAGCTAAGAACATTTGTTTTAATTTATTACGTAGTTTGGATAGGATATGAAAAATGTAGTTTTTCTTGCATTTATAGCATTTTATTTTAGACTCAAACAACATCTTTGACTTATAGCAGCACTGCAAGTTATGGGTTTCCTATAAAAGAACCCTTGAACGATGGTTTCTGGTCTATAAACTGCTTATTGTTACTGCCCTGATGAAAGCAGTCATCATCGATTCTATCAATATATGAATACAGACTCATCATTATTTTTTCTGCAGTGACTTTGCGGCCTTACGTCATAAGTCCACTTGTGGGATCTATCCTCGCTGCATTTCGCTCGTAGATGCTAGTATATGACCAAAAATTCTGAAATTTTTCGAATTTCTCGTTCAGAAATACATTAGATGTATCGCGTCTATTTTTACAGATAACACATGAGTGCTAATATTATCGAACATAAAAACTTATCAGGAGATTTAGCTAGTGATAACATGATCTGAAATTTATAACTATATGACAAAATAATTTTTTTCATCAATTTTTTACGTCTTTTGAACCATTCAATACGTCAGTATCTGAGCCGAAACTTCTGATCTATCGATGAAAAAAAATCAAACTAATTCAAGTAATATGTATAAGGTATTTCTAAAGTTAATTGTCTACTAGCTGTTCCGACACGTTGTATTAATCTAAGACATTCGAATAGATATAATATATATATATGCAATATATTTCAGAGCGATCATTTTTTTATTATATACAAAATATGATATAAATTTCCCGCGTGTCAATTGTCAAATGCACGAATTTCAAGGCTAACTGTCAAACGTGCGAACTTCACTTCGAACGCTCGAAGTTCGGGGCAAATTTTCAAATGCACTAAGTTTCAGTTTTCATCATTTTTTCTTTATAAGAACCTTCTACGAATTATTAGGTTATTTATTAAAAAAAATCGAAGTACATCAATGACGTTGTTCTATAGTTATGGCTATATACAGGATGATTGAAAAGATGTAAAAGCTTTAATGGGTTAAATATATATCTCATTTGCTGTGAATTTATGTATGGTAAATCTTATCCAAAAATAAATTGTTTTTGAAATTATAACTAAATTAATGATAATAAAATAAAAAAAGCGTTTTCAAAATTTAAATTGCTTATGAATCTTTAATATGGTTTAATGTTTTTGAGATATACATTTATAAACAATTATTCATTGTATAAAGATAATAAAACACATTCGAAAATTAAATACGTCTTTATCAATGCTGGCAACATTGTTGTCATGGGTGTACCGCAGTTAACCTTCAATAAGAAGACATTGAAACTAAAATATTTGTTCCCTTATCCGTTCGAGAATAATATATTATTGTTGCCCCTAGCACCGATAACGTAATTCGCGTTAAACATGGAGACCGATAGCTAGCAACTCTGACCCCAGATTATATTATCTAACCAATGTCAATGTTCAATGTGAAATTATCTGTATTTAATTTTCAGAACACCTAATGTATTCTTCGAATTTTTCTACATGCGATTCATATATAAAATGAACCATGATTTAGCTTAATCATGGTCACATTATATTACATTCCCGCTCTTTTTTGACGTTTCACTATTCATTCATGTCAGTGATAAACACCAACCGCAAAGCATTTCCTCATAACAATGACCTCTCAAGACCTTCCGAAAAAGCATATTGTCTAAAAAGAGCAGTCCTGGCTATTTATTGCAAGAAAGTTTTGGATTCTCTGCAAGTTTTTAATAAAACTAGTATTCTTGCGTCGCAATATATCTATAGTAATGTTTTATTTGCATGTCTATATACAAAATTATTTAAAAAAATAGCGAAAAATACTTGATTATCAATGTATATATTTTCTAACATTTCATGTTTTAAATGGCAACATTAAACTTGAAAATAATTCAATACAATTATATATGATATTCCATAAATATTTACTAGTAACAAATATATATCTTATCTTAATCTCAATGTATTTTATTTATTTATTTACACTATTTGTACACCATAGACAATAAATAAAATAAAAAAAAATGTGTAGAGGTCCAAAAGGCGGTCTTATCGCTGGAGGCGATCTCTACCAGACAACCTTTGGATGGAGATGAGAGACATGAAGGAGAGGGTACATTACTATACCCACATACAAACATACTTAAATAAATATATGTACAAATTTGTATACACATAAATATATACAATACTATATACAAAACCATATATACAAAAATATATGTGTATATATATCAATGTAAAACTATAGTTGAATATTTATATTAAATTTCTATCTAATAAGATATATTATATTGTATTAAAACAGAGATGCGGTTCTCGCGGCCCGCACGCTGCATGCGGCCCGTTACATTCTAAAATTCATTTATTTAATCAGATTTTTATCATCTATACAATATTATAAAATAATTACAATAAATGGTATTATACACTAAACCAATATAATTAATGTATACGTGAAGTCTCGTAGTCAATTCCAACTGATAATGATCAGCTTGTATCGATACAGTGCCAAATTTCTTATATAAAAATTGAAGAGAATTTATTCAAAATTTCTATATACATTTTTATCTTAAAATGTAAAATAATTTATTCAAAAATTTAACATAAATAGAGGTTTGTTCAATTATATACGTACCCCCAAAATATTTGAAATTCAAATCGGCCCGTTAATTAAAAATGTTGCACACCCCTGTATTGTACAATTATTAAAACAATTCGTAATAAAAATACATATAAACTTAACATGTTTTGATTATCTGAGATAAAATCTTTAAATTGAACCCCTGTAGAGAAGTACAGGTTTATGTGACGTGCATTTCCTCTAAAGGTTCTACCAGAAACAAATCCTTTGAGGTATTGGTATTTAGGTTGTAGGAACTCCCACAGGCTTCTGCTCTAAGCGGACGATATATCAACGTTGAGTTGAACCATGGTGATAGTATAACACATACCCTTAGACGGGTTTATACAAAATAGTACGGCGCAAGAAAGTGCGTCAAAAAAAATGGAAAGAAGTCCAACATCAGGGTTTAGTGGGTGGAAACTTCTCCTCCCCCCAGAAAAAGATCATCATGAATATTCAATTTCCATGTCCTGAAACAATAACTATTGTAACACAATTCCTAGAATGCAAAATTGATTTACATCCATCTACACTACTGTTTTATATTTAAATAAAAACTCCGTCTGTTTCTCCTTGACAATGACCAGAAGTAATAATACACATTAATATCTTAAGGTCTATACGCGAGATAACACCGACGATTCCACATTCAAAATTATCAAGAAATATTGACCTCTATATCTCGTAGGTCGCGAAAGTCTCAATTATTTGCAGTTTTATAAAGAGGATGGTGTTATGAAATTATTCTTATCACAATGATAACTGTTGAGTGAATTATTTTTTGTTGAACGAAGCCTTATAAAGTTTAAGGTCAATCAGAGAACAATGGAGAGGGTTGTGCTCAGAGTTATGCAAGATGAAGCTGAGAGAAATATGCAGAACTGCAGAAGAATCGAGCCTTCCTCAAATTACTCATCTGAAGTGGCAATAGGCTATCTCCACTAGTTTCAAGATCCCTAGTCAAAGGTTTCTTTATGAGCCCCGGTTTTAGTGACCTCAAGTTCACGCCTAAATATGGAGTAGAGACTTCTTTACGAATGATTTTTTCAGTTTTGATTTTTAGTACATATTTCTTCTTTCGTGCTCCATATTCTCTTTTTGTTCGCCTTTCGTTCTTCACAATATTTGTCACTCGTTACATTCTTTGCATTTCAGACTTCCTCTAACATCTCTTCTGCATTCCCAAGGTATCGCAGATCTGTTTTAACTATCACATCACTTTGCTATCACATACTTAGTTACTAGTTTATGACTTGCATTCGTATTTTATTTTTATGTTGTGCTTTTTAGTAAACACCTGTGTTAAATACAAATTTTATCTAACTTTTTTATTTACGAATCAGAGTATTGAGGTGTTCTTCCGAGGCCGCCTTATGCAACTAAGTTATTGCTACGTATTGCACTCTGTCCTAATGTTCTGCGCAACCTTAGGAATATAGGATGATGTTTTGAAATGAATTTGCAAGTTAAAGTGGCAGATAGGAGGCTATATAGTGCGCAGAACAAATGGCTGTAAGGCTTTAGAGTGAAGACTATGGATCTGCAAGAACATCTTAGAATAAGGTTCGGTCCTCTCAGGCGCTAAGAGACAGCCCAAACAGAGGTTACGCCGTGGGGGCCTTTCAACTTAGTCACTCCATGGAGCGTTTATGGAAGCGATATAAAAGCTCGGCAGCCTTCCAATCCGGAAAAATAGAAGTATAAAGCTGTCCGAGCCGATGCTCCCCCCAGTTTCGTTATTAAAAGAGGTCTTAGGTTAGGCGCTCTGTCTGCCACCTTGAACACATAGAATCTGCAAAATTCATTTGAGCAGCATTGAGAATTTAAAAATTTTGGAAACATTAAATTCGTGATACTTTATAATTTATTTGAAGCCACGTAAAAAAACATTAGAATATATCTTAAAATGTACGTAATTGATAGACGTGAACAATATCTCCATTTTAATTTAGATACATTAACTAAACATTTATTTAATAACATACATCTGTGTTGTAAAAGAAAATATGTAGTCAATGTGTATCTGTTTATATATCAATATGCCTAGAAACTTCTCAAAAGGTCTAGAACAAATTATAACAACAATATATTTAAGAAAAAAAATATTTAATGAATATTCGTATGTGTACGTGAAGTCATTATCAATGATAGGTTTTAAGATTATTTCGCTTTTAATATCAAAATTGTTCAGTTAAGAATTAACGATCTACTTTAGTAAATAGAGCTCATTGAATAGTGTAGTTATATACATTTGAAATTATAACTTACACCGATACCTTAAAGTACATATTTGAAAAACATATGTTCTCACAACAGTTAGATGAGAACGGAAGAAATCTCTTTAAACCGTCTAATTTATCGACCATCACTGCGCCGGAACGTTTATAGAGGATGTTATATATATTTTATAAGGCTTTCAATACTAAATTCTAGTTAAAGTTAAAACCTATAATAAATCAATTTAACTTTATAACTTGTAAGTTACCACTGGCTCAGATTCACTGTATAGAGCCGGCAAAAAACACCTGCTGTTCTTAAAGGTTCCATATTCGGATAATATTGGAGCCAGTTAACCTAGCGATGATTGAATCGATGTGTTCTGAATGATATACGGGAAGTGATCGAGCCTTACAACTCCATCACCTTCTTTTTTTCATTCACTTTAAAGATTACTTCTATCAGAAACAGTAGAAGCAAGATCTACCGTAAATAGGTACCTGCTCTCCTGTACTCTTCGGAATAACTTAACGGTAGGTAACTTGACAGTATAATCAACAAGTTAGGAATATGTTAGAATTAAGTTAGTTATTTATCCACAATTTTTGTCACACGATTTCTATTTTTTATATAAACATAGCATGTTTTAAAATGACCTCCTATAAAGCTGCAAGGATTTCAAACGATCGTATGAGAAATGCCCATAGTAAACACAGACTGGTTTTTATTTTGTGGTCACTTTTACAATACACTTAACATGGTGATTGATAAATTTTTCTTTACTATCATTTAAAATCAGATTTTTATAGGATTTATAACATGTATATGTTTATTTAATTTATTAAATTTATTACGTATTTAAGAGATATTACCCGGCGATAAATATTGCACATCTGGAAAGAGACAATCACGACTGACCAAACGACATATAGGTAGTGTGGGACAGAGATAATGCTCTACAAAGTCGAAATAATCCGATTGTCTCTTTCCAAATGTCGATGTGCAATATTTACTACCGGGTATTGTACATGATAGCTTATATTACAATAGATAGCTCCAAACAAAAGAGATACTGTTAGCAACTTATTGGGTCGCTTAAAACCTTTTATATTTTTATTTTTGACAATTTGTGTCCCTAAGCGTCCAACATGTGCTTTTGTTTCTGTCAGTTTATTGTTACACTCCAATTTATTCTTAGTTTTGTGAAATTATGTTTAGATTACCAACATTATTTTTATTTATCCACTTGTATAATAATAAATATAGCCATTAGTAAAACCAAACGAACTTATATATATATATATACTCTCCAACAGTTATTAAGATATGAAAACTAGAGTTAAAAAAACGTTTGCTTATGAAACCATCCTTATAGACATAAATATTCTTCCTATGTATATTCTTATCTCTTGTCTTGTATTTAGGTATAGTACGTACGTTCAAACAATCCCAGACCGCCAGGACATTGGCTCCCAAATAAATAGGTCTCCCCTTCGATTCAGTCAAATTGGGTAATTGGTTGTAAGCGCTTGTCGGTCGAGTCTCATGACGATGTAGAGAAATTATTGTATCTCTACACGTTGTATTTCTTCGTAACTTACTTGTATGAAATAAAAAATACCTTTGTACTTTATTTTCGTGTCTATTATAGAACCTTCTTTATAATTGATTGTATCTATAACTTACTTTTAATTTTAATTACATATCCTTATTCAAATTAAAAACTCTCTTTGTGTCTGAAGTCTAAATCCATATGTTTTGTCTTACGTGAAATCACTTTTCTCTTCAATATTTTTTATGTTATATCATCTGATATTTCTTCAATGTAGTATATAGTTTATTTTTATTGTTGTATCAACTATAAAGGAACACAACAGAACCTTTAATAACACGGTTATTTTTAATGTAATTTTAATTTATGTGTATTGCTCATGTACATAAATACATACTTGGTTCTGGCGGTTCATTGTCCCTTTCCATTGTTATTGAAAAAAAGAAATTATATATCTGTCAAGTTTATATCCAGACTGCAATTTATTCCAGAACGACGTTAGATGGACTAATTTACTAAAAAATAGATGAATCTCCGAGTCTCCGGAAGGTCTGTTCAAAGGGTGGAAAATATATATGTTTATATGAAAATGAATATACAACAGTCACACTATAATACGAGAACAACTTTATTTTATAATTTCATACTTCGTACGATATAAAGGTTGAAAATATGCTCAGAAATTTCAATTTCCATTCTTAGGCAGAAATGGCATAGTCCAACGTCTAGTGTTTGTGGCATCAATCTTATATATCTATCGCCTTTTCCCATGTAGGAAATGCATCTAAATTGTTCATTTATACATCATTGGAAGTTATTGTCGTTGTATCAAAAACCATTACAATAAACACAAAGTTTCGATTTAAATTCATGGCTAAGATATGTATAAAGTCTGTCTAGTAAGGCATAGACCTCCCCCAAAAGTAACTACGGGGGGGGGGGGATATACCATCGATCGCTGTCTGTATATATATATATATATATATATATATACATACCATTAAATAGATTGTAACTGGACTTTAACAGCTGAATCAGGAGCAGTTGGTACATTATAATAATAAATATAGCCATCAGTAAAAACGAACTGAAATATTATAATAGCGCATATGAAAACAAAAGAGTAACTAATTTCAAATATATTTAATTGGAACTTTAGGAAATCTTCCATATAAAGTTACTTCATTATCTATGACGGAATATCTCCATAACAAACAAGTGTTTATGGAATGATTCATTTCAACCACGACCCGGATCTGTAAGATTTACTTTAATCTTTTCTCCTACATCCGTTACTGGATCTTGACCTCTACTTGTTTGTAAATGATAGCACATAATTGGCTACATTTGTAACGACCTTTTATCAATTGTTTATTTACTAGCCACAGTTAAATGTTATTATAACATATCATTAACTTCCATGTTGACTGGAGTAATAAGAAACATATTAAGAAATAAATTAACTAACTATGAAACATGAAATTACAGTACCGGGCAATAAATATCGACCTTTGGAAAGAGACAATCGGCTAATTTCGACTTCGTACAACACTATCTCTGTCGCACGATATTTTTATTCTTTGAATATTTTTAATGAGACTTTATAATAAAAATAATTATCAAAAAAAACTAAATGATACTTGTTTTTTTTGTAACTTTTTGTTTGTTGTACAGCTCCTAATAGATACCGGACTGTTTGTATTTCGTGCGACAGAGATAGCGCTGTACGAAGCCGAAATTAGCCGATTGTCTCTTTCTTAAGAACGATCTGCAATATTTATCATCTGGTACTGTAACTCCGTCTGCCACATAAATTTTAAATGCATTTATCATAAGTAACATCGTATCAAAGATACAACCATTATTAATTATCGTGAAGTAATGTTCGTCAACAATCCAAACAAAGTGGGTATCTATATACCCACTGCATGGCATAGAATTCCCCCGAAGATATCTATGATATACTTTACTATTGAACATAGGTCGTTGCTGACCATTTTCTGAGAGCTTGTGTGTGAATGGCAAACCATTATAATTAATACAGAAAGTACGAATTATATAAGATTGTATCCCAACAATCGAAACAGCGATCTATGATCCCAAGTCACAATCCTACACTAATATAAATGTACAAGTAATTAATCTATTTATTTATTTTGTTTCAGACTCCTGCTCTCTTTCATGCCAAGGATGTAAGTATATTAAATATTAAATAACTCTATTGACTTACTAATGACTCAAATACCAATAGTGGTCTGTTATCCCACGTAATAATTAAAGTTGTTGATGATAAAACAAGAATTTGTTCAGAATAGATTGATGGCTGAAAAATAGTCAATGTTATTGTTATAAAACAACTTGATAGACTTTACATGCAATTGTGAGTTTTACTAAGAGTATATCAAAGGTGCGTTCTTTATACGATACAGCGAATGTCCAAGCTAAGATGCTTAATTGACAACCTTTTTAGGAACTTCAATTAATAAGGTCAATTTTAGTATAAGTTTATTTCTAAATATCTCAAGTTATTGTCTACTTATATTTGTAATTGCAATAATTAAAACGGATCTCTGGCTTTTAGTTAACTGGTCAAGAGTTACTATTGGCTGGAAATTTTCCAAGCTTAAAATTAAACGCAAAAAAATATCTGAAGTCGTTACACTTAGAGGTCAAGGTCTTCGTTACAAACTGGCTTGAGAGAGTCTCCGACGTAGATCTCTGAAAATGCTGCATTGAAATGCCGATCGACTAGCTAATCAAACGTCGCAAGTGGGTCTGGATAGGCCACACGCTCCGAAGGGACTTTGATCACATACCGAGGCAAACCCTAGAAAGGAATCCTCAAAGGAAGCGCCGACGTGGCCGCCCAAAGCAAACCTGGCGGCGGACGATCACTGCAGAAATGAAAGCAGTTGAAATGACGTAGAGCGAATAAAGCTCAAGACCTGTAGGGATGGCGATGCACTATGGACGCCCTCTGTGCCGTCTTGGAGACATAGCATTAAATTATGAATGATGAACATATATTAGATAGTATGTATACCATAAAGAAACAGTATCAATACTATTTGTGAGATATTAAAACAATCAATCAAGAATCAGGTCTAAATAAAAATTGATTATCAGTCTAAGGCAGTCCACTGTTGATCACCAGACTTTTTAACCCAATTAACCCCATCATCACTATTTCAGCAAAAAACCGTCCGCTACTCGATATAGATTTCAAATAAGACCGCACTAAAACCAACCTCAATGATAGCCCCTTATTCTTTGAGAATTCATTTGTACATAGCAAAGTTCATCTCACCTAAATAGGAGAGGTTAATATGTTTAACATGAAAAAAATTGTTTATAGCTTCATCATCGCCTTCCTTCCTCGATGGCCATACATATAACTATGGTTTTGATGGTACTGTGTCCATCTTCGTCACTGGCGCCGAGAAACAGGAGACCGGAGTCAAGGGTTTCGGTCAGGTCTCTATTAGCGCACTTGGCAACTGCGTTCTATCTCTGAAAATCAACAGCCTCACCATATCGGGTCCCGATGGAAAGGTAAGAATTTAAATTACTATATAATTCAACATTTACATCTAATTTCTTCTTCCGTTCAAAACTGCATATCTAACTTAATATTTACACCCTTTAGTAATGACTTTGATTCTAAGATCTATTTCGTATATATGATTTTATTTATAGATCCAGACTCTATACCTGAATTGATCTTAAAATTCGTTCTAAATATGTGATTTTATCTTCATATTCGTTCTACATGTCTAATTAAAATGTAATCCAGTCTTATATAAAACCATTGTGCTATATCTGGTTTGATATTTAAATCCGTTAAGTGTATCCGATTTTTTATTTAAATCTAGTTTGTATGTCTAATTTGAACTTGTATCTATTCTGCAATTAATTGAACTGCAGATTCATTCTGTTTGTTTAATTTGATCTTTAGATACGTTTAATTTATTATAATCAGCATTTCACGAATCTGGTTGCACATCCAACCCCAGCGTGTCTAGTTTCATATTTAGATAAATTATCCATATCTGATTATCTTCTGTATGTGTTTCAAGTATTTGGTACGATTTATTCTAATAATAACAATATTTGTTACATAAGTGCTTTTAAAAATTATAAATCGATATCATATTTTGATAATACAACTAATTTCCAGAAATACTCGAATGCGCCTGGCATCGACAAAGCTGTCCGTTTCACCCTTCAAGACGGTCGTGTCGGTCCTGAGATCTGCGCTGAAGAAGGAGACTCGAGGAGTTCATTGAACATCAAGAGAGCTATCATCTCCATGCTGCAGACGGAACTGAAGCCTTCCACTCAGGTAACTTTTTTGTTTTGCAACTACTTATTAATTATCTCGGTCAATGGTGGTTTAGTGGTAAAAGTTTGTGATGCAAAAGTATGAGGAACTACATAAATAGTGGAAGGTTTCATAGTTTGAGACAAGACGATCCAAGCCTTGATCTCCTAGTCCCTCCATGAACGCTTTGCATATGCGATTTAAAAGCTCGATGGTTTCCTAATCCGATGAAAATGTAATATGTTAAAGTCTGTGCCAAGGTTTTCCACGAAGCCCTCAAGACACCCCGCACTCTTATACCCGCAAATGCTAACCTTGGACTTGGAAAGTCGGTGCAAAGCAGGTATCTGACGACACCTTCTAAAACCGTATCTTGATAAATTGTGGTATTAGTTTCTCTCCGAGTACCACAATCAGGTTAAGCAGGAGTGCAAAAAGATGCAAAAAGATTGGAAAAACATCGCAAATATCTGCGCTCGAATGAACTACCATTTGAGATCAAATCGACGGGCCGAGATGTGATCGTATTCAAATATTAAAAATGAATCAAATGTATGTTGAAATTAAGTTCTATTTTCATCGTCAAGCCGGCTGAAAGACTTCCACTAGAAGACAGACCTTCTGCCAAGATTGCCATAACAAATAGTCTGCTCACCCCATCCAGCTAATTCTCGTGACCTTGATATCTTCGGTCCACTTCGACCGGAGTTTACCCACGTCGCATCTTGGTAGAGGAACTGGTCCTCGTGGAAGCTACTCGGCCATAGGTTATGTGATGTGCTCCGCTCACTGCCACAAAAGATATAATAATTCAATTTAATTTATTTATTTATTTATTTATGCATATCAAAGTTACTATATAAATAAAGGTTCTGTTATGTATTCATTTATAGGTGACACAAAATAAAAAATACTATATACAACATTGCAGAAAGATCAGACTACATTAAATCAATATAAATTGATTGAAAAATGATTGAAAAGAGAAACGATTGCAGGTAAGAGGAATGTAATCATTTAATAATTTAAAATATCTTCACAGGTGGACGTTTTCGGATCTTGCTACACTGAAGTCTCGTCTTCTCAAGAAGGTGGTGCGACCCTGGTCCATCGCAGCAGAGATCTATCACGCTGCGCCCATCGGGAGCAAGGGAGAAATGAAATCCTGACCGCAGTCTACAATCCCACATCGGTACTATTTATTTACTGCCTTCATTTAGAATGTTCTTAACCCTTTCGTTCCTAACATGGAGTGAACTGTAAATATTACAATACAATAATAAAGTTCAAGTCCATCATTATCAACATTCCAGAGCTCCACTGATGGACCTAGGCCACTCCCAAAGATTTCCAATAATCCCGGTAAGAAAAGGCAAGCATCCAGCGTCTTTTGTCTACCTCAATGAGATGACCTGTCTACCTTATCTACACTGTTTTCGTTAATAACTCTAAAAATGAAAAGATTTAATCATGTCTTGATAATTCTGATCCGGTAAAATAACAATGTTACTTCAGGATCCGAAGCTATCATCTTATATATTACATATTACCTAGAATTCAAAAAGATCATAAAATACCTACCTAAAATACTGTCTCTTAGTCTATGTTGGAAAAAAGATTGAGACAAGTATATTAATATTGATTTTTTTAATTGCACCCTTTATTGGGGGCCTGTCTTACCCCCATCTCATTTTTGGAACAGGGATATAAACCTTCCTATTTTCACCCTTTCTCTATCATCCTTCAAAATTTCTATCATCCTCATAGCAATTATTACATTCACGCATCACCTCCCAACCCTCGCCAAAATTGTTGTTACAAGATTTTAAATCCAGCATTATTAAATATATCATAATTCTTCTTGTCACCAGGAAATCAAGAACACCCAAGTTTTGCAGTCGATCTTGAACGTAGAATCAAAGGTCAACAACGGAGTACCAGAGAAGGTGTCAACCAGCGAAGAATACCTTTACAAACCCTTCTCCGTTGGAGAGAACGGAGCCCGTGCTGAAGTCCATACGAAGCTGACCTTGACTGGAACAACCCAGGGAGGAGCAAACCCTGGTATGTTATCAGTACCGTCAATTCCCTAACGGAACACATATACAAAAATCGTAGTACAAAGAAACTGATGGTTTTATATTTAAGAAGATCGATATATAACTAAATTTCGAGCAGAGGTAACACGTAGATCATCTGATATCGCGGGTTTGATTCCCAGGATACAATCTTATGTCATTCACATTTGTGCATTAGCTATATAGGATTGTCACTGCTGACAAATTTCCAGAAGGTGGACAGCAGCGTCTTCTGCATACGTAATACCACGCTGTTATAACCAACCAGTTTGCCAAGTGTAGTGATTATGATATACTCGTATCTCAGGAAGCATTTGCTATGCAGTAGTGTCCTATGGACTAAAAAGACAAAGAAAACAATTTATCGGGTTTAAACTTCAAGTTTGGTAAGAAAAGTAGATATTTAATTTATTTAATATTTCAGGCAACTGCCCGGAGAGACGCACAATCATTTTCGAGAACCCCCACGGCGGTCCAACTTACCAGAGCAACTTGAAGAATGCCCTCGATGTCCTCAAGGACACCTGCAAATCTCTTCACTCCGAAGCCTCTTCCACATCCGCTGGCAAATTCGCTCAAGTCGTTAGGGTAAGTATCTGAACTTACATGTATATCATCGTCACGTTTCACCAGTACATCTACCGCTGGAGATTGACCTCCTCAATAGAACCACCGTTACCGTTAAAAGGGTCATCATGGGGACGGATGACACTGAGATGTAGAGTCGACAAACTGATGACCACAAAACAGCAGATTCCAGAATTGCGGATTAATCGCATTAATAAATTCCGGCAACCACCAACATAGAATATAGAGCAACGATGATGATATTTTACATTATCATCATCATTCTAACCATAGATCGTCCACTGTTGGACATAATACATCCTCATATACAACAAGAACTGTATTTAGTATCTTCGACGACCACAACAAGCTTACCTGTCCACGTTGTAGATGAACCTCCTGTGCTGAGCTCTTCAGTCTTTTGTCTCCTCTCCAGAACATGAAGACCTAAGTGGGATTTTCTGAATAAAAAATGTCACTCCGATATCAGTACTTCTGTTAAAGTGATACAAAATTTACTTTGGGCAAATCATAAAGTTTGGTCAAAGAAATGAGGAAATTGTCATAGCTGGGTTCGAGAAGCAAATTTAAAAATGACGAAAATCTTTAACATGATAATATTCTTATCAAATCATGCACTTGTATCTATTGCAATGAGTCGTTGTCTAAAAACCATACAACGAAAACTATGTTCGGCTTGTTCAGGTACAAATCCGAAACACGGAAGTTCGATGGAGAACCATTATTTACGAAGTAGCTCTTAAAATCTGCAAACCTGTGACAGTGGTATGATAGATAAGAAATATTTTTGAAATAGAAGCTGTAGTGGATATAGAGATCAATGACTTATGTTAGTAATATCATCAGTATTCCGACATAATTCTCTTGGTTGAAAGCAACCTGCTCCTGATTTTCGACTAACAACGTAACAATGTTTCAACAAATAATAATTCTCTGGCTTAGTTGGCATCTCCCAATCTGACTTTTAAACATTTATCTGTCATCAAAAATCAATTCTTCATCGACATGTTTTGTTTCAGGTACTCCGAAACACCAATAAGGAGGATCTTATGAAGATCTTCAACCAAGTGAAAGGAAACAGCTTGGAAAAGTGAGTAAAAATCACTATATTCGTTATTATCTAGGTGAGGAGTTGTTTGGAAGATTGTAAGTTTAAGTGGCAGCGGTTAGGCTCCATAGCGCGTAGAACTGGTTTCCGCTATAGCCTTAAGGTTCTGCAGTATGATCACGAAAAGACAAGTGTAGCTTAGAACGAACACCTACACGGTATACAGTAGACATTGTTAATATAATCGGAAGCCTATCGATGTAGACCGCTTCAACCTATCCTATTGGAAATCTACGGAGAAGGCCCAGGTTTAGTAGTATACGTCCGGTAGCTGATATGATGATGAAATCTTAGATAAATTAGAGAATTTGCTAGCTGATATGGATGAGACGGAGTGAAGAGTTTTACAGATCTCCTTGAAGGATAAAATGACAGGCAAGGCAATACGGGATTTTGAATTCAACGTAGTTTCAGCCTATAGTTGCCCACAGCAAGATATAGGTCTTCCCCAAAGATACCTGTGATAGGATCTTGATGGGCGAGTTGTGATCCCATTGTAGTATTATGTACGCAGAGGATACTGCCGCCCATCCTTTGGAAACTGATAAAAATGTAAACGAAAAGAAATAAAGATAAAATGTAACATGTAATGAGGGAGGAATGAAAGGTCACAGAGTAAAAGGGAAGATAGCAGAAATGTGGCATGAAAGAATAGATTGAAAGAATATGTGAATAACGAAAGGAGAGAATGGAAATAATAAATAATTATGTGAAAAAATAAATTGCCCGTAAAGTCCCTGTCCCACCAAAGATAGGGGTACGAAAAAAAAAATAAAAAAAAATCCTTTGGAAACTTATTTGCGGGCATTGGCAATCTGTATAGGAATAATAAAGGGACTAATATATATTATATCTACTTCCGCTATGTAGCAGTAGTCGTGCAATGAAGTGCACCGCCCGCGGCAAACAATGCGAAACACAACTGCCACCGTTAATTCACTCAACACGTGTTTTACCCCTCCACGGGGCATCCTCAGGAGTAATGTTACACATGCATATGCATAGCGGAAGTAGCTGTATATTAGTCCCTTTCTTACTTACGATGGACTTCCGCAAAGTAACGCCTGAATCTATTAGATACTGCACAGGAATAATGAACAAAGTGTGAATCATATAAGATTGTATCCCGGGAATCGAACACGGGAACTTCAATTGCAAATCTCAGTCCTCCCGCTAAGCTACCACTGCTCATTATTGTTATCTCATTTGAATCTGAAGATGTAATGACTGAAGGGGCATGACACCCTGAATCTGTATGAACGAATGTAGCTATGTGTGTAAAAGAAGTGACTTCGCTGGGAGATATCCATTTTCAGTACATACTACATTCAAAACTCCCGCTAATGTTTACCAGACCGATAGTGGGTTTATCTTCTTTGTGAGTAGTGGAAAACATATATATTTAATGAATAAACTGTAAATGTATGACGATTTGGAATCGAATCACATACCACTGCAAATACCAATCCACTACCACTACGCTACTGCTCATATCTTTATACTACCAAAGAAAATATAAATATACAGATTTGTTTGTTGATTTCCTGTAGACGCGTGTTCTTGGATGGTCTTCTACGTGCTGGCACCGGGTACAGCATAGAAGCATCGATCCAGATCCTCAAGGGTAGAGAACTGTCTGACCTGGAAGAGAAGCTGGTGTTCCTGTCACTTGGCAATGCCAGACATGTTAACGACGAAGCTATCAAAGCTGCCACTGTAAGTATATCTAAGTTTATATAAAAATAAACATATTTATGTATATAATTATTTAATAAATAAATTGAAATCTTTTTAGGTATTTAAAATTAATAATATTTATTTATTTATACACACAAGCCACATATAAAGTCGTATATAACATTGACATTACAAAAACACTTCTTTCTACAGGAAAATTTCGTCTGACAATGGACTAAGATAAATATTGTAATATAATTTCCTTGTGAAACATATGATTATTTATTAGATTAAACTATTTAAAACAAGTAACAAAACTATACAGGGTGATTAGATATACTTGTAAAAACTTTAAAGGTGTTAAAAGTATAAATCATTGTTTGATTTACGGTACACCCTATCTAGAAAATAATGGTTTCAGAAATTATAAATAATTTAATGCTATATGCTAAGAAAAGGCTTTAACAAATTTAAAAAAAAACCACCATCTATGATCTCAGTCAAAAAGAAACAATAATAAAACTTGTTTCAGGATAATCACAGCTGACAAATCAGCTATACATACTTTTGTTTGAAGCATTTATACCTATAATAAATCATCCTGTATATGAAAAAATAATAATAGACATATACATTATTTTTATTGGGTTAATACAGGTAGTAATTTCAAAAGACTAGTATTTTTACTTTACAATAAGATATATAAATATATAAAAGTAATAATATTATTTGTTAAAGAATGTAAAATAAACTTTGATGTTAGTAAGAACTTTCTAGAAAGATAAGAAGCATAGATATTATAACTGAATATTTTTCAGAGCCTTCTAGACCGGCCGAACTTACCGAAGGAAGTATACTTGGGAGTCGGAGCTTTGGCTGGAACTTTCTGCAAACAACACAACTGTCACTCAGGCAAATCCGAAGGTGTTATTGCACTGAGCAAAAAGCTCGCTGCAAAACTTCAAAACTGCAAACCGAAGAGCAAAATAGAAGAAGATAATGTAAGTATATCATCAAAATTCAATTCTAAACGAAGACGTTTGACTAGTGTGTTGCTGGTGATGATTTAAAGATTAGAAATGTGGTTGTTCACAATT
This sequence comes from Battus philenor, assembly GCF_028537555.1. NCBI lineage: Eukaryota > Metazoa > Arthropoda > Insecta > Lepidoptera > Papilionidae > Battus > Battus philenor. The sequence continues at coordinate 736,893 of NW_027181689.1, forward strand.
GGCAAAGTCATCCAATGGTTGTTTTTAAGAAATGTTGTTTCGGGATAAAACAGACTATTGTACATTTTATGCCATATTACATGTCATATATCACTTCTAATAAGAAACAACTACATTCTTCTATACATATATATACATATTTGCGTGTCATTGCGAAACTATGGTAAATAATAAGGCAGTATGAAGAAAAATCATACAACTTCAATTTAATGTTTCAGGTGGTAGCCGTTTTGAAAGGAATCAGAAATATCAGGCACTTGGAGAACAGCCTGGTTGACAAGCTTGTCCATTGTGCGGTAGACGACAGTGTTAAGGCTAGAGTTCGAGTGGCAGCCCTTGAAGCCTTCCTTGCGGATCCTTGCGCAGCTAAGGTGAGAACATACTAATGATTTTTGATCGTGAATGGGGCTTAAATCTAAATTTTAGATGACAAGTGTAATTTATATTCTTTATTTATATATTTTATTATTACGAGCCGATAGAACAGACAGAATTCAAAAGTCATATTAAAAATAAATAGACGGAAAAGGCATTCATAGACGAATATATAAATGACGAGAATCTTTGGCAGTGATATCGCCTGATTATTTTGATTTTATTTAGGCTATATCTGATAAAGTGTCTATATATAAATCTGTATTATTAAACTTTATTAAAAGACGTGTTGTTGTGGAATTTGTTCCTGCTTCTTCTACACAACTATACTACCTTGCGAAGCAGAGTCCAAAATTAAATAGATTTAAAGATAAATAAGTAATATGTCGATCATCAATAACAGTTCTGTTAAAACTTCCAATGTTAAATCAATAAGTTTTATCTTTAACTTTTTCGAAATATTGATATCGATCGGTGTTGTTCCTATAGGTAAAATCCACTGGCTTGGAACTGATGAAGAACAGGCAACAGGACTCCGAAATCCGAATCAAAGCTTACTTGGCCGTCATCGCATGTCCGTGCGGAAAGTCCGCTAATGAAATCAAGAAGCTTCTAGATTCTGAACCTGTTCATCAAGGTAAGAGAATGGTATTATTTGACGGTATACTATTATATATAGTTAAGTTAGGATCAAAGTTAACACTGGAAAAAGCCCCTATGTTTAACTACTGTAGTCTAAATCAAACTGCGATCTGAGACCTAAAATCAGGAGCAGTAAATCCTATCAGATAATTGTATGAATGTATGTAATGTAACGCAACTTTGACAAAAAAAAGAATTAAAAAAATTAATTGCGGCCAATACTGCAGTGAGAATGAAAGAAGAAATGTGGAAGAAAACTGAATGAAAGATCTTAAGATGTATAAATGTAGAGTAAGAAAACAAAAAAGATTGTGAAAAACTAAAAAATTTAAAACAAAAAGTCCCTGTCCCACACCAGATAAGGGGTACGAGAGGCGGGGGCCAAAAAGAAATACTGCAGTAGAAAATAATAAAATAAAATAATGATTTTATCTGACTAATAGACCATAAATACATTCAAATCTATTGACAGTACATGTAGATGTATTTTTTAAATGAACAAGTATCTTGTTAATCTAACACATTAAATTTTTATGTGATATGTAGATCTATAATTAGAAATCATATCTATAATAAAATAAATTCCTTAGGCTGACCAAAGAGATAACTTCGACAAACTGGTAGAAGGACAATAAAAGTTAAAACAACGCGTGACGTCATCTATCTGTTGATCTGGTCATATATATGTTGAGAAAATATTACTAGTGCCCTATGGACAAGAAGATATATTAGTTTAGAAAAAGCTAGAAATTTCGTCAAGGCGTGTGAAGACATTATCTTGACACCTAATAGACGCTTACCGCTAAGTATAAGCATCTCCCGTGATCTTGACAATGTCATTATTCTATCTTAAGCGAGGACCTATCCACAAGACAGACAGACTTGATCTTCTATAGTAAAAAATAATTAAGAAGAAGCATCAATTATTGCTCACACAAAGTGTAATTTAAAAGTAATCATACATTAATGTGTCATTTTGCAGTGGGTCGCTTCATCACAAGTTCTTTGCGTCATATTCGATCATCATCCAACCCTGACAAGCAGCTGGCGCGTTCACACTACGGTCAAATTGGAATACCCAATAAGTTCAACATAGATGACAGGTACTGACAGACCATCCCTCCATATTTACATACATACATACAAGGATACATGCATTAATACATATATCTACACATACGATTATAAGTCATGATCATAAGGTGTAACAAAAATCAATGTTTTCCAGAAAATACTCATACTACCGCGAAGGTTCGTATAGCCTGGATGCCCTCGGTGCTGGAGGTATCATAGAAGAAGCAGTCATCTACTCCCAGGACTCTTTCTTGCCAAGATCTGCCAGCCTCAATCTGACCGCTGAAGTCTTCGGACACAACCTGAATATTCTTGAGGTACGAATCAACGCGTGGAAATAAATCTGTATTAGGATAATAAATAATGCTATCATGTAGAATAATGATGATTTTATATACAAAGATAATGCTTCTATATAAGTAGACATCGATCTCATACAAGTAGATGATGCTCTTACATAAGTAGATAATACTCTAATATATATAGATATTGCTGTAATATAAGCAGATGATCCTCTAATCGCGTTAACCGAGGCTCTAATATAAGTGGATGACTCTCATAAATACGTAGATGATGCTCTTGTTTAAGTAGATGATGCTCTCAAATAAATAAATAATGATCTAATATAAATAGATATTGCATTGATACATGTAGGTGATGTTCTAATATCATCACCTTATATCGTGGAGTTTCTTCTTGCTCTTCCACAACTATTACACTTTGCGGAGTAGAGTAGAGTCAAGATTAAAAAAGTTGATGATCTATAATAATCATGTTAAAAATTGCAGTATTGTATATATGATTTTTATTTTTATCTTATCTTTAAAAGGCCTCATATAAGTGGATGACTCTCTTAAATACATAGATAATGCTCTTGTTTAAGTAGATGATGATCTTATACAAGTAAATAATGATATAGTATAAATAGATGATGTTCCAAAGTAATAACATGCTCTTGTGAAAATAAAGTAGTAGATGATGTTTAAATGTAAATAGATAATATTATGATACAATTTAGTGTCCAGATTGAAAAAGACTTTGTTAGTTTTAGAGCTTTAAATTACAAATCTATCTAGCTCTGAGTATATATCTTCTAGGATTCTTCGAGTGAGAGGGTGTCGGAAATAGTAATATTACTAAAAAGAAAATGAATACCGGAAAACATTAAAAATGGAATTATTTAAAAAGCTAATTACTTTCAGGTCGGAGGTCGTCAAGGCAATTTGGATCGCGTGCTTGAACACTTCATCGGACCCAAGGGTCTACTTCGTACGAAGAAGCCGCAGGAAATCTACGACAGCTTAGTAGAACGCATGGAGAAGTCCAAAGAGAAGGTGGAACATGACTTACACAGAAGACGTCGATCGGTTAAGAGCGAAGTTGACAACTTTGATAAGAAAGTAAGTGAAATACATTTAAATAATTAATTTTACCAGTTACACACAATGCAGAAACGTTGCTTCCCTACGGGCTTTTGGGCAAAACCAAAGATTTCTGGTGGAAATCTTTAATCTGCGTTGGATAGACAGCGTTAGGGAAATTACAAAACATCTTTTTGTTCAAAATACCTCAGTGCTTCAATACAAAAGCCTTCAACCAATGAATAATTATTGGATATAAATGTGGTTACACACTAGCCTGTTCCTGTAGGACTTCCACCCACAATGAACAGGTGTCTTTATTAAGATTATTGGAAAACGCTGGAGCCCGCTTCCCGATCTTATTGGAAATATACGTGAGAGACCTGGCAGTAGAAGTCCAATAGATGTATTAGTGATTTTTAAAGTCATTAGTAAGTTGCAAGAAATGTGGTGGTTTTTGAAGTTTGCGATCACCAGCTCCTAGATTCTGCTTTGGCGAACACAGTAGATGAACTGACGCCTTTGCCGAAGCTTTGCGATGAATGTTTATATAATGTTATGATGATAAATTTATTAGTCAAAATCTTTAGCCGTTAACTTTCTGTCTTCTTTCTGATCTGAACTATTAATCCTCAAATAAAAAATCTATTTCCAGGTTAAAGCTGAATCAGTGCCATACAACAACGAATTAGACCTGGACATATACCTGAAGCTCTTCGGAACCGACGCCGTCTTCCTATCCTTAGGCGATAATAAGGGTTTCAATTTCGACAATTTACTGGACCAACTCCTCAAATACGCTAACGATGGTTTGAACAAAGTCAAAAACTTCCAGGTAAGTCCTTTTCAATCAAGATGCAGCCTCTTTCAATTTTCAGAACTCCATATATTCCTTATATCATACTTAGTTACAACAATATATAATATATTTAAATAATAGCAAAGTTGATGTTATACCGTCAGATGGAGTACGAGACGTTGTAACTTAAGACAAAACCGATAGATGGTGCTAGCAATCGTTGGTCTTGCGCTACCGTATGGCATTAGTGGATGTCCAAATTTTTTCCGTTCAGTAGTTAGTCAATATTATCGACAAGTGAGAGTTCAAACAAAGGTCCCCTCAAGGGGGCCATTGAAATTAGTCACTCAATAGAACATGAGCCAAAGCGATATAAAAGGTCGGCGACCTCGCAATCTTCAACGCTTTAATATGAAGAGGCAAGTCTCAAGCAAGGCTCTCCCAGGAGTACCCTAGCTTCGATACCTTAAAAAAGGTTTTAGGCTTGGCGCCCTCTGCTCTTCACTTCGAACCCGAGAAATCTCAAAATACCACTTGAGCAGTTGACTCGAAAGTGGGCTGTATCTGATCACCCTGGTCATCAAGTAATGAGCGCCAGCACAAGCTGACTTACCCTCTTAGAAACGATGTAACTTTTTGACTGCCTTCCATTCTGACAATAATATCTTGAAACTACTTGAAGCAAAGTTTCTGGGGAAATCCATGATCTTTGTTACTTTGAACGAGATTTAGACTTTAAACTTTTGGAATCCGTAAATGTTAAAAAAGGCCTTTCATAAAAACAAAGAACTATTGAGAGCAACCAATGACATATGAATAAATTGCTATCGTTAAAAGACAATTAACATTGATTGATTTTTCCAGAGCGAGCTCCGTGGTCATCTTCTCTTCTTAGACGCCGAATTATCATATCCAACATCAACTGGTCTCCCGCTCAGATTGGATCTCATTGGTTCTGCCACTGCCCGAGTGGATGTAGCAACAAACGTTGACATCAAACAATGCCTGCGATCCCCTGAAAACGCCAAGGTCGACATCAAGCTCATCCCCTCCACTGACATCGAGATCTCTGGTACCATGCAGATTGATGCTGATGTAGTTTCCACTGGTCTTAAAGTGGTCACCAGCTTGCATTCATCTACTGGAGGTCACCTCATTGCCAAGGTAATTACACCCTTATCAATAATTGTAATAATTATGGAAATTTTCCGAAACTTCGACTCACAACTAATTTCTGATTTTTACGTTTCTCACTCAATCATATCTTTTGTAATTCATTCACCTAAGATCTACTCGCTTTTAATTTATCCTTCCTCAATATTATTCGTTCACTGCTAAGCTTCGTTTGTATTTCTTATCTCATCATTTGCACTTGTATTATTACGAATATCTATCTTTCTAATCCTATCATTGCTCTTTGTCTGACATGTACCAATATAACGGTCATTCATTCAATAAAAAATCAGGTATTGATATTTTTTAATTATCATCATTTAAACTATAAGACGCCCACTGCTGGACATAAGCTTCTCGGGTTGATTTCGGACGAACTCAACAACTTTGTCTGTCTACATTGGTGGACGTCCGACACTGCTCAACTGATCCGTTGTCATTCCAGTCCATCCAGGACTTTGAGGTCCTAACAATCATTTGTTCTATTCTACTTCAATCTCACCTTCATTAGTATCTAAATTCGATAGTAAAAATTGTAATATAACAAAATTAATCCGTAGGTGATTGAAAATGGTCAAGGTATCGACATCCAGTTTGGTCTACCGGTCGACAAACAAGAGATTCTAGTCGCTTCCAACGAACTGGTGTACTTCAGCGCAGAGAAAGGTCAAATGGAAAAGATCAACCCGGTGAAGATCGATACCAACAACAAAGAATACAAGGGTTGCTTCGATCAACTCTCCGACTACCTCGGTCTCACGCTCTGCGGAGAAGTCTCCGTTCCCTTCTCAGTCTCAGGTATTATCTATATCTATTTTTTACATTTATAATTACCTATCTGTCCTATAAGAAATCTCAGGATCAACTAGAGAGCAGTTAGGAAGGTTGTGCTAGAAGTATCACTGAGAAATCAAATCAGAAATTAACAGATCCACGGAATAACTAAGGTCACCAAGGTTGTAGCTCGAAAAATTGCTCGTCTGAAGTAACAGTGGGCGGGGTAAGTCACTCGTGCAACCTAAAGGTTCGAGTGGTGACAACGAGTCGGTAGACGCAGTGTAGTTAGGCCCCCATGGATGCAAGCAAGACTAATTATCCTGACGATCTTGTAAGGAGGCCTATGCCTTACAGGCTGCATCAACCAACCGATATGATTATGATGATAAATTTCTTTTTTTTTAAAGGAGCTGAAGCACAGTCATCGATCTCCAAATTCGTTGCTCGTTATCCTCTCACCGGACCAGCAAAAGTAAAATTGGTACTGGAAAAGAATCATCTAAGAGGCTACCACATTAAGGGTGTTTTGCGAAGAGACTTCAAATCTGGCAAATTTGGTGTAGAATTACTCTTTGATGCTGAAGGTATTTTTTTTTACTTCTCTAAAGTTTATAAAAAGACTGATATTTATATTGTCATGGAACAACAATAAATGATCCTTTTTCCATATAAAAGTTGTTTTGCAAGATTTTAAAAATTGGAAATGGATTAATCTATATTACAATATTATGGAAACTTATATATTTGTACTTCTTAGGTGTTCTACTTTACTTTATTTGTCGTGAAGTCCCGCCATATTTTTAAATTGAGCCCTTTCGGAATTTGTCTCTTGAAATACGCGAGTAATCATTATAAATGATAATGAAAATAAACACTATGGAACAGATATTACAATGAAAAATTCCTCTTGGTCTTACTACACTTCTGTTTTATTAATAATGTAATAAATCAATTATAAGAACAAAAAACTCCTTTCAAATATGGTTGTTTAGTTATTTGTTGTATAATTTTTTTAATTTATTCCAGGATGTAAAACTGGCCGCATACAAGTCAATGGTGATATAGTTGCTACAAATGAGGAAAGATCTCTCAAGTTAGCATTGAACGCCCCCTTCAAAGTACTATCCGGTGAACTAGCTCTATACACAAAACCGAATAAGGAATACGCTGTACTTGTTAAAGGAAAATCAGACGCCAATGAGTACTACGGTAGAATAGGCTTCGACGCACACAGAGAAGGATCTAACGCTATCTACAAGCCTGTTTTAGAGTATGTCCTTCCTGATAATAAAGGAAAACAGGTTGTGAAAGTCGATGGTCAAATTACACACGACACTAAATCAAACGAAATCAAATGGGACCTTAGAAACATCAATGCTATTAACATTTTCGTGCAATCAAATGATCCGCTCGATATAAACGGTTATTATAAACCACAGGCCAACGGATATGAACTAGACGTCAAGGGTAAAATGGGACAGCATTCAATAATTCTAGGCTCATCATTGAAGGGTGCAGATTTCAAATTGGAATTGCAAAATACATTGAATCCTTACGTAAACTTCAAAATAAATGGACACGTTGAAAACAACAAAGAGGTGAGTCAATTTATTTTTTGCAATGGTGTTAATAATGTTAATAAGGTTATGATTAAAAATTACACTTCAGACAATTTAAAGTTCTTTGTTTATTCATCACCACCATCATCATATTAGCCGATACATGGTTAGTTCAAAATAAAGGCCTCTTACAAATAGCGATTTGCTTCATCACTGACACTTCAGTGCAATTCTTTGAGTTAAGAGGTCATTTTAATTCTTCTGTAGATTTCATTTCTCATCTGTCTTTTCTTTGCTGGTTATCAATTATAATTTGCCCAAAGTTCCCAGATAGAACTTTGATAAAGGCACTATTAAGCGTGACTATTAAATCGCATATCATATTAATGTATCTAACCTTCTAAAATGAATTAGGTTTACTTATTTAACATTTTGAATGGGCTATATAACTGACATAGGCCTTGGAATGGAAGTCTACGGGTTGGTATGATGGTAACTTTGATATTTTTCATGTCTGAACCATTTTAAACGCCATACAATGATTTATTATCTCTTTGTTCACTTTAGCTTTTATTTTCATTATTATTAATGATATTTACATTTAAATAGGAGCAACAGTTTTTGTTTTACTTGAGTGAAATAAAAAAAATTCACACATTTAAAATAAGAACTTGTTAGAATATTAAAAATCAGTATATTGGAACATACTGACTGTTGCATCTTAGGCCGTATTCCCCAGAGGCGCTTTTACTTTAATATTTAGCGGACTGTACCGTGACATGTGGGGTTAGATTTCAAAAGACACTCTTAGCACTTTAAGTACACAAAAACTTATTTATAGAAAGCCTTACACACAAATTAAAGCTAATCAATACAAACTAACTACGCTATGTTACGAAGTACCGTATCTGTGATAGAGTACCCGTGGATTTGGGCCTGCGCGCTGGTAGGTGAGATTGCTGTCTGGTCATTTTGTCGATTCTTTCTAAACGCGGGACAAGTTCTAGTGTTACGCGTATGCCCGCTCCTCGCAATGACAGACTTCCGTAACATTAACATTATGGATATGTTACAGTTTGCTAAATTAAATAAACAAAATTTGCGATCGCAAGGTTCATCGATGTAAATACGGCAACCGCTGCACAGATACTGGCGCACAACCTGAAAATGGCAATGTGGAGTAGGGACATAAAAGGAGTAGCACGAAGCGTAAATTTTAAAACTAGACAATTAGCCTCCCTGATAAGCGGAATTGATAAAAACTCATTCATAGCCCTCTGCAAAACAATTGCAAAATGTGCCATTGAAAGGAACAAAACGCAAACACAATAAATAAATAGAAAATAGATAAAAAAAGGATAAAATAGAACCAAAGTGACACATAAAACTGTGATAGAGAATAATCATAGGATAAGTAATAATAATGTAAAATAAAAATGTACAATAAAAAAATGTAAAATGAAAAATGTAATAACAAAAGAGGAAAGAATGAAAGATTGAACAGACCAAAAGAGAAAGATAGAAGAACTGTAGCATGAAAGATAGATAATAGACCGAAAGAGACAATAAAGTACGAAAGAAGAGAAAGAAAATAAAAAAACTATGTGAAAAAATAAATTGCAAATAAAGTCCCTGTCGCACCATAAATAGAGGTACGAGAGGCCCCCAATAGCGGGGGTCATAAAAAAAAAACTAGACATTGTTAGGGCATCGTTAAAATAGATTAATACACTTACTTATTTACATAAACACTATAATAAACTTTAAAAGAACATAACAAAGGCACCGACACTAATGTCTGTGGAACGCAGATCGTAATAATAAAAAATAAAATAAAACATGTTTACCAACAGGTAATTCATAATGACTTCGACTTGTGGTACGGAGGTGATCTTCGCAATTCAGAAAATCGTGTCACTTTCAACCAATTCTTCAAACGTCATGAGGACTCCAAGGACTTCAGCGTCATCACAAAGAACAAATGTAAGCAAAATATACATACTCTTTTCTAATATGTTTTTCATAAATTACTTTTTTTTCTATAACAAACGCCATTTTTATTCTGTAAAATGTTAAAAATATCTTGAAATATAATATAGAATTATAATAAATTGTTATAAATACTGACTTAAAGACATCTTTGAAAGTATCAACATAAAACTATACTATAGGAGAGCTAAAACTAATTCCAGTCCAAAACTGGAATCTACACTTGATGTAACGTTTATTAGAGGTAATTTCGAATGTAGATAATAATATGTATAAAGTAATCATATATAAGACTAAAGTCTTAAAACGTCTAGAACAATCTAATGGTATCATTAATTGAATTAAAAATAAAGGTAAATCTAATAATACATCCGTCATTTCAGTCGAAATTCATGCTTTGCCTCTCAAAATAAAAGCCGACGTTCAAGCCGATCGCAAGAAAGTCGATATCGACGTGGAAGGTCAATATTTGAACAGAAAAGGCGAATTCGAACTAGAAGCCAGAACTCAGATCAAAAAACCCGGTGACTACAGCGTCAAAGTCAAAGTTGAATTAGATCGCCAAGGTCTTGAAGCGTTCGCAAAGAGAGACATCGTGTCAGCGGACAAATCTAACTTCGAAAATTACATCACAATCAAAGAGGTCGGAAAGTACGAATTGTCGGGTGTTGTGTTGCACAAACAGAAGACAAACGACATGAACGTTGGTGCTGTTGGACATCTGAAAGTTTCTGGAGGAGGCAAAAATGAAGATGTCAAGTAAGTTGTAGAAATACTTTTAATAATGACTTTTGATACAACATCAACCTTGGTTATACCTGGATTCCCAAAATGTGCAGCATTTACAACATCTACGTCTGTGTTATGCACTTTGTAGCACGACTACCACTGCATGTGCGGAAGTGGCTAAATATTGGTCCTTTTCTTACTTAGAATTTTAACTGCCAGAAGTTATAGGTCTATCACTTTCCCAAAAATATAACTTATTTCTGAGTGATCATTTTATACAGGATGGTTGGAACTAGGTGTAAAATCTATAAAGCTTTGTGCTGACAAATGACCCCGGTTAATTTTAGAGATGACCACAAATAGACGCTTGTGGTTAGATCCATTAGACGGTAGTCTCTAACTAGGGCTATAACTAAATAGAAAGATCTAAAAATATTTATATAAACTATCTTTACAGATTCGATATCGGAGTGATTGAAAATTTGAACCTATACTCATCGCATGCTAAGATCTCGTCGACGAAGGGTGAGATTCTGGACTTCCTGTTCAAAATCAACCGCGGTGCCAATGCCAATGGTCAATTGAAGTTCATACTCAAAGACACCATCTCTGCCAACGGACAGTTCCAGGTCACGGACAACGATGGCAAAGGCAACGGAATGATTATTGTTGACTTCCAGAAGGTAAACTATAACCCTTACAATACCCTATGTACAGAGCAACCTTACGTCTTTTCAATTGTCCAAGGAAGTGATGGACTTCCTGAGTAGACGTTCTTACTCTGAGGAGAATATCCCGAAATAAAAAAACATCCTGTACCTAACTCACACCCAAGCCGATAAACAAGTTCATTAGCCAAGGCTGCTGCACAGAGACAGGTTTAAGGATGCTCATCATTCTCGAGGTTCAGGAGCTAAAGAGTAAAGCGGTCATTGTTGTCCGTCAAACAACAGACACTCTTGGGCTGTATAATAGTGCCCATGCCGACGAGACTCAACAGGGTTTATATTTGTGCTAACAGAGTTGAAATTAAAAAAAAAAATCAAATATTGAGTTAAACCATAAAAATGAAAATTCGTTGGAAATTGGTGAATGTAGGTTTTATTGGAAGTAACTAGAGAAAGCATATGTCCAACTTTGGACGTTTTAAGGCTAAAATGATGACAATGATAGCAGTGAACAAAAGTAGACAAGTCTTTGTATAAAGTGTCGCTAAGAATTTGAATATATGAATTTAAATTGGTCATTCATTATGTATGACGTCATTGATTATGTAATTGATAATACTAAAGTCTAATATTCTGTGACAAAGACAGGTCAATACAGTGCTTCCCATCGTAGGGCCCATGCCCCAAAAGGGGGACAACTCGACAGTTTCAACACGAGTTTAACCTTTTCGCTTTAATATAGAAAGTATATAAGTAATGTACGTAATTTTGGAAGATGGGATATGGTACGTAAAATTAAAAATACTGGGTCAATACATAGTACAAAGTATAGTAATAAGTGCAAATTTTTATTTAGCAATTTATAATACTAACAAATTTTTTCTTCATCAGGCACAAAGGAAGATAAAGGGTGACTTCAAATTCGTAGTCAAGGACCCGGTTTACAACGCGGATGTTGATATTTACCTCAACTTCGAGAAGGATAACAATGATAAACTTCATATAAGTACGAAGAATAAAAATTCCCAGAAATCCTTGGATTCTAAGTAAGCTAATTTCGAATTTATCTTTATTAGCATTAAGTATTAAGTTAATTGAAACTGTTAGACATACACCAATCATTGTCGAATGTAATAAATATGTCTTTAATGCATAACAGCGATTGACATGTGGATTTAAATGCAAACTATATGGGAGATAGAACAAAGTCCAGTGATAGCCCATTGGTAGAGGACTGAGACTTGCGATCATAAGTAGCGGGTTCAAAGAAGTCCAGCGGCTAAAATCTGATAGAAGTGGCGTGGGGAGGCCTTCCACTAAATGTGCTAATGACTAACGGGAAGTCGTTTGATTCGGTCGACGCAAGACCAATCATTCTGGCGATCTTTGGGGAATACCATGCCTTGATGTGAACATCTATCAACTAAGATAAAAAAATAATGAAAAAAAATCGGATGTATTGGTATCGGCCATAGTTATTCAAATAAAATGTTAAAAGTCATTATTATGGCAAGGCAAGGTTTGCCGCCGTCTTGAATGAAGGCTTTTGAATTTAGCATGTTACAAGAAATTCGCTAGATGGCGCTAAATTACAAAATTCGTATCGATAAAACAGCACACGGTTGCAAGCGATGCAACTAGATGGCGTTGTTTTCAACAGTCAATTTTGCTTATGAAACCAGAATTCTATTTTTCCATTTACAAAAGTTGCAACTATGAAGGAGTACACGATGTTTTATTTCAGGAACAAATTTGAATACGCCGGTAAGAAGACAGAGATAAATGTACATCAGAACGGTGATCTATTGGAAGGCAAAACCAGCGCTGACGTAGAAGTGGTACTGCCTACAGAAAGATGCCTGAACTTGAAGTTCAATAGAGACGTTACAGATAAGGACAACGTGAGTAATATAATTATATAAATATTAACACCGTCAATTACTTTAGTGTTTGGCACTAATCGGTGTAACATAACTCGTGAAGATGCCCCGTCGAGGGGTGAAACACGTGTTGAGTAATTTGATGGTGGCGGTTGTGTGATTTGCATTGTTTGCCGCATACGCATTTATCAGCGGGCTGGCAGGCGGTGTATTTCATTGCACGACTACCACTGCATGTGCGGAAGTGGCTAAATATTGGTCCTTTTCTTACTTAACATTTTATAATTACGTACAATTTTTTGGTTGGTAAGTATGCCTCAAAGCTTGAGTGTTAGTAAAAGTTGCCAGTTTATCAGTGTTCTATACACTGCAATTCGAAATTTCTTTGGAATTACACCAAACAATTCTACCATCTCCTTTCTTACATCAGACAAGACCTATTCACGACATCCGTACACGGTTGAAATTCCGTCCTTCCGCACTAAGCGTTACGCTACTACTTTTATATTAGCAAACAGCTAACAATAACTTGGGAGTCTTCAAGACAAGAGTCAAATTTCTTCTAAGCAAGCATGTAGCGTCGTAGACCTCATCATGTCTTAATTTCTGACGAGACAGAGGTCAAATTTTTTGTCTATAAAAGATAATAAAATGTTGAATATAATCATTTTAACTATTGAATCTTTATTACTAGACATAGGGCTTTCATATAGATTTCCAATAGGACTTGATAAAACCAACGCTGATCCAGTGTCTTGCACCATTAATATGGTGGTGTCTCCACCTTGTGATTGGACGTATGCTTGCTAGTCCACGTTGTCCACTCTAGATCCTTAAAGATCCAGATCCCTCGCCTGATGCCAATTTATTCAGCTCACCCATGTTGGTTACTTAATCACTTTAAAATCCTGGGTTTGCCTGTTACCCCGACGCTCAACTACAGAAATTACCTTGGAGTTTAAAGCTAAATTAGCTGGTAAGAACCAGGGTGTCTTGATTAAATCAGGCGGTATTTCACACCGGGACAGTTACTAACACTGTATCTGTTTTAATACTGCTGCTACATTTCGGATTGGTCTCCAAAATACCAATTCGAAACTCATGTTTCGATAGAAATTTGTTTTTAAGAAACTTCTTAGCATTGAAAAGCTACTACGATCCTGTCAATTTATTACTGATATCCTATCCCACCATCTCAGATTATAGGACATGTGAGATGTCGGACCACTACCACTTTTTCACAGTGGAGTTTCCTTGGAGGTGTCCGGAATTATCGGATCCTAACATTTCGGTTTTAGAAGGATCTGTCGGCTTATTTCCCTAAGATTACATCCCGGATCTCATAAATGTCAAAGTGAATAGCTACTAACTGAATTTGCTTGCTTCGATATCGTAGAAAAATCTAGAACATGACTAACTTCATATGCATATATTGATAGTGACGAATATAATTTTTCTTGTCAATTAGATAATTGATTTAATGAAAGAATTATAATAAATAAACATGGTATAATTACAGTTAATATTGTTATTTTTATGACAATTTAATATTTTTTTATGTTTACATATCATAATATGTTTGTATGAACGTGCTAACTATCCGAAACATTTTTTTTTAATTTCGTTATAGACCCTGAATGGAAACGCGGAACTGATTTTGAGTGATTCAGCAAAACGTGGAGCAGCAGGTTCCGTTATCTCCTACAAAGGAAAAGTAACTAACACGAATGTTGACAAGAGCGAAATAGATTACGAAGGAGAAATTGAATTGAAATTGAAGAACGGAAAACAATTGGTGAACTCGTTCTCTTTGAAGAATGTACCGGTTGGTAAAGGGAAATTCAAGGGTGATGTCAAGGTGAGATGTCAGAATTTTTCTTCATCACTTCTAGTACTGTAAAAGATGTGAGCATGTGTGAATTCCAAAAATTAAAACTGTACATGAACTGTAAAATTTTAATACTATAATACAATATAACATCGAAGCGGGAGAACAGAAATGCACAAACCAAAACATTGTTTGAAGTTGTATAAACAATAACATTGTTAAACAATTTTATATTTGTTTACAGGTTGACATCAATGGCAACCTTATACCAAAACCAGCATCTCTTTCGGCATCTGCTACGTATCAAGACAATGATATTCCAGACGAAAACTACAGACTGAAGGCTAACTATGGCGATGACATGGGACTTGAATTAATAGGAAACCTACTTCTCAAGACCGACGGTGGAGTCACAAAGTGAGTTTACTCTTATCATCTCTTTCTTCTCCAATCATTTATTATTAGAGCAAATGTTTAGATAATTTTTGCAATCTTTTATATCGATTAAAAAGATTTGTTTACATACGGGTTTTATAAGACAAATTTATTTAAAATCTTTTAACTTGATGTCAATATATCGTAATTTTTAATTGCACTATGTAGATAAACATGTATTCCTTCTCAAAACTCAACTCTATTGTTATTTACGGCAATATTTTATTATATATATATATATATATATATGCTCTACGATGCCGAAATATATGTATATATGTATATGTATCTAATTATATAAATAAATTTCCTTTACAGATACGTCGATGATAACACAGTAACACTACGTCTGCCATTCGAGAAAGCTCACGACATCAAATTGGCCTCAAATGTCCAGTTCATTTACACCGAAGACAAGGACGATGCGGAGGTAAGTCATTAAAACTATCTTACTTTATCTTTTTTAAAGTTCGAGAGGGCAGGGCATAGAAAAGTTTAACTTAAACCCCTTTTATAGCTTCGACTCTAGCTGCTACATTATACTGAATAACGAATTCAGAGGCTTCTACGCTCTTAGATCACTTGAATAGGTTCTTTATGGAGTCACGGAACCTTCAACGGGAGACCTTAGCTGTGTAGGTTGCATTACCTGACTAGTGGCGAAGACGCTTCTACAAGAGCTATCTCTGTTTCTGACCACTCCGGCTTTCAAAAGTCTGCGAATCGATTTGTTCGTAGCTTTGTTTAAATATGGTACCGTCTTCCGAGCATGTATCTCGTAGAAATGTTTTTTATGTAGCGGAATCTAACATTCATGAGATTAAATAAAATTAAAAATGAAGGAATTTAAATGAATAATGACTACTAGCGCCATCTATTAGCGCGATCTCGACTCTTTTCTTGTCAGAGATGTATTTTGCCCATCTCTAATAAACATTTAAACTATCACCTGTTTACTTTGCCAAGTTAATATATGACCCCATGACCTCTTGCGGGTAAAATTTCATAAAATCTTTTCTTAGCTTACCTTTACTTATCAAAAGTAATGTTCTTACCAAATTTCAAGTTTCTTCTCGATATAGCGCGAAAGATATAGTGATGAGTTAGTACGCAGGTGGTAATCTTTTATTTAATATGTTTTCGAACGCTGTATAGGAAAGGCATAAAAGAAAACGTACTAATATAGCAATGAGCTACATGTACAATACAATATACAACACAACAGCAACAGGTCTTTACACACCGTATAAAAAGTTTGAAAGCGAGAAGTACATACTCTACTTAAAATTTCAGAATTCAGTAGTTATCAATTGAACCTACTGAAAGGTACTTCAAATTTAAATAAAACCTATCCCACAATGACACAAATTTCAATACGCGGTTTCATTTTTTAAATGTGTATTTTTTTAACAGTTCACGATCATGGAATCTGTACAAGTGAACGCTGATGTATACAAATTCGACTCAAACGGAAAAGTATCCCTTGAAAGTGGTACAGTGGAAGTAAAGATGCTCGTTCCTCACCACGACGCCTTCGTCATGCAGGGAGACTACGAGGTTTCATCTAAAAGTAAGTAATAAAGGCACTAACAAATATACATGGTTATTGTAACAGATGGCGCAAAAGTAATGTTATAATGTAAAAGTGCCTTAATTTTTATAAATGGCGCCAGATGTCACTGTGCTTTGATATTTGTGATGTAGATATATATAGAATTAGTTTTTTTGTTAACAGGAGTATATATTTATTTTTGATTTTCATTTGATATAAGAAATATATGTAAAAGCTTGAAATATTTTTGTTAACTAATGGGCTATACATTCACCCCTTTTAACTTTAAAATCAATAATCAATCATCCTGTCTTTCAAAATAATAAATTAACTAAATCAGAGAGTGAATCTGATGTTTATTGTGATAAGCAAAATGATATAATAAAATTAATAAGTGAAGGTGATAGTTTTTCAGATGATGAATTTTTTTCTATAGTTATACTTGTTTTTATTTATTCGTTTATTGTGTTGTGGCAATTTAAATCATAATTTTTAAGCTATGAATAATTACGTTAATTTATAAATAAACTTATAAATAATTATATTAAAATGAATAAATACTAAAATTATTATACATAGGACGATATCATTAAACTTCTTTTATCATTTATAAACATATACATATATATGTTCTGAAATTTTAGTATCGCCAAACTTACATTACTTCTTGATAAGAACTTAATATTTTAGATTTCAATGAAGAAGACGTAAAGGTAAAAACTAAAAAGCATCGAATATATAAACAGCAGTGAAGATAAATCTACTTATACAAACAAATAGAACACTAAACACATATAAGAAATCAATGTTGTCATCTTTAGAAGCACAGAACATCGACTGTTGAACATGGCGAAATTAAAATCACTAATACATGCTTCATTACAGATGATGTCAAAGCCATGAAAGTGGACGTGCAAGCCCGGTATGGTAAAATCAAGAGAGATGTGAAGTTAGTCATCAACGCACCACCTCGTGAATTGGATCTCACATTGAAGGCATCTGCACCTGATGCTGAGAAGCTGAAAAAACTCGTCTTCATCATTAACAGCAAGGTAAACTTGTTGTAACATTGTGTTTATCTCTTAACACTATAGATTGGTCATGGCGGTGATATTTGGAGGAAGCCTATACCTTCCATTCGTCTATTAGATGATGTGATGATTAATTTGATGATTTTTGATGAACCTCACAATATAAGACACATTTACATCATCATCTTAGCTGCAAGACTACATCTAGACATGAGCGATCCTATAAATTCCGATAGGAACGATAAGAAACAGCTTGTTTCAAATGCCTTGCGACAACCTTAATATTGTCGAATGTTCATCTTGTTCATGGACGTCCAGAACTATAGACTTCAGAGTTCATCTATTCTGCGCTCTTTTCTTAATTCTATACTCTAAACTCAACAACCATTCAACACAAATTCTTCTAATTTTGAATTCTAAACTCTTTCTTGTATACACTAGAACTAAAGGGCGGTTCTATCACACGAGGCCATCGCTTCCAGACAACTATAGTATGCAAACATTAGAAAGATAAATAACGGGTAGTTAATGTGTAAATATAGAAAATACATATATACGTACATATAAATACATATATATGTAATAAATACAGTCTAATGCACAAATTTTATGGTCCAACCATTGTAACTAAAATTTCCCAATGTTTACTTGATAAACTTGAACAGTGATACCTTTGTTTTCGTTATATAATCTTTAGTTCTTATCATATTTCATTTCAACTTCTTCTCTGTTGACATTCTTTTTATTCTTCACTTGTAATTCAATATGATGAATATAATGCATACTTTTGATAAGAAGATGTATCATACTTTTATATCATTTATTAAGTATTACTGTAATTATTACATTTGCGCTTCTTCTTATTAGTGGCAATCAATGTCTACGGGATGATGTGATGATTAAGATGATGACTTTTGATGAACCAGATAGTAAAAGACCCATTAAAATCATCATTTCTTTTAAGTACCAATAGGAAGATAAGAATCGGCTTTTATGTGTAAAATCATATGTAATTGGTGATGTGTGGTTTTTTTTTAATTACTCCTATTTACAATCATCACTGTACAAAGTGATCACTCTGAAATAATTTATATTGATATTAGAATGAAACAAGCCAATAGTTTCTAGTAGAACAAAGTCTGCGGGTACAGATAGTAAACAATATTTAATTTTAATATATAGTAATTTGAATTTAAATAAATACATTGAAAAAACTTTTAAGTTGAACGGTTTTTTGATACCCATATTGTGGTGGTTGTGGAAAAATATGTACCTAGTCCTCCATATTGGAACGGCGTCCATCTTGAATTTTAAATTTTGACATAATCATCATATTTTACTAGTGTAGCCCTCTCATTTGATACCCATATTGAGAGGGTTAAGGAAAAACATGTAATCCGCCATTTTGTATCGGCGGCCATCTTAGATTTATAATGTTATTGATTTTATTATATTGTATTGTCATCTAAATTAAATGTGTGTACCAAATTTCAGATCAATCTGACAACGGGAAGGTGCTTAAATTTCAATTTCTAATTTTGACCCAAATAAATAAACAAATAAATTCCGTACGGGTCGAACTAAATGAAACCGTTTAAAACCGCTTTATCTTTCTACATTATCGATATGTTATTTATTAATTTTGAAAACATACTTTTGAATAGGGTGTACCATACATCAGCTGATAGCAACTGAACCAATCACTCTGTATTCTTTAGTGATGGTGAACAGTATATTGCAGAGAAGCAAGTAGCGGACAGTAAAAACTTGGATAATGAACTGGTTATAATTTTTGAATGACTTCCCCAGAACCCATCACCGAGTACCTACAATAGCGTGATCTCCATACAAGCTGACGATCGTGTCTACAAAACGGAAGGTGTCGTGGTCTACTCCAGGACTCAGCCGCTCTTTGACTTCACATACACGAGCCCCAGTACGACCAAACCCAGCAGGTAAACACGCGTCATTCTATCATCACAGTTGGCATATACCTGCAATTCTAAATTTAAATTTTGTCTTATTTTAAACAGTCTAAAAGAATATTCCTATAGTAAAAAGAAATATTTCGTTTATTACTTCAACTTCTTTTTATTTTAATAATATATTTGATATTAATTATAGATAAATATTTTTAAAGTACACGTTTATAAATATATATTTATTCAAATTGAGACATCGAATTAATATTTGTATTTAAACTTTGTTTGCCTTAAAATACTATTTTTCTTATATAAATAATGCTCTGGCTTTTGTATGTGTATATTAGTAAAAATATATGTTTTAACATTTATAATACACCAAAAAAACTAGGAAAATTTTTATACCTAAAAAATATTTGAAAATGTGCATGCTTTGAACGCCTCTTAATCCTTCTTGCACTTGGAATTTTATAAAATTCGTTCTTAGCTTACCTTTTCCTAGTAAAGTGATTTTTTTAACCAAATTTCAAGTCTTTAAACCTTATACGTTCCGAGATAGCGTGATGAGTTTGTAGTCATTGCACTTCAAATATAAATATTCATATTACATCACCACTGTACGTGTATTCCATTATACGTCTATAAATTTATTTAAAAATATCTCTTTAAGGTTGTACGTGAAAGGTGACTCAGTGAGCTCATCTCAAGGCAAAATAGAAGTCAAAGTGGAAAATGTAAAGGACGTGAACTTCGAAGCAACAGGCGAAGGCAATGTTCAGAAGGACAACATTTACCTGAAAATTAATGCCAACTCCGCTGCCTTCGGTCTCAAGAACTACAAGATGGACATCAGCAGCAAAGACGCCGGCAACGGCAAACGACTTGAATTCCACGCTGTGAACGACAACAAGAATTTATTGAGTGGCAGGTAAATACCCAGGAATATATTTGAACGAAGGTCTTTACTATGACGTGCTTTTTTAAAAAGGGGGAAATAACCCAGAGAGCAAAGAATCGATGGAAATCCGTAAAATATCCAAGGTCACGGACGAACTTGAAGAATTGCCTGTATGAAGTGACATTAGATGGCGTAAATCGCTCGTACAACCGACAGCCGTTGTGATTGAAATAAACATAGATATCATAGTTAAGATTGCAGCAAGTCCTTAGATGTCGGTTGGACAAGATCGGTCATCTGACGATCTTATGAGTAGACCTATGTCTAGATTTGGGCGTCTATCAGCTGACTTGACGATGTTAAGACTAAGCTAGTCAGGTCTAGTCGTACCGTGATCTTCAAGTTTTCTCAGTGTCACTTCATCTGATTCAGCGAAAAAGTTATTATCTTTTGAAAATTGTCTATTAATATTACCGTCGTTACCATTGTTTTCACTCGCAAGACGTCCATTGATAGATTCTCATAGATTTCCAAAAGATCGGTTGAAAGAAGTCTACATTCAGCTACTTTTGATGACTTTAACAAAATCGTTTGTCCATTTTGGTCACTATGCAATTCGATAGTTAAGCTTGTATTAAATTACTTACCCAAATAGTCTTGCACTAGTAGATACATCTAGCAGTAAAAGCATATAAAAATATTGAAACCGATGATACAATTTATAAATATTTCTAAACATTTTCAAATGTACATTATTACAATTTTTCGAAGCTTAGAGAAATCTACTCTAAACAATTATGTGCTTAAATAAAATCTGTTTGACTATTTCATCAATGTTTCTTCCCTCGTTTCTTTTAGCACCTCCTTCATCAGCAAACAAGAAGGCACAAAGACAATCATTGAAGGTTCTGGCTCCGTGAAGGTTAAGGATGATCAGAAACCAGCGAACTTCAAGTACATCCGCACCATTCTTCCTGATGGCAGCGAGGTACGAATTTGTCAATACTTCAATCTTCTTGTATCTTATTACTAAATTTCTCAAACCTAACTATCGTTCTGCGGGAATATTTTTAAGATCAATCTGATGCTATTCTAAGTTCAGAAGTACGTAAAATAACAATAATAAAAATTATCTTTATTTGATCAATACAGTAGTTTTGAGTCATGGTAGGTACACGTGTGTATATTTTCCCATAGTACCTACAAGCACATCTAGAAGGATATGGTATAGTAACATATTCTAACTAATATATTGTAGTTAGTTCTAAATTATAACTCCTGGATACTTCTACAGACATTCCTGAATCTGGCCATCGGAGAACGAAGCTATGTCGCAGAGACAAGGATCTCTGAACTGGAGTACAAGACGTCATATCTCTACTGCGAAGAGAAAAAACAATGTGCCAACGTGGACCTGCATTCTAAGATCAATGTCATTAGTAAGTTACCAACTTATTTATAAGGCTGTAAAGTTATAAGCTACTGGTAAAAAATAGTAAATATCATTTCAATCGGACCTCCACTACTTGACCGGGTTATCCTTATAAATTTCCAATTGTACCGTTAAGTTCAGCGCAATCCGTCTTATAAAGTGGACCAAAAACCATGTCCTCGGAAGACAGTTCTATTAGAAATTATAGTCTATGTCGAGCAGTAGATGACCTGCAGCTGAAACTATGATGATGATATGAGATAAATTTATATATAAAGTCAACAAATCAGGTGAATAAATAGCCTTAAGGTTGTCTGAAGATGCTGAATGCTGGACGTTTCAAATGGATGCTATTGGAAATTTACAGGGAAGGCTTATTTCCAACAGGAGAAGTCCTTTGACTGAATTTATGATAGCATTAACGTACAAATCTTTAGTTTAGTTAATTATAATCATGTTTATAAGCTATTGGTTCTCCATCAAATAGGTGATGTAATAGAAACAATTCATAACAACTCTTTTATATCAACAGAACCTGGTCATGTCGAGCACGTTGTCAACGTAGACTTTGATCTTCGCAAGCTTGGCTTCGCTCCGGAGTTCGGTCTCCAGATTTCCAACGAGGTGTCCGAGCTCGCTCTTCCTAAATACCTCATGGACCTTCACGTTAACAAGAATGACAAGAAATACCACCTGCACGTCTACTGCAAACCTGAGAATGGATGTAAGTGTATCTTTTTAAGTCTTGATTGGGTTTATAGGAAGGATCAAAGTCATTCAAAGAGCTATTGAGAGGTGTAAGCACGTTTCGCTGCGAAATTGAATCAGAAATGAGGGAATTCACAAAAGAACCAGTCTCAGGTGTAGCTCGAATAATTGCTCGTCTAAAGTAGCAATGAGCGGTGCAAATCGCTCGTGCACCAATAGCCTTTGGAGCCAAAAGGTAGGCCCCAAGGTAGGATCAACGATACATGTGAGCAGCGCATGACCATTCATCCTGGTGACCTATGGGAGAGGCCCAGCCTGAGAGTGCATCTGTCGGCTCTCATGAATGAAGGAATGACTGAGTCGACGGTATCTCACTCGGTACCTGATTGGCAAGCACGTGGTCAGTCGATCCATGGATCGAGCTATACTCGAGTTATCTCTGGTCAAGCTCAGCAGATTGACAATTTCAAGTGGCAGTATTCAGAACACATAGCTCGCAAAATAGATTGTCTTTATAGCCTTGAAACCAATCGGAAGACACTAGCATCGAAAAACACTAGACATAAGCCTCTTACAATCTGTTTTGTTGGAAATGTATGAGACCTATGTTCATCAGTAGACATTCTATTGTTTCTTACTGTCTATGTTTCGGAAGTGTAATTAAACTCTTCTTCTTCTTCAAAACAAGTCTTTGTAGTTCTTATTATATTAAGATCTCTTTCAATACCTTCAATTGTTTCTAATTCTTCCACAGTAATACCAGCTGGAGTGAGCATCACCATCCCATCCAGAGTCCTGGCTTTGGAGTCATCATTCCGATACGCACCAAACGGTGTGATGCTGTTCCCCATCCGTGGAGAAGTCGCTCTGTACCCTGACAAGAATAAGCCTCAGCAGAAGACTGCTGCTAGGATGTCCATATCTGGAGACACCAGAGACGCACACAGCTCGGTTGTTGCAGACTTTGGACTCAGTCACCCTAAACTAGGAGAGGTATGATTATAATGACCATATTTGTAGCAGCACATGAGATAATATATGTTTATTTGCTGGTGATATTTTAATAAGTTTGGTTTTATATTAGTGAAATAATAATTCAATAATCATGTCAAAGTTTTGTTATTTTATAGACAACGCGATTCTGAATTCAAAATGGTTTTTGTGACATTGTCATTTTAAATATTTCAATGTCGCTACATCGAAGGTTAGGTTAGGTTATGTTAGGTTTTTTTTGTGTGGAAATCATATGAGATAATCTCATGTGGCTGCAACGAAAAATTATGTTGGGAAAGTTCTATTGCTTAATTTAAAAAGAATCATTGAACCTTTCTATGTTTACACTGTAAAAAACTTTATAGAAAATATCACACCGAGGGAAGAATGTGTTCATCACCAGGCTATTTTAATATAGTACTGTGATCAAAAATTAAGGTGAAAATATCATTTAAAACCGATGATGGCCACGTCTTTGACTTTGTATGACTGTTTTGTATGATTAATTTTGTATGGCTGTTTTAAAAAAAAATCTTGAAGCCAGAACAAATCATTTCCCAACATCACTATCGTGAACATAGTCTTTAATATAGTAATATGTCTTCTAACAGAGGCAGTCCTAAACAAATTTCTTGAATTTACAAATAGTGAACTATGAGACCAAGGGTAATATATCTAAGGGTCATATAACTCAGTTGTTAAGACTTCATAGCACAAGTACATATTGAAGGTAGTGAAGTTACAGAGTATGAAGAAACGGCATCTAGGTGTAAAAAATATTTCGCAGTGTATGTAATTATTCAATTAATACTAATGTCTCTGTTATTTCGGCTGAGAGAGATAATGAAAGTTTAGAAAATATAACTTGGTTTATTTTACAGGAATTGTCCTTGAAAATCAACGGAAAATTAGATCGTCCTCAAGAAAATGCGATCAAGATTGAAACGTCCGCTGTACTTTCGCACAATTGCTTCGGAGGCGTAAGTTTTTTTATGTACTATCCTCATCATTTCATCTGCAGAACTTTCACTGCTGGGCATAGATCTCCCCATAGATTTATAGCTTCTGCAACTATAGCACAAGCATTTGGTACAATATCCCATTAAATAACTTAAAGTTTATTATAAAAAGATAAAAGGCTGTTGGGGGCGAAAGGTTCTAGACCATGAGCAGGTAGACACCGCTTGGGTAGTCCCCCTCACTAGGTAGACTGACGACATAGTTAAGATCGCTCGTCGCTATATGCGAGCAGCGCAAGTCCAGCCATTGTAGCGACCTCCAGGGGTGACCCATGCCTTGCAGTCCATCCATGCCCTGGAAAGAAGAAGAAAGATTCATTTAAAGTTCTTCCTTTCTCATCTATAGCGTTCTGCTTTGTAATATTATTCTGCTTAACATCTCATATCTTCCGATCTATATATATACATATATATAATGGACGTGCATTAATTAAATGATTTCTTTCAGAAACGTGAATCGAAAGTGTCTCTCGACGTGAACCCGACTCATTTGAAATTCACAGTAAGAAAAATTATTATTTTAAAGTGTTTTGTTGTTCAAAATTTTCACCATCACTAATATCATCATCTTTTCAATCATAATACGTCCACTACTGGACTAGACCTCCGGGTAGATAATACGACCTTTTGGAAAGCTATCCAGCGACTTTCAGCAACCATATCAGTTCTGTCCACATTGTGGGCAGAGAGAAAGAGAGATATTCATCACCATAAGGTCCCATTATGCTTATTTATTCCAAACACAAATCCATAGGTGTATATATAAGGCGTAAATAATTTACATGTGGTTTTAGAAAAAAAAAACTGTCGTACAAAAATGTTAATCAAAATTTATAACAATTTACATTTTTTAATATTGTTAAATTTGGAAAAAGAACAACAACTATTACCTTAATCTTGAAGCCTTAATTGATTGAATTAAATATGAATAGTTAGATGTGAATTGATTCAATTATTACACACGCTAAATTGGTTGTCGACCATTAAGAGTTTTGTTAGTTTCTTTGTTGGATAAATTTTATCTTTTTCTTTATCTTTGTGTGTGGGCATACCTGTTGTATTTGTTTGTGTTTGTGCTAGCAGTCCATTTCAGCATGACACCGTAGACTAGCCAGAATGTACTTCTTCCATAAGCCAGTTGTATTCGCGGCAACAAAATATGAACATTCTTTTTATTCCTCACTTCATTGTTTATTAATATGCATTCTTATTCCAGTTCGACACACCCCTGGTCAAAGTAATTGATATGGAAGGTTCGTCAGTCGTGAGGGACAATTTGCAACAAGGCGACGTGAAATTCAGTCTCCTGGAAGGCAAACCTGTTCAAGTTCACGCGATCATCAAGGACTATCAATACTATGAGTTCACAACTGGATATAGTGGTATGTTAATATTTATTAATTAAAATCCATATCTTTATTTTGATATAGGTTGAAATTGTAGTTTTCGCCGACGTCAAGAGATGGCGCTAGTAGTTTACTCGCATAAACGTATAAAAAGGGCCACCGCGCGCCAGAATCGACATAAACGAAGAAGGCTTGACAGTGACACGACATATATAAAATCACATTTTTGACTTCTTATTTTGGTCTAACATAAAATAAGTTGAGTCTCTGAACGAGTATTTAACACTCTTACACCCCCCTGTGGTAAATATATATATATATATATATATATATACATATGTATATATATATATATATATATATATATAGTAAAAAACAGTTTTGTTAATCAAAATTTATATATTTGTAAGGATTATCTGAGTTTTTAATAGGAGCACCATATACTAAAAGACAACAAATGACCCTTATAAAACTTTTACATTAATCAACCTGTATTTCTACCAATGTGTTTACTCATCTCTGTATTTCTGGAACAATAAGGCCTATTAAAGACTTGATATTTGGTTTTAATGATCTTTGCAGAAGATAATAGGCTCCCTCCCAAAAACACAAATTTTGTGGTATACAATTATTTATTTTAAGGTATTACATGCATACAGAGTTATTTTAATTAGAACAAAACGTCGGTAAATCAGTACCACGTTTATAAGGCTTATTGACTAGCGCCATCTAGTAGATTTTAAAGAAAATATGATAAAACAGTTCAATGCATTTACCAGTCCTTTTGACTAAAGATTAATTAAGATCAGGCAAAAATGATACCGCGTTCTACACCTCAAGAGATTCGCCAATATGACCAGATGGCGAAGTATCCCACCAGTGGGCTGGCCCAGTAGATGAACGTGGGAACTTAAACCATGTCCTCGCATACTTCCTTAGATACGGTATCTTATAACACAGCGTAATAAAAGAATTTCTTTTCTGTGTACTGCGAGTTTCTTTTGAGAGCTAACTTAATCCCACGTGTCACGCTACGGTCTAAGTATTAAAGCCTTAAAGCCTCTGTATGCCTTAACTATTTATCCTTCTATTTCTATACTATAGTTATCTGAAATAAATATCTAAATACATTAGTTAAGATTACATTAAACTATATTTAATATACATCTTCTTTCTAGATGATACAGAACGCAAGTTGTCTATCATCGGACACTTGGAGCCGGAGAAGCGAGTGGATGTTGCCGTGGACATCGTCCTCCCTGGACACAAGAAGAACATTGTACACGGAGCCCTCTTCCTCCAAGACAACATCGTGAAGAGCGACTATGGCTTATCTAAGGAGAACTTCAACTACTTCGTGGTATGTACTTGATGCAGATCGCTTCTTACCGCTTCGATTTGAAATCTAAGAGAAGGGGGAGGGAATCTTAAATCTGAACCGCAGTATCGCGACATACTCCTACCCTTAAATTACAATAAGGCTTATTAACGAAAATCGCATCATCATCTTAAAAAAAATAAAGCCTATTCAAAGACATAAGCCTTTTCCAAACATCGCCACGATTACACCGTCTCGTGACCTTCACCATGTCGTCATCAACTAGTGATGGGCTGATTATCGTTCAAGAATTTTTGTCCACAACGGCGCGGAGCGAAGTAAAATTATACTGCCACCGAAACCGCTATACCGCGCCTTAGGTTAGGCACGGCGAGCGGGGGGGGGGTATTGGCTGGTTCGCTTAGACATTCCAGGTGCCCATGATGATTTTCTTTCACACCTGGAGTTTTTCTAATACGCGATACAACGTCTTCGGTAGCTTTATACTATAAATTTACATCCGAATTGAATATTCTCTCTAAAAGGTATATTGCTCCCTTAAAGATCTCCACAATTACCAGTCTATGTCGTTTCTATGATAGTATTTCAATATAATTTTCAGAACGCCCTCAAGAACGACCTGAAAAACCTAGAAACTCGCATCAAAGAACTTGGAGATAAAAACAGCGAAGAATTCAAACGCACACTAGACCGCGTCAAGCCGACTTTCAAGAGATTGGAGACGTCATACAAGGAGGACTTGGAGAAGATTGTTCACGAGATATCCAACGACGAAACATTGAAGGAAATTTCAGAAGCACTGTAAGTTTCAAATTCATTACATACAACATTCAATTCAATTTATGTGATGTGGTGAAAACTCACATATTGTCAATCAATGTATCGTACACACTGCCTAAAAATATAATGGTTTCCGAAATAATAAATAACTTAATTATAATATAGTAATAAAAAGCGTTTTCGAAATTCAAATTACTACATGTATAAATAAATTATTGCTTAATATCTGTCTGTGCAGACTATACTGCTAAAATTAGTTGATTTCATATTTAATGGAATCATGCATTACCTTGCGGAAGTCCATCCTAAGTAAGAAAAGGACCAATATTTAACCACTTCCGCACATGCAGTGGTAGTCGTGCAACAAAGTTCACCAAAGTTCTGTGTTTGGCACTAATCGGTATTACATAACTCCTGAAGATACCCCGTGGAGGGATGAAACACGTGTTGAGTGATTTGATGGTGGCGGTTGTGTGATTCGCATTGTTTTCCGAATACGCATTTATCAGTGGGCAGGCGAGCGGTGCACTTTGTTGCACGACTACCACTGCATGTGTGGAAGTGGCTAAATATTGGTCCTTTTCTTACTTAGTTGATTTCATTCCAAAAGAAATATTTCATTTATCAAAATGATCACTTCATACAGTAATTGAAAATAGGTTTAAAAGCTTTTTCAATTATACACGTATAAATAACGCAAGATGTCGCTGGATGTGGGTAACGTCGTACAAAGCCGAAATTAGCCTATCGTTTCTTTCCAAAGGTCGATGTGCAATATTTATTGCCGGGTACTTTATTATGTATTAGTAGACACCATTCTATTAAGGCACAAATATTTTGCAATTCATTCGATGATTAAAAAAAAATGGTAGAATTCGAAGCAACCGCCAACTCTACTTCAATATTATTAGATGGCAAAAGGTTATCGATAACGATGGTGAACATTTTGTTAATTAAAGATAAAAACTTAAGTAAGAAAAGGCTCTGACTGCTAAGACTCTGTGTTTGGCACTAATCGGTGTAACATAACTCCTGAAGATGCCCCGTGGAGGGATGAAACACGTGTTGAGTGATTTAACGGTGGTAGTTGTGTAGTTCGCATTGTTTGCCGCATGCGCATTTATCAGCGGGGTGGCGGGCGGTGCACTTTGTTGCACGACTACCACTGCATATGCGGCTAAATATTGTACCTTTTCTTACTTAGGATAGACTTTCGCAAGATAACGCCTCATTCCATTAAATATATAAAAACTTGTTAAAAATTTAGTCGTGTGAATTTAACTTAAGAAAGCGACGATTTCCGGACTCCCTTATGTTAATGTATTGTTTCGATGTTATGTTTACATAAAATACATTTACAAATTTGAAGTAATAGATACTGTATATATTTCATTATAGAAATATACTGTATTATACATATTTTCGTTGATAGGCATTCAGTGGCACAGTTCCTGGCAAAGATCATTGATGACCTATTAAAGGTCACTAGACCAATGGCAGACAAGATCGAAGAAACCATTACAGAGCTTGCGCAGAAGGTTAAGGATCTATATGTCAAACAGGTGAGATTTTTTTTATTTTTATAACATAAATAACTTTTTCCTTATACCTTAAAATTATATATATAATAAATTTAATAAATTTATTGTACAAGATCAGGGAAAGCACAGTGGAAGAGGAATGATACTTGCGATCATAGATCACGGATTCGATTTCCATGCGTTAAATATAAAGGATTTAAACTGCTTATAAATAAGTTTCCTAAGGCAGTAGTGTAGTGTTCCGATTATGGTATATCTCATCTAGATATCTTTAGCTGATATACCTTGGCGATCATATAAAAGTAGCAAAAAAATTACAGGATTTTAGATTTGTAAATGATAATACAATATGATAATTAATTAATCTAATTTTAGAAGAAAACAAACTTAAATTGTGATCTTCAAAGATCTGGACAGAAAGTAGCATTTGATCTTCAGATTCTAACAGATTGGAGTCTTATTAAACTTATATTGGTGAACACATGTGATAATTTTTATATATACCATCATCAGCTATAAGTCCATAGTTGGATATATTTCCCCGTTATCTCTTTAATAAGACAGACGTAGCCCGCTGCTATTGGTCTATGGTCTTCACACCAGAAGATCATAAATCCCTAGCGGCCACCTATTGCCAGTTCAATTGGCCAAACCGCTGAACAATGTCTATTATTTTTGTTCTTCAACGAGTCTCTTTCTATTCAATCTCCTTGAGAAATTCCAACTGTGTTCTGTATGTGTTGTCATGATTTTTATTGTAACAAACTTTTGGTTACAATTTTCAACCATAAATTAAAGTTTCCAACCGACTCTATTGGATACAAGGAGGTTTATATCGAACAGTGGATGTACTGTGATCATCCGAACAATACTTCTTCATATCGAAGATAAATGCGATCAAGTCTTGATTAAAATATTTTTTTGATTTATTAATTTGTTAATACTTTTCCAGCTGGAACCTCAAGTCAAACAGCTGTATGAAAATGTTTCGGCTGTGATCAACGAGTATTTCGATGGTCTAGTCGACGCTGCCGCCCACTTCGCAGCGCTGGTGGTGGACTTCTTTGAACGCCACAAGCCCGAGATTGAAGAACTCACCAACACACTCTCCGAAATCTTCAAAGGTAAACTTTATAATAATAAATGAAGGTGTGATGTGGAAAAACGTTTATTGAATAATTAACATAATTTGTGCCCGGAAAATAAATAATGCGCCTACGAGCGGTTGCGCATCGTTCCCTAGTTCAAATCCGACTCCTCGAGAACTGCAACGGCCGCGCGCGCACGTGCTGTGCCTTGGCTACGTGCCAAGGCGCAAGCGAGAGCGCGTATAGTGCACGCCGTGCGAGTGAGCGAGACGAGTGGGCGAGACGAGCAAACGAGCGTTGTGACGACGTCCGCGGGAACTTTCACATATGGCGGCTTTTTATGTAGCAATATTATTACAAAGGTTAATTATTGTGGCTTGAAGAATTGCTCGTCGTGTAGTAGTGGGCGGGAAACATCGCTCCAACCAATTGCTGTTGGGCTAGTATCGGCCTGTACAGGCCCTCATCTAGGTGGGCCCAAGACATAATTAAAATCACGAGAAATTGCTGGATGTAGGCAGCGCAGAACCAGTCATCGCTGCGATTTTTGAGGAATGTCTCTGCCTTGCAGTAGGCGTTCATTGGTTGAAAGGAACACGAAGAAGAATTAATGATTGAGAAGAATGAATGTTTACTCATCTAGAATCAGTATCCTATCTTAAATTGCCGATTTATAATTTACGTATTCTAATTTTGAATTTAAATTTTGACAGATTTGACAAGACTTATCGTCGCTCAACTGAAGGAGTATCGAGTTAAAGTAACTCAGATATTCGAAGAAATCTCACACCAGATCAGCGACCTACCCATCATCGGAGCTCTGAAGGAGAAAGTAGGTTATCTTTAAAAAAAAATAAAGTTCACTTTACATCACCATAATTATCATCACATGTGAAACGGCTGAATATTAGCTTCTCTTTTGGTTGCCAATAAGATATGTTGAGATGTGGAAACATCATTGTTAACTACGTTGCCCTTGCTGGCACGTGGCCTGCACTCTAGAAGCTCTATGTGGGCCACCAATTAATATTTCAATTTCACAAAACAATTAAACAGGTAACGGACAAAATAATAGTGAGAAAATAAGAAAAACAGAAATTTAATAAAGTAAATATTAAATAGTTTTCCTTGTGAACGCAAGACTGGGGACAAAAAAATAGAAAAAAAAAACTGGCGTATTTGACAGTTCACTTTAAATTTGACAGTTCGCTTTAAATTTGACAGTTCGCTTTATGCAAATCGATATTATCGATTAACTTCATCGATTATTATTTATCGATAACAAAATTAAGTATTTTATTTTATAATCGTCAAATTTAATCTATGTATAAACTTGATAATTGTGAAATATGTTACATTAATTTACTTTATTTATTGGAGTGCGGTTGGATATATACTTCTGGCAGTCTACTAAGATAGCTAGAACATAATTGTGATGTTATACCTACATATGTATTTTGATATAGATTGATATTACAATACTTAGATCAAACAATGTCAAATTTAATTTAGATATAGCAACTGTTAGTTTCTAAACGACTTTTCTCAAAATCTAAATATTCCTTATTCGTATAAATTATACAGGCACTTTAAAATTCTCAATCAAAATAAACTGTCGACATTGTTAGCTCTACAGGAATCTATCACCCCGAAAGACAGTTCTACTAAGATCCGGCAAAAAACTTAACAGTTGCTCTTTACAAATAGTTCTATAAATGCGCTACAATAATTAGCTTTCTGAGTGAGCATCAACATATAATTCCACGCATTAACACCAGTATACTATTCTTGTATTCAATAATGTACTATTTATAAACCTTTAATATTGGTTTTATATATCTGACAGATAGGTATGAAATTGTTTGTGCAATTATACATACGTATACTTTTTGTCATAAATGATTTATTAAATTTTTGAAGACGAAAACTAGGAGTATGCAATTCAGTAGATCAGAATTCAAATCCGACCGTAGCTTACTACTTATATTGTTAAAATAATAGACGATTTAAAAGTGCATATAAATGCCTACTTGAATAAAAATATTTTGAGATGAAATATGAGTGATGTCAGGGATTCAGAATATTTTCAAAGAATCGTCTTAATAATATTTAGATTTACTAATGATCATATTTTTTCACAGTGGCAAGAATTGGCGCTCCCGGAACAGGCTTTGGGTCTACTTAAACAAGCGCATGAAGCAATCCGACAAGTGTTGCCAACTGAAGAAGCTAAAGTTTTCTCAGATGAATTATTCAAATATATTTCCAAGGTAAAGATTAAATTAAAATTTTAAAATAACAATTTTAACATTCTCTTACGATGTCTTTAACATATTACTAAAAAGACTTCAATATAAGATATTTCGTTGTGCCTAACAAATACTTTTTAAGTAAGAAAAGGACCAATATTTAGCCACTTCCGCACATGCAGTGGTAGTCATGCAACGAAGTGCACCGCCTGCCAGCCCGCTGACAAATGCGTATGCGGAAAACAATGCGAATTACACAACTGCCACCATTAAACCGCTCAACGCGTGTTTCACCCCTCCACGGGGCATCTTCAGGAGTTATGTTATACCAATTAGTGCCAAACACAGAGTCCAAATACTTCCTTTTGAGAAGGTATGGTCGACGTTTCAGTATAGACACCTAATCCAAGAAATGGAAATTCCCAAAATATATCTATGGTGGAATATACCATAACTGTCGTTCTTGATATGCTGGTCGCTGCTGTTCATCCTCTGGAAACTTCTTTGTGGACAGTGGCAATTCCATACAATTAATACACAAAGTTTGAACTATTAGGGGAACAGGAAAGTAATATTGTTTATGTCGATATATTTTACAGAAAAACCGATTGTTTTGTTACCGCTCCGGCATTGATTTGCATACTAGATGGCAAAAGGTTGTTAATAACGAACGTGTATATATTATTGATTAGAAATTGAAACTTTTTAAAAATTTAGTCGTGTGAATTTAACTTGAGAAAGCGACATCACTTTTCGCTACCCTTAATATATAAGATTCCTGGGAATTGAAAACGTTGCATACGATCGCAAAACCCAGTCTTCCATTGTCACAGCCCAGACTACTACACAGATATTGAAGCATGATACTTGAATGTAATTATTAATTAACTGTTTACCTTGCAGAAACTGCAACAGGAGAAGATAGACGAAGCTGCAGCATTGCGTCTGTTATACGAGAAGTTCGCGCAGGCTGTGACATCCATTGTCCAATTCATCAGGACGAACCTCAACGACGTTGGAATATCAACTGCTCCTAGCTTCAGTCCTGTAAGCATTACCATTCTAGCAACTTTGTTTTCTTAAATCAAAATAATTATAATTTTTTTTTTCAAAATTTATTCAACATATAATAGTGTAATAGTTAGTGTGAAAAATAACCTTTTTAATATGATCATCATATCAGCTGGTAGATGTCCACTGCAAGCCTTAAACCTCTTCCAAAGACCGTCGCAATGGCAGGAGGCGTAATGACCTTGCCGTTGGTCCACCTGGTTCAGGTGCAAGGTCGCCATTTGGGGCCTTTCGTAATTATCTATCAGAATTACGTATATAGATTTTGAATGTTTTATTAAAAAACTTATTATATTACTAAGAAGCGCTACTGGAGTTTCTTTTGTAAGTTTACAGGTAGTGCGAACGAAGTAACAACTGACTGTCGAGTTTAAAAAGGTTTCGGAGAATCTCTAATATATAAAATTCTCGTGTCACGATGTTCGAACTTGAACTCCTCCGAAACGGCTTGACCGATTTTTACCAAATTTTACATGTATTCAGTATGTCTGAGAATCGGCTACTATCTATTTTCCATACCCCTAAGTGATAAGGGTGGTCCACCCCTAAATTTTATTTTTAATTTTTTAGACAATTTTTTTGGTTTTTATTTTATCATGATACAGCATACAAAAATACATACAAACCTAAATTTTCACCCCTCTACGATCAACCCTTATCTTACATTTGTTAATTAAAAACTTTAATTTTTTTTGCAAAACAACGTTTGCGGGATCAGCTAGTCTCTCTATATAATAATGTTTCTGCTCTCCGACAATTCAAACGAAAACTCTTTCTTTATGTGCCGCTAGTGCGTCGATATCTTTACCAACTTCTTGTCAGAATTCTCTTCGTTTCTGAAAGAAGTATTTAGAAAAGCCTTGCTCGAATCGATGACAAGTTCTTTCCATAGCTTACTGAAGTAGAAAAGAAGAGAATCCATACCCGTTAACGTTATATATATATATATGTATATATATATATTGGAGAAACTATAGAGTTCCTATGTATATGTATACATATATAGGAACTTTGTAGTCGGCGACAACAGATGGCGCTAGTTGTTCGTACACATAAGAGGCACCGTGCAGTAGAATCGATAGATACATATGTAATTAAAATGAAGTTTTTTAATTTTTTTAAATTAAGAACGTCATAAACCAGGTATTTAACAACATCTTTTATGTTCTAGCTGTCTCTACCTACCTTCTCGACTGTATCTGCTCCATCTCTTGGAGGCGGTGCATCATTCAGTCTGCTGAACCAGCTGCTGCAAGGAGACATTCCTGACCCATTGGCCCTGATTCGTGCCTACAGGCCACGATCCCTCAACCCATTGGACGAGATACCATCTAAATGTAAGTAAAAATACGAATTTTGAACACAAAAGATTTTCTGTTTGTTTTTATTATTTCCTGTTAATGATTTTTGATAATATGTAGTACGTTTACAATAGATATAATCAATTTTAAAAAATAGGTGGCGCCCATTATGTATTTACAAGGCATCGTGAATAACTGTCTGTACCAAAGTTTGGAAGAGTCTTTAGTTTATTTGTAATAAACGGAATCAGATTTTGAATTCCGCAATACATTATTGGACTATCATTCGCAATATTCAAAACGCATTGGAAGTAAATTGACGGATAAGGCTTATTATTTAATAAATTAATATGTAAATGACAAGAATCCTTGACAGTGATGTCGCCTGGTTGTTTTGATTTCATTAAGGCTATATCTGATAAAGTGTATATGTATAAACCTGTATTGTTAAGCTATATTGTTGTGAAGTTTCTTCCAGCTACTTCTTTACAACTAAAACACCTAGTCAGAGTTAAAAATAAATATATTAAATAAAATAAATATTTGACGATCAATAAGAGTTCTGTTAAAAGTTCCAATGTTAAGTTAATGCATTTCTTCTTTTGAGTAAATAGGGGTGAATTTACATTTGATTATATTTGGAAACACCGAGTGTTTGGCACTAGTCTGTGTAACGGCTCCTGAGGATGCCCCGTGGAGGGGTGAAACACGTGTTGAGTGAATTTACGGTGGCGGTTGTGTAGTTGGCATTGTCTGTCGCATGCGCATTTACGAGTGGGCTGGCGGGCGGTGCACTTTCATGCACGACAACCACTGCATGTGCGGAGGTGGCTAGATATTGGTCCTTTCTTATTTAGGATGGACTTCCGCAATGTAACGCCTGAATCCATTAAACAATTCAATTTACTCTGTCAATTGCTGTGTTTATTTTAGAATTAAAATTGATATACGTTAGGTCCTGTACGTGTTGCATCCAGAAGTCTTCAACTCAATCACTTATTATCTTTTAACGCTGTATTTGCAATTAGTTATAGATATTTCTTAGGTTAAAATGTAAATAACAAAAACTGTTTCAGTGCGCGCTGTCGTGGTCAATGGTCAGCACATCTTCACCTTCGATGGTCGCCACCTGACATTCCCCGGTAACTGCCGCTATGTGCTCGCGCACGACCACGTCGACCGCAACTTTACTCTCATCCTGCAACTGCAAAACGGTGCTCCTAAATCCCTCATCCTTGAGGACAAGAACGGTGCCATCATTGAAATTAAGGATAATGGACAGGTGAGCGAATCCTTCCGTATAGTCTTTTCACCACCACCAATGAATAAACCCAGTAATAAGTAATTACAAAAAAATAATTAAAAAAAAAAACAAAAACCCTAATATCTTTAATAACTTCCATTATATTCTTACAAGGGTTATTTGTATATCAAATTAAAGCTAGTTTTTTTCTGCATAATTTCTGTTTATATGTTCTGTAAATTATTCGAGTTATTACAGATAAAAAAAACTTTCGCCGCAATAGTTTTTACAGTGTTTTTCGAGTCACATTAGCTTAGTTTGTAACGTTTTATCAGACGTGCGAAGGAAATAACGCTCTACGAAGCCGAAATTAGCCGATTGTCTCTTTCCAAAAGATTTTGTACGTTACTAGGTGACAGAATAAAAAAGAAACAATTTAATTGAAATTTTTAACATTTTGATTAATTATCTTAAGGCATAAACAACGTTTTTAGGAATTTCGTAATTTATCTCCTTGGCAGTTTTTACGCTTTTTCAATTCAGACTGACATGCAGAAGTTTGCTTCTTAAAACTAAGACTTCGTTCCACAGATAAAACAATGTTTATAAATAAATCGGAAAGCTCATTTGCTTAAACCTTCACTAAGACTTAACTTCCTTTTCAAATTAAATATCGCGTTTCCAGTGCTTGTTGAAACCTCTTCTTTAAAAGGCTGTGAGTTTAACATTTTAATGTAACTTTTTTTTATTACTCCATTTGACGGCATTTACAAAGGACATTATGTTGGATGCCTATTTGAATCCTTTTATTATTATGTATGTACTTATTAGATCCGCGAATATAATTTGGTAGCCTTTATTAATCCGCGAATAGTGGAAACTCGACTAAGGAGTTTTTAACATAAGGTTGGTAACATAGTACCAACATTAACATTTGCTACGAAAACCACTAATGTAAAGGATTCTTTGACAGATCGCATTGAACGGAGCCAACCACGGCTATCCAGTCATCGAAAAGGACTCCTTCGGTTACCGCAAGACTAACGGCAATTTCGTTATCGGATCAACCTTTGGAGTAACAGCATCCTGCTTCGGTAAACTCGAGGTAAGATATCATCACGATCTATCATCATATCAACTGGTAGAAGCACATTTTCCCCTATCTCGTGTGGGACAGGGACTTTTTGTTTGTAATAATTTATTCATATAATTTTTTATTATTATCATTCTCCTCTTTCATGTATCATATTATCTGTCGTACTGTTTCTTTCGTTCTACAATTTTCCCAGTCTTTCTCTTTCATTCCATTAGCCATAGATCCATCCTCAACCACTACATTCTAGGTTTCCTCACTATTTTATTTTGCAACATTATATTTATTGTTCATACATTTAACACATATTTTCTTTATAATTATCATATTATACTTTTGGTACTACTTTATTTATTTTATTTCTATATTTTAGTGTTTGCTTTACTTTTTTATTCGTATTCAAGTCTATTTGAATCTATTACTGCGTTTTATTTTTACCTATTGCATTTATCACCACCTTCCTGCGGTAGCTGAGGAAGCATATTCTCTTCCCTTCGTCTTGCATGATGACCGAGTAGATGCACATTGGCACAGGCTTCCAAAGATCACCATGATACCGGTACTGCTTTACCTGCATCCAGTGGCTTTCTTCTACCTTGGCTATATGGTCTACCTAGTGGGAGCCTACCCTGGGAGCCATTACACCTTCACCATTAAAATTTTTCGTTACAACAAAAATATACTTTTATATCATGTCAGCTGATGGATGCCCACTACAAGAGATAGTTCTCCCCATACATCGTGTTAGATACTGCTCTGCCCATGTCTTCTTCCTGGAATCTTAATAGTGTCTTCAATCCACCTAGTAGGGGGAAATCCCCTTATCTACCGGCTTGGAGTCAACTCCACTACCACTATATGCACATAAAGAAACCATATTTCTCTTAGTGACGTCATAACTTAACAAAGAAGAAATAATTTCTCGAGAGATTTCTCGCGCTTAGCAAGTACAGTCAGTAGTATCAAGTACAATCACGTGTATGAAAATTACTAATCATACATTACGTGTTACAAAGTGACTAGTTACATTGAGTTCGTTACATAAAAAGCAATGTGTGGTAATATTATAATAATGTATTTATTTATTCAATACATTATATATTATTACTATATAATATTACTATATATTTTTTATTTAAGCACACATAAAATAATGAGCAAAAAAGTTCGGAAATATTAAACGCAAACGTAAAACAAGGGCACGGACGGGAGGATATATATATATATATATATATATATATATATGTGTGTGTGTGTGTGTGTGTGTGTGTGTGTCTGTGTGTATGTATATATTTTCAAGAGCGAATATTATATATAACACAAAAATTGAATTTTATTATATTTATAAATAGAACAAGAAAAAAGTATTTACATTGAATAACAGAAAAATGGAAATGCGTTTCGTGTATGTGTGTATAATACGTGTATATATGATCTCCAGGTGTGCTACATAGAAGTAAACGGCTTTTACCTCGGCAAACTACGTGGTCTTCTCGGAGACGGCAACAATGAACCATACGACGACTTTAGAATGCCCAATGGAAAGGTAACCTCTTTTCACTTTTACTTGTTCAATCTATTTTAAATTTCGAACCATTTAGAACTTAACTTGATCATAATGTCCCACAGAATAAAAAATTGTTGCACTGTGACTACGTCTCGTATCACCATATTTAAGTTTATGCTTATTTCTACCCTCTATAGCTATCAACATCATAATTTCAGCTATTGGATGTCCACTGGTGGATATAATTCTTCCCAAAGATTTCCAATATAGCTACTTTAAAGCGCTTTGCATCTAGCATCATAGAATGGTTTTACTGATTTCGTTCATATAAAAAACTAATACTTTCTATAAGGTTCTCATAGAAAAAAATATAGTTTCCATACTGAAATACATTTGTGATATACGGAATCAGATTTTTTAAAAAAAATTCCTACGTTTTTTGACTACGTTCTAGTTCACGGATCATGTCGCTCCGTGAACTCAGTACCGATGAAGCTGTAAAAGCCTTAGGGCTAACAGCATTAACATCAACAGAGGAAAAATAAGTTATTGCACTTACATTTAAAATTCGTAATGCATAATTGAATATATGAAAGAAAGGAATCCTCGCGATATTGCTTCATTGTTTTGATCTCATTTCGCATTAAACTTTAAAAAAAACCAGCAAATGTTCTATATAATGACTAATAAACAACCTTTATATCTAGATCTCCACCTCGGAATCTGAGTTTGGCAACGCATACCGCCTGGCTGGCAGTTGCCAAGCGGTGAAGACCCCAGAGCACTCCCACCACCAGATGCACCACATGACTCTACCAGCGGCGTGCGAACTCGTCTTCGGTGGTAGCTCACCCTTGAGACCGTTGTCCTTGGTCCTGGATATCGCACCTTTCAGGTATTTATTCATTTGGGAAACTAAAGAAAACAACATCTTTAACGATATGATCATATCAGTGAACGCCAACTCTTTTGTTAAAAGTTCCAATGTAAAAAGAAAAAGTGCTTAACAATCCCTGGAAATTGTATAAATTTACCAATTTATCACTTTATCCGTAACATAGATTCTCGGCTTAATTTATAATAATAACTCATTTTCTCCAGGCAAGCCTGCATTCACGCCGTGAGTGGAGATTCTGACGAAGCTATCAAACAGGCCTGTGACCTTGGTAGAGGTTACGCTACTCTAGCGCTGACAGGATTCCTCCCAGCAGTCCTCCCGGCCCGCTGCCTCTCTTGCACTGACGCGGATAAAGAGAGGAGCGTGGGAGACACCTTCGAACTAAAATTACCTGCCAAACAGGCTGACGTCGTCATCGCTGTTGAGACAACTGTGGTAAGTTCATGCAACTGGCCAAAAACATGCATCAATACTTTATAGCATCCTGTGATCAAAAAATTTGGTGAAATTATGATTTATTCTTCCCGAGCAATAGGAAGGCAGGTAAATTATTTTTCCTAGATTGTTTGGACTGTCTATAACATTTTCCAAGCGTCTGTTTGTTAAAAATTGTAATATCAGTCTCGATTAGTCGATGTCTTACGGCATTGGTTCTTGGATATTCTTGCCAATTACTCGACTAATATTGTTCCGCAACCAGCATATTAATCTGATTTGACTCTGTGTGACTTCTGTCTATTCAGCAAACTACAAAAACTAATGCTGGGACGCTGTTTTGAGACTATTGAACAGATAAAAACCGGAAAAAGACTGTTCTTTAGACAAACAATTCTTCGAGCTATGTTCTTATAGTTCTTTTGCGGATCTCCTCGTTATTGATTCGATCTCGCAGCTAAACGTCGAGCTCCCTTTCCATTGCTCTCTGAGTGACGTAGAGCCTTCTTATAAGGCCTGTTGTAAATGATCACGTATAGGATCCGTATGTCATCACCGGCAACACACATTGGTTAAAGACCGTTGTCAAGCATTGCGGTATATTTGAAGTTTCGGAGTTTCTCTGAAGCTGACCATTCGAGTTGGCGAGTGATCTCTTCCATTAGTTGACTCTATATATAACGGTCTCCCCTTCTCTTTCCTCAAATCACTGCTTGATGTCACAGACATTCTTCCTCATTATCCATAAGGGATTATAACCATTCACTTATTTACAGAGTAATGAGAAGCACTACAAGGAGCTATTGGTGCCACTGGTCTCCCAGCTGGTGGACAACCTGAAGAGCAAGCGCATCGGTGATATCAAGGTCTACCTCGTCGGCATCACACCGAAGTTCCCATACCCGATCCTGTACGACACTGATCGTGAGTAACAAAGTTTTAAGAATATTACCTGTTCGATTGGATACCAACCACATTCAATGCTACAGTAGCCGGAGTAATACACACCGCGATAAACTTTCCAAGAAGAGTAATGCAAGGGCAGCAGAAACCCATGCGCTCCCTAGGCCTGAGTCCCCCCCGCGGCTACAACTATTGACTTTGCCGTCGTAACAAGAAAGTTTTTTTTATATTCCAACAAGCTATTTTATAAGTAAGTAAAAAAGATTGATTTTAAGTTGAATAGAATGGTAGAAAAAAAGCGGCGCCGCACTGTCTAGCGGCTTCTAAACTTTAAAGACATTAAATAAGGTATATTTCAAGTTAAAACAAAATGTTTGAAAAAAAAAATAAGTAAAAAAAGGTTGATTTTAAGTTGAATAAAATGGTGGAAAAAGAAGCGACGCCGCGCTGTCTGGCCGTTTCTAAACTTTAAATACATGAAATCTATTTCAAGTTAAAATAAATTGTTAGAAGAAAGAAGCCGGCCATGGGGCGCTCGCGTTTAATAACTGCCGCCACCGCGCTGGATGGCACTGTCATATTATTGTTGTACCATGATGGTCCAAGACGATGCTCTTAGCTGCCTCAGGGAGCGCCGGGGGCTCCGCCCCCTGAGACGGCGGCGTCCATGTGTATCGCATACCCTGCACTATAGCTTAAGCCGCCCCTGGAGTAATGTATATCTATATGTTTGATATTAAGTAAAACATCTCTTCGGTCCTCATTTGCAAGCAGCCAGTTGCTCAACAAGTTAAAGTAGCAGTGGTCTGACCACAGGAGCCTTTTGGAGTGGGGATCACAGACCCACAAGCGCAGTGTACGACTACCACAAGGTAGACAGACAACCTTGTTAATCGATTGAACCAAATCGATCCTGGTTTGGTTGGAAATCTTTGTGGGAGATCTATGTGCAGCACTGAACGTCTTACAGCTGAAATGGTGTTGATGATGCCTGAAAATTTATATCAATTTAAAAACGTTGCTATGTATGCCAATTTCATGTTCGTTTTGCTTATTTTGTAATATTTTTAAATACAGTCTTAATTTAGACATTTGCTATGATAAAAATTTCCTGAAATCTTATCACTTATTTAGATTTTAGACCAATGATGTATATTCTGTACATTTAATCATAAGAAAATTTAAAATACAAAATTTCTATAACTTCAATTAAATTTTAATATTCAAATTTTCATTAACTATGACTTACATTAGACATTTTCCAATTTCTAATTGAAATACTACCGGCACTTGATTTGGCACGTAGGACAATAAAGCGATTCATATATGTTTGTTTGTGTAATGATATCTCTGTCTATCGTAATTACCGAAGCACTATCGAAGCACTGTGCGATAAAGACAACACTACAAACCGAACCCATCCGATCTTTGCCGAAGTAGCTAAGATCGATACCAAAAACATAATCATTTAGATATTTACACAGACTTCATTGTTGCAGTGAAACTGAAGAACGCCAAAGTGAGTTTCGATGACCAGGGCCGATACGAGAAGACAGAGATCGTCAAAACTGGGTATCCGGCCATCGACTCGTTCGAACAGACCTCAGCTAACATGGTGGATCACGTGAAACAGGTTCTCGGTAAGTGCCTTCATTAAAACCTCTTGTACAGCCTAGAGATTACTCTATTCTATGAAATTTGTAGGATTATTCCTTTTACTAGGTAGACGTCAGCTGATTACAGATTTTCCTAAATTTTCCCAACAGTGGGTGCAGATTTGTTCATTATGTTCGCGAACCAAGCGTAAGACAGTATATTACAAATATCTTTTTTTTTTGGTGGGGGAAATCTTCCGGTATTCAAGATACCCTGCCTCTGGGGGAGGACAGGGGTATGTGGGATTCCTACCCACTAAAACCCCCCCTGGTGATCGCCCTCTGCGCTAAACGGGGGACCGCGGTATCTCCCGGTCAGGGATCGCCACGCGGTCTTCCCTCGCGCCGTGCTATTTTTCGATAGCCCGTCCCGGGGTATGCGTGG
Source organism: Battus philenor (assembly GCF_028537555.1). NCBI lineage: Eukaryota > Metazoa > Arthropoda > Insecta > Lepidoptera > Papilionidae > Battus > Battus philenor. The sequence continues at coordinate 780,571 of NW_027181689.1, forward strand.
ATACGCTACCCCCGAAACCCTCGTGGTGCTATCACGATTCGAGACCACGTCGAACCATCGTCCGCCTCAGAGTCGCCGAAGCTAGTGGGAGTTTAGGGCCCCCACCCTAAACTCCCGTGACTCGAAGGCCCCGTTTATGGTAGGGGAGCACCATTCATCGAATTACAAATATCTTATTTTAACAGGTATCACAAACGTGGTGGGAGGATACAATGGACTATTGGAGCTCCCTCTACGACCAGGTGCGGTGAAACACACCATTAGTCTGATCACAGATCATTGCCAGCAGCAAGATATCTTGGTGAGTATTTGATTTATAGGAATTTGTTTATATTACAGTCTTTTTTATACAAATTACTGATATATATGCATTTTTCTAAACGTACATATCAGTAATGATTTGATTTATTATCATTGCAACATCGAGTCTGTTGATATATAAATAAAAATCGGTAAAAAACTTTTAAGTTAAACCGTTTTTTAAACGGTTTTATTTGATACCCATATTGTGGTGGTTGTGGAAAAATATGTACCTAGTTCGCCATATTGGAACGGCGTCCATCTTGAATATTAAATTTTGACATAATCATCGTGTTTTACTAGTGTAGCCCTTTCATTTGATACCCATATTGAGGGGGTTAAGGAAAATATGTAATCTGCCATTTTGTATCGGCGGATATCTTAGATTTATAATGTTATTGATTTTATTATATTGTATTGTCATCTAAATTAAATGTGTGTACCAAATTTCAGATCAATCTGACAACGGGAAGGTGCTTAAATTTCAATTTCTAATTTTGACTCAAATAAATAAATAAATTCCGTACGGGTCGAACTAAATAAAACCGTTTAAAAAATCGTGTATTTTGGAATGAAAATTATATCGTCACGCTTTTTAAAAAGATATCTTGGGCTACCACCATATATATATATTTCTGGTTTCATATAAATTAATTTATGAATAAAGACTTGTTGGAGCAACATTCTGTCATCGCCAAAAGGGGAATACCACAGAAATATAATTACTTAAATATCGCGGTGTAAATATGGGCGAAACTAGAATGAAATACACACTTCTACTTCTGATTTCCTGTTATTATCACCTCCAAGACCTACCCTAGGAGTAATTCCGCACACTATTCAATGCTAATCTCACTCGATATTACGTGATAATGAATAACATCTGAGTATTAAAATATAATATTTCTTAATCCACCAGTCCGCCACGTTACGATCTGTTATACACTCCGTCTACTACAAGCAGAACGCCCATGCAGTCTCCATCATCACGAACACACCGGAACTCTCGGGTGATGAAAAATTCAAACACGCCGCAGGTATTTCTTTACTCATTAATAATCGTTAATGACATCTAAGAATCTTAAATTTAGATTAATAATTATTCAGGGATATACAATAAAACGTCCACAGATAAAACAAAACGTGATGTACTATTTATCAGTATAAAAGTTAGATAACAGATGGCGCAAAAATAAAGTTATAGTGTGAAATTGCCCTAATTTGTACAAGTGGCGCCAAGTGTCACTGCACTTTGACGTTTATGGTGTAGATATACATATATATGTAGAATTAGTTTTCCATAAGCAATAAAGCAATACACTCCTTAAGAACATGGAATTATTGTTACTGCTTCTTTAAATTTCCACGTTTACCAAACTACGTACCTTTCAAGCCTTAAAAGCTGACAATAAAGAAAATGTCTCCTATTCGAAGGCAGATATTTAGCGAGTAATAATTCATAAAGCCTTAAAACTAGCGTAATTGTGCATCAACTCGGGAGATGGCCACTAATTTATTTATCAATCATGCACTTTTAAACAAACATTTTCTAGAGCTCCTTTTTTAAGTACATTACAAAATGGCTGTCGGCTAAAATTGTGACATTACTTTTGCGCCACCTGTTATATTAGATCCCTTTCTTGCAGGCTACTCCAAGAACTCGGTGTTGCTGTGTGGTGATAAGAAAAAGGAATCTGAGGCGCTTAGAGCAAGCATTAAGCCTTCAGATGACCAATGCATCAACTTCGTGGAAGACGTGAGTAATTTAACCAAATAAGTAAATAAAATGCGTTACTTGTATCTCATCCATTTAACTGATCATCATCTAGTCAGCTGCGTCAATTTTCATGTTCATCCATCCAGGATAAAATTCTATTCATAATCATCACTATTCTTCCTTAGTTTGTCTGTGTGTCGATCTGGGCGTTTATATGAATAAACCTTCAACTTCACATATACAATTATAATGCAATGGAAATACTTTACAACGAAAGTTTCCATGATGTAAGTATTGGTTTAGTAAACATAAAATTTGTTTCCAGGTTGAAGGTTTCGTATTCTCTGCATCGAACTACGAATCTATGAACCCTGGCATGCAGAAGCAGTTCCTCCAGACTGCAGCTGGAGCCATCAGTAAGGAGATGCTGAGGGAGGTTCTGGTGCAGGAATGCACCTGTGTATACGTGGATCCCTTCAGCGTTCGTTCAGTGTGCATCACCAAGGAGAGGAAGGAAGCGGTGAGGAACACCACATTATCTCAATTATAGGATACCATAAGGGACTCTTTATAAATTACGACTTTACGAACTTTATTATTAGTGTTGTATTTGAAACAATACACTAGATATTATGTACATCAGGGATTAGAAAGTCATCCAAAAATGCCAATATTAGAAACACTAAATTTAATTGGCATTTTAAAAGACTTATTACTTTAAATTGAATATTTGAGGTTATAAATTCATTTTTAAATCTTTTATATTTTTTAATTTGTTTAAATAAAGTCGCCTGCATTTTGATAAATTAAAAAAAAAACTTAAAATATATTTTTAAATAAAAGCATGGTTATAAATTGCTCTATTGGTGTTAATAACCTTTTTTTTAAATAATTTATTAATTGGTTACATATTTTTTAATTTTACACTACTGTCTGAATATAAAAAAATAGCCCTATGCATTTTTTATATATGGAATTAAATTTAAATCTTTAAATATTCTAAAATGGTTCGTTTAAATCAAATTTGTTTTAGTAATAAAATGTAAGCTATATTGAATTTTAAAACAAATGTTATAAGTTATAATTTTGATTGCAGGCTCGCCGGCGAAAGTAACACGTGATTCCCCACCAGCTGTGATCACGCCACTAACAAAATACCTATAGTTATACTCCAATGAGCTCTTACGGGACTCGGCCAACGACATTGAGATGTCGTGTCGTCGTCGTGTCGTATGGTTTAAAAGGTCCCGTCACAGCTCGTTCCCTTCTATTAGTCTTACTGTTTATATAAATAGATTTATTTATACCAAAATGTCGAACCATCGAAGAGATATTAAAGATATTGTCATTGTATTAGAATAATTAAATATGTTATAACAATATATGTTTTTAATTTATTACTACCTACATCCATATACTCTTTACCGCCAGAAGTAACTGATTAATGTTTGTCATTGCTATCTAATAACAACAATGAAAAAATATTATGAAAAAGATTTTTAATACAACACCCGCGATAAATATGGCACATCGACTTTCGGCGACAATCGGCTAATTTTGGCTTCGTAGAGCGTTATCTCTGTCGCCCGAGTAGAAGCAAGATCTACCGTGAGTAGGTACCTGCTCTCCTGTACTCTTCGGAATAACTTAACGGTAGGTAACTTGACAGTATAATCAACAAGTTAGGAATATGTTAGAATTAAGTTAGTTCTTTATCCACAATTTTTGTCACACGATTTCTTATTTTTATATAAACCTAGCATCTTTTAAAATGACCACCTAGCTTTGCAAGGATTTCAAACGATCGTATGAAAAATGCCCACAATAAACACAGGCTGGTTTTTATTTTGTGGTCACTTTTACAATACACTTAACATGGTGATAGATGAATTTTGCTTTATTATCATTTAAAATAAGACTTATAGGATTTATAACATGTATTTATTAGGTATTCAAGTGATATTACAATATCCGGCGATAAATATTGCACATCGACCCCTGGAAAGAGACAATCACGACTGACCAAACGACGTATAGGTAGTGTGGGACAGAGATAACGCTCTACGAAGCCGAAATTAGCCGATTGTCTCTTTCCAAAGATCCATGTGTGCAATATTAATCACTAGGTGCTGTAATTCGGATTAAATCAAAAAGTAAAGTGAAGTTATTTCAAAACTCCCCGGCATTATGACGGTAGATGTTTTTTTCCTTAGATTGTTAGGACTATTTCTAACATTTGCCAAGTGCCTATCAAAAATTGAAACACCATTTAGTTCAGCCAAAACCGTTTTGAAGTATGTCATATTGCCTTGGTTCTTTATTGCAAAAAACTCAACTGATCCGCTACCACCGTGTTCGCCTGATTTGGCACTGTGACTTCTGGTTCAACAAACTCAAAATGCCAATGCGTGGACGCAGTTTTGACGGGATTGAGGAGATAAAAATCGTAAAGATCTTGAAGGCTATACCGGAAAAAAAACCATTTCGACTGTTTCTAGGATTTGAAAAAGCGTTAGGAAGAAAGGACCAATATTTAGCCACTCCCGCACATGCTGTGGTAGTCGTACAATAAACACAGTGCCAAACACATCGCACATAATCGGTGTAACATAACTCATGAAGATGCCCCGTGGAGGGGTGAAACACGCGTTGAGTAATTTGGCGGTGGCAGTTGTGTGATTTGCATTGTTTGCCGCATACGCATTTACCAGTGGGCTGGTGGGCGGTGCACTTTATTGCACGACTACCACTGCATGTGCGGAAGTGGCTATATATTGGTCCTTTTCTTACTTAAGATGGACTTCCGCGAGGTAACGCCTGATTCCATTAAATATGGAAAAAGCGTTGGCAAAAGTGCCTTTAATTAGACGGGGATTACCTTAAAAGTAAATTGATTTGAAAGAATAAATAAAGAATTCACATTTTATAAACAAATCTCTTTAGTTATTGTACCGCAAGTAACTGGCCAGTCGCGTTTCAATTTTAAAAATGTATCTGATATATTCAAGATTAATAACTTAATTTATTGATTTAATATGAAATTAATAAATAAATTTCGTTATAAATAAATACTGACCGACTTTCTGAGTTTTTATCCACTATTAATAGAGTTCAAATGAATAGACCCTAACGCTGATTTATGGGACACACGTATATTAAAATTTAATATGACGTTCGTTCTTTGCATATTCTCAATAAAGGCAATAAATGCCAAAATACAGGGCGATATAAAAAAAAACAGTTCTAAGCGAGATATTTTATTGAAAAAGTAACTAAATGCATTACACTTATTTTTCTATTCCATTTACAAAACTTACAATTTGAATGTGGAATATAAATATATGTCGGTTAATAATTATAATTTTTCCGTACCCAGCGCATTCTTGGTCCACGCTGGGACATGATTTTGACAGAAGCACCTGCTGCAGCGTTCACCACCTCCTGGATCTGGAATACATAAGAATAATTAGTAATCACCCTTATAACACGGTAGATTCGTTTAACTATATAGTAATACAATGAGGGAAGACTATATCTATCTATCTCAAATGATGTTGATGTAGTCAAACGAGTTGAAATTTCTCGTATAACACGCTCACGTGAACCCATATAACGCGTTATTTACAAATATTTTTCGTTTAACTCAGCTAAAAATCGAGAAGTAATATATATTTCCTCCAAATTTAGAACCATAAAGTTAATTGTGCTATGTGCTGTGATTTTGGAAACCATATTTTGAGGTTCATTCGTAGAGAATGCAAAGGTATCGTCCGATATTACATGAGTGACCATTTATTATGAAGCCTTATTTTCTTGTGGTCCATCAGCTAAAAAGAAGATACAACTTACGCTCTGCATCAAGTTCTGTGCGTTCCCCACCAGCATGTTCATGGCTTCCTGGTCTTCTTTGTTATCTGCAAACAAATATGAAGTATTTTCAATAAAATCCACTCTTTTATTTATGCAATTACGAAATAATTAGTTTATCTTCTCAAATATCAGAGCTGAATGAATTGAGGGTTTTTTTTTTAATTCTGGAAGAGGTTAGGTGAGTACCTTGATGTCCAAGAGAGGATCCTTTCACGGTCGTCAACATCTTGAGCTGGCCACTAATAGTCGGTATTCTCTCACAAACTTGAAGAAGATTCTGTAACAGATTTTAAACTAAAAAAGTGTATTACTTTTGAATTTGGAATTATTCATTTTTATATGATAGATATTAAAATATTTTGTGATATTAAAATGTAGTGGGGCCAGAACAGAATCTGCTGATGTATTGCACGAAGTAGGTATGGCGCCAAATATAATTGTTAAAAACCTACATACGCTTGGTGTTAGTCAAATGCTTGTATACCAGGACATTTATGGGTACAATGAAGACAGTATCTACAACCATGTCGCGTATTTTAAAATATGACTTGGGACTTGCAGCAGAGAGACGCCCTGGTCATTTCTTAACTGATAATTTTAAAAAGAGAAGGATGGTAAAATCAAAACTACTACTTACGCTTCACAAACAGGGAGATCACAGAAAAATTTTGTTTACAGGAGAGATGCTATTTTAACAAACAAAATGATCACTGAAAGCTCCTAAGAAGCTTTCTAATTAGTCAAAAGGTTATAGCGTGGGCATTATAAGACTTAAGTGGTGGTTTGGTGGTGTGTCAGCTATGAAGGGTTGACTGAGCCATATTTTTAATGAAGAAGGTATCAGATATACGTGTATCAAAATATCATTCTTGAAAAGGTAGTTAAGCCATTTTCAAAAACCAAGAATGGTCTTAAGCAAGATTTGGCGCCAGGTCATAAAGCTCGATCCACTCAATCTTAGTTAAAAACGAATGCTCCAAACTTCATTAGAGATGAAGACTGGTCGTCATCTATTCCTGATCTTAATCCACTGGATTATGATTTATGGTCAGTTTTAGAGAGTAAGGCTTGCAATCAACGCCATGATAATTTAGGGTATCTAAAAGAATCTATACGATTGGCAGTAAAGAGTTTTCCCAAAGAAACAGTAAAAGAAGAAAGTGAGAAAGAGTGCCCGCCTTTAGGTAACTGGCCTCATTTTTACAATAATACGGAACATTCCAGAATAATGGTATATGAAGAGAAAGGAAAATTATGTTTGATATAATAGAGAATTTGCGAAGAAAGTTTTCATTTTAAAATGTAATTAATTAAAAAAAGTCTGGGACTTTTGATCATAAAGTCCACATACGTATAACATGTACGCATACATATAACATATATATATATATATATATATATATAGCCATATATAAGTAGCTTTCGCACACCGCATAACATATATAATAGGGACGGCCAACAGGCAAAACGCGAGTCACAAACGGCACTTTGGAGGATTATTTGTGGGTCTTGATAAATGTACCCGTGCTCCCTTTTAATTTTTGTCGCATTATATTTAAAAAAAAAATGTCGCAAAAATCAAGCACCGGGCAGTATTAACAAACCAGTGTCGAATGATTTACTAAAAAGTGCTTTCACCAATTATTCATCAATTTTAAAAAAGTATTATAAAAATTTAATAAACATGTTAAATTAATATGTAATTTGTAATATTTTATCACGCCTAACGTATTTAAAACGCATTTAATTACAACTCGCGTTAAAATACAAAAATTTTGAAAAACGACTCGTACTATCAATGAGCTTGGCCACCTCTGGTGTATAACATAACAGAAAATTCACTAGATGGCGCTAATTCAAAAAATTGGTATCGATGAAGCTGGATACTGTTGCAAACGACGCAACTAGATGGCGTTGTCCTCAACATGTGTACATTAGCTGAATATCGTAGGTCGCGTGTTCGATTCCCGGGATACAATCTTATATAATTCACACTTTTTGCAATAATTATGTAGGATTGCCACTGCTCAAGAGTTTCCAAACGAGTTTCCAAAGTATGGGCAGCAGCATCCTCTGGGTATCATAATACCACACTGCTATCGCCGACGTGGCGATTAAGGTATATCTCCCCTAGATATCTTTAAGGGAGACTTATGCCGTAATATGGGCATCTATGTGCTGAAGCGATAAAGCCTTATTATGACTTTATGGGGGGGGATCTGGAGAGGGTGATGATGATAATGTTAATTATAACTTACAGTTCTAATCCTGACATCAGAGCATTCAAGCGCCAACTTCCTCGCCAGCGCCGCAACCTCATTGGAAGCCTTTACGATTGCCTTCGAAGTTGCAATCACCTCTCCTTTCTTATCTGAAACATGTCGTCAGGTAATGGAATAAGAATATAATTTTGATATTTTACCAAACAGATTTTACAGATGGTCTTGACTCTTTGACACCATAAGCTTATACCACAAGTAGTTGTTACAAAAATAACAGGATGGTTGGTTATTGATGTGAAAACTTTAAAGAGGTTTATTATATCTAAGACCGGTCATCGTAGGATTTTAATAGGAAAAAAAAATAGAATATGTAAATAGCAAAATTTAAAAAAAAGTGTACCTAGCTGCCTAAGAATAATAAGATGATGGAAGGAAGGCGATGAAAGCAAAAAGGAATGAAAGAACAAAATGAAAGATATTGTGATGGAAATAAGGTAAGAATAAAAGAAATTGAGAAGTATGACAGTGAGTGAAGAATAAAGATGAAAAATCCGAAAAACTTATTTGTAAGCAAAGACCCTGATCCCAACTAATTAGGGGTACGAGAGGCCTCCAATAGCGGGGGCCATAAAAAAATGGGGGGCCTATTCCTTGGGAGTCTATAGATAGACCTGAAGATGAATTTTTAGCTCATTTGTCATTAATTATAGTGAATTAACTGAAAAACAGTACAACAACAGAGTGACTTCTCCTACACCGGACAAAAGGTAGTTATGGCCTAATGCCCTTATTTGACATCGGAAATTTATGTTTATAATAGATAAAAATAGAAATACTCATAAAAATAGATACAAGAAGGTTTTTAATTAATTATTTTTTTCTAATGCAATGCGACAGGTGAAGAGCTTTTGTTAGTACAAAGTCTGCAGAGATAAAACAGAAATATTTTTTACTTTCTACAATCAGAAATTTTTAGGCAAAGCTTTTCATTATTTTTAAAATCAAAAATTATAGGAAAGGATGTACCATATATTATTTCAAACCTGCAATCATTCTATATAACTTCACTGTCTAAAAGCACTGGAGGAAGTTGCGTTTTCCTACTAGATGGCGTTAAAAGGCTAGCAATATAAAGTTGAAAAGAGATCATATCTTGAGAACTGTCCGCATACCGTGGTTCATGTAGTCAGACAACTTAGCCATCAGTACAGCTGTTCTTTTGGCCGCAGCAACAATCTCGTTGTCTCGTGCCGACCACTCCCGAACCGCCGCGTGAAGGTCCAACGCTGCGGCCTGAAATTTCACAGACAAATATATTTCAATACATTTACATACAAATTATAAATATTCTTCTTCTTTTCAGCCGATGGAGGCCCACTGCAAAACATCCCAGAACCCTGTCTATATCGGTCCACTTAGTGGGGAGCCTTCCCACGCCGCGTTTTTTTTTTTGTTTCGGTGGGGGAAATTTTCCGGTATTCAAGATGCCCTGCCTCTGGGGGTACGACAGGGGTATGTGGGATTCCTACCCACTAACCCCCCCCCCCCCCCGGTTGTCGCCTTCTGCGCTAAACGGGGGACCGCGGTATCTCCCGGTCAGGGATCGCCACGCGGTCTTCCCTCGCGCCGTGCTATTTTTCGATAGCCCGTCCCGGAGTATGCGACCCACGCCGCGTCCACTAGCTCGAAGTCGTCAGCCCCAACGGCTATCGATTATGAGCGATGTGACATGAAACATGATACGAATTTATATATATTTACATATAAATACGTATCATGTTTATAAAAGTTAATACAAGATGGCGTTAAAATCATAAACTTGTAACTTCGTGTGTCGCCGATAGATGGCGACAGGAAGCGATAAAAGAGTCGGCATTTTACTGGAAATTGAAATAAGGCAATATACATCCGTATCTCTTCGTTACCTTATGAATAAACACATCTTTTAGGTACATATTGCATTTTAATTTGAGTTCTATTTTACCACGCAACAATACGTATTAAAAATAAGGTACATATTATCTTTAAGAAGTAACAATGCTTATACAATACTTACAAATATAGGCTGATTTGGATCCAGTTTCTTCTGGAAGATATTCTCTCCAGACAAAGCTGATTCAACATCGCTCGTGGTTCGTAAAACCTTTAAAGACAATAAAGAACAAAATGCTATAAATTTATAACTACGTATTAATAACAATAATAATTACCTATCCGATAACAAGATCGGACTTTCCTATGTGTAGTGTATATGGAAAATATCAAGGTTCGTTGTAAATTCTTGTATTAAATTCATACCTCAGCCACGACATCCTTGTAGCTCGACAGCTGGCTACTCCTGGTTCCGGCACCTGGAACTGCTGACTGCAGCCTCCGCTGTGCCTGCTTCAGCGTCCGCTTCACTTCTGGATCCTGTTTAGCTCCAACAGAACTCATACCTACATCGACTACTCGCAACCCCAACCTGTTGTAATAAATGTCTTATTTATAATACCGTAAACACACGGACTTTACAGTTTGCATTAAAACATTTTTAATGAATTTAAAACAAAAGAGAAATACGTCAAATTTTGAATAAAGATATAGAAAATTTTTATAGTTATCGACATATACAAGCTATGCATAGTGCCCCTTGTGCAATCTTTAATCTAGAGAGATTATAGATTGTACAAGGGGCACTTTTGCAGCACAAAAATTGTATCGATATCACCACCATACAAGTGATCAGTAGAACATGATCTAAAAATAACACATTACAAATCAACAAAACAATACCTGGTGATGACGTTAGATGTGTGCACGGATTTGAGAGGATCATCTTGTGCATTAGACTCCTCCCGCATTCGCTGCATCGTCTCTCCTGGAATTAAACATGGTGATAGAATTTTATATTTTATATTAGTGTTAAAAATTGTATAATATAACCACCATCAACATCACCTCAGCTGATAGACACCCACTGCAAGGCATGCCTTCCCCGTTTAGCTGATGTTGTCAAGCGGTCAAGACCCCAGAGCACTCTCATCATCAAATCCAGAATCAAAATATTCTTTATTCGAATAGGCTATTGCAGAAACTTTTGAATCGTCAAACAAGATTAAACTTTGGCTATGTTTTCCCTACAGGAAGCCATCACCAGCTCGGAAGACTGTTCATGCATAAGACAGCCTCCTCTTTTGCACCTCACCATGGAGTTGTTCTTGGTCCTGGATATTGCTCCTTAAAAGCATTAATTTATTTGGAAACTAAGTAAATACAAATACATCATCATTACATCATCAGCCGAAACACCCTCCAATGCAAGGCATAGGCTTTCGCCAAAGATTATAACGACCGATCTCGCGCTGCCTATATTCAATGACTTTCCGTGAACTTGACTGTGTTTGACCAGGTTGGAGGCTCTTTAGACCACGGCATAAGGTTGTACTATTCGTCTTAACCAACAACCTTTTAATTTTGAGTATTTTAAGTACATAGCCTTGAAGGTAGCGCGCCGGAGGAAACATTTTCAAATTAAGAGCTCTCTTGGTGTCTAAAGTCGAAAGCCAGATGTCTCCTCTTACGTGCGATCATTATTCTCTTCATTATTTTTTAGATTCGATATTGTCTTTTTGCAATGTTGTTTATAGAAAATTTTTAATATCGGGTCACCTATAACGGAATACAACAAAAATAATTGTTTCTATGGTTATAAACAAATCTTAATTAATAAATAAACCTTATGTTTGAAAAAATCAAATGATTTCATATGAAGTATTTTTATAGACAGATTATTTTCATTTACATAATGATAGTTTACATAATTTCAGTTGTAGAAAGTCCACAGCTGGATATTGGTCTTTATAGATTTTCGGATCTGTAAATTTTTTTAATTAATTATTTTTTTCAGGCAAAATACTTCTCTATAATATACGTACACAAAAATAAATCTATTGGTTTAAAAATGCAAGATTAGGTTGAAAGATTAAGTCATTTTTTTAAATTATCCAGTTAGATTCGTGGTTTCATATATCACCGTATATCACTCTGTGTTTGGCACTAATCGGTGTAACATAACTCCTGAAGATGCCCCGTGGAGGGGTGAAACACGTGTTGAGTGATTTAACGGTGGTAGTTGTGTAATTCGCATTGTTTGCCGCATGCAAATTTATTAACGGGCTGGCGGGCGGTGCACTTTGTTGCACGACTACTGCTGCATAGCGGAAGTAGCTATATATTGGTCCTTTTCTTACTTCGTATATCACCGTTTTGTTGGAACTATAAATGTAAAGGCTCACCTGCAGCTTGGACAAAGTCGACCGGGTCCACGGAGCGGTCGCACAGGATTCGAACTTTGGACATCGATTCCGCGTATTCCGCTATCAGCGATTTATACTTGTCAATTATTTCCTATAGAAGTAAAGTTTTATTAGCAATTACTGTGAAGTAATTTCAAAGAAAAATTTGACCTATGTCATTCACTCTTGAAAACTTCCAAGCTATAGTTGGAGTATGCAACGAAATCCACAAGACCTTACTTTATTACTGCCTGAAGGTGATAAGCAAAACAATGAAAGACTATAGAATGCAAATATGATAAAATAACTAAATGATAATTCTATGATATGAAACCTAAATTAAAACAATAAATATAAAAGATTATTTAAATTGAAAATAATAAAAGAACAATCAAAAAAAACAGTAAAGGATAAGATACAAGATATGAATGGTAAAAGAGAAGGAGTACTAGACAATGTGACGGATAAAAGAAGAATGGATGAGAGATATTAAGAAAGAAATAATATATTTAATGGAATCAGGCACTAATCGGTATAACATAACTCCTGTAGATGCCCCGTGGAGGGGTTAAACACGTGTTGAGTTATTTGGCGGTGGCGGTTGTGTGATTCGCATTGTTTGCCGTATACGCATTTATCAGAGGGCTGGCGGGCGGTGCACTTTGTTGCACGACTACCACTGCATGTGTGGAAGTGGCTAAATATTGGTCCTTTTCTTACCAAAGAAATAAGAGAGAGAAAATAAAAAATTAATTTGAATAAATCGTTAAGAAAAATCTGCCCCTGTGAAACCAAGACAGAGGTTGTACGAAAGGTCCACAATATTATAAAACCACTACAATAGGAGCGAAATTCATAGTAGGGATAACATCAACAATTTTTTTTAATCTATATTTACTATGAAGGTTTTGATTTTATCATGGCATCGTTATATAACCATTACAAAGCATACATATACAAAACATTATGTTTACAACTTATAAGTATTTTTTAAACCTTTCTAAAACTCTTACGCTCCCTATGTAGCATTTATATTTTAAACGGTTTTATTTAATTCGACCCGTACGGAATTTGTATATTTGGGTCAAAATTAAAAATTTAAATTTAAGCACCTTCCCGTTGTCAGATTGTTCTGAAATTTGGTACACACATTTAATTTAGACGACAATACAATATAATAAAATCAATAACATTATAAATCTAAGATGGCCGCCGATACAAAATGGCGGATTACATATTTTTCCTTAACCCCTTTAATATCAAATGAAAGGGCTACACTAGTAAAACACGATGATTATGTCAAAATTTAAAATTCAAGATGGACGCCGTTCCAATATGGCGGACTAGGTACATATTTTTTCACAACCACCACAATATGAGTATCAAAACCGTTTAACTTAAAAGTTTTTTAAATGTATTTTATTTAATATTAAAGCGTAAGGGTTAAACTTGTATCGAGTACAGTTTTGAATTGCACCCCTGTTAAAATCTAATACATTATTTACCTAATTATTTGTGTAATTAGCGCATTTTTTGCTTTTTCTCTGTTGATGTTAATGCTGTAATCCCTAAGGCTTTTACAGCTTCATCGGTACTGAGTTCACGGAGCTGAAAGGTCTGTGAACTATTAGTGCATTACAATTACATCTACTATTTATAATAGCAACATTGTCTCTGTGACATATTAAAACCTTTAGTGGCCGGTCGATAAAACAGTTGGTATTTAAGCATGTCAGTGATAGCAGAATAAACTTTTTAAAGGAATCGACAATTTACGTAATAACTTGTTGTTACGTAATAATGTCATTTTTCTGTTTTCAGAACAACGCATTATTGTTTTTTAACCATACATCTAAATAGTCTTATATGTAAATGTACATTAAAAAGGAAGAGCAAATAAAAAAGAAAAAAGGGAATACAAACAGAAATGAAATTGAAAATTAAATAAAAAATATTTAAATAAAAACCGGATTGACACATGCAAAATAAACATTTATGCTTACCTGATGATACGGTGAATTTATTCTGTCTTGTGTTGCCTTAACTAAAGATGGCGCCAGGAGTTCCACCTGAACATCACAATCATGTTAATACATTAACATACTTCTGTGATTAAAAAGTAAGTTCAAATCTTCATTTAACCCTTAACAACCTAGAGTTTCAATTTTGATACTAATCTTTTAAACCGAATGTTCACATTACTATTAGTTTTTTTTATAGGTTGGCTGTACATATTTTACTGTTGTATAATATTCTTTCCAACGAAATTAAAAAAAAAATTTCTCTTCATCTAGACCCTCAAGCAAACACAGTAATATAAAAAAAATAACTTTCGTAAATCAGGCTACTAAGGGTTAAATACTCCCGGGCATTAGGAAAGCAGGTTAAATTTCTTTTACTAGATTGATAGCATTTTAAAGGATGTTTTGGGTCTTAAATGCGTCAAGTCTCAATTGGTCGATGTCACAACTCGACTGATATCGTTCCCACCGTATTCGCCTGTTATGACTCCGTAACTTCTGGCATTTTAAAATCAAAATGCCAATGCGGAGATCCGTTAGACATGATTTAGAACAGAGTTCCCCAAACTTTTTTATGTCGTAGACCCCTTGCCATGCTTTTCCTTGTTGGGCAGACCCCTACTTACCTGATATTGATTTCCTGTAAATTTCTACCTGTAGTGAAGTTCAGTGTTAAAAACTTAAATAAAAACACATGTTAATTTATACATTTATTAATTGAATTTAAATTAAAACTACTCAAAATAAAATTTTGTATCTGTTATGTAAAATATACGTAACATATTAATAATTTTTTACTTCATAGGTACTTTTATAAATAATGTAAATGTTTTGATATTACAAGATAGTATGATGTAAGTAAATAGGTACTATCAGTGTATGTGATGAGATCCACTATCGTGGACCCCCATTTTCATTTCATGGACCCCTAATTTTTTTTCGCTGACGTAGACCCCTTGCAGGTTGTACCTCTAGGGGTCGATATAGACCACTTTGGGAATCACTGATTTAGGAGATTAAAAAGAAGTATTTGAAGGCTGTACCGGTAAAGACTATTCCGTCTATTACGAGTACTGAAAAAAAGTGTTGGTAAAAGCGCGTTTTATCAAACAAATTATTTTGAAGGAGAGATGTAATTTTAATATACATGTATAACATATGTATGTGTAGTATGAACTATATTATAAATTAAAATTTCCTTTCCCGGACTATATACTTTTTCATATGATTTTTTTTATATTGATCAATTCATTTAAAATAGCTTAAAAGCCTACTCTGTATGACAAAAATAAATAAAATAATATCGGAGACATTTATAATCACGAATTCGAAAAGCTGCATATGACTCGCAAACAGTGGATTGACCACCCCTGATATTTACAATATTTTTGTACATTATATATGTTAATTTATGTAATTACTTTAAATTATTATGAAGATTTTTAAAGAATTGCCCATGTTAGCGATGGTAGCTCAGTGATAGAGGACTTGCGAACGTAGGTCTGGGATTCGAGTCCCAGGATACAAGCTTGTATGATTCACAGTTTGTGCATTAGTTATATAGGATTGCCGGTTCACCAACAAATTTCTAGAAGATGAGCAGTAGTATCTTCTGCGTACCATAATACCACACTGCAATCGCCAAAGCGTGGCGATTATAGTACATCGCCAATATACTCGTATATCCTTTCCTCAAATTCTTTAGGAAAGTTGCACAATACGTAATTAATAGGAATAAAACATAGTTAAACATAAAATATTGTAAGTCTTATTATATATTTAATATTATTAAGATAGATTCATTGAAATTAAAATAAAAAATGTAAAAATCTGTGAAACAAATTGATGTACATGAGAAAAATAAATAAACTAAATAAAGCTGCAATAGAAAATACAACTGAAGTGTTTGAGAATGGATGAAAGGTAGATGGAATTATGGAATGATAGAAAGAAGAAAAAAAAAGATATTGTGAACTATGGAAGACGAGGACGAAAAAAAAATTATGTGAAAAAATTGTTAAGAAATAAAAAACCATGTTCCTAACAAAATAGGGGTGGAAGGAGAGGTCCCAATAGCGGAGGCCTCATGAAAAGAAATATATATATATCTTTGGGGGAGGTCTATACCTTGCTGTGGTCGTTTTTGACCTGGAACGATGAATTAATTGCTGAATTAACAGTACCTGCTGGCTGCATTGTTTCAATTCGTTGCCCACGTGTGGGAGACCAGTGTCAGCCGCCATACGAGCTGTGCGAGTCATCCGGCTCATGTGATCGAGAAGCTCAGCTATCTTCTGTTCTAGAAGATACTTGCGTTTGGCTTCATCTGTATTTAAATTGTAAATAGAACTTGTTTATTGTAGAAATTGATGATCTAGATTAAAGCCTACATAGGTAATATAATATATGAAATATATGGTTTATATGAAAAGGAGAAATGTAAAAATACCTTTTTCAACATCAACAAGTTCCAGTTCATCCAGAGCTGTGTCCTCATTCAGGAAGTCTTCCACGACTCGAGTGACGACCACGCGTTCCATCATCTTCCTCAGTTCTTGCAAACGCTCCAATAGAAGACTGAAGAGAATTTTTTAACTTATTTTATCTACACTTTATTGTACATCATAGATAATAACTTAAAAAAGAAACAATTTATACAGAGGTACAAGAGGCGGTCTTATCGCTCGAAGCGATCTCTACCAGATGACCTTCGAATGGAGATGGGAGGCATAAAGTAGAGTGCTGTTTAGGGTGTACATACAAACAAATACAGTACATGGCGGGCAGTTGTATATATATATACTACAGTACCTTACGATAAATATTTCCCATCGACCTCTGAAAAGAGACGATCGGCTAATTTCGGCTTCGTAGAGCGTTATCTCTGTCGCACGAAATACAAACAGTCCGGTATCTATTAGGAGCTGCTACAACAAGTATTATTTGCTTCTTTTGATAATTATTTTTATTCTTTGTATAAAATACACCAATTTTTCCATAAGTGGTGGCTTTAGTTTGGGGTAAAATAATGTAAAAACATGTACACATTATGGTTACGTATTTAAATATTTATAATTATATATATATACATATATATATATAGATATAAATAGTAAACAAGTGCCTTAAATTATATATCAGCGTTTCCCAACGCTGGGACCACGCTACAGGGAGGTCAATTCTAAAATGAACTCGACATGAGTTTAACTCCTTCGTCCTGGCCTTTTAAATGTAATATTAGAATTCATGTCCTAATTTAAAGAAAGAACCTAAATACATACACATACATACATACATACATATGTATATGAGATAGCGCTAGTAATTTCCTCGCATAAACGTAGACTAAAGGGACACCGCACAGAATAAAAATATATATAATTATATATTTACCTGGATTTTTCTTTGTTGTATTTGATAGAGCACTCCTTTTTAAGATTTTCTATTTCACTGATAACTTGCTTCATTTCTTCTTTTTCCACATCGCCCATGTCTTTTGTCATCTGTTTAAGGCAAATTAAAATTAATATTAAATTAAAGTAAACACACACCCTCGAAGCCTTGTTTCTCCCTGGCATTTGAGTTACCAAACGAGCCGTATTCTTTCTACGCTTAGTCTGGCCATAAACACTGTTATTATTAAAATAAAAAAGCCTTACTTTTAAATTTGAAATCTGCAATTTTATAAAATCATTCATTGTGTTGTTTATTTTCGCGCCAATATATTGTAAAATATTTCGTGATATTAAAGTGGAGTGGAGTGATAAAGAGAACCAATCCGCTGCGATTGCATTACATGAAGTAGGTATGATCCTAAATACAAATCTTTTAAACCTTTACACGCTTGGAATTAGTCAAATGTTTGTATACTGGGCTATTGATAGGTACAATAAAGATGTTTGTGACAGAAAAAGATCTGGTTGTCCACGTAAAGTTCGAATAGGCGATCAAAGCAGTAAGGGAAAGAATTCGAAGAAGTCTCGTTCGAAAACAAAAGATTAGATCTCAGGAGATGAAGATAATATCTACAACCATGTTGGTAATTTGGAAACAAGACTTAAGACTTGCAGCCTATAAGAAACGCACTGATCATATAAAAAAGAAAAGGATGGTAAATTTTTAAATGTATATATATGATGTTAAAATAATATTTAGTTCTCCCAAGATCTCCTCTAGATGTCACTGTACAATAATTCTTAATTAACAATTTTAAGTTCTCCTAGCTCCCATAATCTCTTCTAGATGTCACTGTACTTTAATTCAGCAATAACATTTAGTTCTCCCAAAATCTCATCTAGATGTAGCTATACTATAATAAACAATGGCTAGCTAATAACACTCCCACTCCCCGCCCGTCTCGCCGTGCTTGCACCTAAGGCGTAGTACAACACTTTCGGTAACATTAGAAAAGACTGTTTTACCTCTTTGGCGATTTCCACAACTTCGCTAATTCCTTGCATACCCAACGATTTGTCATCACTGGTAGCTGAAGATTGACGCAGCCATTTCTTTGCCAAGTCCAATCTGTAACGCACACGCACATTTATATATACACTTATATATTTGGTTTTACATACTTGATATATTAATTATTAAAATTGAAAGAAAAAGTACAATTTTTTTCAAATGAGTCTGCATGCTTCGGCTTCGACCACATGGTCACCTTCTATCAGGCAAGTATATAGTATGAGAATAGACAGACAAAAATACAGACAGTATATAAAGAAATGTAAGTAGACTTGATCAACAGGGTACGCGGCCGGCGAGTCGGCGCAAGTCTGTGCCGTACTGAGCGACTCGCGGTCCGCTCTCGAAACTGTCGCAAGATCGGACACCCTCCATCCCTTAGCGTTAAGAGTGAAGGAGAATGTAATGAAAGCGAGAGAGAAAGGGAAGGATGTAAGGTTGTTCTGGGTGAAAGCGCACGCGGGGATGGAGGGGAACGAGAGGGCGGACCAGCTGGCCAAGGAAGCGGCCCTGAAGAGTAAAAGACGACCAGAGTACGAGAGATGCCCTGTTTCATTCGTCAAGCGGCAACTGAGACTGGAGTCGCTCGACGAATGGAACAGGAGGTATGTGGAAGGAACGACGGCTTCGGTAACGAGGATGTTTTTCCCGGACGCCGTCTCAGCCTACCGCGTGCTCCGCAGCATCGAGGTGGACGCGGTCTCGGCCCAGCTCTTCACGGGGCACGGGGGGTTCTCTGAGTACCTTCATAGGTTCAAGCTCAAGGAGGACCCCTCGTGCTTCTGTGAACCGGGCGTGGACCAGACCGTGATCCACCTTGTGGCCCAGTGTCCCGCATTCGGGGGACTCCGGTTCGGCTTCGAGTGCCGGTCTGGGGTTCAAATCAGGGAGGAGTCAATAGCCTCCCTGATAGGCGGAGAATACCAGCAAGATTTCATAACCCTCTGCAAAGAAATAGTTAAAAGAACAATAGAAATAAATAAAAGACAAACATAAGTAAGTAACAAAGCGACAATAAAATGGGAAAAAATTAAGAAATAAGACTGTGATAAATAAAAAATAATTATAAAATAAGAAATCCAAATGTAA
Organism: Battus philenor; assembly: GCF_028537555.1. NCBI lineage: Eukaryota > Metazoa > Arthropoda > Insecta > Lepidoptera > Papilionidae > Battus > Battus philenor. The sequence goes on from NW_027181689.1 coordinate 800,534, forward strand.
ATAAAAAGATAAAAATGTAATTAATAAGAAAAGAGGGAAGAATGAAAGCTGAATAGGGCGAATGAGAAAGAAAGATGAATTGTGGAATGAAAGATAGAAAATAGAATGAAAGAAATGACATTATAAGGAAAGAAAGAAGAGAAAGAAAATAATAAGAAATGTGAAAAATTATATTGATACAAAAGACCCTGTCCCAAACTAGATAGGGGTACGAGAGGCCCCCAATAGCGGGGGTCATAAAAAAAAAAAAAAAAAAAAAAAGTAGACTTGATACAACATAGGCTCGCTTCTTAGTGGACCAACAACATAGTTAAGCTAAAAGCAAGCAGCGCAGGAATCGAACGATCATCGTGGCGGTCTTTGGGGAGAACTATGCCTTGCATTGGGCATCTATCGACTGAAAACGAGGTGAATCAAATTGATATTACTAATCCCAATCGAAAATTAAATATCATCAACATTATTGAAGTTCTCTGTGTTTGACACTAATCGGTGTAACATAACTCCTGAAGATGCTCCGTGGAGGGGTGAAACACGTGTTGAGTGATTTGACGGTGGCAGTTGTGTAATTGCATTATTTGCCGCATACGCATTTATCAGCGGGCTGGCGGGCGGTGCACTTTGTTGCACGACTACCACAGCATGTGCGGAAGTGGCTAAATATTGGTCCTTTTCTTAATTATTGAAGTTCGCTGGAGCACCCCTTTTTTTGGACTTATCATGCAAATGTGATTCTATGCGCGATGAGAGTGACCGCGATATTCAAAACTAAAAACTTCAAACTTTCGTCGTGCTATGCTATTTTAGATAACCCGTCCCTGGGTATGCATAGTCCATGCTATCCCCAAAACCCTCGCGGTGCTATCTCAGAGGTTCAAGACCACATCAATCGTTTTCAGAGTCACTGAAGGTAATGGGTGTTAAGGGCCCCCACTCTTAATACTCGCGTCTCTGATTTCCCTGTTTCTGGTAGAGGAACATCATTCTCCGGAGCGCCTGATGGCGTGATCTCCGAGTGGGATCTAATTTCTGCCGACCCAGTTCCTTTGCCTTCTTGGTCTTACAGGAAGCTATTATCCTCCACGAGTATAATAAATAACCGCTCTTTAGTTTCATGGATATGAACATATATATATACACCCACATATATATATGTGTGGGTGTGTGTGTATATATGTATAGTAAGTTTTTTAGTTTATTTGTTCCGGCTAATTTCTAAAATGGCTGCACCGATTTTGACGGCACATACTGGCAGGTACCTGATGTAATAAGTGGTCTTTTCACCTTGTGTGGACCTCCTACGCTATCAACGATGTTTGTGGTATTCACCATAATACTTTAAGGCTTTGATCAGCCAATTTACTTACTGCGTCTCAATGTTGCTCTTTCTCTGCAACTCCGGTTCCTGAAAAACGTAATTCAATATTTAATAATACAGATTTAAAGAAATATCGATTATAAATCTCTCCAATGGCAGATCTGAAATTGTTTGTCGACTTGTACATACGTATAGCTTTTGCTATAAATGATTTTTGTAATTTGTTAAGACATGAACTAAAAGAAATAAAATTATTTCTAAGGATACCATTTAATTCAAGTTTATTTTAATCACCAAAATCACTGATGATGTCAGTAAAGCTGACGTCACACTTAGACAACACCGAGAGTATTTCAACAAAGTATATAAATATGTATAATCACCTCTTCAGTCACTTGTACGGCCTCCAATAATCCCATACGATGTCCATACTCCCTGTGAAGATATAGTTAAGTAGTAAACAAGTGCCTTAAATTATATATCAGCGTTTTCCAACGATGGGCCCATATATATATATATATATATATATATATATATATACTAGCTGACCCAGCCACGCGTTGCTGTGAAAATTTAAAAAGTGGAAATAATTGAATTATACGGTATTTCGTTCACTACAAAATAAATTTAATTAATTTTATAGCGTCAACAACACGTGGTAATTATGCTGTTAAAATGTAGCTTATATGACACGTTCGTAGATTTACCATAGCAGCGCCATCTATTGATTACTTACTCAACCCAGTCGAAAGGTATCGACATCTGTTAGAATCATTTGGAGTTAACAGATAATTGTGACTGTCAAATAATAACAGACAATAATTAGCAATAAATTAAAATTGCGACTATAATTTGAGATTTAAACTATCCTATCTCTCAAGTTATATCGAACAGCACATGGTGTGCGAATTTTATTATAATCGGTTAAGTGGTTTAGAAGTCCATTGAGTATAAACATTGTGACACGAGATTTATATATATTAAGATAAATGTACATTCGCGGTTAAAAAAAATTATTAGCGTATGTAATAAGTACAATAATAAAAGAATTCCAACAGGCATCCAACCCAATATCCTTTGTAAATACCGTCAAATGGACTAATAAACAAGTTAGGTTAAAATGTTAAACTCACAACCCTTATAGAAGAGGTTTCAACAAGCACTGCAAACGTGACATTTAATTTGAGAAGGAAGTTAGTCTTTATGAAGGTTTAAGAATGGCAAATGAACTTTACGATTTATTTATGAACATTACTCTGTCTGGAACGAAGTCTTATGTTTAGGATGCAAATTGCTATTGCAACTGCTGCGTGTCAGAATTGAAAGAACAAAACTGCCAAGCAAGAGAAAATCACAAAATTATTCAAGCCATTGTTTAAGCTTTACGATAATTAATAAAAATGATATATACAGTAATACCCCGCTTTACGCGCCCCCGTTATACGCGGTTTCACTATAACGCGAATTGCAAATTTCGCGCTCAAATGCCTCGAATTACGCGAAAGAGTGCAAATAAATATAATGTAGTCATCAACTTCTCTATGGTGTCTTGACCATCTGTCAAACAATTAAAAACAGTGCTGGGTGTTATGAACGTATTTTACAAGAACGTAAACAAAACGTTACCCAAAAGACAATAGATGTATTTTTCCGTAAAAAATAAGAGTATGTGTTGCATAAAGTGTTCCTAGAATTAAAGTTATTGATTAAAATGATTTGTATTTTTTTGTAATAATTTTTGACTGTGTTTAATCATAAACCTTGTTTTACGCGAATTTCAGTTAACGCGATTTTTTTTGGAACGTATCCCTCACGTAAAGCGGGGTATTACTGTATTTGGTTTTTTTTTACTTTATCACCTGAGAATGTATCCCGTATAATCCCATACAAATTACCATAACATGTACCTTTCGAAATAAAGTGCTTTTACTCTTTGTAAGACATTACTAAGTTTAAGTGTAAACAATGCCTTACTTGATATTCTCTATCAGGGTATCAATGGCTTGAAGCAAGTCTGCTCTTCTACCGAAGTCAGACCAGGAGATCACGGTGCTCTTGGAGTTATCAACATCTTTCACCAGCGCCACTGTCTTGTTAAGAAGCTCTCTGGAAATATTCGAAATTTAAATATATATATATATTTCTTTCTCATATCAGAGGTCAAAGTCAGATTATGAGTCAAAACGTCTTGACTCGAACATATATGACTGTGACTACTCCTTTTGAAGGCTGTAATAAACAAAAATAGCAAATAATTACGAAACTAACCTTAAAAATGAAATATAGACAAATTTAAATAGATTTTATTTTATTTTATCAAATAAAACTAATATTAAACTAATAATTTCGTCCGGCCAAGCCAATAAATGCTCATCTATAAGGCATAGGCCTCACTCAAAGACATCAATGGGAGGGTATACCATAATCGACACGTTTCGCAAGTGGTTTGGCGATCGTAGTGTTGTATTATGGTACGGAATGTACGTTGCCGATCATTTTCTGGAAACTTGTTAGTGAGCAGTGGTAATCCTATATAATTATTGGACGGGGTGTGAATTATAAAAGATTGTATCCCGGGAATCAATCCCGAACCTGATATAGTAAATCCCGCTGGACTACAAGTCCTCGGTATCATTATATAAATATATATATATAAATATATATATATATATATATATATTATTCTCGTTCCCCTATCTTGTGGAAGGACAGAGTCATTTGTTTTCGTTTAATTTTTTTTTTCACATTTTATTTCCACACCCTTCATCCATTCATTTTAAGTTCTTTCATTCTTTTTCTTATTTTCCACATTTCGTCTGTCTCACCCTTTCATTCCATTTCAGTCATTTCCTATTACTTTCTTCCGTCACCTTACTTCTTAGTTTTATTAATTTTTTAACTTTATTTTACAAAATTTTATTTTACAATTATTATTTTATTTACAATTAATTTTTTATTTGGTTTTACAATTTTTCTTAAGTCTTATTTCTCTTTATATATCTTTTACAATTTTTCTACACATTTTTAGAAATCTCTTATTTAGAAATGAAGATATATTGTAGAGTAGACATATTGTAGTCTCATCGTAATTGACTATTTTTTTTAAAAAAAATTGAGCTAGTTGCAATAAAGTGAATGAACTAGGATCAAGATGCTTCAAAAAATCTTCTACCGTCTTATGGCCTTTCAACATATCAATCTGGTGATCATGGGTGCTATAAAGCACTTAAAATATCTTTCCCTATAGCACAACGAGAGACTAATTACTTTCGTCAATATAATATAATATAAGTCAAAACAGCTGTTTAATGAACAATTTCATACCTGGTGTACTTGACCACATCTTTAGAAGCAGCGAGTGTTTTGGATTGGCTATCGAATTTCGGAACGAAGGTTGGCCTGGTGATAACAGCTTGAAGAACCTCAACAGCATCCAGTAACCTTAGTGTTGCCGGGTTGATAGTTCTCTGGAATAAGAACAATTAATTTTGTAGCAGTTTCGATTTCCGGGATATTCTTAAATAGTTCACATTTTGTGCATTAATTATATACTTCCACTGCTCACAAAAGAACTTTCCAGAGGGTATGCAGCAGAATCCTCTGCGTACAATAAAACCACACCGCCATCGCCAACCCGCCTGCAAAGCGTGGTGATTACCATATATCCCCTATAGGAAAGGCTTATGCCTTGCAGTGGGCGTCTATGAGCTGAACGACTACCTCAATAAAAATGCCAAAATGATATTCTCCACTTATAAAGGAAGAAGACCTAAGGTCATTCAGAGAGAGGGTAGGGGAGGAATATGCCCGAAGTTTTGTAGCGAGATTGAAGGAAAATTTGAGGAATTGAGGAAACCCACAGAAGAATCAAGATCACCAACGTAGCTAGAAGAATTGCTCATTTGAAGTGGCAGTGGGTGGGGAAAATTGCTCGTGCTGATAGGTTCTTGAGTGGCTACAACTAGCTGGTGGACGCGGCATGGGTAGATCGCTCACTAGATGGGCGGATGACATAAGGTTTGATTGCAGCCGATGATTAAGATCACGGGAAATCTCCGGATGCGGATAGCGGGAGATCGGTGATCATGACGGTCTTTGGAAGAAGCATAAGTTTTGCAATGGGAGTCAATCGGCTGGTGATGATATAGCAATCTAATTTCGTTTTATATATATAAGGGTTTACATAAATAAGAATTAAGTTAACTGTATATATAAGTAAAGGACCAATATTTCAAACACAGAGTGAGCCTTTTGGCACTAATCGGTGTAACATAACTTCTGAAGATGCCCCGTGGAGGGGTGAAACACGTGTTGAGTGATTTAACGGTGGCAGTTGTGTAATTCGCATTGTTTGCCGCATGCGCATTTATCAGCGGACTGGCGGGCGGTGCACTTTGTTGCACGACTACCACTGCATGTGCGGAAGTGGCTAAATACTGGTCCTTTTCTTACTTAGGATGGACTTTAGCAAAATAACGCCTGATTTCATTAACCTGTATATATATATACGAGTATATGTGTGTGCGTGATGGTATAGCGAAGAATTATACTCACTATATCAGTATCTATCGGACATCCATTAAACTCCGTTACCGCAGCGTCCACTGCACCAATAGCATTTTGAAAGTCTTTTTCATCAGCGACACTCATCACCTTGGCTTTGGATTCGTTCACCGCTTCATTCAGCTGATGTACTTGATCTTTCACAACGGATTGTAAATCTCTGATCTGAAACGAAACGAGTATTTATAAGGAGACATCATCATTTATGTTATACATGAGGTAATATTTTATGTTATTTACAATAACATTTTTGACAAATTTAATTCTTCGCATATTTTTATTTTCACTCTCAACTTTTATTCGTCTCAATGTCACACCTTCTTTTCCTTTTGTTACTTTATCTACTTTCATACATATAGCGGGTGGTGCAAAAGTAATGTCATAATTTGAACTGGCAGCCATTTTGTGAGGAATTAAAAAAAGAGCTCTGTTGTTGAAAAAAGGCTTTTTGACAGTGTAATATTTATGATATTTAATGGAATCAGGCGTTACCTCGCGGAAGTCCATCCTAAGTAAGAAAAGGACCAATATTTAGCTACTTCCGCCTCATTTTATCAGCGGGCTGGCGGGCGGTGCACTTTATTGCACGACTACCACTGTATGTGCAGAAGTGGCTAAATATTGGTCCTTTTCTTACTTAAGATTTATGACATTATTTGGAAAAAAAATGCGCTCTAATGGCCACCTCCTGAGTAATTTCGCTCTTTTTACAGCACTTTCAATCGTTGCCTGTAAAACATCTGCCCCCAAATTGGCGATATCTTTTTAATGATAGCTTTTAAGGCTTTGTAGGTTTAGGGCTTATTGCGGTAAACTTGGAAAGTTAAATATGCAGTAACAACAGTTTCACATTTTTAAGTGTGTATCGCTCCATCGCTTATTGAAAATTAATTCTTTATATATCTACATCATAAATATTAAAGCCCAGTTACATTTGGAGCTATTTGTAAAAATTAAGGGACGCTCACATTATGACATTACTTTTGTGCCACCTGTTACTTATATCACTTCAACCGTAAGATGTGCACTGTTGGATTTAGGCCTCCCCCATTTGTTTTCAATACTGCTCGGAAGCGGCCTTCGTTCAGTATCTTAGTACTACAGTATTAAGGTTTTATATCTACTTTGTGGTTGGATGTCCGGCTCTGCCTTTGCAGAACCTTAAGGCTCTTGAAATTAAATAAAAAATTGTAAAAAATCAGTGTTACGAAATATGATATATCAAAAAAATTCAAGTATATTGTGACATAAAAAGATGTTGTGGCAAAGGAAGAGAAGCAAGGTGCGAATGGAATGTTAATAAATGGTAAGACAATAGAAGAAGTTATAAAGAATGGAAGAAGACTAATAGAGATTGTGAACAACGAAAAAGAAGAGTGATAAGAAAACACAAATTGAAATAATCACAATTTAAAATAAAAAGAGTCCCTGTTTTAAATATGTTAGGGCTATGTTACCCAACAGGGAGCCCACGTCCCAAAGGGGGCAAGTGGACTCGATAGGAATTGAATCCTTTGAATTGAAAGAAATATATGTTACATAGGGGGCGTAACAATTTTAGGAAGGCTAAGAAGGGGCACGGCTGATAAGGCTAGAAAATACTGTGATAGGGGGTGGAAAAAGCTCTAAAAAGGGCATTAAAAAACTTTAAGGATTTAGTGGCCATTTGTTCTGTGTTAACCTTCACCACCGCTGGCATATTGGTTCCTTTCGTTCGACTTTCGTGAACCAAACAATAAAAGTGATAGAGCTTTTAAAACATCACCTGATTTATATTCCCTGTACACATTATCTTAACACAGCTGTTCTTCATCGATTCACACAAGTTCTGGATTCTGTCGACATTGAGAAGTCCAGTTCTGGCAACATCCTTGTGTTTGTCTGATATATTTATCTGTGAAAATAAACATACTAATAAATCTCTTTATTGCTGTAGATATGAGGATGGACATTCACCATAGCAAAATAAAAATATTCTTTATATATAAAATGTCGACATTGTTGTTCCTACAGGAAGCTACCATCTCTGAAGGCAGTTCTGCTGAGATCCGGCGAGAAAGTCAACAGTTGTTCTTTACAAATATAGTTTTATAAATGCGCGACAATAATTAGCTTCCTGAGTGAGCATCAACATATAATTCCAAGCATTAACATCAGTATGGTATTCTTGGATAGAATTATATACTTTATACATATCCTTTATAATCCTAAACATATCACCCTTCCGTATTTATTCTTCTATATTCGCAGCATATTTTTAAAACATGTATACCGCGAGAAAATAGTTTTACTATATATTAATGCTTATATTTTTATTTGTTACAATTTATAACTGTCAAAGACATCTAAATAAATATAATAAATTAAATAAATATAGATATCTAATATTGTATTAGAAATAAACTGACCAAATAGGCGCAATGCGTTGCATATTCCGACACGTTGCACGCAGACGCAGCGACATACTGCAACGTAGAGATGCCCTCTTCACGTGATACTGAGTGATCACTCTTCAGTTTATCTGATGAATTAATAAGAAGTGTTTATCGTGTAAATAATAATAGCTACACTCTCGTAAGTCAGTGGTTCTCAAACAGCGGGTTGTAAAATGAAATGAAACTACTTTTTTTGGCAATTAGTCATTGACCACGTGGTCTCTGGATCTCATATTATTTGCGCAGTGTGGTGTTATGGGACGCAGAGGACACTATTACATATTTTCTGGAACCTTATTTCAATTGTAATCCTATGTAATTAATACATACTGTGAATTATATAAGATGATTGATCTGCTCATTGACCAGTGTACCACTGTATATTTAGTTTACTTTTCGTGACGGTAGATGCGGCCTGATTATACTCCCCACTAGAACGATGATATAGTCAAGGTCTGGGGGAGTCCCTTAATGTGGACAGCAGAGGACCGATCATCATGCCGATTATTGGAAAAACACCTGTGCCTTGCAGTGGGCATCTATTAACTGACATGAAAATGATTAACTTCTTTTCTCAAGTAAGAAAAGGACTAATATTTAGCCACTTCCGCACATGCAGTGGTAGTCGTGCAATAAAGTGCACCGCCCGCCAGCCCGCTGATAAATGCGTATGCGGCAAATAATGCGAATCACACAACTGCCACCGCCAAATCACTCAACACGTATTTCACCCCTCCACGGGGCATCTTCAGAAGTTATGTTACACCGATTAGTGCCAAACACAGAGTCTGGACTGCGAGCGGGCGGTGCACTTTGTTGCCTGACTACTACTGCATGTGCAGAAGTGGCTAAATATTGGTCCTTTTCTTACTTAGGATGGACTTCCGCAAGGTAACGCCTGATTCCATTAAATATTCTTTTCTCAATCTTTTTAAATTGTAAAACTAAAAAGCTGTCAATATACTCGATAATTTGACATTATTTAAATGTACATTTCACTAATGGCCGAATATATTTTAGAAATTGTCCAGAGTAATTACACTGTGGTGAATTATTCGTAATTCGCTCATCTCCTTCAAATTTTAAAATATGGTAATTGAGTAAGTGATATTGTGTAGTATCTTTCATTTAATCTTATTTATGTAGTACTTTTCGCACGTATGTGTATATTTACATATAAGTATTCTTGTATGCATATATGTGTATAGTAATGTATCTATTTGTATGTACATACACCCTAAACTGCCTTCTTCATGTCTCTCATCTTCATCCAAAGGTTGTTTGGTATAAGAAGTGGGTTCATTATCTCTGACCACGTCGGGGTCAACAATTATAGGATTAGCGGACGAAGGTTTAGCCAAGAAGGATCTAAAGTACACGCACACATATACAAAGAGTATTTACAATTTACATGACACTAACAAAACGACAGACATCACTGATAGCATCCGAATTCAAATCAGCGTTCGATTTTTTGAATTCAAACTAAGAATGATATAAAACAAAAGTATTTTAGACGTACTGGCCAGTACTACGGAGCCTGAACGCATCTATTATATCTCGACAAAATACATGACTTCCAATTATTTCACCTATCTCGTAGACAAATTCCTGGCCAGAAAGTTCGCGAATAACATTATTGTTCCGTAAATAATGACTTAAAACACACTTGAAGGCATAATACTTACATATAACATCGCTTTGATTCTGCACGGCTTCTAAACACTCGGGGTAGCTGAGAGCGCATGTTGGTTGAGATGGCTGCAGGAAGCCATTCTGCATGTTCAGACTGCTAACCAGTTCTTTGCACGATTCCCCAGGATCTGCAGCTCGGCTCTATTGACGATATACAACCATTGTAAATACACTAGCAAATGTTAAAACTTTAGTTTTGGTAACTTTAATACCTTGCTTAACAATTTTTTTGTTTAATTTTATAAATTACTCGCTGTTCGAGCTGCAACTACATCCTTGCATATAAATACCAATATATAGAAGCAACCAAATAGGTTGTTTTATTGAAATAAGATACTGTAACTATTCATATAAAATGTTAGCCTTTTTGGTGTTACTTCAGCTAATTATAATGAAAATGTTACTAAAACCTTTTTAAATTCAAAATTACGTTGAATAATTAAAGCATTCTTTGCTTTTTTTAGATCATATTAAACTAGATAGTATAGAACCGTTATATACTTATTTATTTTAAAGTTTACCCTTGAACTAACTTTTATTCAAACTCAATGTCAATAATAAACACTTGCTTAATTATGTGCTTGTTAAACATTATATTGTAAATACACTATTCAATGCTCCTCAACTCCAATTGAAACCTTTTCAGTCAAGATTCCTTAGTCTCATTCAAGAAAAACAAAGATAAAATCATTGAATGTTGATAGAGATCAGTTTAATCAACAATCCTTTGTATGTAAAATGACTGCGTCATATTCAGCGGCGCATCGAAAAGGGGAATCCCACAGAAATATAATTCTTTATCTACATCGTGCGAAAGAGAGCGCACTATAATACTTCTCTACGCGTGGTTGGCTGACGATTTTCATTGGTTGATCTTTGCTTTCATTTATATCTATATAAATATGAGCTAAGCTACACGAATATACACACTTTTAGTTTGGACTTCAAATTGTTATTACCACTAATAACTAAAAGCTTTAAGAATCTCACATTGGATCACAACGAGGTCACCAAAAAATCGTCAGCCAATCAAAAGTCAAGAAGTATTATATCGCGCTCTCTCTCACTCGATATATAAAGAATTATATTTTTGTGGGATTCCCCATTTTTCGATGCGCCGCTGGCATGACGTAATATAGTTCCTACAGTGTGTTTTTTTTTTAAACATTTGTTGACAATTTGATGTGATTTTGACTTGCATCACTATCCTCGTCGCTATGGGTCGTGATGAACGGAATTATTTTCATCATATTTACTATGCCCGACCTATTCAAGTCTTTGTCACCGTGGAACGCAGTACGGAGATTGATATCAAGTATCAAGTAGGTTCGATCCGACGATAGAACTGCCTTCTCTTCTCTCTTTTACTTTTCTACTTACGATCTATTATTTTATCTTTATATTGCCTGATAAATAAAATATCACAGATCTTAAACTAATATCTCTATTGATACAAACCAATTTATTAATGGACGCGTTCAAAGATCGGATTGCATCCATGAGTCTTCTTCGTGTGTGCGTAGAGTCGGCCATCTTTAAAAAAAAAGAAATGATTACATATTTGTTTCGTTAAATTTAATTGTCAGTGTTCAGTAGTGGTAGCATAGCGGTAGAGGACTAGAACTTGATCATAGGTCACAGGTTATAGTATGTAATATATATATATATATATTACATACTATGTGTATTAATTATGTGGGATTACCCCTGCATACAAACAAGTTTCTAAAGGATATGCAGCAATGTTCTCTGCGTACCATAATACCACAGTGGGATCGCCAATTCACCAAGCTTGACGATGTTAGTATATCTCCCTAATTATATCTTTGGAAAAGACCTATGCCTTGTGATGGGCGTCTATGTGGTGAAACTATGGCGGACAGTCCCACTACGTCGGACTGTCCTGTCCGCGGCAGCAACATGCGCGCCCTAGCGCATCTACGATGTGAGCCAGCGGACCGGATCCCCGGTCGCTCGGCGCGCGCGTCTCACTCACTCTCGATCCGGCCGCACAACAGCGCACGCGCATGCCGTAATAAACTCTCGCTCCGACGCGCTTACCTTTGAATAGTGGTTGTGTGAACAATAAATTAGTATTTTCTCAATTGTATCTGTTTATTTCATTACACCACCACAAAACGATGGTTTTTGGCATCTTATTTATATCCATTAAAATTGGATCGTCTGATATTCCCACAAGTGATAACTATAAGCTATTCAAAGTTAACAATATTTAAAATAAATTAATTGATTATTTGTACTAAATAAAGCCTTTGAGTTTGTAATCCTCTTAGCTTGTTTTTAAGTTGAAGGTTCTATCAATTTGTGATCAGACGATTTTTGTACGAATTTATGATGTAACGATTGCCCAATTAACCAATAGTACGTCAAGCATTAATCGCTAGTGCCGTCTCGCTCGCACAGTACATACATGCAGACCTGTGTGCGTTCAATCACCCACTAGTTGTACTACGCAAAATGACAGCGGCAAAATGAAGAAGCCAAAAAGAAAGTATAATCATAAACCAGAAGAGATTTAAGAACGAAATCGATTAGCAACAATCGACTATCGATATTTAATATAGTGTTTCTTATACGTTCGACGAACTTTTACTCAACAATCTATCTAAAAAAATTTCTTTACTATTAAAGATCCTAAGCGGATGTTGATATAAATAAATAAATGCACTAAATATTAAAACGTTTATGAACACCCACTTTAGCTGATCGACGTATATTTAAAAATAGCAAGCTATCATTCCTATCGTTTGCTCGCAGGGTGGTGAGTGACACTGTCAAAAGAAATAAAACAGTATAGATAAGTAGGTACAAAATAAACTGCACAAATAACTAGTCAATTAATAATAGGAAAAATAAACTAAAAATAGAATAAGAGCAAAGTAGTATTGTATTAAAAAAGTCAAACCCAAAAATAAGAAAACTGTGATATAAAAAAATAGGATAAGTAATAAAATAAAGAATTAAAGAAATGTACCTAGCCTAAGAGTAATAAGATGATGGAAGAAAGGCGATGAAAGCAAAATGGAATGAAAGAACAAAATGAAAGATATTGTAAAAGAAAATGGGTAAGAACAAAAGAAATTAAGAAGAATGAAAGTGAGTGAAGAATAAAGATAAAAATTTGAAAAACTTATTTGTAAAAAAAGACCCAGATCCTAATAAATTAGGGGTACGAGAGGCTTCCAATAGCGAAGGGCCATTAAAAACCAGTAACGGTACAAAGTACGTGGCAATTGATTTGGCTCTTAATGTAGAATAACTTACCTGATTAACTTGCTCAGCGACCTTCAATAAATTGAACGTAGCAAAACACATTTTTTTCGCCGACTCCTCTAGTCTATGACTCTGGATTATATCCTAAAAAAGAATATATTTTAAATGTATATAATGACTACCATTTACAACATTAAATACAAATTGACGTGAAAAGCCTTATTATTCAATAAACGAATATTTAAATGACAAGAATCCATGGCAGTGACGTCGGCTGATGGTTTTGATTACATTTAGACTATATCTGATAAAGTGTATATGTACTTATATACTTATTTTCTATTGATATTGTTGCTATTAGACCGAAGGTTTTTACAGCTTCATCTGAGCTAAGTTCACTAAGCAGAAAGGTTCGTGAACTTAAATGTGTATATATTTTTTATATAGTTGTAATGGAATAGGCGTTTGTCTTCAATCTCACTAAATGGAAAGTGTAGATGAAGACGAAGGTAATACACGCCCATCCAAAAGAAACCTGTTCATTCTACTCTTGAAGGTTCTAGAGTTCAACTCATCAGGAAAAATAGACCCAGGCAGGTCGTTCCAAATCTTGGCGACTCTCACCAAAAACGAGCTATCAAACCGTTTAGTTCGACTTTTGGGTATGAATGAAACTTTCGCCTGCGCCTAGTAGTCCGATAAAGGAATGGAGATGGTATATGTATAAATTTGTATTAAACTATTTAAAAATGTGTTGTCGTGTTTCTTCCTGCTTCTTCTCCACAACTATAATACCTTGTGAAGCAGAGTAGTATTAAAAATAAAATAAATAGATAAGTTGACGATCAGTAAGAGTTCTATTAAAAGATCCTATATTGAATAAAGTTATTTTATCTTAAGTAAGAAAAGGTCCAATATTTAGCCACTTCCGCACATGCCAAATCACTCCAAACCAACCTGCCAAACACAGAGTCCACTATCTGGTGGCACTAATCGGTGTAACATAACTCCTGAGGATGCCCCGTGGAGGGGTAAAACATGTGTTGAGTGATTTAACGGTGGTAGTTGTGTAATTCACATTGTTTGCCGCATGCGCATTTATCGGCGGGCTGGCGGGCGGTGCACTTTGTTGCATGACTACTACTGCATGTGCGGAATGGCTAAATATGGGTCCTTTTCTTACTTAGGATGGACTTCGGCAAGGTAACGCCTGATTCCATTAAATGTTATTTTATCTTTCTTATATTTATTCAATAATGGGTTATATACAGCTGAAATGATAAACTACTGAATTTGTAAAGCGTGTTTAAAAACAAGGAATATATATAAAAGATTCTACTATTAAAGTAAACTAGGCTCTATCTGGAAGTCTTCCTCACCTCATCATTCCTTAGAGCGCGCGCTAAACTGCCGAGTTGGATGGAGGCATCGACGGTAGCGTGAAGGCTTTTAGAAAGCGCTTGTGGGTTTTGAACACTGGTCGTTATTGTGCCCAATATTGACTCCAGCTTTGAAGTGGCGCGGTGGAACTTCTTTAAGAGTTCGCTAGAAGTATACAAGAGTATTATAGTGTGATCAAAACCGCTGTACTGCGTCTTATTTATTTATGACCCATGTTTTTAGAGACCTCTCGTTCTTAAATTTAATTCTTTCTTCACAGTTTTCCTTTTTCTTTCTTCACAATATCATTCGTTCTTCTTCTCTCTCATTCGTTATAAAGTCTTCCACTCCTTTACCTATCTTATCATCCTTTCATCTTCTTGCTCCATTCCTAAAATACTACAGTTTTTATCCTGATATTATCATCACATTTACACTTATATTTTGGTTTTCATCATTTAACTTATATTGTGTTGTTTACTAGTTAATGGTATATATTAAATTTAATTCTATTATTACATCATCGGAGAACTTGAAATTGACTATGCCTGCTCATTCTACTATATTTCTAGAACAATCTTTTACTTTAGTCACTGTTAGCTGTCAGAACAAGCTACCAGAACCAATTAGATGCACTAATTCGCTGACAATGTTTAAAAAAATAGTAAAAGAACACTTCCTTTGCCTTTAAAATAGGATATTTTGTAGCATATCTTAATTATTTGTATTTATATAGTATATTGAATGTATGTGTGTTTGTATGTACAATAGTGTATGCGTTTGTATATATGTATGTACGTGCAACATAAACTGCCCTCTCCTTCACGTCTCTCATCTCCATCAAAAGGTTATCTGTTAGAGATCGCCTCGAGTTATAAGACTGCCATTTGTACCATATGAAATGTTACTTTTTTCCTCTATTAATTGTTTTTTGTATACAAAAAAGTGTTTACAAATAAATACTATCGTTTTACGCCCTTTTGCTAATTTTTTGTTCATTAACATAACCTCCTTTACAATTGCTAGGCAATACTTTAAAAATGGTGTGGATAAAGGCGATAGTTACGCCCTCTATTTTTCTCTCAATATCCAGCCTACACTTTACTCCGGATCTTCCGAATACGAGACAGCAACTGATCCCACGCGCTATGATCTAGTTCGCCACCCATAAATAAAAAAACCGTGATATAAAAAAAATAGTATAAGTAATAAAATAAAGAATAAAAGAAATGTACCTAGCCACTTAAGTGTAATAAGATGATGGAACGAAGGCGATGAAAGCAAGAAGGAATGAAAGATATTGTGAAGGAAAAAAGGTAAGAACAAAATAAATTGTGAAGAATGAAAGTGAGTGAAGAATAAAGATAAAAATTTGAAAAACTTATTTGTAAGCAAAGGCCCTGATCCCAACAAATTAGGGGTACGAGAGGTCTCCAATAGTGGGGGCCATAAAAAAAAAGATCTAGTTCGCCGCTAGGTCACAGAGGCACAAAGGACTTGCTTTGCCCTTGAACTTATACAGATACTCTAAGACTCCCCCTTAGCCCATGAACTTTTAGGCCAGAGCAGTGTCCAACTCTACTGTACGTATATTGTGTCTTAGGAATACGGTAGGAAAAGAGCATGAACGCCTCATTGACAGCGGACTGATGGAACAGAGCACCCGTCACTCCCCCCGTCTCGACGCATATCTAAGGCGCGGTATAGCGGTTTCGGTGGTACTATAACTACAGAACAAGACATGTACCCAATGCTTTGAAAACGTCAGCCTACATATTATAAACCTATTTTTGTTAATATTTTTTTAAAGAAAAATTCCGATGCAATTTTTTTATTTAAAGTGTGTATATACAAATTAAAAATTGATAGAGAC
Source organism: Battus philenor (assembly GCF_028537555.1). Lineage (NCBI taxonomy): Eukaryota > Metazoa > Arthropoda > Insecta > Lepidoptera > Papilionidae > Battus > Battus philenor. Next base: position 817,032 of record NW_027181689.1, read on the forward strand.
AAAATTGTACCCGATTTTTTCTTACCTGTAACCTTTTTAGTGTCATCAAAACCAGCCAGACACAAAAAGTGTAAAATCAAATAAATACAATAATATTTGGCAAACGACAATGTAGTACAGATAAAAAGATACATACTCTCTATCTTCTCCCACGTGGACATCACTGGGCGGTAGAAGAAGTCGCCTCACATCAACGTTGTCTATCACCCTGTTCTGTTGTTTTTCTGAATCCTTTCCAGAACATTGGAATTCTTCTAGCTCCTAAAACGTAAAAATATTTATCATTTTTAACCATCTAATATATTGCGCTGAAATATGGAACACTAAAGTGTCCGCCTAAAAGAAAGGAAAAACTTGTTCATAGAATTCATACAAACGAGAATGTCGGGGCTGACGGCACGACATCGAGTAGAGAAGAGTTCCGTGGGCAAATGAAAGTAATATATAGCCCAGCTTATTAGCAAGTATAAGTTTTAGTGGACATGCAACATGGCATGAAAAATGATGGCCGCTGGAGGTGTATGAATCTGAATACTGGAGGTAAAGAAAGAGAAGGCAATATATCGTTCAGAGTCCTATGGTTAAAATAATGATAAGAGATTTTTAATTAAAGAGTTGTTTACCTGAATGATCTGGTCTGTGGTGGTCATCACCTCACCATCATCCGCCTGCTGCCATATCACAGTTCGCCTGCTTGTAGTCAACATCAGAGTTCTCAACAGATACAGCAGCTTTTTCAGATGTTCTTCCAATCTTTGGGATATCAAGAATAAATATGTATTAACTAAATTATTTCTGGCAAGTGTATATTCAATAACTACTATTGTCTTCTCGAGCAATCGTCTTCTTAAATGGTTCTTTCATAGCGCTGAACACTCACAACAATCACTCACTCTATCGCGATACAACCTATTCTTCTCTGCAACGCGCTCCCCCTCGATATTAGGGTGATCAGAAATCGAATTCGAAAACTGTTGCTTGACAAGCTGACGGAATTTTCTCGATTATATATTTATAAATATATATATTTATAAATATATATATATATAAATATATATATATCAGTATATATATATATATATATATATATATATATATATATATATATATATATATTGTATAAAAAATAAATAAATAAATTCCATAAGAGCCAAGCAGATCAGAAAATTCATTATTCGATTATATATATTTGTACGCTTGTAATGGACATGCATGAGAAATAATAAGGAAGTACCGAGGATTCACCAGTGGTGTCTTGTAGAATAAACTTATCGGCAACGTCTTCTAGAACAAGCTTATATTTATTTTCAAAGTATCTTCTAGAAGAAGCCACAGCTGAATCTTTTATAGTACGAACAGGACTCACTTGGCTTTGGGCTTTGCAAGGTACAAAAGGTATTTTGTATGTTTACAATATTCATTTTTAAAATAATTTTACATATAATCATTCCATAACATAATTCTTAAAAGAGATGCAAAAAAATATGATAAATATATGAATAAATTAATATAATCAGAAATTAGAAGATGCGCAAAAGAATCAAAGTCACAGATGTAGCTCGAAGAATTTCCCATCACAGAACAGCCATTGGAGCCTAAAGGTTCCGGATTGGTGACCAAGAGCCTGTAGACGCGGAGTGGGCAAACCCCCCCTCACCCATAGATGAATAGACGACACAGTCCAAGCTGAATGTAGCCAGCGCAGACCTGTTTTCGTAGTGAACTTTCTGGAAGCCTGATAGAGTGGATGTCTATTGTCTATAATGATGATGAAATAAGGAATGAATGTAATCACCTTCGCTTTTCATTTGGGTTATTCAAGTCTGTAGACATGCGTGTGTCTGTTATATAGGTGGACAGGGACGGCATCAGTTGAGTTGCGGAGCTGTGTGGTGATGCAGCTACACAACACAGCGTGGCCAGGGCTGAACTGTCCTGTACACAAAATTACAAATATCACATTGGCAAATCCTGTATGTTCTTTGTCAATAAATTTATAAGTATTTCTCTACCTTCAGTTATGTCTGTGTGTGTTCTATCTCTCTAGATTTTATTGGGAATCTCAAAGAGTCATTGAGATTTCTATGCTCAGAATTCTTCTACAAGATCATATAGGATGGAGGTCTGCAGACGAACGAAAGCAACCTACATAGCCCAGTTGATCGACAGGTTCAAGTGGCAGCAAAAAGGCCACATAACACGAGGAACTGATGGCCACTTGGGCGTTAAAAGTCTGAAGTGAAGATGAACCGGCAAACGCTGCGTATCTCTTCGAACTTCCAACCGGTTATATTGGACATCTAAAGGAGAGGTCTATATCCATCAACGGACCTCCAACAGACTGGAATAATGATGATATTTCCAGTACATATTCCAGGGTTACAGTACAGAGGCAGGTTTAAGGACGCTTACCATCCTCGAGGCTCAGGGGCTAAAGGGCGGATCGATCATCGTTCTTCATCGAACAACACCCTCGGACTGTATAACAGCGTCCATGTGGTGGAAGCAATATAACGTCATACGAACTCGGACGAGACTAAGGATGCGATCGCAAGGTTCATCGATGTGACGAATACAGCAACCACCGCACAGATACTGGCGCACAACAAGAGGTTGACAATATGGAGTAGGATTATGAAGTGGTCACATTAAGCATAATACTTAAAACTGGTCATTGTTAAGGAGTAAGGTGGGGAATAACACCCTCGGATGTCCGGGTCTCCGACTGCATATGAGGAGCTTAGATGTTTTTTCTCTCTCTTTCTCCACAGCCTCTTTCTGCAACACTTTTTCGCAGAAGGTTGTACCAGCGCTCTATGACGTCCCATTCTGTACCATCACCTTAACGAAGCCTGATAAAATAAAGGCGACTCCTTCCCCACCATACTAGACCATGATATCTATTCACCGTCATACAACGAATATCAAATCCATTTCCTTTGTTATTATAATTTGGACTACTTCTCATTTATGCATGCATGGTCATGTTCATGCTCCGGTTGGTGACCCTGGTTCTGCTAAGTATCACCATGTAGCTCAGTGTATGATGGAGTGAAATCATTCAGTTTTGATGATGTCTGTCCATCTCGTTGGAAAACGTCCATGAGATCCTTGCCTTCCATCACAAAAAGTTCCATTGAACCTTTCTTACTAGTATGTGTTATGTTATCGTTGAAAATTATATTTGTAAAAATTACCTTATCACATTGTGGTTTCTGTCCAGCCATGGGTGTCAATATACTGTCTAATTTATTCTCCAGGTCGGCAAGATCGTGTAGACTCTCATCTAGCGCAGCCCCATCAGCTGATGCCAAAGCGCTTTTTGCTGCAAACCTTTAAAACACGTTTTTATTATCCACGATAAATACGTATGAATATGGCATAAGTGTAAATGCTTTAAAAGGGGTAGAAGTTCATTTTGTATATGTATAATTAGGTAGCCCTATTAAAAATTATTGTAAATATAATAAGGAAAAAGGTTTAGAAATCAGGTTACTATTAACAAATTGACTGCCAAGACAATATTTAATGGAATCAGGCGTTATTTTGCGGAAGTCCATCCTAAGTAAGAAAAGAACCAATATTTAGCCACTTCCGCACATGCAGTGGTAGTCGTGCAACAAAGTGCACAACACAGTGACTCTGTGTTTGGCACTAATCGGTGTAACATAACTCCTGAAGATGCCCCGTAGAGGGGTGAAACACGCGTTGAGTGATTTAACGGTGGCAGTTGTGTAATTCGCATTGTTTGCTGCATACGCATTTATCAGCGGACTGGCGGGCGGTGCACTTTGTTGCACGACTACCACTGCATGTGCGGAAGTGACTAAATATTGGTCCTTTTTTACTTGCCAAGACAATTTATATTATATTATTAAAAACTCTAATTCTAGTGTACAGTTATTATAAAAAAGCATTAATGTGTTTTTCAATAAAATTTGTTTTATTTTCTGATTTTGAACTAATTTATGTAATTGTACTTTTTGTTCGTTTTTTAATAAGTTTTTAGTTTTTTGCCAGCCAGCATCGGTTTTTTGTTCTTTTACCAGCTGTCCCTATTAAAGTAACGTTCGCTTACATTTTGTATTTTATATATTATTAGCATGACAATCCTTCTGTCTGATGGCTGTGTTATTTAATTAAACATTGGAGTCAGAATAAACTGGAGGTTTCCACCCATATCACCTCCCTAAGTGGTGACCCTGACATGAACTCAAAATACAAAGGCTTCTCATGGTAGGTACTATATTTTTATGACCCCGAAGGTGAATAAGGTCTTTATTTATCATATATTCATATATTTTTTTATTTACATATTCATGTTTAGTCTTTTTCAATGTCTTTCATTCTCACCTCTAATTTCTTTCACAACATCATTCATTTCTCTCCACACATTGCCTTACTTCCATCGTCTTCCCTCCAGAACTCTCTAATTTTACATTTACTGCTTTTATATTTGACAATTTATTTATCCGTAAAGTATATTAAAATATTAGGGCTCCCGAAAAGTAATATCACTTTCTTAAGTTAAATTCACACAACTACATTTTTAACAAGTTTTTATTTCTAATCAACAATATATTCATCTTCGTTAATAACAACCTTTTGTCCTCTAATATACAAATCAATGTCGAAGCAGTATATTCAATCTGTTTTTCTGTAATATATGTCGACAGAAACAATATTATTTTCCGGTCCCCCTAATTCCTTATGCAATTAATACATTATTGTCTGACTTGGGCATGTAAAACCTCTTTATATAATTATTTATTTTTTTACTGTCAATTTGTTTCTCTTCGCTGTTTATTTATGATAGTTTTTGTTCTGTCAGTCTACTGTTATCTAGTTTTGTAAAATTATAATTCAACTACCACCATGATTTTCATCTATTTAATCAGTTTATAAAGTCCAAACGCTCTACAATGTTGTATCCTGTAAAACCATTGTTAGAGGCAATCAATCTACTCCTCTATGAAGATCTTTTGCATGAAGTTCTTTTATTTTTGTAAATTTGAAAATGGAACGGTACATCATCAGATAAGTCAGCTGGTATGAATATGATGATGAAAAGGAAAGTTAAACCATCGCACCACGTCAATACCGCCCTAACTAATTTCAACACAAACTTACCTCAACATCTTCACACTTTCAGCGAGAGCTCGCGTCTTGTTCTCCAACTGCCTCCTGGATTGCAGGTCGGAGATATTCCTGGCGGTGTGATGGAGCTGATCTAATGTTTTCTGGCATCTCTGAAACATCATACCAAAGTAATAAGACGTTATATATGCTATAACAGTGAGTCATAATTATCACTAAGCCAGAACCCTTCAAAACACCCATACATTGGTTTTTTGTACTTTACTCCCTCTCTTTTTATCCTGTGGGATATCCTGTTCCCTATACTATGTGTAGGGAGGGTACAAATCTAGTGAAGTTTTTTTTTTTCATCTTATTCTTTTATTTTAATTTCTCCTTTCATCCTTCACAATCTCTTATATTAAAATTTCCTTCTATCCTTAACAATGTATATCATTATTCACATTCAAAACATCTCCCGTGTGTCACCTTTCTTCCCTCATCTTCGTTTCTACACCACAATTTGCTAGATTATCACAGTTTTGATTCATATATCACAGTTTCGTTTTGAGTCATCATTCTTCTTATTTACTAAACCTATATCGACTTATGACTAGCTTGAGATCTTGTTCGGCCCCTTTTGAATCACTTGTCAATGTTATCCTTTTACATATTGTACTATTTTCTTTAAGAGTTCTAGAAATATAGCGCGACATAGTCTTTCAATAAGACTGGTTGGAAGAGACCTGCGTCTGGTATAAAGGTCTCGTTTTGGATGGACGTTCCACACTTCGACTTCTGGTTATTGGCCCACACTAAAAAACTATATGACCTCAAATGCCATATATTTAGCTTTAGGTGTCAGCCTACTTCTATTTGCCAATGGAGTAACAGATCAATAAGTAGATAATAAATCAACTGGTCAATGTAAACACGACTTTCTTATTAAAAATAAAGCGATATATTAGTTTAGGTATCAAAATAAAGGTAAGTTTCATAATAGTATTCGGTATTACAAAAACTTAATATATTTCAATTATTATGAAATAGATTCAATAGAGTTTGTTGCAGAAAAATTTGTTTATAATCATACATATAGTGTGAAGGATTTTGAAGTGATCAATTGTCAATAAAATGCTCTAATACCGCATTAAGGATATTGTTAAAATAACCTAATCAAAAACCGTCTGTTTATTATGGGCTCTCTTCTTCAGATCGTGTTTGAAATTAACCAAGCTGGAGCTCCCAGCTCCTTATCATAAAGACACGAACATGATTAGCAGCCTGCATCAGGACATACATGCACTGGATGATCCCAAACGCACTCAACGTCATAAATAAAATAGATTAAAAAATAAATAAATAATTAGTTGACGATCAAAGAGCTCTGTTAAATATTCCAATTTTGAATAAACTAATTATATCTTCTATGTCCAAGTCTCCAGATATACATGTGTTCCAGTTACCACTCTCCTTCTGCGACACATCATCATATCTCCTGCTAGAGGTTCACTGTAAGGTACAAGCCTCCCACAAACATCATTACCATGAACGATTTTGCGCTGCTCCCATCCAGGGACATCTAAACTAAGTCTATCAGCTCTTGATGACTTCAAGAATGGTCCGAATCTTCTTTCTGCAAAATTACTTTGAAAAACAGTCACCTGGGCAAAGGCATCTACACGCTGCAAGTCGTCAGTTGGAGCTTCAGCTTCATGCTGCACTGAAGGACGTGTCAGCTCCTTCGCCATCTGTGACATTTGGTCGCAACCGTCTTTGATGATCTGGAAAAAATTTAAATAACTGATGGATAAATGGATGGCCTATGGCATAAATAATAAAGGTGATGTTTAAAAGAAAAAATTGTAATTATCTTAAAATAATGTCTCTGTGGAGACTCTGTGTTTGGCACTAATCGGTGTAACATAACTCCTGAAGATGCCCCGTGGAGGGTTGAAACACGTGTTGAGTAATTTGGCGGTGGCGGTTGTGTGATTCGCATTATTTGCCGCATACGCATTTATCAGCAAGCTGGCAGGCGGTGCACTTTATTGCACGACTACCACTGTATGTGCGGAAGTGGCTAAATATTGGTCCTTTTCTTACTGAGAATGGACTTCCGCGAGGTAACGCCTGATTCCATTAAATTAAATTAATGTCTTAAAAAATACCCTTCTCCGTTGCACACATTTTCCGTCGCTTTCGCATAAGCGACATGTGTGTTTGGTTGAAATTTAAAGGATTGGTTGACGTAGTTTCAAGGAGTGGTAAAATACAGGATCTCGGCAAATAAAATTAATACGATAAATAAATTAAATGCAATGCCTTATTTTAGTTTGAATATAGTTCGATAAAGCTGTAAAAGTCTTAGGACTGACAGCATTTCTTCACGAAACATTGACACATTGCAAATAAAATTCAGTATATTCTCTGCACTCGAGTTTTAGTATTAACTCCAAGAGTTTGTCTCCTAAATATAGACTTAAATCTATTTCATATAAAATTTTTAAAACATCAATTCTATGAGACAACAAGACAATATATAAAAATATGATCTTATTCAACTACTGTATGAACATAACTTATATGGTACAGTTGGGCAAATGTCGAACAACATTCTACACTATATTCTGCATATTTCTTTCTACCAGAGCATCAACAACATTTTATTTTATTTCACACTTTAACATCAGTATTCTTGTATTTGATAATAATTATTAAAATTCTTTGCACTTTAATTAATGTCAACACTTTATTACTTAATGCAATTAGGCGTTACCTTGCGGAAGTCCATTCTAAGTAAGAAAAGGACCAATATTTAGCCACTTCCGCACATGCAGTGGTGGTCGTGCAAAGTGTACCGCCTGCCAGCCTGCTGATAAATGCGTATGCGGCAAATAATGCGAACTACACAGCCACCGTTGAGTGAATTAACGGCGGGCGGTGCACTTTGTTGCACGACTACCACTGCATGTGCGGAAGTGGCTAAATATTGATACTTTTCTTACTTTATTATTCACGTGGCCGGTGAAATTACCTCCATCAACGCATTTATTGAATAATACTATGATTCTTTCGCGAACAAGTCACGTACCTTTTTTTAACATGTACCGGTATAAAGTATTTTACATCTATTACTAATTCTTATAAACTATACAGACAGATCATCCGTTGCTACTAGAAGAAATCTGAAATACATTATGCATAACTGTCTGCATGTATCTACTCAGGTCAACCTTTTAGTATCACAACTGCAAGGCTATACTAGGTAAAAAGAAATTGTAATACCTGAAGATGATTTCTCCCATGTTCTCCATTCGTCTCCTTTGCAGCTCTAGAAAGATCTTCAACATTCGCCACAACATCCTTCACGTAATCCTGTAAATCAAATAGTTTATCTATTTAATTTAGACAATTAGAATTTGTTAATGCATTTTAGTTATTCAGGTCCACTATTTCAGAAATAAGCCTAGAAAGTACTTGAATTTACTATCATAAAAGAGTATTTATGTTAAGCGCCATCTGTATCCTGTCTCCTAAAACTTGCTAAATCTGGAAATACCACTTGAGAAGCAATGTATAACCAAATCAAACGCAAACACTTTATTTATTATAGTCATGGCGTAAATATGTTGCGACTCTCTCGCCTGTTTAACGTTCATTGTTCCCAAACGAGAAACTAAGCATCCCTGACGTCACTCCTCACGCACTTGTAGGCATGACCCGCATTGAATATTGTGCTATTCGATTATATCGTGGATCTATGTAACATAGTACAAGTCAACATGTACTATCCCATATACATATATAAAGTTGGCCGGTCATGTTGTCTGCTGGAAACTATATAACTTGCAGAAGAACCAAAGATACTTCACCATCAGGTCCACGACATTAGTCTGGGCGACTCCCCGCCCTCTGCCACAGCGCAGTGCTATATGCTGCAGCTCCTGGGTAGCGTCTTCCAGGTCTCTGAGTTTAGCTGAATCCTGTAATATTAGCAAAAGATATTACAAACTATTATATTCCCGGCATTTGATATGGCACATAGAAGAACAAGACTACTTTATCGCATACTGCTTCTACAACTATACTACTTGTGATCGAAAGGTAAGGTGAAATTGTTAATTTAAACTCCCCGACATTACAAAGGCAGGTAATTTATTTTCCTAAGTCATTAGGACTGTCTATAACATTTGACTAGCGTATGTTTGTCAAAAATTTTAATATTATTCAGCACAGCCCAAACTATTTTGAAAGATATCTCGTGTCTCAAAGTCAGCAAGTTGCGATTGGTCCCAAAATCGCTCAGTTATTAAAAAAACATCAACATATATTACTTATCGTTTACAATCCGACCCTGCAAACTTCGTATTGCTGAAAGTTATTGAACTGCCGCAATCCAACATAAATAAAAAACAACATAAAAGCAATAACATGTTTTAGAATCTTCATTTTATACAGGATGATTGTAAATAAGTGTAAAAGCTTTAAAGATATGAATGTGTCGCGTGCATATCGCGCGCCACTCAAACACGCGTTGCCTAGCAACGAGCTCTTACCCACGTGACCGTCGATCGCATCGCGGCGGCGACGGCAATGAAACGGATAAATGACAGATGGCGCCACAGTAGACGCAGCAAAAGTTTGCATCGCGCTGTTGAGAGTCATCCGCGCTCATTATAAGTGCTAGCGGAGGTGCGGTCAACATTAACTAGAAGCTACAGAAGAACAAGAAGCTACAGTACTACGACCACTCCTACAAATGTATACACAGTAGCTTACATTAACTACACATTCACCCTTTTGCTTTTACTATATATTTGCAAACACCGTGTATCTTTTTCTTTTTAGCCGATGGACGCCCACTGCTAGGCTTAGCTCTTCCAAAGACCACCACCATGATCTGTTCTACGCTGCCAGCATCCCCCGACTTCCCAACATTAACTATATCATCATCTGGCGTTAAAATCAGCGAGGAGACAATAGCCTCCCTGATAGGCGAAAAAGAAACTAGGAAAGAATTCCTCGCTTATTGCAAGAAAATAGTTAAAAACGTTATACAAAAAAATAAAAATCCAAATAAACAATAAGAAATGTGATAAAATGTGACAAAATAAAACTCAAATGTGATATATATTATAGAAAATAAGTAAAAATGTAAAATAAAAATGTAAAATGAAAAATGTAAAAAGAAAAGAGGAAAGAATGATAGATGAACAGAACAAAAGGGTAATAAAGTAGAAATGTAACATGAAAGATAGATAATAGACCGAAAGAGAAAGTAAAATATGAAAGAAGAGAGAGAAAATAAAAAATCATGTGAAAAATCAAATTGCAAATAAAGTCCCTGTCCCACCATAAATAGGGGTACGAGAGGCCCCCAATAGCGGGGGTCATATCATCAGTCCATCTAATGTCTGATGGCTGCCACTCTCTCCACATCAGCGATATGCTCATCAACCTCCACTTTGAACGAGAAATGCACCGTGTATACATTTGGAATATATATACCTGGGGTGAGTTCCTACAATGTGCACTGGCTATGTCTAACACCTTGATCCCAGCGGACAGCTTGTCCGCATCTTGAGCGTATCTTCTTCTCTCTTCCATGGGCAGGTCGGGAGACTCAACGTGTGCCTGTAAAATAAACAAAAACAGTAAATTATGCTTCCATAGGCACCTTCAAAATGTTTACATTTATAAAAGTCATAATGTATATTCGTCTAGCTTGGTCCATTTTACTACTGAGTTAGGAATATTAATTTTACCCGAAAAACCTACCAATTTCATTACAATTTTGTACAAAGTTTTTCTTTGTTCTGTCAAAGATTCTGTTTACCCGTTGACATTTACAACTTTACCTGGATCTCCTTTTCTTACCTTGGGACCTACAATTCAGCACATTATATGTACAGAGTAGAGACGTCACATATATTCTTCACAAATTCTTTCGTTGATTTCTTTCGTCTTTCTCAATATTTTTCCATCGCTTACATATCATCTGCCTTTCATCACCTTTATACCCTTATCTTTGCCTTTAGATCTTATTTTGAATCACAGGTAAATTTTGGTATTACAATTGTTTAAATGGATTTTAAATTTTGGTGATAACTTATTATTTTAGTTCAGTTAGACGATAACAGATGGCGCTGCTGGTCTTTACCAAACTGTATCGTCTTACTTCCCTACGACTTTTATGAAGAAATCGTTGCTGCCCTCTCCTTCATGTCTCTCATCTCCGTCCAAAGGTTGTCTGGTAGAGATCGCCTCGTGCGATAAGACCGCCTCTTGTACCTCTATATCAATTGTTCCTTTTTTTGTTTATTGTCTATGGTGTACAATAAAGTGTAAATAAAAAAACATTTAAATGCCGGTGTCTCTTACATTTAGAACGAATTTTAGTTTAATAAAAAAATGGACTTACCTTATAGATGTCCAAAATTTCTGACGCCAGCTGCCGTATCGGCGAATCTTCCACAACTAAAACGTTTACTTGTCTTCTCCTAACCAGTTTATCATTTTTAATATCACGTTCAAGATCAGCAAGGAGTTTCTCCAACTCTTTCGATTCTACTTCAAGGTCTTTGATGGAGGTGATCAGCTCAGGTTGGGAAGCCATCGGTGTCCAGATGGAAGAGTAATCTTTTACTCTAGATGTCAACTGGTTTGCGGCTAAGAGAAGGATAGCCTGACACTCAGGATGTTGGATAACAGGTGCAACTAGCTATAAGAGAAGAATATAAAATACGAGTATTCAACTTGACGCTAATCTAAAAATCAATCCAAACATTTCTGACTTTAGTTCCAAAAAATAGTTTACGCGGTAGTGACTTTTTCTTAATTCTATTAATATTACATTCCATCAATACATGATGCACATTCTACCTTAGTGATATAGAGCAGTTTGCTGGCAGCATCTGCACATGCACCGCCTGCCTCACACAATGGATCCGCGCGCGAACCGTCGACGTTCTGCGCCAGCGCAGCGCCACGCGCTACCAGCCGCGATGCACAGTCGCCCACGACCTTTGCGCGTGAGATAACCTGCAATATTCTTTTAATCAATTTTAAATACAGATTTGTATTCGAATTCAGATTTGGATTCGGATCCAGATCAACATTCAGATCCAGATTTTACATCAGATTAAGATCCAGATTCAAATACAGATTTAGATCTAGATTCAGATGTAAACACAGACTCAGATTTAGATTGGGATCAGATTGACCTCCGGATTAAAGTTCAGATCCCGATCCAGACGTAGACTCAGATGCAAATTCAGATCCAGATTCTGATCAGATTAAGATCCGTATTTAGATTCAGATCCTGATGCAGATGAAGACGCAGATCAAGATTGAGATCCACATTATGGTTAGATTAAGATTCGGCTTGAAATCCAGATCCAGATGCAGACGCAAAGCAAGTTTCACATTCTGATCAAAAGAAGATTCGTCAAGAACATTCATGTACAGATTCACTTTTAAATTCGAATTCAAATTAAGAATTAGGGTAAAACAGGGTAATGGGGGTCACATAAGCGAGAAATCAAATAAAAATTAATTATAAAACAAAATATTTATTGCAACCGCCTTTAAATATAATATAACTAATATACTATCAATTGAGATCAGTTTCAATCAATTTGGCAATCAACTTTGAAAATTATTCAAGTTTAAAAAAAAAACAGATTTGACTCCCATTGCACCGATATGAGGGTAATGGTGGTCACCCTGGGGGCAATCAGAGTCAATGAAAATCTAGCACATATCACAGACATAACCTTGAGCCGAGTCCCACCCAGTGCATTCCGAGGTAGCCCATAGACCACATGAGGTACATCTGAACCATATCTCATTGTTTCTGCCGAAATTGTTGCATACTGGGCACTTCTTTCCCACATCTTTTAGGTCATCATCCTCATCATGCTGGCACAAATCGTTAGTACCAACATCAGATACAGAGGTTTCATTCGATTCTTGAAGTATTTGACGCTTTACCTTTTCAGGAGTCTTCTTCACTACTTTACTTTTTTTCCTTGGCCTTTACCTTTCCATTTCTTATTTTCTTTCTGTGTTTCTCCTTTTTTCTTTTCTTTCTTATTTTCTTTTTCTACAAGGTTTTCTTTCAATGGCGTTGAAGTTAAAAGTGTTGCATGTTGTTTTTTTCGGCATTGTCTTGTATTAATAATACGTGTCTTCTTTGGTAACTTGATTAAATCATGCAATGTAATTTGACTTGAAGTGCTAGGATCTGATGAGTTAATCGCAGACACTGACTGTTTTGGTGTGCTCGGTACTATGGGATGAAATTCTTTTGATGTGCTCGGAACTGGTGATTATGATTCTTTCGATACATGATCATTCGTGGGAAATGGGAGTCACCCGACTCTCATTACCCACTTCTACACAAATTAGAAAAAAAATGAATGAAAATAAAACTGTAACATATTTACACGCTAAGAACTGCACATCACAATTTTAAATGTCTAACTAAGCACGTGTGAATGTCTTAATCGTATACTGCAAATTATTCGACACTTACCTTTTAATTTACATTGACGAAAAATTAGATCAGCGGAGCGAAAAAACAAAATACAGCCGTATCTCAAAAGTGCGGGCGCCAACTGGTGCGAGACTTTCCAGGCAACGCCTGGGGGCCAGGGCAGGGTAGAGGGCCTCATTTACGAGTCGCTCTCGTGTACTGTTTTGTGGATGTGTGGGTGATTCTCATTACCCACTGACTCTCATTACCCTACTCTCCCCTATTCGTTATCCATAATACGAATCTAGATTCAGGAAAATATCTAGATTTAGAGTAGACATAAGCCCTGAATATATCACAGAAGTATATTTCATACCCAGAACCCAGTTACTTCTGGAAGGGATATCAAGGTGCAGATTTAGATCCAGATTTCGATTTAGATTCGACCAACTTTTGAGCGACATATCTATATAACTAAAAAAAATTAAGACTGTTATACTGATCAACAGCATCTCACCTGTCTCTCCTGTTCTGGATCCACGCTGGAACCAGTAACGTAGAGGAGCTTAGCCAAGCTACCTGCCACTCCTACAGCTGCTTCGTTCAACTTCTGCAAATCAACAAACTTTATTCTTCATAAACCATAACTTCACGAAGAGGTTTTTGTAAAATACTTGCAATGATTGAACCAAGATTGATAGTTTTTTTAAAACATGATCATTAATCATTAACAAAATATAGAGCTATGTCATTCCCTACGTATCTCTATCGTAAAATTCTTGTGCTCCTTTAAAGTTGATGATATTTCCTCATCACCTACAAAAACTTTAATGGAGGCGTTCAGGCATTACCTCGCGGAAGTCCATCCTAAGTAAAAAAAGATCCAATATTTAGCCACTTCCGCACATGCAGTGGTTATGCTACACCGATTAGTCTTAAACACAGACAGCACTAATCGGTGTAACATAACTCCTGAAGATTCCCCGTGGAGGGGTGAAGCACGTGTTGAGTAATTTGGCGGTGGCGGCTGTGTGATTCGCATTGTTTGCCGCATACGCATTTATCAGCGGGCTAGCAGGCGGTGCATTTCATTGCACGACTACCACTGCATGTGCGGAAGTGGCTACATATTGGTCCTTTTCTTACCTACAAAATCTATTCCAAGGAGAACATTGCATTTGGTAGTTTTCCTTTATTCGTATAAATGTTTCCTTTTGATCATTTATATTAATCATATACATGTCTAGAGAAGCATGTCAGAAGAGCTTAATTTATTAAAATCTAGAAACAAATTAATCCAGTTATTGGCATGGTTAAACTTTGACCAAGGTTTAACGATGTGCTATAATCGCTTCCAGATATAAAAAGTCTTCAATAACCTTCGTCAGATCTTATATTAACTTCATATACGTACTTAATTTTTCTAACAACAATCAACTGTAATTCAACTATCATCACTTCGAAGATCCTTTAAAATGTAAAAGATTTTTTGATACTAGTACAGATTAAAATTTCCTCAAGAATTGATAGTTTTAAAGTATACGATCATACCTGTACCAACGACTGGATAATAATTCAAGTAGTTTTGATCCTAGATAAACCTTATTTCCGATAAGGAGACAAAACTTTTGTATCTAATATTACAGAACTAAAAAACACCAGTACAATATTTCTTAATTTGAAAATCTCTGCATCGGATCATGATTGGATAACATTTAATCAACCACTGAATTGTAAAAAATATAAGAATTGATAGATACATACCCCGCGATTGTCTCCTGCTGCTGTACAAAATGCATTTGTGGACTCGCACAAAGCGATTGCATCATCAAGAATAGGTTCTTTCTTCTCTCTAATCTCGTAAGAATGACAAATATCCTTTATATCTGCAATGAAATTATTACAAAAATAAAGTTTATTCTTCAAATCAGCGCTTAGGTAAATCACAACAACCAAGAAATTTGAACGGTGATATTATAGGTAAACATATATTTGAATTACTGAACACTAGTGACATTTGAGATAATGTATTCTTTCCTATCTATTGTTATTATGATTTTGATATTTATTTAATACTCAAGTAAAGCTTATAGATCAATACCGATTTGGAAGATTTCATCATTATGATCGTTTCAGTTATAGAAGTTCTGCTGCTAAACCTCCCCCCCTCTCTTTCGACCTCTCTAGACTTTCAATAGAACCTGTTCAAAGAGGCCTGCATTCAGTGTCTTTAAAATGCTTCAACAAGGTTTTTTTCCCGTTGTCAACGGACTTCTGATGATGAAAAAATTTATAAGAAGTCCGCTCGGAAAAGACTAAGATTGAGATAGTACAAGAAAATTTAAATGGAAAAATAAAAATACTTTAACGAAGAGATTTTCAAAAATAATGTTAATACAATGTCATAAATGTACCAAATAGAAATTATGACAAAAAGTTTGGTGCTATACGTAGTACCAAATTTCATTGTAAGCATTTATTGCTGTTTTATTCAGACTCTAATATACTAGGACTTTGAAAGTATATATAAGTCTTCAAAGATAGACAAACAAAAATACCTACATACTAGATATGGTACTCAGAATATATAATATAAGAACTTAAAATCCATACTATACTTAAAATCTAGGACTAATTTTTTAAAACAATACATTTATAAATCTAACTGCGCTATTTGGTTGATTTTGTAATTAAATATTCCTTACCTTTGACCATTGCTGGGAGCAATTCAAATAGATTTACAACAGATTGGCTCGCAACTTTGTAGTCGATTTTATCAGGATCTATAATTAAAATATCTAATTATATTATTCTATTTGTTTTCATATCAGTCTGAGATGGTGCACGTCCTATGACCCATCATGATCATCTCAACCGCAAGATGTTTGCTGATGGTCATTGGTCTCCCTTAACGATTTCCAATTGCCCTGGTCTAAAGCGTTCTTCATTCAGCGTCTTCCGAGGACCTTAAAAATGTTGTCTGTTCACGTATAGGTGGATTTTCTCTACTTCAGACCCATAACACTTCATCGCCACCCATTGCCACTTCAAATTGCCAATCCTTTGTGATATGTTAGTTGGTATATCTCGTAATTCCTGATTCGATCTTTTAAACAAATCTTACATATAGGCTCAGAGTGAGAGACCACGTTTCAATAGCTATCATCACCGATAACACACATTGGTCATTGGCTATCGTATTTAGGCACTACGATTTTAGACGAGAAGATGAACATCACCTCTGTCCATCCTACTCCTTATTTATTGATTATACTGTCCCCAAAGTTCCCAAGTTTTAGGTTATACCAATGAGGACAGTACACCCGCCGAAGGACAGCTACTTATTTACGGTTGGTCTTGCTCCACCATCTCCGACAGCAGTGCTCATTAATGTGAATGCCCTTTGCGAACTCTACCTGATTCTCTAAACAGGTGATAGAGCTGTAAAGTACACTCACATCTTGTACATCCCCAATAACCCACTAACGATTCAGTCCTTGCCTGGCCTAGATAAACGGGCTCTCATATTAACCGGATATAATACCGGAGTTGTTAGTCTAGAACAGCGATTCCGAAAGTGGTCTATATCGACCCCAAGGGGTCTATGACAAAAAAAATTTGGGGGTCCATGTAATGAAAATGGGGGTCACGATAGTGGATCTCAACACATACACTGATAGTACCTATTTACTTACATCATACTATCTTATAATATCAAAACATTTACATTATTTATAAAAGTACCTATGAAGTAAAAAAAAAATATTATATAACGAAAAAAAGAAACAGTCTGGATATATTAGCCGAGGAGATTTAAGATTAACCCTTACAAAATTGACCACCAAATGTTGATAATTTATTATTAAAGCATCAGGTTCATCCTTCTCACTAAAAATATCGACTTATTGCTTATGTTATTTTATTTATAGTTTATTTTATGTTTATTTAATGTTACGTATATTTTACATAATAGATACAAAATTTTATTTTGAGTTGTTTTAAGTTAAATTCAATTAATAAATGTATAAATTAACATGTGTTGTTACTTTAAGTTTTTAACACTTAACTTCACTACAGTTAGAAATTTACAGGAAATCAATATCAGGTAAGTAGGGGGTCTACCCAACACGGAAAAACATGGCAAGGGGTGTACGACACTAAAAAGTTTGGGGAACTCTGGTCTAGAACATGAACAATGCCTATTGGTAAATGTCGTTATAGTTTTTTTTGTTTTTGGTCCTAGGATTAGCTGAACAAGGATAACCTTCTACTTGGATAGAAACAAACAACATAAAGGCATAGGCCTCCGCGATAGATGATGACTGGTTTCGCGCTGCACACAATGATCACTTTATGAAAATGTTAATGATTACTTTATACATGTAGACGGTTCACTCGTATAGGATCACATACAAAAATAAAACCTACCTAACCTAAAATTCCAATCATTAAGTCTAAACAAGAGAAGACACAGACAAGACACCAATGATGTAAAAAATAATCATAGTTCTAAATTTTAGTATTCAAGTTAGTAAAGAGACAAAAATAAATTTTTCGAAATATTGAACATGAATTTAAAACCAAAGACACGGACGCTAATGTCTGTGGCATATAGATTCTATTAAAAATCATTGAGTTTTGCCAAAATCTCAAGTGTGACTTCAATACGTACCACTGGAAAAGACGAGATGCGATGCTGCCACGCTTGCTAGAGCCACCTTTTCCTCCAGTTCCTGTGCAGCTAGCTGAGTGGCTTCCAATGAAGTCATATCACCACATTCCTCGTTATACATCTGAGAATTTGTTATAAATTATTTTTTATTGTCACACAATAATAGTCCAAGCACATGCCTTTATACGGCATGACAAGGAAAATACAAAAACCAATTTTATAGGTAATAAATTCCTGCATTGGTAATTTAGTTTAAGTTTAAGTAGAGAAATGTTTAAGAAAATAGCCTTCTCTCTCTCTTCGAACTTTGTACAGACAAATGTCTTTTATTTTACCAACCTTTTTAATTTCTTCTTGGACATCGGCAATGTTTTCCTTAGCTGATTCAACAATACTTTTAAATTTCTTTTTCTGTTCTTGCATTTGATTCAAGTCTTCGATTGATCTCTTCGATATTGACGCTTTATGTTCACCCACTGCTTCCACTGAAATATGATTACCCTTCAGTTAGATGGTCTTATGGGTCAATATGACCATGAAGTCAGATCATAAGAGATCAAACCAAGTTGTACATAGGTTCTTGGGTCTTAGATGTAAAAGTCTTAAAAGGTTGAATATATAGACCATTTGCTGCAAATGTATGATATACCCTAGACTAAGAAAGTGACTAATATATAACTACTTCCGCTATGCAGCAGTAGTCGTGCAATGAACTGGTCGGTGTAACAAATCCTGAGGGTGCCCCGTGGAGGGGTGAAACACGTGTAGAGTAGATTAACGGTGGTACTTGTGTTTCGCATTGTTTGCCGCACGCGCATTTATCAGCGGGCTGGCGGGCGGTTCACTTCATTGCATGACTACTACTGCATAGCGGAAGTAGCTATATATTAGTCTCTTTCTTAGTTAAGATGGACTTCCGCGAAGTAACACCTGAATCTAGTAGATCATTACAGAATTTTAAAGCCTAGCACAGCGGGGCTATGTTTCAACAAGATAACACTACATTCACTACATCTAATGAGTGTTTTAGGAGTTTCAGAGAAAAGTTAAACATTTCGTTTACAACTCGCATCACTGGGACATTCCGTACACACGTCAGCGATGTTATTTAAAAAAAAAAACAAATTTCCACTTATTTACTATATTCTAAACATAAAATTGATTCCCTAAGCTTTGTACTTTTTTTTCTATGATTTGATTTTAAATCATCTCATCTTAATGGCCTACTGTGGGGTTCAAAAGACATGTAAATCATATTATTGCACCATTCTCGATTAGTAGAGAAAATAGATGCAGAGAACATCGCGACATTGGTGAGTAAAGAGAAGTGTTGATAGACCTTTTTGGAGTTCTTCAAAAAGATAATAGGAAAAACAATAAAAAGCTATAAATAAATAAAAGATAAGAAGAATAATGAAAATAATAAAAGAGTGTGAAAAATTTAGCTGATAATGTTAATGTTTACATTTACATTAAGTGCTATTATATAGACAAAATAAAATAAACGGAAATTAAGAATAAGTAAATTGTGAAACAGATAATAAATGTAATAACTGTAAAAGTTGCAGAACTCTAGACGGAAGGGAAAGGAAGTGTGGTGATGTATGGAAAAGAATAGAAGATATTGCGAAGGAAATTAGAAGAAAGAATGAAAGACGTTAGAAAATACGAAAGATAAGTAAGAAAATTAATTAAAATTCTTTCAAAAATAACAATGTAAAGACCTTGTTTACCCATGATAGAAGTTTATTAAAAGGCCCCAAAATGGCACCATTAAAAATCAAATTATTGATATCTATAGTCTTATCTACTAGATGCGGGCAGTATAACACCGAACCGCCATTATTGTTTATCTGTTTATGTATTGCGACAAAAATCAAGTACTAATAACACGATGTAAATAAATCTCTTATTGTAATTAAAAAGACAACTTACAAGACCCTCGTAGATTTTCGATGGCATTGTCCAACTCTATCTTTTCTTGACCCAATTTATCTTTGACATCCTTCCTCAGTGGATCTTGCAGAACAGCTGCCCAGGTGTCTTCTAGTCTACCTGCTTCGTTGGATATAATGTCCGTAGATTTCAAAAGGGCAGACCGGCAATTGGAGTCATCGATTGTTGATGCTGTCAGCTGAACATGTATACATTATTATTTGAATAGGGAATGTATTAATGTATATATATATATATGAGGCCAATTAGGTGGACCGGCGAAGTCGCTGTAAGTGAGTAAATAACTCAGCGGTTGATATGGCACACGCACGTACCTGAGCAGTAGTGAGGAGGGTTTGTGCAGCGTCCGCCACCTGTGCTCCTCCCTGGTCCAAATCCGCTCCCTCCTTTCCTCCTGTGCTTGCAGCGAGCGAATACACTTGCTGCAGCAGTACGGACGCCTTGTGGCAAACTGTCTTCGATTTCTCCACGATCTATAAAAATCGTTTTTTTTTTTAATTTATTTTAATGTTACTTCAAATGTCGCCGATAGATGGCGCTAATAGTAGATTACGTCACATTTAACAACGCAGTGATTATGTTTATAATATGACAATAAATGGTGATTATTTAAACTACGAAGAATCCACGGTTTGCCTGGGTGTTACAATCGATTCTAAACTTCAATGGAAGCCTCACATTGAGTCTCTTGCGGTCAGGCCTAGTGTTGCAGCTTATGCCGTTAGAAAGATAAAACGCTACTATGATATTGCTACAGCTAGGATATTCTGTATTTAAGTTATTTCTACACCATTATGTCCTGTGGATTGATGCTATGTGGTAGAGGTGCAGATATTGACAATAGTTTTACGGTTTTATTGGAACTGAGTTCACAGAACTGTAAGGTTAGTGAACTTATAAAAAAAACACCTGGGCGGTCGTACTCCAAATGCAGGATTACGTTTGCAGACAGCTGTACACGAATAGAGGGGAATAGTGTTATTGATTAAGTGGCTTTGGATGGCAGCGTGGGCCACTTGGCGAACAAAGAAAGGATCTGGATTTTCCCCCGGATCGCATTAGCCGTGGTGTGGTGTATAATTTTTTTCTCTATTGTGTAGAACGCGGCGTCGTGTGTGGTGTGTCGCAGATGCAGTGGCTGTTAAGGCTGTTGATGCAGTGTTGCGAGTGTCTACACCGTATGTGGTGATGCGTTTGTTTTGACCCTGTGATGATAGTGACAAGTATGTCTTTAGGAAACCTCTTGATCTTGGATGTGTATATTCATCAACATTGCCCATATTTATACCGATTCAATGTTTAAACAATAAAAATCGACAGCCAATCAAAAGTCGAGAATTATTGTAGTGCGCTCTCTTTCGCACGATGTATTTAGACAAGTATATTTCTGTGGGATTCCCCTTTTCGTTGCACCGCTGACGATGTCGTCATGTAGCTCCTACATGTTTTTATTTTGCGAATGTAGTAGTATATTATAACGTAGTAGATTATCGTTAATTAATATAGTTGTGTTACAAATAAAAAAACGAGTCATACCAAATTCTCAGTATGTATATCAATGTTGGGATTGCAAGCGTGGGATATATCGCTTGTGACGTCCACGTATTTCGATATAGAATCGTAAGCGCTCTGAAATAAATAAAAATTATAATTAAATCTAAAACTTAAGTATTTTTACCTTATTCTTATTAAATTCTTCAGTTTTACTAGAATTCGTAACATAGTTTCCAGAATTTATACAATGAATAAACACTTATTTTAAGAATTTTTGAAAAGTTTTCTTAAACTACGCTTTATAAATTATTTTAGTTAAAAGCAAAAAGAAAAAAGTAAAATAAAAAATGTAAATGAAAAATGTAGTAATCTAAAAGTGAAGCCGAAGTAAGGAAGGTGACTTAAGATAGAAATATAAGGAATGGTAATAACAACATTGTCCCTGCGTACTCAAGACAGGGGAATGTACTTGATGTCCCCAATAATTAGCAACAAAAAAATAGAAAAAATATGTACATGTATGTACATAAAAGAACAAGAGTTTCTGATACTTGATACGAGATGGCGTTAGTGTAGTCATAACTTAAGCTGTCGCCGATAGATGGCACTGTTAATAATTTTTCGATTTTATAGTTAATAAATACAAATATTCGAATTTAATATGAAAAATTGTCCAAACATCTTGCGGAATATCAGATGATCAACAAACACTTTCACAGATAAAGTAAATTAGCAATTATTTGATTATCTTACCTTAGCCTGACCCATTTCTGCTTGCGACACTAGTTCCTCAGTTGCTTTACACAATTCTTTCAGCATCTTCACCACTTTATTTCCATCATCCATCAGTCCAGCTCTGGAGCCTGAAAAATGATTGTAAGAAGTCAATTCTAATTCTTGTTTTTACATTATAATAAAAGGTTGGCTAGAATTGCGTGCGAATTTTAAAGTACTACCGTTTGTAAGTTTTTCGTTTTAGAACTGCCTAATTTTAAAGCCTTCGCAGCATAATCTAGTTACTACTACCAAATTGGTTTTCCTGTTTACGCCAGTAAAACCGACGATAATTGCCCAGCTCAAAATCAACACTAAGAAATGTACAGGCCGATATTGTATGACCTACATATGTGCCAGATTTCATGGTTTTCCCGTCTAGATTGAAACACATGGAAACAAAATTTCAATGTATTTAATAACCATCATAATATCACCTGATAGACGTTCACTGCAAGATATAGGCTTCTCCCAAAGATCATCATTACCAGTCTTGTGGTGTCCGTGTCCAAAGATTTTTCACGACCTTGACTAAACCAATAGACCACCTGATGGAGGGCTTACCCCCACCGCATTTATCGGCTGATGGTCGTTACTCAAGAACCTTTCAATTCAAACTGCCGTTGGCTGGTTCTATTGCGGGTCTCCTTCTTGATTCGATCCATGGGCTTACTACATTGTATATATATATATATATATATATATATATATATATATATATATATATATATATATATATATATATATATATATATATATATATAATTTCTAACGCTTTATAATTTATTTTTAGTAAAAAAAAAACCGCTCAAATTAACAGCCTTCCGTTTATTTATTACTTTTATCATGTAACCATAACATACCTCTTATGATGTTACCCAAATATTCGGGTATTGTCTGAACAGCTACTTCAGCGTCTTCATAATTAGGATTCACAGGATCTGAAATTACAAAGTTGCTTATTACACCTTGTCGACTCTTATCCGAATGGATGTAAGCAGAGATTTACGAAAGTAGGTGGTTAATAAAAATTTAAAATTTAACATTGGTTGTGTGATGTCACAGTATTTCCTTTCAGACTCTTTATATAAATACATAAATATATACACAAAAATAATAAATTAGTCTCTTCTTTCTTCTTCTTTTTTATAATTAAGAACTCACTAGTGGAGCTAGATCAGAGGTTCGAAACCTTTTTTGCGGATTGTTCCGTTTCAAAATTATGTTCCTTCCGGTGCAGTTACATTTCTACCGTACTCGTAAAACTCGGGAAAAAAAATTGAGGCTTTTATCTAATTAAAATATTATCTAGCATGTATTGATAGGTTAAGTCAAACTAAAATTTTTGTTTTTCACTATCGAAGGCAGATAAAATTTCGAGGGCCCTCGTTAATTGTAAAACCTGGTTGTTTTGTCAAATCAACGTAGACCGCGAACTGAGAACCCACAAGGGTCCAAGTGGACTTAGAAGGATGTCCGGTCCTGCGCTGCTATCATCCAGTGACTTTTTGAGACCTTATCCATGTCGTGATCCACCCAGTTGTTACTTTTTTTTTAAATGACTGTCGCTATTGGAGGCCTCCTGTACCCCTGACTTATTTATGGGTTAGGGAGTTTTATTTACTTTTAATAATTTTCTAACATATTATTTTATTACTGTGCACTTCTTCCATGCATTTTAAGATCTTTCATTCTCTCCTTATATTCTACATTTCATCTGTCTTGCCGTTTCATTCCATTTTCCTTCTTTTCCGATTCCTTTCATCTATTACCTCGTTTCTCAGTTTTTTACAATTTTAATCCACCTAGTTACATAGTTGGGGACCTCCCGTTCGTACCTTTCTTGGAAGGGCCGGGTTTCTTTACCAATAAATCTACTTTTCACTTCTATGATTTTTTTTCTCTCCTTTTTTCCATCACAATCTATTTCTCTTCAAAATATCTCACATTCCTCTGGCTTACTGGACTTCTTCTATACATCACCTTTCTTACTTCACCTTCGGACCCAAAACATCATATTAGGTTTCCTTTTAATTGACAGCACAAATTAATTCTTATCTTTGGCTATGTACATCTTATTTTTCTGTCTAATAACATTGTTATATCAAAATTGTGGTTCTTATACAATTATACAGTTAATACAATTTTTAACTTGAGTTTAGATTTTTTGTTGTTTATTTAATACATTTGAAGGTGTTACTTAGTTGACAGATTTTATGATTAGATTTACAATTATTATTTTTATGCATTTTATCTAAGTATATCTGGTCTTGAACGACCCTGATTTATTGTAACTTTTCCTCTTGTCACCTTCTTTATAGTGCGGTTTTTTTTTAAAACGTTGGGTAACACTCTTCGCCCAAAAGTGGGACATAAATATCGTTATGGCGTTAGATGAAAATAAAAAGAATCAAATAGAAGGCAGTAAGCTAAATGCAGAAGCAAAATTTACCAGATGCTTGAACAAGAGAGGCGACGGCTGCATTGAGACCCGCCAACTGCTGCGGCATAGCCCTTTGAAGTTCTGTATCTCGAGCAGACTGCACAGGTGGCTGTGAAACAAAATATATATTACAACTAAAATCATAAATTATCCACTCACTCCCTCTTATCTCAAATCAAGGTTTCAATTTCTTCATGATACACATGAGAGGTCTTTGAGATCATCAGATAATCTGGAATTAAAAATACCGGTGCATTCTTCCTCGTTTATGGCCCAATCATTCACCACGCAGGCCGTTCGATTGTGGAATGATTTACCGCTGACAATAAGACGTGCCAAGTCACTACCTATTTTTAAGAAAATGGTTAAAAATTATTTACTAAATCTATGATTATTTATACCTTCATTCATTACTTTTTTCTTCCTCTGTTTCTTTATTTTATTCGAGGCAAGTGCGATCCAAATCAGTTTGATGTTTTTATTTATTATTGTATTATATTTATATTATGTATTAAACCTTTTTTATTATAAGTGTTATATACGTACGTATGTATGTCTATGTATGTTTATGTATATTTATGTTCATTTGTTTGTGAATATGTAATTTTTCTTTGTACAAGTGAACTACCCTTTATAAATACTATTATCTTTTCCTTACTATGGTTGTCTGTAAGAGATTGCTTTGAGTGATAAGACCGCCCATTGTACTTTTCTGTATATTATGTATCTTACCGTGTACAATAAAGAATATTAAATAAATAAATAAAATTAGCTTAAGTATCAACAAGCATCATACAGGGTCTTAAATCGCGTCTCTGATAGAAGACCTGAAAATTCCAATAGGTTTTTGTAAAGTTACGTACATAGACCACATGATCAGTGGTACTCTAGCGGTAGAAGACTGAGACAGATCTTAGGTTCGATTCCCCAGAATACCATCTTATATAATTCACACTATGTCCACTAATCATATAGGATTGTCATATAAACAAGTTTCCAGAGTATGGACAGCAGCTTCATCTGCGTACCATAATACCACACTGCAATCGCCATCCCGGCGTTCCAGCGTTGCGATTATGGTATATCCCCCCCCCCCCTCATAGATATCTTAGGAATCCTTGCCCGTGAGCATCTTTGGGTGATTGATATTCGGAAGAAGACATTGGAAATGAAAAAAGTGAAAGTGGAGCAGAATCGTCGGAAGATAGTGAAATATTTACAAGGCGATTTCGACGTTGCATCTTGAAGACTGTTTTGCTTCATACCATACGAAAGGAAAATACTGAATACCAAAGAGAATGAAAACAAACAAGTATATAAAACAAACAAATTTTGTATTTATCTCTGTATCTTCGAAATTTCATGAAAGTAAGGGTTGTAATATTTACAATTCATAATTTCCCGATAATGTCAAAAACGGCCGCCGACAAGCCAAGTAGTCCGAATTAGCGCTGCCGGCGCCAAGCGAATAAATTGTTACGAAGCGTGCGGACGGCAAAATGTTATATAGTTACTTCCGCTATGTAGCAATAGTCGTGCATAGTGCACCGCCCGCTCCGAGCAGGGGTGAAAAACATGTTGAGTGGTTTAACGGTTGTAGTTGTGTAATTCCCATTGTTTGCCGCATGCGCATTTATCAGCGGGCTAGCGGGCGGTGCACTTTATTACAGGACTACTGATACATAGCTGAAGTAGCTATATATTAGTCCTATTCTTACTTAGGATGGACTGCCTTCAAGTAACGCCTAAATCTATTAGAGATATATGGGTTGAAACCCTAATAAACTGTTATCATATATTATCATTATTATGTTAGAAAGATTTATAATTTGAAATAATTTTGTTAAATTTAAATTGTTATATACCATTACATACTTGTAAAAATTATACATTTCTCTAATGATATGTGTAAGACTAGGCGTGTTTGTGACTACACCCGCGTGGAATTTAACAGAAAAAATTTTTGTTTAAATTTTTTTTTGTTTAATATTTCTTCTAAAATAAAAAAAATACTAAGTTACTCTGTATTACATCAGCTACCTGCCTTTATAAGTACCGTAAAAATTGATCCAGTCATTACATACATAAGCCAAAAAAAATACAGACAGACGGTAACTTTTATAATGTAATTTTAATTTAGGTACCGTATATAGGGTCATGTGCATGTAGTGATAAGCGGTTATTTTAATATAACAGACACTCTAATTTTATTTATTCGTATTTATATAAATATAGCACGCATGTTTGCACAAGTATTCCATAAATAGCGCCATGAATATTGGCATCCGATAGTAGATAAAGCAGTTCCGTTCCATAAAAACAATGAATGAAGTTTCAACGTTTCTTTGTTTTACAGAGCAACCCCATTGTTTCTAATAAATTCTACAATTGGTTTGAATTTCAGACATATCTTATGTACTCTTGCCTATATCTCATCGATCACTTAAAATAGAGTGACATAGATGTAAAGACGACAACAGGCTGCATAAATTACTGCGCGATGCGAAACTTTCTTTGCAACAGAATCGCTGTTGATATATTCGATGAAGTCAGAGATCTCTATTTCGAACGCGGATAAAGACGAGAGAGCGCACGTTTGGAAGGAGATGCCTTGATGGCGGTAGCTGTCAACAGTCTGAGAGCTGATCATGATGCCTTGGCTAGTGTTTTTAGCCTTGGCTTTGACCAACATGGCAAGAAGCTACTGTGATGTCCACAACTGTTTGTCGTGGAGGAATATGAGCGGAGGGTTAGTTCCGCTGTCGAGAGGTCCCTAGGAGGCCTTTTCTTGTTGAGGGGGGTTTGAAGAGAACTTGCGTACAGCAGAAAAAGGCAGCCTTTCCAGCACTTGCGCAGTAGGAGAGTTAGAATGCAGCATGGAGAAACCTCTTCCTCTTGCCACAAAATTTGGAACGTTCCTATTTATATATACTGTTGTATATACCTTTCTCGGTCACACACATCATCCTTCGCTCTCACACAAACGACACGTGTTATTGGTTGTAAAGTAGGGATTGTGATTGGTTGTGTAAATAAATTTAGTTCTAGAATTCGTTAACTTTGTTGTAAGGTTAGTTACCTATATTTATGTTTAACCTATATTTTCTTAACTGTTTTTTACCCATCTTTTTTTCTTTCTTGAAGTGCCTCTCCAACTAGTGGAGGTTGGCTATCAGCTTCCTGCTCTCTACCTTATTTTTGGTTCTGCGTAATAGCTCAGCAGCGCTGGCGATTCCGGTCCCCTCTCTAATGTTACGAAGCCACGACTTCTTTCTCCTACCAACCTTCCTTTTACCAGCGACCTTTCCCATCATGATAAGTTGAAGGAGATTGTATCGTTGGTGTCGAAGAACGTGTCCCAAGTAAGCGATTTTCCTTCTTTTTACTGTGAGTGTTAGTGCGCGTATATGGCCGATTCGTTTCAGAATTATTCATTTTTTATTATTTACCCATAGTCTAGTTATTAAGTAAAGATTAGCAACAGGTATCAGGTAAAACATATTAAGTTCACAATTGAACCGATTGAATTTTAGAAATAAATAGAGATTACCTTATCTAAATCCTTCTCCGCTTTTCTTATACAATTTTTTGCTGCAGAGACTTCTTTCGCAAACTTTTTCTTCGACATTTCTCTTGCGTTTTCTCCTGGAAAATGTATTTATTATTTTAAGCTTTGTTATGTCGATTAATTTACGAATCGCTCATCGTTGTGTCGGTGAAGATAAATATCTCTCTATATTTAATAGAATCAGGCGTTACCTTGCGGAAGTCCATCCTAAGTAAGAAAAGGACCAATATTTAGCCACTTCCACCGATTAGTGCTGACTCTGTGTTTGGCTCTTATTTCTCTGTGTAACATAACTTCTGAAGATGCCCCGTGGAGGGGTGAAACATGTGTTTAGTGATTTGACGGTGGCAGTTGTGTAATTCGCATTGTTTGCCGCTTACGCATTTATCAGCCGGCTGGCGGGCGGTGCACTTTATTGCACGACTACCACAGCATGTACGGAAGTGGTCATATTGTTCCTTTTCTTTCTAACTTTTTTTCTTTCAACAATTCAGGTTCTAGTAGGAATCTAACTTATTTAGAAATATTTTAGGCGATTTCCAGTAGAGATCACAGGCTTCTGTGTTACTTAACCTAGTACACCTTTGATTATTTCAACGTATGTTCAGACATCTACAGCATCGTTTTTATTTCATACTACCTATGCCAACTTCTTCTTTCTTTTAAGTAAATTAGCTAAGTTATTCCTTATTATATTAGCTACATGCCAGTATAAGTTACGTCGAAATCGGTCCAGTCATTTCAGAGATTAGCCGGGACAAACAGACAGACAACAATTTAAAAGGTAATTTTGGTATATGTCCCGTATATATCAGGGGTGGCCAAACTACGGCTCGCGAGCTATATGCAGCCCTTTGAACGATTATTTTGGGCTCCGATTGATTGTCGATTTATTTCAATTTTTAAATTTATATAACTTATGTGAGATCCTGGGAAATCGAAACGAATTACTGGTGTGAACAATTATTATTATTCCCCCATGAAATTAGCGAAATCCAAACGCCGAACATTATTACCTACCTGCATCTTAAGTATTATTAGGAGTGCTGTCATATACCTGTGCCATTATATCTAGCTTCAGAGCACATATTTTGTACTTTTTATTAAATCATACCAATAATTATGATTTTTCTTTAAAATCTTTTGTGTGTTTTAAATGCGTATTCAATTGCAGCTCGCGAAAAATTTCAAATTTCGAATAAGGCTTGCAACAGTAAAAAGGTTGGCCACCTCTGGTTATTTAAATTTTACAAACAGACACCCAAATTGTGTTCATTTGTGTAGATAACGACGCAAATGTATCTCAAATACGAATGCAAGTCGTCTATTTCACTGTTACTTCTGTCGTCGATACATTTAGTACGTAATTAAAAGAATTTTTATTTCGCAAACTTCGTCCATTGCAAAGTTGAAAGACATTGATTCTTTATACGTTCATATTGCCCGGGAACAAGTTTAACGTTTTTTTTTTTCTCTTAACATGGCCAAAATATCTCAAATATATTAGTGAATACTCCCTGAAGACTTTTACTAGAACCTTCCATCGTAAAGTTTGGCGACTTTGACTTTTAAATCATTTATTCTCTGGAAAACAAATCTCACCGCAATTTTTATTTCGCTTCGACATTTTTATATATACATATATCCCCACTACAAAGTATGCACCTCCCCCAAAGATATCTATGGGAGATATACCATAATCGCCAAACTATGCAAGTCGGTTGGTGATGGCAGTGTGGTATTATGGTATACTGAGTACGCTGCAGTAATTTCCTTCTCTTTTCAGTCATGTGCACTTTTTAGTTTTGAAGAAATTCCACTTACCCTATAAAATTAAATAACAATTTTAAATTGGAAATATTTTTCAGGTTTACCAACCATTTTCAAATCCACAGGCATCTTTCAAAGCTTTGATAGCAGAATGCAAGTCCCTTTCGCGAGCTTCGATTCTGCTCTTCCAGCTTTGGGAAGGCTTGCCCAGATTTCTACAGCTGGAAGACAACTCATCGGCTGCTGCAGATAGTTCATATGTAGCAAACTGCAGCGTTGATTTGTACATTTTCTTGTCCAAAGCCAATTCGGTATCCTGGAACAATATTGTTATCATTGTATATACGGAAAGATATATATATACAGTAATACCCCGCTTTACGCGAGGGCTACGTTTCAAAAAAAATCGCGTTAACTGAAATTCGCGTATAATGATTCTAGGAACACTTTATGCAATACATACTCTTATTTTTTACGGAAAAATACATCTATTGTCTTTTGGGTAACGTTTTGTTTACGTTCTTGTAAAATAAGTTCATAACACCCAACACTGTTTTTAATTGTTTGACAGATGGTCAAGACACCATAGAGAAGTTGATGACTACATTATATTTACACGCACTCTTTCGCGTAATTCGAGGCATTTGAGCGCGAAATTTGCAATTCGCGTTATAGTGAAACCGCGTATAACGGGGTCGCGTAAAGCGGGGTATTACTGTATACTCTTAGAAAGAAAATTATTATTAGGATATATGCTCCACAGACATTAAAGTCCGTGGCTTTGTTTTTATATTTACAGTGTTATAATTAAAAAATAAGTCTCTTAATCTATTTTAACGACGCCTTAACAATGTTCAGCTTTTAAGATTGCGTTTCATGCCATTCCTCATCCATACTCCATATTGCTTCCTCAGGCTGTACGCCAGTATGGTGGGTATATTCACCACATCGATGAACCTTGAGATCGCATCTTGAGTCTCGTCCGTGTAATACACGCACGTGTAAAGTGAAGTGAGTAGAAAATACTGGTGTAAAGTGATATGTTTATTTATTAATATAAAACACTTTTTACACAAATTTAATAAAATGACGAATATAATGTCGAAGGCATTCAACAGTTAAGAAACAAGTTAATATCGTAATATACGAAAATAAAATCAAATTGAGAAGAAAAATAATCAATCACAAAAAAACATCTTATTTATTTATATTAATGGCTAATATTTACTATAATTATATATAAATATACCATAACATATATATTTAAATATCTACATATACTATTAATGTAAACATAATAAATAATAAAATCAAACTATCGTGATGATGCCGTCAGCTTGTCAAGCGACATTTCGAACCTTCGCTTTGAATGCGCAAAAATTTCTGATCATCCTAACATCGAGGGTTAGCGCGTTGCAAAGAAGAATAGGTTGTATTGCGAAGGAGTGAGTAAAGTCGATACTATGGCAGACATTTAAGTAGACCATTGCTCGAGGAGCGAAGTGTTTTTATGTGTGAATTGGCTACGAACTAGATTTGAGATATTTAATCGAATCAGGCGTTACATTGCGGAAGTCCATCGTAAGTAAGAAAAGGACCAATATTTTGCCACTTCCGCACATGCAGTGGTTGTCGTGCGACAAAGTGCACCGCTCGCCAGCTCGCTCATAAATGCCACTCGGTGTTTGGTACTAATCGGTGTAACATAACTCCTGAAGATGCCCCGTGGAAGAGTGAAACACGTGTTGAGTAAATTAACGGTGGAGGTTGTGTAGTTCACATTGTTTGCCGCATACGCATTTATGAGTGAGCTGGCGGGCGGTGCACTTTGATGCACGACAACCACTGCATGTGCGGAAGTGGCTAAATATTAGTCTTTTTCTTACTTAGATTTGAGATGTTAAGGCAGGTAAATCAGCCATTTTATCTTAGAACGGTAGATTACATTTACAAGTTTTTTTTTATCCACTGAACCGTTATGATATGGATTACATACAGCCAGTGTTACAAAGCTTATTTATACAAAATTTCTAATATATCTGTTACATGGTTATTAAATATATCTTACCTGAGATGTAATGAGTAATTTCTCGGCAGCATTGGACAGTTTTTCCCCAGCTGCCGCCAGCCAGGAACAGTCATCACCTTGTTCTGACTTTGCCATATCATTCATCTCGTCCAACAACTCCAAAGCCTTCGATCTTGCAACCATCGCCAACTCTTCTATCTGTAATAAATTATTGTTATATATATATATATATTTATGACCCCCGAATTGAGAGCCTCTTGTACCCCCTATCTTGTGTGGGACTTCAACATTATTTAATTTTTTCACATATTTTTTATTTTCATTATCGTCTTTCATACGTCGTATGATCTTTCGTTCTTTTCATTCTTGCCACAATTCTTCTGTCTTTCCCTTTCGCTCTGCAACGCCTTTCATACATCCCTCATTACTCTTTTACATTTTTATTATTTTATTTCTATATAGGATTATTACAATATCACTTAGTTTTACATTATTATTTTTTACTATATATATTACTATACTTATTATTTTTCTACAGAGTGGGAGGAACTCTACTTTGGTTTTTTCTTCTCTTAACAGGGAGGCTATTGATTCCTCTCGGATTTTCACACCAGACCGACACTCGAAGTCGATTTTTATTGTTATATTAGCATCAATGTGATCGTGTAATAAAGAATTTTACATATTGTGAACACTCGATTCTTCATCATCATTCATTCCAGGTGAACAATGCTACAAGTCCTGCACTGCCCATGTCCAGTTTCTTCCCACGATCTTCACTATGTCATCGGTTCCCCTAGTGGGAGGCGTACCTATGTGTCTATTGACTTGTGGTCGACATTCGGGTTCCTTTCGGATCCAATCGCCCTCAGAACGAACGATGTGCCTCCCCCCCCCCCCACTACCTCTTCAGATAAACAATACTTTGAACTACATCTGTGATCTTGATTCTTCTGCGGATTTCCACACAATTCTTCTTCTTTCCAGCTTTCAGGTCCAACTAGTAGAGAGCCTACCCACTATGCGTCTACCTGATCATTAAAATGTATTCGTACCAGACGAATATATGTCTTGTTGGTAGATATAGACACAGAATATTTATTTGAACTGGCAAAGCATTCGGATAACTCAATACACCATTACCTCACTTCGCGTCGTGGTTACGGGTACGTTCCAGAAAAACACGAAGCAAATTGAAACACCGCAAAGTGAATTAAGATTTTCTATAGCAAACCATGTAAAGATCGAAGATCGGTTCCATGGTTACTAAAATACTATATTATAAAAAGAAAATTTAACAAAGTGAACATTTAAATAAACAAAAATAATTTAACTGTCAATAAATAAATTTGAAAAATATTTACCTTTTTTGTAACAAGAAACAACACGTAAAAATTTATATAAATTTATTATTCTCTTTTAATACAGACACTACATTACTACAACACACTACGTAACTGAAACTGAACTCTAAAATTAGCAAAACGTAGTGAAAATAAAACTGTATTCAAATTGCGTTGTTTTTAGTTAGAAAGGAAATCCCCGAGTTTTGATGGTATGGCGCAATTAGAAACAAAAGTGTTGCCACCTTTTAGAAAAAAAAAGAAAATTTCAAAAAAAAATTAAAGTCTCGAATCCAAAACAACGCAACCTCGAAAATTGAACGACGAACAGTAAAAATTAGTACTAATTAAGCAGCGACGCAACTTAGAAAAAAACGCAAAACAAAACGTTGCAAAGCGAGGTATTGGTGTATGTTGCGTTTGGTTAAATATAAGAAGATTTATCTACACTGTGATAATGTAATATTGTTGAAATAAAGTTAATTATATCATAGAATAACTTATCAAGTTAAGTTTATTTTTGTTTATATTTCAATTAAGACACTAGGAAGATTTTCATGAATGAAATTGCTAAATATAATATTAAAATCGACAATTTTCTCTCAAAGAGATCACAGAGTAAATCAAAACAGCTGTACCTATCCGTGAAACATTTAACATAAATCAAAACGTATATATTAAATCAACATGGTATATAATATATGACATCAGTGTTGTGAATCGATTAAAAATAAATATCATAGAAATTAAATTTAAAATAACTTACTCCTTTTTCTGAAATAGGGTTAAAAGCGTAACTTAGTTTTTTAGATGTCGCTGCGTACTTTGAAACGAGTTCATGGAGGTCCTGAAAGAAAAGTCACAATTTTAGATCTTTATGAGGATATTCATCTCTATGAATATCCTTTCCTTCCTCTGAATTAAAACAATTATTGTCGATGACTGACAGCTGAAGCTGCGGTCTCTTTGTGAGTGTCTCCACCTTCCTTACTTTGCCTACAACCCTAATCGTACCACTTTAAAGTTTTTAATTTTTTGTTTAATAAATATCATATAATCGGTGTAACATAACTAGGAAGCAGTACGCGCCTACTCTAAGATCTCCTTTTAAGGTAGCGAAGCTCATAAGAGAGAGAGATTCAGTGTTTGGCACTGGTCGGTGTAACATCTCCTGAGGATGCCCAGTGGAGGGTTGAAACACGTGTAGAGTAGATTAACGGTGGTAGTTGTGTAATTCGCATTTTAATGGAATCAGGCGTTACCTTGCGTTATTCCATACTAAACCACCACCGTCAAATCACTTAACACGTGTTTCACCCCTCCACGGGGCATTTTCAGGAGTTATGTTACACCGATTAGTGCCAAACACAGAGACTCTGTGGCAGTTGTGTAATTCGCATTGTTTGCCGCATGCGCTTTTATCAGCGAGCTGGCGGGCGGTGCACTTTGTTGCACGACTACCACTGCATGTGCGGAAGTGGCTGAATATTGGTGCTTTTCAAAATAAATATTTTATATTTTCAGATTAAAATTTTTCGATTTACTTTGTTAAATTCTAAATCATGTACTATCACAATTTGTTATTAGCCAGGCAATAGAAACACGCCAAGCCGAGGTCCCGTCATGGGGGCCTTACAACTTAGTCACACCATGGAGCGTTAACCGAAGCGATTAGATCGCTTCGGTTAACGCTCCATGGTGTGACGAAGCTTGACAGCCTTCCGTTACGGCAAAATAGTATTATGTAGCGGCCTGAATCAAGGTTCCCACGGGAGGTTCTGACTTCATTACTTTTAAAGAGATCTTAGACTAGGAGCACTCTGCGCCCTACAACTTGATACCCGCAAAATCTGCAAATCCATTTGGGAAGCAGTAAGAGTTGAAACAAATAATTAAAGCAACGAACATAGCAGGGAAGACGTAAAACAGATAGCCACTACTTCCTGGTTCTGGATTGAAGACTAAACAGCACCCATATGATGTACATCATGGTTGCACAGACTTATTAAGACTAGGGGCCACTCGGGCAAATCATGAACTGATGGCGGGCCGGCCGCCGGAAGTATAGGTAATTACATTTTTTTGGTTTAATTCTGGAATAGAGTTCAATATTTTTCGAAAGTACGAGAGTATTATTTTTGCTGTCGGCGGGATATATTTGACCGGCGGTCTGTGCATCCATGATGTACATCAAGAAATCCTTTTAATAAAGTCCTATAAACTTTAGAAATCAATAGAGTCACGCAATCTCTTCATGGGAAAATTCTGTAGTACCAATATTGCGTTAGATTTCTTATCTACTTTGTATAATGCTATTGTAGCCATTCGGTTCTCTGGATCACATCTTTCCATATTAATATCTTAAATAATATAGATATATATGTATATTCTTATTGTTACAGCATTTTCTATATTAGATCAAAGCGAGAATACAGCGAAATGCATTAAATTGGTCCACTATATTAGCATTTTCGAGAAGTGGTAGACCAGTGATAGAGGACTGAGGTTTGAGATCTTAGGTCGCGGGTTCAATTCCAGGTTGCATTAATTATATATGATTGCTATTGCTCACATTCAAGTTTCCTTATGATAAGCAGTAACGATCATAATGCAATTACCAACCCGTCCGCCAAACGTGGCGATAATGTTATATCCGATGATAGATATCTTTGAGGGAGGCTTGTGCCTTGCAGTGAATATATGTGCTGAAAAAACGATATTAGCAGCCTTAAACTTAAATCAGGTTTGTTAACAAAGTGTAATAAATCCAATATTACTTTTATATTTCTTCCATCGATGGCTTCGTAGATGTCTTTAAGTGCTTGAGAGAGTGACTTGAGCTGGACCTTCATGTCTGCTCCATCTCCCTCCAGTACACATAATAGATTTACATCTGAAACAAAACATGTAATATTACATTATGTGCAGTCTGCCAAAAAAAAAATTATACTGGCCCATTGATTAAAAATGTTGATCACTTCTGATCTAGTACAAAAACAAATGTATCTTTACCTCTGATAACGTCAAGAAGATTCTTCGTTATAGACCTCGTAGCATTCAAAGCAGAATTATAATCCGCTGCATTCCCTTCTGAAATATATAATAAAATCATCGAAATCCATAAAATACATAACCAAACGGATTATAACAAGCGAAAGCAGCGGAAGACCCCAAGGCAGTAGGTACGCCACATATCGATCATTACAAATGGCCGCTAAAGCCTTAAGTAGTGACAGTAGACCCGTAAGCGATGCACACGACGTTAAGCTACAAGATGGAAACACGTCTGAAGACGATAAATGCAGGCTACTACCGCTCCAGATCGCTATTATTAAAAATCTATAAGGCTTTATAACCAATAGTGAGAGTCTTACAGCGGTGTAGGTTACGGAAGGCTGCTCTACAAGGTCTAGGAAGACAAATGCAATTTTTGTGATATAATATTTATGATTTAATCATTAATTTTGTGGAGCAGGTATTAAGTAAGAAAAGGACCAATATCTAGCCACTTCCGCACATGCAGTGGTAGACGTGCAACAAAGTGCACCGCCCGTCAGCCCGCTGATAAATGCGTATTACACAACTGCCACCGTTAAATCACTCAACACGTGTTTCACCCCTCCACGGGGCATCTTCTGGAATTATGTTTCACTAATCGGTGTCCTTTTCTTACTTAGGATGGGCTTCCGCGAGGTAACGCCTGATTCCATTAAATAGAGCAGATATTACACACATAGTGTAGTTTTAAAGAGAACAAAACGTCGGTAAATCAGTACTACGTGTATGAGGCTTATTGACTAGCGCCATCTAGTAGTTTGTTAAAGAAAATATGATAAAACAGTTTATGTTTTAACAAGACGGAAATGCATAGTACAAATGCAATATATGATCCAACTTAGGTGTATTCCCAGAAGCCTTTTTTTCTGAAACCTTCCGATGCTATTAATAAAGTAATGGTTCAAGTTTAAGACCGTACGGTACTCCTATAGCTTAGTAACTCTAAAAAGGTTTTAGCTGAAAGCCTTTTGCCTCCATAAAAGGAGAGGCTATTTGCCAGTAGGTAAATAGTCAAATTTTCACGGGGCACGAGGGATTCCCTGAGTGCCTAAGAATTCCTCCTATGTCTGACCTTGAGGTGGACCAGATCATGGTTCATCTTATCGCAGGCTGTCCCGTAACGGAAGATCCAGGATGTGATGTGAGCTGGATATACGGAGGATAGACCAGAAAAGTATCATCGCTAAAGTTGATGATTAAGAAAAAAACCCAAATTTTCTTGGATTTTACAGGTAATTGAGGAGAGCATTATAAGAAACAAAACATAATAATATAGTATCAGATCAGGCAAAAAAATAAAATATAATAGGTACACATTAAAATACAAATCTGAAAACCTTGTAAGAAATAGAAATGAATAATGTGATTCGAAACACTGTGATAAATTGTAAAAATTAAACAGTAACAAAATAGTAAATAAATAAAGCAACAAGACTTGTAATATTAGCTCACCACCTGTGATATTTAGGAAGAAATATGGATGATAATGAAAGATCTTGTGACAAGATTAAAAAGAGAATGCATAAATAAAAAATAGAGGGAGAAAAAAGTTTGTTCAAGATTGTAAAAGATGCTGCCCCCCAATGATAGGGGCGATTGAGAGGCCCCCAAAAGGGGGTACCGTAAAAAAACTAGTAAATAGTATAGGTTACCAGAGGTAGCGTTAACCAATGACGCTACAGCAGTATTCAGCTCTTCCAACTTCTGCGCTGTTCTCTTCTGAACATCTTGCACGCTGATGATGTGCTGTGGTTGTTCCACTGGCTATAATAATGAATAACGTAGATTAGTCTCCAAACTTAGTGAAGCGGGTGCTATTAAAACTGATCTGCCAAGCAAACATGATAAAGAAGATGAACACGCGACCAACGATCACATATATTATCAAATCATTTTAAAATATATCATCGTCGCTAAGAAATTCCTTTCGGTTACAATAACGGGGAGGAAATAAACGTATAAAGTATTCTTGGATCTTGTTTTAAAGAATGGGACAGTAAAGAAAAATTATTTAATAAGAAAAATTGAACCGTGTTTGTCATTAATACAATCTATAAATATGATATAGCTTACTTTATCAATCTCTTCAACAGCCGTATCCAGCTCGCGTGCAGCGTCCGAAATTTTAAACATGAACGTTAACCATTGCCTCGTCTTTTCATCGATGTTACATAGGTTTTCTTCAGATCCTGTCAATGTATATAATAATTAAGTGTGCGACTTTTACAGGGATTATTAATTAGCTGACCATTATACCGAGCGCTGATAAGTGTTAGTAAGTGTCCTTTTTAACAATGGCTGCAGTTGTAATATAGGAAGAAATCCAGCAGTAGACGCTCTCATCATCAACATATCAGTCGATAGACGCCCACTTCAAGACACAGGCGTCCCCCAAAGACCGCAATGATGAGCGGTCTGATGCTGCCCAATCCAGCGATTTCTCGCGCACCTCCGCTGGCGCGGAGACTCTCAACAGCGCGATGCAAACTTTTGTTGCGTCTACTGTGGCGCCATCTGTCATTTATCTGTTTCACTGCCGCCGCCGCCGCGATGCGATCGACTGGTCACGTGGGTAAGAGCTCGTTGCTAGGCAACGCGTGTTTCGAGGCGCGGTCCAAAGGTGGAGCGGTTAGCGAGTGGCGCGCGATATGCACGCCACAAACTTATCTATATCGCCGGTCTATCTTGTAGGCGGCATACCCCCCCCCCCACCTCTATCGGCTTGTGGTTGCCAGTCGAGAATCTTTCCATCCCAATATCCATCGGTTGCACGAGGGATCTGCCCGCCCTACCACTTCGAGATACGTCAGTGATCTTGGTTCTAGTGGACCTCCTCACTCATGATTCAATTTCGCAACGGAACTCCTAGTATGCTCTCTCCATTGCTCTCTGGGTGACTGAGAGCTTTCTTATGAGGCCAGTAGGGAGGCGATTTCACTTGCTGTAATTCTTTCCCCTATCGCTGTTTTACTGAATATCAAAGTTGGCTTAGCCAATCTAATATATAAAATTTCCATGTCACAATGTTAGTTACCGTATTCCTCCGAAACGGCTTGACTGATTGATTTTAACCAAATTTAATATGCGTATTCAGTAGGTCTGAGAATCGGCTACTATCTGTTTTCCGTACCCCTAAGTGATAAGGGTTGTTCATCCTTAATTTTTTGACGAATTTTTTGTCAAATTTTTTGTTTTTATTTCTTTATGATACAGCATACAAAAAATACATACAACCCTAAATTTTCACCCCTCTACAATTAACTCTTATTTTTTAATTTTGTTAATTAAATTTTCCTTTTTTTCCAAAACAACGTTTGCGGGATCAGCTAGTATATATAAATAAATTGTATTACAGGTAATATCTAATAAGTACGTATATCTATTTTTAACACTTATCGATCATTGACTGTCTCTCCTATTTTTCCTTATTAACCAACTCTATCGTAACTCAATTTCATCAAAGAAATCTCATTTTTGTCTGCCCCTTCTACTTCATTTCTTTCGGCCTATATAGGGGGTTTTTTTTAAAGTTTTTGAAGACATATCAAAATGAAAATAAAACATAAGCTTTTGTACTTCACCTTTAGCGATACTGCTAGATGCGAAAATCATTTCATTTAAAGCAACCGTCAGCGCTTTTTCCTTCTGTTCCAGATTCTTCGCTATCTTCTTCTCCTCGGACCCTAAATCCAAGTGACTGCGAGTATTTGTCAGATCAGAAGAGGCAGCCGAGACAGCCCTGATCCCAAGTAACACTCTATTAATGTTGCAGCTACCGTCTTTACACTCCTGGACTTCTTGCTGATGAGAAATTAAAAATATATATTGAACAAGAGCACAATTTTAACCAAAATACGAAGCATCACCTATTTATTATTAAAAGGTATCGTTGATTAAATGATGACATTGAAGAACAAGTGAAAAGAGCCTATAAAAGCCTTATCTTTTTATTATATTTATTATATATCTACAGGTAAATGAAGAACAAGTGAAAAGAGCATATAATAGCCTTATCTTTTTTATTATATTTATTATATATCTATACGTAAATGAAGAACAAGTGAAAATAGCATTTAAAAGCCATATCTATAGGTAAATGAATGTCTATCCATATGTCCTTTATAGAATTGTAAACTATGCATTTGATTATGTCAAGGTGTTTGGCAAAGTTGTTGTGCATGAACCTACGAAGGTTTCTGAGTTAGATATTTTTTTAAATCAATAAGATGACTGTAATTGAATTGAATATTTGCGTAATTTTTTCCTTGAAAATTATTTTAGTTGGTGATGTAGCAGTCCACACATATCTAGTATATATATAATATATCAGTCGTATGTGTTGTATAAACAACGATGTATAAACATAAGAACTAATGTAATTGAGAATGTAGACGAGGAAAGAAAGACGACGTGTGAAATAATATCAAAACGTAAAGGATGTGAGGAAAAGGAGAGAAAAAATTTGTGAGGAACGAAATGTGACAGAGTAATAAGAATAAAAAAATATTTACACCCGCATTATAACATCCCCTCAAACAAAACAGGGAGAAATAGCATAAAAAATATGTTATAGATGCCTTGATAAAAACATAATATAAATATATAAACCATAGTCTTCGATCCCTGTTTAGTAATGTTTTTATTTGTTTTTTTTCATTGTTTGACTATAAATCATTATAAGTTTTTAGTGAGATAGTTATGAGGTAACTGTAATTAATTTTATATTTCTTAGTTTCTAAGTTTGTACTTTCTTACCGCCTTTTGTTACTGATTATCTCCAATAAAGTAAATAACGTCTGACTGGATCGCTTAAAACCTTTTATTTTTCTATTTCTCCAATAAAGTAAATAAATAAACAACTAAATAGACAGTCTTGGTTTTAATTATAAAAGCCTTAAGGAGAGAATGTATAGCTCATTTGCTAACAACGATGTTTAGAAAATTATTAAAACAAATGTATGTAAGTGTTTATGACGTATTAAAATTAAACGTCAAATGGTGGACATACAAAAGTTAACGACAAAATAGTATATAAACTCACAGCAATAGCAGAGTATAACTGTTGAGCGGCATCTACCAACTCCTCTCCACTCTCCTTCACTTGATCCACCATTTCTCCTTCCATACCACTAACCAGCGATTTTGATTCTTCCGCTATTTCCGTCGCGAGATTGTAAACTTCCTTCGAAGACTTTCCGATCTAAAAATAAGAGATCAATAATACACTGAATCAACTATGAGTAGAGAAGAAGAGAGAGAAAAAGGATCTTTAATGGAATCAGGCGTTACCTCGCGGAAGTCCATCCTAAGTAGGAAAAGGACCAATATTTAGCCACTTCCGCACATGCAGTGGTAGTCGGGCAACAAAGTGCACCGCCCGCCAGCCCGCTAATAAATGCGTATGCGGCAAACAATGCGAATCACACAACCGCCACCGCCAAATCACTCAAAACGTGTTTCACCCATCCACGAGGCATCTTCAGGAGTTATGTTACACCGATTAGTGCCAAACACGGAGTCTAGACTCTGTGTTACATACGCATTTATCAGCGGGCTTGCGGGCGGTGCGCTTTATTGCACGACTACCACTGTGCGGAAGTGGCTAAATATTGGTCCTTTTCTTACTTAGAAAAAGGATCTACTTCTTTTTCTAATTCTGAAGAAGGTGTTAACAAAATGTATTTTTTTATACCACATA
The DNA here is from genome assembly GCF_028537555.1 of Battus philenor. Lineage (NCBI taxonomy): Eukaryota > Metazoa > Arthropoda > Insecta > Lepidoptera > Papilionidae > Battus > Battus philenor. The sequence goes on from NW_027181689.1 coordinate 859,391, forward strand.
GACACATCTCTACATCTCAAGTCTCTCGTTGCGCGAACGACAACCAACTCAAGATTTACATTAGTCTTTGCCTAACTGTGATATCAATTAAACTAAAAATCTTCGGAGAAAAGGTTTATATGTTTCTCCGCAAACTGAATAGATATCTTTTAGTCAATACTATACGTCGAGCGTCGTATTTGACCTAGATTTTTTTAACCTAACTCGCAAATTCTAGACCAACTAGCGTTAAATCCGAGGCAGCTGTAAAGGTTGAAATGCTAACACGATCCAACAATAATCAAATGTAGTGATTTATGTTCCAATCTAGCTAGCATTGAGTTTGATAAAGCCGGAACAGGTCCACAAGGCTATAGTCTTGTTGTTGGAAAAACTAACCTAAACTTAACAAGATTTATATCCATTCACATGGACACAAAAATAGGTGACGTCCATAGTGCATTTACAAGGCACCGTGAAAAACTGTCTGTACCAAAGTTTCGACTGCAAAAATTCTCTGATTCATTTGTAATAAACGGAATCAGATTTATTTAATAAAATTCTGCAAAACATTGTTGAACCATTTGTAAAATTCAAAATGCATATTAGAAGTAAATTGACGGAAAAAGCTTATTTTTCAATAAAGGAATATTTAAATGACAAGAATCCTTGGCATTGATGTTGCTTGTTTTGATTTCATTTAGGCTATATCTGATAAAGAGTATATGTGTAAATCTGTGTTAAACTTTATTAAAAAGATGTTACTGTGGAGTTTCTTCCAGTTTCTTCTACACAACTATAACATCTTGTGAAGCAGAGTAGAGACAAAAATAAAATAGTTTTAAAAAAATTACTTGACGATCTATAAGAGTTCTGTTAAAAACTTCAGTGTTGAATAAACGAATTTCATCTTTTATCATTTATCTGAGATTGTAGTTCAAATTTTTTGACTTCTCTTTTATACAGTTATGTAATTATTTTCACTTACGGGACATAATATTAATCGCTCTACGGTATTGTGATTCTTGGGAAAGGTCTCGCAAATAGAGAATATACATATATAAAAATCACTCACTAAACTCTAAGCACAAAAGTAGGCTTTTACAGGACCTATTAAGATATAAATAAATTTAAATTCAAAAGTTTTACCTTAATTAATTCTTCCACTGGATTTGATTTAACTCCACCTTCTTCCACACCGACATCACGAACTATTCTTCTCTTGATTTCTTGTGGAGTGTCTGTCATTTTCGTAAATGAAATTACAATTTCATTAGTTACTATCTATCTATCTATCTATCTATCTACCTACCTATCTATCTATCTATCTATGTATATATATTTATAAATATATACAATGAATGTTTGTCTGTATGTTCTCTACAGAACCGTAAACTGTGCTTTTGATCATATCATTACCTTTAGCAAAGTTATTTCTTATGAACCTACAAAGGTGTCTAAGTTAGTATGACCAATTTTCAACAGATGGCGCCACTGTCATTCTTATCAATTTCATATATTGCCATGACAGTTCATGATGATTTGAATTGAAACGAAATTAGCGAACGAACGATGATATAAAAAAAACATTTTTATTGTTATAAATTTCAGGCGGAAAAATCGCGGGTACAGCTGGTTGAATAAATAAAATTACGTTGCTAATTTATTATAATTAAATCAAGTTAAATATACCTTATTTTTTATGGTGACATATATCAAAATGTATATATCATGTATAGATATATATATCATTGTTGAAGCATAGTTGAGGTGGTAGAAAGTCTCGGGATATAACGCAAAACCGATCATCATGCCCATCTTCGGGAGAGATGATGACAATCTTATACCTTGCACTATGATGAGAGAACAAGACTAGATTTTATGACAATCCTAATTTTAGTATAACAATTTGTATATCACCTTTTATTTGTGTACAGACTTTACGAAGATTGTTCAGCGCTGACTCCAACTCTTTTCCATCGTTTTCCACTGCATCTGCAAGCTTCTGTTCCTTCTTCATTGGTCTACAAGTGGAATTCAGTTTCTGATGTGCAGCAGTCACATTGTCTATTGCTGACAATAGTGAAGACTTGCAGCTGGGGTCAGTTATACACGGTTCCAGAACCTGTAATAGAATAATTTGATTTTATAGACATTATTAAACTGATCTCTCTGTTGAACAAATAGCTAGTAGGACTATTTTTACAGCTGTTTTTGGGGTCCCTTGTTCAACCCTATCGTGTAAGGTACAGGGACTTAAGTATTTTTTACTTGAGTATTTTTTAATCAAATTCTTTTTTATTTTCATCATTACAATTTACTACTCACATCTTACTTAACAGTCTCTTAGCATACGTATCCTCTTCCTCTCACTTCTATTCATCACTCTATTTCATTTTCCAGATGTCACAGTATAGTTTATTAACAGTTTAAAGTTTTACAACCTTCATTTTCTTTCTTATCATTTTATATGATTCAGTGACATCCCACAAATTTATTTCAGGGATTTACCCACATAGCCTCTACCGTCTCGTGGCTATTTGAGATCTCTACCCAACCTCAACTGAGTAAAAATTTTAAAGTCATGTCATATTATCACTTAGTACTAACCAATAAGGACTTACAAATATACGTATATCCTAATAATCAGATGTTTACAATATGTTTATATATATACATATATATATATATATATTTGTATATTCTAGTCCATCTTACCCGATTGTTATTGATCTTCTGTTTTATTTCTCTTTATTATTTCTTTTACAATCTTCCTTAAATATTATAAGTAGGTTGGGCGACAGCCTTCGTCGCCAAACAGAGAGGCAAGGTATGTTACCGCCATTAAACCGCGAGTATCGACCGACACTCTTACGAAGAGAAAGTAATCATCCTGTATAAAGCCACAATGAGCTACTCTTCGACTACTAATGTGAAACCCCTGACCCACACAATGTAGCTGAACATAATTAAAACGAAGGCAGTAAGGAGAGGGAAGAAAATTTTGTAGTGTAGCAAGAGATGTAGGACGTTCACCTTTGAGACACATCAAAGCCTTTGAACATCTGAACAATAAACTAATTATTATTTTTTAATTTCAGACATCAGATTAAATTATGTAATTATTAAAAAAATTGTATATTTATCCTTTATCTTCAGTAAGTTTACCTTCTATGACGTAATCAATTCTAAATTCAAAAAGGAACAAATCTAATCTGTGATGTTAATTCTACAAATCTATTGATGGTTATTTAATTATGTTTTAACAAGTATTTCGTAATAGAGTTCCGTATGGAACATTTATACCGGGTTGCTTCATGCAAGAAGCTTCTATTTCATTTGGGATAGTTAAATTCTTTCTGCAGAAGTAAACCAGCTGGTAGAAAATATCTTCGGAATAAAGTTCACCATTATTCATATGTTATATAAGAATTATTAATATAAATAAATACATAGCTACATGTATACCTGAGCTGTAACATGCATAGTTCTAGCAGCTTCCACCACCTTCCGAGCATTCTGATTCAAGGTACGTCCGTCTTCTCCACCAACAGCTTCAGCCAGCTGGTGCACGCTGGATAACATCAGGTTTGCTTTCTCGCATGCATCTTTAGACAGATCTGATATCTGAAATTGTACAAAATCATTTATTTATTCATGTCGAGGAATAGACGCCCTCTGTAAGGCATAGGTGATTCTTTTGATTTGATTTAGGCTATATCTGACATATGTATATGTATATATTTGTGTTAAACTTAATTAAAAGATGTGTTGTTGTGTAGTTTTTTACTACTTCTTCTTCACAATTATAACATCTTGAAAAGTAAAGTGGTAAGTTGTAATGAGTCACATAAAAAAAACACTTGGAAATGAATGTAAATAATAAATATACCTACAATCTGTGATCATCTGTGTCTAACTGTGATCTAAGAGCGAAGATGAGGGATAGATGGTGAAAGGCAGATGATGTAAAAGCGATGGAAAGATAGATATTGTGAAGTACGAAAGGAAAGCAAGAAAGAATTTATTAAGAAAAGAACAAGAATGAGACAGTAAAAAATTTAACTTAAATAATTATTTACTCGAATATACAACGTCCCACATACGGATGAACAAACTGTATTATAAAATAGATATTTTTAATATTAAAATATATCAAATAATGAGGCTAGATATAATTTACTTTTGATATCTGATTGTGTAGGGCAGGGGTACGTAACCCTTTCAATCAGTGGCCAAATAAAATTATAAAATATTTTGGCTGGCTGTAATTATTGTAACAATATTGATAATTAAAAAAACTTTATTTTTAATGAACAACAACAACTAAATATGTAAATTTTAATGCAAAATAAAACTTAAAACACAAATTTTCGATACAATCGTATATACAATACGTACGCAACTTTCTAATCATACGTCACTCAGTTTTAAGTTATTATTTATTAACTGTTTCGGTTTAGCATGTGCCGCCATTTTTTTATAAATAATTTTGTAATAAAATATTGATGAAAAAAAGTCGATATAATAAAACAATTTTTCGAAATGTGCGGGCTGCATAAACAGGTTTAACGGGCCGCGCGTTGTTCACACCTGGTATAGTATACCTTGGTTTTATGCATATAGTTATATGTATATACTTCTAGATACTCGTAAACCTTATTTATTTATTTAAACTTATTATTTATATATATATATATATATATATATATATATATATATATATGCGTAATAGAATAATGAACTGAATAAAAATAATGAAACTTTAAATCACTTTTAATACAAACAAAATACGCCATATATACTCACTAAGTTGTCATTCCTGTTGGGCGTTTTATTGAAAACATAGCAGAGCTTTCCAGAAGCTTCGGCGAACTTTAAAGCAGCGTCATTTATAGCCTAAAAATAAGGTTGTATATAACTCAGATGTATAAGGATTGTACATCATCATTTAACACATAAAACGTCCAATACTGGAAATGGGTTTTCCCCATTTATTTCCAATAGGAACGGTTAGAACGTTCACGCTATGTATTAAAGATATTTTAACACTTAAAAAAAGTTTAAAACTCTTTACAAATCAAGTGTTTGATACCTTCGTGACTTTAAAATAAATGATTCTATAATATGGAAGATCAATTTGATTCTAGTCACAATCCAATTCATCTCTTGTATTATTCCTTTGTATTTCGACATATATATATATGTTAATTGTAAATAATACTTAGTCAATAATAAATTAAATAAATAATATGAAATTTTGTACGAAATCCTTGTCACTGTTTTACAAATCGCTTGATTTTAGAAAATTAATTATTTATCTCATATAATTCACGCATCGTGCATTAAGCCATTATATATATATATATATATATATATATATATGTGTATATATATATATTTATATGTGGAGAAATGGAAACAACTGAGAATTAGAATTATAATCATTTTAATTTTTATTACAATGTCTCATTTCAACAATAGGTATAAGGGTGTTTATTATGTACAGTTATAATTTTCCTAAATAATTAATTACGTAAACATAACGAGAACATGTTTTTTTTTTATTTTACTCCAACCTAAAGCTACCACTTATAGAAAAAATTGGTGTATTTTATACAAAGAATAAAAATTATCAACAAAAGAAGCAAGTGATACTTGTTGTAACAGCTCCTAATAGATACCGGACTGTTTGTATTTCGTGCGACAGAGATAACGCTCTACGAAGCCGAAATTAGCCGATTGTCTCTTTCCAAAGGTCGATATACAATATTTATCGCCGAGTACTGTATATATTAATTAATTGATAGTATATAAAATAATAACATAACTGGTTATAGGTTTTATACAATCTTAGATAAATAACACTTTGTCCACTAATTATATAGGATTACTTCTGCTAATTGGTCTCCAGAGGAAAGGCAGCAGCGTCCTCTGCGTACCATAATTTCCAACATAGAATTTGAATATGTTATAATAAGCATCATTTTACTTACTTACTTACTCCGCTGGCTCAGTGACCCAAAGTGGGAGACCTCCGTAGCTAGAGACTTCCACTTTCCTCTATCTTGCGCCGTCGTCTGCCATTGGCTGACATTCAATTCGCGCAAGTCTGCCTCAACGCGATCGATCCAGCGATACCTGGGTCTACCCACTGGTCCTCGACCCCTCGGTTTTTCCAGGTACGCTACCTTCACGCTCCGATCCGATCCAAGTGACCAAGCCAGCGGATTCGTTGAGCTTTATATTCGCCAATGATATTTGGCTGTGCTAGCATCGTTTTAATCAGCGTTAATTAATAAAGGTCCAATATAAACCATTAGAGGTCAACTATTTTAGGTATCCCTAATTCAAACGATACATAGAAATCTCTGAGGAACATCTATGTTCAGCAGAATACACCTAACCGCTGTAATAATTTTATATGTGGATGAATGATTACAGGAGGTAAATTCTTTTTTGTTAACTTTTAAAGGATACCTGTGGGCTTTTGTACTCTGTGTGTTTACACAGGTCCCTCGACGCCTGGAACACCTGCTGCAGCTGGGATAGCATCGCATGCTTCGACGGTTCGTCACATGTCGTACTAAGTGACTGCGTATCTGGACAAACATTATTATAAAATAGATAAATTAATTTCAACACAAAATACTGGCTTAATTTTCGCTAAGACATGACGAAGACTTAAACAAATAATAGAATAACAAAACAATGTTTTTCTTCTCCCATACAAAATACTTTAACTGCAAAGCAAAGAGTATTTAATCATATTTGTGGTAGAAAACGCATTTGATTTATAACTAAAGTATGGAGTTCTGGTAATAGGAAATACAAAAATGAAAAGCTATGTATCTTCCTAACTTCTTCTTCTTTTCAACTGATAGATGCCCACTGCAATGCACAGGCCTGCTCTAAAGGTTACCACGGTGACCCTGCATCCAGCGGCATCCCGTGACCTTAACTGTGTCGTCAGTCCCCCTTGTGGGGGGCCTCAGGGGGGACGGGGCCCCATGGTCGCCACTCTAGATCCTTAACCCCTAGGTTACACGAGCATGTACCAACTGCCACAGACGAGCAATTCCTCGAGCTACGTCAGTGATGTAAGTTCTTCTGCGGATCCCCGCGTTTCCGATTAGACCTGGCAGCGAAATTACCAGCATTACCTTAATCTTGAGCCTTTTTATGAGGCACGCAACCACCAGCAACATACATTGGTCAAAGACCTTCAAACATTGAAGAGATGGATTGAGAAAATGTTTCGGAGCTTCCGAGCTACGTAATTATAAGTCCACTACAAGACTGTCCCAACAGTGGGAATGTGAAGCTGAAAAGAATAACATGTCAATTGGAACTTGAGATTTACCTTGTATAACTTCGGGTAACAATTGAGTGAGGTTTCTAACAGCATTCTCAGCTGCATTGTAATCAATGTCTTCAGGATCTGAAATGACAAGACAGACGCACATTAGGCCATAAATACTGTTATAAATTAAAATAAACAAATTATTTTTTGAATTTGGAATCTATCGTTTTGATTGTTCGTTGTGCTTTTTTATTTTCACGCCAGTATATTTTAAAATATTTTAATATTAAAATAGATGGGATAATAAAGATAACCCAACCGCTGCGATTGCAATACACAAAATAAATAGATATGGTGCCAAACACAATTTTTAAAATCCTCCACACACATGGTACATTGGTTTATAATTCTGCCATGTAGCCTGCTATCCTTTAAGACTTAAAAGAATAAATAATAAACACAGTAAAAATCAAAATAGCGTTAAAATAAGGACTTACTGCTTGTAGCGTTTACAAGAGAAGCGATTGCTGCATTTAATTGAGCCAGAAGATGTCCCAGCTTCCTTTGCAGGTCCTCAGCTTCTTCAGTATGAACATTTTTGACAATAGGCTGCAAAGGAGTACATATATAATTCATAATAAATATCTCAAAAGCTATTTTATTAATTTTTCATCATCAAATGTATGTTACACGTGTTGAAATCCCGGATAAACCGGAATTCTTAAACTGGAATGTTATTAATGATAGCCAAGCGATAAATGACTAAGACTCGATCGCAAGACACCGGTTTGATTCCGACGATAAAATCTTATACAATTAACACTTGTTAAATAAAAAAGAGGAATAAGAGACTCAGAAAATACAAACATCCAGAAACGTGAGCCAAAAATAGCACCTTCCTAATATACCTAAACGTATCAAGTAAACAAGTCTATATCCATTACCTTCTCCAAGTTCTTTTCTGCTTCAGACATCTTCTCTTTAGCGGACGCAAGAGTCGCGGTAAACTTCAAACGCTCCTGACCCTTATCCTTATATCTTCCTCCTGATGCACCATCCTTGACTTCACCTTTGTTAATAGGAATGTATAAATTATTAAAGTTCATATGTTACAAAAATCATTGCTGCTGACAATTTATATTCAAGCTCAAGTGATTGCCGATTCGACTTCACCGGAATGTCTGAAACCTTTCCCTACTTTATATCTTGTTTAACCCTCTTGCTTTATCTTACCTAAAATCTAGATTGCTTTTCTTACGTAACTCACATGATATGTTGCTTATATCATCGGAGAACTTGAAATTGACTATGCCTGCTCATTCTACTATATTTATGGAGAAATCTTTTATTGTTGTCGCTGTCAAGTTATGGAATGGGTCTTCGAGAATCATTTAAATCATGGTTGCACAGACTTATTAAGACTAGGGGCCACTCGGGCAAATCATGAACTGATGGCGGGCCGGCCGCCAGAAGTATAGGTAATTAAAGACAATAAAGAATTGATAATAATAAAAATTCAATATTTTTCGAAGCATCTCAGAATTATTCCACGTAAATATATATATATATATATATATATATATATATATATATATATATATATATATATATACTAGATATTTATGTGTGTATATATAAATATATATTTATATAAGAATGTGTGTATAGTACTATATGTATTTGTATGTATATACACCCTAAACTGCCTTCTCCTTCCTGTATCTAATCTCCATCCAAAGGTTGTCTGTTAGAGATCGCCCCAGCGATAAGACCGTTTCTTGTACCTCTATATTATATTTATTGTCTATGGTGTACAAAAAAGTTTAAATAAAAATAATAATTTAATTCTATAAATACATTGACTAAAAAAGTATATTATTCAACGACGTAAATCCTTAGCAATGACGTCACTTGATTATTTTAATTTAGGTTATGTATATATATGTATATACATATATATGACAATTCCGCCTTTAACCAACTTTCCTTTAGGAAAGCGACGATTTGGTTGAACCACGTAGACTCAGTAATCACTTGTCCACTCTATCAGTGAAGAGACCCGGGTTATATTTCTCAGGAAATAAGGAAGCCGATAGATAGTTCCGTACACGGGCTGTGAGGAGAAATATTAAATCCAAATGCTTAGTACGCTTCAAAGGTAACTCTACCATCTATGGACGGTAGTAGGTCTACCTTCTATTTATCCTAAAGAAAAACGGGGATGGTAGGATAAGGTTGTGAAGTTCCGCAGTGCATTCTCCAATATTAATCTCATAACAGATTGTTACCATTACCACCTAACATTCGAACAGCACGACGTTCTACCGAATCTATATCTGATAGAAAATGTATTGACAACTTTTTTTCTTTTAAAGATATTTTGTTGTGGAGTTTCTTACTGCTTCTTCTCCGCAATTAAAACATCCTGAGAAGCGGAATCAAAATTAAAGTAGATTTTAAAAGGAGTCGACGATCAATAAGAGTCCTGTTAAAAGTACATATAAGACAGACATTTCAACTAACCCAAATCCCAGCAAGCAGTTCTCAATTTGTCCAAAGCGGTCTCTAATTCTGACCGTCCATTCTCCAAATCTTGGCGCAAGGTCTGCCGGTGAGGAGTGCTCACAAGAGGCGCCCAGCAGGACTCCAGCTTCTGACTGCAGCTTGAAACTTCATCTGCCGCTGCTAGCATCGTGGACTGGCATCGCGTATCACCAATAGATGGCGCTACTATCTGTAAATTGAGCAAGAATAGTTTCGTAGAAGGAATAAGTGAAGACGAATAGAGAAGTAGAAGAGAAATACGACAAGAGATTATATCACTAGTTACAAAGTTCAATTTGAAAAGATAGTGGAGACTTTTGATACCTGAGCTGAAGTAAGAAGTCCTTGCACCACGTCCACCAACTTGGCTCCGCATTGATCCAGCACCTGACCATCTTCGGAACCCACTTCATCAGCCAACTGGTTCACGTGACTCAGTAGTTCAGACGCACGTTCACAGGCAGTTTTTGATAATTCTATTATCTAAAAAGAGAAGAAAGAGAAAGACAAATTAATGTATAGAGAATGAATTTGTATAACTTTACCAAAATTTAACAATTTACCAAATTGTAACGTAGAATAATGTAAATGAAATGTTACGTACTGTGGGTTCTGACTCTAAATGAAACACCACTGGTTCACAAGGAGTCCTTCACTCACAAATCAGATGGTCACCCTACTTTAACAACTTAGTAATCTTTTCGCTTAGTCCAAACTTCGCTCCCAAATCGCTTAAGAAATCACTGTTCAAATAACTTACAAAAATAGTCACTTTATATCACTGATCGTAGATCTTAATCTTATAACACGTAACATGGTAGTACACCTATTTATACTACGGATAGGGTTCTAGTGAGTTCGAGATAGTAATCGGTAATAATTTCCGAGAACCGTATACAAAAATCTATTACCGTAACCGTATATAAAAATAAGTTCAAGGTGACGCTTGTTCACGGCACTTCTTGATCCTTCTCGTTTAGAGGGTCTGAAACTCGTGCTTGGTAATTTTAGTATAAACATATATTTAGACCATAAATATTATTATAATTAAAAATAAACAAAACTTTTTTGAATTTGGAATTTCTTGTGTTTATATGGTTGTTCATTAAGTTTTTTTATTTTCACGTCAATATACAGTAAAAGCCTTATTCGCGCTTTTTTCACTCGCAAATAACGAGAATTTGTGAAAACTCGAAAGACAACAACTGAACTGTCGACATGGGGAGTACACCTATTTATACTACGGATAAGGTTCTAGTAAGTTCGAGATAGTACTCGGTTAGAATTTCCGAGAACCGTACACAAAAATCTTTAAATAACTTTAATGTCACCCGTATTTACGGCACTTCTTGATCCTAGGGTTCCGTGTTTATTGTTTAGAGGGTTCTGTAACTTATGCTTTATAACAATATGAAACAGGAAACCTGAAATATTTTATTCGTCTTCATCTTACGAACACACTTTCGAGACATGGGATGTTATAATTCAAAATATGAAATGTGTGATAGTATGATCTCAGTGAAGGCTTTAAAACGCTTGATCTCTTGAAACACAGCCTGATTGCACTTGTCCGAATCCCTTTCGATACCACAGTAGCCGAAACAATACACCAGAAGAACGGCATTGATGGCATAAGATAGTCTACGAGAAATATTATAAAAATATCAATATTCTTTATAAGAATAGGCTATTTCAAACATATATATTTTGTACAAAATTTGGTGCAGTCGAACATAGTTTCTGGTGCCATTTTCACCAAAATAACCTTAGGAAAACTCAAAACTAAATGTTGTGGTAGTAAAATAACATAATAAATTGATATATAAGTGTATATAGGTAAATAAATATCGAATCAAAAATTTAAATCAAAATATTTATTTACTCGAATAGGCCATTTCAAATACTTTCGAATCATCAATCAACATAAAATGTCGGCATTGTTGTCCCTACAGGAAGCTGCCACCTCGGAAGGCAGTTCTGCAGCCGGCGAGAAAATCAACAGTTGCTCTTTACAAATATAGTTTTATAAATGCGCGACAATAATTAGCTTCTGCGTGAGCATCAACATTTAATTCCACGCATTAACATTAGTATAGTGTTGGATACAATAATATACTTTTTTCAATATTGGTTTTAAATTTCTCGAGTGGCAGATCTGAAATTGATCGTGGAATTGCATTTTACATAACCTTGTATTATACGTGATTTATTTAATTTTTCAACACTAAAACTAGATGTTTACAGTTTATTTTTAATTCTTGTATCAGCACAGATTTTTTTAATAATTTCAAATGTATTTGCGGAAACAAAACATTATTATAAATACATTGCGAAATAACTGTAAGAATACTATCTTTATTAAAAACTCACAAAGAAACCAGAACTCGTATGCAATAAATGGTCCGGAAAGCTATTTTTTGATATTTAATGGAATCAGGCCGTCATTACCTTGCCGAAGTCCATCCTAAGTAAGAAAAGGACCAACATTTAGCCACTTCCGCACACCTCACCTTCACCCCTCCACGGCGCATCTTCTGGAGTTATGTTACACCGATTAGTGCCAAACACAGAGTCACTGGCGGTGGTGACACTAATCGGTGTAACATAACTCCTGAAGATGTCCCGTGGAGGGGTGAAACACGTGTTGAGTGATTTGACGGTGGCAGTTGTGTGATTCGCATTGTTTGTCGCATACGCATTTATCGGCGGGCTGGCGGGCGGTGCACTTTGTTGTACAACTACTACTGCTTGTGCGGAAGTGGTTAAATATTAGTCCTTTTCTTGCTATTTTTTGAATTACAAAAATTGGCTCAATATCTGCAGCGTTACCCCGGAATAATATGCCATAGGACAGTGTGCTGTGAAGTAGCCAAAATAAACGCATCTGACTGTATTAACGTCTGTAAGACGTCTGACTTTTTTAACAAGTGTAAGTGGTGTAACGTTGCAAGTTAACGTCCCATAAATCTCAGTTAAAATTTTAACCAAAAAAATATAAACACGAGAAACATTTCATAAATCGCAATACAGCAAAAAATTGTTCAACCCTTAGCGGGTAACCGTACATATCAAGTGGCGAGGGGTCGTGGGAGCGTGCTATTGGTTCAGCGGATCTTTGTTTTTATAACAAAAATTCCAATGCGCCCGCGCACCAGCGACAGAGTTTACACCATTGCCCGGCAGAAGGATCCTGGCCTCGGTCGCGTAAGTTGCTTACGTAAGTTGTTAACGAACGGCACAGTAGCTCAGTCTTTTGGTAAAACAAGACAGATGGGTGCCGCACTTATGTATAGTAAATACATGTACAATATAATACATATCACTTAGACTTATTACTAAGATTTATTTGAAAAATAACACGAGGTAGTCACTTACCATGTTCTCTTTACGAGGGTCAGTGCGTGGAATAAAAGCGTAGCAAAGCTTCGCCGAATGCCGCGCGAACCTTGACGCAGATCCGTTGCCGCCCTAAAAGAAAGCCTTTGTTACTATAACCAAGTTTCACATACATAATACAAACATTCTTTTGAACATGCAATTGCAAATATTAAATTACATTTCAGGGGCTATCTATCTATCTATTCAGTGCTTTTAATTTTAATAATCCAACCATATTTAAATATATACTTAAGTAATCTAATATATAAAATTCTCGTGTCACGGTGTTCGAACTTGAACTCCTCCGAAACGGCTTGACTGATTTTTACCAAATTTTACATGCGTATTCAGTATGTCTGAGAATCGGCTACTATCTATTTTCCATACCCCTAAGTGATAAGGGTGGTCAACCCCTAAATTTTATTTTTAATTTTATAGACAATTTTTTTGGTTTTTATTTTATTATTATACAGTATACAAAAATACATACAAACCTAAATTTTCACCCCTCTACGATCAACCCTTATCTTACATTTGTTAATTAAAAACTCTATTTTTTTTTGCAAAACAACGTTTGCGGGATCAGCTAGTAATATTATATAAATAAATTGTACACCATGGATAAAAAAAAACTTTAAATAAATAAAATAGATAAATTACTTGTCCATTGTCTGCGTCCGAGCCTGTGCAAAGAGCTACAACTGCGCTGCACAGTACGTGAAGTTCTCTTGTCATCTTTTGTGCACCTTTCTCGTCTCCATCCACCGCATTTAGAGCTTTAATATCTGTTTATAGAAGACACATAAAATTATTTCATAATTTTTTTTTTCAATCATAATTTTTCATCATTTCACCTGTAATTCAACGTAAATTTTTGAAATACTTGCAATATAAATGTAGAAAGTTCGATTCAAATTATATCTCAAGGTACATCAGATACCACATTTTACCACTTCAAGAAAGAAGGACAATTGCAGACATTGTTTTTCTAGTGAATATTGCACAGAGTTTAGTAGATACTCCACACTTGCTAACTCATGTTCACTTAGTTGTTCCAAATAGGACAATTAGACAGCCTATGTATCTTAACATTCCCAAATGTACATCAAATTACAGACAAAATTCCTTCTTTATAAGATCAGCGAGAGAGATGAACAAACTAGCTCGGTACCCCGAACTAGATTTGTTTGTCTCTAACGCGCATAATTTTAAACAAACTTTATCGAAGGCGTGGTTTGACAGTTCTGGAGCGTGATGATAGCTTCATATTAACTTTAGTGTATTCGCTCAACTTAAAGGCAATAATGTATTTTTTATTGTTTTTTACTTTCTGCGTTTTTTATGTTTGTGTATCAATGTGCGAAAACATGTAATTGGTGTTAGTTTTTATTTAGGTTTTTATTTGTAGTTATTAGACACTGTTTGTTGACTTCCACAGCTCGGCATTGGGCTCTTTCAAACATAGTTATTGTCTTTTAATTGTGTCGTCGGAATAGTGGGGGCGGTATACGTAGTAAGAAAAAATAATTACTTAAAATATTAAATTGATTATTGTATATTATCTGATCCTACAGGCTTTGTATTGCCAAAAGTAATTAGCTTGTCGCAATCCAAATAAATATTTAACATGTTTTAGAAACTTCATTTAATACAATGTGATTTGAAATAGGTGTTTGATGCGCAGTACCCTGGAAACGTCGAGTAAACTGAAAGTAGATATGGAAAGCATCGCCTTAATGATGGGCGACGACAACCTTCGCCCATCATTCCTATCGTTTGCTCTCAGGGTGGTAAGTAATGCTATTGAAAGGATCAAAACCAAATAGAAAAACTGGAACCAAAAATGAAATAAATGAACATGTAAACTAACTTATCAAATAACAATAGAATATAAGACAAGTCTAGCAATGTATTAAAAAGTTCCAAACAAATCTGTGATATCAAAAAATAAAGATAAAGATTGGAAAATAAAAATGTACCTAGCCACCTAAGAGTAAAAAGGATGAGGAAAGTAAGGCGATGAAAGCAAGAAGGAATGAAAGAACAAAAATTGCGAGATATTGTGAAGAATAAAAGAAATTGAGAAGTATAAATGTGAGTGTCGAATAAAGATAAAAGTCTGAAAAAATTATGTGTAAATAAAATCCCTGTCCCAATTTAGATAGGGGGTACGAGAATAAAAAAAATCGGTGTTGAAAGCTTTGAAGAGGTTTCTAAAAGAATCAGACGTTACCTCGCGGAAGTCCATCCTAAGAAAGAGACTGATATATATCTACTTCCGATATGCAACAGTAGTCGTGTAATTAAGTGCACCGCCTACCACTAGTTTAAGTAGGAGTAGATTAACAGTGGTAGTTGTTTCGCATTGTTTACCGCACGCGCATTTATCAGCGGGCTGGCGGGTGGTGCACTTTATTGCACGGCTACTGCTGCATAACAGAAGTAGGTATATATTAGTCCCTTTCTTAGTTACTTAGGTGTATATATGGACAGTAACTTACATTGAACATACATCGACCCTTTTGAAGGTTTTATTACCTATTTGCAAACATCGTGTATATTCTTTTAGCTATTAACTATGTCGTCAATCCAACTAATGGGGTGCTAAACAAAGCTGCTATCCGATTGTGGTCGCCACTCTAGAACCTTTCGGCCTCAACTGCCATCATTTGCACGAGCGATGTGACCTCCTCGCTGCTTATTCAGATGAGCAATTCTTCGAGCTACGTCGATGATCTTAGTTGTTCAATAAATAGCTAAACCTATTTTCTTAAATTTGAAACGTAATCAATATAAAATTTCATTCATTGTTGTCTCTAGAGGACGCTACCATCTCGGAAGGCAGTTCTGCTAAAAGCCGGCAAGAAACTCAATAGATGCTTCTTTACAAATATAGTTTCATAAGGAGTGCGCGACAATAATTAGCTTCCTATAGTATAGTATTCTTGTATATAATAACATACTTTTTATGATAATATATTTTTAAAATCGATATTAAATTTCTATTGTAGCATATCTGAAATGATTAGGACACCAAGAGATATAACCCATTGTATGTTGAATGTTCATGTGCTTATAAAATATTATAGTAATGGGTTTGACGAATATTAATATAAATAATTGTTACCTTTAATGATTTTAGGCAATTCTGTAGATATCATGGCGACAGCTTCCTCAGCGATGACGTAGTCCGGATTTTCAACATCTGAGGATTGAAAACCATATAATATTATCAGTTTATGTTTAAAATTAAGTATAAACTTGTTCAGTTTAAACCAGAGTTCCCCAAACTTTTTGTGTCATAGACCCCTTGCCATGTTTTTCCGTATTGGGTACACCCCCTACTTACTTGATATTGATTTCCTGTAAATTTCTAACTGTAGTGAAGTTTAGTGTTAAAAACTTAAAGTAAAGACACATGTTAATTTATACATTTATTAATTAAATTTAAATTAAAACTACTCAAAGTATATACATAAGATAGTATGATGTAAGTAAATAGGTACTATCAGTGTATGTGTTGAGATCCACTATTATGGACCCCATTTTCATTTCATGGATCCCCAATTTTTTTTCGCT
Organism: Battus philenor; assembly: GCF_028537555.1. Lineage (NCBI taxonomy): Eukaryota > Metazoa > Arthropoda > Insecta > Lepidoptera > Papilionidae > Battus > Battus philenor. The sequence continues at coordinate 876,174 of NW_027181689.1, forward strand.
GACGTAGACCCCTTGCAGATTGTCATAGACCCCTAGGGGTCGATATAGAACACTTTGGGAATCACTGGTTTAAACAGTGGTTACCCAGTGATAAAGGACTGAGAATTTCGTAGGTTCGTGGTACAATTCCATAAATACAGTGTTTTATAATTCACACATTGTGCATTAATTATATAGAATTGCTACTGTTCACAAAGAAGTTTCCAGAAGATGCACAGCAGCATCCTCTGCGTACCATGATACCACAGTGTTATTTAAATTTTATCACCGAACCCGTGATCGACGAAGCTGACCACAAGTCTAATAACGTCGACGTCAAATAGAAACTAAACATTGTAAATTTATTTACGACATATTTATTTATTAATTATTTGACTTTCCATTAATTTTATCTCTACATAGCCCAAATAAATAAAAATAGATAAATAAAATGATTATTTCTCTCCCCAGGGATTCTTGCTACTATAATTTACAGAAGTGACCAGTTGCAACCTGAGATTGTCGGGGCTGACGCTTGTACTAAGTTTGCACCTGTACTACAAGGCATCAGGCCTCGCCTCTTGAATAGTAGATTGATTTTGATAGTACTGTCTAAAGAGATGTTATTAAAAAAATTAGGTTTATACATCCAGACAAATCTGTAAACATAAATTTTAACCCTTAATAACCTAGAGTTTCAATTTTGATACCAATCTTTTAAACCGAATGTTAACATTACTATTAGTTTTTTTTTTTATAGGTTGGCTGTACGAATTCTACTGTTGTATAATATTATTTCTAACGAAATTTAAAAAAAATACCTTCGTCAAATTTTTCCCTTCATCTAGACCCTCAAGCAAACATAGTAATATTAAAAAAATCACTTTCGTAAATCAGGCTACTAAGGGTTAAGATGTTATTTTTTTGTCAGTACTAAGTGAAAAGTGTCATGTAAGTTATTCCGTGTTATGTGATGTTACGTCTTATTAATTTATTCCAGAAAATGTAGTTAGTTTTCCTTCTTTACATAATTCTGGTTTTGCAACCATTCCTTTAGCATATTTTTTACTTTGAAAGTATTTAGATGATGAATGTACAGCGATTTATGAATGTTGTACAGATGAGAACATAAAAAACTAAAAAAATTGTAGCTGAATTTGGTGGAATAAGCAGTTGACTTTGCTGCAAGATGGTTACGTCTAAGACTTTTGTCAGAAACAAATGATTAACTTATAAAGAATGCCTTGGACATTTCTACCACATTTATTTCAACTGTAGCGGTTCAAATAACCAAACATTATGTTTCCTGCTTGAATGGATTAAATGTAGTTGTTATAAATAAAATATTCATTCATCAAACATTCCTTTTTTACAATATCAATGCACAAGTTCAAAACGAATCACTCGATCCGTTATGGTATGTATAGTGTATATACACGTTGTACTTTATATGAGACGCGTATAAATAAATCGCACACAGCTGGAAATAGGCAGGTCTATGTCCAGCTGTGGACATAAATCTTCCCAATAAGACCAGTTGAATACAGCCTGTATTCAAAGTCTTCTCATCATCTTAACTATGACGTCGGTTCACCCATGTAGAGACTTGTAGGAGTGGTCATAGTACTGTAGCTTCTTGTTCTTCTGTAGCTTCTTGTTCTTCTGTAGCTTCTTGATCTTCTGTAGCTTCTTGTTCTTCTGTAGTTTCTTGTTCTCCTGTAGCTTCTTGTTCTGTAGCTTCTTGATCTTCTGTAGCATCTTGTTCTTCGATAGCTTCTTGTTCTTCGGTAGCTTCTTGTTAATGTTGACCGTACCTCCGTTAGCACTTATAATGAGCGCGGAGACTTAACAGCGCGATGCAGACTTTTGTTGCGTCTACTGTGGCGCCATCTATCATCTATCCGTTTCATTACCGCCGCCGCCGCGATGCGATCGACGGTCACGTGGGTAAGAGCTCGTTGCTAGGCAACGCGTGTTTGAGTGGCGCGCGATATGCACGCCACAGACTTATCCACGCTAAGTACTCCAAAAGCCGTCTCTTTAACGAGTGAAGTATCTCCCACAACTACATACGAGTAATTTATGATATAAATAAATATAATTAAAGATATTTTTTTTAAATTAAATCAAAAAGCTACTCACCGGATGTAGCTCGTATGAGAGAAGCAACAGATGCGTTTAATAACGATAGACGCTGTCCAACCAGACGGTGCAGTTCAGTAGCGTCCTCTCCCTTCAGCATTAACGGATGATCCTATATGCAAGGTAACATACGTAAAAGGTTTAAATGGTATCAGGCGTTACCAAGCAGAAACCCATCCTAAGTAAGAAAAGGACCAATATTTAGCCACTTCCGCACATGCAGTGGTAGTCGTGCAACATAGTGCACCGCCCGCCAGCCCCCTGATAAATGCGTATGCGGCAAACAATGCATATTACACAACCACCACCGCCAATTCACTCAACACGTGTTTCACTCCTCTACGGAGCTTCTTCAGGAGCTATGTTTTTTGCTTTGCTTTCTTAAATATTGAAATGATAAGAATCTGACTAACTCTTTAACTATATCTAAGTCTTTATATATTATAAACCAATGTTAAAATTTATTAATAGATATATTGTTGTGAAATTTGTTCCTGCTTCTTCTCTACAACTATATCACTATGCGAAGCAGAGTAGAGTCAAAAATAGGATAGATTAAAAAAAATAGAGATCAAGTTGACTATCAAAAAGTGTTCTGTTAAAAATTCCAATGTTTAATAAACGTATTTTATCTTTTATCTTACCTTATCTAATTCATTTTCAGCCTCCAAGATGTTATCAATTGCACCTTTTACAGTCGCTTTAAATTTCAGGCGCTCTTTCTCCTTCTTATCATGATCTTCTACGTCAGGTTCTAAAAAAAATGTATTAAAACATATACTCGTATGTTAGCATGATGCATTGTAAGATCATATTATCGGAAAAAAATAATTATTTGGGGTTTTATCGTAATATTTGTCTATATTTGTAAACCTTTTCCTGGCGCCGCGAGACTTATCTACAAGAGCTGGGTACCCTTTCAGGAGTAAAACAAGGTTATTTGGGATTCTTACCCACTGAAACTCCATCAGTGGTGGTCTTTTTTACCTTTGAAGAGGTATCTGTATCTCTACTAAAAGCGCAAGAGCCTTCAATACTGAGCCAATGCACCAGAGGACCTGAACCTTCTCAGGGTCCTCGCTGTGCCACAGCAACACGAGACCACCTGACATCGCTACTCTCGCCGGATTAGCTTTATTTTGACTAGCTTACTTGGTCAATGTAAACACGGCTTTCTTATTTAACTGGTCACTAGTGCTTCTAAACATTACTTCGAAGTTAAAAAATACTTGATTTACTTTGTTAAAAAATTTTGCCTCTTTGATAGGGTTCAGATCGGCAAGCGAAGCGTAGAAAGTCCATCCACAAAATTGATAGATAGCCTTTTTAAAGTCTTCAAAAAACGCAAGAGGCTCCTGGATTTGGCAGACTTCGATTCGACTCTGAATGCCGGTTGGGAAGAAAAATGAGAAAGATGAGCATCACCTCAGTAATGAACGAAAAGATAAGCAGTTTACATAAAGGACAAAATCAAAGTACAATTGTAAAATAACAAAATAAGAACAAAATAGAATGTATAAAAATGCCCCATAGTGTGATAATTTAGGAGAGAGTAAAAGTAGATGCAAAGAAGTAAATTAAGAATAAATGAGAATGTAAGATTAGGTGATGTATGATAGAAGAACGAATGACACAATTATATGAAGACCAAAAGAAGAGAATGACAATAAAAATAAATGTGAAAATAATTATTAAACAAATGAAAGTCCCTTTCCCAAAACAAGATATGGGTGTACGATAGGTCCAAATAACGGGGCAGATCTAGAGGAAAATCTATGCCCAGTAGTGGACAGTCGTGTTAACTTTAACTAGTTGATTTTGACCTTTCGTTGCAATTGGAAATCTGTGGGGCAGATGCCCAACTGTGGATCATACGACTAAAATGATGATGTAATTCCTTTAGGGAATACACACGTTTCTTTTGTAAATTTGAAAATCTAATACTTCTCCTTTTGGTCTGTTCTACTAAAGGACTTTTCTAATCAGAAATCAGGAAACCTAAGATGATACTGACTTCACCCACGTCCGTTTAAAATGAAAAACGTTGAAGTCATTAGTAAAATTACCTGAAAAACTGGCGTAAGCTTCCTTTAGTCTTTCTAATGCTTTCATCAGGTCGTTGGTGCGAGAGGTGAGACTTTCCTCGAACATTCTTCGCCCAGGTTCATCAGTCAGAGGCTTCCATGTTGCAGCGAGATGGTGGGCAGACGAGGCCAAGGCTTCCGCTGATACCGTCATAGCACTCTGACAATGTGGCTCGTCGATCGACGATGCAGTCAACTGTTGATAGTTACACCGGGTTTTATTTATTTCATAAAAGAACGGCACCTATTTCGGTGTTGCTTGTGTTTTGTGAAAATATAAAAAGAATAAAAAAAATTATGAAATGTAGTCGACGGGGCTTGGACTCTTTGAGAGTTTAGTTTGTATTTAAAAGGATGTCATTCTAATTGCTCAATTTAATACTTCACAGACGGATTGGATATAATTATTAAATCTATTAGAGGTGAATAAAGACCTCACTTCGTAGCAAAAACCTTGAAAGGTATACCTATTCCCAATTATCTTCTAGAAAGTGATCACTGTGAAATATATTACGTATGTTTATTTCTATTGGTATACAAGTGGTCAATAAATTCTGGCAGTACGAATTTTGCAGTAGAATGATTATATATTTCAAAAACCTATATAACTTTGTCTGGGAATATGATTGTTTAATACAAAATCTCATCTTTTCCACAGATTGTGCAGTGAAGTGCAGGAAGTACCTGAGCACAGGCCTGAACGATCCTGGAATCGTCAGTGCAGCGCTGGCCGGCCAATTCCAGCTGCACGCCGCGAGGATCATTCCCCACCAGGCTGTTCAGCTCGTGTGTTTTCATCAACAGCATTGAAGTCTTCAATCCTACGTCGCGTGCCAGATCTAAAATCTGGAAGTAATACCAGTTTATTATTATGATACATCAGAGCTTTTATTTTTTACTTTCATCATCAGCATTTAAGGCAACCACTACTGGACTCTTCTGTTTAATTTTCGGAGATTTTTAATAGGACCGGTTGGTAGGGTTGCATTCAATGTCTACCTTGTATGGTCAGCAAAAATGTTTTCCGTAATAACTTATTTGATCAAAAGTAGACTTTAAACAACGTTTACATATGAAGAAAAAACATTTTGATAGTTAAGAGGTTCTGATCATCCTGAGCAAATAAAGAAAAAAAAGGATCCCTAGGACACAAACTATAGCGCTAGTCTGATCGAGTTGTTGCTTCTCTATTTGTCTTTTGCCAAAACAAATAAAGTAACAGTAACAGTGGTAGGCGGAACAAAATAAAAGAACAAAAAAAATGAATCAGTGTCCTCATCGTTTGCTTGTTTTTTGTTTTTATCTTGTCTTTTGTTGAAACTATCAGAAGAACAGGAGATGATGATACACGGAGACAAAACATAGAAGAGAATTCATATTAAGGCAATTTTATCAAAAATAGAAGGTCGTCATGAACAGAAGTAGAATTGTAAGGAGATGATGAGGATATTGAACCAAGAATTTATCTGACCGAGATCCTGTTGCTCTATCCGTGTATTTTACTGAAGAAACCAGAAGAACTGGAGACCATGACACAAGGAGACAAAACATAGAATAGAAGTCACAGTTGATCAGTTTATTCATAAATACAAGAACATCATGAACAGAAGAAGTAAGGAGATGACGAGGAAATTGAACCTAGGATTGGTCTGACCGAGATCTTGTTGCTCTACCCATATATTTTACTGAAGCAGCCAGAAGTACAGGAGACAATGTAACGTGGAGACAAAACATATAAGAGAAGTTGCATTCATTGGACAGCTTTTATTATAATCAAAAAGTCATTAAGGACTTGAAAAAGGGACCATAAAGCCGATTTTAAAATAAGGCTTCCAATACTTTTAGAATTGATATATTCTGGTGTTTAGGAAGGTTATTGAAAGAAGCTAGATGCAGATCGCTTGCTACCGGAGTTATGGGTAAAATGAAGATAAAGAGAGAATTGATTTATTCAATATTGGAAGTTTAAACAGAACTCGTATCAATTGTCAACTTATTATAATTTGATCTATTTTAATTTTGACTCTACTTCGCAAGGTGTTATAGTTGTAAAGAAGAATCAGGAACAAACTCCACAACAACACATATTTTAATAAAGTTTAACACAGATTTATACGTATTCACTTTATCAGATATAGCTTAAATGAAATGAAAATAATCAAGATACATCACTGTCAAGAATTCGTGTCATTTTAATATTTGTGTATTGAAATAATAAGCCTTTTTCAACAATTTACCTGTAACAGTAGACTAATGTTTTACGGAATTCTATTAAAAAATCTAATTCAGTTTATTACAAATGAATTAGATACTTTTTGGCAATCGAAATTTCATTGCAAATTTTTCTCGTTGCCTTGTACACTATGGATGTCATTTATTTTTTTGAAATCTTTATAATTATTGTAAACATACAAGATATTATTATAGATATATTGTAAGGTCACTGTATGAATATTGATCTCTTTAAACCGCTTTCTCAAAGAGATTAGTGGTCCTAAACCGTTGATAGCTCAGATGGCTTTTTTGCAAAACAAATATATTTTAAATATCTGCACCACTACCCATATAAATTAATGCTGTGAAAATAACTAAAATACTGTCTATAGGAGAAGCCCATGTTCCGCAATATATCATCACCGAATGTAAAGATGATGATGTTAAAATGCTCACGGTGAAACAACGGAACGACAACTTAAATCAAACTTATAGTTAATAATGATACTGATTTCAAAAAAGAGTAAAGTTTCAGAAAACCCGTATATGAAATGGAAATCTAAAAAAAATCTCTTACCTCGTTTTCTCTGTCTGTTACAGTACCGAGACCAAATGTAAAGATAAGTTTATCTGAAGCCTTTGCATATTTGTAGGCGAGTTCCTGCATTTGCTGAAATAACGAAAGATTTATTTAATTACCGTATATCTCTACTTTGTAACATTGGCGATGATCAAACTATCATACTTGATGCACATATAATCAAGTTATACCAGCAGGCTTCTTTTGAGCCAAAAGCCTCTACGAATAACTCTATGATAGGCTCTCTTTAGCGATAAAAGATCTTAACAGCTCTACCATAACAATGGAATATAATAGTAACAACATCTTGAGTCAAAGGTTCTGATAGAATCTCTGGGTTTGATTCTTCGTCATTCTGCCCATAGCAGAGATGGGTAGCTCGCGAGCTAAAGACAAGAAAGATATATATCTTTGCAAAAGATAGAATCACTCTCCAGCTCACGTGTGTTGCAATTGTATCTCTATATTTTTATACTTAAGACTCAATTTTCGTGATAAGTTACGGATCGTTAGAAAGAGATGGGCTTATATAGCAATTTACACGTAAAAGTGAAAGACGGATAGCTAATGCAAGTATGTATTAAAAATGTAAACTACGGATTTTCGGAGCGACATCGCGCGCGCGTCATGACAAAAATAAAATGCTTAATAGGAATATTTCACACGTTTTATTCCACCTTTACCGAGTTCTAAGTCTGAACTAAAAGAGCTGAAGATATAAAGGATATATGTGTAGTCTTAGCTGCCTTATTCTCTGAGCCGTACTTATCTAAATGAGTTAAAGATATAAAAGATAGATATATATCTCAAGATCGAAAACATATAAATCACTGTTTTCTTGTCAGGGATACATTTTGCCCATCTCTAGCCCATAAACGCCCACTGCAAGGCATGGGCCTTCAAAGATATCATCATGCAGACAGGTTGGTGATCGCAGTGTGATTATGGTAGGTAGAAGGCGCTGCTGCTCATCCCCTGGAAACTTTTTTGTGAACTGGCAATCCTATATTATTAACTCATAAAGTGTGAATTATATAATACTGCATCTTTGGAACTCCAACCTACCATCGTCATACTCGAATTTGATTATTGTTGTTTTATCAATGTCGTTGTTATTACTTCCATGTTATTGCTGATATTGTTGTTTTAGTTTTTAACTGTATCAAGAGTCTAGCCATGGTACATATATAAACAGACAGACACAAAATAGATATGTGTTAAGTTTGTTATAACACCTGACTTCACACAGACCCTTTAACTTGGTTTTTAGCGCCTCCGTTAGTTTTAATTATCTTCTCAGATAGTTTCTATAACTTAGATAAATAAATTTATGTATGAAAAATCGTAATGGTTTTTGTTCGGTTACCTCTGTATTCTCATCTCCTGTGATCGCACAGACAGCGCGTGCTGCATCGCACAGAGCGTTGAGTCGTCTGAACACAGAGTGCCGGAACTTCTCGCCTTTAACACGTCCCAGAGCCTTAGCATCTGTGTAAATTCACCACACATTTTTTTTGCATTAAAAAGAACAGTTGGTATTCACATCTTCAGGATTTGTGGTAGTCCAAAGCTGTATAAGGTTATATTGGATTTCTCACTAGTCTTCATTTTATATAACATATTATTTACACGTTTTAAGAAAATAGTGACAGACACATAATAGATACAATAAATAAAAATAAACTCGGTAAAGTCTTCATTTCGTGTTCAGAAAATTATCAAATCCTTCAATTCAAAATTCAATTTTTTTTTTGCATTAAAAAGAACAGTTGGTATTCACGTCTTCAGGATTTGTCATAGTCCAAGCTTTATAAGGTTATATTGGATTTCTAACTACTCTTCATTTTAATAACATATTATTTACACGCCAATATTCAAAATCTTTTTTAAAAATAGTGACAGACACACCATTGATACAATAAGTAAAAATTAACTTGGTAAAGTGTTCATTTTGTATTTAGAAAATTAAGAAATCCTTCATGGGTTTGAATGTACGCATATAGATGTAATTAATTTACACAAATGACTGAAATATTTAAAATACTTGGTAGTATGCAGAAGAATATGCTTAAGACACAGATCATAGCATACCTTGGATAAGCTCCGGGAGTAGCTCGTCGATGGTGACCATCGAGGTGATGGCGGCTCCATAATCCTGATTATTCGGGTCTGTAAATCAATTAGTATATATATATTTATATTATTCTAGCTGTAAGAATTCCGTAACAAAAACAATAAGAAGTCGTATTATAAAACCGAAAATAAATTACTGTAACTTATTGTGGAGTAATCACTTCATTTATTGTTTAAAAGTGTAAGAAATAAATTATTTGTGTGGTAAAGAAATAAAAACGTCAAACAATAATATAAATTTGCAGCGTGTAAACTGTCATAGGCGCGAAGTTCAAAACGAACTGTCAAATGTGCAAAGTTCAAATCTAACTGTCAAACGGACAACGTAAAAATCTAACTGTCAAACGAGCAACGTACAAAGCGGAGAGTTAAAATCGAACTGTCAAACGCGCAACTTAGAAAGCGAACTGTCAAAAGCGCAAAGTTAAAACATAACTGTCAAATGAGCAGCGTATAAAGCAAACTGTTAAACGAGCAATGTACAAAGGTAACTATCAAAAGCGCAAAGTTCAATTCTAACTGTCAAACGGACAACGTACAAATCTAACTGTCAAACGAACAACGAACAAAGCGGAGACTTAAAATTAAACTGTCAAACAAGCAACGTAGAAAGCGAACTATCAGATGCGCAAAGTTCAAATCTAACTTTCAAGCGAGCAACGTATAAAGCAAACTGTCAAACGAGCAATGTACAAAGCGAACTATCAAAAGCGCAAAGTTCAAATCTAACTGTCAAACTAATAACATATATAGCGAACTGTCAAATGAGCAATGTAAAAAGCGGACTATCAGAAGCGCAAAGTTCAAATCTAACTGTCAAACTAATAACATATAAAGCGAACTGTCAAACGAGCAATGTAAAAAGCGAACTATCAGAAGCGCAAAGTTCAAATCTAACTGTCAAACTAATAACATATAAAGCGAACTGTCAAACGAGCAATGTAAAAATCGAACTATCAAAAGCGCAAAGTTCAAATCTAACTGTCAAACTAATAACATATAAAGCGAACTGTCAAACGAGCAATGTAAAAAGCGGACTATCAGAAGCGCAAAGTTCAAATCTAACTGTCAAACTAATAACATATAAAGCGAACTGTCAAACGAGCAATGTAAAAAGCGAACTATCAAAAGCGCAAAGTTCAAATCTAACTGTCAAACTAATAACATATAAAGCGAACTGTCAAACGAGCAATGTAAAAAGCGAACTGTCAAAAGCGCGAACATAAACGCAAACTTTCAAACGCCTGAACTCATGGTATACTCAATTGATCTCTATAACAGTTGTGGATTTTAATATTAATAAATGTACCTTAGATGGGTACTAATTCTGAAAAATATATCATAAAGATTGTTGATACTGACCAGCTTGTGCCGACATAAGTAAAGCAACTGCGGCACTAATCTTCCCTATCTTCTTCCTCGCTTCCTTCTCCAAGTTTTCTACTTCGTAACCCTCAAGATCTGGTACTTCGGTACTCTGTAATTTTATACATTTACGTAAGCTTTCTAAAGTTTCTCGAGTTGATCATCAGTCATCGTAGCGATCTATGCCTTGCAATGATCGATTGATCAAAAACCTTCATTTTTAAACATTGCGGTAATTTGAACAATAATTTGACTTGGATTTAGCAAGTGATCTCTTTCTCAAAAATGTGGACTTAGCAAGCTTTAACAAATAGCCAACTTGGACTAATTTACTTTGAGATACTAAGGCCCATGAGAGATAAATATGAGCTCGGAGGTTTTTTTTGATTTTTTTTACTACAATGCCATGCTCACCACCAGGGTATAAAAAGAATAATATAAAACTTACCCATAATTGATCTTCATCAGTGAGTTCTTCCTTTGCTTTGTCAACTGCCTTACCAGCTCGAGATGCTGCGGCGAGGAAAGATGCTCTTCGCAACGTTGCTTGTGTCTTTTCATCGGCCACGAAACTCTTGTGGGAATGCTGGAAACATTAAACCATAACTAAGCTATTTATTCAGATCCTTATTTCTTTAAATGGTTCAGCTGGACCCCCATGGATTCTCAGGAGACGCGGTCTACGTTGACTTGACAAAAAAATAGGTGTTCATAATTTGTTAGCGTGGGTTCTCGAAAATTTACGTGGCTTTGATAGTGAAGGATATAAATTTTGGCTTGACTTAACCTACCAATGCTGGTTAAATAATATTTTAATTAGATAAAAACTTCATTTATTTTTCTCGAGTTTTTACGAGAATGGTTGAAATGTAACTGCATCCACTGGAACGAACGAAATTTTTATTTAATGGAATCAGGCGTTACCTCGCGGAAGTCCATCCTAAGTAAGAAAAGGACCAATATTCAGCCATCTCTGAAAAGGACCAATATTCAGCCATCTCTCTCTGTGGCTGAATATTGGTCCTTTTCTTACTTAGCCTCATTTTTTACATCTCCTTTTTAATTTTTACTATGTAGAGTTTTGATGTACAATAAAATATAATAATAAATAAATACAGATTGATCCGTTGCAGTTACCCTCAAAATCTTGCTGCGGCGCTTGATTCCAGGGTCCAAAGAACAATACATTTGAGTGCAATGGCCAACGATCTTCTCAGCGGCTTCTTGAGCGGTGTCCAGACTTTCAGGTGTTCCCTGGAAGAACAGAAGAGTCGAGAGAGTATCACAATATGCATATTTAAAAGTCACAGAGCATTTGAAACATTCATAGCTTTAAGATAAAGCATGTCATTAAGGGAATAGAAGCACAATGTGATTCTAGTTCCAATCAAATTGGGTTCTTCTGACATTTTGACGTACCAAAATCATCACCATACTTCAGTATTTTTGAACCATTTTTTCTGCCATGCACTACCTTAAGGCTTTTTAAAATTCTTATCCCCTATGTAATATACATGATATTTATTTTAAAACTAACGGGTTAAACTTATGTTGAGTCCACTTTAGAATTGCCCTACTTAACAATCAATTCGCTCCCATGTGGGGGGTGGATCCGAAGTTGGAAAACTTATGAAGGATGAGTGGAAATACATTAGTATTTCTTATCTCTTCGACAATACTTACAAAGTTACTCTGTTTAGATGTAGTTATAAGAAGCTGGAAGCTAGCGCAAAGCTCGTCCAGTTCAGATAGCAATTTCTTTCGGACATCTTCGTTGTCGTTTTCAACGCTTTTGTGGACTCCTGGAATGATAAGTATCAAGATGGTTCAGTTCTTACTTTTGAAATAACTACCAGTTTTTTTTATTAAGGCTGTTCTTCTTAGCTTTACACACTATCCGGGCATAAGAAGCAGGAAGTAAATCACATTTGGGCTAAGCCTCGTATTAGGTAGTAAAACTTGAAGAGCCTCAGAAGCCTTGGTTCGTATCGCTACTAACTACATTAGATCTCTCCAAGTAAGAAAAGGACCAATATTTAGCCCCTTCCGCACATGCAATGGTAGTCGTACAACAAAATGCACCGCCCGCCAGCCCGCTGATAAATGCTATATGCTATATATAAATGCTATATGCTAATGCACTTTGTTGCACGACTACCACTGCATGTGCATAAATATTGGTCCTTTTCTTACTTAGGATGGACATCCGCAAATATTTAAATTCTCCCCAAAGATCTTCGCGATGACCGGTCCTGCGCCGCCGGAATATAGCGACTTTCTGTGACATTTACTGTTCGTTGGTACATCTAGTAACGGGACGATCCATGCCACGTCTACCGGCGCGCCACTTGAAATGCCCTGTTCACTTCAAACGAGTAATTCTTCAACCTACATCGGTAAACTCGGTTCTTCTACGGATCTCCTCCTTTCTTATTCGATATCAGGAAACTCCGAGCATATCATATCCCTTGGTCTCTGGATGACCTAGATCCTTCTCATGAGACCCGTCGTAAACGACCACGTCTTGGATCCCTGTGTCATCACTGACATCACAAATTGGTCAAAGACCTTCGTCTTCAAGTATTGCGGTGTTTTGGACCAGAGAATATTTTGAAACTTCCTGAACCAGGTTGAATTCGGTGATCGATCTCTTTCTCGAAGTTCAACTTATCAATCTGGACTGTTTGTGCTACTTATATATAATGGTCTACAACTTCGAGCGTAGCACCTCCGACAGCTACTTCTAGACATTAGACATCCAGTCTACTTGTCTGGAGACTCTACTGAGATCATCAAGTATTGTACTCAGGTCCTCAATGTTCTCTGCTTTTACGACTATATCATCTGCAAACCGAAGTTGGTGTTGGCAATAGTACCAACAAAATATGTTTTAGTTAAGATATTATCTATGGTTTGGCGAATCTGTAAAATATGTTTTTATCTGTGCTCTCTTTCTGCTCCTTACCGCTATCGAGCACACGTGTTTTCGCTTCCTTGTAAAATTAATTCTTAATAAATTAATTCCTTCTCTGGACCAAGGCCTTTTAATTAAATACAGTCCACTAAAGTCAATCCCAATCTTATACAGTTGGGTGATGAACTCATCGTTTATGTTTGCACCAACCCCGTTGCAATCCATAAGCTTAAAGACATCTTCCAGTGCAGCGGTGAGCAGTTTTGGAGAAACAACATCTCCTTCTCTAACACCTCTCTCTTTATTGACGTTATAAAAATGCTTACCTTCAATAATACTGTTCATATCTTCCTCTACGATAGTCGCAAGCGCTTGAATCCTTTTTACTTTTGCCATTTGCTTGTTATTGGGGTCTGAAACAATCATTTAATGTTAAGCTTTTTCATATTAAATATTTCTTATCTAACTATAGGTTATATATCTATGGGAGAATGTAGTATAACTCCTATTTTTGCCAGGCGAGTTGGCAATCGCAGTGCTTCATTATGGTACGCAGAGTACGGTTGTCTTTTTGTCTTGTCTCAGCGAGCTGGTATCCACAACCAAGTGGCACTGAGCTCATTTTGCGTAGAGGCTTGCTTTAATCAAGCTGACCCAACTCCTTAATAAATCGAAGTTGACAATTTATGTTGCCGGCGATCTCGGAGAGGCACCCGTACACCCGTACATCGAAGTAGTACGTGAGCAGCTGTATTGTCCTCTTCCAGGCACGCTCGAAACAAAGGCGTGTCCGTAACTAGAGAATAGCAGAGAACTCTGCTACCCATCTTCTAGAAACTTGTTTGTGAGTAGTGGCAATCTTATATAATTAATATACGAAGTAAAGAAGAACCGGGAACCGAAGTCGCGACCTATTATCGCAAGTCTCAGTACTCTACCGCTGGGGTAGCAGTGCTCATTTTAGCTCTGTTTAGCTTGCCATATGCTATCTCTAGTTCACGGACCCTTCCGCTCCGTGAACTCAGTACCGATGAAGCAGTAAAAGCCTTAGAGCTAACAGCATTAATATCTTCAGAAACAATAGATATGCTATCAGGAAATTTGATGACCTAATATAATTTTAAAAAACATTTATTCTGCAAGTATACAGTACTACATGAGAGGTAAATTAATTTGTAGGAACTATATTACGTCATCGTCAGCGGTGCATCGAACAGGGGAATCCCACACCAAAGCGTTCTATATTTACATCGAGCGAAAGAGACAGCGCTCTACAATATTTCTCGCCTTGTAATTGGCTAACGATTATTATTTGTTGGACATTATTTTCAGACTTCATGTTGTCAATATCCAAGACCTACCGGCTCTAGGAAGAATCCCATATTAAAATAGCTCTAGTGTGGGATTCCCCTGTTCGAAGCGATGCTTACAATGACGTTATGTAGCTGCTACAAATTCAACAATTTTTCTGTTGTTAGAAATATTATTAATTTAAATTGCTTTAAGTGAAAATTTAATATCTGTGTGATATATTATCTGTGGTAGCTTATTATTATTGCTAACGATATCATGTTGTTTACTATACTAGCTGTGCCGCGCGACTTCGTTCGCACAAATAATAAAATTATTTAGTTTATTTCGTGTTATTGCTTTTATTTTAATCATGTGATCCGGATATGAAATTCACAATTTACATAAATCCTTATGTCATTCACAACATGAAACATCATCATTCGTTCACTGTTGTCGTTTCAATTCAAACCAGCATGAACTGTCATGCCATCTGTTGAAAATTGATCTTACTAGCTTAGAAGCCTTCGTAGGCTCACGCACAATAACTTTGCTGAAGATTATTACATGATAAAATGCATAGTTGATTGATGATTTTATAGAGGACATACAGACAAATGTTAGCAACATTAGCATATATAGGTAAAAACCTCACCTGCTAGAAATTCAACAGTCTGTACGGAGTTATTATTCAAGCGGTTGATCTTCTTTAAATAGTCCAATGAATTGTTTCCTCTCACACCGGCTTCGTTCGCCTAAAATTAATATTTTTACAGCGTGTTATTAATTCTGAGTGTACAAATATACATTATGAACGGCAAAGACAAATATCGGTAAACGTGCACCCTTATACAGAATGTGTGACCTCCACAATTTGTGTGATAGTGATATTGATTTTGATAAATATTCTCGTGTTCTCTCGTATCTTTTAAAAGACAATTTCGTTCGAAATTATTGAGTACACACAATACAATTTAAACCATAATATAAATATATGATATAGATATATAAATAAACATAATATAAGTATATAAACCATAATCTTTGATCCCTGTTTAGTAATGTTTTTATTTGTTTTGTCAATGTTTGACTATAAATCATTAAATGTTCTTAATGAGATAGTTATAAGGTAACAATTGTAACTAATTTTATATTAACTAGTTTCTAAGTTTGTACTTTCTTTGCTTGCCTTTTGTTACTGTTTATCTCCAATAAAGTAAATAAATAAATATCACATATCTGAGACCTTGCTGTTAGGGTCTGACTAGATCGCTTAAAACCTTTTTATTTTTCTGTTTTGTTTTTTTATACTTTTAAATTTTGACAGCTTGTGTCACTAGGCGTCTTACATGTGCTTTTGTTTCGGGTCAGTCCATTGTTACGCTACAATTTACACTAAATTTTGTGAAATTATATTTAAATTACTAGCATCATTTGAAGTTATTTATTCCGTTTATACAGTCCACACGCTCGCCAACAGTATCTTTACTTATTTTTAAATCTATAATTAAAAGTATATTATTAAATATATCTTGTTATAGCATTACAACAGATTTTAGTCGATCGGAATATGTGGAACATGGTTTGTTGACTCATTTACATGGTTGATATTATGTTGTATATATCAAAAATTGTTAAATTTCATTTAAAACGAGCTACTTTTGAGATTCTAGCCGAATCTTCTGAGTAGATCTACATTCTGTTAAAATAATTGAACATTCAAAATTTTCTTGTAAATACTCGAATAAAGATAGTTTGTATTTAGGTCTTTTTTTAATTAAAACAATTGACTAGATGATTTCGTAATCGGTGATGAAACTAGTGGTAGACTATTTAATATTTGACAAGTAAGAGTTGTCGCACGAACCGTGTTTGAAAAACTGGACATTGTTAGATGATGGTAAAAAACAAACAAGACACTAATGGTTAAAAAATATATATATAATTATTAATTGACTACAATATGGTTTGGAATAATTTACGATTTAAATTAGTAAATAGTTTAAGAGACTAAAACACTGTAAAATTCCAAAACGTGAGCAAAAATAAATAGTTCGGAATTATTAAAATTAAATGTAAAAAACAAAGGCACGCGTCGCTGATGTCTGTGGAACATCGATCTTAATAATACAAAAAAATGCATAGCAAGGAGTATATCATAAATAGGGGAATAATATATATCAAGTGAAAAATTGTTTTTATAACAAACTTTATTTTATATTCGAAAGTTGATGGGCTTTTTATAATTAAGCGCCATCTAGTTTATTTTCTGTAACATTATATACGCCATGCAGAATAGAAAGCCATTCAAAACACATTAATGTAAACGAAAAAATTGGTACTTATTTGTACCAAGAGCAAATAACAGTACTTACCATTCCTCGCCGCTGTACAGCGCCCGTGTTAGTCACTACCATCTGCTTCACCGTCGTAACCATTGTACTTTGTGTGGATTCTGAGCCTGAAAACATTTACTTACATTTAAACTGATAAATACCTTAATTACACTGATTTTTTCCAGAACTGACCAGTTTAAACATAATTTTTGAATTCTAAAATAAACCTTTTTGTTTAATCTTTTACGTTCATATTTCTACCTTTTATTGCCATAAATTGGATCTAACAAGTGTTATTTATTTCACGATTTGCTTATATACAGAATGATCACTCTGAAAAATGTTACTTCTGACTTCTGGCAGTAAATAGTCTGCATGGATAATAATTAACATATGTAATTTTTAATATTTAATTATTTCGAATTTTCAAACGCCTTTTTTACTATTTTATCATTACGATATTTCTTATTTGTGAAACAATTAATTTTAGATAGTGTGTACCGTACATTATATGACAGCAAATGTGCTATTCATTTACCCTGTTTAAAACTTTTACACCTATAACTAATTACCTTATAATAGGCGACGTAAAAGTAATGTCATAATGTGAACGCGTCTTAATTTTTACAAATGGCGCCAAAAGTCAATGCGCTTTGACATTTATGATATAGATATATGGAGAATTAGTAGTCAATAAGCGTTGAAGTGTTACACACTTTAAATACGTTTAATTATTTCTATGACTTTCCAAGTTTACCGCAATAAGCCTTTACTAAACCTTACAGGCTTTAAAAGCTAACATTGAAGAAGATATCGCCAATTTAGAACCAGATGTTTTGCTATCGACAACTCAAAATGTCGTAAACAAATGCAATGTTATATCAACTCTGGAGATGGCCACTTGAGCGATATCATTTATTCTAATTAATGTTATCAATCTTACACTTTCTAATAAACTATTTTTCAACAACAAAGCTTCTTTTTTATTTCATAACAAAATGGCTGCGAGTAGTAATTATGACATTACTTTTGCACCACCTCTATCAATATGTATTGCCGTAATTTTAAGTAAAATTTTCTCTGAGAGATCTTTTAGGCCTCTTAAAGATTTGTACTAAAATGTATATTCTCTATGTTGTTCTATGCTCACCTTGAACAAGCGGCATCATTTTACTTGGTCCCACAAACGAATGTTCCATCACCTTCATTGGTACTATGTTTTGGATAATATGTCCTCTGGAATATAGAATATTACTTTTATAAATTTTGTCTTTTATGTTATCTTACGGGCAGTGCCGAACCGTTCATCGTGATGATCTTTGGGGGAGACCGCTGAAGAAGAAGATACATATGTTTAACACTATTAAAATTAAATTACGTCGAATACTCCAATTGGTCTGGAACCTTATATTAATATTAGTATATATATCTATTCGAATTTAACTATGTGTTATCATGTATATGACACAACCCTTTTGTTTCTAATTGCGCCATGCCATCAATACTCGGGGATTTCCTTTCTAACTAAAAATTAACGCAATTTGAATACAGATTTATTTTCACTTTGTTTTGTTAATTTTAAGAGATCAGTTTCAATTAAGTAGTTTGTAGTAATGTAGTGTGTTGTGCTTTTTTTAAAAGAGAATAATAAATTTACATAAATTTTTACGTGTTATTACTGGTTACAAAAAAGGTAAATATTATTCCAATTTATTTATAGGCAGAATTATATTGTTTTTGTTTTTTAAATGTTTAATTTTGTTTTTAAAAATTAGTATTTTAGTAACCCTGGAATCTATCTTCGATCTTTACATGGTTTGCTATAAAAAATCTTAATTCACTTTGCGGCGTTTTATTTTCGTCGTGTTTTTTTGGAACGTAACCACGACGCAAAGTGAGGTATTAGTTTATAATCCATGCAGAAGTTTCTAGACTACATAGGAGTAAAGAAATAAAGTACTTAGAGGATTGAATATTGTCCTCGCATATGGCCTGCCCTTCGTCCGAAGTGACGTTGAATGGCGCCGCTTGGGATCGGTGAATGATGTCAATGTATCCCTGAAGAATGTCCCGGATTCGATACGCCTCATTTGTCTTCACTGTATATTCTTTATCACTGAAATATAAGTGATACACAATTATACATAACTTAGCTTGTTATTTGTCAATAAAAAGAGTTGTTCTTTACTTCAAGTTTTGTTTGTCCGCAAAAACATAAATTTGTTGAAAAAACAGCGATAGACAAACAGTGTTAATATTAGAAATAAAAATAAAGTGTATACTTCTAGTTTTAGTGTTCAAAAATTAAATATGTACGTATATAAAATAAAATTCCGCATTCAATTTCAGATCTGCCACTGATTTAAAATCAATATTAGTTGTCGTTGTTCACTAAGGAAGCTAATTATTGTAGCGGACTCTTTGTATTAGGGGCACCGGAAAGAAATATCGCTTTCTTAAGTTCAATTCACACGACTACCTGTTTAACAAGTTTTTATATCTAATCAACAATATATTCACCTTCGTAATTATTTTTTGCCGTCTAGTATACAAATCAATATCGGAGCGGTAAAAATCGGTTTATCTGTAAAATATGTCAACAGAAACGATGTTACTTTCCAGTCCCTCTGATATATATATATATATATTTGTAAAGAGCAACTGTTGGGTTCCTCGTCAGCTCTTGTCGTCGGGTGGTAGCTTTTGTAGAGACAACAATGCCGACATTTCATGTTCGAAAGTGTTTGTAATGGCCTTTTCGAGTACAGAACGTTTTGATTTAAATTTTTGATTCAATATATATTTACCCATGTATACTTATATATATATATTTATCAAGTTATTTCACTACAACAACATATAGTTTTGAGTTCTCCTAAGGTTATTTAGGAGAAAATGGCACCAGAAATTATGTTCATCATACGCATTTAGCAGCGGGCTGGCGGGCGGTGCGCTTTGTTGCACGACTGCCACTGCATGTGCGGAAGTGGCTGAATATTAGTTCTTTTCTTACTTAGGATCGACTTCCGTAAGGTAACGCCCGATTCCATTAAAAAACCATATAGTAGTTTCTCAACTTGAAATGAGTGGAAATGTATATAATCATTCTATAAGGAATATTTTAATATGAATTTTCCAATTCCACAAATACCAATTTTTTAAAGAATTTCATAACTCAGATTTTGTACAATCAGAAGCTATTGGCCTATCGCATTGTGATAAAAAATAATGTAACAAATTTCCTATGTATTTCTAATTAATTTGAATTTTATATTTGAAATTATAAATATATGCACTTTCATTATCATCATTTCTGACCGACACTCCCACTGCAAAGCACAGGCCTCCCCCCAAAGGCCGCTGCCGTATCAAGCGACTTTTTGTGTCTTAACTATGTCATCAGACACTTAACAGAACATAATTCTAGAAGAACAAAAGAAGATACTCACCTATAGTCACCAAAGTCAAGGGAGAAAGTCTCTTTGCCAGCACGGAAGGTCTTCACCTGTGTTAACATCCAAACCTGAAGAATCTCCTTGGTGACTTCATCGAGGCGCAGAATAGATTCCGCGTTGATGCCCAGCAAACGTGGTACCAACTTTTTCTTTCCCTTCTGCTGTTCCTGAATATATGGAAGAAGAATAATCTTCTTTTATTGTCACATATATATACCGTTCATAACTATAAAGCAATGGGAAAGTGCAATACATAGTAAATAGTAAATAAGACTATGTTACATAAGACACCCTCAAAAATATAGTTTAGAGGTAACCATATCACCCCTTTTTATTAGACGTGATACTACCGTTCTCAGCTAAAATGGCTGCTTCACCTGCCTTATCATCTTAAATCCAGTTTGTAGCCAGTACACACGGGAAAACACTTGGCTCCTTGAGCAATCGTCTATTTAGATGTCCCCCCATAGTACCGACTTTACTCACTCCTTCGCAATACAACCTATTCTTCGCTGAAACGCGCTCCCCCTCGATATTAGGATGGTCGGAAATCGCTGCGCATTAAAAGCGAAGGTTCGACAGCTTGACAAACAGATGGGATCATCGCGATTATGGATAGATATTTACATATATATTGGTATATTAATATATAATTATATTAAGTAGGTTTCTGTGTTATTTTGTTTTTCGCGTTTTATGGTATTATCTTGTTTTACCTACCTTTATTAATTTATCTCTTCACTGCATACAGGGTTAACTGGTAGAGAATGCTTTCGACATTAAGTTCGCAGTTATAAATAAAATAAATAAAAACTATTAATTCCGAGAATAATTTTAAATTTCCAAATGCTTCACATATAATAACAGCTCTAGAAATATATCAATTAAAAAAAATTGACTAAAATGGCTAAAAGAGTACCAACCTTGACCAAGAAGAAGGTGACGCCATAAGTAGGCAGCTCTCTGGCATTCCTGGTGTAAAGGTGCTTCGCTTCTAGAGGACTCAAGCCTTTATGCTTGCTGTGTTCCTTCAGCACCTTCCTGTCTATACCCCAAGAGCCAGCGTACTGCTCCGGTAGAAACTCCTTCATGCTGCAGAAAATCAAATCCAATATTTATTTAATTTATCCAATTTATTTATTTATTATCGGCCTTTCTGTTTTGAGGACCGGTACTTCTCTTATCGTGGTATATTTTTCTCATTCTCATCTATTTTGCACCTTCTTCTTTTATTCAACACAATCTCTTATATTCTGTTTTTACCCTATATCGCCATACTTTCGTAGACTTCCCTCCAGAATACTACAGGTTTACATCTAATATTTTATTTCTATGGTTTTTATTTATATGTTCTATATTTTTTACATTAAATAAAATTAAATCTTATTTTTCTTTACGGTGCACCACAATTTTAATTGATCACATTTCGTTTTTGTTTCCCAACTTGTTTATTTCTTTTAATGCTCTAATTTACCATCTTCCTAGAAGTTTCTTTCTCATCAACACTAAGTGACGCACGATTAGAAAGCTGCATACGTATTATATTTACACATGTAATAGAAACGTTGCAAAATTTCTCCCTAAAATATTCCATATTCGTTATTCAGTTCATATCTTGTTTATTTTTATTTTACATTAAAATTTATATCTTTAGATATTCTAATGTTTATTAAAAATAAAGTTTTGTATATTAATAATATGTTACATTACATGCAGCCCGCTAAAAAAAATTAAAATGATAAATTGGCACGTTGATTAAAAAGGTTGCCCACCCCTGCTTGTCTAAGATGATTCGTGTATTCTATTCCTATCTGGTATAACTGCCTATTCCTACTACTGCATCAATACTTGTCTGTCTGTAACTCACTTTTCAATAAAGCCTGGTTTATGCTTCTCCTCCTGGAAGTCTCCGTACTGGACCTGGCACTGGATTCCGGCGAACTCTACAGCTGTATATCAAAAATACAATTGGACATTTATTAAACACATATAAGTGTAATTGAACAATTAAAATCACAATTTAACAAGTTAAAATCGCAAAAATTCATTTCCACGTTTAACTGCCATAAGTTACTCGTAACTTACTTAAAGACAGTAGCTGGCATAATTCATACTCCGTTATACCACGGTAACTATTGTCTTATTAGGTCTATAGTTTTGTTAAATTTTAACCAGAAAAGTTACGTTTTAAACACGGAAAAGAATGAAAGAAATTGTAGCAATCATTTTACCAGCCTATAGCCGCCCGCTGCAAGTCATATGCCGCCCCAAAAGATCTACAAGATGACTGGTTTTAAACTGCCTACATTCAGGGAATTCCCCTGACTATAATCTTATAACTTTAGTTCTTCTCACAGGCGTATACTTGCTCCTGTTTTTAGGTAGCTGTGTTACCCCCTATCTTTTCGTTGGACAGGATCTACTATTTCTTTTAACTATTTTGCAACGTCTTTTCTTATTTCCAATATCTTCTTTCACACGTCACATGATATTTCATTCACTCTTCTTTATTCATACAATATTCTTACCTTTATCTTCTGTCAGCACTTGCCGTCCATCCAATATAGCGTCGCGGGTCTGCACGTATAGCAGATTTAGCTGCACAGGGTCCCTCGAGTCAACATTCCGGTCCGAGTAAAACAACCTTCGCTTTAGTAATAAGGTTTTCTTGGGGTCCACGCCCATCTCACGGAGTGTCTTCTGCTGTGCAAGCCACTCCACTGATAAGATAAAGATCAAATACATTTATTTAACATTAGTACTTAACAGAAATCTTATTGATTGTCAACTTATTATCTATTTATTTATTGACTATACTCTGCTTCGCAAGGTGTTATAGTTGTGGAGAAGAAGCAGGAAGAAACTCCACAACGAAACATCTTTTAATAAAGTTTAATAATACAGATTTATACATATACATTTTATCAGATATAGCCTAAATGAAATCAAAATAATCAGGCGACGTCACTGCCAAGGATTCTTTTCATTTAATTATTCGTTTATTGAATAATAAGCATATTTAATTTTATTAATGGTGGTCCAAAAATGTTATGCGGCATTTTATTAAAACATCTGATTCCGTTTATTACAAATAAATCAGAGACTTTTTGCAGTCGAAACTTAGGTACAGTCAGTTTTTCACGATGCCTTGTAAATACACTATGTACGTACATTAAAAATTTATAACTAATATTAATGTAATGACTAAAACAATTTATAACAATTTGTATTTAGGAAACAAAATGGTAGTTCTTTGGTTAGAATAGAATTATTAAGTAAGAAAAGGACCAATATTTAGCCACTTCCGCACATGCAGTGGTAGTGGTACCCAGGTCCTCCATGGTCATAGTAATAACGACTTTATCATCATCAAACCGAAGGTGAGTGACGAACTTGCAGTTTATGTTCATGCCGAACCCATTTCAGCCTTTAAGACTAACTACACTATTTTCTACATTTCCTATTGAACGCATTAAAGGAATACTTTTTAATTTTGTTGAGAAAAATATTTTTATAGCTACTCGTAATCTTTTTTGTGATTAATCAGTTTTCTTCTAGGCGTACCCTCTCCACCGCACATAAACATGTTTTTAGCATATTTTTACCATTGTCATCTGTTTTAAGCTTCTTGCTGAGCTGTTCCAACTTGGCATCCTTCTCCCTCGTCTGATGCTTCCTCTTCAGCGTAAGAGTTCCCGAGGCTGGCTTCTCTTCTTGTGTCTGTTCATCTTCATCCTCGAAACACTAGAATTAAATTTATTATTCTATAAGTTAAGTATACACTTAATATATTACCTCAGATTACTACTCTACTGATAAATATAAGATTAAGAAAAGGACCAATATTTAGCCACTTCCGCACATGCAGTGGTAGTCGTGCAATAAAAATGCACCGCCCGCCTGCCCGCTGATAAATGAGTATGCGGCAAACAATGCGAATCACACAACCGCCACCGCCAAATCACTCAACACGTGTTTCACCCCTCCACGGGGCATCTTCAGGAGTTATGTTACACCGATTAGTGCCAAACACAGAGTCAAGACTACCACTGCATGTGGTTCAGTTCTTCCTTTGAAATAACTACTTGTTTTTTTTGGTTAAGGCTGTTCTTATTAGCTTCCAGGCATGAGAAGCAGGAAGTAGATCACGTTTGGGCACGTGTAAGGTAGTAAAACTTGAAGAGCCTCAGAAGCCTTGGTTCGGATCGCTACTAACTACAACAGATCTCTCCAAGTAAGAAATGGACCAATATTTAGCCACTTCCGCACATGTAATGGTAGTCGTACAACAAAGTGCACCGCCCGCCAGCCCGCTGATAAATGCTATATGCTATATATAAATGCTGTATGCTACGGCATTTGGATTAAGTTCTTTTTTTACTTAGGATGGACTTCCGCGAGGTAACGCCTGATTCCGTTAAATATAAGATTTGTCATATATTAGAATTTAATATTTATTTTGTTTTATTAAATTAACCCTTAGACATTCACTGCAAGACATAGGACTTCCACAAACATATCTATGGGGGATGTACCATAATCGCCACGTTTAGCAGGCATATTGGCTATCGCAGTGTGTTGCTATGGTAAGCAGAACACGCTGTTGCATGTCTCTGGAAACTTATTTATGAGTAGTGGCAATCCCGATAATTGAATCTGCGACCTATTATCGCAAGTCACAGTTCTCCACTAGGGTACAACTAGTAAATCTATTACTATATTAAGGAAACTAATTACCCGCAATTACTGTCAAAAGACATATAACACTATTTCAGAGTATGTTCAATATGATGTTTAAAAACGAGTTTTTAGGAAAGGATTTTTTTTGGTTAATATTTTTAGTTGTAGATTGCGGATTTGGAGGTGAAATAAACATAATTTTAAGCTGACCATTATAATTGAATGTAATGATCTTATATAAAAAAGATATTTTAATTTTGACTTTGAAGGGTTGTTCAAAGGTTGACGATAGATATCTCTGGAAACTTTATGAGCAGTGGGAATCCTATATAATTAATGAACAAATTGTGAATTATATTAGACTGTATCTCAGGAATCGAACCCAGGACTAACGATCGCAATTCTCAGTCCATTGCCACTGCGCTACCACTACTCCTGCAGAAATAATATCATAAAAAGTTTGTTAATAAATGACTGAATCGAATTTTTAAAAAAAGAATAAATTTATTTAAAATTAGAATAAATTATATAAGTTAAGATTGATGATTGAATGTCATGTTAAAACTAACTTAATAAAGAATTGACATTAATTGATTAGCTATCAAGTTTCTTAAAAGGTTCTTTACAGTGGAAACAACCTTACAAACCTGCCAGTGCTATATCATGATAAATTGAAATCAAAGTTTTTACCATACAAAGGTGTTTACTATATGTGATATGGTTTTATATTCCCCCTGTCTAGTTTATTTATATATAGTTTATTATATCTTGTTTATTTTACTAAACAAATTCAAAATCTCAGATTAAGAGAGAGATATATTACAGCATTAGTAAAGTCATCTTGTAGAACATTCCAATATAAGAAAAACTGCTATGTGATATCCATTATCATATAAAATAAAATACCATTGCATATAAGGAAAATAACAACAACACAAAGGCTATTCTTACATAATTTAAGTATATGGTTAATAGATAAATGCTACAATACTGTTAAGGATTTTTTAGATGATATTGAATAGAATAAATACGTAATGTAAGTTGGTAGTTATAAGTAGAATTGTTTTAAAACAGGTATAATACCTAGTTACTTTTGCATGCCGATACTAGCTAAACATGTGATACTTATGTATATATAATTGTAACAACCTTTTATCATGTTTACGCAAATAAAAAATATTTCATTTCATTTCATATAATAATAGCGATATATTTAGAAAGGTAGTAAGGTGTATACGAGTATAGAAAGAATAAATGTTTGCTACAGTCGTTTATTTTAAACAATGGTTCAAAAGATATGTTTTATATTTTGTGAACCGTTGGACCAATGTTTCCCGACATAGAACCCACATCCCACAGGTGGGAAATGACTGTTAAGGAGGACAATTCGAAAGAGGACTCGACATAAATAACCCTTTCGCTTTGATTTAAAAATTATTTATAAAAGGTAGTTACTAAGGTGAAGCGTAGCAGAAAAAAAAGGTTGTAAAATATTGTTCACTGTAGTAATATGGACATATGTTTTAATTTATTACCTTAACAGACTTTTTGGGAAGAAAAAGAAGTGTTGTTTTTAATATACACCAATACTTCAATCTGAATTAAGATTTTCTATAGCAAACCATGTAAAGATCGAAGATAGTTTTCAGGGTTACGAAATTACTACTTTTTAAAAAGAAAATTGAACAAAGTAAAAATTTAAAAAACAAAAATAATATTACTCTGCCAATAAATAATTTGGAATAATATTTACTTTTTTTGTAACTAGAAAAAAAACCACAACGCACTACGTTATTGAAACTAAACTCTTAAAATTAGCAAAAAAAGGTGAAAATAAAACTGTATTAAAATTGCGTTGATTTTTAGTTAGAAAGGGAATCCCCGAGTTTTGATGGCATGGCGCAATTAGAAACAAGTGTTGCCATCCTATAAAAAATTTTTTAAAAAAAATAATTAAATACAACCTAATAATAATTAGAAACAACGCAACCTTGAAAATCTAACGACGTACAGTGAAAGTTAGTACTAATTAAGCAGCGACGCAACTTCGAAAAAAACGCAAAACGAAACGACGCAAAGCGAAGTATTGGTGCATCTGCTAATTTATCGATTTTTTTCTCGATAAAAAATTAACGGAAAAAGTCCGGAATGCAGCCCGGGTTGAAGCCCTTGAGTTTTATTCTTCATCAATATAGGTCGCAGCATTTCCACAGCTGGACATATTACCCACATATACATTTCTTGCTTATTTTTTTGTAGTCACTAAATGTATGTTTATGAATATATGTTTGTATATATGTATGTTTTGTACACGTTAACTACCCATTATTTATACATCTACTGTTTCCATACTATGGTTGTCTGTAAGATATTGCCTCGTGTGATAAGACCGCCCGTTGTACTTTTGTTTATTATCATGAAACTATTTAAATGTATCATAGCGTGTACAATAAAGAATATTAAATAAATAAATCTTTGTTATAGATGGACACTTTCCTAAGGAGATAGATTTGTAAATAATAAAAAAGATGATAAAATACTCGTCAAAACTCACCAAGCCATACTCGTCATAATTGGTGATGCCGATCTTATCACATATCACCATCATAAGATCACCTACGCATTTTGTTTCATCTATCAGCATAGTCTTCTCCGTTCCTGTGACAATTCAAATCAAATTAATTTTAATTTTTCATTTATATTATTTAACTCATTAGGAGTCTAGATAATGAAGGGATGGAATGTTTTATCTTGCTCAAGGTAATAAAAGGAATCATTAAACATCTGTATATGACAGGACATTGGCATATTCTTCTCCAAAAAATCACTGCAATAATTGGTTTTGAGCTGCACGCTGCAGCATTCCAGAATCTTTACTTCTGTCCACCTAATGTGGTGCTATCCGCGCTGCGTCTACTGGATATGTATATTTTATATGTTGTATACTAGTAATTCCCAAAGTGGTCTATATCGACCCCTAGGGGTCTATGACAACCTGCAAGGGAAAATGGGGGTCCACGATAGTGGATCTCAACACATACACTGATAGTACCTATTTACTTACATCATACTATCTTATAATATCAAAACATTTACATTATTCATAAAAGTACCTATGAAGTAAAAAAAATATTAAATAAGTTTATAAAATTATGTAACTTGTAGGATGTTGGTACTTAAGGTTCAGTTTAAAAACGGATATCAACAATTCTGGCTGCAAAACAACATACCCGTTACTTATCCCATATTATGTAATATAGCGAGGAAATTTTTAATTTCCTTTCCATCGTCATACCTAGTGGAAAGGGGGTTCAGCGCTGTAACCAATCTCCTAAAGAAAAAAAGAAACAGACTGGACATCATTAGCCGAGGAGATTTAAGATTAACCCTTACGAAATTGACGCCAAATGTTGATAATTTAATATTAAAGCATCAGGTTCATCCTTCTCACTAAAAATATTGACTTATTGCTTATGTTATTTTATTTATAGTTTATTTAATGTTACGTATATTTTACATAACAGATACAAAATTTTATTTTATTAGTTTTAATTTAAATTCAATTAATAAATGTATAAATTAACATGTGTTTTTACTTTAAGTTTTTAACACTAAACTTAGACTACAGTTAGAAATTTACAGGAAATCAATATCAGGTAAGTCAGGGTCTACTCAACACGGAAAAACATGGCAAGGGGTCTACGACATAAAAAAGTTCGGGGAACTCTGTTGTATACCAACAGTGTACTTTACTTTTGACATAAATATTATCTGTAATCAAGATCAACGAAGGTCGAAGTTCTTGTCTGAAATGGCAGAGGACACATCGCTTGTGCAACCAATGGTTGTTTAGTTCCCAAGTGGCAACCACGAACTGGTAGACTTAAAAAAAGAAGAGTCTATAACTAAATACACCTATCCCCCGATTTACACGGTAGATACGTTCCTGAGGAAAACGTGTAAATCGAAAATTAAAAATTTTCAAGTCAAAACCGTGTAAATCGAAAAGCTTGCAGAAAATGCATAATTATGCTATTTGACAGTTGTGATTTTTTTTTAATATTTTTAGGTGTACACAGAAATAAAAATTAAATGCATTGAGAAGTTAAAGTATTTAATATATTACGGAAAT
Organism: Battus philenor; assembly: GCF_028537555.1. Taxonomy (NCBI): domain Eukaryota; kingdom Metazoa; phylum Arthropoda; class Insecta; order Lepidoptera; family Papilionidae; genus Battus; species Battus philenor. The sequence continues at coordinate 905,478 of NW_027181689.1, forward strand.
ACTGTTTTATTTTATTTAATTACAATACATTAAACAGAAGAACCAAAAATATAACCAAAGGTGTTTTATTATCCTTTATCACTGTCAGAAATTGCTCTCATTCTTTTTTTCGGAATCGAAGGTTCAAATTCACTTTCATCACTCGAAGCTATTTGTGCCGATTCGATGCTTAAAGCAGAAGTATTTACATAATGACAGATGGTAATAAAATCGGTTATTAACAATTGCTTCGAATTTTTTATAAGATCTTTGTAAACTTCTTCATGTTGAGCCAAGTCAGCACATAAGCTCGGGATTCCCCGTGAAATGTGTACACAGCGCACGTGTTCAATCACAGTAGCATTTAGTAGAGTGCGATAAAAACAAAAAAAAAACTTATTTGGAAAGCCATGTAAAAGCGAAAACGTGTAAAACAAGTACCGTGTAAATCGGGGGATAGGTGTATATATATCTTTCATAATATATGTTTATATATATAGTTTCTTCTTTAAATTACCGTCCAACATCCTGACTCTTAGATTCCGGGTCCTGCACAGATACTGTAGAGAGTCACCATCTCGCAGCATGTAATAGTCCAGGGTGCGGTGACCTTCCAGCCAGATTCCCGTGAGCTCGTCATCCGCTGATGTAAGGAATAATCCATAATCTGCAAAATTTTTCAATAATCACATCATGAAATTGATATTTTGTCTTCACTGGAATGAGGGTCTTCATCATGTAAGCCTGGTGTTAACTTGTGAAAATTACGTATCAGATTTTTGGTCAAGTTGGTAGAAGAACAGTGACTCAAAGTTAATTTTAATGTGTGTATTGAATAATTGTTTTTTTATTAACATGGGCGGCTTTAGCTCGTGTAGCGCCCGTGTGCAATGAAACCCTGGCGCCCCCTAGGCCTGACACCCCCTCTCGCAGCTACTACTATTAACTTTGCCGTTGTAACAAGAAAGTTTTTCATATTCCAACAAGCTATTTTATAAGTAGGTATAGCTTACAGTATAGTATTATTTACGGCCTTTCTTCTTATGACGGCAGAATAACACTCATTGTTTTTATTCCTCTATCACCTCTCTGTTGCGATACTAAGCGACCAACCGAAAGCGATACGTGAAATAAGGTTTATTTCAAGTTGAGACAAAGTATTCAAAAAATGGTGCTCCCCTACCATAAACGGGGCCTTCGGAGTCGCGGGAGTTTAGGGTGGGGGCCCCAAACTCCCACTAGCTTCGGCGAATCTGAGGCGGACGATGGTTCGACGTGGTCTCGAACCATCGTGATAGCACCACGAAGGTTTCGGGGGTAGCGTATCCACGCATACCCCGGGACGGGCTATCGAAAAATAGCACGGCGCGAGGGAAGACCGCGTGGCGATCCCTGACCGGGAGATACCGCGGTCCCCGGTTTAGCGCAGAGGGCGACCACGGGAGGGGGGGGGTTAGTGGGTAGGAATCCCACATACCCCTGTCCTCCCCCCAGAGGCAGTGCATCTTGAATACCGGAAGATTTCCCCCACCGAAAAAAAAAAGTGTTCTAAAAAGAAGCCCATAGGGCGCTCGCGTTTGATAACTGCCGCCACCGCGCTGGCTGGCCACTTCTGTCACAACATTGTTGTACCATGATGGTCCAAGACGATGCTCTTAGCTATCTCAGGGAGCGCCGCAGCGCCTTGTTGGTTAATAATGTACACAATTTGAAAATTCATTTGTAATATTTATTTCAGCTTTTTAAATAAATACAAAAAAAAATAACCTTTTCCAGGCTGGTCAACAAGGACTTTCTCTCTGACGATCTCGTGGGCATCAGAAACTCTCATGGCTGTATCGAACAGCACTGTCCTGGTGATGGCTCCCCCGCCCTGGACTATCTTCAGGGACACCGGCGCCATGGCGAGAAATTCTTGAACCACAATAACATCAACTTAAAACATGGTACCGTCCAGATTTAAGTAAATTATAAAAATAACTGGATACAGATTGATTTCAACCAGTTTTGTCTGAAATCTATGGAGGAGGTTTATGTCCACCAGTGGACGTTCTGGGACTAAAAAAGTGATGATGATAAAGTCAAACACAGCACCTCGATGTGCTTGTCGGCATTTTTTAATTAATCACTCTAGACGTTTCGACACAGTTTATACTAAGTAAGAAAAGGACCAATATTTAGCCACTCCCGCACATGTAGTGGTAGTCGTGCAACAAAGTGCACCGCCCGCCAGCCCGCTGATAAATGCGTATGCGGCAAACAATGCGAATCACACAACCGCCACCAACAAACTACTCTAAGTCAACAGATGTAGGCATGACGAAACTTATATATTATTATATTATAACTTAATATTACTTGCAAAATATAATACTTTATGGAAATATTAATAATTTCATAGCTTTAACGGTCAACTTCGATGCAATATTTGTTTTAAATTTTAATTTTACTTACTAGAAATTTTTTAAAAATATTTTATATAAGAATCGTATCGACGTCGTGGTTTCAGCTTATATACGTCAACTGCTACGCATAGAACTGCCCAAAGATATCTATGGGGGATATACCATAATCGCCACACTTGGCAGGCGGGATGGCGATTGCAGTGTGCTATTATAAGTACGCAGAAAACATTGCCGCCTGTTCTCTAGAAACTTGTTTGAGAGCAATGGCAATCCTATATAATTAATGCACAAAGTATGAATTACATAAGATTGCATCCCAGGAATCGAACCTGTGATCTATGATCACAAGTCACAGTCCTTTACCACTGAGTTACCACTGCTCGAGAAGTATTTGTGTTTGAAGAAATAAAAAAACGATAGAACATCAAATAAATAAATTAAATAAAATGTCTGTATGCGGTAGAATGGTAACTAACCAGAATAATATACGTAATGATTAGTAAACAATTCTGTTTTCGAATTTTAAATGTATTTTTTTAATATTATTTTCTAACTGGCCAGTTATAAAGCCACTGTCAAAAACGTAATAACTTTTAAGATACATCTCAATGTTAACAAATTCATAATTAATATATGTGTACGCATATATACTAAAGCTCCATAACATATATAAGCCATTTCTTTTGTTAGTTACACATGTTAAACTAGCTGATCCGGCAAAGGTTGTTTTGCAGAAAAAAATAAAGTTTTTATTTAACAAATAAAAATAATTGTTGATCGAAGAGGGGTAAAAATTTAAAGTTACATGTATTTTGATATGCTGTATTATAAAAAAAATAAAAACAAAAAATTTTGTCTAAAAATTATAAAAAATTAGGGGTGGACCACCCTTAACATTTAATGAAAAATAGATGTCCGATTCTCTGCCCTGGCTGATATGCGCGCTAAGATTCACGAAAATCGGTCGAGCCGTTTCCGAGGAGTTCAATCACGCACACCGTGACACGAGAATTATATATATTATATTAAAAGTAAAATATAAAATAAATCTTATCTTATTTTCAGGAGGTATTTATTGATCGAAATGTGTTGAACTTGATTTGTTGAATCATTTACATGATGTATATTATAATGTACATATTAAAAATTATAACATTTCAATAAATGAGCAACTGTTGAATTTCCAGTTCTTAAAAGTGCAGCGTTCTAAAACGGTGGTAAAATATTATTTATGATAAAATAATCGACGATTCATGAACACATGTAAATGACCACTTGCATAAACATATATGTGTGTGATACTCTGCAATATAAAAGTTATGTGTAATATTAATTTTTACTCACATTTCCAGTGTAATCCTTTTGAATACAAAACTATTAATAATATATTTAAACAGAGCGTTAGTAATGCACGAATATTATTAATCCGGTGACAATAACTTTATGCCATGTTATCCTGTTCTTTCAAACTGAATAGGCGCACCATATATTTAATAATTCCGGGACATGTTCTAATTTGTCCCTTTTAATACAAAAAATAATTGTAGAAAATTCATACACAACATTTATAAGGTTTTACTAGAGTATCGAGTTAAGTGTTCTTAATTACAGACATTATTAAAAATAATCACCAAAAAAAACTGAGTTTGTATACCAATGTGTGTAACAGGTGATGATATATGTCAAAGAAACGTGGTCTTATCGAATTACTAAATTTTATACACAAAACCTTATAGTGCGTAAAATATATGGTCAATAAGACCTGGTGATCCATGGATAGACGACCTAATAAAATTCGTTTGAAGACATTGGAGACAAGGCACTTACATCTGGTAGTATAGATCTATGGAGTAAGCGTATGTCCAGAACGTCCCCCAACTCTGGGTTCTACACGATCGAAACATCCCGAGATTTCAAGTTTCATTGAACGATTGTGAGCTTCCCAATGAAGTCAAAGGTGGGAGACCACGTCATCACCAGGTTAAGCAGTAATTGTTAATTTAAATCAAGTGCAATCATTTTACCCTTTCGTCCCGGAATACTAAAACATAAAATTTATCAAAAATTTTTTACATCAAAACCACATGCAGATAGTGGAAATTAGCGCTAGACTAGCTGGAGTCATGCAGACAGCGTGCGATTTTTGTACATAACCTCAAAGTAAAACGCATAAACAACGGCCTGGTACAATTTCCACTGAAAACGAGCGATTATTTTAGTTTCCAGGGGTTTTCACACATTTGTGGTACACATATGTACCATCCGGGACGAAAGGGTGAAATAAACAGATCTATTCTTATCTTATTTTTGTTAAATCTATCATTACATGTGGTCACCCTACCAATTGACATCATACTGCGGTCACTTCTATGCGAGTGGAGGTTGAAAAATTTTCCTGTTTACGATAACAGAGTCCACGTATGGACGTGGATCGAAACAGTACGACGTTTTATCTACCTTGTTTATATAAACGGCGTGAATGTTTTATGTTACTACCATAACACACCCAAAGAAGGGACTCGTATATGCTGACTAAACTTCGTTCAGATATTCATATACAGGATGATTAGAAATATATATAAAAATTTTGCAAGCAAAAACATTAAACGCTTTCACATCTAGGTCCTATCAACCTGTACAATGTAATCATCCAAGCTTTCAAGGTGATCGGTATTACGCTGCCCACGCCCTGACTTTGTCCCATCGTTGGTCAACCATGTGGTACCAACCGAAATATTTCGCTCCAAATGCTAGGGTTCATAGAGAGTACATTCAATCCTTTGCCAATTATCCTGTATATATTTAGATAGTATCAGTTCTACTTTGGCAAATTCATTAGATATGACGATCAATCAATTCAATTCAATAGCGCTTGGAAGTAAATTTATGTATAATAAATAAGAAACAACATAGAGAAAAGAATAGTATGCAGCCATATGACATAGAACTCTCTCTTACTCCTAAGGCTGTTCCATTCACATACTCAAAGTTAGTAGTACTTTACTGCTTAGTTGGAAATCACGTCGAGGCCACGGAGTAGAATAGGTTGATGCTCTATCGTAACTAGATCCTTATCAAGTTCCAATTTAGGTATGAAACCAAATCAGTAGATAGATGCTGTGGGAATTATTTAGCTTACAGACGCCCACTGCAAGGCATAGAAATTCTCCAAAGATTACACATAAAAGCAAAGGCTAAGGTGCTATATAAGTATAAGAGAGGAGCGTGCTATGTTGCAAGCTGGAACGACTGGTGCAGCTGACCGCGACATAGATATGCACAGCCCAAGAAATCCGGTACCCGCCGCAAGTCACCGCACAGCGAGAATACCACATCCACATGTGTTTCCTTGCTGCATTTTGATGTATACTATTATCTATTGTTTCATGTGAAGTTTGCTGTTAGCCTTGCGGCATTTACAGCTTCATCGGAAACGAGTTCACGGAACGGAGGGGTCCGTGAACTATATAAAATTACAGGATTCGAGTTTCCGAACCCGTATCAGCACTCGGCGGGAAGATGGAGGAAGTCACACAGGTAGTGGCCGCGAGATAGTAGCAGCGGGGCTCACCCAGCCAGCCCTCGAAGACACAAACCCAGCGCGACCCAGTCGGCCGACAGAACTCGCGGCTAGCGCGCCTGTCTGGTCAGTGTTACTGAAGTGTACTGAATGAGGAGTTAAGTGTGGAGGGCAGCGTGGACCACTCGGCAATTTAAGGAAGGATACTGATCCTACCTCGCAAGAAAAGGATACGGATCGCCCACGCTGTTCGCGGCGGCGGCGTCGGGAGGCCAACGCCGTTTACGTAACGGACGGTAGGAAGTGTGGTGAATGTTTTTTGTGCATCGCACGCGTTTTTTGTGTCAAGTTGGAGGTCGATGTTGCGTTGGAACCACCTGGCGCCGGTTGAGAGCCGGGTGAAGCGGTTCTGTAACGTCTGTAAGGGTTGTAGTACGTGCGCCGGGGCGCGGGCGAAGACTACGCTTGCGTAAGCGAACACGGGTCTTACACAGGTTTTCTAGAGAAGGAGTTTATGTCTGAGGGACAGCTTAATTGGGGGGGGGGGGTAAAGTTTGAACAATATGACGCGAGCTTTGTTTGCAACTAGGCTAGTGTGCTTATGAAATAGAAGCCTAGTGTCAAATAAATAAAAAAAGAAATAATACTTGGTGTAAGGTCTTAAATATAACATTTATTGCACAGAAATAACACTATTTACCTTATTTAACTCAACATCGAGATTAAGGCTGAGTCCTGGAAATAGACAACTGGCGATAAGGTTGTATCAGCTGTTACTACCTTGGGATCCGAATCCTTGAATATTTGGTATCCAATTCCATAGCACAGTGATGATATGTAAATTTACTATACGATACATATGTTACATATTTCTGTAGAAGTATGTGTGTGTGTGTGTGCGTAGTAAATGTTTTTGACGCGGATGTGTGCGTCATGGGTGTGTATAACACAGCTGAATCAACATATGTTATTGTTCAATTAACTTGCGAGTCCCAACTGGGCACAAAGTCACTCAGAGAGCAATGGAGAGGGAGGTTGGAGTTCTGCTGCGAGATCGAATTAAAAATGAGGAGATCGGTAGACGAACCAAATCACCGACGTAACTCGAAGAGTTGCTAGTTTGAAATAGAAGTGTGTCGACTCTTTGGCACTAATCGGTGTAACATAACTCCTGAAGATGCCCCTGTGGAAGGGTGAAACACGTGTTGAGTGATTCGGCGGTGGCAGTTGTGTGATTCGCATTGTTTGCCGCATACGCATTTATCAGCGGGCTGGCGGGCGGTGTATTTTATTGCATGACTACCAATGCATGCGCGGAAGTGGCTAGATATTGGTCCTTTTCTTGCTTAGGATGGACTTCCGCGAGGTAACGTCTGATTCCATTAAATATTGAAGTAGTAGTGAGTGGAACACATCACTCGTGCAACCGATAGCGTTGGGCGCCGAAAGGTTCTTGAGTACCAACCTACTAAATGAAACGAAGACATAGTTGAAGTCGCTTGATGCGGGCAGCGCGGGACCGGTCATGGTGGCGACCTTTGGGGGGGGGGGGGGTCTGCTGGCTGAAAAGAAGAACAGTCCCGACTAATATCACACTTCAAGACCAGAAAACAAACGTCTTGGTGACGGAGAATACACTTTAAACAACACATAGGGCAATTGAAGTATGTGACATTCGAGGAACGAGGTGAAAGAAGAAAGGCGATGCATGAAAGGAAATTAGTATGGAGAGGAATGCTAGAGAATTATATAACAATGGAAGAGGAAAGTTAAATCATATACGAATCAAACAAGAGTAAAGAAATAAAAAAGTATGTGAAAAAAATTATTTAAAAAAAATACATGTTAGTGTCCTGACCAAAAATCAGATAGGAAAGTACTATCTAAAAAAGAACAGGAGTATGAACAGAAAATTGTAAAACTATAGATAGTGATGAAAAAAGAGAAGCGATGCGTGTAAGAATTGTGAATGAAAGAAAAGAGAATCTAAGAAAATGTTTTAAAGGGGATATAATAGAAGAAACTGTGAACGACGTGAGTAGAGAATGTTTATAAAAATTAAATGGAAAAATTATTGCACAAAAAATACCTGTTATAGCTATAAGATAGGAGAAACGAGAAGAACTAAAAACAGAAGCAATATAAAGAAAACTAGAATATAACCCATGTACCTTTAAAACTCATTGAAAACCAGCTAAATAAAGCCTTCATAACTTCTGTATTCGTTCTATATTCCGATTTCAAAAATATGATCAAGTTTTCTAATTTCGCTTCAAACTCGTACCTGTAGGCTTCACAGGAATACTCACGTCGTTTATCTACTCTATAATATCCTTTTCAATCCTCTCACTCCCTCTTATCTTACACATGAGAGGTCTTTGAGATCATCAGAGAATCTGAGATAAATATGCCGACGCATCCTTTTTCGTTCATTGTCAAATCTTTTTCCACACAGTTCGTTCGACTTTGAAATGCATTACCGCTGAATATAAAATGAACTAAGTCACTACCTATCTTTAAGAAAATTGTTAAGAAATATAAGGTGGCGCAAAAGTAATGTTATAATGTGTTGAATTGTGTAGATCGTTTATAGCGATAAATATATATACATAATTATAAATACACTATACTAAACATACCATAACGGGTCAAATGACCCATTTTCAGCGTTTGCACATTTGACTTCATGACATTTTAATGATTACTACATAACATGACTAATACATTTTTAGATATTAAACAATTTTACCACCTATATATGTATCCTTTTTTTTCGTTTCGGTGGGGGAAATCTTCCGGTGTTCAAGATGCCCTGCCTCTGGGGGGAGGACAGAGGTATGTGGAATTTCTACCCCCCCCCCCCCCGGTGGTCGCCCTCTGCGCTATACGGGGGACCACGGTATCTCCCGTTCAGGGATCGCCACGCGGACTTCCCTCGTGCCGTGCTATTTTTTCGATAGCCCGTCCCGGGGGGTATGCGTGTATACGCTACCCCCGAAACCCTCGTGGTGCTATCACGATGGTTCGAGACCGCGTCGAACCATCGTCGGCCTCAGAGTCGCCGAAGCTAGTGGGAGTTTAGGGCCCCCACCCTAAAATAAAATGTTTATTTCCTTCCTTAACCTTACAGTACCTGGCGATAAATATAGCACTTCGATATTTGGAAAGAGACAATCGGCTAATTTCGGCTTCGTAGAGCATTATCTCTGTCCCGTACTACCTATGTGACGTTTTGTCAGTCGTGTTTCGTGCGACAGAGATAACGCTCTACGAAGCCGAAATTAGCGAATTGTCTCTTTCCAAATATCGAAGTGCATATATTTATCGCCGGGTACTGTACCTAAGGTTGTGTTCTCTTAAAGATGTTCATAAAGTTACATGTTGCTACATGAAAGGTTTTCTTTTCAGCCGATGGCTGTCGTCCATTGCAAGGTTCTTGAATGTCATGACCTGCCTAGATCTAGATCTAGATCTAGCGATGTCCCGCGACCTGACTTTGATGCCAGTCCACCTAGTGGCGGGCCCCACGCCGCGTCTACTGTCTTTATCATTGTATCAATTTTGATAAGAGCGCGTTAGTTATAATAATCTACAGATTATGTTTATTTATTTTCTCTTGATAAGTCCAGAATGTTTAAATTTGGAATCTGTTATTTTTATATCATTGCACAATATATATTCAATCAATAATAAAATATTTTGCGGCAAACAATACGAATTACACAACTACCACCGTTAAATCAACAGAGTCTGTGTTTGGCACTAATCGGTGTAACATTACTCCTGAAGATGCCCCGTGGATAGGTGAAACACGTGTTGAGTGATTTAGCGATGGTAGTTGTATAATTCGCATTGTTTGCCGCATACGCATTTATCAGCGGATTGGCGGGCGGTGCACTTTAATGCACGACTACTACTGCATTGGCGGAAATGTCTATATATTGGTCCTTCTCTTACTTAGGATGGACTTCCGCAAAATAACGCCTGATTCCATTAAATAAAAAGTCGTTATCATTGTATCAATTTTGATAAGAGCGCGTTAGCTATAATAATCTATAGATTATGTTTATTTATTTTCTCTTTATAAGTCATTTCAGAATCTGTCATTTTTATGTCATTGCTTAATATATATTCAATTAATAATAAAATATTTTGTATAGCTACTTCCGCCAATGCACCGCACGCCAGCCCGCTGACAAATGCGCATGCGGCAAACAATGTGAATTACACAACTACCACGATAACTACAACGATTCTTAACCTCATGATTTGTCAAATATTCTCGGCGATTGCATGTCTGGTTTTTAAATGTATCGAGTACAGACAGACAACCATTCATTTTTATATATTTTATTCTTTAAAAATTAATACTTTTTATATACACTCTTTACATGCTAAAATTTGTCAAAATTCTTAGGAACCAAAAAAACAAAAACAAATTGTTTATTACTGGGTATGCCTGCGACTTCACTTATTTTTAGTTTAAGATATTTTCTAAATAGTAGCCTAAGTTACTCCTTACTTCAGCTACCTCCCAGTATAAGTTTCGTCAATATCGCTGCAGCCATTTTTGAGATCCGGAACAAACAGAAGGACAAAAATTTTAAAAAATATGATTTTGGTATATGTACCGTATTTATATTCATATGATGTATTAAAAAGCGGGTTTTTTTTTAATATTGCAGACGGACACACCAATTTTATTTAAATATATAGATTTTTTGTGTAACATACTTGATGCCACTATAAACTTTGTACTGTCAAAGGTTGACATGACATTGACTATTGCAGTTCAATAGAAAAAGCAAATGAATAAAACGTATTTCAGAGTGTATACTTTGTGTTTTTCTCTTGTAAAAGCTTGTAGCATCCACACGTTACGTATTACTTGCCAGCACAACCACAATACTTTTATGTAAAAATAAATATTTATATATATATATTAATATATATATATATATATATATATATATATATATATATAGTGCGAATGTTACTACCTCAAAACTTACCAGCTATATTATAAATACTAAAGGAGAAAGGCTATGGTGGGGCATTTCACCATAAAGCCTGGTAAACATTGCTCTACAATGTACTGATTTTTGTAATACGTAGATATTAATTATTCATAAATATATGTGTGTATATATCGATCGTCATATACAAGAAACCTACCTTTTTTCTTATAGAGTACTTCTTCGATGTTCCGATTTTTTTGACATTTTCTTATACCCTAAAAATAAGACCGTCTAAATGTATATATAAAAAAAAAATTGTTTGCCTTATCATAGAAGGAATATGATGTTGATATCAATCAAAACTTGCGTTGGATAAATATGGAAAACGCTTTCGTATCAAAAAAATCCGAGGAGCAAATATGGCAGACACCAAAAACTTTATCCGAGTATCCAGGGATCTTATATACAAATAGAATTAAATGATCCATTCCTTACGTTCTATGCTGTTGATTGTTGTTAAAGTACCTTAAATCTATTTTATTTGGAATAGGTAGTAAACGAGGGATCAGTCCCACTGCGAAAGCCATCAAGACTTCAGAGGAAGTAACGACTGACAAAGAAGCTGGCCCTTGAGTGCACAGATAAGAGGATTCGTACAGTATTTTTAAGGAAAAAAATGACCTCTAAGTGCAACCAATTGCCTTTGCGGGCTAAAGGTTTTCGAGTGGCGACCCCGAGCCGGGAGAGGTGGAGTGGGCAGGCCCCCCACTAGGGGGACTATCGACATAGTTAAAATCCCGGGAAGTTACTTAATGCGAGCAACACGGAACCGGACATCATGACGATTTTTGGGAGAGTCAAATGCTTTGCAATGGGCATCCATCCAAGATCCAGGTAGTGACTGTAAAATGGTTCCATTTAAGAAAAGGACCAATATTGCACATACAGTGGTAGTCCACATGAAGTGGTAGTCGTGCAACAAAGTGCACTGAGCAGTGGTAGCAACAGAAGACCGAGACTTGGTAATAAGTCACGGGTTCGATTCCCGGGATATAATCTTATATAGTTCAAACTTTGTGCAATTATATAGATTGCCACACAAACAAATCTCTAGAGGATGGGCAGCAGCGTTCTCTGCGTACCATAATACCACACTGCGATCGAAAACCCACCAGGCGTGGTGAATATATAGATGTTTTTATAGGAGGCCTAATAAAGTGAAATGGACATGAAAATGAAATCGACGGAACACTAAAAAAAATCAATTATCATTAATTTTTTTAGTGTTCTATCGTTACTTGCGTATTACGTCGTTATTTACAATAAAATTAATGAATATGGTAATAAAATCGAACTCAATAATTAGATAAGGAAGACATTAAATAATGATTGGCTAATGTATTTTTATAAGACATTATGATTCATCACTTACTAATAGATTAACAAATGGAACCATATTTAATGGAATCAGGCGTTACCTTGCGGAAGTCCATCCTAAGTAAAAAAAGGACCAATATTTAGCCACTTTCGCACATGCGGGGGTAGTCGTGCACCGTCTTTAACAAACACAGAGTCAGACTCTGTGCTTGGCACTAATCGGTGTAACATAACTCCTGAAGATGCCCCGTGGAGGGGTGAAACACGTGTTGAGTGATTTGACGGTGGCAGTTGTGTAGTTCGCATTGTTTGCCGCATGCGCATTTATTAGCGGGCTGGCAGCTGGTGCACTTTGTTGCACGACTGCAATTGCATGTGCGGAAGTGGCTAAATATTGGTCCTTTTCTTATTTATGTAGAAAGGTCATAGAACATAAGACAAGAGTCAACATATGAATTATATAATTTAAATAAAACCAAAAATTTGCTTTGATAATTTTATAAGGAAACAAAATGATGTTAACATTAATCTAAGGTAAATATATGTAAAAAAGAAAAACGAACAAACAAAAGTATAATAAAATGTACATGTTGGGTCTTGTAGAGAAGGTAATATACGAAAGGAAAGGTAAGGATAGTAATGCAAGATATTATAAAGAGAAAAAAAGAGAAATGAATGGAAGATATTAAAGGATGAAAAAGGAGCATGACAATAATGATATTCATTTAAAAATTATTAATTGTATAAATAGTAACTGATAAACCATGGTAGGGTAGAACGAGAAATCACCAAATACAAGGGCCACTAAAAAGATCTCATATTGTTTTTAATTTTTGGAAAGCTGTATCCACTTGTAATAAAACTCACGTTTCACAGTTTTGCCATATTTTATGTTTGAGTATAATATTTTTACTGTGGCTAATGGCTATATATATCTCAATTTTCATTAAGATCCAATCAAAGGTAATGGACGTGTTGTTTTTAGTAAAATTGTTTCGATTAAAGATAGCACTGTGATCAAAAAGTAAGGTGAATTTATTTATAAAATGTAAGCTCTTTATTATTCTTTCAAATCAATTTCATCACCTTCAAAGTAATCCCCGTTAGATAAAACACACTTTCGCCAAAGCTTTTTCAAGTCCTCGAAACAGTGGAAATAGTTTTTCCGGTATAGCCTTCAAGACTTTAGATTCAGTTTTTATCTCCTCAATCTTGTCAACGGCGTACCTGCATTGGATTTTTGAGTTTGTCAGGAGCCAAATCAGACGAATACGGTGGCTGCGAAACGACATCCAATGCAGTATGACATCGACCAATCGAGACTTGTCGCTTTTGGGATACAAAACATCCTTCAAAATGATTTGGGCTGAACCAAATGATATTTCAATTTTTGCTTGCTTGGAAAATGTTATAGACAGTCCTATTAACCCAGGAACAAAATTACCGGACTTCCTAATCCCCGAGAGTTTTAAATGACAATTTCACCTTACTTTTTAATCACAGAGTATATTTAATATCTATATATATATAGTTTATTCTACTTCTAGCATAATAACGAAGTTCATTGCATCTTGGACGTGAACGCTGAACTAGTACGTCTTATAATCATCACTAGAGTTGATGATGAAAGGTGAACACATTTCTAGATTTTCACCCACCGAGGATAAAACTATCACTATCTGTTTGTATCTCCTGCTGGTATCTGATCTTCTTTATTCATGATTTGTTGCAGCTCGTAATCCTGAACCACCTGGAAGATCTTACTCTTAGCTTGATTCAAGAAATATGGGCTGAATTTCCTTAGTGTGGAGCCTATGGTTATTAGAAACACGTCAAGAGGGTCTGCAGGGTTGAGTTCTTGGTAAGAGTCGTGGTGGACAGAGTCTTGTGATCTCTTTCTTTTGAGTGTGGTTATGTTGGGCTTGAGTTCTCTCTCGTGACGATCAAAATCGCCCGCCTCCACGAACACCTCTGCTGGCATTTCTATATCACAGCCGTCTCCGGCGTCAAGGTAGTCTGCGTAGTCATCAGGGGCGCTGGTGGTGGACTCCTTGAAGTAAGGCAGCATGAAGGCCAGCTCATCTTCATACTTGTAGTTGTAGACACGATGGTTAGGATTTCGGAGACGATCTCTTATCTTGCGTCGCATCATATCGCGTATGTTGATCCATCGGGACTTGCACACCAGCGCTGCGAAATAAAAAAATGGTGATTAAATCTTTAAGTTTTCAAAAATGAATTTCTATAAAAAAAAAATATTTTTTCATGCTGGAGACAGGTCATCGTGACGTTCTTTGGGAGAGAGTATACGCCGTATTATCGATCCATCTGCAAAATACTTCTTATAACGAAAAAACATATTCTTATATAAGATCAATATTTATCAATATTTCTTTATTTATTTTAAGATCAATATTTATTTATTTTAAGCTACTTCCCGCAGTACGTGGACTAAAAAAGTGTGATGTCAGCATTTATATCATCATTGATATAATTTCGGAAATACACTCTTTCCCGTACAATGCAGATACGTAAAATCTTTTCGACTGCAAACGTGAAATTGTCTTTAGATATCCGAACTAAAAAACGTTTGGACATTCTAAAGACGTTACTCTGGTAGTTGAATATGAAAAAAATCAAACACCTTGTTATAATTATCATAAATTATGTAAATTTGAAAGACTACTCCTCAGTGTTGCATTGCTATTATTTCTATAGATGTAGGTGCCGCTAGCCAAGGAGGCTTTTGCAGCTTCATCGAAAATGCGTTCGCGAAACAAGAGTCCGCGAACTTAACAAAATTTAAGTTCGTTATTCCACGCTCGAAGGCAGCAAACTACACATGTGAGTGAAGAATGTAATGAATGTAACTTTGGATGGCAGAAATGGCGATCAAAGATGCGATCCGGATCCTAGGTAGGATTGTCCTCGCTTATGTAGTTCCCGGCTGCAAAGTAATTTCCTAAGTGTTGTATTTGATGTTGGTTGATTGATTGGTATTGTAGTGATATCCACGCTTGCAGTGTTTTGAGTGTCTACGGATGTGATGGGGAGCTTGGGTTGTGAAGACCTTCAGATGGGGTCGCTGAGGACATTCTTATAACACCTCTTCCTGGTGTCGCTGGTGTGGGAGGAACAACGAGATGCGTTCGCTATAGGAATTTAGGTATGTCGAGGCAAACAGAACTTAAAAGACAAGAGTAGAAATTGAAGAACATGGTTCAGCTTAATATAAATTTCAAAATTTTTCATCATCATTATGGCAACTGCTAGAAGCCTTCTGCAAGGTATAGGCCTTTCCTAAGATCGGCACGAAGGCTGTCTTGCGCTGCTCTACATTCAGCGATTTCCCGCGACCTTCAATATCTACCTATTAGGAGCCTGTATAAGCTACTTCTACCAGCTCGAGGTGCTCCACCTGCTTCTTCAGATGAGCAATTCCTCGAGCTACATAAGTGAACTTGGCTTTTCTGAGGACCACATCATTTCTGATTCGACGTTACAGCGAAACTCCGAGCATAGCTCTTTCGATTGCTCTCTAGGTGAACTTGATCCTTCTTATATGGTCTTATAAGCGACCACTTTTACTTAACATACTCGTACTTTACACTTCTTTTTATTTATTCTATAAAGTCTATTACGTCATCATTTTTGCATAATAAATTAACACAATATAGCATTTAGAAAAAAAATATCTCCATGTCAAATTCGTCTAAAAGGTTAACTGCAATTTGCTAGAAATATATTAATCGTGTAAGGCAATTAAATCCGATAAGAGCATATTCTACGCAATTTAGATAACAAAAAATATTATTGTTCTTGATTTAGAATTAGAAAAAAAGTAATACGAATTTATTTAGAGAGATCGAAAATGTGCCGGCAGATTTGTTCACCTAATAATAAGTGATACGCTCCGTATACGTGCGAGCAGTGGTAGCAGTGACATAGGTCTACTCCATAAACTTCCAAGAGGACCAGGTTTTTATGGCGTTCGTTATTAAAGGCCTCTCGTTCTCCGCGTTTTATGTGATTTTAACCTTAGTGCCGGGCGAAAAAGATGATAAACCTAAAGAGAAACAATATTTATATGATTCAAAAAGAACAAAACATTGACATTAGTTTTTTCTCTACTCATTAAAAGTTATAAATAACATAGATATAAATTTTCATAAAAATAGTAAAAGTAGAGTTCTCTCTCACAAAACATCTTTTCATCATAATTTTATATATAACTAGCTGATCCCGCAAACGTTGTTTTGCAAAAAAAATATTTTTAATTTTCAATTTAAAAATAAGGGTTGATCGTAGAGGGGTGAAAATTTAGGGTTGTATGTATTTTTGTATGTTGTATCATAAAAAAATAAAAACAAAAAATTTCGTCAAGAAAATAAAAAAAAATTTTAAGGGTGAACAACCCTTATCACTTAGGGGTATGAAAAATAGATAGTAGCCGATTCTCAGACCTACTAAATACGCATATAAAATTTGGTAAAAATCGGTCAAGCCGTTTCAGAGGAGTTCAAGTTCGAACACAGTGACACGAGAATTTTATATATTAGATTATTATGAAGTATATCCCTAAAAGAGACCAAAGCCGCAGCTTGGATGACAGAGCGGCCACCGTCGGTGTTCATGTTAGATTTCGGTGTCGTGTGTAAATGAAAAACAATATTTTTTGTCTCACAATTAAATTAGATCATTTATAACGTGTTACAAATTCATTTTGAAGTAGAGTTCTTCCGCAATGGGAATAGTGAAGCGCTACGAGCTGATATATCGGCTCTGGCACTAGAAGGGTTCATTTATCACCTTCACATTGTATTTTATACCTTCCTATGCTTATCATAACTTTCTTCATCGAAGACTCTATGACCTCGCTAATCAACGACAAGGAAGCAAAACCAACGTTCCTAAAAACGCGCAGAACGATTACGGAAAACGTAATAAAAAGAAACAAGAGTTGAGCTAAAATTAAAAATAGACAAATAAATAAATAAAATAACATATATAAAAATGTATACCTAGAATAGATTACAAATGTGATATGTAATAATAACAAAGAAATTGTAATAG
Source organism: Battus philenor (assembly GCF_028537555.1). Classification (NCBI taxonomy): domain Eukaryota; kingdom Metazoa; phylum Arthropoda; class Insecta; order Lepidoptera; family Papilionidae; genus Battus; species Battus philenor. Next base: position 922,790 of record NW_027181689.1, read on the forward strand.
TTAAGGTATGAGAAGAAAGAATGATATCGAAAAAAAGAGCAAAATGGATGTAAAAGGAAAAAAAAAGAAGAATTGTAGAAAGAAAGAAAATAAATGAATGAAAGATCATAGGAAAGACGATAGAAGAGCGCGAAAATAAAATTATTACATGAAAAAAAATATATTAAATAAAAACAAAGTCCCTGTCCCACAATAGATCCCACAACAGGTCCCCCTAGTGGGAGCCGTGAAAGCAACCCTTCCTCACTTGTAAATTCTCTTCCTTGCGTCGCCTATCTTCTCTCATCTACATTCCCAGATGTTTAACTAATTTTATTTTAAAAATTACTGTGTAGAAGCGGCTTGAATCTAGTCTTCCGATGACGAAAGACATATGCGGCAATATATATAGTTATAAATTAAAGAGACCTTTATGCAGTAGGGGATCTTCTACAGCTGAGATGATGAGAGCTCAACCATGCTCCAATTATCACCTTCAAATAATTTATCAGCAATCAATCTTTTCACTATCTAAGGTGACTTATCGTCAATAAACATGTTTATTTTTGGCGGTAAAACTGTTTCATGTGCCAAAAATGCACGACGTAATAAGTGTTTATTTATATTTATTTTCACTTTAGATCATTTATCGCTTGTGCATACGTCAAGAGAAGTGCACCAAGTGTTTTGTAACTCCCTATAATAACATCTTTCAATTTAAAATAAGGTTACGAGATATCCAAGCGTTTCCTGGTATAAGAGACAATATACGCAGTGATTTTGTTATGAATTTTACGAATGATCATCTTAAAACACTAATAATCATAGAACCAGTGATGACATAGAAGGCTGAAGATCACTCAGAGAGTAATGAGGAGAGCCATCGGAGTTTTGCTGCGAAATCAAAATCGAGTGATGACCACAAGCTGGTGGTCACAGTGTGAATAGGTCATTATATCGACCTTTACGGGAAGCTTATGCCTTGCAGTGCCCATCGCTTGATATAATGGTGATGACTTATTTACGTCATGAGCAATAGATCCTAAATTGACAGGAACTAGAATCAAATTGAGTTCCAAACGCCCTAATCTAAGAACAGACAACAAAGTTAAGTATTTTTATTCATTAATCCATCATTAAAAGCACTAAAAACAAACGAAAATTGGTGGAAAGGTTGAGGAATTGTTAACAATAGTGCATATTTCAATTAAATTAATACTATTTTCGTATTTTCGTTTTAATAATTCATTATTAAATGGCAATTTATGCAAGAACCGAAAACGAACATTGCATGTCAATGTTAAAAGTAAAAAAAAATGTAGCATCGAAAACTAATACATTTTAAACAGTTCAATACAAGTCATATTTTTTTTTAACTTTTTATTGGTCTATAATCATAGATTACATTGTAACTTGACAGTTTGAATTAAACAGATCTTTAAATCAATGCATTTAAGTTACAGAAAGTTAGTTAACATAGAAACAAAGGAAGTGCAGACTTGCCATAATGCTTTATAAAGCTCTGGTATATTTAAAAGTGAAATTAAAATTACAAATACATTGCAACTGTGTGAGTTTTAATTAATAGTTTAATATTGTAAGTAAATGTTTGTTTTAAATTATTTTTATTTATTTAAAGAAATAAAAGGGATTGTAAATTACCAGGTCTACCGAGCGTATCTCCGATTTTCTGCCAGACGACTTCTCTCGAATCAAAGTCCAAATATTTAACATGTTTCGTGTTGTATATAATGTTGTTTTCTTTCACCAATTTAATTAATTTCAAGTCCAAATTCTTATTAAAAGGCAGCGGCATTTTATATTTTAAATAACCATCACACGATGTTATGAATTTAATTAAAAAAAAAAACTTTTAAATTTTAATTTATATATATAGTTTGTATCAGTGAGCACTTTGAAATTTTATAATTATAAAACTAATTTAAATTTAATTTATACTAGTTCATATTTAACGGTTTATAAATAAGTTGAACTGAATTTAAAAGTAGTGAAACGGTGTCGCTCCGGACGCGTCGCCCGCACTGCGCGGCGTCGTGCACCCGGCGGCAACGTCGCCGCGTCGTGCACGCAGCGGCAACGTCGCCGCGCCGTGCGACGCGCTGTCTATTCGCGTGGCGGGACCATGGCATTACATTACTTTCAGCCATCTTTATAGACTAAATAAAATATATGAGATTAGATAATATTATTAAATAAAATATTTACTGTCTTTTGTATACAAAAATAAATATCATATTAAGAAATATTCAATGCCAATAACTGCCTCAGTAAATTTAACTCTATTTGCATAGATAAATAACCTCAAAGAATTTAATGTTATCACTTGTTTTTACATTATTTGCTAAACTGCATATTCATCAATAATCTAACTTTATTGATAAACTGCGTACATTAATAAAACAGTTTAGTAATATTGACATTTGTAAACATACTTATATAAAAAGACATATGTCAATTTAAATAGATATGACGACATTTGAAAGCAATTAATGAAAATGTTACATTTTATTATTATTCTTCAATTATCTTTGATCGCATTGAATTTTTAAGTTTCTTTACCGGGTGGTGTCGTTTCAGCATATAGAAAATTACTGCAAGGCATATGTCTCTCACAAAGATATCTATAGCAGGCGGGTTGGCAATTGCAGTGTGGTATTATGGTAACACAAAGGACGCTGCTGCATATCTTCTAGAAACTTGTAAGTAATGACAACCCTCTAGAATTAATACAGAAAGTGGGTATTATATAAAAATGTATTACGGGAACCAAACCCACGACCTACGATCGCAAGTGTTAGTCCTCTATCGCTGCACTACCATTGTTCTTATCAGGTGTAGTTAGCTCTTATGAATGATTCGTAAATCTGAATTATTTTTCCTTAATAAGCCTAGTTCCACAAAAGGCTGTAGGGCTGGGGAAATAAACAAAGATCTAAAGTCATCCTGCAATAAATTAAATGTTAACCTATTTTTATAACACAAGACTTGATAAATTACACTTTTTCTATTATTAACATGGTACAATCCAGAATATTGAATGGATTGGTCTGCAATGCTTCGTTGGACTGGTCTGAAATTAGTACAGAAACTGATAATTAATAATAAATATTTAAGTAACTTTTACAGTAGTGGTTGATTAAATCTGTTGATAAGAGCTTAATAGAAAAACAAAATTTGAAATTATGTGGCCAAATCAATAATTAGCGATAACAGAGATAAGATATGGAAAGATATATTTAATCTCTACATTGAAAACATCCAAATAAGATATTACTATTCCAAGGTATATTTGAAAGAGCCACCTATATTTAAATTCTTAATTAATCAACTTTAAAAGAATATTCTTGAATATGTTGATATTTTGGATCAAAAATTACCTTTGTCAGTAATTTTGTAAACCGCAATTGAAGGATAAGGCTTTATCCCTAGATTGCTATAAACCTAATTTTAAGTCGCAAGTACGCTCACTCAAAAACTTTTCGGGCCAAGCGGCTGCAGATTCCTCGAGTAACGTTTCATTATTAAGTTTAATTTATTGCAATTATTGACATATGGATCCTAGACGTGGTCGCTTAAGATAGGCCTCATAAAAAGACTCCAGATAACTCAGAGAGCAATAGATGTGATGATTCTAGTGCTGTTAACCGTTAGGCTTTGTCCAGCTTCTTTGAAATCAATCCTCGGAACAGAAATCCATGAATTAGGAGAGACTGAATCAGAAATGAGGAAATCCGCAGAAGAACCAAGGCAAATGAGGCTCGAAGAATTGCTCATCAGGTTGGCCAACTGGTTCAAACGGTTCGAATGTAGACCCCCAACTAGTTAACCACTTCCTCACCAGCGCCGGAAATAGCCGGCTTCCACTGGACGCCCCGTGTGTACCAGCGCCGAATCTAGTTGCTATCCATTTGCCGTTCCTTATATTGCAATAATAATTTATTGAATTGAATCTTCTAAGGGTACAATCATGTTATTGAATGCGTCTTTACTCAAAAACAGTTCTTCGAAAGTATGACATGTATTTGGAAACTAAAATTTAAAATATAAAATAGCATCACCGCAGTAATAAGGTTGACCAAAAGACATTTTACATTCAATTTGTAAATCAGTATGAATAAATCAAAGCATAAGATGCGTTGTTTGCAGTGCAAATGGCAAAATATGGTAATCTAAATATGAACGTAAAAATTGTAATGTGGGCTTATGTGTAGATCTCTTTTAAGATTTACCACAGTTAAATAAATTATTTAGAATTATCCTGAATTCCATTTTTAATTAGAATACCAGTAAAATCTATAAATATATAACGCAAATGATAAAATTCGAACATCAGCTTACCGCCATACAATGTGCACACTTTGTGGCGCGCTGCGGTTCAGTAGCGTCACTTTGGCGGAACGTGCTGCGGTAATAAAAGGGTTAAGGTTGCGAGAAGTTAGATGCGAGATGCGCAAAACCGGTCATTATATCGATCTTTGCGGAAGGCCTAAATCTAACATAGGCAACTATCCGTTAAAAATTGAATTAAATCTATTTATATATCTTGTAAACAATATAGATGAAGCAATAGTATATTTTTAAAAATTATTATTATTATAAGCTGACTCTGCCAAGATATCACACACAACGTTACGTGAACGACCGGCAGGGCCGGGCGGGCCCGGTCCGACGCTAGTGTGAGTGACGACACGACTGCGACGCTAGTGTGCGTGACGACACGACCCCGCGGACGCACACACGCGCGCGCACGCGGTCACAACTTCGGATATAATCTGTGCACGTGATATACCATCTGGCTCTAATGTGACAGCTGACGTGAATGTCGGCGCGTGAATATCATAAAACCAACATGTCGGACTCTGTTTTTTTACTTTGTAATTTAAATTATCACTTTATTAAAAAGCTTTCATATAATATTACATATTTATTTAACACTTTTACTAAATACAAAGTCGGAGAATCGTGAAAAATGTATAACTAATATTTACTAATCTCTCCAAAATATCACAGCTTGTTTATTTAACAAAAATATCGTACTGATGACTATTTATTTGTTTATTTTACACTCGTACTATGTACAGCCATGGCCAAAAGTGTTACGCACCTACTTTTTTATTTTTAGGTTGTATATTCCAAAGATAGCGTCCGTGTTTTTGTGTTTAAATTTACAGTTTTATATTTCCGAACTTTTTCTGCTAACGTTTTTGCATGTTACAGTGTTTACTAAGTCTGTTGTGCTATTTTAACGACGCCATAACGTTGTAAAGTTTTTAACATTACGTTTCGTGCGACTGCTTCCTCATCCCTACTCCATATTGCCATCCTCAGGTTGTGCACCAGCCTCTGTGCGGCGGTTGAAGTATACATATCGATGAACCTTGCGATCGCATCTTGAGTCTCGTCCGTGCAATACGCATGCGAGTTCGTGTGACGTGATATTGCTGCTGCCGTGATGAACACTGTTATACAGACCGAGGGTGTCTGTTGCTCTACGGATGACCGCCTCGCTCTTTAGCCCCTGAACCTCGTTGATGGCGAGCGTCCTTCAACCTGTCTCTGACCCGTAGTTTTGGCGATTGTGAATTAGTTTATCGGCTTGAATGTGATACAGGTACAAGGTATTTCTTTGTTTTGGGATGGTCTTCTTAGAATAAGGTCACCTACTCGGGGGAGTCTATAAAGGAGGTGTAAAAAGGAGGTGGTCCTTGGACAAATATATGCCTTAGGCTCCTCCGTTGAGGTAAGTTAAGTAATAGAAGCGTAAAATTTAAATCATTTATAAAAAAATCACAGGAATCTATTAACGTTACATACTTTCTGGTACACCTATCCCCCGATTTACACGGTACTTGTTTTACACGTTTTCGCTTTTACACGGTTTTCCGAATAAGTTTTTTTTTTGTTTTAATAACCGATTTTATTACCATCTCTCATAATGTAAATATTTCTGCTTCAAGCATCGAATCGGCACAAATGACTTCGAGCGATGAAAGTGAATTCGATCCTTCGATTACGAAAAAAAAGAATGAGACTAATTTCTTTTTTGTTCTTCCGTTTAATGTGTTGTAATTAAATAAAAAAAAAAAACAGTTTTTCTGCAATAGATTAAATATTTTAACTTGTCAATGCATTTTATTTTTATTTCTGTGTACACCTAAAATTATTGGAAAAAATCACAACTGTCAAATAGCAAAATCATGCATTTTCTGCGAGTTTTTCGATTTACACAGTTTTGACTTGAATATTTTTAATTTTCGATTTACACCTTTTACTCAGGAACGTATCTACCGTGTAAATCGGGGGATAGGTGTATTTAAAAAAAAATGAATTTGAAACGAGTCACGTTGATTATTTATTCAAGTGAATTACATAACAATTGGTATTTTTGAATGTAATTATTCGGACTCTCTCTGCTATTCAAACGACATTTGCAGATTCTGCAGGTACGAGGCGGCAGGAAGCAGTATGCGCCTACTCTAAGACCTCTTTTTAAGGTTGTGAAGCTCCGGGACTCATAAAAGAGAAAGACTCAGTGTTAGGCACTGGTCGGTGTAACATCTCCTGAGGATGCCCCGTGGAGGGGTGAAACACGTGTACAGTAGATTAATGGTGGTAGTTGTGTTTCGCATTTCGCATGGGCGGTGCACTTCATTGCACGACTACTACTGCATAGCGGAAGTAGCTATATATTAGTCCCTTTCTTAGTTACGATGGACTTCTGCGAGGTAACGCCTGAATCTACAAGATATCATAAGAGAGTCTCGGCTAGGGCTACTATATGCTATAATTTCATCAGATTTTCGACCTTTCGTTCCGCTACTATTTTTTGGGACAAAGGCTTTGATTTCATAAAGTTTTTCAGTATTATTGATTTCTATAATCATTTTTATTTATTTTTCTTCTTTCGTCGTTCACAATATCTGGCATTCTATTTTCTTCCTTCTTTCACATTTTTTTTTCATTCTTATTGCTTTTATTTACATATCTTATATATATTGCCTACCATCTTTCGCCACATTTTTAACGATACTACTTTTTATTTTGTATCCTTCTTTTAATTTTTTTTTACAATATATACAATATGTATATATATATACATAGCTGTACAAATCCTAGTCCACTTAGTGTGGGAGGCCTGTCCACGCCGCGTTTTCTTAAAGTTAACTATGCTATTTAAAATATAAAGCAGTATTTTTATATTATTATTTAAAAACATTTTAGTTATACTTGTACACACTTTTTAATTATTTGTTATATTTTAATTGAGAATTATATACCATTAGGGCCAGAATTATAAATAGTAACATTTAAAAAGGCGCGTAAATGAGTACAGATAATAAATATAGGTTATCAGATTTTTTATATAGATATAGAAATAAAAATACGATTTTGTTTCGGACTATATGTTTTTGGAATGTTTGAGTATGGGTCACTATGTGTAAAATTTGAAGAAAGTAGCAAAATATGTTACAACATCAGGAATACTTGTAACTTTTTTTTGTAAATTTAATATTAAAACATAAATATTACACAAAGTTATACAAAAATCCTGGTGAGTTATATTTTAATAATTAAAGGTAGATAAGAAAAGCATCGTAAATAAGCGAAGTTGAGAACTAAATGCAGAGGACAACATAATGTTTTAACAAGATGGACGCCGAAGTTTTGTCATCTGTGTGCGTGAGGGCCCTACCATGTTTGTTAAACTCGACAATACGAAGTGAGATGCGTTCTAGTTTGGTTTATAAAAACATTTCTTAAAAATTATTTAAATTTTGACTTATAAGTATTGTAAACAGAATCGTTACGAGTTTGTTGTTGGCTCTTCTTAGATCAGAGTGCTTTCCGAACCTTTTTAAGTTCTAAGGAAACCCAAATAGGAAAACTCAATTCGACTCTATTCCTGTTAAATTAGACTTTTCACGCATATATTGACAAATATAAGTATGTTGGCAACTAACTAAGGCATGTAGAACCTCTTTATATTTTATATTGACAGTTTGTTTCCCTTTGCAGGTTTGTATATATTCGTTTTTGTTCTGTCAGTCTATTGTTACGTTCTAGTTCATTGTTTTTATTTTTGTAAAGTTATAATTAAATTAGTTTCTTTTTTTATTTAACTAACCCTTTTATACAAGCGACACCCTTGGCAACAATATACTAAGGCCGCCATTCACACACAGTTTAGTATTTTTATATATAAGTGCCCAAGAGAGAATCCGTGTGGACATATTCAGGTTATAGGTTACAAATGGATTTTTATAGTAGTGCGCACGCGCACGGGTCTTTCACCTTAAAGAACACTGCTGTCGTACTGCAATACTGGGCCGTGAGGAGAGTGGGGCAAGCCCAGAACATCATGTCGTGTAACAAATATCAGTTTAATATACTGCTTACACAGTGCTAGGTTTCAATCGTCAGTGCGTTGTGACGAACGAGAAGTGAGTGTCTTCAACTTCTTCACCTGCTGGGACAGTCAGGTAGTGCGTTCGTGTGGGATATTTACCTTATAGATTACTTCTGTCAGAGACGGTAGAGTCAAAACCTACCATAAATAGGTCTCTACCCTTGGGAAGGCGTACTGTACCCGTTGGTATAACTTACTGTTTGGGAAATTTGGGGACGGTATAATCAATAAATTGGGAATGGGATACATAGGATGATGGTAATTTTTCTTTTGATCACCAACTACGAAGGACGAAGGACTCCGTAGGTATCTGTTCACTCTGACCCTGAAAAGACCTGGGTTTCTACACAGGAAATATGGAAGCCTGCAGATCGTCACGTACTCAGGCTTTGCGGATCAGATAGGTTGAATTGAACCGCTTAGTACTCCGAATGAACTATAAGTGAAGAGTGGTAGCGATTCGGATTCTTACTCGTACTATAGAGAAACAGGAATGTTAGGATAATAGGATATTTGTCACCAAATCAGAAACTACCTTCAAGTAGGTATTTTATTATACAATTGTATTGCAGACCTGTCTTAAATTCTAATTTTTTTAATCACTCGAATAATGTCAAATAATAAACTTTCATTTGATTTAAATGTTAAGATATTTGTCAATAAATTACAATTAAAAATTTAAACAGTAGAGAAATTAATATATTAGGAGAACCGGAAAGTAATGTCGTTACAATTAACATATTTTACAGAAAAATCGATTTTGTTTTTACCGTTCCGGCATTAATTTGTGCTAGATGGCAAAAGGTTGTTGATAACGAGGGTGAATATGTTGATTAGAAATAAAAACTTGTTAAACAGTCGTATGAATTTGACTTGAGAAATCGACATTACTTTCTAGACCTCCTAATAATTGTAAATAAAAAGGTGTAATGAAATAATTATAGCTATACCCAATTCTATACTATAGTGCGATCGAACCAATACTGATCGAAGTCAGTTAGATGTTTTTATTTATTATTGTATTATATTTATAATATGTATTAAACCTTATTTATTATAAGTATATATGTTATATACGTATGTATGTCTATGTATGTTTATGTTAATTTGTTTGTGCATATGTATTTTTTGTACACGTAAACTACCCATTATTAGTACTTTTACCTTTTCCATACTATGGTTGTCTGTAAGAGATTGCCTTGTGTGATAAGACCGCCCATTGTACTTTTTTGTATATTATTGTAAAACTTATTAAATGTATCTTATCGTGTACAATAAAGAATATTAAAAAAATATATACTAATAATGATTGAAAATTACAAATTGCTAGGTAAAAAGTTAATAATTGTGAATGCATTAAGCTGCAGATACGAATTACAGATGTTAATGCAAGTAATCACCATATTTGTCATTAGAGATGCTATCGTTAGAACTGTTTTGACGTTGCTTGTGTATAATCTGTTGCAATTCGTGATCTTGGACGACAGAGAAAATCTTAGTCTTTGCTAAATTTAAATGGTACGGCGAGAACGTTTTCAATGTCGCGCCTATGCTCATTAAAAACGCATCTACTGGATCCGTTACATCTAGCTCTGATTTCGTTGGTTCGTTTAAAGTTTCATTGTTGAGATTCATCTCATCTTTACGTTCCTCGTAGATTTTCTTCTTTCTTTTTTTAGATCCTAACTTACTAGATCTCTTCTTAATCTTACGAATAGGTTTACTGTCTTCTTCGCTATGGTCTGGATCATTGGAGTCTTCGTTAACGCGATCATTGCTCTTGCTGTCGGAGTCAAACCCACTGTTGGGCATGATGACGTCTTTGTAAAACGGTCTCATGAATGCTAGTTCGTTCTCGTATTTGTACATCTTGGTTCGCGGTTCCGAATCGTTAAGGCTCTTCCGGAGGATGCGACGGTAAACGTCTCTTATGTTGATCCATCTCACCTTGCAGTCTGCGGCTGGGATATAACAAAAGTATTACTTTTAGTCAGTATATAAGGACAGGGTAGGTAGGATGTTTACCCACAGGTGGACAAACGACCTTGTGAAGTCGTACCATGAAATGATGATAATAATGATGATGTCTCACATGATACACTTCAAGCTAAAAAGCAGATATGACCAAGCTTTCAATAAATACAAAGAAATTTTATATCTACATTAGATATCAGATTTTGTCTTCGTTAAGAATCTATTCCAAAAGAGAATAATCATCGGAATTTCAGCCGCAAGATCAACTGCCGGACATAGGTTTCATCATAGATTCAACAGAACAGGCAGAAAGCTGCCTACATCCAGAATATTCGTATGTTCTTTGTGGGTGAATATCCTTCGCTTGCCAGCCCATGAATAAAAACCTAATGTGATATAATCTAAGATGGTTGCTGTAAATCGCGTTCACAACACATATAACGATGACTATTTCTCCAACATATATATACAAATATATAAAATTGTAGTGTATGTTTATAATATGAAAATTACCGCTTGTTACTATATGCATATATATACGGTAAATATGTCATAATTACATATTTTTTTAATTTTTGTCTGTATATATGTCTGTATTTTCAGGTTAATATCTGAAATGGCTTGACAGATTTTGACGAGACTTATACTGGAAGGAAGCTGGTGTAATAAGGAGTGACTTAGGCTTTTATTATAGAAAAAATTGAAAAAAATGAATAATTTTTAGTAAGCTTCCAAGCGGACAAAGTCGCGGGCACAGCTAGTTAATTAAATATATACATTAATTATCATAATTGTTACGTACACTTATAAATAAACGTTTCGATTCGTGTCAATATAAATTTATATTTTCCTTTTTATGATTCATTGTGTATGTAAATCATACAGTATTGTTTTAAATTTACATTTATTATACAATCGTTTATAAAAAAAAATATAATTTATATTTAAAAGCTAAATTAAACTTCTAAACATTTTGTAATTTTAATTGTAGGAAAATTTTAATAAATGAAATATAATTTGAATTTAAAAGCGATTTTGTTAAATGAAACTTTAAAAAATTTAAAATTTTAATGTTCGAAAAAAATCTTGAGTTATTTTTCGAGTTTGAATTGTAGTAAGGGCGTAAGATACGTCAATGTAAAAAAAAATCGAAAAATTAATCTCACTGTTCGAGTTTGGATCACAGTAGACTCAGGCGCGATGATTCGTTAAACATAAAAGATTTTTAAAAAGTTAAACATTAATGTCAAATTTAGTCAATGTAAATTTTAAATAATCCTATTGAGTGGTTGACGATCGCAGAAAGGTATTATGGTACGCACAAAGTGTGAATTTATTTAATATTGTATCCTGGGAATCGAATCCGCGACTTAGTTATTACTGCTGTTCAATGAAGCATGATAAACATTATAATAATCAAGTAAAGTGATAAATGGAGAACTATGAAATAACATTATGCGTAATAATAAAGACAACAAATAAAATAAATTTTGTAAATATATCATATAAGTTCGAGTTTGGATCGTAGTAGTGGAACAAAGCACGATTAATCAAAAATCATTAAAAATATTGATATATTTTTGACATAACAGCTTTACTGTTCGATATTGTGTTAAAATTACTAAACATTATAAGTAGAGAAGTTTGAAGTAAATTGTTTGTATTGTAGAAAAAAAATAGCACATTTTCGACTTTGGACCATAATGACAGAGCATGAATACTGGTGAATTATAAGTGGTTTTTAAAATTGATTTCGAAAACAATATTTTACTGTTCGAAATAATGTCGAATATAAATGATTAAGTGAGATACGAGTATATATAAAATAAATTCCGAGTAAATATCGAAAATAAAATTGTCTAAGTTCGAGTTAGTGCCGTAGTAGGGGAAACGGAGACGTTTTATCGTAATTTATAAAAGTCGTCGCGTCTCACCGGGGCGGCGCAGCTCATCGCCGATTCTCTGCCAGGCGACCTCGCGCGCGTTGAGGTCCATGTAGCGCGGGTTGCCGTGGTCGTAGAGCACGGGGCTGGCACGCACCAGCGCCAGCAGCCTGAGGTCCAGCTTCTCACAGAACAGCATGCCGACTGCCGCACGGAGCGGCAACGTCGCCGATCGATGCGCGCCTTTACACGCGACGCGATGTCGTCACGTATAAATAGAATGTCGCTTTCAAACCGATGTGTGCTTTATTCTTATACCATAACCAAACACATTATACAGTATGGTTTATTATAGGCGTAAAAACTTTAAAGGGGTGAATAAATAAGTTATTTATCACAGACTCAAAACTTTTAAATTGATTTCATTTCAAATATAATGTGATCTATATGAAATATGTTACATTATTTTTTTTCTATTGCATTAACTTCTGACAATACAAAGTCCTTGTAATAATAATAATGATGATAATAATAAATGATGATGATGATGACGATGACGACGACAACGACGACGTCGACGTTGATGATGATGATAATAATAATAATAATAATAATGGTGATGATGATGATGATGATGATAATAATCAAAATAACACTTGTAGTAGTCGTAGTAGAAATAATAATAAGTAATAGTAGTGGTGGTGGTGGTGGTGGTGGTAGTAGTAGTAGTAGTAGTAGTAGTAGTAGTAGTATTAGTAGTATTAGTAGTAGTATTAGTAGTAGTAGTAGTAGTAGTAAAGCTTCATTTCATTCCATAGAAATGACTTAAAATTAGTAATTTTAAATAACAGTTTTGATAATTTTGTACTAAGTTTGTATGGACCCCCTCAGGGTGAAAGCCTCCTCCCAAGCTTTCCATTTTTCTATATCTTTGGCAACTTGGAGCACGTGACCAGCCGTAACCACGATCTCGTCAATCCATCTGGCATTAGGTCTGCCTCTCGCCCTTCTGTATTTTTTTCTTTGCTGAAGTAAATCTGTTTACCTAGGTAGATATATTTTTTTACGTACTCCATTGGTAAGTTATTTATCATTATGGGTATCTTACAGTGGTTAGTGTATTTCGTTCATTTCTAGTACTCTTTCGAGTACAAGCCGCGTGGGCAAGCCTCCCACTATGTGGACCCACGACATAGTTAAGGTGGCTTGATGCGAGCAGCTAAGGTCCCCAAAAGACCTAGGCCTTGGCGTCCATCGGCTAATCAAGTCGTTATGTGACCCTGGGAAATATGAAATCATTTCTATATATCGATTTTTTAGTTTATAACTTACATTAAGGTTGATAAAAATCAAACAGAAAATTTGGATGTAAATATATTTATTTAAATTTTTCTTTACAAAATTTAATCTAATATATAAAATTTCCATGTTACAATGTTAGTTACCGTACTCCTCCGAAACGGCTTGACCGTTTTTTCCCAATGTTATATGCGTATTCAGTATGTCTGAGAATCGGCTACTATCTATTTACCATAACCCTAAGTGATAAGGGTGGTCCACCCCTAATGTTTTTTTTATATTTTAGACAATTTTTTTGGTTTTTATTTTATTATAATACAGCATAAAAAAACACATACAACCCTAAATTTTCACCTCTCTACGATCAACCCTTATTTTTTATTTGTTAATTAAAAACTTTAATTTTTTTGCAAAGCAACGTTTGCGGGATCAGCTAGTATATATATAATATGTGGGGCCCACGCCCTAAAGAGAGTCGAGTGGGAAAATTACAAAGTATATATGTTACATAGGTCGAAAAACACTGGTCTATAATATTGAAATTTTTATTTTTAATTAATATATATAATAATATTTCTTATTTATTAATATTTGACCTTTAGTTATGTCCTAGTTTTTAATTTACAAAAGTATACGATACCAATTTTTATAAAAATATCGCATTCAATTTTTCAGCAAATTATTTGAGCAATACAATAATAGGTATTTATTCGCAGAGTATATGTTCCATAGAATGCCGCGGTATATATATGGGATCATAAGTGACAAAGCAAGCAAAAACGAATTAATAAAAAATCAATTTAATTGAAGTTTTTGAACATTGTGATTTATTTATCCTAAGGATTAAACGATTTTTGAAGAATTTTGTAATTTATCTCGCCTTAAAAGCTTTAGTTCAAACTTACACGTGGCAGTCGCATTAGAAATTTGCATCTTAAACATAAGACTTCGTTACAGACGGAGCAATGTTCATAAACAAATCGCAAAGTTTATTTGCCATTCTTAAATCTTCGCAAAGGTTTTTCAAATTAAACATCGCGTTTCCAGTGCTCGTTGAAGCCTCTTCTATGGGCTGTGAATTTAACATTTTAACATAACTTTTTTATTAGTCCATCTGCCGGCATTTACAAAGGATATTGGGTTGGATGCCTATTGGAATCCTTTTATTATTATGTATGAACATATTAAATCCGCGAATAATGAAAAGGCGAATAAGGAGTTTTTACTGCATTTAACCTTTTAAACAAAGAAGAAAATATTTGTCTGTCTGCTTAATTATTTTATAGCGAAGACGAGTATACTCGACATAAACAGTAAAATGTTTCTGTCAATAAAAGTAGACAATTATAATTAAGAATCAAGCGTTGCGTGTTGGATTTATAAAAAATATATATTATTATTCGTTATTTCCAATCAAAATTTAATTAAAAAAAATAATAATACGTTAAAATAAAGTTAAGGCATTATAGAAATGAGAAAAGAAGCTATAAAAGACCAACAAAATTTCATGAAATCTAAGTTACAGAACTAAAAATTTATGTTAAGGGGCAATGATAGTTTTCAAAGCAAGGTGTAGTACATAATGCTACCTTGCATATTTGGCACTAATATCTGGATTCTCTACCAATATTATTTTTTCTAAGGTTTCCAGACTAACATATATTCTAACATGTACATGTTCTAGATCTTGATTGAAAAAAAAATCCAGTCGTTTCGTTTAATAACACAAGTGCGATTTTTTATCTACACTAAAATACTCAACTTCCAAAAAATTAGTTTTGCGTTGACGAGTATACTCGACATATTGGAAAAAATTAGTTCGCTTTGAGTAATCTCGACAGTAAGAAAAAATAATTTATCTTTGACGAGTATACTCGACACGATCAGTTAAAGGGTTAAGAAATAATATAAGTAAATTAAATAATTTAGTAATACTTGTGTCTAACATATGCCAGACGCTAGATTCAGGCTTTCTACTGGTGTTATTTAATATCTATGTCACCGTCCTGAGACTGAAGTATGCGCCAGAGCCTCCAAGACGCAGCCTTAAGACAAGTGGCATTTTAAACAATTCACAGCTATTTGTAACCCGACTGGCATACCACACCTGCACTTCCTTATCAAAGCGCTACATCTGTTCATCCAGCTTCAGTATGTCTTTTTTTTTTTAATTGTCCCCGCTGTTGGGGACCTCTCGTTCCCCTATCTCGTGTGGGACAGGGACTTTTTAATTCTAGTAATTTATTTTATTTTGCAACATAATTTATTGTTCAGTGTTCGTTTTATTTATACTTATTGCATTTATTACCACCTTCCTGCAGTAGCTGAGGAAGCATTCTCTCTCCCCTTCGTCTTGCATGATGGCCGAGATATTCCTTTCCTCTATCTTTTTGCCCATCCGGCATTCGGAATCTGCAGCTTCAGTATGTCATGTCTCTTAAGGAGTTTGACAAATTTTTCGGATACAAGTATTTGGACAACCAGCTAGTTATGGATGGTTACCAAGCTATCGTCGAATGAATTTAATCAATATTTTGATATTTTATAATAAATAAAAGATTTTTTTTTCAAGACGTCTATTACTGCACATATTCCGGATGAAAGTGGTCTTCATATATCCACCTTGTCTTGTGAAGTCTAGTCTTATTTATATCTTTAACGAATTTTGATCACCACCAGCGAAAATCTACATTTGCAAACAGAATAAACACTCTATATTCCTATGACAATATTTAAAAGTAATGAAACACAGATAAATAAAAAAAAATGTTTATTAGAATAAATAAAACTTAAAATTAAAAACAAAAATGTAAACGGAGTAGTATATAAAAAAAAGCACATCAGTTACAGACCGGACGCAGCAGAACATAACACGGACTATCACACTAAAGCTATATTACTGTTTATAAATATATCTCTCGCACATACAAAAATATTCACTCTCGACAGTTTTGAATCAACCTGTATATGGATGGACGAAAATATTATCATTATACCTATTATAAAGGAGGAGACAGCTAAATTACACAGGGAAGATATATATATATCACTCATGACGAATGACATATACAGATGGCGAAGGCTTTAAGAACGCCCTTTTGCCACGATCCTGTGGACCATGCCCCCCCCCCCCCCTATTTCTCTCTCTATATATATATATATGTATGTAAGTCATACATGGCGAAGGCCACATATACAGGCGGCGGAGGCTTTAAACGGCAGTCGCCCACATCCGGTCTTCTGCATATCCTTGGGTTCCCCTCTTTCTTTCTTGCCATACATATATATATATATATATATATATGAGCCATACATGACGAAGGCGAAATATTCAGATGGTGGAGGCTTAGAGCGGCCTCCTCTCCCCCCACTCTCTCTTATATATATATATATATATATATATATATCGTCATATAGCCCATCGTATTTGCTATCTCTGTTCATATACAGGTTAATCCAACCTACAGACGATTCCGAATCGAAACCTAGTTAAGGCATATGTTTAGTCTATGTTTACTAACATATAAATATACGTTAACATAAGCAGTTACTTATATATGATGTATATATGTATATAAATATAATTCATGGCTGTATGTCAGTTCGTTAGTCGCTTTTCCAAAACCAATTATTCAAGTGTACATTATAATATAAACCATGTCAATGAGTCAACAAACCAAGTTCTAATTCGATCAACTAAAAACTTTTGAATGCTATAATAAGATATATTTAATAATATACTTTTAATTTTGGTTTTAAAACTAAGAAATAGTCAAAGAAATCTCGTGGAATTTTATACATGTGTACACACAGACATATGAAGGATTTATTTATTCAATTTAGAAGATTTTTTTACATTTGGCATTTTGCTGAACCATCTAAAACAAGTGTAGGTTTTTATGGATGTGAAATTTAAAATTAAGTTTAGATTTTTTTATATATTAACTTGCTTCTATTATTTCAAGGAAGATATCTATTAAATTGGATTCTTGCGTCATAGGTCATGTACATATATACACACCTTGGTTGCCTAACAATATCTCAAAAGAACATACAAATAGATTAAAATTCAAATCAACCCAACTAACTGACATACAACCATATTCAATCTAAAACTAAAATTACAAACTATAAAGCACGGTCCATGGCACTTCCGTTCATAATCACACTCTGCAATCACGCCAGGGGTCGGCAACCTCGCGGGTCACTGAGTGACCAGTTTTATAATATCAAGTGACCCATTTTACTTCCGTAAATAATTATTAACAAATATTTAAGGCAAAACATTTCCATGTCTATTGTATGTAAATATATCAATAATTACTTGAGAAATAATTAATAGTGTATAGCAGTGTTTCCCAACATTTTTTGTGTATGACTTTCTAAAATTTTTACTCCTCCTTATGTAACATACATAATTTTTAGATCAAAGTAAAAGAATTCAAATCTTATCGGACGCATATTCGAATTGCCTCCCTGTGGGACGTGGGCCCACGTTGGGGAATACTGGTATATAGGCATCAAAATTGGTTTGTATATTGACATGGTCAGGTTTTTTAATAAATCGTGGAGTATAGATGTTTTGTTTTAATGATTTATTTTTCATTTTAGTGTTGGACACACATATCATCAAACCCAGTTCTGTATGTATATACAATAAACACACAACTGGCAACAACAAGCATAAAATTAATTTATTGGGCACTACATAAACCGGTAATAAAAAAATCTAAATATATAATTTATTGTGACCGAAATGATTATTTAAAAAAGGTTGTCGACCCCTGATTTACACAATTCATTGTAATGTCATTCGATTTACAAGCACGCTGCATATATTTAGGCAAATTTCTTTCGCCTTTCTATTGACGTCAGATGCTTTGAAAAATTAGTACCGTTAACAAAAAAAAACATTTTTTTAGATTACAGCAATTCATATAAATTTTCTGTTTTAAATTACAATTTCACTTTACTTTTAGATCGCAGAAAGCTGTTGTTTATATGATTTCATAGAAAATCACACACACCTTGTTTCTATATATGCTTCCTCCGTTTGTTCTCATATCTGAGTCATTTACCTTCCGAACAGGTTGACATATTTTCACGTCAATAACAGATATAGCATATATTAACCAAAATATACAACGCGCTTGTTCTACAAATCTTATATATGTATGTATATAAAAATATAATGTATATCTTCATTCAGGCCGAATTAAAATCTACATATAGCTGTCATACAACAACCTGAGATGCTATATCTATATGTATAATGTATAAATAGGATTAAAATCTCTCATGTGTACTTTGTCAATGGCCGAAGATTCTAAATTACAAATTTGTGCTCTATCTCTATAGAATAAGGTTCAGATTTAAATAAATTTAGATTGTACTGATTTATATGTCAGTTATATTTAAGAATATTAACTCGGATCGTCAATAAAGCGGTTGTAGTAAAAATCGCAGTACCGATGTCCATTGTGGGCGTGGCAGCGTTGGGTGTGGCCTGATGGTGGGCGTGGGGAATGCGCGTGCGCTTAAATCTGGTACCAAGGCGAGCGACGAACCCAACGCAGCCGGTATCCACCTTGTTCAGTGCGGATCTTGATAGACGCACCTTCAGCTGCCTTCACCGTTTCCTTCACCTGTAGATGATCAGTAATAATTTTAACAATCATCTATCATCACTTTGGGACCTAAATGATAACATCTATTCTACTATAAGGCGGTAAAAGTGACGTTGGTAAAACCCTCACTGCGTGGACAGACGACATGGACCAGGTCTTGGGAGCAGATGCTGGAAGCACTATCAGGTGATGTATTGGTGATGAATTTGATGTAATCACGTTTACATGTAAACGACCTAACATCTTGCAGACGTCTGTATTTTCGATTGACATAGTGAAAGTCCTCATGGGCATGCGCATGGGCACGCATTTAATCTATGGGCACGATGAGGAAAAAATCACAAATAAAAACTATGTATTCTCTTACACTTTGCATCAAGTTCTGCGCATTGCCGACCAGCATCTCCGTCGCTTCCTGATCTTCTTCACTTCCTGTTGAAAGAGAAAGAGATGTTTAAAATCATAATTCACTAGGCAAGCTATACAGGGTGTTAATAAAAAAGTCGAGAATTACTGTAGTGTGCTCTCTTTCGCACTATGTATGTATACAATTATATTTCTGTAGGATCCCCCTATGATGCATCGCTGACGACGACGAAATGTTGCTTCTACAAAGTCGTCACCTTACAAGTTTTTACACCATTACCAAACACCCTATATAATCAGTTTCATGTTTTATCACTTTATACATATATATATATATATATATATATGGGAGGGAGAAAATATTTATCGGGCAATATTAGGATAAAAGGATGTAAAGGTTGACATTGACTGACACGGAATGTCACGGGGACGATCAGATGTATGTGTATGTATATATATATATATATATATATATATATATATATATATATATATATATATATATATATAGTTTATAATGTTAATAATTATATATATACCTTTATAGTCCGGAGAGCCGACTGTTAATGAAAGAATATATTGATATGTTTAATGTAAAACATTCTGTGATCAAAAAGTAAGGTGGAATTGTCATTTAAAACTGGCGAGGGTTGAAATCAAACATTTGGTGCAGAGTTCCCCAAACTTTTATGTGTCGTAGACCCCTTGCCATGTTTTACCGTGTTGGGTAGACCCCCTACTTACCTGATATTGATTTCCTGTAAATTTCTAACTGTAGTGAAGTTTAATGTTAAAAACTTAAAGTAAAAACACGTGTTAATTTATACATTTATTAATTGAATTTAAATTAAAACTACTCAAAATAAAATTTTGTATCTGTTATGTAAAATATACGTAACATATTAATATTTTTTACTTCATAGGTACTTTTATAAATAATGTAAATGTTTTGATATTATAAGATAGCATGATGTAAGTAAATAGGTACTATCACTGTATGTGTTGAGATCCACTATCGTGGACCTCCATTTTCCCTTGCAGGTTGTCATAGACCCCTAGGGGTCGATATAGACCACTTTGGGAATCACTGATGTGATGCTTTCAAATCGTCGATTGACAATTAGAATCTTCGCTGATGGTGTTATAATATCATATGGCTCAACAAAAACCATTTTGAACGATGTTATATGTGTTAAAAGTGTCAAGTCTCGATTGGTCGTTGTCATACTGCATTGGATATCATTCTTCAGCCACCGTATTCATCTGATTTGGCTCCTGGCTATTTAGTAAACTCAAGAGACCAACGGATACCCTTTTGACACGATTAAGGAAATATAAATCAGATCGAAGGCCTTTAAGGCTGTACCGAATAAAGATTATTCCAATTGTTTCTAGAACTGTAAAAAGCGTTGGTAAAAGTGCTTTATATGTAACAGTGATTACTTTTAATGTAATGCAATTGGTTTGGAAGAATAAATAAATAATTTACATTTCATAAACAACTTCACCTTACTTTTTGATCACACACATAATATTAAATACAATTAGGTATGTACTGTTGAAGTAAATTTACTGATTTATTTATATTCGCTAAATTAAGTTAATACAGAGGGAGACATTAAGAAAGAAAGAGACCAAGAGAGTAATCACCAAGCCGATGGGCACACTTTGTGCAAGTGGTGACGGGCATCATGATAAGGGAAGCCATCAGATCATAGAGACCTGACCTGAGTGGAGGCTTCTTGTCGAATCCTCGATCAAGGCCTTCTTGGAGAAGAACCTTTAGCCAACGATGGTAAACGATCGAGAATAATATATATACATATATATCCTTAGCACTATATATATATACATATATATATATGAATATATTTATTATTATGATTTATTATTGCTTAACTAATATTTTAATTATTGACTATCATTAAGATATATATATATATATATATATATATATATATATATAAGATAAAAATACCTTGAGCTCCAAGCATGGTGGCCTTCACGGTGGACAGTATCTTAAGCTGGGTGCCTATGGTGGGGATCCTTTCGCAGACTTGCAGCAGGTTCTGTTGAGATAAATGATATACGGGTTCAGTACATTGTGAATAATATGTAACATCTAATATATAAAATTCCCGTATCACGGTGTGCGCGATTGAACTCCTCCGAAAGCACTCGACCGATTTTCGTAAATAAGAGAATTTACATCTATTTTTTACCCAAAATGTTAAAGGTGGAATTTGTTTTTTATTTTTCTAGACAACATTTTTTGTTTTTATTTTTTTATGATACAGCATACAAAAATACATATAACCCTAAATTTTCACCCCTCCACGATCAGCCTTTATTTTTTGTTTGTTAATTAAAAACTTTATATATATATAAATAAATATTTACGAATAATTAACATCTACATATCTTAAAAAATCAGTACATTGTAGATCAATGTTTACCAGGCTTTATGGTGAAATGCACCACCATAGCCTTTCTCCTTTGGTATATATCATAGAGCTGGTAAATCTTGAGGTACTAACATCACGAAGTACGAAGTAGAATTGTGTATATTCATTTGCACTTGAAGGTTTTTTTTTTTCTAAAAACACTTACCGTACGAATCCTCTTGTCTGTGCACTCGAGGGCCAGCTTCTTCGCCAGCCGAGTTACCTCCTCTGAAGCCTCCGCGATGGCTTTAGCGGTGGCGATCAACTCACGTTTACTGCCTATACCAATTAAAAATATATTTAATAAATTTTAAACAACAAGTAACATAAAACCTAAGATTTAGATTATTTAATTTCATTGGCATATAAAAACACTGTTACTTCGGAAGGCGTCAATAGATGGCGCTGGTAGTCAGTTGCCTCGTGAAATTATTCTAAGCGAGTGGTTGTATATACATGTACTACAATACCCAGCGATAAATATTGCACATCTACATTTGGAAAGAGACAATCGGCTAATTTCGACTTCGTAGAGCGTTATCTCTGTCGCACGAAATACAAACAGTCCGGTATCTATTAAGAGCTGTTACAACAACGATCATTTGCTACTTTTGATAATTATTTTTATTCTTTGTAAAATACATTTAAAAAACTTTTAAGTCAAACGGTTTTTTGATACCCATAGTCCCCTAGTCCGCCATATTGGAACGGCGTCCATCTTGAATTTTAAATTTTGACAATAATCATCGTTTTTTTACTAGTGTAGCCCTTTCATTTGATACCCATATTGAGGGGGTTAAAGAAAAATATGTAATCCGCCATTTTGTATCGGCGGCCATCTTAGATTTATAATGTTATTGATTTTATTATATTGTATGGTCATCTAAATTAAATGTGTGTACCAAATTTCAGATCAATCTGACAGCGGGAAGGTGCTTAAATTTCAATGTCTAATTTTGACCCAAACAAATAAATTACGTACGGGTCGAACTAAATAAAACCGTTGAATAAAATACACCAATATTTCTATCAGTGGTGGCTTTAGGTTAGGGTAACAAAATAAAAAAAAAATACATTTTATACAAAGAATAAAAATAATTATCATAAGAAGCAAATGATACTAGTTTAAATGCTCTATGAAGCCGAAATAAGCCGATTGCATCTTTCCAAAAGTCGATGTGCAATATTTATGGCCGAGTACTGTAAGAACAATTCAGAGATACTTCCCTTAGATATCCTAAAGATAAAAAATATTATATTTTATAGTTAAATAAAAAAATAAATTAAAAAGCTCATATGAACTTACCGCTCAAATTTAAAAAGACTTCTGTCCGTGTGTAAGCAGTGAAGAGATATATATGTATGAGTGAAAGCTTCGCATATGATATTAGCTTGACAAGCGAAATATATTAATAGATATATTAAAAAAGCATTTTTATTATTGGTAAGTCATTAATATATTTTTTTAAATATGTAGATATGATTAAACATCAAAATAGGCTCTATTTAAAAAGGCTGTTACAAGCACTTTCGACTCTTCAATCGACATAAAATGTCGGCATTGTCATAAATATTATGTAATTTTATTATAAATATAAACATATATAGACAATCTAAGTTTACGTTAGTTCGCAAAGGTTCCATCTACAGAGAATACCTAAAAAGCCAGATATATATATATATATATATATATATATATATATATATTTATACATATATATAGTTAAGCACGTGTAGATACAATACATTGATTTACAGGAATATTTACAGCACGTTTAAGTAAACTTTCTAGTAAAGGCCTTTGCATATGATGTGCGAATGAATGTATTTATGAAAATTCTTTTTACATATATAAAGATATATAAATACATGACATGGTTTCAACATGGTTTCTATTGGGACACTCATTCCCAGAGAGATATACACACATCCATCGAGGTAGACAAACACACCCAGAGGTACAGATATATACATACCAAGATATATACACAAAGAGAATGAAGAGATACACACACACATACACCCAGAGAGCAATACACTCGCACTCAGGACATAGATACACACGCACCCAGAGAGAGAGAGAGAGGTATATACACACTAAGAGAGAGAGAGAGAGATACATATAAACCCAGAAAGACATACGCAGACACACCCAGAGAGAGAAAGCTACATATACACCAAGAGAGAAAGGAAGAGATACATATACACCAAGAGAGAAATATATATACAAACCCAGAGATATTCTCACATACCCAGTACATATATACAGTGAAAAAGAGAAGAAGAAGCACCCAGAGAAAGAGATACATATACTCCGGACAGACAGAGATACACACATACCCAGGTAGAGATTATTATATATGATAATATAATATTACTCTAGTTTTGTAACTTTGATTGTTTTAATTATTACAATTGTATACACATACAGCCTAGGTTAGTTATTTGATTAATACTTTAGTTCCTTCTGTTTTCTTATTAACTATATATTTATTTTTATTTTTTGTCATATATATGAATATGTGTAATATTCTAATTATATGCATACGAATCTCCTTTATGGATTTGTTATGTTGAAATTGGACACGTGTAATTAAGTGACAGTGATGCTTGAGGATATATACCTTTGGAGTCAGAGCGCACGAGGTCAGAGAGCCGTGCCATGAGGATGGCCATTCGCTTGGCTGCTGCGATGATCTCGTTGTCCTTGGACGACCATTCCCGCACAGCGTTGTGCAGATTGTGGGCGGCAACCTGTGCAAATACTTTGTGCAATTTTGTGCAAATATCAACTTATATAATTATATTTCTAACTGTAACGAGTTCATAGAATTTTAGTAAGTTTGTAAGAATTTTAAGTTAATGGCTATGTTAGTAATGGCCTATTTAAAAAATTCATGGCATAGGACTGCCCCAGAAATCGACAAGACAACCACTTTTATGACCTTTTCTAAAATCGGTCCCCCTAGTACCCCATAGGATCATTTTAAATCTCTTGTATATATTTTTGGCTTATATATATATATATATATATATATATATGTATATATATATACAGAGCTAGCTAAAAAAAATTGTACAAAACTGGAGTTTATTTAATTGATCGTCTTAAGTGGCAGTAGGAGGAGAAAATTTCTGGTGAAACAGTCTTTGGAGCAGAAAGGTAATATCGACCACGAGCCAGTGGACGCGCCATGGGTAACCTTCCACTAGATTTATCAGAGCTGTCTTGGTGGTGATATTTAGGTTCAGATTTGATAATGAGACTATGTACATACTGTCCTTTGGTCTGTCTATTAGTATGTATATACTAACAACAAACTAGCATATCATTCTTCTATTATTAATTACAATTAAACCTGTTTTAATAGTTACTAATATAATCTATAGAGATTACTACGTTACAAAAAAATATTCTAGTCAATATTTAAAATTCGAACGTTGCGACGCGACATATCAGCTGTCAGACTAATGCCTACAATTGCTTTAAATACATCTTATCATTTAGCGCCATATTTACGAAAATATTCAGTTATAAATTTAAATCTAGTTAAAATCTCATAAGAGATAAACAGAAGTAGACCTTAAAACGATGGGGATACGTACCAAAATAGGTTGGCTTGGATGCGGCTGTCTGCGGAAGATATCCTCGCCTTCGTCATCCGTGTCTGGTGGCGGCGGGCGTGGTGGCGCGCAGGCTGTAGGTGGTGGGGGCCTTGGTGGCGGATTCTCCTGCAGCTGCAGCGACCGCATAGACTCTGCCAGCGGTGTCTCCTGCCCGGCGTGCCGGCCCAGCGCTGCCTCCACTTCGCCCACAGCGCTCATTATCTATAATTATAGATGACTATGTTTTATATTGGTGATGGTGGCGGTGATGAGTTGTTGTTAAGGTAATCGGTATTGTCGTTGTGGTAGTGTTGGCAGTGATAGAGGTGTTGTCATTGTGATGGTTTCGGCGGTAATGGAGGTGCTGCCGTTGTAGTAGCTATTAGCGGTGATGGAGTTATTTTCATTGTGATGGTGTGGTAGGTGATAGAGGTGGTGATTTTGGCATTAATGGAGGTGCTGTCGTTGTAGTGGTGTTGGCGGTTATAGAGGTTCTTTCTTTATGATGATATTCGTGATGATGGCGGTGATAAAGTATTTATAGTTTTAATAGTGGTACAAGTGTTAATTGTGGTTTAAGTAGCAGAGATTATGTCGGCGGTGATGGTGTTGGTGTCGAAGTTGATGAAAATTTTGTCTTTCTGTTCGTAGTAGACGTGAAAACAGAGGTGTTGATGTCGGTGCGTTGGCGGTGATGAAGGACTTTGACCATTGGTGTTTATCGTGATATTAGTGATAGTACTGATATTGTTGGTTTTCGCGGTTTGTCTGTGATTAGCTGTTGTTATAATATTGGAGGTCCAAGAGGAAGTTGTTTTGGTGGTGTTTGCAGTGATGTACCTCATTGTTGGCAGCACGCCAGCCAGCTGCTGCAGCTCGTTCACCAAGAGCTACGCGCTTGGCCAGTCGCACGGCTGGCGCTATGCTGGCCTGCAGCCGCTGGTGGGCTCCACCCAGCGCGCGGGCAAACTCTCCATCTTCCGTATTCTCCCTCTCTGCACCTCCCACCAGCAATACACGGTTCGCCAATCTGACAAATGATATTTTCAGCATAACATGTATGCATTACATTCAACATACAAAATTGGGGGAAGCGGGAATATGAATTTAATCTAACAAAAAATATATGGGTTACTTGAGAAGGAGTATGAATTTCATTCGACACAAATGTATGGGTTACATGAGGGGGAGTATGAATTTCATTCGACACAAATGTATGGGTTACATGAGGGGGAGTATGAATTTCATTCGACACAAATGTATGGGTTACATGAGGGGGAGTATGAATTTCATTCGACACAAATGTATGGGTTACATGAGGGGGAGTATGAATTTCATTCGACACAAATGTATGGGTTACACGAGGGGGAGTATGAATTTCATTCGACAAAAAATGTATGGGTTACTTGAGGGGGAGTATGAATTTCATTCGACAAAAAAATGTATGGGTTATTTGAGGGGGAGTATGAATTTCATTCGACAAAAAATGTATGGGTTACTTAAGTTAAGGTTAAGGGGGGGTAACCTTTCATTCGACATAAAAAAATAAGTTACTGGGGGTGGGGAGATAGTATGAATTTCATTCAATTTTTAATCATATATGTTACTTAGTGAGGAGGAGAACGAAATTTAATATAAAAGGTTAAAAAAATTATTTAGACGGTAGCTCCATGAAGTATCATAGGGCGTCAGACAGAATCGAACCTTGACTAGGTCGATTGCACGATGTAGGTATTATAATTCAAAACAACGCCATCTGTTGATCAATATAGTATTCACTCACCTCGCAATGGCGGAGGTGTTGTCCACCATTTTCTGAGCGTCGTTGTTCCGTATGGCATCCTCGCATAGGTAAGTATGCTTTTGCATGAGATCGCCTGAAAAACCAAGAATTCTATGACATCCCTGTCTTTGTTAAAAAAGCCTCATTGTGATTTTTAATCTATACACAGTGTTAATTACAATGGCGATGACGATGGTCATTAACCACAGCTTTATGCTTAAAGGGGTCTCAAAAGAAAAGTAGTACTGTTTATAAGTATACCTGGTCACTGTATCACTTGTTTCTTATTAAAGAAGTTTAATTAAGAGGCGTGGCCGCTGACAGTGATTTAATCTATTTTTACCCAAATAAAATAAGTGGTTCAATACTAACAAAGGCCGAATCACTTTAAATCAAGTGCTCATGCAAAAGATCACAATTGTTTTATAAATAAAACTATATTGCCTTTTTTTCCGGTCCACTCTATAATGTTACGAGAGAGTGGACCGGAATCGCCAGCGCTGCTGAGCTATTACGCAGAACTAAAAATAAGGAAGAGAGCAGGAAGCTGATAGCCAACCTCCACTAGTTGGAGAGGCACTTCAAGAAGAAGAGCCTTTTTTTTAGTTTTTATGACTCTTAGATTTTTGAATAAGACAATAAGCGTCCACAATGAGGTCCAGTACAACCAGTTGGAAACGGCCTCTGTCCTCCAGGATCTTAAGACCCCTTGGCTATCTATCCAGCTCTGCCACTTGGTCCTGCCAATCCGCTGGACTATATGGATTTCTTTCTTTAATCTACGGAAGTTGGCCAAATCCTACCTGCCGTCCGCACAAAGTCCAACGGGTCAACCGCCTGGTCACAGAGGTCTCTCACGCGTAGCACAGCATCAGCGTATTGGTTTTTCAGATTGTTGAAGTGTTCCTCGGCAACCTGGCAAGGGAAATTGACATTTATTACATATGTATTATAGTTCACATTTTAATGTATCTAAATTCTAGCGTTTAAATTTTATATATAGCAATACTGTGTATAAAGGTAAAATCCATTTTGGTAGTTTGGTAGTTTGGTAGTTTTGGTAGTTTGACAGTATCAAGCTTCTGAATGTTGAATAAGCCAATTTTATCTTTACCTTTTGTTACTATTGCCAGATACCGCAAGTTTAATAAGGGGAGAGCGCAGAGGGGTGAGACCTGAACTTGATTAAGGCATCAAGCTCTTGGGCTCCTTCCTCTAGGCTTGAGAGGATACATGGTCTCTGCTTGAGAGGATACATGATATTTTCGTTAACGGATTGGAAGACCGCCGGGCTTTCAGAAAAGATAGAGAAAGAGAATCGAAGAGATAGACAATCCAACTTTAACTTGGTTGGTTTGCCGTCTAACCTAACTGCCACTTCCGAAAGCATTAGCTATGAGGAAAAAATGTAGGAATAAACTCTAACGCTTCCATTTATAATAATTTTAAACTATTTATATATTAATATTATATATACATACACTATATCAATATATTTAATTTTAAGAGTACTTAGTAAAGCCTGGTTTTAATAAATAAATTATAAATATCTAAGATCATAAATAAACAAAATTTTATACCTTGCTATCAGGGTAGTGTAGACGAATTTTTCCAGCTGCTATCAGCTGCGGTGATAATTTTTCAACCTGGAAGGGAATTCAGAACATATTAAATCTCATTTCGTACGCAAAGGTAAAGAAGAATTTAGGGGAACGAGAAGCCTCCAAAAAGGGTGGCCATATTGATTTATATATATATATATATATATATGTATATATATATATATATATATATATAGATTAAGTTTGTGATAGTTAATGGTGATGGTAGAAGCGTGGTACGTTACCTCCCGCTTGTTATGCGCCAGGTGGTCAGCCAGGCGCTTGTCATGACGCGCAGCTGCAGCAACCACTCCAGCTGCAGCAGCTGCCCGCGCGCTGAACGCACGAAGAGCTGCAGCTCGTTCCGCAAAGTTCGCTTCACGTCCTGGAGTACCTGAATAGGTTCCAAAAAGTCAACATTAAAACCCTCTGATGTCTACGGGGGACTGGATAAGGTACATACATATACATATATATAAATACATAAACTATATATATATAACGGCGAACTTTATACCGAAGAAATAAATTAATGAAGGTAGGTGAAACAACATGCAATAAAAGACAAAAAAAAGTAAATTCAAATTGAGAACTAAAATTATCACCAAGATAAAAAAACACCGTATAATAATACAAATAGCTACTAAATATAATTATATATAAATATACCTTAACATATATATTAGGGGAACCGGAAAATGATGTCGTTTCTGTCGACATCTTTTATAAAAAATCGATTGATTTTTACAGATCCGGCACTGAATTGTATACTAGATGACAAAAGGTTGTCGATAACGAAGGTGAATGTATTGTTAATTAGAAATAAATATTTGTTACTGATGTAGTAGTGTGAATTTAACTTAAGAAAGCGAAATTACTTTCTGTTGCACCTAATATTTAAATATCAACATATACTGTTTGTATAAATATATCAAATAATTGAATGTAATTATCGTGATGATTCTGACAGCTTACGTAAAAATAGTGGGTTTACAATTAGTAAGTGGAGGTCAAATAACATTTATTTATTTTCGAAAAAGAATACCGTAAATCTTAGCGCGCATATCGGCCAGGCTGGAGAATCGGACAACATCCATTTTCCATCCCCCTAAATGTTAAGGGTGGTCCACCCCTAATTTTTTTTTTATGATACAGCGTACAAAAATACATACTGACCCTAAATTTTTACGCCTCTTCGATCAACCCTAATTTTTATTTGTTAAACAAAAACTTAAATTTTTTTGCAATACATCAGCATCAGCTAGTTATATATATATATATATATATATATATATATATATATATATATAATGAAAAAATCAGCGCGGGTCGAGCTATAACAATTATATATTATACTTCTGACGAGAAATTAGCATGGGAAGGATGAGGTGGTGGTCAGAACAACCAAAGAGCTTGATTTAACATTTTATCATCATCGTATAAGCCGATAGACGCTCGCGCAAGGTGATCGATCTACCACAATGATCGTCGCGATGACGGGTCCACTATGCCGTTGGTTATCCTAGTGGTCGGTCCACCCACGCAGGGTTTATAGACTCGAGGCCCCCACTCTTGAACCTTCCTGTACCATTCCAACCATGAGAATACTGTTTCAAAAAAAAATACATTTTCGCATCACGAAAAAATCATCGTCCAAACATCGATTATGAATGTGACTTTAGCAATGAACAGTTCCTTAACCCTTAAATGCATAATGATGTAAAACTGCAACATACCACTTAAACGTAAAATGAGAGAGTAAATGCATAGTGTTGTATATATGCAACATAAGGTTTTTTGTTTAAAAAGTAAGAGTAAAAAATATTTTATACATTTTTTTTTGCCCAGCATTTTGTGTACTTATCTGCAAGATAAATATTTTTTTTAAAAGTATAAATAAAAGTCATGCATTTAAGGGTTAAACCAACTAAAGTAACACTTGTAACAGATAATTCAAGCAAATCATATTTAGTTCTGCAGCGAAATTTTAAATCAGTAATTGTAATATACCTTCAGGAGCATTGACGGCATCAGTGAAGTGACGCAGCGGGGCGGCCACGTCTATGAAGTCCTCTACAACGCGGTTCACCACAGCTCTCTCCATACCGCGTTTCAATTCGTGCAGCTTATCCGTTAGCTCTCTGGAAAAACGTAATATAAATTTAAATACATTTATATTAATCGTTCGAGACTGATTTTTATACCTGCCTCTTCGCACTAAAAATACTATAATTATAGGAAAAACGTTTATTGAATAATTAACATAATTATTGTGCCCGGAAAATGAATAATGCGCCTACGGGCGGTTGCGCATCGATTCCTAGTTCAAATCTGACTCCCCGAGAACTGCAACGGCCGCGGGCGCACGTGCTGCGCCTTGGCTACTTGCCAAGGCGCAAGCAAGAGCGCGTATCGTGCACGCCGTGCGAGTGAGCGAGACGAGTGGACGAGACGAGCAAACGGTTGAGCGCTGTGACGACGTCCGCGGGAACTTTCACATATGACGGCTTTTTATGTAGTAATATTATTACATACTACATTTTATAGACAGATCAGAATGATTTATATATAGTTATTCTGTTTGTTCACTAATAAATTCGATGGTCAGAAGAGAGAGAACAAATAAGAAAGTTCACTAAACTCTTACATTTTGAATTTAAAATAAACGCAGTGCAGATAGGTAGTGATATAAACTAATTTTAACCAAAGAGAGAAATATTAAATATCAGAAATACAATTTTACAGCGAAGCGAAAGTAACATATGTATAAATTAATATACAGAGTGTTTTATTATTTATGCCTACGTTATACAGACAGATCTGAATGATGTATATATAGTTAGTCTGTTTGTTCAATAATAAATTCAATGGTCAGATGAGAGAGAACAAATAATAAAGTTAACTAAACTGTTTAATATTGAATTTCGCACAGAACAGATAGGTAGTGATAAAAACTAATTTTAACCAAAGAGAGTAACATTAAATATCAAAAATAGCGAAGCGAAAGCTGCATATGTATAAATTAATATATAGGATGTTTTATTATTTAAAGAATCTTCGGTTATAAAAGTTCAATCTATTTATGCCTCGCACCAGTTCGAACACATCCTGTATATTATCGACGCTTTCCGTTCAGACGTGCTACCGCCCTGACCAGTAATGGAAAGCCATGCGGCTGCTAATCACCATCAAGGAAGTAGTACCCGTGGTTTAAAATCAGACCACGCCTTCATCCCACTACCATCTATTTGAAATATTTTCTTCTATTCCACTGCTGCAAGAAGATAGTGCAAGACGCAATAAAAAATTAAAACTAATACAGGTAGGTAAACAGAAGGCAGAGAACAGAAGAATAAAACTGGAATTAAAAGGACAATAAATAATAAAAACTCAGTACAATACCCGGCGATAAATATTGCACATCGATCTTTGGAAAGAGACAATCGGCTAATTTCGGCTTCGTAGAGCGTTATCTCTTTCGCACGACTGACAAAACGTCACATAGGTAGTGTGTGACAGAGATAATGCTCTATAAGGTACTGTATAATGTTAGGTAAATAAAATAAAAACAGTAAACTATGATAAATTGTGATAATTCGTAATAAATTATCACATTAAATTAGAATGTAAAATAGCAAAAAATAAATATAAATTAAGGTAAGTAAATGTAACACAACCCAGATCTGTAATATTTGAGGAACGAGGTGAGAGAGGCAATGAATGAACGAAAATATGTATGAAAAGGAATGATAGAATGTTATAGAATGAAAGAAAATGAAAGATAGATATCGATGAATGAGAGAAGAGTACAGATATAAATGGAAAACTGTAAAAATCATTAAAGATTATCAAACTCTGTCTTATGATGAATGAACGAAAATATGTATGAAAAAGAATGACATAATGGTATAGAATGAAAGAAAAGGAAAAATAGATATCGATGAATGATAGAAGAGTACAGATATAAAAGGAAAAGATACTGTAAAAATCATTAAATATTATCAAACTCTGTCTTATAATATAAAAAAAATATATACACTGGCTAACGTATTAAATATAGTGAAAGGGTACAATATGGAACTTAACCATTATATTTTTTTTTTTACTAATATTTTCTCGGATATTCTTGGTTGTGGAGACGTATGGACCTTTCTTGGTTGTTAACTTCGTGTTCAACTTTTTTTTATGGCCCCCGCTATTGGGAGCCTCTCGTACCCCTATCTAGTTTGGGACAGGGACTTTATTTACAAATAATTTTTTCAGGGTTTTATCTTTATTCTACACTCACTTTCATTCTTCTCAATTTCTTTTATTCTTTCCTTTTAACCTTCACGATATCTTGCAATTATTTTTTTGTTCTTTCATTCCTTCGCGCTTTCATCGCCATCCTTTCCTCATCTTCTTTACTCTTAGGTGGCTAGGTACAATTTTATTTCTAATCTTTATTTTATTCTTACATTTTCTATCATTATCTTTTAATATCACAGGTTTGTTTAGATTAGACTTTTTAATACAACAAGTTTTTTTACCAGTGCATATTATTCATTTAGGTTCAAGTTTTCCTACTTGGTTTTGTTATTTTTTATTGCATTGCTTACCACCCTGCGAGCAAACGACAGAAATGATGGGCGAAGGTTGCGTGTTCAACTTTAGAATATATGAACCAGATAAACATTGGGTTAGTTGTCATCACCTGGTGATGGCTCTGGCCTCGTCGGAGTCACCGTAGCCGGTCGCACACAGGTCCGCCAGCCGGTCGGACAGGCGCTGCACGTCGCCGCACAGCTGCAAGATCTCGGCCTTCTCGCGTCCTTGAAGTCCATCCGCGATCTGATTTTTAAACGGTTTTATTTAGTTCGATCCGTACGGAATTTATTTATTTGGGTCAAAATTAGAAATTGAAATTTAAGCACCTTCCCGTTGTCAGATTGATCTGAAATTTGGTACACACATGTAATTTACATAACAATACAATATAATAAAATCAATAACATTATAAATCTAAGATGGCCGCCGATACAAAATGGCGGATTATGTATTTTTCCATAACCCCCTCAATATGGGTATCAAATGAAAGGGCTACATTAGTAAAACACGATGATTATGTCAAAATTTAAAATTCAAGATGAACGCCGTTCCAATATGGCGGACTAGGTACATATTTTTCCACAATCACCACAATATGGGTATCAAAAAACCGTTTAACTTAAAAGTTTTTTTAAATGTATTTATTTTATATTTATTTAAACATATCTTGCCAGCAAATGTATGGAATAGTGTACCTAAAACATGCACTCATGTACTACCAGTCGAAAACCAACTAATGCAATTTTTATGCACACACACACACACACACACACATATATAATATATAATATATATATATTATATATATATAATATAGTGTATGTTATTGATGTAAAATGGGTGTGTAACATAATGATGATATATTAGAAAAGAGTGCAAAATCGGGAATAATATGTATTAATAGGCCAACATATTCCACTTGAGTTCCAAATTGATCCTTATATACAGGATGATTGGAAATTCGTGTGAAATCTTTCAAGTTTTCATCACCCCTTTAAAAAATTACTATAATTAATCATCCTGTATATGACTGTTCGGTTTCAATAAAATCTTTTTATTTGTTGCATACGCATATGCGCATGGAATTAGCATGTACATACTCTAAAATCAATTAATGTATGTATATACTTAGATCGCACTTGCCTCAGAAAAAATAAACATAAATAGAAAGAAAGAAAAATAAAGGATATTTGTTCTCCTACTCTTTCCATACTATGGTTGTCTGTAAGAGATTGCCTCGGGTGATAAGACCGCCCATTGTACTCTTCTGTTTATTATTATGAAACTATTTATATGTTTTCTAGCCTGTACAATAGAAGATTTTTAAGATAATTACACCAATACCTCACTTTGCGTCGTGGTTGCGTTCTAAAAAAAAACGACGCAAATTAAAACGCCGCAAAGTGGATAAGGATTTTCTATAGCAAACTATGTAAAGATCGAAGATAGGTTCCAGGGTCACGAAAATACTACTTTTTAAAAATAAAATTGAACTAAGTAAACATTTAAAAAGAAAAATAATGTATTTTACCTTTTTTGTAACCAGAAACAACACGAAAAAATTTATATAGATTTATTATTCTCTTTTAAAAAAAGCACAACACACTACATTATAACACACTACGTCATTGAAACTGAACTCCAAAATTAGCAAAACAAAGTGAAAATAAAACTGTATTAAAATTGCGTTGATTTTTAGTTAGAAAGGGAATCCCCGAGTATTGATGGCATGGTGCGACTAGAAACAAAATTGTTGCCATCTTTTAGAAAAAAAAGTAAATTAAAAAAAAATTAAAGACTCGAACCCAAAACAACGCAATCTCAAAAATCTAACGACGCACAGTGAAAACTAGTACTAATTAAGCAGCGACGCAACTTCAAAAAAAAAAACGCAAAACGAAACGATGCAAAGCGAGGTATTGGTGTAAATGTATTCATAATCTTAAATAATTTTTGAGTAGTTACAATAGATGGCAGCAGTTGTCAATTATGTTGATGTAAAACTTGGATTAAATAAACTCACCCTCTGTCCTTGAGAGACGACGCTGGTGATGGCTTTCTGGCCCTCTGCCCTGGTTTGAGGGTCTGCAGCAGGATGCAAAAGCCATTTGTGGGCTGTCTCCAACCTACACACAAAAATATCGCGTTCCATTATAACTTGACATAACTAGATCGAAGAAAGTCCAGGTCACGGGACGAGCAGCGCAAGGCCAGTTTTTGTGGATGATGTTGATGGAAGGAGTTAATGATATAGTGTTATTCCTTCTATAGATATCTGGTTGCCTGGTATTAACTTCTTCGATTACCTAGAAGTCTGCGTCTTAAAGTTCCTAATGGCGTTACCCAGAGTCCTTCACACCTCAGAGGGCACGGTAACTTGAACATACCCAACGTCCCCCCCCACCCATTTAGGAAACCCAACAAAATATAAAAAGCAATCTCCCACTGCCAGGCAAACCTGGTGGACATAATCATTTTGATCCCTTTTTGTGATCACGCTGTTCCATGTCAAGGGAAACCTTCGAAGTTGAAAGTGTAAATATGGAAGCCTTAAACTTCCACTTGCTCCAGTTACATTGACGCAGACAACGGATTGATTGATATCGAGGGTCAGAACATTGCGTACCCTAGGGATGGCCTCTTCATTCTGGCGGAGGTCCTCAATTTTCTCCAGCAACTCTAAAGTTCTAGATTTGTAATAGTTATGTAAAGAGAAGACAAGCAAGACGGGTCATCGTGGCGATCTCTAGGGGAAGCCCCAAGATGCAAGGCATTGTATGATGATACCTTAGAAGGTTCGAGTCTTCTTTGTACCGACCTGGACTGTATAGTCTTGCCGCTTTGCTTCTCAGCAGCGCGGACTCCATCGTTCACTATCCCCTCTACTTCATTCAGCTGGGAGCGAAGATCAGTAACCAGATTCAAAGCCTGCAAGAACATATTTTTTTAACATAGGTATAAGGTTTCCATTAGGTTCGTCTCAGAACTGCATAAGAGAAGAAGAGGAGATTCTTCTTAAGGACAGTCTTGTAACTACACGAGAGAAAGACTTCTTTAGATCTGTATCTTAACTGGAAGAGAAGGAAAAGGTTGCCTCTAGGCTCCTCTCCTAAATGCATGAGAGGAGAACAAGGTCTGCTTTAGATTAAGAAGGTTGGAGATGAAGCGTTGGATGGACAGGAAAGAAGTAGTTTAAGTGCTTAGAGAAGCTAGGAATCATTGACGTAACTTTCGTAAATGTCAATTAAAACGACGCCAGCATAAAACTTTCTAGCACTGTCCTGATATATCTCCATGATACTGCAGTCTCCGTAGCAATGTTTCTTCTTCTCCTTCTAGAATGGAGTCTTGAACACATTAAGTATTACTTGAGATAGAGTATGATTAAAATGACATACCTTTGGTTCATTACCGCGGCCAATTTGCCTCTCATCGCATAAGTGGTCAGCTTTTATATTAC
The DNA here is from genome assembly GCF_028537555.1 of Battus philenor. Lineage (NCBI taxonomy): Eukaryota > Metazoa > Arthropoda > Insecta > Lepidoptera > Papilionidae > Battus > Battus philenor. The sequence goes on from NW_027181689.1 coordinate 959,827, forward strand.
CAGATCTGAAATCACAAATATGTATACGTGAATATCTTGGAATATATTTATATTAGAGAAAAATCAGAAATGAGAAGATCTCGTTCAAAGTGACAGTGGGCGGGGCTAATCGCTTGGGCAGCCTATGGCCGTTGGAGCCGAAAGGTTCTCTAGTGGTGACCACAAGCCGGAAGAGGTGGCTTGGTTAGGTATCTCTCAATAGATTCTAGACAAGGTTACAGGAAATGTCACCGTGGCAATTTTGGAGGCCTATGCCTGGCAGCGTGTATAGACTGAAAAAGCAAACTATAAATTCATTATTTATTCTTCCAAATCAGTTTCATCTCCTTCAAAATAATCCCCGTCCAATTGCAAAATAAAATAGTGAGGTCACCTAGAATGTAGTGGTTGGGGATGGATGTATGGCTAATGGAATGAAAGAGAAAGACTGGGAAAATTGTAGAACGAAACAAACAGTACGAGAGATATGATACATGAAAGAGGGGAATGATAATAATAAAAAAATATATGAATAAATAATTAGAAATAAAAAGTCCCTGTCCCACACGAGATAGGGGAACAGGGTTCCACAATAGCGGGGACCATTTAAAAAATATCCCCTTTCGATATAGTAGTTTTGCCAACGCTTATATCCTTCAGAAAATTTTTAAATTCGGTTTATGTCACCTCAATCGTGTCAAAATGGCGTCTCCGCATTGGCCTTTCAAGTTTGCTGAATAGCCAGAATACAATGATCGCAGAACGATATCAGTCGAGGTTTTGACAAAATGCAGTATGCCATCGAATTCAAAATTGTGTTGGCTGAGCCAAATGATATTACAACTTTTGATATAAACGCTTGTCAAATGTTATATACAGTCCTAACCTAGGAAAAAATATACCTACTTTCTTTATGCCCAGAGATTATAAATGACAATTTCACCTTACTTTCTGCTACATTATATCACGTGTAAGTATTCTCACGAGTGTTCTTACCTGACAACTCGACGCACACCGTCTGCTAGATCGGGAGATAGATGTTCAGCGGCCCTCTGCGCTGAATTCAGCACAGAGCGGAACGCCCTCTCGTTTGCGCTGTTCCTCAGCGCTGTAGGATCCTGCGGGTATACATTACATTAAGTTTCCAAAACTTGATACAAGATGGCGTTGGTAACGCTGTGTTGTTAAATAAGATCGATAGATGGCGCTGGTAGTCGTTTCGTTGACTACGCAGGTGGATGAGCATAGCATCTTCTTTTCAGCCAATGGACACTCACTGCAAGGCATAGGTTTCTTCCATAGATTGCAACTCGGCAGTCCATCTAAGTGGGACCCTACCCACGCCACGTCTACCAACTCTTGATCTCCAATAGAAGAGAGAGAGCGTTGTGTCCCGTCATCTACCACTTCTGATAAGCACTGCTGCCCCCATGATGTATGTAACCAGGTCTAATCTTCTGTCGTTGTGGTAGCCAGGTGTCTGCCGGGGATTCCTACCACCCTTTAAGAACCCTTGGAACAGCGAGGCCACCGAGGACTAGAGGTCGATTTCTTAGGTGTTTCATTTAGAGGATATACAATAATCGCCACGCCTTACAGAAGACGCTGCCGCTGCTCTGGAAACTGATCCCTCTGACGCCTCGACATCCACGGAATATTTAACCAGGTGGGCGTATTCCAAGCAGGGCATACATGGCTAAATATATATCTAGAGATATATTACATTTAATGTATATTATATATATACATAGTTACCACCACCTATGGTTTCTCTTCATCTTATATTTGATTTATTTCAAAGTTTTATTTATTCTACCGCCAGCATAATTATGTTCATCAGAGCTAGTTGGTTTCCAGTAGGAGTGTCATACTTGTGGCAGCTTCGCGGGCATACACCGTTCGACAGCTACTGAAGACCGGCTCCCGCGAATACGCGTTTTATGCTCCCCCCTCCACTCCCTTCTTAAAGTGTGCGAGAGGGACGAGCAAGAGCGTCGCCAAATTGAGCGACCTCATTCGCACATATAAATAGAAGTAATTTTTCGAAATAAAATCACTATCAATCGAAACGTCTTTCTTTTTTCTAAATTGTTGAACCAAAATAGCAGCCAACACTAAAAATTCAAAAACTAAAAAAAAGAGTTTGCGGGAGACTAGGTAGTTCTGTAGCTTCTTGTTAATGTTGACCACACCTCCGCTAGCACTTATAATGAGCGCGGAGACTCTCAACAGCGCGATGCAAACTTTTGTTGCGTCTACTGTAGCGCCATCTATCATTTATCCGTTTCATTGCCGCCGCCGCCGCGATGCGATCGACTGGTCACGTGGGTAAGAGCTCGTTGCTAGGCAACGCGTGTTTCGAGGCGCGGTCCAAAGGCGGAGCGGTTAGCGGGTGGCGCACGATATGCACGCCACAGGTTGTACATTGTAATAAACATATATAAGGTTAAATTATTTTCACGCCCTCGTACTTGGAATCTATCTGATACGCAAATATCACCCCTGACCTACAGCGTACCGTGTGTGTTTAGGGAGTAGTTCGAGATAGAACACGCTTGAACATATTCGAACACGAATTGACAAGTATAGACATTATACAATGCGATTAAAATAAGAATAGGACCGGCCTAACGCCATGTTGTGACGTCACAACGGAAACTTGGTATAGTGTGCAAAAAAAGCAATGTTAAAAAATAATACCAGTGGCTAAAGCCACTCGCTCGGTTACCTTCGAAGCAGTTTCCAAATGCTTAATGAAACTTCCAAATACATCACGCCATATATGAATATTGCCATCTGGCGCTGGTACAATTCTTGCTTGTTTTAACTGGTCCAACAACATAATGGCACGTTTTTTCTCTTCCTCGAAGTACTTATCAACATTGCTGATAATCTCTCGAGATCGCCGATGTAAAACACTACCTCTTTTGCTCATTATAGAACAAATTAAACAATCATCAAAAACAATTATTATTATTTATTTTATATATTTAATGCTGACCGTACTTATATGAGTGAAGTTAACCGAGAGCCCGTCCTATTCTTGTTTTAATCGCATTGTATATTAAAATGTAATTTACATTGAGGAATTCGTGTGCAGCGCCCATTTTCGAGTGCATTTGAGACTGCAGAGCCTTCAGCACCGCGATGTTATCTTTCTCGCCACCGTCCTCAACGTACGAAGTTAACTGCAGCACTCTGAAATAAGACAGACAGACAATAATTAAATTTTATTTCAAACACAATGCACCCATAGAATTTTAATAAGATGGTAACAATTTTTACCAAAATATTATGTATGGATATAAAATTAGTAAGATATTGACTATATGTACTACAACACAATGTATCCACTGATTTTTGGTAGACAGTAACAATTTTTAACAAAACACACTGTATCCATGGATTATTTATTTTTATGTTACCATAAAATTTACGTAAAAAAGTAACAATTTTTACCACATCACAAAGTATTCATGGATTTTAGTAAGATGAAAGAAAAGGGCCAATATATAGCTAATTCCGCCAATGCAGTAGTAGTCGTACAATAAAATGCACCGCCCACCAGCCCGCTGATAAATGCACAATGTACTTAATTGCACGACTACTACTGCATTAGCGGAAGTAAATATATATTGGTCCTTTTCTTACTTAGGATTGACTTCCGCAAAATAACGCCTGAATCCATTAGATATTTAAGTAAGATGGTTACGATTTTTATCAAAAGACAATGCATCAGTTGAAATTTAGTAAGATAGTTATAATTGTTATCAAAACACAATGCATCCATGGATTTTTTGGTAATACATAACAATTATTACCAAAACACAATTCATGCATTTTGGAAAGATGGTAATAATTTTTTGCCAAAACACGATGCATCCATGGATTTTTTGGTAAGATATTAACAATCGTTACCAAAACGCAATGCATCTTTTGAATTTTAGTAAGATGGTAACATTTTTTACCAAAACAAAATGAATCCATCGACTTTAATAACAAAATAACAATTTCTACCAAAAACCAATGTATCCATAGAATTTAGTAAGATAGTGACAATTTCTACCAAAACTCAATGTATCAAAATTTCAGCCGTAGTACGACGTCTTTTAGAGACAAGCCTCCTCCATAGCATGTAGCGTCTTCCGCCATCTTTAACCTGGTCGTCTGACCACATTATAGATGACCATACGTTGCGTTTGCTGATCTATGGTCACCACTAACCTTATGACTTCAGCAGTCATTTGTTTTGAACACTATGTGACTACTTCAAGTATCAATCCCCAGCGCTACATCGATTACTTCTATTCCTTTACAGAACTCCTTATTCCTAATTCCATGGTATGTGTCTAAAATTATATACTGAGAAACTAGCGGGGTGTATATAGAACACAATACGTAATACACCGTAAGTAAAAGGACCAATATTTAGCCACTTCCGCACATGCAGTGGTAGTCGTGCAACAAAGTGCACCGCCCGCCAGCCCGCTAATAAATGCGTATGCGGCAGACAATGCGAATTACACAACTGCCACCATCAAACAACTCAACACGTGTTTCACCCCTTCACGGGGCATCTTCAGGAGTTATGTTACACTAAAGTGCCAAAACACAGAGACTCTGTGCAACCAAAAACAAGCTAAATATTAGTCCTTTTCTTACTTAGGATGGGCTTCCGCAAGGTAACGCCTGATTCCATTAAATACGTAATACACCATCTGTAATAGTAGAACCGAAAAGTATGACCAAAACTCACCGTATAATCTCATGTATCTCATCTTCCATTCTCTTAGCCAGGTAGTTTCTATTCTCCGCTGCCTCCTCCATCCCCTTTCCACCTTCAAAATTAAAAAAATAAATTAAAACTTCAATAATTTTAAGGGTATGTCAACATAAGACACCCCCGGCATGATATAATGGCTGGTAATTTCATTCATAGGTTCGCAACCTTAGTAATACACCTCCCCCCCTTTTTACAAAGTCAAAGTCAAAATAGCTTTATTACATCTAAGACCTCAGAAGAAAGAAATCGAGCATGACAGAAAACAAAAAAAGATAACAATTGCTAAATGGACTTACCTTCAGTAAGTATATGTATATATATCTTCATGGAGCAGATTAGAACTGGTGCAAGCTGTTTGACGCTCTCCAAGCACCTCGTCAGGGTCTCTGCGTGTGGTGGATGGGTCAACTCAGCTGCCCTGGCCGCCACCTAGGTTAACGAAGGAAAATAAGGGAAAAAAAACATTTTTATATTCGATAAAAAGGAGAACTTTGACCAAAGGAATCATTTAACGAATGAGCCCGTCGGGGCTGACGGCTGACATCAAAACAGTACAGATCGAGTATAGTATAGTTATACGGGCTTTCGTATGTTCCTTGCTTTATTGCATATTTCACTGCTTCTAGCAGGCGGTGCAATGAAATGAAGTACAGACAGCAAAAGTGATTCGACCTTCGAGTGGCTTCACTTTAGCACCCCGTGTTGAACCGTCTAAAAATTATCAGCCTGTGGTTCATAAGGGTCGGTCTCGAGTGAAAGCGTATTGATCGTCTGACTTCTCATCAGCGATTTCGGGTGTCGAAGTGTTCGCGGAGTTACAGTCTTGTGTTCGCGTTACGATGTTTTTTTTATGGCCCCCGCTATCGGGAGCCTCTCGTACCCCCTATCTGGTGTGGGACAGGGACTTTTTCTTTTAATTTATTTAGTTTTTAAAACAATCTTTTTTATTTTTTTACTCTTCATTTATACATCTTAAGATCTTTCATTCGGTTTTCTTCCACATTTCTTCTTTCGCTCTGTGACCTTTCATTGCGTTACGATGTTATGCGTGAATAGTGAAAATTTACTCATTGCTATTTTTAATTTCGGTAAAATAACACATCTTTTGAGTACAAGTGTCATTTTAATTCGAGCGCCACTCGCACACATATATTATAAAACTATCAACAATGGTACTAAATACATAGAACTGTTTAACATATTTTCTCTAAAAATCCACTAGATGGCGCTAGCTAGCTAGCCTTATAGACGTAGTACTGATTTACCGATGGTTTGTTTTTTTTAATATATTTTAGGGTGTACCATACATACTAATATATATGCTCGTTGTGTTGTTATAAAAAATCAGCCTGAATCATAGCACGGTTTATGAGAAAGCACATCTGACCCCTCACGGAAAGTACTCCCTAACGGAAAGTAACTAAAAACTTATAAGTTACTGTAAGTAACTAAAAAATTGTAAATAAACAGAAATAAAATGAAGAAAATGTTAATGTAAAATGAGAGATGAATGGAAGGTCATAGAGCGAAAGAGAAAGACAGAAGAATTGCGGTAAGAATGAAAAGAACGAAAAATCATAAAAAAATCGGAAAGTAACCTCTTATAGGCTTTATTATTACATAATGCCATCAGAATAGGTAGCTTTTACACGTAAATGGGTTATAGAAGACAATGAACACCACTAAATATATATCATCACCAGATTAGAAACCAGCTCACCTCTCTTGCAGCACGGGACAACGCCGGAGAGATGTCTCTGAGGAACTGCACCAGATCCTCCATCGTGTCTATCACTTCCGCCACGCCTAGATAATCCAGCACCTATGCGAAATTGAACAAAATAATAATCATTACATTTTCATATAAATAAATTACTTCTTCACCATCTTCATCGGAACTGTGTTCATAGAGCCTTCAGTTCTGATGAAGCTGTGACAGTCTCCAGATCTAATAGCATCAACATCAAGAGAAGCCAAGCAGCTGTGATTCCAATAAGTTTCAATAGCCCAGAACAAACTTAAAAAATTTTTTTTACTTAAGTGTTTTTGTTTTTTTAATAACACAAAGTTCATCAAGCTAGATATTTTAAAAGCCTTTAACAATGTAGAATTCTTTTACAATCACTTTTTCAATTTATAATAATTCTGTGGTATTACAAGGGAGTTCGAAATTTAAAATTTTACGCTTATCTATCTGAGACATTCTTAATTTAAAATATTATACACATCGAAACATGTAGAAAATTTATCTCGTGTCACCGGCCTGGTACTGTTTTTGCATAAATTCTATGTAATTCTTTCATTTGAGTATGCTACAAATTGGTCTGCGGAACTAAATCAAAAACACCGCTATCGAATAAATACATTTAAAAAACTTTTAAGTTAAACGGTTTTATTTGATACCCATATTGTGGTGGTTGTGGAAAAATATGTACCTAGTCCGCCATATTGGAACGGCGTCCACCTTGAATTTAAAATTTTGACATAATCATCGTGTTTTACTAAGGGGTTAAGGAAAAATATGTAATCCGCCATTTTGTATCGGCGGCCATCTTAGATTTATAATGTTATTGATTTTATTATATTGTATCTAAATTAAATGTGTGTACCAAATTTCAGATCAATCTGACAACGGGAAGGTTCTTAAATTTCCATTTCTAATTTTTACCCAAACAAAGTCCGTACGAGTCGAACTAAATAAAACCGTTTAAAAATGAAGCCGTCACCCTAATGAAAGTCGGATCATCACCAAGTTCAACAGTTGCACCAATATTTAAACAATTCTGTAAGTTTGATGTAATATCATATTAGGTTTACCCTTCATTCAAATCGTCGCCACTATCTGATGCTATAATATTTCTTTATTTATAGTATGACCTAATATTAGAGTCGCTCTTTTCTTATGCAGTATCATTTCAAATTCAAGTAAGAAAAGGACTAATATAAGTAGCTATTACTTTCTCCAATGCAGTAGTAGTCGTGCAATAAAGTGCACCGCCCGCCAGCCCGCTACAGCCCATGTTACACCGATTAGTGCCAAACATAGTCTGTGTTTGGCACTAATCGGTGTAACATAAATCCTGAAGATGCCCCGTGGAGGGGTGAAACACGTGTTGAGTGATTTAACGGTGGCAGTGGTGTAATTCGCATTGTTTGCCGCATACGCATTTATCAGCGGGCTGACGGGCGGTGCACTTTATTGCACGACTACTACTGCATTGGCGGAAGCTATATAGCTTTATATTAGTCCTATTCTTACTTAGGATGGACTTCCACAAAATAACGCCTGAATCCATTAGATTTCAAATTCAATCAGATACAGCATCCGCGTTTAATTCATTGAATGATTCTTCATTATGTTCCGTCATATTTTTTTTAATTTATAAATATTTCTTACAACAAAAGATTTGGCGAATCTTATAAGCGATAGAAACAGCTTGTGTTATACAGACCAACAATTGCACTGCATTGTCACCAACAAAGATAACAACAGTGATGCAAAAAACACCCATCACGAGTTTCTGTAATGAATCTACTATATATGGTCTTTCATATGTAATCATTGCTGTAAGTCCAAATGAGAATCCTACCAACCTTTTTGCATTCCTTCACGATCTTCCTGACCTCGGACTCGTCAAAACATAGCAGCAAACCCGAAGTGCCTTGCAGGATGCCACGAGAGCCTTCAATCAACTTCTTTCTGCAAAAACAAACTCTGTTCAGTTGCACCAATAATTAGCATTTTATGGAGTCAGCATATTGTTACATAGCACGAGTTACAGAACCCTCTAAACCAGAGTTCCCCGAACTTTTTTGTGTCGTAGACCCCTTGCCATGTTTTTCCGTGTTGGGTAGACCCCCTACTTACCTGATATTGATTTCCTCTAAATTTATAACTGTAGTGAAGTTTAATGTTAAAAACTTAAAGTAAAAACACATGTTAATTTATACATTTATTAATTAAATTTAAATTAAAAGTACTCAAAATATAATTTTGTATCTGTTGTGTAAAATATACGTAACATTTAATAAACATAAAATAAACTATAAATAAAATAAAATAAGATAGTATGATGTAAGTAAATAGGTACTATCAGTGTGTGTTGAGATCCACTATCGTGGACCCCCATTTTCATTTCATGCACCCCCAAATTTTATTTCGCTGACGTAGACCCCTTGCAGGTTGTCATAGACCCTTAGGTGTCGATATAGACCACTTTGGGAATCACTGCTCTAAATAAAAGATACGGAAACCAAGGATCAAGAAGCGCCGTAAACACGCGTGATCTTGAAGTTGTTTATAGATTTTTGTGTATGGTTCTCGGAAATTCTAACCGAGTACTATCTCGAACTTACTAGAACCTTCTCCGTAGTATAAATAGGTGTACTCCCCATGTCGATAGTTCAGTGTTGTTTTTCGAGTTATAAGATTAACATCTATGATCAGTGATACAAAGTGACTATTTCGCAAGTTATTTGGACAGTGATTTCTTGAGAGATTTGGAAGCGTAGTTTGGACTAAGCGAAAGTATACTTTGTGTTAAAATAGGGTGACCATCTGATTTGTGAATAAAGGACTCCTTGTGAATCAGTGGTGTTTCATTTTGTACCAGAACCCACAGTACATAACAATATTTAGCGACGTCTGAACGGCGGATGGAATGTGCTAGTCGTTCCTGTACTCCCGTCGCGTCTATTAATATATATATATAGGGTGGGCCATAAATTTTTGCACTTTTGAAACATGTGTAGAAATAAAAGTACAAACGCTATTTTCTTTATGATTTATTTACCGTAATTATCATTTATTAAAATTTATTTTTTAAAAATTACATCGTTGAGATGTACGACGCACAATTCCCCGCCACCCGCGCGCCCCTTACTGTCACGGTTTAGGAGAAATCAAGTGTTGCTATTTGCAAAAAATTTTGGGCCACCCTATATATCCTCCTATATCCGTGTATTACTTAAAAGATAATTTATACTGTTACCAAATATTTTATTCCATCTCCCATAGTCGTATAGACCCAAAGAACATACCAAACTCTTACTTTACCATCACGGCAGTCGTCAACCACCCACTTCATAACAAAGACCTCTATCCAACCACTTCCGACTACCTTCACTATATTGTAGATCCTCCTGGAGTCTACACCCCCCAGGGCTACCCCTCCCCTAAGGTCTACCGGCACGTGATCACCACTCAAGAAACTTTCAAAGGTCGTTGGTTTTTGAGGCAATGTGCCACACCAACTGCCGCTACCGATGTGCAATTTTTCAAGATATGTAACCTTAGTTCTTCCGCAGATCTCAGAAAGAGGGACAAAAATAAGAGATAAATAATTAAAAAAAATAATACAAAACCTTAATACTAACCTTAATAATAACTTAATACTACAGTATTCAAAATATTAACAAAATAAAAATGTAAAATGACAAAAATAAAGTAACACATAACCTGTAAAATTCGGCGAGGGAAGACAACGAAAGTGATGTGAGATATAAACGGAACAAAGAATGAAAAGAAACGACAGAATATGTGAAGAATAAAACAAAAATAAATAACTGACATTAAAATGGAAGAATGATGAGGATGTATATAATAGAATCCTGTGAAGAGATTATTATTGGCATAACATCCCTGTGTACCCAAGGAGGAGGTACAAAAGGCCCACAAAAACGTAGGCATAAAAAAGATAGCGTAATCCTCTCCATTGATCTCTGGGTGACCTTGAGCCTTTTTATGAGATCCATTGTCCGCGATCACTTCTCGGATACCTATGTCATCACCGGCAAGACAAATTGACCAAACACCTTCGCCTTCAGACATTTTAATTCTATATCTTCATCAGATATCTTTAACTGTAGTTAAAACAACTCAAGAACCTTCAACACTAAACTGAGTAAGAAAAGGACCAATATTTAGCCACTTCCGCACATGCAGTGGTTGTCGTGCATGAAAGTGCACCGCCCGCCAGCCCGCTGATAAATGCGCATGCGGCAGACAATGCCAACTACACAACCGCCACCGCTAATTTACTCAACACGTGTTTCACCCCTCCACAGGGCATCCTCAGGAGTTGCTACACCAATTAGTGCCAAACACCGAGACACTAATCGGTGTAGCAACTCCGCAATGTAACGCCTGATTCCATTAAATACTAAACTGAGTCCTTGAACCAGTGGCGTAGCTAGGGGGTGGCGAGCGGGGCGGCCGCACCAGGCACCACAAGTAGGGGGGCACCAAAGTTGAAAATAATTTTTTTTAATTATTTTTTTTGAATGATGAATAATGAAATGTTAAAAGAAAAATGAAAACCATTATTTAAAGTAAATAACATTAAAAGAATATCGAATTTTACTATTTTTGTGCCAATAAAGTTGTTAAATAATATGAACATTAAAAAAAATAAACGGTGACAAATTATAATATACACAGTGTTTAAGCCTTTCATTCGCAAAACACAAAGTGTTTTTTAAAAGGGCCCTTAATGACAAAATAATAAATTATTACATTATTGCAAGATTATTTAATGATAAATAGATTAAATAATCTGACAGATAGATTAAAAAATAGTGTCAATAGAACATAAACTAGTCGACACTATTGATTTTGAAAAAGTGATTAATGACTTTGTAGACCAAAAAGCGAGGAATGTTCGTTTTTAAATTTTCCCAATAAATTTTATTAAGATCTAATGTTATTTTTTATATATTTATTATTATTTTAAACCAAAAAAAATTATGTATTAACTACATTCTGTTCTGCATTTAGAAATTATTTAGACTCTTTAGAGGAGGGGGGGGGGGCACCAAGCCCCAATCTGCCCCATGCCCCAAATACCATAGCTACGCCACTGCCTTGAACATACGTTCTGCCTTACAGCATTAATTCCATCTGAGACAATAGGACTCCCGCGTGTTATATTTCCGATTTCTCTGCTTACCTAGCTGGACCGGAGTACGGATCAGATCGCAGCATGTCCGAAGCCTGCTGCAGCAGCGTGGCCGCACCTTCCACCCTCTTCAAGGCACCCGGCATATCCTGGCGTAGGATCACGTCATCCGAAGATTCGATAGTCTCATGACCGACCTGGACAAAAGTGATACAGTTACCTGCGTAAACAACCTATACCCACCATGGTCACAGGTGGACTGAGAAACGTTAGTTATTACAATCATATTGGACTCTTCTAGAATTCTTCTCACGTATGTGGAGAATAAAATGAATGAATAAATAAACTTACCTTGACGAGATTGTTGACCGCAAGCGACACGGCTTGCACCGGCCGTGCCAGGTCCGGCATGGCGTTGCCATCCTCGGCTTCCTCATGAAGAATCACCAGTCGCGACACCTGGAGATCAACAAATAATATTTTTTCATGTACATCAATGTATTATATGTTCCCAACCTTTTGGTCCGGGTTCACTAGAATATGACTAAGGTATACCCTGACAGCGTTGACGGTGGCCTTCATCGTCCAATCAATGGCAACACGAGATGGGCAGCAACGAAAAGTGGTCTATTTTTGCTGCGAGGATGCCTGAGGAGACACAGCTTCCTCCCTGTGTACCTTGGTAAAATATTTAGGCAACTGAGAGTTCAGTAGATATGCGACAGGCACTCCAACGGAACCGAAGACGACCATCGAATGGATTTCAGTGGGTAGGAATCCCAAATAACCTTGTCTTTTCCTCAGAGGACAGAGTATTGTGTCCATCCAGAAGGTAGAAGAGAAATAGCACGAAGCCAAGACAGACGAACACTGTGGATGCGGAACGATATCAGTCGAGTTTTTGACAAAGCCGCAAGAAACCAATGCAATATGCCATCGAACAATCGACACTTGACACGTTTGAAATAGAAAAAATCCTTCAAAATACCCTAACCGGCACATTTGGAGAACTCAAAAAAGGTAGATTCTTTTAAAGTTTTTGTAAATCTTGAGTACTAGTTTTTATTAACGTGTAAGTACCCTCCTTAACCTTCTAACTACCAAGCTGTTCTGGCCATGACTTCCCCAGGTGTTAAATGAAAATATCAAGTGTAGGCTTTCCTTATGTGAAAATTTGGAATCTTTACATTCTATGAATGAATATAACACATTATATATATCATTATGTACTGAGACCGCCGGCGACCTTCATGGCACTTAAAGGCAACAGAGTACTCGGTGTGCCATGAGGGCGCCGGCGGGTCACGTTTTTGTAACACAGAAAACACGATAGGTTTTCAAAGCCAGCTTTGAAATATGAATAAATTGTGAATTCAATACAAAGAAAGGTTATTATATACATATTCTAATGTAAATTTTATATAAAAAGTGAGGCCGCCCGCGGTTTCATTGGCACCTATGGTAACCGCTTCTAAAACATGCTGCAAATCGTGTACCATCCCGTGATCCAGTTTCTAGGTGCCTAATGAAGCTAATGAAGCTAATGATTACCGGAGGGTCGGAAAAAAATAATATTCCTTAGATGTACAGATGAAAAATTGTGAGGTAGCCGGCGGCCCTCACGGCACCTATTGTAGGGTATCGTGAGGTAGCCGGCGATCCTCATGGCACTTAAAAGGTTAAGAAATAACATACTTTAAAAATTTCACACTTTTCTTTTCAAGTGCGGTGACAGATTATATGATTATTTTAAAAATTTGCTGACATCGAGTGTTCTAATTGTTTCTGATAAGATCTTTATTGGATACTGTGTGTGATCACTGTGGTTCATTTAACTGTTTGCTTTCAATAATGCAAATTATTCTGATACAAAATGAATGATTTACCAGCAACTCCAGTGGCTAGGGTAGCAACCTTGATCGAGGAGGAGCATACCTACCGTTCAGTCAATCACGCATTGGGTGATTCAACTCGTATGATGCAACAGGACAACTGGATCTTACACGCGAAGGCGAGGCAAGGCAGAAATCGGTCAACCGGTGACGAATGACAGTTTTATCGTCTTGCAGACTTTAAGGAATCATCGACAAACTGCTGTTCAGACCAGAAATCGATTGCAAGAATTCCGTAGCGTAAATATAAGTGAACGTACTGTAAGGAGACGACAAACTGCGACTGGGCTAAGATCTTATGCCAGCAAAAGCTTAAAAACTCGAGGCAGCTAATCGTGTAGCAAGATTAGCGTTCGCTTGCGGGCATTGAAACTGGACAACTGACTGGAGCCACGTTTTATTCATTGATTAGAGGTGTTTCTGTGTTAATTTCGTAGAACTCCTAAAGATGCCCCGTGGAGGGGTGAAACACGTGTTGAGTGATTTGACGGTGGCAGTTGTGTAATTGCATTGTTCGCATACGCATTTATCAGCGGGCTGGTGAGCGATGCACTTTGTTGCACGACTACCACTGCATGTGCGGAAGTAGCTAAATATTGGTTCTTTTCTTATCTAGGAGAACGCTATATCCAAACCAACTTTACTGAAACTGTGTCATATGGTTGAGGGTCAGTAATGGTATGAAGTGGCATATGTTTGGGAGTTCACGCAGAGTTAGTGATCATTGAAAATGGATCACTTACTGCACAGCGTTATGTAACAGATATCTTAGAACCCCATGTTATGCATTTTTAATGGAATCAGGCGATACCTTGCGGAAGTCCATCCTAATTAAGAAAAGGGCCAATATTTAGCAACTTCCGCACATGCAGTGAGTCTCACTGTGTTTGGCACTAATCGGTGTAACATAACTCCTGAAGATGCCCCGTGGAGGGGTGAAACGCGTGTTGAGTGGTTTAACGGTGGCAGTTGTGTAATTCGCATTGTTTGCCGCATACGCATTTATCGGCGGGCTGGCGGGCGGCGCACTTTGTTGCACGACTACCTTCGCATGTGCGGAAGTGGCTAAATATTGGTCCTTTTTTTACCCATGTTATGCCTATTGCTTCATTTATTGACGATGATTTCATTTTTATGATAACACGCGGCCGTATGATGCTAGTATAGTGAATAGGTACCTTAATAAACACATTCGCCTGACATGAATCCTATAGAACATACCTGGAACATTCTGGGAAAAAGAGTTCGACAGTGAAATCCAGCTACCAGGAATGTTCACGATTTAAAACACGCATCATTGGTGGAAGAATAGGACAATTTGCCTTGAGAATTAATCGACAACCTTATTTTGAATATGGGCAGTCGTATACAAGCACTAATAAGGGCTAGCGGGGGCAATACTCGACATTGATTTCATTTATTTTTTGTGCTCATTTTAAAATTAAACCGACAATAACTGAAAAGAAAAAATTCATGAACCGCTGTATAAAAAATAAATATTTTGCGGCTTAATTAAGCTTTTATATAAAATAAGTCGAAAAAAAATTTTTTTTCGTGTTCACCTAATTGTGCGTGAATGTAGTTTTGGCTGAGCCAAATGATATTCCTACTTTTGACAAACAGACGCTTGGCAAATGTTAAAGACAGTCCTACCAACCTACGGAATGAAATTCACTCGCCTTTCAGAGAGTTTTAAATGACAATTTCACCTTACTTTTTGATCAAAGTATAATAGTAATACGCTTTATTTTCTCTCTGTAGTATACTGAACTACATGAGTTAAAGATATACAAGAGTTATATATATATATATATATATATATATATATATATATATATATATATATATATATATATATATATATACAAGAACAAAAATATACAAATCACTCTTCTCTTATCAGGGATACATTTTGACTTCTAGCTGTCACTTGTCTATAATACTCGCTTAGCACTCCGACTGCGCCCGAGAAGGCTGTACCTCAACTTGGTAGGTTGCTATTGCCTGTCTAATATCACTACTACCACTTCTGAAAGCGCTGGTAGAAGTGGTGGAAGTAACTCCTGCAACGCTATCAAGTGTGATGGTTAGTATATAAGCTGTAAACACTTCCGTAGATATCACTTTACTGAAGATATACCAGACAATTACAATAGATGGCGCAGTAAAGAAATTAACAAAGTAGTAAAACAATCGATGCTCGTCGCCTGCGCATGCGGCTCTACGCTTTACACCAGAACCCGCTTCACTTCAACTCCGCTAGATGGCGCAAAAAGTTACCACAGCTCCATCGCAGTTAACGTATGGTTATTTATACTCAGACACAAGACTAAGAAACATCCGTCCACTTTAACAGTCAGGACTTCACAAAGCACGTGTTTACGATGCAATTACATCATTACCTATTCAACTGCATAACGTACAAGTGGACAGAGATCTCTCCCATAGATTTCCCAAGACTGGTTGGAACCTTACCAAGATAGTCTGTTCTCTGTTCTTGTGCTACCGCGATTTCAATTCAAGGCCCTAACAGTCATCAACATATTTAATGGATCAGGCGTTATTTTGCGGAAGTCCATCCTAAGTATGAAAAGAACCAATGTATAGCTACCTCCGCACATGCAGTCGCAGTCGTGCAATAAAATGACCGCCCGCCAGCCCACTGACAAATGCGCATGCGGCAAACAATTCGAATTACACAACTACCATCGTTAAATCACTCAACACCTGTTTCACCACGGGGCATCTTCAGGAGTAATGTTACACCGATTAGTGCCAAACACAGAGCCATCAACACGCTATGTGACCTGCCACTTAAACCTATCAATTGGCTTGGCTTCTTTCATTCGTCTATAAAACTCCACATTCCTTATTAGATTCGTTTTCAAATTCAACATTCTCCTCTCCATTGTTTAAGTGACTGTTTTGCTTTTTATTATTAATTTCCAACAGTCACGCGATCTTATAATGCGTTCACGACAAACTGTGAAGGAAGATTCTAGAAAGAAGATCTTCAAGCGAAGAATGACAGATAATTTAAAGCATTAGAAAAATGATCAAAGATAACTATATATAAATTTAAAAATTAATTTTTACCGAAGTAACGTCCCTGTCTGGTACAAGGAGGAACGACAGGGTCTCAAAAACGAGGGTCACAACGTGGGATATATTTTATTATTACCCCCGGTCACAAGGACTTTTTTGACGAAAATAATCTAGCAAATTATATGTTTTTCCGTTTCATTCTCACACATTTTTTCCTCTTTTATCCATCACAAACACTTCTACTCTTTTTCTTACTTTATCTTCTTCCATATATCGTCTCACTTCGTCGCCTACCCTCAGAAATACATCATAACAATTTTAATTCATTTTCTTTCTAACTTCTGTTCCAATTTTTACTTTACATTTTGTTTAGATATCTTTATTACTCACTTCCTCTGATATATTCTCCATCAGAGCTGGTCGACCCGTCTAGATCTTTCCCAGATAAATGTCGTCACATGCCCCATTCAGTTTGCCCCGTGGGTCAAGACACTGATCTAAATATACTTTCATGATATCAGAGATCGACCGCAGCTTGTTACTGCGAATGACAATCTCATTCCTTACTCGAGTACAAATTTTATATATATATATATATATAATAGGGGCGATACAACCGTTTTTGGATATACATTCCGAACCGTTTTTTTATCGAAGTTTTCTAAATCAGAAGAGGCCGTTTAGTTAGTTATACAGGATGATTTGTAATACATGTAAAAGTTTTGAAGGGGCGAATATATAGGTCACTTGTCAGCAAAAAGTTTTAACATACATTTCCAATTGCTACGTATGAAGTGATCACTTTGAAATAATATAGTGATGGGATAGGATAATAACTTCTTGTATTACAAATTCCGCTGCGACAGATAAACAATAGTACATTTTAATACGTAGTAATATGAATTTAGATAGATCGGCAGACGCGGCGTGAGTAGGCGCCCCACTACTTAGACCAATGATAGGGTTAGTCACGAAAAGACGCTGATGCAGGTCAGAATCGGTCACCGTGACGAGATCTTTGTGAGAGACCAATGCCTGTGAGCGTCTATCTGCTAAAATTAAGAATCCGAAATTAAAAAAAAAAACTTTTTCTTTCTATATAATTATCACGTTATGTATTAGTTTTGAACCTATTGTTTTTTACAATATACACCATACATGGGCAGGACTTAGTTATATACATACTAGCTGATCCCGCAAACGTTGTTTTGCAAAAAAAATTAATGTTTTTAATTTACAAATAAAAAATAAGGGTTGATCGTAGAGCGGTGAAAATTTAGGGTTGTATGTATTTTTATATGCTGTATCATAAAAACAAAACAAATATTGTCATAAAATTTAAAAAAAAATCAAGGGTGAACAACCCTTATCACTTAGGGGTATGGAAAATAGATAGTAGCCGATTCTCAGACCTACTGAATACGCATATTAAATTTGGTAAAAATCAGTCAAGCCGTTTCGGAGGAATACGGTAGCTAACATTGTAACATGGAAATTTTATATATTAGATATACCGACTATATATCTTTTAGATTTACAACTAAACATACTGTATATATATATATATATATACATACATTTTCGTATAGTCTTCCAGTCAAAGAATATTTGAGGTTCTGTATTTGAACCACGATGCTTCAAGATCACGTCAATCCATAACCCACCACAGCCGCTGAATCTGAATTTAGATCCAATATCCCAGAATCTGTGCATTCTTATCAAATATATTTTTGCTATAAGTCAATACCGTGTCGCTGTGTGTTGAGGCCGCGCAGCCTACGAGTGAGGTTTCGTGCCAGGGTCATGAGATGCTACATTCATAACACGTTATTCGCTACCATTGACTTGTATATTGTCAGATCTTGCCACACTACAAGTAATTTATTGAATTATTTAAATGTGTTTATTATTTTTATTTTCTTTAGCATTGCGACTGGATAATAACTTTTACTACTTCTAACTTCTAACTACTTCTACTAAAGTTTCTCTAGTGGTGCAGTAAGCTGCCAATAGGCCTTTTAAAAAAAGAAGTAGAATAACTTCTAAGTAAGAAAAGGACCAATATTTAGCTACTTCCGCACATGCAGTGGTAGTCGTGCAACAAAGTGCACCGCCCGCCAGCCCGCTTATAAATGCGTATGCGGCAAACAATGCGAATTTCACAACTGCCACCGTTAAACCACTCGGCACGTGTTTCATCCCTCCGCGGGGCATCTTCAGGAGTTATGTTACACCGATTAGTGCCAAACACAGAGTGACACTAATCAGAGTGTGTGAAGTGGCTAAATATTGGTCCTTTTCTTACTTAGGATGGACTTCCGCAAGGTAAAGCCTGATTCCATTAAAGAATAACTTCCGACAGTAAAAAGTTCTTTTAAGGCTTCGTTTTTAGTATCTCTCGTTCCCCTACTATGGTATATCAGGTACTATTTATACAATTGATATAATTTCACTGAATATCATTATTGTATGCTCCTCTCTCATCCTTCTTATTATCTTCCATTCATTTCTCCGTTTTTCCCGCCACAATATCTTGTACCACTTTTCTTACCTCTCCTTTCGTACATCGCGTCAATTCCATCGCCTTCTCTACAGGATACTACATTTACATCAGTGATTCCCAAAGCGGTCTATATCGACCCCTAGGGGTCTATGACAACCTGCAAGGGGTCTACGTCAGCGAAAAAAAATTTGGGGGTCCATGAAATGAAAATGTGAGTCCACGATAGTAGATCTCAACACATACACTAATAGTACCTATTTACTTACATCATACTATCCTATAATATCAAAACATTTACATTATTTATAAAAGTACCTACGAAGAAAAAAAATCATTATATATGTTTATAAAATTGTGTAAGTTGTAGGATGTTGGTATTCGCTTTTTGTTCGCAACAAATTTTCATAACATAATACGGGGTTTTACTTTAAGTTTTTAACACTAAACTTCACTACAGTTAAAAATTTACAGGAAATCAATATCAGGTAAGTAGGGGGTCTACCCAACACGGAAAAACATGGCAAGGGGGACACAAAAAAGTTTAGGGAACTCTGATTTACATTTTCTTTTATTTTTGCTTTTTACATTTATTTCGCTTCGTACAATACTTGTGGCTCATGCAGCTGATGACCAGTAAGACAAAAAAGAGTTCTTGATTAATCCACCACGAGCCGGTAGACGTGGCGTGGGGTAGACACCCCCCCTCCCCCCACTAGGTGGACCGACAACATAATCAGGGTCGAAGGAAGACGCTAGATGCAGGCAGTGATAGACCGGTCATTGGGGGTGGCCTATGGTATATATATATATATACCATAGGCCACCCCCAATATATCTAAAAAAAGGAAACTTTACGCGAGAAATATGTGCAAATAGTTCCGTCTTTAAACAGGCGAATGTATATCTCATTCGTCAGCATAATCCTTTAAGACTTTTCTAAAACCAATCACCTGTACAATAAGTGAACATGATAAATTATCTAACCAACTTACAAAATCATCGAAATTTTTTATAAGTTTAAATAGTAAACGCAAATAGAACTATATTTAGACGTTGAGATATGAAACAACTTTCACTTGATCGAACATAAGTCGCCATTGTGGCGTATTGCGTCATTTTCGCGCCAAAAGTCACGCACGGCGCCGGCGCCATCTTGGATCCGCTGCGCATACTATATAAGGCTGCCTGTTCATTCACGGGTTTTTTTATGATCTTACATGTGGGTAGATTATTTTGTTGAGGTGTTTGGACGTGGTTGCGATATAATCATGTTTATTATTATCTCGTATGGTGTATAACAGTATATTTTTATAGTACAGTAATACCCCGCTTTACGCGACCCCGTTATACGCGGTTTCACTATAACGCGAATTGCAAATTTCACGCTCAAATGCCTCGAATTACGCGAAAGAGTGCATATAAATATAATGTAGTCATCAACTTCTCTATGGTGTCTTGACCATCTGTCAAACAATTAAAAACAGTGTTGGGTGTTATGAACGTATTTTACAAGAACGTAAACAAAACGTTACTCAAAAGACAATAGTTGTATTTTTCCGTAAAACAAAGAGTATGTGTTGCATAAAGTGTTCCTAGAATTAAAGTGATTGATTAAAATGATTTGTATTTTTTTGTAATAATTTTTGACTATGTTTAATCATAAACCTCGTTATATGCGAATTTCAGTTAACGCGATTTTTTTGGAACGTATCCCTCGCGTAAAGCGGGGTATTACTGTGAAACCTCTTTATTCGCGCTTCCTTCATTCGCGTATTAAAAAAACATCTCCATTCCGATATTGGCGGAACAAAAATCTTTATTCACGTACCTAATAAGTACATATATACCAATATCATTCCAATAGGTATCCGACCGAATATCCCTTGTAAATGTCGGCAAATGGACTAATAAAAAAGTAATGTTGAAATGTTACATTCACAGCCCATGGAAGAGGCTTCAACAAGCACTGGAAACATGACATTTAATTCGAAAAATCTTAGCGAAGTAAGAAAAGGACCAATATTTAGCCACTTCCGCATATGCAATTGTAGTCGTGCAACAAAATGCACAGTATACCGATTAGTGACCGGTACAGAAGCGATATGTCCTATGCGGCCTCCAAATCCGATGATATTATACATCGCAGCCTGAACCGAGGCTTCTTAGGGAGCCCACGAGTTTTGCAACCTAACACGTTGAACGCCATGGTGGACACCATGTGTCCGACGGCATACTGTCCCCTGGGGCCACACCGAAAATCGTCAAAAAATCACCAAGGTGTTTTTTTTGCAAATATTGTCAGTAAAACTCTTAAAAATAATGGTCGACTTACGGAATCAGCGATTTACCCATTATTTGTCTGCGGGGCCGCGCGGGTCACATGCCTTGGTAAAAACAGTCGAAACACTGTTCGTTGGCTCCCTAGAGGCTTCTGAGGTGATCGAGGGCATGCGGACACGTGGTGTCCGACGCGGCGTCTTGGACCCAACATGATGGCAGTCACATGGTGTCCGACGCGGCCTCTTGGACCCAACATGATGGCAGTCACATGGTGTCCGACGCGGCCTCTTGGACCCAACATGATGGCAGTCACATGGTGTCCGACGCGGCCTCTTGGACCCAACATGATGGCAGTCACATGGTGTCCGTCGCGGCCCACTGAACTAAACATGGTTTTTAGTCTGGCGTTCAACGTGTTAAGAGGCGTCAGGCTAAACTGCCCTCAGAGCTTCCAATCCGCCGAATCTGCAAATGCCATTCGGGCAGCCAGACACTTAAAAAATCAAAACCTAAATATTTCTAAAATCATTGATTTGTTAATAGATATTTTTAATACCACACACTGCTAAAAGCCTCAGGTAATGGTCAGAATTGTCCCTATATATAACTGATATATATAACACAATTGAAAATATAAATAAACGTAAGGTAAAGTTGTGAAATTGAAACAAAATGTGAATGATAAAAGAAGAAAAAAATACATAATTTGTGAAGGATTAGAAAGAGACAACGTGAAAATAAAAATGTAAAATAAAAAAAATCGTAAAGCATATTCCTGTCCCAAAAATAAGATAGCGAAACGAGAGACCTCCAATAATGAAGGTCATGTAATAAAAAAAGTTAAGTAATATATATACATAAATAAGTTAAAACATTACGTCATAAGAAACAAAATCCTTACGTTATCCAATACAATGGTCCTCGCAGTTAACACCTTGTCACTGCTCGAGTTAGATAAATTAAGAGGTCGAAACTTGTGTTCGCACGGGTACAAAGCAGTCGTTTGTTATAACAGAAGCACCTCTGTGCTTTCACGCTGCACTTCGGACCGGTTACTATCCAACGGCCGCCTATCACACCGTTAGCAAATATATTGCAAAATATATAATTTTTTCTTAACATTTATATGTATAAAGATATTTCTTATAATTAAATATCATCAAACATAAGCTTTCGTGTATATTGCTGTTGGTTTTTATTCTTTCATATTTTAATGTACTATTTATCATTTAAAGGAGGCGTCAGCTAGACGCTTGCTGCTTGTTAAACATGCTTATGCAGCCCGCCAAGTATATCCAAAATTTAATTTATTTTGTCGACCATATATTGTTACAAAATTAATTATAATAAAATGGTAGTACATATTAAACCGAAACCATTAATCAAAAGTAAGAAAAGGACCAATATTTAGCCAATTCCGCGCATGCAGTGGTAGTCGTGCAACAAAGTGCACCGCCCGCCAGCCCGCTGATAAATGCTTATGCAGCAAACAACGCGAATTACACAACTGCCACCGTTAAATCACTCAACACGTGTTTCACCCCTCCACGGGGCATCTTCAGGAGTTATGTTACACCGATTAGTGCCAAACACAGAGTGAGTGAGTGCACTTTATTTCACGACTACCACTGCATGTGCGGAAGTGGCTAAATATTGGTCCTTTTCTTACTTAGGATGGACTTCCGCAACGTAACGCCTGATTCCATTAAATAATTAATCAAAAATGACCATCGATCAAGACTGAGGGATGCACCATTAGAAAGCTGCATACGTGTAGCTAGCCTATCGTTTCCGACAAACTTTAATCAGCTTGTATCGCAAAAACAATTTCAAAGTTCTGTATTTCAAATAATTTCGTTATTCTATTCTTGTAGTAATCTATTATACTTTTTAACCTTTTTAATTGTTATATATATATATTAAAAATTAAGTTACGTAAACTATTAATAAATGATACTTTATTCGGACCGTCAAAAAAACAATAATTTAAGTTGTTCCGTTCAATAAAAAGGTTGCTCAACTCTGATTTGAAATTGATCGCCTATGTTCGTCATTAGAAAAATCATGAGACCAATTTGATACAAAGTGATATATTGATTTGACGGTAGAATATGGGTGATATATATTTTTTAACATTATAAGGAATAGGCGTTTGTCTTCCATCTCACCTGATGGAAAGTGTAGATGAAGACGAAGGTGGTACACGCCCATCCAAAAGAAACCTGTTCACTCTACTCTTAAAGGCTCCAGAATTCAACACATCAGGAAAAATCGACCGAGGCAGGTCGTTCCAAATCTTGGCGACTCTCACCAATAACGAGCTGTCAAACCGTTTAGTTCGACTTTTAGGTATGTCAACAACGTATGGTTGAAAATTTCGCCTGCGTGATATGTTGATAATGATGTATTCGTTTTACAAAAAACTACTGTGATATCTCTGATATATTTAGTAAATTCATATATGTCTTACAACTGAAATAATTATAAAATTTTTTCTAACAAAAATCATAAAAATTCCATAACAGGAGAACAGAAGGCATTTCCAAAATATAAGCCATCGACAGTAAATTCTTCTTTATTCGTTTTTATTATAAGAAGTATTTAAAAAAAACTATAAATAGATATGTACAATAATGCTATGATAAGCCAGCGGTGGAGAACTAAAACTTACTTTACTAAAGTTCCAAAATTAAACTTAACTTTGAAATATGTTACATGATCAATAACTTCTGGCAGTAAAATCTGCAGAGACAAATAGTACACAGTGATTTGTTTTAATATTATGTAATCTCGAACTTTAATAAATGCATTTAAAAAACTTTTAAATTAAACGGTTTTTTGATACCCATATTGTGGTGGTTGTGGAAAAATAGGTTCCTAGTCCGCCATATTGGAACGGCGTCCATCTTGAATTTTAAATTTTGACATAATTATCGTGTTTTAATAGTGTAGCCTTTTCAAAGGGCTACCCTTTCATTTGATACCCATATTGAGGGGGGTTAAGGAAAAATATGTAATCCGCCATTTTGTATCGGCGACCATCTTAGATTTATAATGTTATTGATTTTATTATATTGTATTGTCATCTAAATTAAATGTGTGTATCAAATTTCAGATCAATCTGACAACGGGAAGGTGCTTAAATTTCAATTTCTAATTTTGACCCAAATAAATAAACAAATAAATTCGTACGGGTCGAACTAAATAAAACCGTTTAAAAACACTCCTTAATATCTTCATTACTTCGTTTATTATTATTATACAAGGTGATTAGATATAGGTGTAAAAGTTTACACATGTAACCAAGACCCTCAAATATTGCCATATATCTTTTCAAAGATAATAAAAAGGGCGAACTGTATGAAAACATTTCAACCTATTTGCTAAATATCACGTCGACCTTGCGGCCGCCACACCCGGCTTAATATGAACTTTTACTATCCATAAAAGCTCCGGAATTATTTTCGTCACAACAGAACGAAATAACTTTGTTTTTACATATTTTTTTATGTATTTCACTATGTATATATTAGTAGGGCAAGATTTAAACCAAAGGCGACTAATTATTCATTTATTAATTAAAAATGTATTTATATAACATAACACGTCTTCATTTTTTACCACATTTTGATAACCTCTTATTGACATCTGTCAAAAAAGAGCGTCTATTTAAAAAAAAAGACAAAAGTCACAAAACATTCAGCCTTCACTTATATATACTTATATAAGCATATATAGTGACATACTAAGTCATCACGTCTATATATCTCTTTAAACATAAGGCCTAAAATATTTCCTTACTGAAATCTTAAACGATTTTTTTAATTATTTTTTGACTTTGGTATTTTGGTATAAGAAAAAAGAAAGAGAAAGTATGTAATAATTATATGTAATACTCGGCTAAATATTTCGACACCGATTTAAAAATAAATTCGGTGTGATAGAAGGAAATTATATTTATAATTCTGTCGTAAAATCAACTTTATCCGATGTAGATAAGGTTCATTTCCGTTTAAAAATTTAATACAGTTGCACGATTGTGCTAATGCACTAGCAGTCGTCGCATTGCGCTTTTAATCTTGTAACAGACGAAGGGAGGGAGAAGAAAAAAAGAGAAATTTCTGTTTTTTTTTTTATTAAAACAAAGGTCCGCATAATCATATTACGTTGGTCCACTTTTAACTGTAGCAAGAAGTCTCGTAAGTAAATCTTATATTATTATGTTGGTAGCACTGAATGTTTATATAACTGGCCGGTTTAAAACAACATTAAAAAAAGAATTCAAAAATAGAACGTTGTAACTCTTTTAAAGCGCATTATATTACGTCATTTATTTTGACGAATTGTCCGCAATTTAAAAATGTTATTACAACTTCTATAGATTTAACACAGAGTTCCCCGAACTTTTTTGTGTCGTAGACCCCTTGCCATGTTTTTCTGTGTTGGGTAGACCCCCTACTTACCTGATATTGATTTCCTGCAAATTTCTAGCTGTAGTGAAGTTAAGTGTTAAAAACTTAAAGTAAAAATACATGTTAATTTAAACATTTTTTTTTAAATATTTTCTTAGCACTTTCCTTTTCAAGATTCAGGAAACGAATAAACATATTTGTCCCACATGCGTATTTATAGAGTGACGAATTGAACAAGTCAGTGCAAGGTAGCGAAGTTCTGAGACTGCGACTCTCAGGTTTTTAAAAGTTCAAAATGTATTGTGACCACAAACCGAATACCAACATCCTACAACTTACACAATTTTATAAACATATATAATACATTTTTTACTTCATATGTACTTTTATAAATAATGTAAATGTATTGATATTATAAGATAGTATGATGTAAGTAAATAGGTACTATCAGTGTATGTGTTGCGATCCACTATCGTGGACCCCCATTTTCATTTCATGGACCCCAAAATTCTTTTTACGCTAACGTAGACCCCTTGCAGGTTGTCATAGACCCCTAGGGGTCGATATAGACCACTTTGGGAATCACTAATTTAACACGTAAAAACTTTTCTTTTTATGATTTTTTACCATAGCAGCCTCTATAGGAAACAAAGTCTAGACTTCAGATAACTTCTGGTAATGAAACTACACCATATATAACTGGTTCAACGAGTTAAAACATGGTTGTACTGATTAAACTATGTCTTTCCAACTATTAATTGATAGTTTGCAAACATATAGTAATAGTACACATATACTTACTTACTCCGCTGGCTCAGTGACCCAAAGTGGGTCATGGCTTCCGAAACGAGAGACTTCCACTTTCCTCTATCTTGCGCCATCGTCTGCCATTGGTTGACATTCAATTCTCGCAAGTCTGCCTCAACGCGATCGATCCAGCGATACCTGGGTCTACCCACTGGTCTTCGACCCCTCGGTTTTTCCAGGTACGCTACCTTCACGCTCCGATCTGATCCCATTCGCTCCGAGTGACCAAGCCAGCGGATTCGTTGAGCTTTATATTCGCCAATGATATATATGATATCTATATATATATATATATATCATATGTATCATATATATATATATATGTATATATATATGTATATATATATATGTATATATATATATATGTATATATATATATATATATATATATATATGCAGCAAGAACGCGTTCTAGATCTTCTTTTCTTTATCAACGGCTAGGACAAAATCCGTAAACGTGCACCCTTATACAGAATGTGTGACCTCCACAATTCATATGTTAGTGATATTGATATATTCTCGTGCTCTTTCGTATCTTTTAAAAAACAATTTCGTTCGAAATTATTAAATACATACAATTTAAACCATAATATAAATATATAAACCATAATCTTTGATCCCTGTTTAGTAATGTTTTTTCATTGTTTGACTATAAATCATTAAATGTTCTCAGTGAGATAGTTATAAGGTAACAATTGTAACTAATTTTATATTTCTAAGCTTCTAAGTTTGTACTTTCTTACTGCCTTTTGTTACTGTTTATCTCTAATAAAGTAAATAAAAAAATAAAAAAATATATACCTTTGGTGAGGTTTTGTGCTTTGCAGTGTGTATATAGGCGCTAAAATACATGCAATAACATTTTATTAATTTTTTGTCTGTCTGTATGTTTGTTCAATTTGTGACAGGTCATTTAGCAGATGTAATGGTACGGGGCAGGGATACACACCCTCCTACTTTCAACTTCTCTCTCTCATTCTTTACAATTTCTCTCTTTATTCCTTCTTTCAACCTTCATATCTTCTATCATCCAGCATACAGCATTCAATGAGTAACGTATGCTTATTATGTTATAAAAAATCTTAAACGAAATATTTTTTACGAAAAACACGACTCTTCTGGAATCAAGGTAGTGGCCAAGGTTGTAACATTTGGGGCGAGATAAAAGCCTACTCATGTACTCTGTGGTAAAATAATATAAATACAGTTGACTTTAAATATGGCAGAAGTATATTTAATTTTGTCATGCCAATATAAATAATATATATACACCAATACCTCACTTTGCGTTTTTTTTTCGAAGTTGAGTCGCTGCTTAATTAATGCTAATTTTTACTGTGCGTCGTTAGATTTTATTGCGTTGTTTTGGGTTAGAGTCTTTAATTTTTTTTTAATTTTCTTTTTTTCTATAAGATGGCAACACTTTTGTTTCTTATTGCGCCATTCCATCAAATCTCTGGGATTTCCTTTGTAACTAAAAATCAACGCAATTTCAATACAGTTTTATTTTCACTTTGTTTTGTTAATTTTAAGAGTTCAGTTTCAATTACGTAGTGTGTTGTGCTTTTTTTTAAAAGAGAATATAAATTTTTATAAAATTTTACTCGTTGTTTCTGGTAACAAAAAAGGTATATATTTTTCCAATTTATTTATTAGCAGAGTTATATTATTTTTGTTTTTAATTGTTTACATTGTTCAATTTTCTTTTTAAAAAGTAGTATTTTCGTGACCTTGGAACCTATCTTCGATCTCTACATAGTTTGCTATAGAAAATCTTAATTCACTTTGCGACGTTTCGATTTGCGTCGTGTTTTTTTGGAACGTAACCACGACGCAAAGTGAGGTATTGGTGTATACAAAATGATTCTATATGTTAAAGCTATCAAAAGCTGTACACCTATCTCTAATCACTCTGTATAAAGTGATCGTTACGAAATATGTTATACGATTTAGATTTTTCTATTACTTATTCTCAGTCGATGTTGACTACGTATGTTTAAGTATGTATGTCTATGTATGTTTATGTATATTTATGTTCATTTGTTTGTTAATATGTATTTTTTTGTACACGTGAACTACCCTTTATAAGTACTATTATCTTTTCCTTTCTATGGTTGTCTGTAAGAGATTGCCTTGTGTGATAAGACCGCCCATTGTACTTTTCTGTATATTATTGTATCTGTATATTATGTATCTTATCGTGTACAATAAAGAATATTAAATAAAAAAAATACTTTATCACATTTAATGCCATGTGTAATCATAAATTTTAACAATACAATATGGAAGTTTTACTCAATTTTAAAGCTACTATGTGGTTGAAGATGAAGCCAAGCACCACCATCAACGACCTTATTACATTAAATTTAAAATTTTGCTGTGAAAACGATTATAAAATAAGTAAATAAATAGCATATTAAAAATCTATAGCCCTGTCCAAAACTAGACAGGGATGTACGAGAGAGAAAAAAGACCCTATTAAGTTAGTTTTTTTTTGCTTCGTTTGGGACAGGGACATTAAAATTCTGGTGTAATTTTTTTTTCATTTTTTATATCTATTTCACTATCATTCCTCACAAATTCTTTCTCTCACATGCTTCACAAAATCTTCCAGTCTTCACCTTCTAATCTTCCTTCACACATCTCCTTTTTTCTTTCTAATTTCATTGGTTCTTCGCGGCATATAGTAACTATATACATATAAAATTTTTGTTCACGCCACTCTTTTATTTAAATTCTTGGTTTTGTTTCTGTCTGCTGCATTTCTCTGCAGAACAAAAACGACATTTGTCCCCCCACGAGGGAGGCGACACCTTTTACATTAGTTTTAGCTATTCACTCCTAAACCGGAAGAGTACAATTTAGATTTTTTTTTAATTATTGTAGAAACTATAATAAAATCGGCCTTCACTTTTATTCAATAAACTGTACAGCGATGACATAACTACAGTATTTTGCGCCATATGGCATATGTCACCCACGAGTTGTGTTCATGGTGGCGACAATTTATTCACTGTCACTTCGCTACTTCCTTGTCACTTCAGACATGTCAAAATTCTTAACTAATATATATTACATTACCCGGCGATAAATATTGCACATCGACCCTTGGAAAGAGACAATCGGCTAATTTCGGCATCGTAGAGCGTTATCTCTGTCGCACGAAATACAAACAGTCCGGTATCTATTAGGAGCTGATACAACGAGTATCATTTGATGCTTTAGACAAATATTTTTATTCTTTGTATAAAATACACCAATTTTTCTGTAAGCGGTGGCTTTAGGTTGTGGCAAAATAAAATAAACAAAAAAACATGTTCACATTGTGTTTACGTATTTAATTATTTAGTAAAATTACAACTGTACATAATAAACACCATTACAGTGGTACCTCGACATACGAGTTTAATTCGTTCCGCAACCTTGCTCGTATCTTGAATTACTCGTATCTCGAAACAAATTTCCCATACAAAACAATTGAACTACCATTAATCCGTTCCAACCTCCAAAATGTCACCCCAGTTATTTTTGTTACGTGGTTTTGAATAATAAAAACATATTTATAAATATCAAATATTTATTGCACAAAAACAAAAAAGAGAATGTAAAGAAATAAATTAAATATCAAGTCAGTTTAGAAAAAAACATGTCCAAGGAGGTTTGTTTCTTCCTCCCTCTCAGAATGTTCCGGAAATGAGTTAGGCAAGTGTCATTAAAAAGGTCAGATGCACGACCTGTTGCAACTTTTTCTGGGTGTATTTTTTCCACGAACTGTGAAACTCTCTCCCGCATTCCTAAGGTCTCCTTTATCTCACTTGTAGAAATAACCTCCTCCTCTGACTCCTCGAAACCAATTTCTTGCATAACCTCAGTATGCTGCTGTGACTGTAACTCTTGTATCTCCTCAGTCGTCAGTTCCTGGGTGTGCTCCTCGATGAGCTCGTTCACGTCTCTCTCTCTTCCACCTCTAGACCATCGATTTCCCCAGAGATACAATCTCCTCCTCTACTGAAACACCGGGTTCCAATTGTTCATAACACAACTACATAACTTATCACAGCGGAAGTACGCTGCTAACTAATCATGATGGCGCGACTGCGTGTTACTACCGAACCGAACTCGTATCTCGAATTTCGTTCGTAACTCAAAGCAAAAAATCACTTACTCGTCGGCTCGTATCTCGAAAAACTCGTATGTTGGGGCACTCGTATGTCGAGGTACCACTGTATATCTATTTTTATTTCAATATCTCATTTTAAAAATATTTAAATATAATAATATTTAGAATTTATATCTGTGTTATTTGTATATTTTTTTATGAGTAGAGAAAAACTAATCAATGTTTTTTCTCAACTTCTTTTACAGTACACTGCCTTTTGAATAATGTAAATATTGTTTCTCCGTAGGTTTTTATGCGCATTTTTCCAGACCCTTGTAAAACTGAAATTCGACTGGTTATTCTCGCATATGTACATCTTTTTCGCCCGGCACTAAAAGGGGTTAAACATGGGTATGCATCGTGTATTTCTAAAATTGATTTTATTTCAGCGATTATCTCCCATCAATGTATTGTTATAAAATTAATTATAATAAGGTACATACTAAACAGAAATAATAAAACAAAAATGACCATCGATCAATATTGAGGTATGCAACATTAGAAAGCTGCATACGTGCAACTACCTCCATCAATTCAGACTTAAACCTATAAAAACAATTCTAGACTTCTAATTACAAATTTAAAATTATTTCGTTTTTTTATTCTATTCTTCTAATTTTGAATTAAAATTTGTACGTAAAATTTCTACCTATTTTACTTATTTTTTAAATCTAATGTATATTATTAATAGTATTCTAAATTCTCTCATCTCCATCCAAAGGTTTTCTGGTAGAGATCGCTTTATGTGATAACACCTCTTATACCTCTATATGAATTGTTTTTTTTTTAATTATTATCTATGATTTACAATAAAGTGTAAATAATAATAATAATCATAAATAAAGAATTATTGCGGCTAGCCAAAAAAAATTAAAATTGAGCCATCATTAAAAAAAGGTTGATCACGCCTGTGTTTGTACATGAGTAAACTCATGTCAGGGATGAATATGTATCTTAAAACACTTCTTATACAACATATATAAAGCGGCGAACTTAACACCAAAGGCATTCTCTACCAGCTAACCGTTAGGCGGAGTCGAGGCAAACTAAAGAAGGCAAGTGAAACAAGATCATATCATAAAAGACGAAAAAACGTAAAATGAAATTGACAAGAAACATAATTACTAAGACAATAAACACCTTATATACAGTACCCAGCGATAAATATTGCACTTCGACCTTTGGAAAGAGACAATCGGCTAATTTCGGCTTCGTAGAGCATTATCCCTTTCCTGCATTACTTTGTGACGTTTTGTCAGTCGTGCAACAGAGATATTGTAGATATATTAATGGCTACTACTTACTACAACTATATATAAATAAACCATAATATATATATTTAAAAATCGAATTATCCTGATGATTCCGTCAGCTTGTCAAGCGACATTTCGAACCTTCGCTTTGAATGCGCAACGGTTCCTGATCATCCTAATATCGAGGAGCGAGCGAGAAGAATGGTTTGCATCTTCTAAACAAGCATTTAGTATCGTAGACCTCGTCATTATTATCAGTCGAGACAGAAGAGCAGTACAAAACACGATCACAACTGCTCTAACAAGAACATACAATAAAGTCCCACAGCTGGACACGGGGTTGTCCCATTGATTTCCGACAAAACTGGTTTAACCGGCCAACATCCGTCGCATCCCGCATCCAAGGCCACCCCTCTCACATTTGCACCTGCAGATTCCATATTTGATGACATTAACAGATAAATAAAAGAATTCATTTTTAATCTGTCCAAAGCAGGCCGCATAGAAAAAAAAATAGAGCACGGGAATTACAAAACAAGCGAGGCGCGAACGCGACGTTCTAAATTTAAATTCGGGCGCGAATGTTAGCTGCGAAAACGTCGATGAGAATAAGCGGCCAGCCAGTGTGAGTCAGCGGTCAATATAAATATTATACGATACACCTGGACTTTTTTTTGAAAAATGATAACAAATTTAAAACGATATTATGTCATTGTTTAATAAACAAACTTTTTTTTAATAAATTCCCGCCAATTCTAAATACTGATCGGTAACATGCCGCGTGGGGTGTATACGACCGACATTTTTAAAATAAAAAAAAAGTCGTTTAAGTAGCACGCTTTTTTTTTTAATTAGCCGTGTTAAATATTTGAACAATAAATGTAATGTTGCAAAATAAAATAGTAAGGAAACCTAGAATGTAGTGGTTGAGGATGGATCTATGGGTAATGGAATGAAAGAGTACAACTGGGAAAATTGTAGAACGAAAGAAACAGTACGACAGATAAGATGATACATGAAAGAGAAGAAAGATAATAATAAAAAATATGAATAAATTACTAGAAATAAAAAGTCCCATCCCACACGAGATAGGGGAACGAGAGGTCACCAACAGCGGGGACAATATTATAAAAAAAAAGCTATAATTAGCTGAAAAAAGTTATAAATTTTAATATGCATTACGTACGCATGCGTGGTGTGAAGTTATCTATGTTCGAGTGTACAATTCATTTGTTTAAAAATCCTTTGTTTTTAAACGAGAACTGCAAATGAACGGAAAGTGCAGCGGTGTTCGTATACGCCCCACATGGTATGGAATGTGTTAATGAGAAATTGTATGAAAAAGAGGATATCCGCAGAAGAACCAAAGTCACTGATAGAAGAATTGCTTCGACGGCTGTTGGGGTGGAATGCTTCTCAAATGGTCTTCAGGAGCCGGTAGACGCGGCATAGGTAAGCCCACCACCAGGACCGGCGACATAGTCAAGGTATCAGGATGCGGACGGCATGAGACCAGACACCGTGGCGATCTTTGATGACGAAGATGAACCACATAGTTAGCATTCTAGAAACTTCTAAACTTATTTGTCTGAGCTTAAATTCATTCATCTGATACACGAGTCTATGATTCTACTATTACAGCATATAACATATATATATACATCTGACCGTCTGCGTGACATCCCCTGTCAATGTCAACCTTTACATCCTTCTATCCTATTGTTTTTGTTGCCCGATAAGTATTTTCTCCAACACACACACACACATATATATATATATATATATATATATATATATATATATATATGTGTGTCCGTATATATATATCTTATCGTATATATATATATCTTCTCCAGGTACTACTGCCAGCTTCGGGATGTTGATTTTATCAGAAATCAAGAAACTATAATCCTTCGTTTCAACCCATAGACGCCCTCTGGCCTAGGCCTCCGCCAAAAAAATATTTTTAATTTATTTATTAACACTTTCGTACACCATAGACAATAGACGGGACAAAAAGAAAAAATTCATATGACACTAGAGGCGGTCTTATCACACGAGGCGATCTACCAGACAACCTTTGGATGGAGATGTATATACAGATATACCATAATCGCCAAACTTAGCAGGAGGGTTGGCGATCGCAGTATGATATTTTAATTATAACATATTAAACTATGCACAAAATTGTGAATCATATAATATTGTATCCCTGGATTCGAATCCACGACCTATGATCTCAAGTCTCATACCTCTATCGCTAGACTACCATTGCTCTTCAACAATTTATAAGACCCAGTTATATTAACCGTACACATGTAAAAAACTGTATTTTGCAACTTTAGTAATCAGGTAAATTATCAAAATTGATCTCTATTACGTGAACTGAAGGTATAAATTGCAATGAATTGTAAATCACGTTTGTTGCCAAGAAGTCTTTCTTGAGAAACAAAACGCTCGTTAGAACAAGTGGGGAACTTGAAATGACTACACGTTTACATTAAGATATAAACATAACTGTATGATTACAATGGAACGGCAACATTGTATCATATAACAATAAAAGAAGAAATTTACTAAAACATATTTTTAGGGCCCCCACTATGTGAATTGACGACATAGGCGATCTTTGGAAGTCTATTCCTTGTAGTAGACTTCCATCAGCTGATATTATAAAAAACATAACTGTCGTATGGTTACAATGGAATGGCACCATTGTATCATATAACAATAAAAGAAGAAATTTACTAAAACATATTTTTAGGGCCCCCACTATATGAACTAACGACATAGGTGATCTTTGGAAATCTATTCTTTGTAGTAGACTTCCATCAGCTGATATTATAAAAAACATAACTGTCGTATGGTTACAATGGAATGGCAACATTGTGTCATATAACAATAAAAGAAGAAATTTACTAAAACATATATTTAGGGCCCCCACTATGTGAACTGAAGACATAGGCGATCTTTGATGGAATTGGAACTGATCTATGCCTTATAGTGGACGTCCATCAGCTGATGTTATGAATTAATTGCATATAAACGAATTTAGAACATAATTTTAGATCTAAAGTGGCAGTGGGCGGACTGGCAGGGCAGCCGGCAGCCATTGGGGCTGAAAGGTTCTACAGTGGCGACCATATGAAGTTAGACGCGGCGAGAGTTAGCTAACCACCAGGTGAACAAACGAGATTGTCAAGAAAAGGACCAATATTTGAGAGCCAAACACAGTGAGCTCAGCGTTTGGCACTAATCGGTGTAACATAACTCCTGAAGATGCCCCGTGGAGGAGTGAAACACGTGTTGAGTGATTTGGCGGAGGCAGTTGTGTAATTCGGATTGTTTGCCGCATACGCATTTATCAGCGGGCTGGCGGGCGGTACACTTTGTTGCACGACTACCACTGCATGTGCGGAATTGGCTAAATATTGGTCCTTTTCTTACTTAGGATGGAATTCCGCAAGGTAACGCCTGATTCCATTAAAGAGTTTGTCAAGGTTGGGGTAAGAGTCTGAATGTGGGCATCGGAACAGGTCGTCATGGCTATCTTTTGGTGGAGGCCTATACCTTGCAGTGGAAGTCTATCACCTGATATGATGATAAATGAATATCATTTCAACAAATAAAATTTATCATCTGAAGTGGCAGTCAGGCACATTGCTCGTGCAACCCACAACATGATTCTTAAGTGGCAACCACGAGCCGTAACCACGGCGTGGGTAAACTCCCACCACGTGAACCCTCCCTGGAGATCTTTGGTGGAGGCCTAGAGGTCGTAGCAGGCATCTATCAGTTGACATGATATCGAGTATACCACTTTATCGGAATAATAAATTTAACATTTTATCTAACAATCTAAAATGTTTATTGTATTATTATTCAGTAAGTATATTGTAAAATGGCTCTAAGATGGATACCACAAAACAGCAAGCGCTTCTTAAACATTTGATATAATGTTAAGAAAAACAGGAAATCAAGAATTATCAACAAACAGGTGAAACAAGGTTGGATCCGGAACCCTCCTTGGCTAGCCTGTGGTCTACACTGCCATACCAAACCGCATACACAACATCAACACTACACAGCTCTACTCGGGTAGAGCCTTTTACTACACGCAAACGACTTCATGCAACTGATTTATTTTTAAGTTCACAGACCCTTCCGCTCTGTGAACTCAGCTCTGATGAAGCTGTAAAAGCCCTCTGGCTAACAGCATTAACATCATATAGTGCGCAGTAATACATGCGGACACATATTTTTTTACTTAATTAGACAGCAGTCAGTAAAGCACACTATAACAATGTTAATATATTCAATAACAATTAATTAAACTTGATGATGTATTGTCATTCCTTTATCTGATTATTATATTTACATACAATGGAATACACAGAGACGTAACATATGTCATTGTCCAAAATATAATAGAGAACGCTTTGTCTCTATATTGGAGTGGTTGATATCAACACCTTGGGGTCAAGGTACACAAGGTATGAAAATCTCAACCCTAAACAGTATGATTGTTTATAGGTGTAATCACTTTAAAGCAGAGATTAGTGGATAGCAGCTTGAATTTATTTAATGACTTTCTCTCACCAATACATTGTTATAAAATTAACTAGCTGATCCCGCAAATGTTGTTTTGAAAAAAAATTAAAGTTTTTAATTAACAAATTAAAGATAAGGATTGATCGTTGAGGGGTGAAAATTTAGGGTTGTATGTATTTTTGTATGCTGTATCATAATAAAATAAAAACCAAAAAATTTGTATAAAAAATAAAATAAAAAATTTAGGGGTGGACCACAATCATCACTTAGGGGTATGGAAAATAGATAGTAGCCGATTCTCAGACCTACTGAATACGGATATAAAATTTGGTAAAAATTGGTCAAGCCGTTTCAGAGGAGTTCAAGTTCGAACACCGTGATACGAGAATTTTATATATTAGATTATAATAAAAAAGTGGTACATGCTAAACTGAAACAATTTATAATAACCACAGATCAAACTGTGTGATGTATGATTAGAAAGCTGTGAACATATTGTATATACGCTTGTAACAAAGAAACATTGCCAAATTTCTCATTTATATATTCAAGTACATTCATTTTTCCTTTCATATCTTCTTAATTTTTATTCTGCATTAAATTTTTAATGTTTATTAAAAATAAAATTTAGTAAATCAATAAAATATGTGTTACATTATGTGATATGTCAAAAAAAAATTTAAATTAGCCCTTTGATTATGAAGGTTGATCACCCTTGCTTTAAAAGGTGAATATTTTTCTCATTTGCCAGTGAAAATCCTTAAAAGTTTCACACTAATTTCAAACACCTGTATAAAATGAAATATGGTACATTAATATATTTCTTCAACTAGCTGTATGCCTGCAACTTTATCTATATAAAATTTAACAAGAAAAAATATCTAATTTATGTAGTTTTTTAACTATTTTTAATCTTAAATAAAAGTTGCCCAAATTACTCCTTATTATATCAGCTACCTGCAAGTATGTCTTATCAAAATCAGTTCTGTCATTTTAGAAATTAGCCGGAACAAACAGACAAAATTTTTAAAAAAATGTATGTATATGTACCATATATATGTCCATATGCATGTATTAAAATAGTTATTCCCAAAGTGGTCTATATCGAACCCAGGGGTCTATGACAACCTGCAAGGGGTCTACCTCAGCAAAAAAACATTTGGGGGTCCATGAAATGAAAATGGGGGTCCACGATAGTGGATCTCAACACATCATACTAACTTATCAAAACATTTACATTATTTATAAAAGTACCGAATGTATGCATGAAGTAAAAAATTATTACTATGTTACGTATATTTTACATAACAGATACAAAATTTTATTTTGAGTAGTTTTAATTTAAATTCAATTTATAAATGTATAAATTAACATGTGTTTTTACTTTAAGTTTTTAACACTAAACTTCACTATAATTAGAAATTTACAGGAAATCAATATCAGGTAAGTAGGGGGTCTACCCAACACGGAAAAACATGGCAAGGGGTCTACGACACAAAAAAGTTAGGGGAACTCTGTGTTAAAATGTGCATACTTCAATATTACAAACATACATTCCAAGTTTTATTTATTATTTTAGAATGCGATAGGCCAATGACTTCTGGCAGTACAATATTTGCATGTACAGATGGTAAACAATAATTAATTTTAATATGTAGTAATCCTAATTTCACTATAATTATGTTTTTTTTTTAATTCTATTTATGACACAAAGGAGTAATTTATTATCTGTCTTTCCTTAACACAGACAATATATAAGTAGTTCATGTAAAAATCTATAAAAAAAGATAATTAAATATTAAAAGTTTTTCTTATATTACTTCATAAATTATCATTATATTATTTATGATTTCTAAAACTATTGCTTTTTGTACAGGAAGTACCATAGATTAATTGACAGAAAATACCCAATCACCCTGTATAAGTTCTTATATAAAACATTCAAGATACATCAAGTATTACATTTATCAGCTTGTTATAAGAATGAGTAATATTTTAATTTAAAAGTACCTTCATTGTGTTTTAAACTCAACAAGTTATATAAGCATACACATGGAACTTTTTTAAACTCAATATGTATATATACACATATATATGGTAAAAAAAAGGTAAACCTATCTATTACACCAAAAATGTTTATTCATTTATCTTTACTTTTCGACTAAGAATATTTTATTTTAATACAAGAAATTAATTCTTGAAGAGAAGAATTCATATTCAAATTTAGAAATGAGTATCAAGCATCATCATCATCTTTGCCGTAAGAAGCCTTCTGCAAGACTTAGCCTCTCACAATGATCACCATGATGACTCGTATAGCGCTACCTACATCCAGTGACTTCCTGCAACCTTGGCTATATCATCAGTCAACCTTGTGGGAGTTCTACTAAATTCACATCTCATCATGATCATATCAGATGATAGCTCCTACTGCAAAGCATAAGCTTCCTCCAAAGAGTGCAATAATGACTGATATAGCACTGTCTGCATTAAATGACTTTCAATAACATTACCTATGTCATTGTTCCACCCAGTGAAGGATATCAACGCTGTGTTTAAGATGATCTCTACTCAAGAACCTTTAGACACCAACAACTATTAGCACAAGTGCATGCGCCTACTCCAGCTTCAGACCAACAATTCCTCAAGCTATGTCAGAGACCTTGATTCAATCCAACTTCTTCAACTTAAAATAAATCAATGATTGTTCCAAACACATCCTGGCATTAATATAGTCAATATTTAACCATTTTTTATTCTTTCTTTAACAGTGATTTTTATTCTTATAGCTTTCACAAAGGTTTATAGAACAGAATTTTGAGTAATTCAAACTAAAACCAGAAGAACCTTATTAGATAAAAACTAGAATCAAATTGAGCTCTACTATAAATAACATCTCTCAAATAAATTAGTCAAATATTTAAAATGGACATGACCATGAGGTACCAGAGTGAGAGGCAGACCTAATGCCAGATGGGCTGACAAGATCTTGGCTATGACAGGTCACAGGTGGTTCCAAGTTGCCAAGGATAGAGTAAAATGGAAAGCTCTGGAGGAGGCTTTTACCCTGAGGGGGTTCATACAAATTTAATACAAAATCATCAAATTTCTAATCAGAATTACAAATTTTTGAGACATTTATATGGGTTAAAATAAAGCATTATTATCTCACCTTGGAAGAATCGACAACAAACTAAGTAATAGAATATTACTATTTTTGTTTGACAATTTTTTTTTATTTATGCTATAATATCAAAGCCATAAGAATTTTTTATAGCCTAGAGATAGGTGATATACACTTGTCTTTGTTTCTACATTATCACATTGAAACAAAGTCGGTTTAGCTTTAAATTCTTAAGACTAGGCTTCTAAATTGGCAATAGGACTTTTTCAGCTTTCAAATCATATTAAATATTTTATTATACATTTATTTAAATATTTTAAAATTAACACTATATGTGGGAGATTGTTTTTACTTTGTTTTACTTTAATTACACTATTTCGTCCTATATTTACCAACAGCTGTTAGCCTTTCATACAGACAATAAATGAGATGATTATTAGTTTTGTTTATTCTGTTAGTTCAATACGCAAATTTATATATAACTTACGAAAAAAAAAGTTTCATAAATTTTTTCCAGTGATTGAAAAACACCGTAAGTCGAAAATAAGCTACATAAAATAACGGTCAAATCAAGTTAGTAACACAATTCAAAGAATGTGTAAAATCAATTTACATTTTAATATAAACGAACTAACGCATGAGTCAGCCATCTGAAATGAGTTCAAGACAAAATACTAAAACGAGTCGTTACTCATAGCATATCGTTAATTGACTTAATTTTAAACACTTGCATACAATTAAGGTTACAGATAGTTATTATATATACTTCGAATCTACCTATTATTTACCTAATCATAATCAAAGAGTAATTAATGAGATTGCCTCACAACAAACACCAATTCGCCGATGACATAATCATACGATAAATAAAACTTTAAAGTAAACAGCTAAACTAAAATTTGACACCTTCAACATTGCAATACAATACGGTCTATTAATATTTTCCAACACTCACCTGTTGAGCAACCGGCTCTAAGATACTCTCGATGATTTTAGTATGAAACACCGGCATGTTTATTGTACTTTCGACACTTTAATTACATGAATAAACACAAAAAGCACAAAACTCACTCGAAATAAGCACAAAAATAAAAAAACACAACCAAACAGTAAGAACGGCTGAATAATACTAACTTCACTGACAGTGCGATGACAGGATCAACGTTCACGTCTGGTGACGCAAGGTAACGCCATCTATATTTAAAAGAACAAACAAATTTTATTGCATTGACTTCAAGGTATTTAACCAAATATGGAAAACTAATAAATTCACTTTTAAAATATGTAGCAGATTCTGTTTCACCTTGCAGAGCA
Organism: Battus philenor; assembly: GCF_028537555.1. Taxonomy (NCBI): domain Eukaryota; kingdom Metazoa; phylum Arthropoda; class Insecta; order Lepidoptera; family Papilionidae; genus Battus; species Battus philenor. The sequence continues at coordinate 1,000,825 of NW_027181689.1, forward strand.
ATCTTTATTAAATATATGCTATACATCTAGGAACGCAGATTGCTGGCTGGCGGGCGGTGCACTTTGTTGCACGACTACCACTGCATGTGTGGAAGTGGCTAAATATTGGTCCTTTTCTTACTTTTACAGCTTTAATTAGTAATTGGAAGTTTTAGTTGCCAAAAGTGATTCAACTTTACAGTGTTTCTCTTTTCTCTAAAATTTTGAACGTTATTTTTGGCGACTAATTTATGTGAGTTTGTATACAAAATAACACTTGAATTTTCTTCTAGTAAGACTTTTGAATCAGGGACGTGATGACAGATGTCAAAGTTGTCAAATAAATAGTAGTAAGGTGAAGACATGTTTTGTTTTTAAGACTTTTTAATTAATAAACTAGTGGTTAGTCGCCTGTAGTTTTATTCTCGTCTTCCCACATTCATTTGTTTTAAATTTTAGAACGTATTTTTTATTTTAACATTAAGAAAATTTTAATAAAGAGTCGTATAAATCTTCTTTTTTATTTTCCCTCTTTATTCTCTAAAAATTTTGTTGGTTGGGCTTTGGTTAGTCTGTTTTATGTCTATAAGATTATAAATGGTTGATTTCTATAACTGCGCCATTAATAGCGTCCTTCTCACAAAAAGAGGTTATAATCCAATAATAAAGTCAACAAAACAAAATGAAACATCACAGTCGTGAATAAATAAAACAACTGTTATAATAATAAATTTAATAACTTATTTTATTACATCTATTAAGTCTTCAATAACGTGCAGACGAACTAAGTAACGATTAAGTTTGCTTCAAGTGTAAAGCACTTAACTTGTGAAAACTTAACAGCTAACTTTGACTTGGTTGAATACCCTTTATATTTAATTTATTCAGTATATTACAATTTCGCAGTGATATTAGCTTTTTTTGCGACATGTGCAAACAATTAAATATACATTTACATTTACAAATTTATCAATATTATTTAAATTGTATAAATTAAAAAGAAGTAAAACCATATCGAAAATTTGACTTAAAAATAAAATTAAATTTAAGTTCTTGTTTCGTAAAACTGTATAAACTTACACAACCTCAGTTATATGCGAGGATACTTTCAAGTATTTCAAGAAAAAAACTCACATGAAATTAATTAAAAAAAAACATTTTCAGTTCATAGTTTTTCAACTTTTTGCAATGCTATTGCAAATGGCGCTCGGAATGCTCTAATTACATATGACTCTAACAGATGGCGCTAGCAGGCGGTCACCTCCCGCTATAGCTTTGCGAGGGAAATTAACACAGAGAAGAATAAAAGAATATCCTTCATTTTTTAATATACACACAAAATATAATATTTTACTAATATATATAACCAAGTGTTTTTATTTATTAATTAAAAACAATTGATTAATTTCGTGATCGATAAATATTGGTACGGTTGTTAAACGACAATATATATGAACAACTTGCAATTTTTTAAAAATATACCGAACTATACCCGGCGATAAATATTGCACATCGACCTTTGGAAAGAGACAATCGTTTCGTAGTGCGTTATCTCTGTCGCACGACTGACAAAACGTCACATACTTAATGTGGGATAGAGATAATGCTCTATAAAGCCGAAATTAGCCGATTGTCTCTTTCCAAAGGTCGATGTGCAATATTTGTCGCCGGGTATTGTATTTGTATTACCATAAGAAACCTCTTCAGCAAAAATATGAATGGTAAAGTCGTTCTCGACCACGAGAAATGGGAACTCATTTATATATACTATATTTTACCTACTATACATATATATAGATAAAATACCACTACATATCGTCCAATTGGATGAAGTAGTAATTTGTAGTGACCCGAAACAAGGCTCTCCGGGAAGCCCTCTAGCCTCGCAATTTTAAAAACTAAACACTAGAAAAAAAACTTCCATATTTTCTGAAGCTTAAATGTAAAAACGATTTTCTGATTTTCAAAGACAATGCATTTTATTATAAATATTTATTTCATGTGAGCTTTTTTCCGAAAAATGAATTAGTAGGTATAATAAATAATTGTTAAAACTAATGATTTATTTCAAATGAAAATAAACAGATGCGTTTATATGAAATTAAAAAAAAATGTAATTATCGTTATTTATTATCTGTATATCAATTATTATATAACAACATAAAGTACGGGGATTCCCAAATTATTTTTGACACAAAAATATTTTTCAGGAATTAGTTCATACATAAGACATAGATGGCACAGTTACTCGATATTACACTACAATCTCATTCATACTTATCTAATTAAGTGTTATATATATATATATAACACTTAATTAGATAAGTATGAATATATAATATATATATATATACGATAATATATATATATATATATATATATATATATATATATATATATATATATATATATATATATATATATATATATAATAACAGGTTGGTACAAATAAAACAACTTATATATCTTGAAGGTTTGAAATAAGCAAGGGTAAACGTTTTTTAACTGTCCTATATACTAGAAGTGATATATTTAATATGTATAAAACAATTAAGTGATTAAACCTTTGGGTGAATTTACATAATTGAACCTAGTTGATTGTAATATTATTTCTAATTATTTAAAACAAATCCTTGATGCTGCTAAGTGTAAAAGCTTCGTGGATTCCGGATCCTATGGTTAACATAAATAGAAATCAATATCTGTCCAAATAAAATTTAGTGCGGTGTAAAATACAACGAGCGCCATCTATTGTAAAATAGTGGAACTTCAAAGTCTTATGTTGACATTCTTTGTGACAGTACTAGTTTTAATTAATGCTCGTAAATTTTTAAACATTATCTTGCCAAAAAATATCATATACCATCAGGTACCACGACCTAATTAACGGAATTTTGGTCACTGTTTCAGCTCATGCCTAATGCAAGTCTTGTCCTCCCACAAAGATCCTAACCTTAGCTATTATGGTATATATCTAATAAGATATATACCATAATAGCTAAGGTTAGTAGGCAGGTTGGCGATCACTATGAGGTATTATAGTACGCACAGGACGCTACTGTGCATCCTCTGGAAACTTGTAAGCAGTAGCAATCCTATATAATTAATATACAAAGTGTGAATTATATAAAATTGTATCCCGGGAACCGAACTCGCGACTTATGATCTCAAGCCTCAATCAACTATAAAAAATATATATAAGTGTGTGAGAAATCCTTTTTAACAGAAGGATTTAGACTTGTTAAGAGCGAACATCACCTCATTAGGTGATATAAAATTTGGTTAGGCTTGATGAGGAGTCTGATTGCTGAAGGTGAACGCCAATGTACTGCATGGTGCATCTTTCTCGACCACCACACCAGGTTCCACTCCTTACAATAGAATAGACCCAGCACTCGCAATATGAATTTGAAGGAGCTATATTAAATCACAGAAATATAATTCTTCATATACACCGTGCGAAAGAGTGCGCACTACAATACTTCTCGACTTGTGATTGGCTGATGATTTTTATAGGTCGAATATTGTTTTAAATCGGTATAAATATGGGCTAAGCTTGATGAACATACACACTTCTATTTCAGACTTCATGTTATTACTACCTTCAAGATATACCGGCCCTAGGAATAAATTCACAAATCAATTGAATACTTTGGGAATCCCCGATATAAATCGACTTTTATTTTTTCTAATTATTCTTAATTCTATAACAAGTTTTAAAGTATGACAACATAAATCATTTGAACACGTAGAATATTGACTAGTATTAATTTATTCTATAATAAATAAATAAAAAAACAACTTTTTTACAATGAGTTATGTATGGCACAGGACAAACGGTTACAAAATAAAAAACTTTTGACTGTCGGAAAGTGAGTGGAAAGCGACAACCACCATGCCTTGACTTCGAGTGCCGGTCTGGTATAAAAATCAAGGAGGAATCAATAGCCTCCCTGATAAGAGAAGAAAAAACCAAAGAAGAGTTCCTCCTACTCTGTAGAAAAATAAAAAGTATAATAATAGATAGAAATAAAAGCTAATAAAAATGTAAACAACAAAAATCCAAAAAAAAATGTAAAACCAAGTGATATTGTAATAATCCTATATAGAAATAAAATAATGAAAATGTAAAAGAGTAATGAGGGATGTATGAAAGGCGTTACAGAGCAAAAGGGAAAGACAGAAGAATTGTGGCAAGAATGAAAAGAAAGAAAGATCATATGATGTATGAAAGAAGATAATGAAAATAAAAAAAAATTGTGAAAAAATTAAATAATGTTAAATAGTCCCTGTCCCATACAAGATAGGGGGTACGAGAGGCTCCCAATAGAAGAAAAAAAACCACCATGCCGCTCCCAATCTCCGGTACCCTAAAGAGTAAGAGAAAAGCGGACTACGAGGAATGCTCCATCTCATTCGTCAAGCGACAGCTTAGTCTGGGAAAGCTTGATGAATGGAATAGGAGGCATACAGAAGGTACGACGGCATCGACAACGCGGAAATTCTTCCCGGACGCCATCGCAGCCTATCGTGACGCAGGCTTGGTCCAGCTCTTCAGGTGGTACAGGGGTTCTCCGAGTACCTTTACCGGTTTAAGCTCAGGGAGGATACCCCATGTTTCTGTGAACCGGGCGTGGACCAGACCGTGTTCCACCTAATTGCCGACTGTCTCGCATACGGAGAGGGGTAAAAAGATTGTGGAGGCTACTATCGCCTCCATCATGACAGAGGAATAAGGAAGAGAATCCTTCCTCAACTTCTGCAGGACATTATCCAAACCATTATCCAACTGTGATAAATAGAAATAAATCATAAGCAAAACAGTGTAATTATAAATTGTAAACTAGAACTAAATTATAATAGGAATAAGTTAAAAACGTTAATAATAATACTGAAATTAAGAGAAACCAAAGAAACCGTGATATATTATAAATAGACCAAACTGCAGTAATTGAGGATGGATGAAAGGTAGACTAAATTATGGAATGAAAGAACAGAAAGATAGATATTGTGAGGAATGGTATAAGAGAATGAAAATAATAGAAATAAATAATAGAAAAAAAAAATTTTATGAATAAAAATAAAATTCCCGTCCCCACAAAGATTGGGGAGAAATGAGAAGTCCCCAAAAACGGGGGCCATAGAAAAAATTTCCGGTACCACAGTAGCAAAAGCAATACGCACAGATCAGTAAAGATGGCGCAATAATAGTCCGCAGCAAAATTTACAAAATGATTTACGTAAAATGTGATAACATTATATCATACACTAAAACATAATTCACCTATGTACTATTTTAAAGTTTCACAGACTAAAGTCACAGACGAAGTGTTGCCAGTACAAAATTAAAATAATTTTTTTATCTGTTATTAAATTTAAATTTAAAAATTCTTTATTCAAAATAGAATGGAACACATCTCAATACCAAGATAAGTTTACCACTATAAAAACTAATCCAACTCCGATGATATATAAAAATATCTTTGACCAATGTGTGTTGCCAGTGATGACATATGGATTTGAGAAGTGGTCGCTTACGATAGGTCACATAAGAACGCTCTAAGTCACCCAGAGAGTAGTGAATTGCTCGTCTGAACTGGCAGTGACGACCACAAGCCGGTGGAAGTGGCGTGGTTGGACTCTAACTAGGTTTACCGAATAGTTAAGAACGAGGAAAGTCACTGTATACGGGTAGTGCAAGACAAATCATCGTAGTACGGCTTCTATCTGGTGAAGAAAAGTAAAATTCTTCCACATGTACGGATAATAAATACCTCAGATCTAAGAAGAACAGGCAAATGATTAAACTAGATATTTAATTTACACTGAAATGGCCTGGAGACAAACATATTTCTAAAATATGCTATCTTTTATGTAATCATTGACAAAAACGTTCATAAATTTTTTTACATTATCTGTGATCATATACACTATTATATAAATAAAAATATATACAGCAATACCTCACTTCGCGTAGTGGTTACGTTCCAAAAAAACACGACGCAATGTGAAACTGTCGCAAAGTGAATTAAGATTTTCGATAGCAAACCATATAAAGATCGAAGATAGGTTCCTGGGTTACGTAAAACTACTTTTCAAAAAGAAAATTTAACAAAGTAAACATTTAAATAACAAAAATAATATAACTCTGCCAATGAATAAATTGGAAAAATATTTACCTTTTTTCTAACCAGAAACAACACAATAAATTTATATAAATTTATTATTTTCTTTAAAAAAAAGCACAACACACTACGTAAATGAAACTGAACTCTAAAATTAGCAAAACAAAGTGATAATAAAACTGTATTCAAATTGCGTTGATTTTTAGTTAGAAAGGAAATCCCCGAGTTTTGATGGCATGGCGCAATTAGAAACAAGTGTTGCCATCACTAAGAAAAAAAATGAAATATTAAAAAAAATTAAGGACTCGAACCCAAAACAACGCAACCTCGAAAATGTAACGACGCACAGTGAAAATTAGTACTAATTAAGCAGCGACGCAACTTCGAAAAAAAACGCAAAACGAAGCGTATATATAACCTATAAAAAAGATTACTCAATGAAAAGCAATTACATGGCAACACTTCATATATGATTTTAAAAGTCACATATTTAAATTTATCTAAATAGTAACATATAGTAATACTTTTGAATTGTTTTTCTATAATATCCGTAAATATAAACCCGTGAGCGAACTTGTATTTTTACTACATCTATGAATTGATTTAAACAGCAAGAGATTTGCTTTGTAAATTTTTTATCTATGCTAATTATATTAAAAAATGTTACAATTACATTAATTATCTGTTGTTTGTATATATTATTAAGATTTAATTTTCACATTGATTTTAGTTTTAATTTTTTGTAAATGATAGATAATAAATATTTATAAGTACTCAACTATGTCACATTTGATGGAAATGTTTGGACAGCTGACGCCATATGTCATGTTTAGGCCGTGCGGTTGGCTCTTGTGCCTTTCCGTGAGTAGTTTATGGAATATCGGCAAGATGGCGCATTCAAATAGTTCTGATTCAGAGCTCGCCGTGTACATTTTGCGTTGTTCCACAGATTCCTGACGTTTTGAATCGCTCCTTCCGTACGTTGCTGATTTCCGTTCTTCCTTCTTTCCATTTGACTCTGAGAATAATAGGTTTCACTATATTAGAAAAATAATTTTCAGTATTACGTATATTGTATGCACACACATTAACATCAATATTTTTATTCGATATTTTGATAATTATACTTCTATAACGTGCATATATTAATTTGAAAACTGTACACGCATTTAGCAGGTAGTTGAGAACCATATTAAATCTGTTTCCTTCTCAAATTCTGTCCAAATGCTATGACGACGGTAAATTACTGAAGGCGTTCAATTTCAAAGTTGTATTGTTGCCGTTGTAAATAGTAGTAAGTTTTTAAGTTCTTTAATAATAGATGGCACTGAAATTAAATTACTAGTTCTGCATGTTTTTGTCTCTTTATAATCTCTGATTTAAATACAATTCAACTAACAAAGTAAACAGTTTTATAGCAAATAAAATAACAAAAGTTTTTTGGATTTCAATTAACAGTTTCGATTGTTATTACAGATTAAACATTGAATATATAATAGTTGCGACCACAAGCCGGTAGATGGCGTATATTTAAAGTGGCGGTTTAATTTGAACGTCGCGCATTTGATAGAATTATAATAGTCATTGGTCTTACCCATTTTATGCCTTGAAGCCACATTCGGACTGCTCTTGTGATGGTTTGGTCTCGTCTGATGGGTCGCTTGCGTTAGCTTCGGTGAATCCCCGACCCCCTTTGCCCTCTTCAATGGTTCAGCTTCCTGCTTCAACCTCTTCGCTGGAGACTCCTGACCCCTGGACACTCTGATTGTATCAGGGTCTGGTTTGTACGGCTCTGACTTCGGTTCAGGAGTATGTTTCCTTGGAATATCGTCATGTCTTCGTGGTGTTGCTTCAGGCTTTTCCGTCCTTTCTTCTTGATAAGACCTCATCTGTTAAAAACGTAAATTTACTATTAATATTGATTTGTTACTTATGAATTTTTAAGTACATACAAGAATTTGAAGGTATAACTCGAACTATATCATATGTAACATTATACAGGATGATCGGTTTATAGATTATCTGACAGCAAAATATTTTAGAGCTTTTACAACAATTTTTAAACAACCTGTATAAAGTCATCACTTTAAAATAAGATAAATTAATATATATTTTTTCAATTGTAATGCGATAGGCCAATGATTTCTTGCAGTACAAATTCTGCAATAACAGATAGTAAACAATAATTAGTTTTTATATATTTTAATTGGAATTTGACATTTATATGATTTATTATATCTGAAACCATTTATTTTTGGATAGAATGTACCATATATTAATTTTAAACTTTTGCTTTTGTAATGATATTGGTTAGTTGCAATTTCTACTCACATATGCTGCAGACTGTCTCCTCTTAGACTGCACTTGTTGTGGTGGCGTGCTCACCGGCTGCGGGAACTCAGACCCTCGGCGCTGTGAAAGGACTTCCATTAACCTTTTCTATAATTACAGAAAAAACATCTCGTCTGAATTTAGTGAGGGCGCTACTGTGACAATAAGCGTTTATGACTTCAGCGACTTCATTTAAATCTTCATTTTTTTTAATGGCCCTCGCTATTGGGAGCCTCTCGTACCCCCTATCTTGTGTGAGACAGTGACTATTCAACATTATTTAATTTTTTCACATACATTGTATGATCTTTCGTTCTTTTCATTCTTGCCACAATTCTTCTGTCTTTCCCTTTCGCTATGTAACGCCTTTCATACATTCCTCATTACTCTTTTACATTTTTGTTACTTTATTTCTATATAGGATTATTACAATATCACTTGGTTTTACGTTTATTTATTTTTTTTTGATTTTTGTTGTTTACATTTTTATTAGCTTTTATTTCTATCTATTACTATATTTATTATTTTACTGAGTAGGAGGAACTCTTCTTTAGTTTTTTCTTTTCTTATCAGGGAGGCTATTGATTCCTCCCAGATTTTCACACCAGACCAGCACTCGAAGTCGAACCGGAGTCCCCCGAATGCGGGACACTGGGCTACAAAGTAGATCACGGTCTGGTCCACGCCCGGATCACAAAAGCACGAGGGGTCCTCCTTGAGCTTGAACCTGTGGAGTTACTCAGAGAACCCCCCGTGCCCCGTGAAGATCTGGGCCGAGACCGCGTCCACCTCGATACTGCGGAGCGCGCGGTAGGCTGAAATGGCGTCCGGGAAAAATATCCTCGTCACTAAAGCCGTCGTTCCTTCCATATACCTCCTGTTTCATTCGTCGAGCGACTCCAGTCTCAGTTGTCGCTTGACGAATAAATCTTCATTTGAATCGTGTAGACTGAGTGTCCACTCTTATAACACACCATTTCGTATTGTTGATACTAAATATGACATAAGCAGAAACAATTGTATATAGAATAGAAGCCATTACTATATATGAACACGAGAATGAATTTTTAATATTAAAAAATCGTAAATATTTAAATTACCTTTGATAATCGATCCGACATCCTCAGCGTCTCTGATTCTCGGTAACCTTCAGGCGTTCCATCACGAACTACTCCCGCTTTAACAAAATATTAATAATTTTTCAACCAAAACAAATCAAATATTGCACATCGACCTTTGAAAAGAGACACTCGGCTAATTTCGGCTTAGTAGAGCGTTATCTCTGTCGCACGAAATACAACGACTGTCAAAACGTAACATAGGTAGTGTGGGACAGAGATAGTGCTCTACGAAGCCGAAATTAGCCGATTGTCTCTTCCAAAGGTCGATGTGCAATATTTATCGCTGGGTGCTGTACTTTAAAAAACGTGTCAGCGCCATCTATTGGTGTGAACTAAACACTGTTTTTAATAAATTGAAAACTATATATGTTGTCATTTATTAATTTTTTTTTATATTTATTACAATACTGTATACATGCTTATATGCTGTATATATGTTTCCTAAATGTATATAAAAAAGATAAAATTAGAGCTCAAGTTGTAAAAAACCGTACTGTGACATCTCTGCTTTTAAAAGAAAACAACTGTGATCTTTTGTAAATGGGGATAAATTACTATAATATCCATGTTTTCAAAAGAAAAACACTGATTTTTTAAATATATACTGTAATCTAATATATAAAATTCTCATGTCACGGTGTTCGAACTTGAACTCCTCTGTAACGGCTTGACCGATTTTTACCAAATTTTATATGCGTATTTAGTAGGTTGAGAATCGGCTACTATCTATTTTTCATACCCCTAAGTGATAAGGGTTGTTCACCCTTAAAATTAATTTTTTATTTTTTTGACGAAATTTTTTGTTTTTATTTTTTTTATGATACAACATACAAAAATACATACAACCCTAAATTTTCACCCCTCTACAATCAACCTTTATTTTTAAATTAAAAATTAAAAATATTTTTTTTTGCAAAACAACGTTTGCGGGATCAGCTAGTATACTATATAATATACTAGCTGAAGCATCTGTTAAAAGAAAACATAAATTCTAAGAGCGTGGACTATCAAAGGAGCTTCTTTTAAAACCTTAAAGAAATTATCTGCTTATAGCAAAAGCACCAGTATCAACATACGTTCAATTTTTTTAAACCATGGTCATAGGCCTCCGCTGAATATACCTATGTGATATACTATAATCACTACGCTTTTCAAGCAGATTGTTGATCGTAGTGTGGTATATTACGCAGAAAATACTGTCCATCTTCTAAAAACTTGTTTGTGAGCAGAGGAAATCATTTATAATTAATGCACAGTGTGAATTATATATAATACTATCCCGGGAATTGAACCCGTTAAATGCGATCATAAGTCAGCCGTCTACCACTGTACCACTGCTCCATCAGTTCAAATTAACGACAATTATAATTTACAAAACAAATTATTTTTCATATAATTAATGTACAGCATCAGGTCCATTGTGGTGATGGTTTAACACACATTGATGATGGCGATTGGAGTGGGAGTTTATCGTTGGACATGGTGATGGTTGTGTCCATTCAGTTCTATTACAATTGTGGGGGAAGTGGTGGGAGGCCAGATCTGGTGATTCATATAAAAAGTCATTGAAACGTCTAGAAAATTCTGCAAAGTTCAAACGTGTTCTATGACTAGAATTAACATTAACAAAGTACATGTTTCAAATATTCTTACTATGGTTGATAGAAGAATTAGATGCTCTCCTTTCTATGCCCCTCGTGTCGGTTTCCCTGGAAGTTATAATATATTTATTAGACTGATAATTAATAAAAAATATTTAGTTTTGTATCTAAAATTAAAAGTATATCATTAAATATATCTTATTTTATATCCAAAATTAAAGGTATATCATTAAATATAAAATATTTTACTAGATGATCACGCAAACGATTTTGCAAAAAAAATTAAAGTTTTTAATTAACAAATAAAAAATATGGGTTGCTCGTAGAGGGGTGAAAATTTAGAGTTGCATGTATTTTTATATGCTGTATCATAAAAAAATAAAAACAAAAAATTTCGTCAAAAAAATTAGGAAAAAAAATTTAAGGGTGATCAACCCTTATCACTTAGGGGTATGGAAAATAGATATTAACCGATTCTCAGACCTACTGAATACGCATATAAAATTTGGTAAAAATCGGTCAAGCCGTTTCGGAGGAGTACGGTAACTAACTTTGTGACATGGAAATAAAAGTATTTAGTTGATCGAAATATGTGGAACTTGGTTTGCTGTCTCATTTTCATGATTGATATTATAATATATACATGAAAAAAAAATTACATTTTATTTAAAAAATCAACTGTTAAGTTTCTGCTCGGCTCTTAGCATATAATGCTAAAAAAAAGTTGATACAAAAACGCATGTATATGTCTACTTGAATAAAGATATTGTCACTCGCATTCCATATTTAAATAACGTCGCCCAACCGATAACTCGGGGAATTCCCGCATCATGTCGCACTACCTCGGTTGCCAGGCTCCGGTACGTGCATCATGTGCGTACTTTTAAAGCCACGCTTCGCTGATGATTTTATTATTCAATAGCCCAGCGGTAGACGACTGTGATTTGCAATCGTAGGTCGCGAGTTCAAATCCATGGATACAATCTTGAATAACTCACACTTTGTGCAATAATTATCTAGAGCTGCGCTACTCATAAAAATTTTTTACAGAGGATGGGTTGTATCATCTCTTGCGTACTATAATACTACACTGCGATCGCCAGCTCGCCTGCCAAGAGTGGCGATTATGGTATATCCCCACAAAGATATTTTTTAACTAAGAAAAGATCCAATATTTAGACACTTCAGCAGAGTCTCTCTGTGTTTGGCACTAATCGGTGTAACATAACTCCTGAAGATGCCCCGTGTAGAGGTGAAACACGTGTTGAGTGATTTAACAGTGGTAGTTGTGTAATTCGAATTGTTTGCCGCATGCGCATTTATCGGATGGCGGGCGGTGCACTTTGTTGCACGACTACCATTGCATGTGCGGAAGTGGCTAAATATTGGTACTTTTCTTACTTAGGATGGGCTTCCGCAAGATAACGCCTGATTCTATTAAATATTTTTTTAATTAATCTATGCCTTTCAGTGGGCGTATATGGGCTGAAACGACAATCACATTATATATACATATATATATATATATATATATATAAAGAACATTAAATTATTTCATTTCAAGAATTTGTAAAAAAAAAATCGTATTACAATTAATTAAATAATCTTGAAATAAGAAGAAACTCCAAACCTGTGATGGTGTGGAGAAGGAGACTGCTGTCGACTCTTCTCCGAAACACTCCTCTGCATAGGAGTATGAGAGTGAGCTGAAAGAAGTATTACATCATAACTTGCCCTCTAGATAGGTTTAATGGTCATATACGCAAAACTTTTATAACAGTTAATGTATATCTATAATAAAACATCCTTTACAAAGAGCGTTTAATACAGTGATTTCCAAAGTGGTCTATATCGACCCCTAGGGGTCTATGACAACCTGCAAAGGGTCTTCGTCAGCGAAAAAAAATTTTGGGGGTCCATGAAATAAAAAATGGGGGTCCACGATAGTGGATCTCAACACATACACTGATAGTACCTATTTACTTACATCATACTATCTTATAATATCAAAAGATTTACATTATTTATAAAAGTACCTATGAAGTAAAAAATTATTAATATGTTACGTATATTTTACGTAACAGATACAAAATTTTATTTTGAATAGTTTTAATTTAAATTAAATTAATTAATGTATAAAGTAACATGTGTTTTTACTTTAAGTTTTTAGCTTCACTACAGTTAGAAATTTACAGGAAATCAATATCAGGTAAGTAGGGGGCCTACCAACACGGAAAAACATGGCAAGGGGTCTACGACACAAAAAAGTTTGAGGAGCTCTGGTTTAATACTTCAAAAGTGTACCTGGCGGTGATTTCTGATTTGTATACTGGAATGTATTCGTGTCCCACAAGTCGCTCTGGACCACAATAAAACTTTCCTTCTTTCTTCTTTCTGAATCTCTTCTTTGACCTGTGAATTAGTTTACATTTTTTATTATGCAGATGTTGTCTCGCATTTTTGAGGGAAAAAACGGAACTGGAAATAGAGATTGAAAAAAATACAGAGGCTTGATATAATGCCTCCTGGATGGGCAACGAAAAGCGTTGCCTTTCGTTCCTGAAGCACAACAGTGAAGCAATTAAAAAAGTCATTAATTAAAATAAAACAAATTAAAAAGGCTCGAGCAAGATTGTATTTTAGAAGGTAAACATTATTTTAAAGAACTAGAAACTAAAAAGATGAAGGAGGAAAAACATACAATTGATAAAACTGTACTGTGAAATAAAGAATTAATTAACTGTAGTATTTTAGAAGAAGAAGACAAGGAAGACAGGTGGTGTGTATAAGGAGACGAGTAATCCAGGAAGGTGTAAGATATTGGTGACGAAAAATAAATGAAAAATAAAACATATCGTGAAGAATGTAAGGAGAGAAAGTAAAATAAAAATAGGAATGTTAGAAAATTATTAAACACAATAAAAAGAGTCTGACCCTCCCTAAATAGAGGCAAAAGAGAAGTCCCCTGTCGATTAGAATCAATTTGTTGATTCTTCTATAAAAATATTCTTAGAATTATAACAGTTTCACAGGATACCATCCCAAAAGTCTGAGTGGTACAGTGTAACCTATAAAAAAGATTTGACCTAGGATTCATACTAGATACAAGCTATTCCTTGCTTTACGTGACTCACGCAGTCTTTCATATGTGATTATGAAATCAATACTTGGTAATTTATAATAAATAAAAAAAATATTACGTCCAAGTCTTATACTTGTGAGGGCTAATGTTTCAAAACACATTTTTAATAAACCCTTGTACAATCTTGCAGATGAAATTTAGTTAAATACTTTCTTAGCTGATCTTTAATTAGTAAAAAGAATATTTGTACAAAATTTTATAATTATAGACCTTTTAGTTGTAGAGATATTATGATGAGTATATATAAATGGAAATCTCTTTTGTAAAGTTCCATCTTTGATTCGGATGTATTTGAAGAAGTTTTACTTGCAAACTATACTTACATGATTTCCTTCTTTCCATGGATGAGAAGTCATGGTCTATGTCAAGAATGTCTTCTGGTTCTTGCTTAGGTTTTGGTGGTGTTGGTAGTTGATTATCTTGACCTGTGGAATTGGTACCTTATTGAGTCTTTAAGTAAGAAAATGACCAATATTTAGCCACTTTCGCACATGCAGTGGACAGACTCTGTACACAAACTCTGTGTTTAGCATTAATCGGTGTAATATAACTCCTGAAAATGCCCCGTGAAGGGGTGAAACACGTGTTGCGTGATTTAACGGTGGCAGTTGTGTAATTCGCATTGTTTCGTATGCATTTATCAGCGGGCTGGCGGGCGGTGCACTTTATTGCACGACTACCACTACATGTGCGGAAGTGGCTAAATATTGGTCCTTTTCTTACTTAGGATGGATTTTCGCAAGGTAACGCCTGATTCCATTAAATATTATTGAGTCTTATCAGGTAAAGCGCTTATATTTGTTAATCATTCCAATAAACATTACATGTGATACAATTTAATTAAAGTTGTACATTGTATTCTATATAACAAATATTACGTAATTGGGATGGTTCATTTAGACCCATTAAGACCAAGGGTAAAGTCTACAAAGCAGTTGTCAGACTAGCTATGCTCTACGGCTCGGAATGCTGGACTGTAAGTCAGAGACACGAGCAAACACTGCATGTCAATAACATGAAGATGCTTAGATGGTCGGGTGGCGTCACTAGAATGGACAGAATACGGAACGAATATTTCAGAGGTTCGTTTAAGGTAACTCCGATCCCTAGCAAATTACAGGAAAAAAGATTACGATGGTATGGCCACATTCAACGAAAACCAGATGACCACGTGGTAAAAACTGCCTTAAGCCTCCCAGAATTCCCAAGAGGAAGAGGGCGTCCAAAAGCTACGTGGTGGTCTAATATCGGAAAGGAACTGGAAACCCTTCAACTTGATGGAGGAACAATCCAGGATAGAGTGGCCTGGCGCAAATTGATAAGGAGACCCGACCCCAAATAAAAGTAAAAGGGAAGGAAGAAAAAGAAGAAGAAGAATTGGGATGGTTCATGGTAAATTTAAGATGCTACAAATGGGCGGTAAATCTTATAGGTGACAACACAGATGCGAAAGTAGAAGTATGTATATTGTACATTATATGTTTAAAATTATGCTTTTAGCCATTTTAACTTTATGCAGGTTGTACTTTTGCAGCGTGGATAGGCCTCCGACTAAGTTGACCGACGACACTTTCTTTGGGCTATGATATTATACACTTGATTATATAAAAATATAGTTTGACCAACCAACTGCTTTCCTCTCTATGACGGGAACTTCCCCATCATCTCGATCCACCGGCACGTGCATCAGATCAGCAAGCATTGCTGGATTGGCACTGGACATCCTTCGGTGACGGGTCTTGACCTCCCGCGATGGCGTCGACTTTTGACCCTGATCTGCTGTTTTAGTTACTTTCTTCTGGGCTTCCGGTGTCTGAATAACATAACATTATATATATAAATATATATATATATATATATATATATATATATACATACATATATATATATATATATATATATATTCACTCACTTTGCGTCGTGGTTACGTTCGAAAAAAACGTGAAAGTGAATTATGATCGAAGATAGGTTCCAGAGTCGACGAAACGACGCAAAGCGAGGTATTGGTGTATATATATCTATATATATATATAGTAACAAGGCTTAGTTACAAAAACGCAGGTTGGGAAAAGACCTCATTTTCAGTGATATTCAACTGAAGCCTTTATAAATTGTAAAGAAATTAATAGTAAGAAAGAGACTAATATATAGCTACTTCCGCTATGCAGCAGTAGTCGTGCATTGAAGTGCACCGCCCGCCAGCCCGCTGATAAATGCGCGTGCGGCAAACAATGCGAAACACAACTACCACTGTTCATTTACTCTATACGTGTTTCACCCCTCCACGGGGCGTCCTTAGGAGACGTGACACCGACCAGTGCCAAACACCGAGTATTGACAGCTGCTTAGCGGAAGTAGCAATATATTAGTTCCTTTCTTAGTTAGGATGGACTTCCGCGAGGTAACACCTGATTCTATTAGATATTTTAGACTATTAGAAACCGTGCATCATTTTCTATCATCAACAACTACGCTACCTCTTGGTAGCGTAGTTGTTGATGATAGAAAATGAAAAATGAAGCTTCCTCTTGAAGAGCATCAAAATACTGCATCTATATACCTGCAGAACACCACCACCTACCGGCTCTTTTACTATAGTAACACGAGATTGAGTTTTATAAACCTCTTAACCATTAAACCAATTGTCACAACACAACTGACCACACGTCGAAATAATACAAAGAGATATAAAGGAAGTCGTAAACACGCGTGACCTTTAAGCTATTTATAGAATTTTGTTTGTAATTCTAACCGAGTACTATCTCGAACTTACTAGAACCTTCTCCGTAGTATAAATAGGTCACTACCCATGTCGACAGTTCAGTGTTGTTTTTCGAGTTATTAGATTAAGATCTACGATCAGTGATATAAAACTATTTGGTAAGTTATTTGGACAGTGATTTTTTGAGCGATTTGGAAGCGAAGTTCGGACTAAGTGAAAGTATACTTTGTGTTGAAGTAGGGTGACCATCTGATTTGTGAATAAAGGACTCCTTGTGAACCAGTGGAGTTTAATTCTGAGTCAGAACCCACAGTACATAACAGTATTATATATACATTTGTATCAAAAAAAACTATATCAAATTTCTCATAAAAAATTCAGGTATTATTTTTTCTTTTTTATCTTGTTTATTTTTATTTCGCATTGCAATTTGTATATTTAGTTATTTTAATGTTTATTATATATAAAGTTTTGTAAATTATTGATAAGTGTTACGTAATGTGCGACTTGCCAAAAAAGATAAAAAATTTAAATTGACTCGTTGATTTAAAAGAATTGAAAAAGGTTGGGGTCTTGTCCCATGACCATAATTGTAATCATTATCATATAAGCCGAATGAATGATCTGTCGATCACATTGGTGACATCATACGCTGCGGTTGATGATGCATTATAATATCATAAACAAATAATTTAAAATTTTATATATAAATAAAGTTTAATTTGCAATAATAAATTTGATATATTTATACCATAATCATTAACTGAACATATTTGAAATACGCTCATGTCATCATAATTGTTACATTTTTAAAATGAGTTTAAAAATAAAAACATTTAAAAAACTTTTAAGTAAAACGGTTTTTTGATACCTATATTGTGATGGTTGTGGAAAAATATGTACCTAGTCCGCCATGTTGGAACGGCGTCCATCTTGAATTTTAAATTTTGACATAATCATCGTATTTTACTAGTGTAGCCCTTTCATTTGATACCCATATTGAGGGGGTTAAGGAAAAATATGTAATCCGCCATTTTGTATCGGCGGCCATCTTAGATTTATAATGTTATTGATTTTATTATATTGTATTGTCATCTAAATTAAATGTGTGTACCAAATTACAGATCAATCTGACAACGGGAAGGTGCTTAAATTTCAATTTCTAATTTTGACCCAAATAAATAAATAAACAAATTCCGTACGGGTCGAACTAAATAAAACCGTTTGATAAAATAATATTTTTTTTAAAAATTACCTTTAGAATTTTAGGAGTTGCAGCTTTGGTGTAGAGCGGTTCTTGTATTTTAGCCGGTACGGATTTCGCTGTGGGCGTGTCCGACGGTTTCAAAGCTGGTACGGTTTTCGTTTCAGCTTTAACCGGTTCCACTGGTTTCGCTATTGGTTTCGGTGGTTCTGGTTCCTGTAAAAGATATAAGTGTAAGTTATATATTTAAGAAGGTTTTTTGACAAATTTTCGACAAAATTTGATATTACAATGTTGTAGTACAAATTACATAATAAATTGTTATTGAATCCGGCACTTCTTCGCGGAGAACCAATGATAGCTTATACACGAACTAACTATACTATATTTTGATATAATAATTAAAGATTAAAAAGTGAATGTATATATCAACTCGAATAAAGATATTTTGAATTATAATTTTACTCTAAACGACAGAAACGCAAGGACATAGCAAAACTTGGAGACAGGTGGTGATGAAGGTATTTCCCAGTTAAAGAGCGTGTTAAACGAGACAAGAAAAGGAACAAATCTGTTTTAAATAGTCTGACACTGATTGCAGATAAACAAGGAAAAATAAATATTATTAAATTTACTAATCTACTATATTTAAAGAAACGATGGTAGGTTGCTCTTCAAGATCCAGGAAGACTTTAACATTAAAGAAAGAACTTATAAGGCGATTGTGTGTCTCACGCGAAAAAGAAGTAAAACAGTTATTCATGGAAGAAGAATTGGGAGATAGGAAACCTTCTCAATTAAGACACCTAAATCAGCTCGCGGGACCTGACGTCCCTGAAAACTTCTTTAAAATTATTTAGACTAGCCGCCTTCCAACAAATATACAAACCCTCATCGCATCTCAGGCACAACCGTCATTGGATTCGCTAGCTGAACTTGCAGACGGAGTAAACGAGCTTGTACCAAGCATCTCCCAAGTAGCGAGCACACCCAGAAGTGATAAAATGGATGAAACGAAACAAAATCGGAGAACTCACACGACAGGCGCACGCGCAGACCGGTGGACGTCAAGCAAGAGACAGTTCGAAGCAAAGTTCATATAAACACTACCGCGGGCGTTGTCGTATCCAAATCAGATCAGATTCCAGCTACCACAAATACCCCACCTGCTGGTATCACTCTAAGTTTGGGGCGAAATCCCATAAATGCGTAAAACCATGTGATTTTTGTGCAAGTTCGGGAAATGCGAACAGCAGTTGCTAATGGCGACTAACGATTGTCACTCAAAAAGCTCCGGTCACCTGTTCGTCATTGATCGCTGAACGGAAACGCAGTTTCTGGTCGATACTGGATGCGAACTTTTTTTTTTTTTCGGTGGGGGAAATCTTCCGGTATTCAAGATGCCCTGCCCCTGGGGGGAGGACAGGGGTATGTGGGATTCCTACCCACTAAACCCCCCCCCCCCGGTGGTCGCCCTCTGCGCTAAACGGGGCACCGCGGTATCTTCCGGTCAAGGATCGCCACGCGGTCTTCCCTCGCGCCGTGCTATTTTTCGATAGCCCGTCCCGGGGTATGCGTGGATACGCTACCCCCGGAACCCTCGTGGTGCTATCACGATTTCGAGACCACGTCGAACCATCGTCCGCCTCAGAGTCGCCACTGGAAACGACCTTCCCCAATTCAGCTCTACACGAACGCCGAGTCAAAACCAACTACCAACTTTACGCAGCAAACAGTTCAATCATCGACACTAATGGTTTCGTACATCTACAACTTGATTTTGGATAACGTCGCGAATTCCGGTGGCAATTCATAGTGGCAAATGTCACTAAACCTATTATCAGCGTAGACTTTTGGACTTACTGGATGACATCACCTCGCTGTTCGTTTCAGCAACGTTAGCCATTACGTCTATGATATCATCAATCAAGACATTATTGGGCGAATCCAGCTACTACGACATTCAAAGATACCCAGAAATTATCCGACCATCTGGAATACGAAATAAAACTAGTCACTCCAAGTGCATCATATTCGCACAACGCCCGGACCTCCAATCAACTGCATGCCTCGAAGATTAGATCCTGACAAAATGAAGATTGCTAAACAACAGCTTGAGGACATGTTTCGCGACGGAACAGCAAGACCTTCTGAAAGTTTCTGATCTTCACCACTTCATCTGGTGCCGAAGAAGGACAACGACTGGTGGCCGTGCGGGTACTACCGCTGAATAAGCGTACCGTCCCTGACCGATATCCCATATGTGGGGAACCCCACAAATGTCATTTAAAATTATGATTAAGAAGAATGACATAAGAAAATCAGTGTGACCTCCAATTAACTGCATGCCTCGAAGATTAGCATCGGACTAAATGAAGATTGCTAAACAACAGCTTGAGGATATGTTACGCGACGGTACAGCAATACCTTCTGAAAGTTCCTGGTCTTCACCACTTGATCTGGTGCTAAAGAAGAACAACGGCTGGAAGCCGTGCGGAGACTACTGTATGCTCAATAAGCGTACCGTCCCTGATATCCCATACGTGGGCAACCCCACAAATGTCATTTAAAGTTATGAGTAAGAAGAATGACAAGAAAGTCAGTGCGAATATTATTATTATTTATGGGAGCACTCTACAATCTCCACAGGTTAAAATAATCGACGATTCAAAAATCGCGGGTAACTACCTGAATAAAAATATTTTTGATTTAATTCATACCTCTGTGGACCAGCCGTAAGGCAGTTTCGCCAGCTGGTCTTTCTCAGGAACGGCTTTAGATGAAGGTGGGCTGGTGTAGTCAAGGTGATTCTTGAATGAAACATTCTTCGTTTGCTCCTTCTTCGGTTCCTTGATGGTCACTTCTTTCACCGGCTCTGGTGGGGCAGATGGTTTCAGCCTGGGGAATTAAAACATTTTTATTGAAAATGTTGACTATAAGAATTTACCATGTAGTAGTTGAAAGCAGTACTACTAAATAAAGGATGTATTTAATGTAAGATTTGTTTATATTTGGATTAGTTATCTGTGTACACCACTGTTTCCCAATGTTGGACCCACGCCCGAGGGGGCGGAAATTTGATTGTTAAAGGGAGCAATTCAAAACTCAACACGAGTTTAACCCTTTCGCTTTAATAAAAAATATATATATATTACTTATGGGGGCATAAAAGTTTTTAATAAGGTTAAAAAATATTACTCTACAGTACCCGGCGATAAATATTGCACTTCGACCTTTGGAAAGAGACATTCGGCTAATTTTGTCTTCGTAGAGCGTTGTCTCTGTTGTCCGAAATACAAACAATCTGTTATCTATCAGGAGCTGTTGCAACAAGTAGCATTTTCTTATTTTGATAATTATTTTTATTCTTTGTATAAAATACACCAATTTTTATATATTATTCTATTTTTATTATATCTATATATTGATATCACAGTAATACATGACTTTCCATAAATGAACGTAAGCTAAGAAGGTGCAGCCTTGCAGCGTCCTATATAATGAGTAATTCTAGAAAATTTTATAAAAAAAATATTTATTCGTGTTTAGCTACTCTAAGGATGTCTATGTCTTTTAAAGCTTAGTCTTTTAAAGTAAGGCGATAATTTCCGCTCATAATAATGTTACGTAATGTACCCACATTGTGGTGTTTCACTCCGAGTCAGAACCCTCTCACTCGGAATGAAACAGCACTGGTACAGAAGGAGTCCTTTATTCACAAATCAGATGGTCACCCTACTTTAACACAAAGTATACTTTCGCTTAGTCCAAACTACGCTTCCAAATCGCTCAAGAAATCACTGTCCAAATAACTTACCAAATAGTCACTTTATATCACTGATCGTAGATCTTAATCTTATAATTCTAAAAACAACATTGAACTGTCGATATGGGGAGTACACCTATTTATACTACGGAGAAGGTTCTAGTAAGTTCGAGATAGTGTTTGGTTAGAATTTCCGAGAGCCGTACACAAAAATCTATAACTTTAAGTTCACGCGTGTTTACGGAAATTTTGTGTTTTGCGTTTACTAGGGTTCCGTGTTTATTATTTAGAGGGTTTTTTATTTAAAAACTTATTTATTTAAAAACTTCACTCAGGGAATCTCCAGCTTTTTAGTTATAGATAAAACGTAAAGGTCTTTTTGTAAAATAAATCTAGAATTAATTTCCGAAGGCTTAGTTTAGATTTAAGAATTGGACTTAATATTTGTTGTACAGCAGTGGTAGTACAGCGGTAGAGGATTGAGATTTAAACCGTGTTTTGTAACAATACTATTTGCTTTTGCTTTTGCTATACTGTCTTACCTCTCGAGGTTCGTCTGACTTTGGTGATACTCGGACTCTGCCCCAGCTGAGGCACTGAGACTGCATACCGATGTAATATCTGAAGTCTCTGAAATACAGTTGCTAATGCTTCATATAGGCAATTTGTTTTTAAAAGAAGATAAAAATAGTTTAACATTTTTTTATTATTACAAGGATCCATGTTCCACAGATTAGCGTTCGTGCCTTTGATATTTGCAACCATTATTTCCGTTTTATTTTGTCTCATGTTTTTGCATGTATCTTTATCTATCTTAAAGACGCTCTGTGCGACCACTTCCTCATGCCTACTCCACGT
Organism: Battus philenor; assembly: GCF_028537555.1. Lineage (NCBI taxonomy): Eukaryota > Metazoa > Arthropoda > Insecta > Lepidoptera > Papilionidae > Battus > Battus philenor. Next base: position 1,023,674 of record NW_027181689.1, read on the forward strand.
TGCCATCCTTAGGTTGTGCACCAGTGTCTGTGCAACGGTTGCCGTATTCACATCGATGAACCTTGCGATCGCATCTTGAGTCTGCGTCGTTAGATTTTCGAGGTTGCGTTGTTTTGGGTTCGAGTCTTAAATTTTTCTTTTAAATTTTCTTTTTTTCTCAAAGATGGTAACAATTTTGTTTTTAATTGCGCCATACCATCAACACTCGGGGATTCTATTTCTAACTAAAAATCAATGCAATTTGAATACAGTTTTATTTTCACTTTGTTTTGCTAATTTAAGAGTTCAGTTTCAATTTTGTAGTGTGTTGTGCTTTTTTAAAAAAAAGAGAATAATAAATTTATATAAATTTTTAAGTATTGTTTCTGGTTACAAAAAAAGTAAATATTATTCCAATTAATTTATTGGCAGAGTTATATTATTTTTGTTTTTAAATGTTTACTTTGTTCAATTTTCTTTTTAAAAAGTAGTATTTTCGTGACCCTGGAACCTTCGATCATTCTATTTTTTTATTATTTTTTCATTGATTCTTCATGGTTTGCTATAGAAAATCCTCATTCACTTTGCGGCGTTTCAATTTGCGTCGTGTTTTTTGGGAACGTAACCACGACGCAAAGTGAGGTATTGGTGTATATATTTTTATTTACAATTAATTTTTTTATTTTATTATCACAGTTCATTTCTTACCAGTATTATCTACCTACACGACCTATGTTTTATTTTGTATTATTACATTTTTATAATATCGCAAGAAGATGCAACAAGTCTCATCATCTTCCATGAGAGAACCGATGTTACCGCTGGTGATTTTTTCCTTCCATCTCTATCTTACAATACTCTGTTTTCCGTATGAAAGCCTGACAGGTGCTTGGGTGCCTATCGTTGTCTATCTTATTGTTGGGATTGGGATATGTTTTATCAATAATATTTTAATCATTCTCTTTAACTATATTCTCTTCACTCGTCCTTTACAATATGCAGGAACGTTACATTTCAGATATAAATATATTTTCAGACTTTTCTAACTTGCATCTTTCGTTCCTCACAAATTCTTTCTCTCTTTCTGCGCATCTTTCACAAAAACTTCACGTTTCTCTTTCACACATCGCCTTACTTTCCTCATCTATATTCCTGATTACCTTTGTTTCTTATATCACAGCATATTTATTTATACTTTGTATCTATTTATTCACTCCATAATCATCTATACCTTACTCTTTTATTACATTTATCTTTTTTGGTTTCTTATCGGATTTTCTAGTATTAACATATTTGCCTTGGACATCTATAGGTTTACATTATGATGATTATGTGTGAAACATTTAAATTCGAATAAATGTTTAATTTCAGTGAGGATATAGATCTTGTTCTAATATTTCTGCAAGGTGTTATAGTACAGGATGTACAGGATAACCCGTTTAGCGCAGAGGGCGACCACCGGGGGGGGGGGTTAGTGGGTAGGAATCCCACATACCCCTGTCCTCCCCCCAGAGGCAGGGCATCTTGAATACCGGAAAATTACCCCCACCGGAAAAAAAATGATGTACAGAATATAGTTGTAGAACAAACCAGGATGACTAAAATTCTCCCGAGCGGCAGCCGGGCGTGGACGCTGGGGCACCGGAGAACGTGCGTCGCGCACCGAAGACTCTGAGCTGGCGTCGCTGCCCAGCTTACTAAGCAGCATCTGGAAGGTTCCCAAGGTTTTCCAATGTATTTTCGCCACCACAGCACTTTTAATAAATATATTTAATAAACATATTGTGGTGGTTATGGAAAAATATGTACCCAGTCCGCCATATTGGAACGGCGTCCATCTTGAATTTAAAATTTTGACATAATCATCGTGTTTTACTAGTGCAGCCCTTTGATACCCATATTGAGGGGGTTAAGGAAAAATATGTAATCCGCCATTTTGTATCGGCGGACATCTTAGATTTATAATGTTATTGATTTTATTATATTGTATTGTCATCGAAATTAAATGTGTGTACCAAATTTCAAATCAATCTGACAACGGGAAGGTGCTTAAATTTCAATTTCTAATTTTGACCCAAACAAATAAATTCCGTACGGGTCGAACTAAATAAAACCGTTTAAAAACACTCTTAATGATAACGTAACATTGTTATAGACATTACAATATAGATTTTATGAAATCGTCGTCTTCTTTCTTAAATTGTTATCAAAACAAATTGATCAGCATATGATTAATCGGGGTGATCAAGTGACATCTGATACAACATCATTTTGGCTCTAGAACATGCACATTCGATTAGAGTCACAATAGATTTTGCTAAAAGAGGTCTGCATGCAGCGGTATGCGATGATCTTAACGAAGTCGTCCATCTTTGGGGTGTACATTCTACAATTATTTCAAATTGAAATTTATTTATTGATTTTACGAATCTACCACCTGTTACGATAAAATATATTTCATATATGAGAAGAACAGGTGAATGAAATTCAGAGGAATTATATATATATACTAGCTGATCCCGCAAACGTTGTTTTGCAAAAAAAAATGATATTTTAACTTACAAATAAATAATAAGTGTTGATCGTAGAGGGGTTAAAATTTATGGTTGTATGTATTCTTGTATGCTGTATCATAAAAAAATAAAAACAAAAAAATTCGTTAAAAAAATAAAATTTTTTTTTAGTGTGAACAACCTTTATCACTTAGGGGTATAGAAAATAGATAGTAGCCGATTCTCAGACCTACTGAATACGCATATTAAATTTGGTAAAAATCAGTCAAGCCGTTTCAGAGGAGTTCAAGTTCGAACACCGTGACACGAGAATTTTATATATTAGATTTTTACAAGTTCTTTTATTTATTACAAGACTAGCTGTTCCTGTGTCTTCGTTCGTATGGAATATCATTACATTATACTAATTTTTCTAAAATAAAAATAGGTTAAGTTATTCCTTATTACATCAGATATGTTTACAACATTTGTCAGCATATAGCTTATTCACCTAATTCAAATTACTTAGCGTGCTACGACAGATGGCGCTAGTCGTAAACAAAATGGGCACCGAGCGGTAAAATCGACATTATAAAAAAACTCACAGATATAATAATAATTTTAAAAAACTCAACATGCGAAATTATATTAAAATTAATTATTCAAAAATTCACTCTACACTAAGCACAGTCTGTCTAGTAAATTGAATCACATTTTTGACTGGCGTACAGCGAGAACACTGAAGTTATTAAAAAATTCCAACAGCTGCAATAGAGGTTTGGAAAGGCCTCGATTAGGTAGTTTAAGCCGTCAAGGTGACGATCTTAGCTAACCAGCTAATGATGAACAGAATGATGATGAACATACCTGAAGCTCATTCTCCTTCGCTTGCAGGGTGCGTCGGTATCTATTATTGTACTGGCGAAGTTCTTTAAGACGTCGCTCCAGCTCTGGTCCTGGGTCACGGCACTCATGTGTGGTTGTTGGACGTAACGTGGCGCGGATACGAGCGCCAGCCGCCCCAGGCTGCCCGTTGCGTCTCAATTCCAACAGCTGTATCACAGTTTAGTAAATAAATATTATGCCACAAGTAGCGCCATCTATTGACAGATAGAGTTATTAAAATTTATTAATGTTTTAGGTAGAGAATTGAGATTTGCGATCGAAAGTCGCGGATTCGATTAGTAGGATACGTTCTTATATAAATAAACAACACTTTGTGCATTAATTATATAGGATTGACACTACACAAAAATAAATTTCCAGAAGATGGCAGCTGATACCAAACTAAGAGCGCCAACAGGTAGATATTTCTGGGGTATGCCATCATACAATGGTAGTATTTATATAATTATTTACTTATATACTAATATACTATTGGCCTGCTACAATATCTGGCTTATACAAAATGTTAATTACCATATTTATTTTGCTTTACTAAGTACATATTTTTTATATATTTATTTTATATGTGCCTACATATAAATTCATGTAGCTATTTAATAAGAATTTTGAATTTTCAAATAAATTAAACAATATGTATTTGTAAAAGTTAGATGGCAATAATAAAACCATCATAAACAGACATCCATTTTTATCAAAATTTTCGATTATATTTTGATACAAAAAACATGCGTTTTGGTTTTAATTTCTCCTTAAAATTTGTTTATTAAGTAATGTATACTGAACATATAAAAATAAATTTTAAAACAAAGTTTTTTCAAATCTTAGGACCTCTATTATTGTAGTCCGCTTTGTTGCTGCAAGTATAACATAACTTAATTTAATAAATAAATAAAATATGTGTCTTATTAACCCATTTTAATTTGTTTTAATGACGAGTATCACTGATATCTTTTATAAATATGTACAAACAAATACTAATGTTCTAATGAGAACATTTACAATTTATATTAAAAATCGAGCAATAATGTATTGTGTTATTTCTGAAGATGTACTTGCTTTTACAGCTACATTGGCATTTAGAGCTCTGCATTACTGACATATTTTAGTAAAACTTGTATTTTTAATAACAGATGGCGCAAAAGTAATGTCATAATGTAAATATGCTTTAATTTTTACAAATGGCGCTAAATTTCACTGCGCTTTGACATTTATGATGTAGATATAAAGAGAATTAGTTGTCAATTAACAATGGAGTATATCTATATATCCACTTTTGCACTAACTGTTAGTGTTTCGTCTATAATTTAAATGTGCTATATTATAAAGAAATGTTCTAGAAAAAATTCCTTATATTTACCTTGGGAACAAAAACAAGGCATAAAGTGGCTGTCGTGCAGAAAATAATAAATATCGATATTAGGATGAACAGTGCATCCTTGTGATCAGCTAGAACCTGAAATGAAAGAAGTTATTAAAACACAACCACTTTGTACTAGATCGGATTTAGCCGTGGTATATAAACCCGGGTCCATTTTTATATAAAATTTTTATATATATAAACTAATGAAATATGACGGGCCAATAACTTTAGTCGATAGAAAGTTTGCTAGTATAAAAAGTAAACAATAATGAATACAAATACATAGATTTTAACTTTGCAAACACATTTTCTTACAATATTATTATTAAGTCATTTATTATATCCTATATTATTAATTTTTATAAAGGGTGTTTCATATAGTAATTGGCAGGAAATGACCTATACATTTATTCTTTGAAATCATTTACATTTAGAAACAATCACTCTGTATGTAATAGAAAATGTAAAGCACGATGATATACGCTCGCTTTAGGTTTTCTGTATAATTTGTCTTTGAATCAAATTATATTAGATTTATCGTATGTATTGCATTTACATTTCGACGGTTCGTTTGTCGGATGTTGGTTCATTTATTGTTTTCTAATTATCAAGTAAACATGATGAACTGATTTCGTCAAAACTGCCATTAAAAACTCAGTAAATGCTCACTCTCTCTCTTCTCTATCTCTCTGCGTTAAACCTTGAGCTACAAAATCAACCACGATTACTCAAAGAAGAGTAAAAGAATTATCAAGTCAAGTCTATACTAGTCAGAAAATATGCTATGGTATGCTTATCTACTTCAGGTCCAAGCACAATATTAGCAATTGTTTACAGCGCCATCTATTTACAACATCCCAAACGACTAGCGTACTACGATAGGTTGACATCTTAATGTTACCACATTAAGTCAATATGTGGCGCCACCATCGCAAATAAAAAACTACATTTCAAAAGTATGAAAATAATTACAAACGTTTATTATGTGTCAATGTATTGTTATATACACGCTGTATTACTTTGATGAATTCTGTAATATTGATACACATTTTTTCCGAAAATCTCAGATATAACAAAATTATGCAAACCCATCAAAACAGATTCTCGTCTTACGCTATTGCTATGTAAGCATTCGTACCCGATACTACCATTTTAAAAATCATCATATTTATATATATATTTATATATATATATATATATATATATATTAATATATATATATACCAAGCATCCTTTTAATTAAATTAGGATAAGGACCCAATCAAGAACCCATCACTTTGTTGGTTGTTAAAGGTAAAGGAAAGGTTGTTCACTTAAATATTTTTTACATCAGATGAATTAATTCTACATATTTTACACTAGATGGCGCTAGCGGTATTTTATAACACGGTATCGTTTGCACGCCGTGGATTCCTAATAAGCTGGACGAATAGTCCGTAGAGTTACAGTTAAGACGTTCTCTATCTAATAGAAACAAGATTTTTCCAGAAAGGGTTTTGATCACAATTGATCAAAACCTGCAAAATATCTTTATAACTAGGTCCGCATATATTAACATATATGAAGTTATATTCAAGTAATGATAAGTTCTACATATATAACTAGTTTTCAACGCGACATCATTCCCTTGAAATTTAAATGTGTGTGTATATATATATATACATATATGATTAAATATATTAGCTCAAAAATGCTTTCATTATGATATATATATATATATATATGTAAATTTTTAAAAAAATTTTTAAATGAAAGTAGAGGAGCCGGCCTATGTTTACTTTATATTACTTCAGCTACTTGCCCAGTAAGATTACCCGGAAAAATAGATAGACAAAATCCAAAAATGTAAGTTTTATATATAAACCGTAAATATATTCATATATATGTAATTAAAAGCGTGTTATTAAAAAGACTAACAAACAATGCAGTTTTATTAATTTGTATAGATATAACCAAAGCGACAACTTAGGTATAATAACTAAATATAAAAGAATTCAAGATTATTGCTCCAAAACTATATGAAATAAAAGGTCGCCTTTGTTTTGGTTGCGTCGTGACACTTTTATAAAGAAAACTTAGATAAATAATCTAATCTAACATAGTACCCGGCAATAAATGTTGCACATCGACCTTTGGAAAGAGACAATCTTCTAATTTCGGCTTAGAGCACTATCTCTGTCTCACACTACCTGTGTGACGTTTTGTCAATCATGCGAAAGTCGATGTTACAATATTTGTCACAGATTATTGTATGTTTTATTAAATAATTATTCAACTTATTCAATAAATCTAAACAACAGCTGAATAAATAATCCACAATTCAATAACTCGTCTACAATTTAGTTGTATTACGTTATATCTATTGTAATATTTTAACTTCTTTTAAATTGACATTTGATTTGATTGACAAAATGGCGGTCAACAATTTTCTACATAAATACATAACTACATGAAAATCAGTATATAATTAAATATTTAATAATTTATAATGAATATTTTTTCGATGTACATTTACAATGTTATAAATTTCACACTTTGTGTTTTAATTATATAGGATTGCCACTCGCAGCAGCGATCTTTGCATACCATAATACCACACTTTGATCGCCAACCTACCAGACGTGGCGATTATGGTACATCCTCCCATTATCTTAGGGGAGACCAATCTTGCAGTGAACGTCTAACTAAAAAGAGAACTTTTATTCTATTTTTTCAACACACTTACCAAAATCATTGCTAAAAAAATCCGTAAATAAACGAATGTAAAATTCCTTTTTTTTCGTTTTTCTTATTAGTCAACAGAATACAACGTGAATATTATTCGACTGATGGTTTGATGGGGTGTTAGCTATGTAGGTGTGATTGAACCATATTATTGTTAAGTGTATTTAAATATCATCACAAGTGTATCAAGATATAATTATTATAAAGGTAGATAAGCCACTTAAAAACCATGTTCAATAATCAATAATAATGGTAATAGAACTGGATTTGCCCAATAGAAACGAAAGTTCTGGATTTTATCAGAGCTGAAGACTGGTCGTCATATATCCCTGATCTTAATTCACTGGATGATGATTTATATTTAAACTTGCTTTTTGATAATTTGGAGTCCCAAAATCAATCTTCAGGAGTAATGTTATACCGTTAACGCGGTGTAACATGACTCCTGAAGATGCCCCGTGGAGGGGTGAAACACGTGTTGAGTGAATTAACGGTGGTAGTTGTGTTTCGCATTGTTTACCGCACGCGCATTTATCAGCGGGCTGGCGGGCGGTGCACTTTATTGCACGACTACTGCTGCATAGGGGAAGTAGCTATATATAAGTCCTTTTCTTACTTAACACTTATGCAAGCTATATAAATTAAATACGTACAGTCATCAACACAGCTACATCATTAACTATAGAAGCTAATAGTACAACTTACAAGAGCAATTGGTGCGCCCATGATGCACATGATTAGCACGTTGTACACTGACAGGCCGATGTGCTTAGAGTCGTTCAGCGCGGGTATGGAGACATGCCTCGTCTCCCAAGCCAAGAACGCACCGAACACCTATAGAGAAAGATTGATATATTCGTTAAGAAATTGCAGAATATTTTTTAGATGAAGACGGATGACTAAGGTGACCAGTGTGTCTTAAAAAATCGGTAAAAAAACTTTTAAGTTAAACGGTTTTTTAAACGGTTTTATTTGATACCCATATTGTGGTGGTTGTGGAAAAATATGTACCTAGTCCGCCACATTGGAACGGCGTCCATCTTGAATTTTAAATTTCGACATAATCATCGTGTTTTATTAGTGTAGCCCTTTCATTTGATACCCATATTGAGGGGGTTAAGGAAAAATATGTAATCCGCCATTGTGTATCGGCGGCCATCTTAGATTTATAATGTTATTGATTTTATTATATTGTATTGTCATCTAAATTAAATGTGTGTACCAAATTTCAGATCAATCTGACAACGGGAAGGTGCTTAAAATTTCAATTTCTAATTTTGACCCAAACAAATTCCGTACGGGTCGAACTAAATAAAACCGTTAAAAAATCTGACACGTGGTCGCTTAAAATAGGCCTCTTAAAAAGGCTCTATTTCATCAATAAACCAATGAAGAAGGCTTTGAAATCGAATCAGAAATGAGATAATCCTCAGTAGCACGTCTAAAGTGGCAGACGGTCGATGGGTCAAAAGGTTTATCTAGTAGACTAATAAAAGTCAAGGTCAAAATTGTTGGATACGAGGCACGAATGAAGGATGTACTTACCAGGAATGGCAGGACGAAGTTTCATTACGGAACTAAGGAAGATCATCAGGTATGATGATGAAATTACCCGTTACACATGAGCCAACATAACTTTCGAAACCCAAGCCAATGGAACCGAGTTGATAAATCCATGTGAAGATGTTAGAAGACCGAATGAATGAAGAAGACTGAAGGAGTAAAGAAATAAAAAGAATGATGTGAATGAATTAATTAAAAACTAAGTTCTCTGTTCCTAAACGAGAAAAGCTAGTGAAACCAGTTCAAACCAGAACAAACACAGTATCGAAGGACAATTTAATGGTGTTTGTGATGGACGGCCTTTAGTTTGGCACAGTCGGAAGGGAGACATAAAAGAGAGCTGGTGCCAAAACTAATGTGAACTCAAAAAGAGTCCGGGTTTGTATTGTATTCTTTTGTTATCTAATATATAAAATTTCCATGTCGCAATGTTAGTTACCGTACTCCTTCGAAACAGCTTGTCCGATTTTTACCAAATTTCATATACGTATTTAGTAGGTCTGAGAATCGGCAAGTATCTATTTTTCCTACCCCTAAGTGATAAGGGTGGTCCACCCCTAAATTTTTTAATTTATTTTTTAAACAATTTTTTTTTATTTTATGATACAGCATTCAAAAATACATACAACCCTAAATTTTCACCCCTCTACGATCAACCCTTATTTTTTATTTGTTAATTAAAAACTTTGTTTTTTTTTTTGCAAAGCAACGTTTGCGGGATCAGCTAGTGTTATATCTAAAGCAACCTTTTAGATGCTACGCAATAAAGTACAAGCAATTCTAATAAATATGTATCTGTGGTAGCTAAGAGCTTTGGAACATGAACAGATGACTGTTCCGGAGTGGTGATCGAAGATCTTATACTGTGAAATTTCCTTGAACGCTTACGTTATTTCCCGATGATTGTAACCCAGATTTCTCCAGAGTCAAAGTGAATAGATACCTACAAACTGCGTACTTCATCCTCGAAAACTTTATCACTTTCTGATGGGGAATTGGTGATCAAACGCGACAAGAGTGCGTTAACGACCTTGTGAAAATATGGGACGTTAATGTCCAGCTGTGAACGTCCTGAAGCTGAAATAATGAAGCACTTTGATGATGTTTTTACAAATCATCAGCGCTCACCGTCAATTAAGCTACAAGTCATTCTAGCTCGGGATTCTTTGCGAGATGATTTTAATAAAGCTGGTGTTCTTACAGTTGTGTTAATACAAAAAATAATAATAGCCTGTATTCTCCTAGAGTTCTGTTCAAAAATTAAATAAATCATTTATGTCTAAATATATACTTATATACAATAAAATGGTACAAACAATTTCAGATGTAACACCGGAAAGATTTCAAGCTGGCATTAAAAAAATATTACTGAAAAAAAGTATATGATTATATCCAAGAATACTATACTGATGTTAATGCGTGGAATTATATGTTGATGCTAACGCGGAAGCTAAGTTAATTATTGTCGCGCATTTATAAAACTATATTTGTAAAGAGCAACTGTTGAGTTTCTCGCCGGCTGTACCAGAACTGCCTTCCGAGATGGTAGCTTTCTATATGGATAACAATGCTGATATTTTATGTCAATTGACTTATGCTTGTAATAGCCTATTCGAATAAAAAATATTTTAATTTTGGTTTTGAAGTTTATGGTCATAGACTCATAGACATAAGACTTACCAGTAACAGTCCTTTGTAAACGTAGATGATGCCGATGAAAATGGTCATTTTCTCCGATTGGCAGTACTCATTCTCTTGCACGATGACAATGTCCTCGCTCGTTGGATGCGGCTGTGACAGAGATCGTTGACAAACATGAAATAGAGTCTCTGTATGAAACGACTCTGTGTTTGGCACTAATCGGTGTAATATAACTCCTGAAGATGACCCGTGGAGGGGTGAAACACGTGTTGAGTGGTCCGGCGGTGGCAGTTATGTGATTCGCATAGTTTGCCGCATACGCATTTATCAGCGGGTTGGCGGGCGGTGCACTTTGTTGCACGACTACTACTGCATGTGCGGAATGGCTAAATATTGGTCCTTTTCTTACAAAACATGAAATAACTCCTCGTCTTCTTCTTTTCAACGGATAGATGTCTTCTGCAAGACATAGGTCGCTGTCAACACCCAGTGATATCCCGCGATATTAAATGTATAGTCTGTCCACCCAGGCACCCCAATGAGGCTTGGTAGCAGTATACTACTTGGTTTCGGTTGAAGTTGATGCTGTAAGTCCGGGGGATTTTACAGCTTCATAGGAACTGAGTTCATGGAGCAGAAAGGTCCGTGAACTTAAAAATAAAACAGAAGCGGGACAAACGCATTCCAGTTGTACGATGACGTTTGCACGTAGTAAACCGCTCTACCCGAGTGGAGCTTATGTATGCGGCTTGGTATGGCAGCGTGGACCACACAGCCAGGAATGGATCCAGATCCAACCTCGGTTAGCCCACGATGTTCGCGGTTAAGGAGCGGGCGGTCCTAAGAATTGGAGTTGTGGTGTGGTGAGTAGTGTTTTGTTTTATTGTGAATAACGCGATGTCCTGTGTGGATTCTCGCAGGTGAGGAAGTAGCTGGTGCTGTGGGGTTAGAGCTTGCAGTGTACGTGTTCGGTGGGAACCCTGTGATGGGCGTGAGCAGTACGTCTTTGGGACTTCTCTTAGCGTTTTCTGAGTTACGGTGAGAGTAGGAAGAATCACTCGCTATGTTCTTATAGGTTAGGTTATTAGGTAAGTCTTTTAACAAGCAAAGAGAGCAAAGAATGGTTTTACGCAAGTTTTGTACAAAGTTTGTGCCCCAGGGGAAGCCTGCTTGAGCAGATTAGCGATAAAGCGTGCTGAAGATGTGACTGGCTTTAGTCCTGACCTGGCGAATATGTTGGCGGAAGACTAGTTTAGAGTCGAAGACGAGTCCTTCCATGGGATGGGACGGTCGAAGAGGAAGATGGTGATAGTAGTCTCAAGTCAAGTAATTTTAGTTCGTAGATTTATCAGAAGAAAGAATTTTAACTCGTAGACAGTTCAACAATTGTGACAAAGTTGAACTGGTACACAAACCTTTTTAAAAGATATAATTTCCGATATCTTTATTAAATTTAAAAAAATCTTACATAAGGATCCATTTGCTTGGTGGCCCTGAAGAATGGATTCGATATCTGCCAGGTGATCACGATGGCCAAGTCGATCACCAGAAGAACTCCCACCACCATGAACAGTTGGTAGTCTTTTATCACCTGAAAACCACCAGCGATTTATGAGGTAATTGTGTTAGAGGTGATTCTATCAGTGCATCATCATTCTAGTCGTAAAGTTTCATATAGAACTTCTCCTTGGATTTCCTATATGAACGGCTTGAAGCGAGATATGCAAACTCGTCTGGCCAACTTTTGGGTGGACGTCATAAAAAGCAGTTATCTCTTTTACTCGTGCCATGTGTTCCACCTACTACCTTTTGAACTCACTAATCAGCTGGACTATATCAGCTTCTTTCATTCGTCTGTGGATCTTCCCTTGATTCTAACTATGGAGGTATCCTATCTGCGTCGCTTCTTGAGCAACTGTGAACTGGCCAATGAGAACTTGAGACCTAGTTTGACCGAACATTCTAGAATCAATCCATTTCATCATAATTTTTTCTTCTTCTCCTTTTAAGCCCATGGACGCCCACTGTAAGACAAGCCTGTCCCAAAGATCGTCACCATGACCGGACCTATGTTGCCCATCCAGCGGCTTTCCGCGACCATAACTATGTCGCTGGTCTACCTAGTGTCGGTTGGTCTACCAGCTACAATATTTGCCCCACCTACTGCCACTTCAGACGATATACATCGGTGACCTTGGTTCTATTGGGCATCTCCTCATTTCTGTTTCGATCTAGCCAAAAAACTCTGAGCGTAGACGTCTTCCTTGCTCTCTAGGTGGCCTAGAGCATTTTTAAGTGACCACGTCTAAATATGGACAAACCTTTTTATTTAGTTTGACATCAGTGAAGATAGAATGAACGCGCCAGGTCTTGGAGAACATGGCACCGAACGCGATGCTGAACCCGGCCATCAACAGCAACGTCCTGGCGGTGCAGATGTGAGGAAAAGCGCCTGCGCAGACAAAACTCAAATTAACATATGTATAACGGAATGAGGTGTAAATTGCACTCATACGGGTTTTAAAAGTATTATTTAGGATTACATTTTAACAGTCTGTTTATTTAATGATTCAAATGTACCGATAACTAATAATTTGAATAAAGAACAGCAAGCTGATGTAGCGTTTGCGTAAAAAAATTCGTATGGCTGGCCAGTATAGCCATAATATTTTTTTTATTTTAAATCATTCTTGCGTGCCACAATTCTTAGGGGGTCACTAGAGCATGAGCATCTGTACAGGATTAACAGATGAAGATGAAGTGCCAATATTTCAAGTATTTGTCAACTCAAATGTAATGACAGCTGTCACTACAATGACAGCGTTCGAATTTAAATCGGCATTCGAATTTCAATTCGAACGCGTATGAATGATTTAAAATAAAAAAGTATCATGACTAAAGTGGCCAGCAATAAGAAAAGTTTTTAAATTAACGCTATACATATAAAGCAAACAATACAAGAAGTCGTAGATGAGATAGAAGCAGCAAATAATAGTCATGTAATTCAAAAATAGAACGGTGTTAATGTTATTAAGCACAGTAAACTTGTAAATATAGCACAAGAAAGTACAGTCAGCATAAGCGAAGGTAAAAGGAAATATAAACCAAATTTGAAAACATGCTGTCGACTCCAGCGATCCAGAGAACGGCCTAGGTCTTTCTCACAACACTATGGACGGGGTTGAAGTTCCCAAAATTTGGTTGACGGGTTCCATTTATGCCCGGGGAAGCTGAAGCTGGGGGGTTGGGAACAAACACTTTTTACCTCTCAGCGGCGGTTCCTGAGAAAGACCTAAGAATTAATGAAGATGATGAGATCAGGTGAAGTGTGAGCGAGACGAACAACGTGCGGCATGCGCGTTGATTACCTATTTAATATTTTTAAAACTAAAAACTTTATCATCTGTGTTAAAGTCAAAATAGGTTTATTATATCACATCATCAATCATTTACGCTAGCTTAAAATTAATATTAAGTTAGTTTGTAACGGGACTTTTACTAAAAACAAAGTAACAATAAACTCAATGGGGTCAGTAATTTATTCTTCGAAGATTGTATTGACAAAATAAATACTTATATTTACACTTAAAACAATTCATTTTCAAACATATTCATTTAGAACATACTCTGAAATAGAGTAATGGCGTCTTTTCAGCCCGTGCTTTTGTTGAATATACTCTTAGATAAATTTACCACGACGTTTGGTCGTATAAAATACCTACGAATAAATGAGACACTTTATGGACCCTAACATGGGTACAGCTAGTTTATTTTTATTTCTTAGATTACCTTAATGAGTTCATTCTCTTAAATCTATTGTCATTGATATTATTGTCTTTTTAGATTTATGCAACGTTACACTGCGATCTATGAATGCATATAAAAGTCTAAATTATTATTAACAATTCTCAAAGTTTCGATTGCTTTATAACAATCGTGGCCTTGCATCGTATCTATCTTCTCTGGACTGTGATACCTTTTGGTGAATTTGTAATGATATTACCACTTCTATGCTGGTGTAAGGTGATCTTTATTGCTTCGACTATTGTGGTATGGATCAGACCTGACCAACGCATGTGTGTTATTTGTGACTATGCATATTGTAAGAAAAGGACCAATATTTAGCCACTTCCGCACATGCAGTGGTAGTCGTGCAACAAAGTGCACCAGTGTGCTGTAGTGCAGAGGGCACTCTGTGTTTGGCACTAATCGGTGTAACATTACTTCTGAAGATGCCCCGTGGAGGGGCAAAACACGTGTTGAGTAGTTTGACTGTGGCGGTTGTGTAATTCGCATTGTTTGCCGCATACGCATTTATCAGCGGGCTGGCTGGCGGTGCACATTGTTGCACGACTACCACTGCATGTGCGGAAGTGACTAAATATTGGTCCTTTTCTTACTTAGGATGGACTTCCGCAACTTCCGGACTTCTTCGTTACAAGCGATGGAAGGTCAGTATCAGCCAAAGGATTCCATCAAAGATCATCACGATGACTGGTCCTGCGCTGCCGGCATCCAGCGTCTACCAGCGACGTTTACTACATCGTCGGTTTACCTAATGGGGAACCTACCGCCGATCGAAAACCTTTCAGCCTTCTGCCACTTGAGACATGCTTCAAGCTAAGTCGGTGATCTTGATTCTTAAGTACATTTAAATTTTTTGGTGTCGATAACATATATTTATTGATTTATTTTCTATTACTCATTCATTCACTTGTGGCCTTTCACAGGGATGTGTACGTCATGGAAGGATGTAAGAGTCTTATATTAGTAGAAACAACAATTGAATTGAGGTTACTTATAACATTTTTAATTTATAACTAAAAGAATTACAATTGTGACCAGATCTTAAACAGGTCTACAACATACTAAGACAGTGTTTTTATGGTATAATACCCGGCGATAAATATTGCATATCGACCTTTGGAAAAGGACAATCGGTTTATTTCGGCTCCGTAGAGCATTATCTCTGTCCCACACTAACCTATGTGCCGTTTTGTCAGTCGTGCGACAGAGATAACGCTCTACGAAGTCGAAATAAGCCGATTGTCTCTTTCCAAAGGTCGATGTGCAATATTTATCGCCGGGTACTGTATCTTTAGTAATATTGTTAATTAAAAAAATAAATCAAAATTTAGAATGTTTTTATTCTAGTAGAATTTGGCACGCATTTTTGAAATATAGATTATATTAACATTATAAGTAGTAAGCTACCGTCAGCAGCATGTTTTTCCGCTGATAACAGCCGGTCTGAAATTCAACAGTTACAATTCTCAAGCTTTATTGTCTCTTAAAATTCTAGACACTTCTATAGAGTAACAAATTTTTGAAATGTTAATATAGGCAGTGGCGTACTTAGGGGGGGGCGGTGGGTGCGGTCCGCACCGGGCGGCACTTACCTTGGGGCGGCATTTTTTAGATTTACTTATAGTTGTAAAAAGCAACTTATTCATTTCATATTTATTTTCTTTCTTGAATAATAAATGATTATTATGATTATTATAAATTTAATATTTGATTTACAAAAATTATGATTAACTAAATGATTTCGAATATTATTCCTCGTTGTATATAAATGCATTTTAGTGTAAATTTTGAATTCTAATTCAAGAACAAGATAATAACTTTATTTTATTGTATTCATTTAAATTCGTTGAATTCGTCAAAATCTTTACGATTTTGTTCGGCAATTTTTCCTAACTAAAATTTTTGATATCAGTTCATAAATGTAATTTCTTTTGAAAAGTGTATATGATTACTTCAAAGTGATATATCAATATTTTTTTAAATCATCATTAAATAACTTAATAATTTATTTATGTGTTAATTTATAAAAACCACTATTTGATTGACTTATAATAGAAAGGGCGGCAAACTGGAGATCGCCCCGGGCGGCATAAGTTCTAGGTACGCCACTGAATATAGGCATTAGATTACTTTTAGAAAATTAAAAGAAATATAAAAGAATGTAATTAGATAGACAAATAGGAGGTATATAATCAAAGACAAGAATTAAACTGAACTGTGATCTAAAAGGAAATCTACTGTGATATTTTGGGAGCGAAAGAGAAACAAGAGAAGTGATGTATAGAAGAATGTATGACTGAGATTGTGACGTAAAAGGGAGAGTAAAAAAAATAGAAGTGAAAAAATATTCAAAATCTTGTTCCTCCCAAGATAGGGATGAACAGAGATTCCCAATAACAGAAGCCGTTAAAAATATGATTTTATAACTAGTTTTTGTTTAGTGATAAAATTTATATTTATAAAAATTATACGATGCTAAAGAAAGGTTCCTTAATCAAAATCAAGCTTGCATACTGCAAAGAAAAAAAGTATAATTTAATTTCATTTAATAAATGAGGAATAAATTTAGTAGAAGACCTCATCGAGTTTTACCACGGTATCTAAGTTAAAAAAATATTAAGAAACATATATTTAAAGGAAATTTAAACAAAATATTATCAAAATAATTGTTGCAGCGAGCCGGGACGTTAAGTATCACGCGCCATGTTTGTATTTCGCCTGCGCAACTCTTTCGCGCATGCGCGTGGTGCGTGAGCGTGCCGCGTTGTTACAAATAAAAAGAAATCGTTTATTCATCACTGGAACTTTTAAAAGAACTCTTATTGATCGTCAACTTATTAATCTATTTTATTTTTGACTCCACTACACAAAGTGTTTTAGTTGAGGAAGCAGGAAGCAGGAAGAAACTCCACAACAATATTTCTTGTAATAAAGTTTAACAATACAGATTTATACATATACACTTTATCAGATATAGCCTAAATGAAATCAAAATAATCAAGCGACATCACTGCCGAGGATTCTTGTCATTTAATTATTAGTTTATTGAATAATAAGCCTTTTCCGTCAATTTATTTTCAATATGAGTTTTGAATTTTGTTTATGATAGTCCAATAATGTTTTGCAGAATTTTATTAAAAAATCTGAGTTAGAGACTTTTTGAAGTCGAAACTCTGGTACAGTCAATTTTTCACGGTTCCTTTTAAATACACTATGGACAACCCCTATTTTTTGAATTTATTATGATTATTGTAAACGTATAAAATAAACATATGTTAGCATTGTTATAGAGCGCCGATAGGTGGCGCTACACGCCAAGCGACAAGGGGAGAATCCGTTAATTACAATTTATTGTTTTTATAACTTAAAGGTCTTTAAATTTATTTTATGACTTTAATTTATTCTTGTTCCTAAATCAATATATACGTATGCAGACTCTTCGAGAATTTGTTTGACTATCATGTTTAATTTAAAAATATTTTTCTATCTAATTTCGAAATATCGATCTTGAGCATTGTACAATTGTACCCGACAAGACAACCTTTGGATGGACTTGAAAATCTGAACTATTTTTTAATTAGTATTAGAAGTAATATTTAAAGTAATATTTAATAAATACTTCATATAGATTTATTGACTTAAGTGCCGTCATCTACAAAACAAACAGATTCAGTACATTCAAACGGAATGCACTGCACACTGTCATCGTCGCCATTTGATGACCACCCAGTCATGTTGGAAACAAGGCTGGATCGTATATTACAGGGGAACCCCCCGATTATGCTAAATAGAAGCGAGACTGGAGTTTCTTCTGCCTCTTCTTCTATAAGCCAGGCAATGCTGACCAAGTCAAAGTTCAGCTTTCTCGTGCGTCCGTGTCGGAATACTAAACGCTTTCACGATTGATAGCCCAGACCAAGGTCCCCTATTCGAGGCTGGGGGGGAGGCTTTAGGCTAGGCGTTATCAGCGCCCTACTACTTAAACCCGTGCAACCTATAAATGCTAAGTCTGAGACTCCTGGGCCCTCCATTCCCAGGCGTCCAAAGAAGATTCCCCCCCCCCCCGTCTAGAAATTGTAATTTAGTAAATAAAGGCTCTGACTATGTTAGAGAAAAATTTTGTAAATTTAAAAAAAAAAATACCTACAAATGCTGTTTTTACTTATTATACTTCTCTGTATATTATTTATACTTCTCTGTATATTTAAAACCAAATAAAATTTGATTAGCAAATCGGTGATTTTAAAAATATAGATAATAATCAAAAATTTTCAAGATATATGCAATACAGATGATAAGAAAATTATGAAGTGAACATATGTTTTGAATTTAAGTTATTTATAAAATCTTACCTATACTGCTGAGACTGGAGTCCAGACCGAGGAATATTACGCTCAGGTATGTGAAGATGCAGCCAATGATGATGAGGTTATTGAGATGCGGTGATGACATTTTTATATACCTGTAATAAGAAAATATTTCCTTTAATAAATTGTCTATAATATGGAACATATATATGACAAAGATTCTACGGGGAAATTTCTCATCTACTCACAAAATATTAAATATCTTGTAATAAAAATTAATATAATGTTCTACGATTTTTAAAACAGTAAATATTGAGTTTCTTGTCACTTTTCGGCGTATATCTGCCTTCCGAACATGGCAATTTTGTTACAAAAAAAACCTGTTGGAGCTGAACACGGTTCTGGGCAAAACGTTCCTGGGGTATGGGGGCCTCCAAGTCTCTCGAGCACCTGTGACCCTCGTGGACCAGAACGTGGCAAACCTGATCACCGACTGTCCCGCATTTTGCGCGTTACGGGTTGAATGTTTCGGTTGCACGAAAGAATAAAATAAGGTGACATCGCCTTATTGATAAGTAAAGAGAAAAGCCTTCAGACCTTGGATTACTGCTAGAAGGTAGTAAATATAGTAATAAAAGTTAATAAAACAGAGAAGTAATTAAAATCATAAAAGGTAACAAAATGTGATAAACTGTGATATAAACATGAGTTAAAACAATAAAAATTAAATGTGTGGTTTGGAAAAACGTTTATTGAACCCTAGTTTCAAACAAACTCTCAGAGAACTACAAACCGCGGCTCGCGTTCTGCGCGTTGGCTGCGTGCCAAAGGTGCAAGCAAGAGCGCGTATAGTGCACGCTGTGCGAGTGAGCGAGACGAGTGAACAGTTATGCGCGTTGTGACGACGTCCGCGAGTTTTTAAATATGGCGGTTTTTTGGAAGCAATATTACTACAAATGTGAAATAAAATAAATGAATCTATATTATAAGTAGCAATCTAGGAGAAACTGTGAAGGACAAGAGACAAGATATAAAAGGTGAAGGAATTGAAGACAATGTGACCGATAGAAGAAGAATGACTCAGAGATATTAAAAAGCACGTATGAAGAACGAGAAAATAATAAAAAAGAATTTTAATAAACTATTAAGCAAAACTGGCGCTGTGAACTCATGACAGGAGTTGTAAAAATAGGTAAAATAAAAAAAATACATTTAAAAAAACTTTTATGTTAAACGCTTTTTTGATACCCATATTGTGGTGGTTGTGGAAAAATATGTACCTAGTCCGCCATATTGGAACGGCGTCCATCTTGAATTTTAAATTTTGACATAATCATCGTGTTTTACTAGAGTAGCCCTTTCATTTGATACCCATAATGAGGAATTAAGGATTTAAGGAAAAATATGTATTCCGCCATTTTGTATCGGCGGCCATCTTAGATTTATAATGTTATAGATTTTATTATATTGTATTGTCATCTAAATTAAATGTGTGTACCAAATTTCAGATCAATCTGATGACGGGAAGGTGCTTAAATTTTAATTTCTAATTTTGACCCAAATAAATAAATTCCGTACGGGTCGAACTAAATAAAACCGTTTAATAAAAATGCTGAGCGGGTATTATCGACGAGGTAAAGCCTCATGAGGTCCCCTCGTTGGAGCCCTTGAACTTAGTCACTCTATGGAGCGTTCATCGAAGAGACCCAAGTGCTCGGCGCCTTCGGCGGTAAAATGAAAGCCTTCGAGCTTCGCTACATTAAAATAGGTCTTAGGCCAGGCATACTACGCTCTGATACCTCAAACCCGTGAAATCTGGTATGCTATTGAATTTTGTGACATTATACATTATCATCAAGTATACCTAATGGATTCAGGCGTTACTTTGCGGAAGTCCATCCTAAGTAATAAAAGGACTAATATATAGCTACTTACGCTATGTAGCAGTAGTCGATTATGCGCATTTATCAGCGGTGCACTTTATTGCACAACTACTGCTACATAGCGGAAGTAGCTATATATAAGTCTTTTTCTTAATCAAGTATACCGGTTTCAGCAGAAGACGATATTTGATTAGACCATCAAAATATATATTTGTTCATGGGTTTTGCTTGTATACCTCTGGTTCCTGTAATG
Source organism: Battus philenor (assembly GCF_028537555.1). Lineage (NCBI taxonomy): Eukaryota > Metazoa > Arthropoda > Insecta > Lepidoptera > Papilionidae > Battus > Battus philenor. Next base: position 1,044,589 of record NW_027181689.1, read on the forward strand.
CACGTTCATGGCAAGGAAGCCGATTGCCAGGAGTATTCCGATGACAGAACAGGAGACCAGGACCGCGTAGATTGTGATGTTCACCTGTGTGTGTTCTATGATTCGTAGAGTACGATCCTTCGGCGGGTTCCTGTAAGGCATTCACACTTATTTTTAGGTATTGCACCGTATTTATTTATGTTTTTATTCTCATACAATCATTTACATTTACCACATGTATAAGCCATGGAAAGGATTAAAAAATGCCGAATTTGATAGTAACTTCAATCTGAATAAACTATCAAATAGTGGAACTCTTTGGTTAGTGGTCATTCTATAACATCCTTTATACAATAAGGTGGAGGGGGAGTACTTGGGATGCGAAGAGGCTTTCAAACATGAAATGGTCGTATATGAGAACCGGGGCCAGGACCTTAGGCAGAGGGCCCAAAAGACCTCTACAAGGCATAGGCGGGAGGTCTAAAGATATCTATGGTGGGATATACCATGACGATCGTGGTGTGGTATTATGGTACGCAAAGGACACTGCTGCCCACGAAACCCGTCACGAAACTTATTCGTGAGTAATCCTATATAATGAATGCACAATAGTGAATTATAAAATTGTATCCCGAGAATCGAAGCGGTGACCTTCGATTGCAAGTTTCAGTCCTCTACCGCTGTACTACCACTGCTTTACAACAAATATTAAGTCCAATTCTTAAATCTAAACTAAAGCCTTCGGAAATTAGTTCTAGATTTATTTTACAAAAAGACCTGTACGTTTTATCTATAACTAAAAAGCTGGAGATTCCCTGAGTGAAGTTTTTAAATAAATTGGTACTCTATCAATCTCCACTCAATTCATATCGTTACAAAGCACGAGTTACAGAACCCTCGAAACAATAAACACGAAACCCTAAGATCAAGAAGTCCCATAAACACGCGTGATCTTGAAGTTATTTATAGATTTTTGGGTACGGTTCTCGCAAATTCTAACCGAGTACTATCTCGAACTTACTAGAACCTTATCCGTAGTATAAATAGGTGTACTCCCCATGTTGACAGTTCAGTGCTGTTTTTCGAGTTATTAGATTAAGACCTACGATCAGTGTTACAAAGTGACTATTTAGTAAGTTATTTGGACAGTGATTTCTTGAGCGATTTGGAAGCGAAGTTTGTACTAAGCGAAAGTATGCTTTGTGTTAAAGTAGGGTGACCATCTGATTTGTGAATAAAGGACTCCTAGTCAACCAGTTGTGTTCATTTCGAGTCAGAACCCACAGTACGTAATAATATTGTTTATTTGCCATTATTTAAAATATTAAAAAAAAATAGTGACAGACATATTATAAATATAAGAAATAAAAATAAACTCGTAACGCCTGAATTTCGTCTTCAAAAATACAACAAATCCTTCATGTGTCTGTATGGTAAGTATATATAATAAAGTTCCACGAGATATCTTATACCTTTCTTAGTTTTAAATCTAAAATTTAAATTATATTATTAAATAAATATTATTATAGCAATCAAGACTGTTTAGTTGATTTAAAATTTAAAATTTGTGTGGTTGACATTATAATGTACATTGTAATAATATTGCTATATAAAAAGTCGCCTTATGTGAAAGTTCCCGCGGACGTCGTCACAACGCTTAACTTTTTGTTCGTCTCGCCCACTCGTCTCGCTCACTCGCACGGCGTGCACGATACGCGCTCTTGCTTGCTCTTGGCAGGTAGCCAAGACGCAGCACGTGCGCCCGCGGCCGTTGGAGTTCTCAGAGAGTCGGATTTGAGCCATGGTTCGATGCGCAACCGCGCGTAGGCGAATTATTCATTTTCCGCGCACAAATTATTTTAATAATTAAATAAACGTTTTTCCACATCACAACATATGATAAACTGTCGAGTTTCTGTCCGCCTGTTAGAAGTTCAGCGTTCGGAGCCGTCAGTAGCTTGCAGCTTATGATGTAAAAATAATCGACAATTCAAAAGCGCATGTAAATGCCTACACGAATAAAGATATTTTGAATTTGTATTACTTTATAAATATATATATATATATATTTATGTGTGTGTGTGTATATGTATACTAGCTGATCCCGCAAACGTTGTTTTGCAAAAAAAAATTGATATTTTAATTTACAAATAAAAAATAAGGGTTGATCGTAGAGGGGTGAAAATTTATGGTTGTATGTATTCTTGTATGCTGTATCATAAAAAAATAAAAACAAAAAATTTCGTTAAAGAAATAAAAAAAAAATTTTAAGTGTGAACAACCTTTATCACTTAGGGGTATAGAAAATAGATAGTAGCCGATACTCAGACCTACTGAATACGCATATTAAATTTGGTAAAAATCAGTAAAGCCGTTTCAGAGGAGTTCAAGTTCGAACACCGTGACACGAGAATTTTGTATATTAGATATATATATGTATATGACTTACTTCCCAACCCATTTAAAGGGTTCCCAGCTGGTGACATCAAGGTGATCTCTTTCAGCACAATATTCCCCAACTTTCACCTCGCCTAATTCGTCTCCTTGGAACTGTTTCAACAAGATGGACGCCTTACGCTCGTTACCAAGAAATCTCACTGGACCCTAATAAATACATACAATCATTTATACAACAAATAAATAAAAATAGGCTTTATTCTATCCTGGTAAGAACCGATAACTTATATGTTTCTATGATATATATGTATATGTTATAAACACGTTTGAGAAGAAATTAGTTTCAGTTTTTTTATTACTCTCGCCGAATCCTACTCGAATGGGAAATATTCCAAAAGCTCCGTAGCCACTTCTCGTTCAATATACCGCAATGTCTGAAGACGAAGGTCTTTGATCAATGTGTGTTGCAGGTGATGATATACGGAACCGTCACGTGGTCACGACGGGCTTCATAAGAAGGTCACCTAGACAGTAATAGAGTGGACTATGCTCGGAGTTTCGCTGCAAGATCAATAAATGAGGAGATCTGTAGAGGAACTAGGGTGGCCGACGTGACTCGAAGAATTACTCGTCAGAACTGGCCTTTGGAGTTGAGAGGATCTCGAGTGACGATCAAAAGCTGCTATTTTTGGCGTAGGTAAGTTCCTTAAGTGGAACTGAAGATATAGACAAGGTCGCTGGAGGTTGCTGGTTGCGAGCGTCGAAAGACTGATCATCGTGGCGATTTTGGGGGGAGGCTTATGCCTTGCAGTGGTCGTCTATCAGCTGATATGATGATTATGAAAGTTCATAACCAAAGTTTATTACAAAACAGTACAGTGAGAGTAACAGTCACTCTGTGTTTGGCACTAATCGGTGTAACATAACTCCTGAAGATGCCCCTGTGGAGGGGTGAAACACATGTTGAGTGATTTAACGGTGGTAGTTGTGTGATTCACATTGTTTGCCGCATGCGAATTTATCAGCGGGCTGGCGGTCGGTGCACTTTGTTGCACGACTGCCACTGCATGTGCGGAAGTGGCTAAATATTGGTCCTTTTCTTACTAAGGATGGATTTCCAGAAAATAACTCCTGATTCCATTAAAGAGGTGAAGGTGTACCTTTAAAAAATAAAGCGAAAGTGGATTGCCAGTTTCGCATCCACCTTGGAGTCGGAAAAAGGAACATCGCATCATTTATGGACAACGAAGAGAGTCGCGGGACCTTTCTAGAGTACTGCAGAAGGCTCATAGGGAAGATCATCAAAAGGAACAAGTAGGCGAAAAAACAAAAGTGTATAAGACTAGCCAAAAGAAATACCTAAATCTGTCATAAATTTAATGGAAAACAATAAACAAAGAAATATAAATAAATCAAAACCGAACAAAATGTAAACCCATAGTATTCTGTTGGGAAGGCGACAAAAGAGAGGTGATGAATGAAAGCTTTGAAATAATTCGTGAACAAAACAGAATAATTAGTGAATAAATGACCTTGAGAACGAAAAAAGAAAAATGAAAAAAAGTACCAGGGACCCTTAAAAAGGGGGAGCCATAATACAAAAAAAAGCCTTACAGTGACACCCTCGAAGGTGACATTGCTGAGTGCATCCAAGAACAGCTGCTCCCACTCCTTGTCTCGGTAACGGAAGTCCTGGACAGTCTTCTCCTTGTATTTCAGCTTTACTCTCTGAGCCACAGACTGGATGGCTAGCGCCATTGCCCAGATTCCTGAAATTCAAAGTATACGTTCGAAATATGCTTTCAGGAAGTATCACTTAAAAAATTATTTTATCCAGGGGTGAGCAACCTTTTTAATAATGCGCACAATTTAAGTTCAATAAAAAAAAAATAAAAAATACTTTATTTATAATAAACAAGATTAAACGTACACATTTTTTAAATATAGCAATTTAATTTTAATATTAAAGGGGTAATATATAACAATTTCAGTCAATGAATGTATGGTTCTCTATTCAAAAATCAAGTTTCAAAAATAAGAAATGACTATTAAACACTACATATTAAAATGATTGTACACTGAAAGAAAATATATACATGTAACATAAAAAATGAAACAAAAAAAGCTTCCAAGCTTTTACATTTATTCAACTTAAAAAAAAGGTTTGATTAAAACCTTTTTGTTTTAAAACTCTTTCCTGTTTTCTACGAAGCTGAACATATATTATTTTCTTTTCAATTTATCATTGCAAATAAACATAATGTTTGATATATCATTGTGATACTTACCATCGTAAGTGTAACCGTGAAATCTGGAATATTCCAGGCCTCTTCTACGATCGTATTCCACTTGGTAGTCTTTCGCTGTCTGATTAAAAAAAAAAACATTAAATTATAACAAATATATGCTATAAATATAAGCTATACTCGTTACAGGTGGCGCAAAAGTAATGTCATAATGTGAACGCGCCTTTAATTTTTACAAATGGCGCCAAATGTCACTGCGCTTTGACATTTATAATATAGATACTAGCTGGTCCCGCAAAGGTTGTTTTGCAAAAATTATAGAGATATTTTAATATATATTAATATATTAATTAATTAGATATTTTAATTTACAAATAAAAAATAAGGGTTGATTGTAGAGGGGTGAAAATTTATGATTGTATGTATTCTTGTATGCTGTATCATAAAAAAATAAAAACAAAAAATTTCGTTAAAAAAATAAAAAAAAAATTTTTAAGTGTGAACAACCTTTATCACTTAGGGGTATAGAAAATAGATAGTAGCCGATTCTCAGACCTACTGAATACGCATATTAAATTTGGTAAAAATCAGTCAAGCCGTTTCAGAGGAGTTCAAGTTCGAACACCGTGACACGAGAATTTTATATATTAGACATATAGAATTAGTTTTCAGTCTGTTATTTTAATCTCCCTGGCTACTAAAGATCGCCATGATGCCCTCAACCACCGACTTCTCACAACTCACGTTGTCAATCTACCTGGTGTGGATCTACCCTCGTCTATGTACCGCTTATGTCCTTCATTATCAATTCCATAATCTGTATTGTCTATTTTTGCCATGTTTTCTATCGAAATGAATATCTTTGCATACAGTTGTTACGTTTTATTATATTAGCTATAAAACTATAGGCCCTTCTTAACAAGGGCGGCTTAACCTATAGTGCAGGGTGTGTAATATACACAGGCGCCGCCGTCTCAGGGGGCGTGTTGTAAGAGCATCGTCTTGGAACATATTTGCTTAGTTTCGTAACAGAGATGTGCTACAGGCATAAAAACAATGAGTGTTATTCTGCCATCATAAGAAAGGCCGTAACTAATACCATACTTTAAGCTATACCTACTTATAAAATAGCTTGTTGGAATATGAAAAAACTTTCTTGTTACGACGGCAAAGTTGGTAATTATAGTCGGGGGGGGGGGGGTCAGGCCAAGGGGCGCCAGGGTTTCATTGCACACGAGCTAGAGCCGCCCCTGCTTCCTAATTACATAAAATTCGTTTATTTAACATTGGAACTTTTACAGAATTCTTATTGATCGTCAACTTATCATCTATTTATTTGTTAAACCAATTCTACTTTTGACTCTACTCTGCTTCGCAAGGTGTTACAGTTGTGTGGAAGAAGCAGCAAAAAATTTCACAACAACACATCTTTTAATAAAGATTAACAATACATATTTATACATATACACCTTATCAGATATAACCTAAATGAAGTCAAAATAATTAGGCGACATCACTACACCAAGCATATTAAGGCTTTATCCGTAAATTTATTTTTAATGTCCGTTTTAAATTTTGTATATAATAATGCAATAATGTCTTACGGCATTTTTTATTGTAATAGATATTTTTTGCAGTCGAAATCTTGTTATTAATGGCAGAAAGTACATTATTTATCTACAGGTATGTACCGCATATCTATCCCTTCTATATATATCTAGTTAAGAAAAGGACCAATATTTAGCCACATCCCTACATGCAGTGGTAGTCGTGCAACAAAGTGCACCAGTGTGCTGCAGTGCAGAGGGCACTCTGTGTTTGGCACTAATCGGTGTACCATAACTCCTGAAGATGCCCCATGGAGGGGTGAAACACGTGTTGAGTGGTTTAACGGTGGCAGTTGTGTAATTCGCATTGTTTGCCGCATACGCATTTATCAGCGGGCTGGCAGGCGGTGCACTTTGTTGCACGACTACCACTGCATGTGTGGAAGTGGCTAAATATTGGTCCTTTTCTTACTTAGGATGGACTTCCGCAAGGTAACGCCTGATTCCATTAAATATATTTAGTTGTAAAGCTTACGATGCCGGAGACGGTCGTCTCCCCGGTGGTAGATAGAGGAAGAAGGTCAGTGAGGATAGCGGTGTCCAGTGCTGCGGCCAGGTCTCGTCTGGCACATGGTGCGTGTCTCTCCCACCAGCGCTCGCTGTACGTGCCAAGCAGTAACCACGTGTAAGCCCGACCATACATCTCCAACCTGTATTCATTAACAATCAAAAACCACTATTTAGAGTCCAGTTAGCATACACACATATATATATATATATATATATATATATATATACCTTGAAAATATATATCATCTAGGATACCGGAAAGCAAAGTTACTTTCTCAAGTTAATTTCACACGACTACATTTTTAACAAGTTATTATTTCTAATCAACAATATATTCACCTTCGTTATCAACAACCTTTTGCCGTCTAGTATACAAATCAATGCCGGAGCTGTAAAAATCAATAAGGCTTTTCTGTAAAATATGTCGAGAGAAAAGACATTACTTTCCGATCACCCTAATATATTGATAGTAAATAGTGTCCCATAAATCAACGTCATACTCTTCCCTCAAAGATCGTCATGATGAACGGTCTTGCACTACCCGGGTCAAAGATCTTTTGATTCCAAACCCCATTGGTTACAAGGTCGATGTACCTACTATATACTTCAGAGGAACAACTCTTAGATCTACCACGTTGATTTAGCCTTTTCTGCAGATCTCCATACTTGATTCGATTTATCAGCAAAACTTCAAGCATTCTTTTGCGACTACGTCTAGGATCTGTAAGTTATCACCAGCTCTGGTCAAGTACCTTCAGGCATTGCAGGATTATGATATATTTCGCAGATTTCCGAACGCTGCCCATTCAAGATGATTTCGGCGAGTGAACTCTTCCTTGAATTTAGCCTTGCCGAGTTGGACCGCCTGTCTCGTATACATATATATATATATATATATATATATATATATATATATATATATATATATACAATTACAAGCGTAAGGTTACTGGCTAACCCTTGCATATTAGTAAAACTCACATCACGTATTTTTTTCAACAAGACCTTTTAGAGTTGGAACTGTATCACTATATTTCCTATAATTTTCAAATAAAAATTTATGTCTTTTTGCTACGGTATTTCGAGGTTATTGGAGGATGCATAGCTTACATCCGGGATGTGTCTTGGCACATTACTTGGTGCAGTTGCGAGTTCGGTAGGAGAACCGCCCCCATAGGATACTGAAGACGACCACATAAAGGTTTTTGTGGGTAGAAATACCACATAACTCTGTCCTTCCTCCAGAGGGAGGTATCTTATGTTCATCCTAAAAATCCCCCCCCACCCGATACCAAAAGAAGGGCCCCTTCTATAGATTTCCAATGGAATTAGAAGCGTTTAGCTGTTATAAAGAACAGGTGAATTGGGTACGTACTTATAGGCCTCGCAGAAGATCCTCATGGCCCAGGTCTCGTTGAAGTTGCCGAGTATGATCCTGACGTCCTTCTCCTTGAGCTTGGTGAGCGCGGTCCTGACTTCAGTGGCGAAGCTTTGGGTTTCGTCGATGTCGAAGCCGTGGGTATCGAGATCTGATAATAATCCGTTGTGAGCCTGTAGGAAATAACTCTTTTTTAATCTAGAAGTTTAAGAAAAAAAGAATATATAATTTTGTATTAACCTTACAACTCCAAATCTACGTATTTTATTAAACCAGTAACTACTAACTACTTTTTATTACACAGGATGACTTAAATATCAAAGGAGGCGGTACAGTTTGAGTTATCCAGAACAATTGTTTGTAATTGATTGAATAAATGAAATAAAATAATATATAAAAAAATCTTTGTTTTAACTGGTCGAAGCCCACTGCAGGGCATATTCTTCCATATTTAATGGAATAAGGCTTTATTTTGCGGAAGTCCATCCTAAGTAAGAAAAGGACCAATATATGGCTACTTCCGCACATACAGTCGTAGTCGTGCAATAAAGTGCACCGCCCGCCAGTCCGCTGATAAATGCGCTAAGTTACTCAACACGTGATTCACCCCTCCACGGGGTATCTTCAAGAGTAATGTTACACTGATTAGTGTTTGGCATTGACTCTGTGTTTGGCACAAATCGGCCGCATGCGCATTTATCAGCGGGCTGGCGGGCAGTGCACTTTATTGCACGACTAACAACTGCATGTGCGTAAGTGGCAATATATTGGTCCTTTTCTTGCATATTCTTCCCCCAAAGATCGCCACGTGGTCATCGTGCGCTGCCCGCTTTCAGCGACTTCCCGTGATCTTCTTTTTCTAAAAACGATCAGTTTACTTACTAAAGCATATCTCGGCTCGTTCTGATAGATGGTGCCGACCCTTGTCCAGTTGAAGTGCTGGAGAAGTCTGATGCGGGGCAGGTTGAAAGCATTCTCCGAGGGTACGATGCGGAAGAAATTTGGGAACGCCTCCTTCGTGAACATCGGATGGGTGTCCGCGTATGAGAGCTGAAAAGAACGTGACTTTGTCAGTACTGCTTTGTTTAGTGACATTATAGGGTAATCGTAATCACGGCGGTAGTCGCAAAGTCCTTCTCATACTCCTTCTCTATCTCTCACTCCGAGTTACTTTGTACATATAGGAGGAGCACTCACTTGATTCATCTATCAAAGCAATACAACCTCTCTTTTGTAAGACCATATTCCCCGACAATACAAAGCCAGGAGTTTTTACCATGAACTTATCTTCTACGGCTAGTTTTTCTTTTATAATTGTTGTATATTTGCCATGAGGCTCAGGGGTTGGAGAGCGACACGTCCATCGTTGTTCATCGAACAACAGAAACACTTGGGCTGTATAACAGTGTCCATCATGCGATGATGACGATATCGTCACACGAACTCGCGCGTGTATCACACGGACGAGACTCAAGATGCGATCGCAAGGTTCATCGACGTGATGAATACGGCAACCGCCGCACAGATATTGGCGCACAACCTGAGGATGGAAATATGATGGGATGAGGAAGTGGTCGTACTAAACGTAATCTTAAAAACATGACTTAGTTAAGGCATCTTCAGTCGCGTTCGTGTAATACACGCACGAGTTCGTGTGAAGTAATATTTCTACAGCAGCGTGATGGACACTGTTATATAACCAGAAGGTGTCTGTTGTTCGACGGACAACGATTACCACCTCGCTCTTTAGCCCCTGAGCCTCGTGGATGGTGGGCATCCTTGAACCTGTCTCTACCGTAGCCTTGGCTAATGAGAACTTGTCTGCTTAGGTGTAAGCTAGGTACAGGGTGTTTTTTTGTATCAAAATAGTAGTAGTGTAATTTCAGTTAGGAGAGATAATCTCTCTTCTTCTTAAATTCCCTACTCCTTAAAAATCTACATGACAATGGGTCCAGGATTCTGCTCTTTATAGCAAATAGCAGCAGTTATTCATCATCATAACTTCAGACACGTCGTCCACAGCTGAACATTGGTCTTTCTCATAGATTTACGTCAGGATCGATTGGAAGAAGACTGCATCCAACGTCTTTTATAAGCTCGTCTTAGCAGAAGTTTGTGTTCTGTGGTCTTCTAATCAGAACCTTAAGGCTCCAGCGGTCATCAGTTCTGAGTGCTGTGTGGTTTTCTAGGGTAACTATCAGCATCATATCGGCAGGTAGTCGTCCAATGCAAGACATAGGCCTCTCCCAAGGTAGCTATGATGGTAGATCTTGTGATGATCTTCCAGATTTCTCGTGACATTAACTTCTGTCCATCTAGTGGGGGGTTTGCCCACGTCATGTTTACTGGCTGAGATATGGAATAGCTAGAGTACCTGTGTGAGATGCCAGTGCTTGGAGGCTTTGGCGATGGGGTCTGTGACGTGAGTGCAGGCAGCTCCGAAGAGCATCAGCTTGTGGGGACCGCTGTGCATCATGTCGAAGAACGACTTCACACCCACTGCCGCGTTGCACTGCCGAGGGTTTGGAAAAATATAATTAAACGTTAAATTATCACGTTCATTAATGATTTGACTATATGACAATGGTACCGGGACCTTTGTACCGCGCCTTAGGTATGCTTGCGGGACGAGGGGGCTCGATCCGGACGAAGAGGATCTTCACCTCGCTGAGGTAATTTCACTGGACTTTCAGTGTCACTCTTTATATCTCAACTTTCTTTAGAGCAGTGTTTCCTAACGTGGAGCCCACAACCCAACGGTGGACAATGACTCGATAGATTGGCCCTTTTGCTTTAATATAAAATTATGTATGTTACATAAGGGGTTTTAAAAATTTTAGAAAGCTTAAGTTGGGGTAAGGTTGGCAAATGGTGCTCCCCTACCATAAACCGGGCCTTCGGAGTCGCGGGAGTTTAGGGTGGAGGCCCTAAACTCCTATTAGCTTCGGCGACTCTGAGGCGGACGATGGTTCGACGTGGTCTCGAACCATCGTGATAGCACCACGAGGGTTATCTTACATATCGAGGGTAACCTGGGACGGGCTATCGAAAAATAGCACGGCGCGAGGGAAGACCGCGTGGCGATCCCTGACCGGGAGATACCGTGATCCACGTTTAGCGCAGAGGTCGACCACCGGGGGGGGGGGGTTTAGTTGGTAGGAATCCCGCACAAAATGCATTTCATTAATTTTAAACGCAAAGGAGGTTGGTGAAGAACCGGATTGTCCAGCGATTTACTTGGTTTATGGGTGAGTGCATTAGTGTTACCTCAGTGTCGTTCCACCACATGTGGAGCCGGTAGTTCCTGAGCACGGAGTCGTGTTCGTTGACGTGGTCCAGTGCCAGCTTCACGCTCGGCATTACGCCGCGACCTACAGCAGTGGGACACGAAAGACATTTGGCACATCATATTAACAAAAATTTTATAACTACTATAGGGTGTTTAATTATAAGTGTAAGATGTACAGTTGTAACACGAGATCACTTCGCGTTGCTGCCCTTCTCGGGTTCCCATTGAGTGGACGAGGAAAATTGGCAGGAAGTACTTTTCCCTTATTCTAATGAACTGAAGAGTTGATATGTCTACCCTATTTGTCCATTCCTTTTCTAAACAGTTCAGAACACTTATATGAAAAGCCGTTGTTTCAGCCCATAGACGCCCACAGTGTAACGTTGCACATTAATGTCCCATAAATCTTAGTTCAAATTTTTTACCAAAAAAATCTACCAACCTATATATATATAGCAAGCGCTTGGTTTGTTGTTACATTTTCTTATTTTAAAAATAGTATCTGTTGAGTTTCAAGCAGGCTTTTTCGGAATATAAACTTCCCCAGATGGTATTACTCACGGGCTGACTACACAGACCTGGTTTATGTATGAATACTAAATTAAAAAAAATTTTGAATTTTAAATTGGAACATGGAATGCTTCTGTCTTTCGAACGCATATCCCTTCTGCAGAAGACAGATCAGAGTATAAATAGGTACCAGTGTTGGAATTCTCCACGCCTTTGCCGAAAGGGAAGAAGCCTGCGATGTACACATCCGTTCTCCTGTTCAGGATCGCGTCCAAGTTCGGCTTCTGCGGCAGACCCTCAACCAGCATCAGAATATGCACCAACAGTATCATCTGCAGCATCGTTGCAGCTGAAAAAAAAAGGAAAGAACTGGTTAAATACTTTAGTATTTAATAGAATCAGTCGTTACCTTGCGGAAGTCCACTCTAAGTAAGTAAAAGACCAATATTTAATCACTTCCGCACATGCAGTGGTAGTCGTGCAACAAAGTACACCGCCACTCCGCTTAGTGCCACTCTGTGTTTGGCACTAATCGGTGTAACATAATTCCTGAAGATGCCCGTGGAGGGGTGAAACACGTGTTGAGTGGTTTAACGTTGGCAGTTGTGTAATTCGCATTGTTTGCCGCATACGCATTTATCAGCGGGCTGGCGAGCGGTGCACTTTGTTGCACGACTACCACTGCATGTGCGGAAGTGGCTAAATATTGGTCCTTTACTTACTTAAATATTTTAGGTTTATGAAACTCTATCTCGTGTTACCATAGTGCAAAGAGCTGATAGGTGGTTTGCTGGTGGTGATGTTCTGAAGGTGTGTAGATGGGGTATCTTGATGGTCCTCCTCTTGGTAGAGTAGTTGTTGATGATGGAAAATGATGCACGGTTTCTAATAGTCTAAAATATCTAATAGAATCAGGCGTTACCTCGCGGAAGTCCATCCTAACTAAGAAAGAAACTAAAAAATACTTCCTATGCTATGCAGCAGTCAATACTCGGTGTTTGGCGCTGGTCGGTTTAACATCTCCTGAGGATGCTCCGTGGAGGGGTGAAACACATGTAGAGTAGATTAACGGTGGTAGTTGTGTTTCGCATTGTTTGTCGCACGCGCATTTATCAGCGGGCTGTGAAAATAAGCTACCAGAACCAATAACACGCGCTAAGTCGCTGTCAGAATTTAAAAAGATGGTAAAAGAGCACTTCTTTGGCCTCTAAAATAGAACATTGCGTAGTATTCATATATAAGTATTTTTGTATATACATATTAGTGTATGGTAATGTATGTATTTGTAGTTATGTACACCCTAAACTCCCCTCTCCTTCACGTCTCTCATCTCCATCCAAAGGTTGTCTGGTAGAGATCGCCTCGAGAGATAAGACCGCCTCTTGTACCATATGAATTGTTTCTTTTTTAATTATTATCTATGGTTTAAAATAAAATGTAAATAAATAAAGGATGTTGCTGACCTTGTACGTATATGTTTAATGGTGTAATAAGATTTATTTATTAATAAACTTTTAATTTTAGATTTAAAACTAAGAAACGGAAGGTCTAAGATATCTTGTGGAACTTTATAATATATGCTTACATGTATTATAAAACATTTGTTAAATTTTTAAACACGAAATTTAGACGTAACGTGATTATATTTATTTTTAAACATGTGTTTAAATTTTGATGCATATGTAACCTATATATGTAAATGAATGTTTGTCTGTATCTCTTTTATAGAATCGTATACTATGCATTTGACCGTGTGATGATATTCAGCAAAGTTGTTATGCATGAACTCACAAAGGTTTCTAAGCTATTGTGATCAATTATCGACAGATGGCGCCATTGTAATTATAATTAATTTCATATATCGCCGTGACAGTTCATGTTGATTTGATATGAAACTAAAACAGCGAATGAATGATGTCGTTGCGAGTTGTGAGTGATATGAGAATTTATGGCAATTGTGAAATTCATGCCCGTAAATACATTATTACACTAAAATAAATACGAAAAAAAAAAACAAATGAACTATTTTCCTAGTTAAATTTCACACGGATGAAGGCCACAGATAATATATTAATAAATTTGCATTTACAAATAACAAAAATATTGTCAATTTTTGTTAAAAAAAATATCTGCTATGGAATCACTAGCTTTTATATTATAATAGTTATAATTATATGTGTATTTTAAGCCATGTATAGATGAATGGAGAATAAATAAGGAAGAGTAAGTACGAACAAGAGAATTTATACACACAACACCTGTAACAGTCTTAATCACATCTGTAAACAAATGATTTGAATTCAATTAATAACAAATGTGTAAAACTATTAATTGATGTATGATACAATCTGGTAAGTAAAGATATTGAAGTAAGAAAAATGTTTTATAAAATTCTGATTATCATATAAGTATATATATTACATATTTATATTATCTGTGCCTGTAGATTTACTGCAAGTCATTGGCTTGTTTCTTTTTAAAAATAAAAAACAAATGAATTTAAACAATATATTTATCGTAACACTTTTGAATTTTTATTTATTTTTAATATTATCATTTGGAATGATAACTTTATACATGGTGATTATGTATAGGTGTAACAGCTTTAAAGATGTTTTCTGATAATTGTACTATACATTCACATATATAATATTTTTATGCATGTAATCAATCATCCTGTATATCTACTTACCTTATTACAAACAGGCGTCACCTAACATCTAGTCTAGACGTCTTCAATTGGAAATACATTGATTATTTTAGTAACATTTTCACTTCATATATTCACAAAACTTATTAAAATACATTCGAAAAGAAACACAGATGTACAAACACTACATTTTATATATATTCAACACTTTTCGTATAAAAAAGCAAAGTGCTACGAAGTGTTTCATGATTTCGTCTTCGCTACTGAAGCGATCTTTTCAGACCCTGTACTGACGTCTAAATGTGATCTTCCTTTATTATTCAACACGCAAAAATGAACTCTATCACCAAAGCGTTACGTTGCTTTATTTATAACCATACAATTGTCTTTACATCATCACCCACGAAACTTAATGTCGTAAGTAAATTATTTGTAATTCAAAAATATATCTAAAACTTTCAGTTTTAAGATTGATTATAGTTTGAAAGAATATGAGTCTTATATTATTATGGAACGAATGCGCAAAGCGAGCTGGTAAAATTAGGCTTTGACGCGAATCGATAGAGGGTGGTTCGTACGAAATAGTGTGGGATATTAAACATGTTATCGATATTTTCACAAATTCTCTTTTAATCTATTTTATATTGTGTTAAATGTCGCACTAGTAATGTACTAAATAGTATAGTAGGAGCATCATTATGTCAGCGTCAGTGACAAATTGAAAAGGGGAATCCCACAGAAATATAATTCTTTATCTACATCGTGCGAAAGAGAGCGCGCTACAATAATTCTCGACTTGTGATTGGCTGATGATTATTGTGGGTTTAACATTGTTTTCATAGATCTGTATAAATATAGGCTAAGCTTGATGAATATACACAGCCAAGACCAAGAGGCGTCCCAAAGATGTCGTCATCACTCTCATTATTAGGTTCCCACAAAACACACACTGCAGACACTGCATGCGCTATCCACACAGCATCAACAGCCAATCCACCTGCGACACACCCCATAGGACACCGCGTTCTACACAAAAGAGCAAGACACTACACACCACACGACACTATCAGTTTTAGAGGGTAGCCTCCCCCACCCTAATCACGAACGTAGGCGAGCCGCGGGAGGATCTAGATCCTTCCTTGGATTCCCGATTGATCCACGCTGCCGTACCAATCCGCAAACACTTCGACCACACTATTCCCCTCTATTCGGGTAGAGCTGTTCTTAAGTCTCCTCCGTGTAATACACGCGCGAGTGTGACGTGATATTGCTACCACCGCACGGACACTTTTATACAGCCTTCGAGTACCTGTTGTTCGACTGACGATGACCGCCTCGCTCTTTAGCCCTTGAGCCTCGTGGATGATGAGCGTCCTTGAACCCCTCCATACTACCTATTTATTATATCTCTCCTTACTGGTCACCTTGTATCACCTAGGAAGTCTGGTTTTGAACTAACGGGCGTGGGTTTATATAGTTTAAATGTAACATCTCCTGTCTAGTATCCCCCAATGCTTTATGATGAAGGTTGACGAACAATGTGTGTTACCGGTGATGATTTACGGCAATGAAACTTCGTCTCTCACTATGAAAGTCATTGGCAAGCTCAGTCGCTGAAGGAGCCATGTAAAGGTTATGGGACATCGTCTTCTGCTATGGTGCAATGAAACTAGGATAGCATATATCGACTTGTATAATGTCACGTAGATCTGCGATACAATCGAACAGCATGATATCCAATGCGTGTCGTGTATCTACAAGCAGTCGCGAAGTAATGACTTTAGTTACGCATTTGAGAACGTGGAATGTTAAGAGGGCAAAAGAGTCGCCACGAGAGCCATGCTTAAAAAATTTCTACACAAGTTGAAGTGCCAGTGAGTAGTCAAGATAACATGCAGAACAGATAGCTACAAGTGCCTGAAGGCTCTGGAGTAGAAATCGGCAAGCGCAGGGTAGGATGTCCATCCACAAATTTGACCAAGAACCTTGTTGTTAAAGCCGAAAGAAGCCTTTTTCAACCAGACTATCACTGCTGTTCAAATGGCATTTGCTAATCTTACGGGGGAAGGTAGTAAAGCGAAGAGGGCGCAGCTGTCCTGTGTTATAAAGACAAAGTGTCGACCTTTGTTTCTAAAATTCTGCAGAACGAACATACTGGTTGAAATCAATAAAAATGAAATGTAAATTAGTAAGAGTCTGCTAAAGCCAAAAATTTTGTAATGATGAATAAGAAACCAGAAAATTATGAATAATTGTAAAAGACTAAAGGACTAAACCAAATATATATGAAGGACGTAAATAACCAAAGACTTAAACTAAATTGTACAGAGATAAGTGACATATGATAGTTAGTAAGAAAAGAACCAATATATAGCTACTTCCGCCAATGCAGTAGTAGTCGTGCAATAAAGTGCACCGCCCGCCTGCCGCTAATAAATGCGCATTCGGCAAACAAAGCGAATTACACAACTACCACCGTTAAATCACTCAACACGTGTTTAACTTCTCCACGGGGCATCTTCAGGAGTAATGTTACACCGATTAGTGCCAAACACAGGGTGGTTGTCCTGTATTCTGAAGACATAGAACGCAATTGGAGATCGATATTAGAGAGAAGATTGAGAAAAGAAACAGCGCCTTTAAGTGCGAGGAAAAAAGTTTGCCGTTCCTTTCTGAAATTTTGCAGAGCCATCATACTGGTTGCAATCAATAAAAATAAAATAAATAGGAATTGTAAAAGAAAATAAATTGATTGAACCAGATATAAAAAAGGAGGTAAATGACCAAAATACTTAAATTGAATTTTACTGTGATTTATATAAGTAACCCACTGCGATGTTTTAGGAGTCCAGAGGAGGAAGAAAAATGATGTGTAGTAAGTCAGAAGAATGTTAGACGAGTGAATGATTGAAATTGTGATGAAAAAAGAGAGTAAGAAAATAAAGAAGAAGTACGTGAAAATATTAATAAAAAAGACCCTGTGCCTCCCAAGATAGAGGTTAACGAGGGGTCCCCAAACACAAGGTCCATTAAAAACCATTTAAAATTAACAAGGGCCCCGGGAAGCCTCGGCTCTGGCCGATATATACTACTATTTTACTTGATTGGAAAGCGATCAAGCTCTTAGATTGCTTGGATGCACGATCAGTGAAAAGAAAAAGTGAACTCAGTGACAAGAGTGCACTTGAGATTGCTGAAGCTGGCTTGGTCGGCTACTATTGCCTAGCTTACATCACTACTAACACTTTGGAAAGCGTTATCGCTGAAAGAAGTAGCAAAAGAAACTCCAACAACGCTTCTTTTTAGTATAATCAAGGTTTTTTTTAAATTTCTATCCCCCTGTTTCATGTGGGACAGGAATGTTAGAATTTCAAGGTAATAAGTTTTTCAGATATATTTTTATCAACATTTGTCTTCTTTCTTCTTTCACAGTATCTTTCTATATAATACCTTTCACTCCATAAGAATCATTATTTTTCAACTGTCGCCTTTTATTTTTCTTCTCCATTTCAAAGTATCACAGAATATTACATTTGGGTCTGAAATGTTATTATTTTTTGCAATTAATTTATCATTATATTTTTAGTACTTTTTATCTATTCTTAAATATTTTCACATTTGGGTCTTTCCCTACCCTTTATTAATTTAAAAAGGTATGATCTAATTTTTATTTCTCTCAATTACCTACTTTATAATGACCAGGGGTTGATGTTCCTTGTAACATAAATCCGGATTCATTTCCGGCGACGTTGAGGTTGCGTCGGGTCATTCAGAAACTCGAGTATTTTTCTCGGTCTCAGAACGGTGCGATGTTTGAATGTACCCGCTTCCAGCCAGTCCTAAATGAAGTATATGAAAGCCTATGTAGGGGAATTAATTTATTTTGTAGTTACCTTTTCGTAAGGATAATTTATATAATAAAGGTGACACTTAAATTAAATATTCTATTTATTCTCTCAGTGTCTTTTATGAATGTGACGGATATCGATATAAACAACGACCGCACATCACTATTTATGTCGATGTCGACGCATGCGTACAACAAAAGGGGTGTGTCTTCTCAAAGTATCATTTATTTATTTAAGCTGTATCTAATTTCAATCAACAGATACTTACAGTTTCATAAAAAGATAATTAAGATTTAAGCGAAAAAGTTAAGTTTTTCCTATTAATTTAATCACTGTTTTGATATTTAATATTTTTATTCGTAATACAATTTGACAGATTTAGTAGTGTCAAATGCTTTCTTTTGTTATGTCGCACTCAATAAATCGTATTTCATATTTTTTATTTATTGATTTATGTCTATAATATATGATGATTATTTACAAAAAAAAGTTATCTATATCGTATATTGCAAGACAGTGATAATATGATTATATTTTAATTGAAATGGCATTTTTTTTTAGTTACATCTTTACGCGCCATTTTTTACATCAATTGACATTTATCGGTTTTAGGTCACTCTGTGGTTGTTAAAGAAAAGACAGGGACTTTTCTAAATTTCTTTTAAATTTTTTATTCATCCTCTCCATAAAAGCTTTCCTTGGCCCTTAATACAAGTTGAAAAATAATAGCGGGATTGGTCAAAGCATTCTCTGCTTTTACGCCACGCAACACATTTGTTGAATTATTATTTGTGATAAAGCTGTATTAAAATCGCAGTTATACTTTAGGAAGTAAATTGGAGTAATAAAATAATACGTAAAATACTAATAATAAAAAAATCTGAACTCACAGGACAGTAATAAATGTTATACCAGAACATGCATAATTTATCTTATTGGTTAGTAAAAAAAGCCCTAAGGATTCGTTTACACGTAGGTAAAAGACAAATTTCTTTTTAACTATGAAAATTATGTTCTTGATAATTTTGACTGTAAGCAGACTTTTTGCGTTTGTGGATTCGATAATATTTTGCATTACATTGATTTTTGCCTAATCTGTGCGAAACGAAAAAAAACCACTTAAATATACATTTACTAAACTAATAATCGCATGTAAACACATCTTTAAATTTATTAACAAACGTTTTAAAGACTGCAATTGAAAGAGCGCTACATTAACCCGGTTCGCGCAAATAGGAGTCAATATTAAATTACTCATATTAGACTAGTAAACGTTATGAATAATTATTTATTATTGCAATTTGAACTTTGGTCCTTAAAAAATAAAAAACAGTTTTATCTGTTACATTTAAAAATTGACACATTGCAAATTAATTGCCAGAACATATACTATCGTTTCGTTATTTCAATATTTTTAGAACTAATATAGTTAAAACTATTTTACATTTGTTTTAAGCGTGAATAATAAATATTTATTGTGATAAGAATAATAATTTAAAAGGTTTATTGATGTATAAGCTGGTCGAAATCTCGCATTTATAGGTATATAAATATAGAAAGTTAAAAAAACACGTTTCTTTGTACGCATACACGGTGAAATTTGAAAAGTTCCACATAAGCGGAGTGAAGCTGACAACACCGTCTGCCAGAATACGTGGCCCCGAAGTCTGTGCAGTTCATGTGTCTTGTTTATATTTTTTATTGTGAAAATTCGCTGAATTTTGCATTAGAAGCCGTAAGTATTTGATGATATAATTGTTCTCTTTATATCCTTATTTGCGTAATTATCGTGTAAACAACATCCTTGAAGATATACTGGATCATATTGGAGACGGCATCTGTCAAATTCGATACTAACAAGATTTTGTGATGAATTATTGGATTTTCGTTTAATTATCTTTATATATTACATTGTTAAAGCTCATGGTGTAATATGTAATAATTGCGTTTTGTTTCAAAACTATTCCTTTGTCTTAATTTCTAATTTTTTTCTTATAATTTATACGCGTAATTATTTGTCAACTAGATTGCATCTTTGTAGTTTTTGGATATGTTTTGTAATTATAATTATTAATAACGCTACAATTAACATAGTATAAGAAATACAATGTCTATTAAAAATAAAGCATGTTCATAGATATGGATGGAAATTGAACAATAGTGACATACTTGTTTCCTATATGATGAGTGTAGTGGATTATACTAGATTTAAAACATTGAATATATTATTCCGATATGACGTGATAATTTATTTTTTCAGTTTTTTCTTTAATTTCTTTTTTTTTTTTGTTTCTTTTCGTTTAACAGTTTATAGAATGAGTCAATAAAGTCAATTTTATTATCAATTAAGATTACCAATCATTTATAATTAACATAGATACACAAACGGAATCCATGAAACTTTTTAACATATTTACATTTTTATACAAGATGATTGGTAAAACATGTAGGTTTTTAAGAGGTGAATGGTGAGATGTTTTGGTGGTGAAGGGTGAGCTTAAAGCTATATTATATCTATTACTAATAATCCTGTATAAAGTGTTCTATGTAAAATATGTTACATAAATTTATGTTTTCTTTTGGAATGCAACTAGCCAAGAACTTCATTTACTTTTTAAAGTGTTCTATACATTTATTGACAGCAAATGAGTCAAAGGCACCAAAATCATATTTAATGACTCAATGTGAAGTTTCATGTTGCAATATATCTTCCATAATGTATTCTTTAGTTGTTTTTAGTCATTTTGCCTGTTTGAATATGCACATTGGTAGGCTTTTTCATGATTATCATCACCATGTCAGTTGAAACACATCACTTTAGACTTCATAATCAGTCTAACACTTCGCATCTAGCGACTCTCTGAGACCTTGACAATGTCATCAGAAGAGGACATCTATCCACATGTCTACTGGCTTGTGGTCTACACTTGCCAAAGATAAACCAAGGTAACCAATGTAGCTGGAAGAATTGCTCGATAGAAATGGTGTATCATGATGAAAGGAAGTTTCTTGAGTGGCAACCACAAGAATTATGTCAAAAGACACCAATAATGTAAATTATTTATTGATCAAAAGAGAAACTGTATAGTTAACCCTTTATAAGTTAGAGGTGATATTTTCACCACCGTGACTTTTATTTTTTCATCACAGAAATTTCATCCACCAACCGTATTTCTTTATTCAGGCAACTTTTAGGATTATCAATAGACAGTTTGACACAATAGAAACATAGAAAGTTTGAACATATGTACATATGTTTTTAATTTTATTATATATCCCTAACCATTATTAACTTTATTGTTCCTCTGTCCACTCCTTATGACCGTTAAAGGGTTGAGGAGCATAGGAAAAGTTAGCTCACGTCTTATTCTTCTATTACTTCCTAAAAAATTACCAGGATGTCGGTTCCATCGCTGTACGCATCAAGTAACTTCAAACCTTAACTATGTCATTGATCCCCTAACTTAATGAAATGTGAAGTAACTTCTCCCAGGCTTGCTGCAAAATCAATGATTGACATCCTAAAATTGCTTGGTTGGAATGATCTTCACAGGATGTTCAGCTCCCAAGATCTGATGCCTTTGTCTTTGAACTCTTCATTAATGCGGCATGCTCTTTTATAATAGCTCATAAATAACTTTCCAATTCCGGTATTGTTCCTTCTGGTGTAATGGCTTAAGTTAATACTGAGGAAGTATTAGAGCTAGGTTATGAAAACAAAGATTGGCTGGAGTACAAGCTTATGGCCTTCTCTAAATTTGTCTTTACCAGTGGATATAGCCTAAGCATATGTTCTCTTTAATCTCGGAATTCCGAAGCAAGTAGATGATATGTGAGACATCTAAAAGTTTTTAATTGCTCTTTTTCATTTTGCATACTTTTTTTTTAATTTATACTTCTTACACTACCTTTAATTTAACACTGCACCTGTGAAGTGGTTAACTGATAGAGAAAGTCTTAGATATTACATTCACTAATGTACTTTGTGTAGGCAGTTTATAAATAAATTATTATATATTATAAAATATATTATCTGGAAACAGTAACAAGTAGTTAAAATGTAACTACATATAAATGCATAGAATATAATATAATTAGATCAATATATTGGTCTAATTGTTTAGTGGATGAATTTAATAAAAATTTTCTTATTTCTAGGTGGTTCGGCTTCCAACAAGATGATGAACCCTCAGTATATACCATCGGGACCAAATAACAATGCACCTCAGAATCCTTTGGGCTTCCCACCTACATCTCAAGACTTCAATGGAGTACAAAATGCTAATATCTACAGTCAAATGCCACCTAACGGTCCACAAATGCCTATGAAGCAATTTGACCAAACTGACATGTCGCAAAAGATGCAGAACATGAATTTAAATGGCCCACCAGGAATCCCTTCTTCCCAATTGCCACCTGGACAGTATCCTCCAGGCAGTTTTCCCCCTACCTCTAACTTTGGCCAGTTACCTCCAAATGTAAGGCCTCCAGTTTCAATGTCAGGAAGGCCTCCTGTAAGTGGAGGTCCCCAATTTCCTCCTCAAATGCAACCTCCTTCATCAACACCAGGTCCCATCCCAATCTCTCAATCTCAAGGGCTTGGTCAAATGCCTAGTCAAGAACAAAGTCGCCAATTTCAAGGACCACCTTCCATGTCTATGCCCCAAGGGCCTCCAAAGCCAATGGTTTCACAACCAGGTCCACCAACGGGACAACCTGGTGCTCCCCCACAGCAAATGACCCAAATGCCACCTCACTCACAGCCTGGTCTTCCTCCTCAATCTGGCATGATGGGCCGTCCTTTAGGTGCACCAGAGCAGCCTAAACCACAATTGGGAGGGTATCAAAATATGGCACCACCAAGTAGTCAACCTGGATTGCCACCGCAGCATGGTTTACCAACTTCTCAGACAGGTTTGCCCCCGTCTAGCCAACCTGGCCCTGGTATGCAACCACAACAAAACATTCAACCGCCTCAAATGCGTCAACCAGGGCCTCCAGGACCTAGTTATCAAGGACAACCTCGTGGGCCACCAGGAGTCCCTCCGCAACCAGGTGTTATGCCTGGACAGATGCCATCACAAATGGGGCCTGGGCAAATACCTCACTCACAGGCTAGTCTACCACCCCAACCTGGGCAGCAAATTCCGTCTTCACAGTCACAGTTTCCATCTATGCCTGGTCTTCCCCACATGCCGCCGCCCCTATCTCAGCAACGAGCACAACCTGGTTTTGCACCATCTGGACCTTCAGGACCTCCAGGACCTCCTCACAGTTCAGCATATAGTGGTATGAATATTTATACATTGTAGAAAAGGAACCATCAAGTATTCCAAAAAGGATTAAAAATAAATGTATTTTTTCAGGAATGCCACAAATGCCAGGCCAACCTCCAATGCAAAGTCAACCACCAATGCCAGGACAACCACCTATGTCAGGATTACCACCAATGCATAGTCAACCTCCAATGCCTGGCCAACCTCCAATGCCCGGCCAACCTCCAATGCACAGCCAACCTCCGATGCATGGCCAACCGCCAATGCATAGTCAGCCCCCAATGCCTGGACAACCACCACTGCATAATCAGCCTCCAATGCCCGGGCAACAACCCATGCCAGGACAACCACCAATGCCAGGCCAACATTCAATGCACAGTCAACCCCCAATGCCTGGCCAACCCCCCATGCCAGGGCAGCCTCCTATGCCTGGCCAACATCAAATGCCTGGCCAACCTCCAATGCCAGGACCTCAAGGATATCAGCAGCAGTCCGGCTACCCACCATTCCCAGGGCAGCAACCAAGCTATCCAGGGCAGCAGTTTGCACAACCTCAGCAGAGGCGGCTTGATCCAGATCAGATGCCAAGTCCAGTAAGTAATTATTTGTATTTCCTTAAAAATAGCCAAGTCATTATTTTATGTTACAAAACCTGACGTCAAAGAAGAGATCAGTATATGCTGACTCCTTCCAATGACACTATAACAAAGATATTCAAACCCAAATAGGCTTATCTTGAAGCTGCATGAACAAGTGGTATTGTGTGAAAAAGGAGTGCCTTCATATAAAACAACCCTAACCTGCTGAAGAATTTACCAGCATAGATAGTGAATATTAACTTATTTCTAGAACAGGTTTCTAAAGCCTGGTCTCTCACTCTGGGCTTCATTAACAAGGTCTCCGTCATTCAAGACGAGAAGGCTATGGCTTTTATTTTAAATGACCCCTGCTATTGGAGGCTTCTTGCTCTCCCCTTATTTATGGGACAGAGCATTACAATCTTATTAATAATTTATAATATCCTTAATTAAAATACTTATTAACTTTTAGAATTAATGAAGAATAAGTTTCTGTTTTGTTTATTTTAGCTTTACTTAGTTCACACCAGTTCTTACCGGACCTGTACTATTTTGAACTTTATACCTATTAATTAGGTCAAGGCAATATTTGGAACGCAGTCCTGTCTTCCAAATGTCTACTGCATGTGCGGAAGTGGCTAAATATTGGTCCTTTTCTTACTTAGGATGGTCTTCCGCAAGGTAATGCCTGATTCCATTAAATAGTCCTGTCTTCGTCACTGTTTATCAGTGAGGCAATGTTGTCTTCACTAACCTTCTTTCCTCGCAGGAGCTCAGAATCGCATCAAAGTCCTCCAAATAGAGGGTTATGCTTGGGCTACCCACATAATAGACATGTTAAGACTTTGTTAATACTGCCTGCAGGATGCTTCCAAAACGTTCTCTAAGAATGGCAAATGTCAATTGTAAAAATGGAGTATGTAAATTGTTTTCCAGATCCAGGTGATGGCAGATGATCAGCAGAATCGTGGTGGTGTGTTCGTAACAAACGAGAAGGGTGCGGTACCACCTTTGGTCACCACCGACTTTGTTGTGGACGACAAAGGAAACTCGAGTAAGTCAATCAAACATTTGCTATCACAATGAATATTGTGAAACTATGGGTTGCATCCCACGATAATTCAAGCCCACGATAATTGTATTTTAATTTAAAATCTCTTTAATACAGGCACTTGTATATGACAGCACTCCTAATAATACTTAAGATGGTAGTTGGTTAATTATGATTGGTGTTTGGATTTTACTTTATTTATGGTGGTATAATAATAATTATTATTAACACCAGTAATTTGTTTTGATTTCCCAAAGGCTGCCATAGGTATATAAATTTACACATTGAAATAATTGAACAATCAATCAAATCAAAAATAATTGTTCATGTGTACATGCAGCTCGCATGTGGTTCGCGAGCCGCAGTTTGACCACCCCTGATATAAAGCATGTAATCTAATATATAAAATTCTCGTGTCACGGTGTTCGAACTTGAACTCCTCCTAAACGGCTTGACTGACTTTTACCAAATTTTATATGCGTATTCAGTAGATCTGAGAATCGGCTACTATCTATTTTTCATACCCCTAAGTGATAAGGGTGGTCCCCTAAATAATTTTTTTATTTTTTAGAAAATTATTTTTGGTTTTTATTTTATTATGATACAGCATACAAAAATACATACAACCTTAAATTTTCACCCCTCTACGATCAACCCTTATTTTTTTGTTAATTAAAACCCTATTTTTTATTGCAAAACAACGTTTGCGGGAACAGCTAGTAGCATATAAATTTAAATATTGACATAATTCGACAATCAATCAGAGCCAAATAATCCAAAGAGCTTCATGTGGCTTACGAGTCGAAATTTGGCGACCCCTTATATATATAATAAAACTACTTTGACTTGTAAAATGATTTTTAATATTTTAATTTAATATTCAGATATGTTATGAAGGAGTGTCTTGTATAACAAAGTTGCGCATATGTTCTAACAGTTACCATGTGTCGTCTCGGAGCGGATAGAACACTAAAATATAGTTACTTCCTTGTTATTTTGTTTAAATAACAGCCAAGTTCATATACACTAATGTAAAAAATCTATTATAATTTTACAGGTCCTCGCTATATTAGAAGCTCAATGTATAGTGTTCCGGTTACTGCTGATTTACTGAAGCAGACATCCATGCCTTTCTGTCTTATTGTAAGTATTTGAAAAAAGAATAATAGACTAAATTAAATTTTGTTTTAATCAGGCATAATACTTGGACTGATGATGATCTTTGTAAGTTCATCTGAAGACATTGCTTGCAGTTCGCTTTGTGCTAGTTGTACTGGAAAAATCTGTGGGGGACACTTTTGTTCAGCTGTGAAATTCTATGGTGGAAGCCTTTGTCCAGCTGTGGATTTTTTATGACTGAAAATATGATAATGAAGTTTCATAGAGCATAGTAGAAATTTAAGTATTTGAACTAATTTTAGGTATAAAGAATGCTGACCATAATTATAATAGCATGTATGTAATAATCAAAACGGTGATTGTCTGGTACCTCAAGAATGGACATGGTACTCTGAGTCCAAAAGCCAAGACATGGGAGAGTGGAAAAGGATCTATGTTAGGCCCCATGTGACTCAGTTGCAGCTGACCAGAGGCAATGAAGGATGTTGGAGTAGCCCTTTGCCCTAAGACATTCTGAAACAAGAGATATTTTATATTTTAATGTAAAGTACATTAGTTGGGAAAATTTTTTGAAAGTTAGTCAACAATGAGATATGTATATATACACATATATGTGTACGTGGGTGGGTGTGTGTGTGTGTATGTGTAACATTCTGACAAAAGGTTTCCTCTAGCTGTTGCCATGAGTCTATGATTTTGTCACTATTACACTTGTAATTTACTTTGTAATTTGTGTGGGAAAAGAATAGTTTTAATTTAAAATTTGCTTTGTAATTGATTTTTAATTTATTTCTTTTACTCGATATCATGTGATCTGTCATTTACTCGTTCAAAACGCCGCAGTATCTGAAGATGAAGGTCATTAACAAATGTGTGTTGCCAGTGATGACATATGGATCAGACGTGATCACTTATGATGGGCCTCATAAGAAAGTTCAGGGTCACCCACAGATATATGGACAGTGCTGTGTTAGGGGAGTTATGCTGCCAACCAAGGTCACCAACATAGATTAAAAAGTTATTTGTCTGAAGTGGCAGCGGGCTGGACACATCGTACCACCAGCCAAAACTAGACATCCCACTAGGTGGACGAAGTTCTATAGACTTTAAATTTTAATTCCTTATAAGATAGGTTTGAGGAGAGTCTCAATATAAAAAAAAAAACCCGAATTAAATGTATGTAATAATTTTTTTAAGATTTCACCAATGGCAGAGACAGTTGGATCAGAACCAGAGCCTCCGCTACTGGACTTTGCAGCCCTTACTGGATCCCCGACAATGGGTCCAGTGCGCTGCAGCCGTTGCAAGGCATACATGTGTCCGAGCATGAAGTTTATTGATGCTGGAAGGCATTTCAAGTGCGCTTTCTGTAAAGCTACTACTGAGGGTAAGTCTTCTGTTTGGTCATCTAGAACTAGAGATGGGTAGCTCGCGAGTTAAAGACAAGAAAGATATATATCTTTGCAAAAGATATAATCACTCTCCAGCTTGTGTGTGTTTCACTTGTATCTCTATATTTTTATACTTAAGACTCATTTTCGTTATTGAGTTACAAATCGTTCAGAGTTAGAGAGAAAAAAGTGGGCTTGTTTAGCAATTCACATGCAAAAGAGAGAGACGGATAGCTATAGCATGTTTGTATTAAAAATGTAAACTACGGATTTTCGGAACGACAACACGCGCATTGGCTTTTTTTTTTGTGCTATATGTCAAACATAAAATGCTTAATAGGAAGCAAATGCAACCCAAAAAAGCTCACTAATTGGATATAATTTTCAGCATTCCATTATTTCAATTTTACATGTTTTATTCCACCATACCGAGTTCTCAGTCTGAGCTAAAAGAGCCGAAGGTATAAAGGATATGTTTTTAATCTCAGCTGCCTTATTCTCTCTTCGAGCTGTACTGAGCTAAATGAGTTAAAGATATAAAAGAGTGATATATATCACAAGATCGAAAGCATATAAACCAATCAAGTTATAGCTCTCTTTGAATGAATATATTTTATCAGGATCTATAAGCTTCCATAGCTAGATTGAGCTTATATAAGCTGTATTTGTGGAGCATTTTGAACAAGTCGACATAAAATCTTGTTCTAAGTTAAGATAAGCTAGAAAAAGCTAGACTGAAGACTACATGTGGTATTAGCGATACCAAAGAGGGAATCAATCGGTTGAGGATTACCAAAACTTGGTGTGATCTTCGATTTTAATAACCGACAGGTGCATGAAAATTGTGTCCTGGTCACTGCCACTTCAGATGGGCAATTATACAAACTACATTGGTCATTTAGGTTCTTCTCCAGCATGTCATTGAACCTCCGCCTGGTGGGTAGGTATACGCCTCCCCTACCGGCTTGTCTAATGCAAAATATTCTTCCTCAGTGCCAATGGAGTATACGCAATACATTAACAGTATGCAGCAGTATGGAAGGATGCCAGCCGAGATGGCACTTGGCACATACGAGATTGTTGCCACCAAGGAATATTGTAGAGTAAGCGTTTTTTTATTTCATCTGATATAGCACAGTTCTTTAAAATTTTGTTCAGTTAAATAAAAATCCTGGTCAAGTTTTTGTAGGATCTTCTAAATGCATTTGAAACGCTTATAGCCTTAAAGTTGAAGCATTTCATTATACACTCGTGCAATGGAATCGACTCACCCATACAAAATTAATGTGTTTTATATTTTTTTAAAAGGTATAAAATGTATTTATTTATTAAAGCTTATTATCTTTAAACTTTAAATTTACACATTTAATCATTTTAATCCAATCACCACTTTGAAAATGTAGAGGTATGAACTTAAAGCTATTTATTTAATAAATTTTTGATCACTTTTTTTCTTCATTTAATTTCAATTCCCTTGGTTTTTTTTACTAATTAATATTTTTGTTACTTTGTAATTAGAATTCGATTAAATTCAATAATAATGCGCAGATTTTTGGGATTATATATACATAAATATATGCTTGTTATTTTTTATCGTTTACAAATATAAGACAACATTTATCCATTTTGCAGAGGTAAGTCGATTCGCTTGCACGCGAGTATAGATAAATTTCAATGTAGTTTCTATTAAAATACTTTCACATCGTAACCACATTGTTATAATTTGCCGCTAGATGGCGCTGTAATTAATCACGACAATGTTTTATATCTGTTACGACGCTGGGCATGGCTACTCGGTTTCGAAGGAATTGTCTATCATTCTGTATATGCTCCCTGGTTGTTGCTAAATTAGTAGCAATTAGCTGGGGCAACAGTCTCGTAAAACAAAACCCCGAGGCAAGGCTTCGGTGACCAGAGGATATTTAAAAAATTGGTACGAAGTGGTATGGCAAACATGAATAGTTTTATTGGCATTTTTGGCCATAATCCTCACCCATAAGCTATTATCATGGCGTTCTCTGTTACGTATTTTACATAAATGAGCCATATGGAATTTTTATGTTTTAAAAGCTAAAGATTGTTAAAATAAAAATTCGTTTATTCAACATTGGAACTTTTAACAGAACTCTTATTAACCATCATCTTATTATCTGATGATATCTTGAATTTGGAAGGAAACATCTACGAATAAAGCATTATGTTATTACTAGATAGTAAGATGAGAAAATAATTTACTTATGTATTGTTTCGTTTTTCAGAATAACAAGCTACCAAATTCTCCGGCCATTGTGTTTGTAATTGACGTATCGTACAATGCCATCAAGAACGGAATGGTTCAAACTGTCTGCGATAACATCATGGATTTCATAGATGTGAGTAGATCTCAATTTTTATATATATATTTATTTATATATATAGCTATTAGTTTATTTATATGTGTTTTTATGTGATTTTAATGTTTTATGTTACCAGTTTCACATATATTTATTAATTTATCTCCGCACTGCTAGTGGTTAAATGGCAGAGAATGGCTTCGGATTACCTTCGCCTTTATAAATAAAATGTTTAAAAAGAATTTTAAATAAATTAAGTTACCTATAGTATTCTGATCACATACCCGAGGCAACCCCTAGAATGGAATCCTCAAGGAAAGCATAGACGTGGCCGCTCAAAGCGAACCTGGTGGCGGAAGATCACTGCAGAAGCGAAGGCAGTTGGAATGACGTAGAGCGAAGTAAAGCGCGAGGCTCAAGACCGTTAGGGATGGGGACGTACTGTGAACACCCTCTGTCTGATCTTGGAGATATAGGAATAAGTGATGATGATAGTGTTCTGGTCGGAAGGTGTGGAAAAAATTGTGAAAATAGTCTGTGTAAATCCAAAACAGGAAAAGTGCGAGGACCTCCAAAAAGGGGGCGGGGTCTTAAAGAGTTATATGACCCGCCCACTGCTCCTTCTCAACTTATCAGTTGGACTATATAGAAAATACTTTTGTCTTTATATGAATCTCATTTCAGATTTGATCTATTATGTGATTGAAGCGATTTAAATGCAATATTTATGAACAAAGATTGGATATTAGGATACACATGTAGTTATAGTTTAAGGGTTAGCTAACTATGGAAAGGATTTCTCTAGATCTGTGCGTTTTTATTTACAGGCGATGCCGAAAGACGAGCAGACTGGCAAAAGTTTGACTCGAGTCGGATTCATAACATACAGTTCTACAGTGCATTTCTATAACATAAAGGTACTGTGTTATAACTTTAAAGTTGCTTAACTTAGACCTCCATAGTAACTTAGCTCAAGTGATTCCTTAGTAACCTCGAACTGTTGAAGTTACTCGCTTCAAGTCACCGATAAGAGACCACTTTAAGCTGGTAATGGGATGCGTGTGGTGATATATATGAGAATAAAGTGATTTAACTATGATCAGGGAGATAGAAAAATTATATACAGGGTGATTGTATATAGAAGTAGAAACTTTATATCAGGGGTGGTCAAGTTCCTTGATAGTTCAAGCCATTGTTCAAAATTTGAAATGTTTTGCGAGCCGCAATTTAATACGCATTTTAAATACGCAGAGGAATACTATGTTATATTTACTAAAATTATAGAACAAAAGTACAAAATATGTGTGTTGAAGTTAGATGTAACGGCACTTATGCCAGCACATATAATAATACTTAAGTTGCCTTTTAGTTGGATTTCGCTAATTTCATGGTGGAATAATAATAAAATTATTATTATCATTCATACTTAGTAATTTGTTTCGATTTCCTATGAGCTAACATAGGTTAGATTTTTAGATAGAGAATTTAAATATTGATATTAGAGTCAAAAATAATTGTTCAAAGATGTTATTCACGCTTTATAAAACTTATACATACATCTATATCTAGTCAACCTACATAATTTTTTAATTAAACATTTCAAACATGCTGTATAGTAACACATCTCATTTTGTGAATATAATCTGTATTGTCATTATTAAAGCTATATTTCAGCTCTGAAATCTCTTCATCAAATATTTAGTGCAGCAATGTGATTAAATGAAATGTATATCCACAGGGTACATTAGCACAGCCGCAGATGATGTCCGTGGGTGATGTGTCGGATATGTTCGTGCCGCTGCTGCAAGGATTCCTGGAGCTGCCTGAAGACAGCGGGTCAGTCCTCACTGCGCTGCTGCAGCAGCTTCCATCAATGTTCCGTGACAATAAGGAGACGGAGACTATACTGCTTCCAGCGGTTCAGGTTAGTTGACAGCACATAGCAATGTTTTTGTTACTAGTGGTATGTTCTTGGCCAAGCTGACCACATGATGGTTCTTAGTTTAGATAGAATCAATATCAACATAGTTTTGTTGTTGAAGAATACACTTCCAATATAACATAGTTCTGGAAAGACACTTGTTACATCGAACAACTTTTATTTATTTCCCCCGCTATTGGGAGCCTCTCGTACCCCTATTTTGTTTGAGACAGGGACTTTATTTACAAATAATTTTTTTAGGGTTTTATCTTTATTATACACTCACTTTCATTCTTCTCAATTTCTTTTATTCTTTCCTTTTATCCTTTACAATATCTCGCAATATTTTTTGTTCCTTTATTATTTCTTGCTTTCATCGCCTTCCTTTCCTCATCTTTTTTAATCTTAGGTGGCTAGGTATATTTATTTCTAATCTTTATTTTATTCTTACATTTTCTATCATTATCTTTTGATATTACAGATTTGTTTAGATTAGGGTCTTGTCTTACATTCTATTATTATTTAATAAGTTCTTTTACATGTGTTTTATATGTGCATTTTGGTTCAAGTTTTCCTATTTGGTTTTGTTATTTTTTATTGCATTTCTTACCACCCTGCAAGCAAACGATAGAAATGATGGGCGAAGGTTGTCGTCGCCCAACATTAAGGCGATGCTTTCCGTATCTATTTTCATTTTAGCCGACGTTTACTGTTGAACAATTTATTAGTACATGAGCTATTAAAGCGAAGTTCAATTCGAACTTACTAATGCGAAAAGATAGAATAAGGTATAGACTTCCCTTAAAGTTCACCATGACGTCGGGTCCTTTGTTGCTATGTCGCCGGTCATGTAGTGGGAGGGGGGGGGGGGGGGCGGGGTTAAGCAGGCCGCGTCAACCAGCTCGTGGTTGCTATTCAAGCATCTTTCGAACCAAATGGCAATCGGCACTAGCGATGTACCCCGGCCACTGCTACTTTAAACGAGAAATTTTTCAAACTATATAGTTTGATGGTGACCTTGGTTCTTCTATGGACATTATAATTTCTATTTTTGACAAAAAAAAATGATTTTATAAATCAGGGGTGAGCAACCTTTTTTGGTCGGAGGGCCGCAGTTTCAAAAACAGTGGGCCATGAACAAAAAAATAAAGTATATATTGAAGGCTCAAACCATGTTCTTAACGTAATTTATGTCCGTAATCAACCGATTTACAACTAATTAGACACTTTTATTATCTTTAAAGCCTTGATTCTAACATTTAAAAAAAATACATTACACAAATTAAAATTTACTTGCTTCGAGGGCCGCATGCCGCGGGTTGCTCATCCCTGTTATAGATAATATTACAAATATTTTAAAATCTGTAATGTTATCTGTTCATCATTATCATGTTAGGTGAAAGACGCTCAACGCTAGAGATAGGTCTCCCTCGAAACTTCTGAAATTCAGCTTCCAGCATCCTTAAGTCATCAATTCACCAATAGTGGGGCTACTCAGGAACCTTTCAACTCAAATTGCCATTTTAAACAATCACCTGTAGCATTTTTCTGATTTAATACTGAAGCACAGGCAAGTTTTCATATATTTTTGATAAATGAGTCTTCTGTTCCTCCAGGCTGGTCTAGAGGCGTTGAAAGCGGCTGATACATCTGGACAGCTGTTGGTCTTCCACACAACCCTGCCCACGTATAACGCACCCGGCAAGCTGATAAACAGAGAGGATAGGAAACTCCTCGGAACGGATAAGGAGAAACAGATACTTTGTAAGTTATAACATTACCCGGCGTTAAATATTGCATATCGACCATTAGAAAGAGACAATCGTCTAATTTCGGCGTTGTAGAGCGTTATCTCTGTCGCACGAAATACAAACAGTCTGGTATCTATTAGGAGCTGTTACAACAAGTATCATTTGCTTCTTTTGATAATTATTTTTATTCTTTGTATAAAATACACCAATTTTTCTACAAGTGTCTTCAGGTTGGGATAAAATGAAATAAAAAAAAACCTGTTCACATTATGTTTATGTATTTAATTATTTAGGAAAATTACAAAAAAAATATAAAACAAGTGTACAGTACTTGTTTTATATTTTTTAAAAATTAATATTCAAATCAACAACACACAAAATAATTGTTTATGCTTAAAAATGATTGCATGTAAACACATCCTTAGCTATGTTCGCTTACTAATGAGTTGAGCTGTGTTTTTTCATTATGAGTACGTGGTCACTACCAATATTCTATATTAGATGTTTATAGACCAAAATACTATTTTAGACTTTAAAATATAATTTGTAATATTAGAAATAAAAAAAACATATTATCGTCTGGAAACCGTATATAGCGCATTCTAATCCATTTATTTTGCAACAGTAACATGAGCACAAATAACATCACAAATACAAACATATATACACACACAAAAAACAGAGAGTAAACCCACGCGGTGGGTCAATCTCGCTGAGCGATAATGCAGCCAACGAACATCGTGGGCCTTTTTTACGTGTGACATGAATACGAACACGACCCAGTATATGTTAATACTTTTAACTGTATTTGGAATTTTATTATAATAAAAAAACTTCACATATAAACACATCCTTATCTCATTATCAATCTATCGAAGTAATAATAATTAATTCTGGACAAAGAAGTCTCTAGACCATGGTTGCACGGACTTATTAAGACTAGGGGCCACTCGGGCAAATAATGAACTGATGGCGGGCTGGCCGCTAGAAGTATAGGTAATTAAATTTTTTGGTTTTATTCTGGAATAGAATTCAATATTTTTCGAATGTACGAGAGTATTATTTTTGCTGTCGGCGGGCCACCAGTATTCGACCGGCGGGCCGCGATCTGGGAATCCATTCTCTATACAGAGATGCATAGGTACATCTATGTCCAGCATTCAATGGCCTATGGTAGAAATGATGATGAAAATAGAGAAAGAGAATGAGACTGGTTATGATAATGTCTATTTGGTTCCAGCGCCCCAAACGACCGCGTATAACGAACTGGGTCAGGCGTGTTCTGCGGCAGGGGTGTGCGTGGAACTCTTCGTTTGTAACAACGCGTACGTGGATGCAGCCACCATCGGCCAGCTTCCTCGTCTAACCGGTGGACAGCTGCACAAATACACATACTTCTCTGTAAGTCGCTATATGGTATAGCACCAATGTAGCTGATGGGTCACTTGGAGGACAAATACACGTTGATCTTTAAACCACCTTGGTCGGTGATGGCTAGAAGGTTTAAGACTCCCACAACCTTGTGCCTCAATGGAGCTTGTTCCTCAGGCTGTGATATCATCCCTCTCTTAGTGATTGAGGATGAAGATTCGATATGGTCCAAAATCATTATGATAAAAAAGGAGGGGGAGGCAATGTGATAATCCAGTACAACTGTTTCCTAATGTGGGACCCGTGTCCCAGTGGTGGGCAATTGCACAGTTATGAGATGCAATTAGAGAATGGTCTTGACACGGGTATAGCCCTTTCGCACTTGTTTATAAATTATATATGTTACATATGGTGGCATAGGAATTGTAATAGTGGTAGGGGGGGGGGGTTTGTACAAAATACTGCTGGAAACACTGCTGGACAAGTTAAACATAGTGGGTAACTTGAAAGATTTGAAGAAACTCTTGATGGATCAACCCAGTTCCTCGTACTAAGCTATTTTGAATAACCTTTACCAGGATATAGTTTATTTGTTTATAGCAAATCATAAAAGGAGTCTGGGAGAAAGGCAGGGAGCTTACCTCGTAGTTTTGAAACATTATTATAATAAAGAAGGTTTCGTAAAGCATCAACAAAATTAGGGTGGACTATGCTAAATGTCATATGAGGAACTGACGAGTTACCTCGTCTTCAGGGTTCTCTAGATCAGAAGACAATCACAAAGGATGTTTTACTTGAATTAGAGTTATCAACCTAAATTGTTCAAGTGAAAATTATTAAAAAAAAAAATTCTTTGTGAGTGCTTCTCAGTTCTTCTCTTGTGAAAATGGCTCTAAAAGGATTTAAATTTTATTTTAGTTTTTATTAATATAGTTAGATTCATATTAAAATTAGTTATTTATTATCTGTCTCTGAAGAATTTGTATTGCCATAAGTTACTGGCCTATCGCATTGAAATATGAAAAATAAATTTTATACAGTATGATTGGAAATAGGTGTAAAAGCTGCTTGTTGTCAAAGATGTTATACAACTATATATAACAAATCAACCTGTATACTATATTATATTTAAAGAAAGTGAATTTGGTTGAGACATGACCGTTTGGTGGTAGCAATATTGTTTTATATTTCGCAGGCAGAGACAGATGGTCACCGTCTAGCGTGGGATGTCCGTCGTGTGGTATCCAGGGCAACGGCACATGACGCCGTTATGCGAGTTCGTACATCCACTGGAGTACGAGCAACTGACTTCTTCGGACACTTCTTCATGTCCAACACCACCGACGTGGAACTGGCTGCTATTGGTAAATATTATTTTAAACTGTATTTAAAAGAAAAGTTAGTTTAGTTGTGTTACATATTTCAGACTGATTAGTTAATAAAGGTTGATTAGAATTAGCGATAAAATCTTTGAAATAAATTTCTGACACGTGATCGACTATCACATACATTTGTCCTTTTAAAATCTTTTTTACACCTATAACTAATCACCCTGTATACTTGTTATTTTAGTCATAGAATGTCCACTACTGGACTGGCTTACCCAAAATTTCGAAATGGACCTTAACAAGTTTTTTTTTAATGGCCCCTGTTATTGTGGACCTCTCATACTCCATATCTTGTAGGACAGGGTTCAATATTCTTTAATGATTTTTTCACTGTGTTTTCTTTTTATTTCTGTACTCTTTGATTATTCTTGACATGAACAATCTTTCCTCTTTTTTTATTTTACAATTTTCTATCATTCCTTTTCATACACATTTCCGTTCATTCATCGCCTCTCTTTAGCCTCGTTCCTCAAATATCACATTTCTTTACCTTTAATATATATTTATTTTGTGATATTTTACATTCTTATTTAATACACTAACTTATTACGATTTGTCACAATTTATCACAGTTTTCTGTTTCTATTTTATTTATCTAATATTATTTTGGGTTTTTTATTTTGTCTTCCTATTTCTTTTAATTCTAGTTTTATTTCTCTTTTCTCTATCTCCTGTTAATTTGGTTGTTGAAATGCTGACCTATCATTGTCATCTTTCATTAGTGAGGTGATGTTGTCATCGCTAATCCCTTTGCACAATCAAGGCCAACCGAGGTCCTCTGAATGTGGGAGAGCTGGCTATCAGATGCATGATGATCTGGTCCACACCTGGTTCACAGAAGCACCTTAACAAGGTTGTCTGTCAACATTATGAGTAGAGGTCCTATACCACCCTGCATAAATATTTTTTTGGTTGTGCCTATAGATGCGGATAAGGCAATCGGCGTGGAGATAAAGCATGACGATAAGCTGACGGGAGAGGATGGAGTCTACATCCAGGCTGCGCTGCTGTATACGAGACGCTGCGGCCAGAGGCGGCTGAGGGTTCTCAACTTGGCGCTGAACGTAGCCCACCAGCTCGCTGACGTCTACCGAAGTGCCGAACTCGATACCACCATGGCATTCCTCTCTAAACAGGGTGAGTACATAGATTCTCTGTTTATTTATGTGCTCTTGGCAGAAGAAGGTCTATTTCCACTTATTCAGCTTTTCTACCGAGGGGTTGATTCTGTGATCTCTGTTCTATTATACCCTGTACAAGTCTTCATTTCTCCAGGTCGAACAATCTCAAATATGAGTGTGAATTGTTTTCTCGCCATTTTTGTTCCACCGTTTCATTTCGCATGTAATAATATGGAATTGATCCATTGTAAAAATGAGTGACCTCTGTATCTTGAGTCATTCACTTCACCCGGGAGAACAAGTGTTAATAGTGACGTCTTTTGCAAGACCAAAGTATTTGGAATAAGTTAAATGTCTGCCCACGAGACTTTCTGGTAGACCGCTTATACAATTAAGCTGGTTCAAATGGTATAAAATATGTCTACCAAATTCCCCAAATTCGGCCAATAATGCTACAATTATATAGAGATTAGATATAACAAGAGTATTTGTGTTTTGGTTAAGTGTATTGAATATGCAAGTTTTAATTTAAAACAAAGGATGGCGATTATATATGATAAGAAAAGATTTTAGATCTAAATATAAGTATGTATTGTATATAAAAAGATTTATATAGAAAGGAAAATTAAATGAGGAAAATTAAAAAACTGAACTTAAATACACTGTGAAAACATCGCAAAGAAAAAAAGAGAAAAAACCGAAAGAATTTGTGAAGGATGAGCGAGTAGAAAATATATCTCTATCTCAAAATAAGGTAGGGGTACGAGAGGTCCTAAATAAAGTGGGCCTTTAAAAAAAGGTGAAGTCGTTTTTTTGATGTCCCGCCAACGCCCATCCACCTGGACCCCTGAGAATCCATCTGGACCACTTTGAGAACTAAAACTTCAATGGGTTTCCAATTATCATGTCATAATATGTATATGTTGCAGCGGTGTGGGCGTTGAGGGATGCAACACCTCGACAGGTGCGGGAGGGTCTATCCTCCCGATGCGCACGTTCGCTGGCAGCCTACCGCCGCCACTGTGCCTCTCCCTCCTCCTCCGGTCAGCTGGTCCTCCCAGAGTCAATGAAGCTGCTGCCGTTGTACACGAGCTGCGTGCTACGCTCCGACGCTATTGCTGGTGGTAAGTCCATGGTGATAACGGTAACTGGTCGTAGATGGCTCAGTTACTTCTGTAACTAATTCTGCTAAACTTAAACTGACCCTGTTCAATATATATTTTTTAATTTATTCAAATTCAGTTTTGCAATATATGTAAGGAATTTTGTCCGTCAATTGGTAGACTAAGCGAAGTGATGTATGTTTATTATTTTAATAGCATGTTATATGGTTACGCTATTTTATTGAGAAGGGGGGGAAAGAGGAGGAATATCTGAATGGATGGTTAAGTAACAAGGTGATCTTTTTCGGTACCTTTGGAGGGGTCGCCAGGATATCAAGAGAAACATCCCGGAGGGAAGCTATGCCTCCTCTGACATTACAGTACAGGCCGTCGTCGTTTCAACCCGTAGATACCCACTGTAAGGTATAGACCTCCCCCAAAGATATCTGTGGAAGAATAAATCATAATCGCCACGCTAGGCAGGCGGGTTGGCGATTGCAGTGTGGTATGGTGGTATGAAGAGGATGCTACTGTCCATCATCTAGTAACTTATTTGCTAGCAGCGGCAATCCTAAATAAAAAATGCATAGTGTGAATTGTATAAGATTGTATCGTGTAAATGCCTACTTGAATGAAAATATTTTTAATTTGGAATTAGTGTAATATATAAAATTTCAGAATTCAAGTATGATATTTTAAAAAACTGCACAAGATACTAATTATTTTAAAAATATCATAATAATTAGTTTTAAATAGTATAGTAAATAGGTTAACAGATTTAGTAAACACTGTAATAAACAAAAACGTGAGCAAAAAAAATCGTATATATTAAGTGTAAATGTAAAAACAAAGGCCACGGATGCTAATGTCTGTGGAATATAGATCGTAACAATAATAAAAAAAATATATATGTAACATGTACATTACTGGCCCAATAGGCGCAGACGTGACGTGCGACGAAAGATCCTGCGCAATGTATCGCGCGTTATGCGCTGACGTGGGGCTCTCCTTGGCGTATACGTACCCGCGTCTGCTGCCGATACACTCCAGCTCTCTGGCAGGAGGCAACCTCACTCCTCTTCGTGCCTCCATGGATAAGATGGTAGACCATGGCGTCTACCTGCTCGGTAAGTCTACCTTAAACTCCTCAAATAAAATACACTATACAGTACCCGGCGATAAACATTCAACATCGACCTTTAGAAAGAGACAATCGGCTAATTTCGACTTCGGAGAGCGTTATCTCTGTCGCACTAAGTACAAACAGTCCGGTATCTATTAGGAGCTGTTACAACAAGTGTCATTTGCTTCTTTTGATATTGATTTTTATTACCTCATTGTCTACCTGTTCAGTTAGTTGACTTTGTTTTTTAGATCTATGAAAAATAAAATATAGCAAAAAACAAATAACTATATGTACAACCATTATTAGTAGATACAACACCACAATAATTTCGTGATAAAAGTATAAGTTAAAGTATAAAAAGTAAAGTATAAAATAACTAACTAACATATAATGTATTAGTGGGACCGGAAAGTAATGTCGCTTTCTTAAGTTATTCACACGACTACATTTTTAACAAGTCTTTATTTCTAATCAACAATATATTCAACTTTGTGATCAATAACCTTTTGCCATCCATTAAATAAACCAATGCCGGAGCAACAAATCAATCGGTTTTTCTGTAAAATATGTCGACAGAAACGACATTACTTTCCGCTCTCTCTAATATATACTTTTATATGTATGTATATATATTATCGTTAACCAATTATATATCGACAATACGAATTTTGATTTAAGAAATATCTATGTCTTCTTTTCACCCGATGGACGCCATATATAATATATATAATATATGATATCCCACGGTCTGGGTGGAAGAAATGTGGGACTATTACCGCCCAGGCCCATACTTCATAATAATTTTTCCCATTTGTTCCAGGGTCATATCCAAGGTTTTTACCTATCTTCAGTCGATTAATATTATATATACATGTGTGTTTTATTTACATAACACTAAGTTATAGTGCAAATTAGTTATAGCTCAAAATTCAGTCAACACTTTAAGATGAAAGTTTTCAACCAATGTTTGTTAACAGTAAATACAGTACTGGAACATGGTATCTAACTTAGGTCCACAAGCCATGGGAATGAGATCCTTTAACAAATGAAATATTTCGATGCAGCCCAGTGGTGGACAATTTGCAGTGGATATGGGTCACATGGCATACAAGATATGTGACCACTAGAGCCTAAAAATGAGAGGGGTATGATATCTTCGGTAGACACTGGATGTAGACTGCTTTTAACCTGTCTTATCAGGAATATTTTTCTTTGTCTAGCAGTTGTCCCAAGGCTAAAATGGAGGATAATGATGATTTAATATTAAATTAAAGCTCTCATAATAATATCTCACCTATTCTGTAAAAGTTTCAGTCATGAAGTGATTTTAGTCATTAATAAACCCGTCTACTATTAATTACTTTTCCAGAGAACGGAGTCCATATATTGATTTGGATCGGGTCCTTGGCTCCGAGTGACTTCGTTCGCGATGTTTTCGGTGTGACGTCACCGCAGCAAGTGGACACGCAGGTGTGCGAGCTGCCAGAGCTCGACACGCCAGCAAGCGCCGCGGTGAGGGCGCTGGTGGACCAAGTGAGACAAAAGAGAAGATGTGCGATGAGGGTATGTTGAGAAATATTCTTAAAGTAATAAATTTATCCTAAAATTTCAGAGCCTATGTTAAGGCAATATCATATCATTGGCGAATATAAAGCTCAACGAATCCGCTGGCTTGGTCACTTGGAGCGAATGGGATCGGATCGGAGCGTGAAGGTAGCGTACCTGGAAAAACCGAGGGGTCGAAGACCAGTGGGTAGACCCAGGTATCGCTGGATCGATCGCGTTGAGGCAGACTTGCGCGAATTGAATGTCAACCAATGGCAGACGATGGCGCA
The DNA here is from genome assembly GCF_028537555.1 of Battus philenor. Classification (NCBI taxonomy): domain Eukaryota; kingdom Metazoa; phylum Arthropoda; class Insecta; order Lepidoptera; family Papilionidae; genus Battus; species Battus philenor. Next base: position 1,086,367 of record NW_027181689.1, read on the forward strand.
AGATAGACGAAAGTGGAAGTCTCTCGCTTCGGAGGCCAAGACCCACTTTGGGTCACTGAGCCAGCGGAGTAGTAGTAGTAGTAGTATGTTAAGGCAAGAGTAAAGCCTGTTGTTGTTTCTTTTTGTATGTTTCGAGACGTCATTTACGATGGACTTTTAATAAGAAATGAAGAGATCTGCATAGGAACTAAGACCACCGATGTAATTGAAGTATTGCCCATGAAGTATTGCCCGTCCGAAGTGGCACATTACTCGTGAGGCCATTAGGGCCCGAACTGGTAGACGCGGCCTATGTAGATGCACACTAGTTGGACCAATGACATTGTTAAGGTTGTGTGCTATCAGCCTCTATGAATAAAAATCGCGTTAAAAGAGTAACGATGAATTTCTCTGTCAGGTTCTTCTCCAAGGGATCAATATTTCGAACCTGTCAGTTGTCTATATTTGAATACATATTTAAATTTACATTTTATCAAAGCCTTCACCTTTGGAAAGTACTTTGCGAAGCCTATATATATACGAAATTAGATGGCTTGAAATTGAATTTTATTATGGTAAGATAGGCATAAGTTTTGTAAACATTTAATATAAGTTACTTAGATTTTTTCATAGATGGCGCTGCTAATATCGCAGTGAGACAAATATATTATACGGGGTGTTTTTGTTATAAGGATTCTTATGAATGTTATCTCATTGGGTGTCAAATTCAAAATGACTTTACTCGAGTAGGCATTTATATCGATTTTGAATCGTCGATTATTTTAACATTATAGGCAGTAAGCTACCACCGGCTTGGAACGCTGATACGCTAAGAGCCGTTCAGAAACTTAAAAGTCAAAAAAGTCTTGAAATAATGTGTAATATTATTTAACCGTCTGTGGGCGTTAATTCACGTCATGTCTTTTGATTTTCCTCTTTTTAAAAAATAAGATATTAAAGCCTTCTTTTCTTACTGGAATATAATTGAAAATACTTATGGTATAAATCTTCTAGAATCTATTTTTATATGTTATAAACATAAGTACAAAGCGATAACAGCCTTTTTTGCCGGTGGCAGACAAGGGTTAAGTGCGTTGGTGGGTTTAAATGAGCATCGACGGCATAAGAGTAGTCTTGATCTTTGAACGTAACACTGCTAGAGTAATTCTAGAAGATTCTATTGATACTATGTGTCAAGTTTCTTCTAGGCAAGCACAGAGGTCAAATGCTTTGCCTATAGTCTATAAATAATACTTTGATTCCAGTAACTTACCACTAGATGGCGTTGCAATAATATATTAATACATTCTGTCTCTGTCTTACGTGGTGGTTATATTTTGCATGCTTGAAGGTTTGTGTGGAATGGCTAAGAGCTGCTAATATTTAAACTTTTAGATAATTTAATATTAATATATGATCTGTGGTAGTTTAATTTATAAAAACATCGAATTGATATCGCAGGTTGTCGGCTTGATTTTTAGGAGGCAAATAATTTGACACTTATGTAAGAATTGGCTACACTGTGTGAAAGACAACATGGCAAAACAGATCATTGTGGTGATATTTGGAGGTTAATACTAGTGGGCGTTTATAGATTGATATGATGATGAAACTAACCTCATTATATGAGGAGATACATAGAGGAATGGAATCAACATGGTGTATGGTCTGGCAAAAGCAGCATAGGATATCCGGCAATGATGAAGATGATGAACTTAAAGTTAAATTATTCATCACAAGGAAACCTATTCTAGGATTAGAAATATGAAATGTAGTTTAAAATAGAATTGACGGAAATATTCCTAATAGTGTGAAGTTTATAAATTTTTCTAAATTTAAACATACTATATAAAGTAATGTAGTTATTTTTAAATTAGAGATATGCAAGCGAAGAGGTGTTTACAGTATCTATTCAAATAATAAACTGTTTAAATATATATTTAATTAATACAACTGCTTAACAAGTTTTTCTAATTACAACAGCAATTGTGAAAAAGTGTCAAGATGTCTACATTTTTTTAAATATACATTTACATATATACAATGTATATATATGTATATATATTGAATGGGAAACAAATTCAATAATATATATACAGACATTAATGTCTCTGCCTTTGTTTTTAGAACAATATTTTCCTTTTTTTTTACTACTCCTCTTAAATACTTCTAAATTTAAATTTTAAACTATTGTGAAGCAAATATACGAAAGTAATTTTTTACATCTATTTTTTTTTCATGGATGTCTAAATTTTATTTATTACTTATGATAAATAATGTCATTCAAATTTGGAAGGTTGGGTAAGGATATCACACTTTGCTAAGAAAAGTACTAGAACAAATATTTTTTAAAGCTCTCCGTAATGCTATGCCGCCTATTGGCAGAGACTTTTCATATTGGCTACATTTTATTTGCAGTTTTCCAGATTGCTTATTGCTAAATGTTGATCTATTTAATCTATTATTAATAGTGAAAAAAATTAAGAATACAAATTTCGTATTAATAACACTAGAGGTGAATGAAGATTTTATATATGAATGATGTTTTGTTTTTCAAAATTGTCAAAATAATCAGCATAAGAGTGGAGTTTCACCGCCAGAAGCTATGTGAAGTCTTGTGACATTTACCTATTGAGATATCGACAAGAATTGAAAACAATCATGTGTTATCTATTCAAAAGTTTTAATTCAGTTACACAGGATGTTTGTTAATATGTGTAAGAGCTTTTAAGGAGTGAATGAAACAAGCTGTACTTGTTTGCTGTCAATTATTATATGGTATATTATTCGGTCCAATAATCAAGAAAAATTGTCAACCAATTTGAAACACCATGTAAAATGAATTACTTTCGGGGGAAGGGGGAGTAATTTACCCCTAAATGGTAATATATACTTATTCCTATGTCCCCAAGATAAAGGCAGAGGGCATCCAAAACATTGCCAAATCGAGCGGTCTTGAGTTTTTTTCTTTAGCAATATTTAACATAACCAAAAAAATAAGGAAACTATAGTTTAAAACTAATTAATAACTGAAAAAATGGATTATTTTATGGAGACTATATTACAACTCCTTGCTGATAGATTTTCGCAGAATCTTAGCTGAACTCTACTCGGCAAAAGAAATATTTCTATCTAAATTTTAAATCTCTAAGACTTGGTTCCAGAGATATTTTGATGAGTATATAGGTGTTATAATCTTATATGTAGATATATAAATGAATATAAGTGTGTGTTTGTATAGATGTGTGGAAGAGAGAGAGATAGAGAGTAAGAAAGAGAGAGAGCGTGTGTATAGTGTAAATAGAACAATAAGGAATTAGTGTCAGAATCGATGGTCAAATTAAAGTCCAGCATGTGATATCCTCGCGTTTGCGTCTCAGTTGCAAGTGCTCCACCAATTCGACAAGGACGAAGCTCTGTTCCGGAAGCTGCTGGTGGAAGACCGGGGCTCCGACGGCAGCGCCTCCTACGTCGACAGCCTCATGGAGACTCATAAACTCGTGCAGAAGATGCTATAGTTGGGGGTAGGGTTCGTTTGTAGGTGGTGGGAATTTTTGAGCTTCGGGGCGTATCTACATTGGGTATATGGTTGACAATTCATTTTTGGGATGACCGGTTTTCTATTAAAGTAGAATTTTCAATTGTGTGGACCATAGTTCAGTCCATTTGTAGTCTCAGATTAAAAACATTGCAAGTAATAAATCAATATATTTAAGATAATTAATCCAGATACAATCATCAATTTCATCATCAGTGATGAAGCAGCTTTTCATGTTGAAATATACAAGATTTACGAATTTTGACTTGTAAAATCAGGTTCACATAATTAAAAATTCTATTTTGTGAGGGTACATTTATTTATGTGGGTAGTTTTACGTTGCTTTTGGATGTTGTTAGCTTTGTAGGACTACCGTCATAATTTATTGTGGATTTACTACTGTGATCAAAGAGTAAGGTGAAATTGTCTTTTAAAATTACCAGGCTTTAGGAAGGCAGGTAAATTATTTTTCCTAGAGTTTTTTAGTTTGTCAAGAGTTTAAATATCATTTTTGAAGGATATTTTTTTGTATCTCAAACGCGGCAATTTCTGATTGGTCGATGTTATACACCATTTTTTTTCACGACTTTTTTTTTTTTGCCAAAAACTCGACTCATATCGTTCCACAACCTCAGCATTTGTCTGATTTGACTCCGTGCGACTTTTGGATATTTAGCAAAATTAAAAGACCAATGCGAATCGAAGTCTTAAAGGCTATACCGGAAAAAGACAATTCCGATTGTTTCCAGAACTGGTTGGCAAAAGTGCGTTTCATCAGACATGGATTACTTGAAAGGGTATGAAATTGATTTGGAAGAATAAATAAATAATTAACGTTTCATAAATAAAATCACCTTAATTTTTTTATCACAGTATATATGTGGGTTTAAATATCTAATGGATTCAGGCATTATTTTGCGGAAGTCCATCCTAAGTAAGAAAAGGACTAATATATAGCAGAGTGTGAGAATGAGACTCTGTGTTTGGCACTAATCGGTGTAACATTACTTCTGAGGATGCCCCGTGGAGGGGTGAAACACGTGTTGAGTTATTTAACGGTGATAGTTGTGTAATTCGCATTGTTCGCCGCATGCGCATTTATTAGCGAGCTGGCGGGCGGTGCACTTTGTTGCACGACTACTACTGCATTGGCGGAAATAGCTATATATTGGTCCTTTTCTTACTTATAATGGGTTTAATTGAACAGGGTATGAAACATGGTGTACATGCTTTTGTATATTTCTTTCACTGAGGGCGCTAGTGGTGCAGGTTTTTGTGGGTATTCCTGCTCTATCAATAGGGTCTTCTACAATCACCAATTTAAATGAAACTTATTACTCTTACTTGACTTCAGCTATAAGACTGGTTTACATTATAATTAAGTATATATATATCTAATATTATCAGGCATTAATAAATTCCGTTACATAACGAAAGGACCTATATATTAGTTCCTTTCTTAGTTAATTATATATATATATATATATATATATATATATATATATATATATAATGAATGTAGTGTAATGTAATGAATTAATCCGCACACGGTCGAAACAGTTGTGTGGATAGAACTAAGTAGAAATAGCACTTTTTTCCCCATTTGGAATGTGGTAAAGTGAATATGGTAGGATTTGGTACGAAGATAGTAAGATGAAATTTAATTTGAAAAAACAATCAACAATTTATAAAAGGTTGTCAAATATCTCCCTTCCGCCTTTTTGTCTTTTGAATTTCGCGGCTATGTACAAAGCGTTACAGAGCTCGTATCTGGCAATACTATACATAATTTGAAAGGTCTTGACATAACCTACAAAACGACGCTATGCATGATTAGTTTGGATATTGCGTTCAACAGTTATAGACGTGTAAACATGGAGTTCACTAACGCCGAAATTCGCGCTATTTTAAAGTTTTCCTTCGTTAAAGGCAAATCCGCTAGAGAAACGTTCCGTGAGATTAATGGTGTTTTGGGGGATGGTACTCTATCACTTCGAACCGCGGAGGAATGGTTTCGACGATTCAGAGCCGGCGAAAACGACACCATGGATAAGCCAGCCGGCGGAAGACCTGTGACCACAAATACCGATCAAATCATGGACTACATCGAGTTAGACCGGCATGTGGCATCTCGTGACATCGCCCAGGAGATGGGAGTTAGTCACAAAACCATTTTAAACCATCTGCAGAAGGCTGGATACAAAAAAAGCTTGATGTTTGGGTGCCGCATGATTTAACGCAAAAAAACCTTCTGGACCGAATCAACGCCTGCGATATGCTGCTGAAACGGAACGAACTCGACCCATTCTTGAAGCGGATGGTGACTGGCGACGAAAAATGGATCACATACGACAATATCAAGCGAAAACGGTCGTGGTCGAAGGCCGGTGAATCGTCCCAAACAGTGGCCAAGCCGGGATTGACGGCCAGGAAGGTTTTGCTGTGTGTTTGGTGGGATTGGAAGGGAATCATCCACTACGAGCAGCTCCCATATGGCCAGACGCTTAATTCTACCATCTACTGCGAACAACTGGACTGCTTGAAGCAGGCGATCGACCAGAAGCGTCCAGAATTTGCCAACAGGAAGGGTGTAGTGTTCCACCAGGACAACGCCAGACCACACACTTCGTTGATGACTCGTCAGAAGCTACGGGAGCTCGGATGGGAGGTTTTATCGCATCCACCATATAGCCCGGACATAGCGCCAAGTGATTACCACCTGTTCCTGTCCATGGCGAACGCCCTTGGTGGTGTAAAGTTGAACTCAAAAGAGGTTTGTGAAAAGTGGCTGTCCGAGTTCTTCGCAAATAAGGAGGGGGGCTTCTACGAGGGAGGTATTATGAAGTTGCCGTCTAGATGGAAACAGATTATCGAACAAAACGGCGCATATTTGAACTAAATCCGATCACTGTAACACTTTTTATAAAGCAATGAATAAAGAGCAAAAAAGCGGAAGGGAGATATTTGACAACCTGTTATTTTAAACCTTGTCGTAATGTTTTTAGATAAGGTTAAATAGGTTGAAAATTTCAAAAGCTCTAGTAGAAAAATCTTTTTTGTTTGGACTCTTTCTACTAGATTTGATTTCTTTTTATTAATCTGTATAGTGTTAAAAAGTTTGGGGGATTGTTTTGTTCTTGGGAATGTATGTAATAGTTTGCAATTTACGGGAAATATGTTTTGGGGATTGTTGTACGTTTTTTTTGGGGATTTGTGTAATATTTTGCAATTTCGTAAGAAAAATATACAAGGAATTGTTTTATGCTTTTAGGATACATGTAATAGTTTGTAATTTTACGGGAAATATTTTTCGAGGATTGTTGTATGCTTTTTGGGTATTTGTGTAATATTTCGCAATTTCGTAAAAAAATATACAAGGAAATGTTTTATGCTTTTTTAGGATTTAGGTAATATTTTGCAATTTCGTGAAAAAATTTACAAGGAATTGTTTTATGCTTTTGGGATATATGTAATGGTTTGCAATTTCACGGGAAATTGTTGTATGCTTTGAGGATTTGTGTAATATTAGGAAGGGAGCATTAAACAATGCTTTTGGGATGTATGTTATAGTTTATAATTTTACGGGATATATCCTTTTGGTTGAAACCTTGGAGGTGCACAGCAGCGAAGCTGGTCTCAAAATGAACGTTAAGAAGACGAAATTTATGGTCATTTCTAACGCATCTGACACCACCACGAACATCACGGTATCAGGCCAAAATCTGGAAATGGTTCAAAAGTACAAATATCTGGGTACATGGCTTAACGAAGATTGGAATAGCGACTTAATAAATACGTGAATTGAAATTGCACGTGGCGCCTTCAACGCGATGAAGAAAGTGCTATGTAGTCGCAGCATCAACATTAAGCTGCGAACCCGTTTGCTTCACTGTTACATCTGGCCTATTATACTGTACGGATGTGAGGCCTGGACCATAAAGGAAGACCTTCGTAAGCGTATAGAGGCTTTCGAAATGTGGACATATAGACGCATGCTGTCCATAAGCTGGACTCAGAAGGTGACCAACGTCGAAGTTCTGAAACGAATCGGCCATATACGCGCACTAATGCTCACAGTAAAACGAAGGAAAATCGCGTAAAAAACGTTCTTCGACACCAACGATACAATCTCCTTCAACTTATCATGATGGGAAAGGTCGCTGGTAAAAGGAAGGTTGGTAGGAGAAAGAATTCGTGGCTTCGTAACATTAGAGAGTGGACCGGAATCGCCAGCGCTGCTGAACCAAAAATAAGGAAGAGAGCAGAAAGCTGATAGCCAACCTCCACTAGTTGGAGAGGCACTTCAAGGAAGGAATCCTTTTGGGATTGTTGTATGCTTTTGAGGATTTGTGTAATATTTTGTAATTTCGTAAAAACAATCTATGAGGAAGGGAGCATAAAATAATGCTTTTGGAATATATGCAATAGTTTGTAATTTCACAGGAAACATATTTTCAGGGTTGTATTATGCTTTTTGGGGATTTATGTAACAATTTTCAATTTCATAACAAAAATCAACAAAGAATTGATTTATGCTTTTGAGGTATGTAATAGTCTACTTTCTCGGGAAATATCTTTTGAGGATTTAAGTAATATTTTGCAATGTCTTTTGAAATATCTTTAAGTGATCGTTTCATGCTTTATGCGATCTATTTAAGTTTCATGGGAAATTTTTTTTGGGACTTGTTTTATGATTTTTGAGGCGGTCAGCTTTTCAGGGTTTTATTGCTGCTTTCATTCACTTCTGGACTTCATGACATAAAACTTTTTTATTCATTTATCATCTATAACTTATTCACTCATTTATATTTGTTTATCTCTTATTGTTCATTGCTATTCGTTAAGGTTTCGATTTCATATATATCATATATATATTACTACTGACATGCGAGATGCCTTGCTATAAGATACTGTATGTAGAAATATTAGTTTACCTTATTTTTTAAATGTATTTGTTCTCATTTTGACAGCTTTGTATTTAGTGAAATAAGGTTTTTGAGATCCTTTTATGAATAAAAATGATAAATGTTAAATGCTGTCCAGAATTTTATATTTAAAAATTCACTTACATCTTGATGTATAAAGATCCACCGGAAAGTTGCAGTGGGCAGGCCGCTAGGACCTTAGGGTCTGTAACACAGCGTGGGACAACTACCCACAAGGCGGACATATGACAATTTTAAGGTTGTGGACACAGATCTCTTCCGACTTGTCCAATTAGAAATCTATAGGAAAAGGCCCATGTCTAAACAGACAATGGATGAAGCATTAGAGTATTTTCTCATAGTAAAAATAATGGTCCGTTGATACCACGAGATTTTATGTATAGACTCCTTTATGTTCAATCTTTAACGCAGCCGAACTAAAATAAAATTTTAACGTAATATACGATATATTAATATACGGTATATTTAAAATATGTGTAAATATGATATCATCATCAACATTTCAGGGTTAAAATGTCTGCTGGACATATGCACCCCCAAAGATTTCCAATAATTTCCACTAGAGTCCAGAATTTTCGGACGATCTTAGAAAGATCGTCTATCTATCTTGTAATCGACCTTCTCAGCTGCAAGTACCTTCGATCTAATAAGGCCTATAAGCTTCTAAATATCACTTCATCGATGACATTACAAAAATTACTTGTTCATTAGTAAAATTAGCTTATATGTAAGAAGCCATTAAGGAATTTATAGGCTCACAAATTTATAGATAAATCTATGATATTTGTTACAGCTTACTATGATGCGTCAACACGACAAGCTGGAGGCGGTGCTCCGGCATTTCCTGGTGGAGGATCGCGGCATGGATGGAAGCTCATCTTACGTGGATTACCTCTGCCACATACATAAGGAGATCCGTTCCCTCCTATAGCATATGCACGTCTATTAGGCTAATCAGAGATATGAAGTCTACACTTTGGACGTCAGACCTGTGAGATTTAAACCGTATAGTTCGTTTGCGTTAAGATTGCGTTCATACATATAGTTCGTTCGCGTTAAGAATGAGAATCATCATTGTCCGTATACCTAACTAATCAAATGCGTTCTAAAATATAATCACTGTATAAGAAAAATAATTCACCTGAAATTTAATTAGTCTAAACTCTAAATCTTAACGCGACATAACTAAAAAGTAGTGTTATAATTCTTAACGCGAATGGACTATAGAAAGGTTCGCGATATAATTCTTAACATATTTTAAAGCTTATCGATGTTAAAATAGATAAAAGTATTAATTTTACGAAGGGAAAATATAGTATAAAAATGTTATAGGTAAGCGAAGTCAAGCGATTATGTCCACTATACCTTAATGATAAAGGCTAATATACTGTGCCATTGTCTAATTCATATCGGTTGTAATTAGAATTAATAATTGGTTTTGTTCAACGTTTGAATTTAGTTTATAACTGTACCTTCTAGCCTTCTCCATGCTAAGTTAGCTTGACTGTTATAAGGTGTGATACTGGGGACTTCCCCATTAGAACCATGTTGGGTGGCGCTCAAAAACCATATAAAATTTCCTTTAAGTTTAACGTCGATAAAAATTTTTATTCCATTCATAATATACGGTGTGATTGGTTGAAACTGTAAAAGCTGAGGGTTGAATTTACAGCTAGAATGGCTTTAATAAAATGAAAACGTAATTATAATGCAATAAAAAAAATCGATATCAAAATTCGAATCACTATAGATTAAAATTAATTATTTACTATCTGTGGTTGTAAACTTGTTACTGCAAGCTATTTACTTGATGAATTCCAAAAAAAATTATATAAGTTTTAGGCTTTTACAATAACCAATCACCCTGTATAGTTTACTTTTTTAATCAATTCAAAAGTCGATTAATGCCAAACTAAAAAGGATGTATATGTGACTGTGTGTATATCATATATGACGTCATCAAGATGGCGGACGCTTGAAGTATTTGCATTGAATTTGTCAATTAGTTTTTAGTTAATTTTTGGTTTACTAGAGCATTATATTATTTTGTATCATCTGTGTCACGCAGGCCTGGCGTTCAAAGTAAAATAGAACAGATTAAAAATAAAAAACTGATCATAGCTTGATTGTAAAATGATAATTCTTGTAATGGTAATGATAGTTTGTAAACTATTGTATACTCTGTTGGTAACTGGATACGGCGTAGGAACCGAATTGCGACAGTATAACGTGGACACGCCCGAAACGAAGCCGACGCATGATTTTGTATGATAGACGTTAACATAATTTGTCGCCATGTCCACGTTATGTGTTGTAATTGGTTTCACTTTTTTTTATTTTGTTAAAAGTCCGTTGAAGGTTTAGAATAATATACATACGACATAAATATATATATTTGAACTTGTGCTTTTGTTTTATTGTGACGTCATTAAACCTTTAGTCATCTCTGAGTACCTTGATAGGTTTAAACTCAAGGAGGCTGGCGTTGAAATCAGGGAGGAGACAATACCCTCCCTGATAGGCGGAAAAGAAACCATGAAAGAATTCCTCAGTTATTGCAAAAGAATTATACAATATGCAATAGAAAAAAATAAAAGTTAGGCATCAACAAACAAAAACAAAAAAGATATGTAAAAATAAATAATATTAAACTGTGATAAAGATAAAGATAAAAATGTGATACAACAAAACTAGAAATTAAGAAAATGTAAAATGAAAAGAGGATGAAAGAATGGTAAAACAGAGCAAAAGGGAAAGAAAGCAGAATTGTGGTATAAAAGAACAGAATGAAAGATTATGTGAAGAATGAAAGAGAAGAGAATGAAAATAAAATAATTAAGTGAATAAATTAAATGCTAATAAAGTCCCTATCCCACCATAAATAGGGGTACCAAGAGGCCCCCAATAGCGGGGGTCATAAAAAAAACTCAAGGAGGACCCCTCGTGCTACTGTGAACTGGGCGTGGCCCAGGCCGTGATCCACCTGGCAGAATGCCCCGCATTTGAAGGGCTCCGTTTTTAAACCGAATGCCGGATAGGAAAAAGGATAAAGGAAGCCATTGTCGCCTCCATTTTGGCTGAAAAAGGAAGAGAGTCCTCCCTCGGATTCTGCAGGGTTGTGGCAAAAAATGCAATAAATAAAAACAAGGTGTAAACAGGCAGACAAATAATGTAAGTAAAAATGAAAAGAAATGAAAATTAAATTAGAAATAAATGTGATAAATATACCTATGAGAGAATTCATAAACAAAAATCCGTCATAATAAAAAAGACCAAACTGCAGTGATGAGGATGGCTGAATGGGATAGAATAGAAGAGAAAGATAATTATAGAGTGAAAGAACGGAAATTAGATGTTATATAATATATGTGTTGTATATAATAATATGTTATAAAAAATAAAATATGAAAAAATGTATAAAAGAAAATTAAAATTTCTGTTCACACACAAATATGGGTGGAAGGAGAGGTCCCCAATAGCGAGGGCCACAAAAAATTAAGTCATTAAGTCAAGGAAAGAACTTCCAGAATATTCCATAAATTAACGATTTCCATAAATTAAGAAGTACCTCAAAATTAACTAAAAATAAATCTATACATATTTTACGTATTTATTTCAAATCGATGTTCGTTATAAAAATCATCTCTGTCTATCTGTAAATGTAATACTTTAATTAGAAATAATTTTTAAAATTATTACTTAGATATTATGAGGTTCAACACTGCCTTCAGATATAGACTTGTCGTTGATTTATGGGACAATTTGTATACAGTTAAAATATCTATAGTATCCCAGCGATAGAGTATTGTGACTTGCGATCGTAGGTCGCGGGTTCTATTCCCGTGATGCAATATTATATAATGTACATTAATTGTATACAGTTACTGCTAGCAAGTTCCAGAGGATGGACAGTAGCGTCTTCTGTGTACAATAATACACTACGATCGCCAAGCTTCTATGTCGATAAAGGTATTATCCCATGAGCTGAAATGATGACTGGTAACTTAAAAGATTTAGTTTGAAAACTTGCAAGTGTTAGAGATGACGAAGGCTGTGCAGGTGCACACCACGTGACGGCACCCGAGACTGAGTGTTCCTTAACCACAAACGGACCCTAGAGTTGCGGGTGTTTATAGTGGGGGCCCAGAACAAGACACCACGTTGACATCTGAATAGCCTTCAAGTAGTCACAACGAAGTAGACCAACGTCTCCACAAAGGGTCAATACTACGCCGTGCGACTGGTGGAACCTTTTACGATATTATTTACACGAGTTTATAAATATCTGCGTAATTCTTTAATGGAATCAGGCGTTACTTCGCGGAAGTCCATCCTAAGTAAGAAAAGGACCAATATTTAGCCACTTCCGCACATGCAGTGGTAGTCGTGCAATGAAATGCACCACTATATACTATATACCTCTTTATATATATAGATTAGTGCCAAACACAGATTTATCTATCTAGATAGATAAATCTATCTATGGTACTACTAGGTATAACATAACTCCCCAAAGACAGGGAACATAAAAAACAATTGAGATGTATTTTTTTCATCACCCTACCTTCAAGTTTCATCAAGTCTAATTTGGTATATATTTTCAATGACCCAATTAAAATCTATTTTTACTATATAATATATAAATACATATAGCATCGCCTTTATAATGGGCGATGAAGTATATAGACCGACCTCAGGTATTGCAGAAGTGTTATAAAAGTGTCAATTGATAAAAATAAAACTTAAAAATAAGATATTAGGTATGGTAAGCGAAATGATGCAATATGTAAAAAACAATAAAACGGTAAACAGTAAAAGATAGTAAGAAAGTTAAATTGTAAACAAAACATTGGAATAAACAAAATTAAATGTGATACCAACTGTGATAATATCTACAAATTTAGTTACAAAAAATGGTTTAAGCACAAAAAAAATTGTGATAAAAAAGATAAAAAACTCGTATCCCACGCCAAGAACGCATCTAACACCTTAGGAGAGAGATTGATATATTCATTAAGATATCATAGAATACTTTTTAGTTTATCAGAAAGATGACTAATGTAAATTCTTAGCTAAATTATTCATTAAGACATCACCTGTTGAACCCAACTCAAAAACTTCGCATATCTAAATTATCGACTTAAAAATCTGAGACGTGGTTTCTTACAACAGGCTTTTTAAAATGGCTCAATGTCATCCATAGACCAATGAAAGAGGGCTTTGAGATCGAATCCGAAATGAGGAGTAACGCAAAAAAAAGTCACTAAGATAGGTCAAAGAATTGTATGTCTAAAGTCGCAGGTGGCCGTTGGGTTCAAAAGCATCTCCAGTTGCGACAAAGAGCTGAAACAGCAAGGATAGGCCTCCCGTGAACCGATGATATAGTCAAGATCACGAGAAGTCGTTGGATACGGGCAGTGCTAGATCATCACGGCGATCTGGATCTCATCATACCGGAGTCCTATGACTTAAAGTGGGCATCTATTTGCTAAAAGAGAAAATGAATGAAAAACGTACTTGCCAGGAATGGCAGAGCAGAAGGTCGAAGGAAGATCATCAGATATGTTGATGAACTTACAAATTACACATGAGCCAATATAACTTCCGAAACCCAATCCAGTGTAACTAAATATGTAAGATCATGTGAAGTATATTAAAAGACCGAATGAATGATCTTAAGAAGAATGAAAGAGAAGTAAATAAATAAAAAGAAGAATGTAAAATAATTAATTAAAGATTGTAAGTTCTCCTTAAACCAGAGGCCGCCAGTAACGGTGGACATAAGTCATTTCAGCCTACCGCGTGCTCCGCAGTATCGAGGTGGGCGCGGTCTCGGCCTAGCTCTTCGCGAGGCACGGGGGGTTCTCTGAGTACCTCCACAGGTTCAAGCTCAAGGAGGACCCCCCGTGCTTCTGTGAACCGGGCGTGGACCAGACCGTGATCCACCTCGTAGCCCAGTATCCCGCATTCGGAGGACTCTGGCTCGAATTCGAGTGCCGGTCTAGCTTAAAAATCAGGGAGGAAACCATAGCCTCCCTGATAAGCGAAAAAGAGACCAAAGACGACTTCCTCTCATACTGCAAAGAAATAATTATAAAAGTTAATTAACAAAAATAAAAGTTAAAGAAAATTAATACAAATGTAAATAGAAAATAAGAAATGTAAATGAGATATGTGATATAATGTGATATTAATGTTAAGCGAAAAAACAATGTAAATAAACAGAAATAAAATTACAAAATGTTAATGTGTAACTAGAGAGGAATAAAAGGTCACAGAGCGAAAGAGAATGAAAGAAGAAATGTGGAAGAAAACCGAATGAAAGATCTTAAGATGTATAAATGAAGAGTAAGAAAATAAAAAAGATTGTGAAAAACTAAATAAATTAGAACAAAAAGTCGCTGTCCCACACCAGATAGGTTCCAGAGGCTTCCAATAGCCAAAAAAAAAACGATGGTCATAAAAAATATTTAAATACACGTGTAAACAAACCCCTTAGACTTGTAATTATGAATAATGACGTCACAACACCCCCCTCCCCTCCCCCCGTAGGTATTGTGGTGCGAACCTTTTAACTACAGAGTGCTTCGACGTTGCCTGGACACACATCCATTAGTTGTGGGTAGAACTTGAGTAGTCATCACTCTGCGTTCAATTTTATACTCTTAACGCACTATAATTAGGTACATTTTACAAATCGTTGCTGATATATTAATAAGGGTCTCACAAGTGCCTAGCTTACTCGAAATATATTATATTTATACGCTACTATAAAGTAGTAATATATATATTTACATATACAAGTATATTTGTGTGTATATGTATGTATAATTACGCATATATTTATTGTTACATCGCTAACATTATCATTTTTCTTTGACCTACCTTTGCGTATTGCTTCAGTAACAGAATTTAATATTAATTATTGCTTTAGAATTTATAGCTAATTTACTGTCAAATAATATACCGTAAACCCTTTGTAAAAATTAATGGTTTTCGATATATATATAGATACTAGGGATTGTGGATCCGAATGAGATCCCCCCTATTACCGAGAAGGGGCTAATGGTAGCATGCGGTAAGGTTGGAAACAACAAAGCTCCAGGACCTGATGGGATCCCCAACGTAGCTCTTAAACAAGCTATTGTAGCATCACCAGGAGTCTTCTTAGAGACCTATAATAGCTGCTTACGGTGCTCACTATACCTTAATGATAAAGGCTAATATACTGTGCCATTGTCTAATTCATATCGGTTGTAATTAGAATTAATAATTGGTTTTGTTCAACGTTTGAATTTAGTTTATAACTGTACCTTCTAGCCTTCTCCATGCTAAGTTAGCTTGACTGTTATAAGGTGTGATACTGGGGACTTCCCCATTAGAACCATGTTGGGTGGCGCTCAAAAACCATATAAAATTTCCTTTAAGTTTAACGTCGATAAAAATTTTTATTCCATTCATAATATACGGTGTGATTGGTTGAAACTGTAAAAGCTGAGGGTTGAATTTACAGCTAGAATGGCTTTAATAAAATGAAAACGTAATTATAATGCAATAAAAAAAATCGATATCAAAATTCGAATCACTATAGATTAAAATTAATTATTTACTATCTGTGGTTGTAAACTTGTTACTGCAAGCTATTTACTTGATGAATTCCAAAAAAAATTATATAAGTTTTAGGCTTTTACAATAACCAATCACCCTGTATAGTTTACTTTTTTAATCAATTCAAAAGTCGATTAATGCCAAACTAAAAAGGATGTATATGTGACTGTGTGTATATCATATATGACGTCATCAAGATGGCGGACGCTTGAAGTATTTGCATTGAATTTGTCAATTAGTTTTTAGTTAATTTTTGGTTTACTAGAGCATTATATTATTTTGTATCATCTGTGTCACGCAGGCCTGGCGTTCAAAGTAAAATAGAACAGATTAAAAATAAAAAACTGATCATAGCTTGATTGTAAAATGATAATTCTTGTAATGGTAATGATAGTTTGTAAACTATTGTATACTCTGTTGGTAACTGGATACGGCGTAGGAACCGAATTGCGACAGTATAACGTGGACACGCCCGAAACGAAGCCGACGCATGATTTTGTATGATAGACGTTAACATAATTTGTCGCCATGTCCACGTTATGTGTTGTAATTGGTTTCACTTTTTTTTATTTTGTTAAAAGTCCGTTGAAGGTTTAGAATAATATACATACGACATAAATATATATATTTGAACTTGTGCTTTTGTTTTATTGTGACGTCATTAAACCTTTAGTCATCTCTGAGTACCTTGATAGGTTTAAACTCAAGGAGGCTGGCGTTGAAATCAGGGAGGAGACAATACCCTCCCTGATAGGCGGAAAAGAAACCATGAAAGAATTCCTCAGTTATTGCAAAAGAATTATACAATATGCAATAGAAAAAAATAAAAGTTAGGCATCAACAAACAAAAACAAAAAAGATATGTAAAAATAAATAATATTAAACTGTGATAAAGATAAAGATAAAAATGTGATACAACAAAACTAGAAATTAAGAAAATGTAAAATGAAAAGAGGATGAAAGAATGGTAAAACAGAGCAAAAGGGAAAGAAAGCAGAATTGTGGTATAAAAGAACAGAATGAAAGATTATGTGAAGAATGAAAGAGAAGAGAATGAAAATAAAATAATTAAGTGAATAAATTAAATGCTAATAAAGTCCCTATCCCACCATAAATAGGGGTACCAAGAGGCCCCCAATAGCGGGGGTCATAAAAAAAACTCAAGGAGGACCCCTCGTGCTACTGTGAACTGGGCGTGGCCCAGGCCGTGATCCACCTGGCAGAATGCCCCGCATTTGAAGGGCTCCGTTTTTAAACCGAATGCCGGATAGGAAAAAGGATAAAGGAAGCCATTGTCGCCTCCATTTTGGCTGAAAAAGGAAGAGAGTCCTCCCTCGGATTCTGCAGGGTTGTGGCAAAAAATGCAATAAATAAAAACAAGGTGTAAACAGGCAGACAAATAATGTAAGTAAAAATGAAAAGAAATGAAAATTAAATTAGAAATAAATGTGATAAATATACCTATGAGAGAATTCATAAACAAAAATCCGTCATAATAAAAAAGACCAAACTGCAGTGATGAGGATGGCTGAATGGGATAGAATAGAAGAGAAAGATAATTATAGAGTGAAAGAACGGAAATTAGATGTTATATAATATATGTGTTGTATATAATAATATGTTATAAAAAATAAAATATGAAAAAATGTATAAAAGAAAATTAAAATTTCTGTTCACACACAAATATGGGTGGAAGGAGAGGTCCCCAATAGCGAGGGCCACAAAAAATTAAGTCATTAAGTCAAGGAAAGAACTTCCAGAATATTCCATAAATTAACGATTTCCATAAATTAAGAAGTACCTCAAAATTAACTAAAAATAAATCTATACATATTTTACGTATTTATTTCAAATCGATGTTCGTTATAAAAATCATCTCTGTCTATCTGTAAATGTAATACTTTAATTAGAAATAATTTTTAAAATTATTACTTAGATATTATGAGGTTCAACACTGCCTTCAGATATAGACTTGTCGTTGATTTATGGGACAATTTGTATACAGTTAAAATATCTATAGTATCCCAGCGATAGAGTATTGTGACTTGCGATCGTAGGTCGCGGGTTCTATTCCCGTGATGCAATATTATATAATGTACATTAATTGTATACAGTTACTGCTAGCAAGTTCCAGAGGATGGACAGTAGCGTCTTCTGTGTACAATAATACACTACGATCGCCAAGCTTCTATGTCGATAAAGGTATTATCCCATGAGCTGAAATGATGACTGGTAACTTAAAAGATTTAGTTTGAAAACTTGCAAGTGTTAGAGATGACGAAGGCTGTGCAGGTGCACACCACGTGACGGCACCCGAGACTGAGTGTTCCTTAACCACAAACGGACCCTAGAGTTGCGGGTGTTTATAGTGGGGGCCCAGAACAAGACACCACGTTGACATCTGAATAGCCTTCAAGTAGTCACAACGAAGTAGACCAACGTCTCCACAAAGGGTCAATACTACGCCGTGCGACTGGTGGAACCTTTTACGATATTATTTACACGAGTTTATAAATATCTGCGTAATTCTTTAATGGAATCAGGCGTTACTTCGCGGAAGTCCATCCTAAGTAAGAAAAGGACCAATATTTAGCCACTTCCGCACATGCAGTGGTAGTCGTGCAATGAAATGCACCACTATATACTATATACCTCTTTATATATATAGATTAGTGCCAAACACAGATTTATCTATCTAGATAGATAAATCTATCTATGGTACTACTAGGTATAACATAACTCCCCAAAGACAGGGAACATAAAAAACAATTGAGATGTATTTTTTTCATCACCCTACCTTCAAGTTTCATCAAGTCTAATTTGGTATATATTTTCAATGACCCAATTAAAATCTATTTTTACTATATAATATATAAATACATATAGCATCGCCTTTATAATGGGCGATGAAGTATATAGACCGACCTCAGGTATTGCAGAAGTGTTATAAAAGTGTCAATTGATAAAAATAAAACTTAAAAATAAGATATTAGGTATGGTAAGCGAAATGATGCAATATGTAAAAAACAATAAAACGGTAAACAGTAAAAGATAGTAAGAAAGTTAAATTGTAAACAAAACATTGGAATAAACAAAATTAAATGTGATACCAACTGTGATAATATCTACAAATTTAGTTACAAAAAATGGTTTAAGCACAAAAAAAATTGTGATAAAAAAGATAAAAAACTCGTATCCCACGCCAAGAACGCATCTAACACCTTAGGAGAGAGATTGATATATTCATTAAGATATCATAGAATACTTTTTAGTTTATCAGAAAGATGACTAATGTAAATTCTTAGCTAAATTATTCATTAAGACATCACCTGTTGAACCCAACTCAAAAACTTCGCATATCTAAATTATCGACTTAAAAATCTGAGACGTGGTTTCTTACAACAGGCTTTTTAAAATGGCTCAATGTCATCCATAGACCAATGAAAGAGGGCTTTGAGATCGAATCCGAAATGAGGAGTAACGCAAAAAAAAGTCACTAAGATAGGTCAAAGAATTGTATGTCTAAAGTCGCAGGTGGCCGTTGGGTTCAAAAGCATCTCCAGTTGCGACAAAGAGCTGAAACAGCAAGGATAGGCCTCCCGTGAACCGATGATATAGTCAAGATCACGAGAAGTCGTTGGATACGGGCAGTGCTAGATCATCACGGCGATCTGGATCTCATCATACCGGAGTCCTATGACTTAAAGTGGGCATCTATTTGCTAAAAGAGAAAATGAATGAAAAACGTACTTGCCAGGAATGGCAGAGCAGAAGGTCGAAGGAAGATCATCAGATATGTTGATGAACTTACAAATTACACATGAGCCAATATAACTTCCGAAACCCAATCCAGTGTAACTAAATATGTAAGATCATGTGAAGTATATTAAAAGACCGAATGAATGATCTTAAGAAGAATGAAAGAGAAGTAAATAAATAAAAAGAAGAATGTAAAATAATTAATTAAAGATTGTAAGTTCTCCTTAAACCAGAGGCCGCCAGTAACGGTGGACATAAGTCATTTCAGCCTACCGCGTGCTCCGCAGTATCGAGGTGGGCGCGGTCTCGGCCTAGCTCTTCGCGAGGCACGGGGGGTTCTCTGAGTACCTCCACAGGTTCAAGCTCAAGGAGGACCCCCCGTGCTTCTGTGAACCGGGCGTGGACCAGACCGTGATCCACCTCGTAGCCCAGTATCCCGCATTCGGAGGACTCTGGCTCGAATTCGAGTGCCGGTCTAGCTTAAAAATCAGGGAGGAAACCATAGCCTCCCTGATAAGCGAAAAAGAGACCAAAGACGACTTCCTCTCATACTGCAAAGAAATAATTATAAAAGTTAATTAACAAAAATAAAAGTTAAAGAAAATTAATACAAATGTAAATAGAAAATAAGAAATGTAAATGAGATATGTGATATAATGTGATATTAATGTTAAGCGAAAAAACAATGTAAATAAACAGAAATAAAATTACAAAATGTTAATGTGTAACTAGAGAGGAATAAAAGGTCACAGAGCGAAAGAGAATGAAAGAAGAAATGTGGAAGAAAACCGAATGAAAGATCTTAAGATGTATAAATGAAGAGTAAGAAAATAAAAAAGATTGTGAAAAACTAAATAAATTAGAACAAAAAGTCGCTGTCCCACACCAGATAGGTTCCAGAGGCTTCCAATAGCCAAAAAAAAAACGATGGTCATAAAAAATATTTAAATACACGTGTAAACAAACCCCTTAGACTTGTAATTATGAATAATGACGTCACAACACCCCCCTCCCCTCCCCCCGTAGGTATTGTGGTGCGAACCTTTTAACTACAGAGTGCTTCGACGTTGCCTGGACACACATCCATTAGTTGTGGGTAGAACTTGAGTAGTCATCACTCTGCGTTCAATTTTATACTCTTAACGCACTATAATTAGGTACATTTTACAAATCGTTGCTGATATATTAATAAGGGTCTCACAAGTGCCTAGCTTACTCGAAATATATTATATTTATACGCTACTATAAAGTAGTAATATATATATTTACATATACAAGTATATTTGTGTGTATATGTATGTATAATTACGCATATATTTATTGTTACATCGCTAACATTATCATTTTTCTTTGACCTACCTTTGCGTATTGCTTCAGTAACAGAATTTAATATTAATTATTGCTTTAGAATTTATAGCTAATTTACTGTCAAATAATATACCGTAAACCCTTTGTAAAAATTAATGGTTTTCGATATATATATAGATACTAGGGATTGTGGATCCGAATGAGATCCCCCCTATTACCGAGAAGGGGCTAATGGTAGCATGCGGTAAGGTTGGAAACAACAAAGCTCCAGGACCTGATGGGATCCCCAACGTAGCTCTTAAACAAGCTATTGTAGCATCACCAGGAGTCTTCTTAGAGACCTATAATAGCTGCTTACGGTGCTCACTATACCTTAATGATAAAGGCTAATATACTGTGCCATTGTCTAATTCATATCGGTTGTAATTAGAATTAATAATTGGTTTTGTTCAACGTTTGAATTTAGTTTATAACTGTACCTTCTAGCCTTCTCCATGCTAAGTTAGCTTGACTGTTATAAGGTGTGATACTGGGGACTTCCCCATTAGAACCATGTTGGGTGGCGCTCAAAAACCATATAAAATTTCCTTTAAGTTTAACGTCGATAAAAATTTTTATTCCATTCATAATATACGGTGTGATTGGTTGAAACTGTAAAAGCTGAGGGTTGAATTTACAGCTAGAATGGCTTTAATAAAATGAAAACGTAATTATAATGCAATAAAAAAAATCGATATCAAAATTCGAATCACTATAGATTAAAATTAATTATTTACTATCTGTGGTTGTAAACTTGTTACTGCAAGCTATTTACTTGATGAATTCCAAAAAAAATTATATAAGTTTTAGGCTTTTACAATAACCAATCACCCTGTATAGTTTACTTTTTTAATCAATTCAAAAGTCGATTAATGCCAAACTAAAAAGGATGTATATGTGACTGTGTGTATATCATATATGACGTCATCAAGATGGCGGACGCTTGAAGTATTTGCATTGAATTTGTCAATTAGTTTTTAGTTAATTTTTGGTTTACTAGAGCATTATATTATTTTGTATCATCTGTGTCACGCAGGCCTGGCGTTCAAAGTAAAATAGAACAGATTAAAAATAAAAAACTGATCATAGCTTGATTGTAAAATGATAATTCTTGTAATGGTAATGATAGTTTGTAAACTATTGTATACTCTGTTGGTAACTGGATACGGCGTAGGAACCGAATTGCGACAGTATAACGTGGACACGCCCGAAACGAAGCCGACGCATGATTTTGTATGATAGACGTTAACATAATTTGTCGCCATGTCCACGTTATGTGTTGTAATTGGTTTCACTTTTTTTTATTTTGTTAAAAGTCCGTTGAAGGTTTAGAATAATATACATACGACATAAATATATATATTTGAACTTGTGCTTTTGTTTTATTGTGACGTCATTAAACCTTTAGTCATCTCTGAGTACCTTGATAGGTTTAAACTCAAGGAGGCTGGCGTTGAAATCAGGGAGGAGACAATACCCTCCCTGATAGGCGGAAAAGAAACCATGAAAGAATTCCTCAGTTATTGCAAAAGAATTATACAATATGCAATAGAAAAAAATAAAAGTTAGGCATCAACAAACAAAAACAAAAAAGATATGTAAAAATAAATAATATTAAACTGTGATAAAGATAAAGATAAAAATGTGATACAACAAAACTAGAAATTAAGAAAATGTAAAATGAAAAGAGGATGAAAGAATGGTAAAACAGAGCAAAAGGGAAAGAAAGCAGAATTGTGGTATAAAAGAACAGAATGAAAGATTATGTGAAGAATGAAAGAGAAGAGAATGAAAATAAAATAATTAAGTGAATAAATTAAATGCTAATAAAGTCCCTATCCCACCATAAATAGGGGTACCAAGAGGCCCCCAATAGCGGGGGTCATAAAAAAAACTCAAGGAGGACCCCTCGTGCTACTGTGAACTGGGCGTGGCCCAGGCCGTGATCCACCTGGCAGAATGCCCCGCATTTGAAGGGCTCCGTTTTTAAACCGAATGCCGGATAGGAAAAAGGATAAAGGAAGCCATTGTCGCCTCCATTTTGGCTGAAAAAGGAAGAGAGTCCTCCCTCGGATTCTGCAGGGTTGTGGCAAAAAATGCAATAAATAAAAACAAGGTGTAAACAGGCAGACAAATAATGTAAGTAAAAATGAAAAGAAATGAAAATTAAATTAGAAATAAATGTGATAAATATACCTATGAGAGAATTCATAAACAAAAATCCGTCATAATAAAAAAGACCAAACTGCAGTGATGAGGATGGCTGAATGGGATAGAATAGAAGAGAAAGATAATTATAGAGTGAAAGAACGGAAATTAGATGTTATATAATATATGTGTTGTATATAATAATATGTTATAAAAAATAAAATATGAAAAAATGTATAAAAGAAAATTAAAATTTCTGTTCACACACAAATATGGGTGGAAGGAGAGGTCCCCAATAGCGAGGGCCACAAAAAATTAAGTCATTAAGTCAAGGAAAGAACTTCCAGAATATTCCATAAATTAACGATTTCCATAAATTAAGAAGTACCTCAAAATTAACTAAAAATAAATCTATACATATTTTACGTATTTATTTCAAATCGATGTTCGTTATAAAAATCATCTCTGTCTATCTGTAAATGTAATACTTTAATTAGAAATAATTTTTAAAATTATTACTTAGATATTATGAGGTTCAACACTGCCTTCAGATATAGACTTGTCGTTGATTTATGGGACAATTTGTATACAGTTAAAATATCTATAGTATCCCAGCGATAGAGTATTGTGACTTGCGATCGTAGGTCGCGGGTTCTATTCCCGTGATGCAATATTATATAATGTACATTAATTGTATACAGTTACTGCTAGCAAGTTCCAGAGGATGGACAGTAGCGTCTTCTGTGTACAATAATACACTACGATCGCCAAGCTTCTATGTCGATAAAGGTATTATCCCATGAGCTGAAATGATGACTGGTAACTTAAAAGATTTAGTTTGAAAACTTGCAAGTGTTAGAGATGACGAAGGCTGTGCAGGTGCACACCACGTGACGGCACCCGAGACTGAGTGTTCCTTAACCACAAACGGACCCTAGAGTTGCGGGTGTTTATAGTGGGGGCCCAGAACAAGACACCACGTTGACATCTGAATAGCCTTCAAGTAGTCACAACGAAGTAGACCAACGTCTCCACAAAGGGTCAATACTACGCCGTGCGACTGGTGGAACCTTTTACGATATTATTTACACGAGTTTATAAATATCTGCGTAATTCTTTAATGGAATCAGGCGTTACCTTGCGGAAGTCCATCCTAAGTAAGAAAAGGACCAATATTTAGCCACTTCCGCACATGCAGTGGTAGTCGTGCAATGAAATGCACCACTATATACTATATACCTCTTTATATATATAGATTAGTGCCAAACACAGATTTATCTATCTAGATAGATAAATCTATCTATGGTACTACTAGGTATAACATAACTCCCCAAAGACAGGGAACATAAAAAACAATTGAGATGTATTTTTTTCATCACCCTACCTTCAAGTTTCATCAAGTCTAATTTGGTATATATTTTCAATGACCCAATTAAAATCTATTTTTACTATATAATATATAAATACATATAGCATCGCCTTTATAATGGGCGATGAAGTATATAGACCGACCTCAGGTATTGCAGAAGTGTTATAAAAGTGTCAATTGATAAAAATAAAACTTAAAAATAAGATATTAGGTATGGTAAGCGAAATGATGCAATATGTAAAAAACAATAAAACGGTAAACAGTAAAAGATAGTAAGAAAGTTAAATTGTAAACAAAACATTGGAATAAACAAAATTAAATGTGATACCAACTGTGATAATATCTACAAATTTAGTTACAAAAAATGGTTTAAGCACAAAAAAAATTGTGATAAAAAAGATAAAAAACTCGTATCCCACGCCAAGAACGCATCTAACACCTTAGGAGAGAGATTGATATATTCATTAAGATATCATAGAATACTTTTTAGTTTATCAGAAAGATGACTAATGTAAATTCTTAGCTAAATTATTCATTAAGACATCACCTGTTGAACCCAACTCAAAAACTTCGCATATCTAAATTATCGACTTAAAAATCTGAGACGTGGTTTCTTACAACAGGCTTTTTAAAATGGCTCAATGTCATCCATAGACCAATGAAAGAGGGCTTTGAGATCGAATCCGAAATGAGGAGTAACGCAAAAAAAAAGTCACTAAGATAGGTCAAAGAATTGTATGTCTAAAGTCGCAGGTGGCCGTTGGGTTCAAAAGCATCTCCAGTTGCGACAAAGAGCTGAAACAGCAAGGATAGGCCTCCCGTGAACCGATGATATAGTCAAGATCACGAGAAGTCGTTGGATACGGGCAGTGCTAGATCATCACGGCGATCTGGATCTCATCATACCGGAGTCCTATGACTTAAAGTGGGCATCTATTTGCTAAAAGAGAAAATGAATGAAAAACGTACTTGCCAGGAATGGCAGAGCAGAAGGTCGAAGGAAGATCATCAGATATGTTGATGAACTTACAAATTACACATGAGCCAATATAACTTCCGAAACCCAATCCAGTGTAACTAAATATGTAAGATCATGTGAAGTATATTAAAAGACCGAATGAATGATCTTAAGAAGAATGAAAGAGAAGTAAATAAATAAAAAGAAGAATGTAAAATAATTAATTAAAGATTGTAAGTTCTCCTTAAACCAGAGGCCGCCAGTAACGGTGGACATAAGTCATTTCAGCCTACCGCGTGCTCCGCAGTATCGAGGTGGGCGCGGTCTCGGCCTAGCTCTTCGCGAGGCACGGGGGGTTCTCTGAGTACCTCCACAGGTTCAAGCTCAAGGAGGACCCCCCGTGCTTCTGTGAACCGGGCGTGGACCAGACCGTGATCCACCTCGTAGCCCAGTATCCCGCATTCGGAGGACTCTGGCTCGAATTCGAGTGCCGGTCTAGCTTAAAAATCAGGGAGGAAACCATAGCCTCCCTGATAAGCGAAAAAGAGACCAAAGACGACTTCCTCTCATACTGCAAAGAAATAATTATAAAAGTTAATTAACAAAAATAAAAGTTAAAGAAAATTAATACAAATGTAAATAGAAAATAAGAAATGTAAATGAGATATGTGATATAATGTGATATTAATGTTAAGCGAAAAAACAATGTAAATAAACAGAAATAAAATTACAAAATGTTAATGTGTAACTAGAGAGGAATAAAAGGTCACAGAGCGAAAGAGAATGAAAGAAGAAATGTGGAAGAAAACCGAATGAAAGATCTTAAGATGTATAAATGAAGAGTAAGAAAATAAAAAAGATTGTGAAAAACTAAATAAATTAGAACAAAAAGTCGCTGTCCCACACCAGATAGGTTCCAGAGGCTTCCAATAGCCAAAAAAAAAACGATGGTCATAAAAAATATTTAAATACACGTGTAAACAAACCCCTTAGACTTGTAATTATGAATAATGACGTCACAACACCCCCCTCCCCTCCCCCCGTAGGTATTGTGGTGCGAACCTTTTAACTACAGAGTGCTTCGACGTTGCCTGGACACACATCCATTAGTTGTGGGTAGAACTTGAGTAGTCATCACTCTGCGTTCAATTTTATACTCTTAACGCACTATAATTAGGTACATTTTACAAATCGTTGCTGATATATTAATAAGGGTCTCACAAGTGCCTAGCTTACTCGAAATATATTATATTTATACGCTACTATAAAGTAGTAATATATATATTTACATATACAAGTATATTTGTGTGTATATGTATGTATAATTACGCATATATTTATTGTTACATCGCTAACATTATCATTTTTCTTTGACCTACCTTTGCGTATTGCTTCAGTAACAGAATTTAATATTAATTATTGCTTTAGAATTTATAGCTAATTTACTGTCAAATAATATACCGTAAACCCTTTGTAAAAATTAATGGTTTTCGATATATATATAGATACTAGGGATTGTGGATCCGAATGAGATCCCCCCTATTACCGAGAAGGGGCTAATGGTAGCATGCGGTAAGGTTGGAAACAACAAAGCTCCAGGACCTGATGGGATCCCCAACGTAGCTCTTAAACAAGCTATTGTAGCATCACCAGGAGTCTTCTTAGAGACCTATAATAGCTGCTTACGGGAAGGCACTTTTCCTACCGCGTGGAAACGACAGAGACTGGTACTTCTCCCTAAAGGTAAGAAGCCACCAGACGAGCCATCGTCATACCGGCCCCTCTGTATGCTGGATACTGCGGGGAAAATACTAGAACGTATTATCCACAGCAGGATCGAAGCAGCAGTTGAACCCCACCTAGCTTACTCACAGTATGGGTTCAGAAAAGGCCGGTCTACGCTAGGCGCTATAGAGCAAGTTGTCAATATAGCAAAACTAGCAGTGTCTGGGAAAAGATGGAAGAGAGGCTCCATAGAATATTGCCACACACAAACACACACACACACACGAGAGTAGGAGCGGAGGAAGCTGGCCTGAACAGCCAGTTTATCACAGAAAGGCCACGGCCAGGCCGTGAGGACCAGGGATATCGAAGAGAGAGGATTGTTTTTAGTCGGTATTGACGCCTAGATCGATTCCGATATACGGGGCATCACCATCAGGCCCTATGGTACGTAAACGTATTTTTAAACTTCTTCCAAAAAAAAAAAAACAAAAACACACACACACACACACGCACACACGCGCAAACACATAGGTAGTGTGAGACAGAGATAGTGCTTTACGAAGCCGAAATTAGCCGATTGTCTCTTTCCAAAGGTCGATTTGCAATATTTATCGTCGGGTTCTGTACTTTAAAAACCATTCAGCGCCATCTATTGGTGTGAACTAAACACTATTTTAATAAATTGAAAACTATATACGTAATGACATTTATTCAATTTTTTTATATTTATTACAATACTGTATACATGCTTCATTAGGTGGAATATTTTTTCATGATTCTCCGGTGTAATTTATATTTTCATTGTCTTATCTGAAATTTTAAAATATTAATTATAATGTGGGCTCTTTTTAGATGATATATTAAAGTTTGCTGACTCGTTCACATGACTTATATCATAATGTATACAACAAAGTAAGAAAAGGACCAATATTTAGCCACTTCCGCACATGCAGTGGTAGTCGTGCAATGAAATGCACCGCTCGCCAGCTCGCTGATAAATGCGTATGCGGCAAACAATGCGAATCACACAACCGCCACCACCAAATTACTCAACACGTGTTTCACCCCTCCACGGGGCATCTTCAGGATTTATGTTACACCGATTAGTGCCAAACACAGAGTCTCTGTATTTGGTGAGTAATTTGGTGCATGTACGGAAGTAGCTAAATATTGGTCCTTTTCTTACTTAGGATGGACTTCCGCGAGGTAACGCCTGATTCCATTAAATAAAAGTATACAACAAACACTGTGAAATTTCATTTAGAAAAATCAATTGTTGTGTTTCTGACAGGCTTTTCTCTGGAAATCAGCATTCCGTGCCGGCGGAAGCATTTATTTATTATATATTAGGGGGACCGGAAAGTAATGTCGTTTCTGCGCATGCCGATATTTAATTGTCATTTCATAGCTCATTTTGTATTTGGAACACGTTGTATACTAGATAGCAAAAGGTTGTCGATAACGAAGGAGAATATATTGTTGATTAGAAATAAAAACTTATTAAAAATGTTGTCGTGTGAATTTAAATTAAGAAAGCGACATTACTTTCCGGTGCCCCTAATAAAAATAATTGACGATTCAAAATTGCGTGCATATTTGAATAAAGATATTTTGAATTTGGAATAGCAAATTTATATATTGCCATAACAAAAACTATACAAATTTAATGTTAGAAGTATCATAATAAAGAAGTAATAATCACGATGCATATATCATATACACAACATATACAATTCAAGTAGATATGCAGTATCTTCATTACATATTATTTGATCAACACAATAGATTAAAAATTAATATGAAATTGTCATTCTAAATTCACAGGTTTTATTGGCAAGCAGGTAAATTTTCCTAGGTTGGTAGTACTGTCTATAACATTTGCCAAGCGTCCGTTTGTGAAAAGGTTTTATTCCGTATGTATTTGTTAAACTCTGCAAGTCTTGATTGGTGCCAAAATAGCACAAAGTTTTTGGAAAAACAGCGTCAAAAACTCCACTAATATGTTTCCGCAACCATCGTGTTTGTTTGATTTTTCTCCATACGACTTACGGCTATTCAAAGTCAAAAGGTCAATGCGAGGACGCCGTTTTGACACGATTGAGGATGTAAAAACCGAATCTAAAGCCTTGAAGGCTGTACGGGAAAAATAGTATATCAACTGGAAAAAGCGTTAGCAAAAGTGTGTATTATGAGACGGGGATTACTTTGAATGTGATGAAATTGATTTGAAAGAATAAATAATGAATTTACATTTTATCATTAAATTCACTTTACTATTTGATCACAGTATTATATCGTCTATTCAAAAGGCAGCTATGGTATACCCTGAGTAAAATATTACAGTGTGAGTTAAGGCTTCCAAGGGTACCTTTAATGTTAGACTCTGAAGACGAGGTTCAAGCTAAGCACCCTCACAGTTCTTCATCTCTATTGTTTCTGATGATGTTAATGCTGTTAGCTCTAAGGCTTTTACAGCTTTATCGGTACTTCACGGAGCGGAAGGGTCCGTGAACGAGATTTAAACCAAAGAACTAAAAGCTGGTGGGGCGCCTACCAGCTGCACGGGGACGCTTGCACGTTGTTAAGGCTCTTCGCGGTAGAGCTTTGACGGGGTGTGTTGCTGGAGTGTGCTTTCGGGTTAGTACGGCAGCACGGACCACAGGCGAGCCGAAGAGGGATCCGGATCCAACCACGGTTCGCCCAAGCTGTTTGCGGTTAGGGAGCGGGCGGCCGCTCACTAAAAACGGGTGTTGTGGCGTGGTGGGTTTTGTTTTGTTATGTAGAACACGACGACCTGTGTAAAGTGTTGCAGGTGTAGTGGTTGCTGAAGATGCTGAGTGGTTTGCGCTTGCAGTGTTGCGAGTGTCTGCAGGGGGTGCGGTGTGGCGAGTGTTTTGTGGGAACCCTTTGATGGGCGTGAGGAGAACGTCTTTAGGATGTATCTTGGTCTTTACTCAGGTACGGGGGGAGTAGAGTAAGGCGCTAGCTATTAGGGGATTGGGATGTGCAGAGACCGACTCAAAGTAAGTTTTGGAGCAGGCCAGAAAGAACTCTTGGAGTTCTTCAGGTGTAATATGTAGAACTATCAAACTTATTTCACGTAAAACAGAGTCCACTTTACCTTCACGATAACCTTGACTCCAGGGCAGTTGTAGTCGCCAGTGGCCTTGATCTGCTCCAAGCGACTCTTCTCCTGGAACACGTCGAAGATTGACACGATGATGTGCAGGCACACCAGGAGGAACTCGTTTACATACGCCATTATCACGTGACCTGCGACACTAGCATTTTACTTTCATTATTATTATATTTTAGACCATAGATGTTCTCTGCACGCTATAGATCTCTACCAAAGATGCGCTGCCTAAATACAGAGACTTCTCAACCAACCAACGCCTCATCTATCTGCTCGTGATCGTCACCTGATAACCTCGGTCACAAAGGCCCCACCTGCTGCCACTGCAGATTAGCAATTTTTCGTGCTACATTTTTTTGTTTATTTATTTATTTACACTATATTGTAAAACAAAACTATCAAAAAAAGAGGAAATGTAACAAAATAACTTGATAAATAAGAAAAAATAAATAATTTATATACACCAATACCATGCTTCGCGTCGTTTTATTTTGCGTTTTTTTCGAAGTTGTGTCGCTGCTTAATTAGTACTAATTTTTACTGTGCGTCGTTAGATTTTTGAGGTTGCGTTGTTTTGGGTTCAAGTCTTCAATTTTTTTTGAAACTTTCTTTTTTTTCTGAAAGATGGCAATATTTTTGTTTCTAATTGCGCCATGCCATCAAAACTTGGGGATTCCCTTTCTAACTAAAACTCGACGCAATTTGAATACAGTTTTATTTTCACTTTGTTTTGCTAATTTTGGAGTTCAGTTTCAATTACATTGTGTGTTGTAATGTAGTGTGTTGTGTTTTTTTTAAAGAGAATAATAAATTTATATAAATTTTTACGCGTTGTTTCTGGTTACAGAAACGGTAAATATTATTCCAATATATTTATTGGCAAAATTATATTATATTATTTTTGTTTTTTAAGCGTTTACTATGTTCAAATTTCTTTTTAAAAAGTAGTATTTTCGTGACCCTGTAACCTATCTTCGATCTTTACATGGTTTGCTATAAAAAATCTATAATTCACTTTGTGGCGTTTCATTTTGCGTCGTGTTTTTTGGAACGTAACCACGACCCAAAGTGAGATATTGGTTTATGAGGTATTAGGTATTTACACTTTATTATACATCAAAACTCTATAAAAAACAAAAAGGAAATGTAACAAAATAACATAGATGATAGGTAGGAAAAAATAAATAATTGATATAGAGGTACAATTGGCGGTCTTATCGCTCGAGGCGGTCTCTACCAAACAACCTTTGGATGGAGATACGAGACATGAAGGAGATGGCAAATTAGTTTTACCATATTCTTTACCACAAACGCCGTGTACATTATAAAGTAATTTTTTTAATAGATTCTTTATTTATTCTTCCAAATCAATTGCATTACATTCAAAGTAATCCTCGTCCGACAAAACGCACTTTTGCCAAAGCTCTTTTCAGTCCCGACTGGAATACAATTACAATACAATACGATACAATGCGATACAATTTTTCCGGTATAGCCTTCAAGATGTTCGATTCGGTTTTTATTTTCTCAATCCTATTGGAACGGAGTTGTCGCATTGGCCTTTTGAATTTGAATAGGCAGAAGTCGAGGTCGAGTTTTTGAAGCTCTTTTTCTAAAAAAATTGAGCAATTTGCCGCTAATAAATACATTTAAAAAACTTTTAAGTTAAACGGTTTTTTGATACCCATATTGTGGTGGTTATGGAAAAATATGTACTTAGTCCGCCATATTGGAACGGCGTCCATCTTGAATTTTAAATTTTGACAATCATCGTATTTTACTAGTGTAGCCCTTTCATTTGATACCCATATTGAGGGGGTTAAGAAAAAATACGTAATCCGCCATTTTGTATCGGCGGCCATCTTAGATTTATAATGTTATTGATTTTATTATATTGTATTGTCATCTAAATTAAATGTGTGTACCAAATTTCAGATCAATCTGACAACGGGAAGGTGCTTAAATTTCATATTCTAATTTTGACCCAAACAAATTCCGTACGGGTCGAACTAAATAAAACCGTTTAAAAAAGCCAAAAGATATTCCAAATTTGAAACAGACGCTTGGCAAATGCTATAGACAGTTCTACCAACCTAGGAAAAAAATACCGCGCATCCAAATACCTGGCTACTCAGGAGTTTTAAATGAAAATTTCACCTTCATTTTTAATCACATTGTACTTACCATAACAGTGATAAATACTGTGCTGATTCAATAAGGATGTTTTAATGTTATAGAGTTGATGTTCACTCATAGCTGGCCTAAATTCTTTCGTTAACGAAAGCTATATACATCGCTAAGCGACCAGATGTTTCGTTGACGGTGTATTTTTATAACTTAGATGTTTGGTTTTTTAGTATTAGATTTTACAAGAGTACTAATTACAACATGAAACCAACCACGGAAAACCAATTCGGCTTCACTGCTGGTAAATCAACGTCGGACGCAATTCAAGCCATGAGAATTATTATGGAGAAACATAGATGCAATAAAGAAGATTTACATATTGTCTTCATTGACCTGGAAAAAGCTTTCGATAGAGTGCCAAGACAACTTGTATGGCAAGCTCTCAGGTCTCAAGGCCTCCCCGAAAAGTATGTCTCCATAGTAAAAGACATGTACTACAACTGCGCGACCCAGGTGAGAAGCCCGGCAGGACTCAGTGACCCGTTCGAAGTAACAGTTGGCGTTCATCAGGGATCCGCACTTAGCCCATTATTATTTAACTGCGTCATGCATTACCTCACAAAGGATATACAGAATGCCTTACCATGGTGCCTTCTATATGCAGATGATATTGTTCTTGCAAACAAATCAGCGGATGATTTGCAGAGAGACCTGAACCTATGGATTAGAGAACTAGAATCCAACGGCCTCCGCATAAGTAGATCCAAAACGGAACACATGCACTGTGCATTTGCACCAACACCAACACAAGGCCATAGCAATCTGAACATCAGTGGCATTCCAATACCATCCGTCACTAAGTTCAGGTACCTAGGGTCGACCTTAAGTATCGATGCAGACTCAACCGCTGATGTCAAGAACAGGGTACAAACTGCATGGATGAAGTGGAGGGAAGTGTCAGGCGTTCTATGTGATAACCGTATGCCCATTAAGACCAAGGGTAAAGTCTACAAAGCAGTTGTCAGACCAGCTATGCTCTACGGCTCGGAATGCTGGACTGTAAGTCAGAGACACGAGCAAACACTTCATGTCAATGAGATGAAGATGCTTAGATGGTCGGGTGGCGTCACTAGAATGGACAAAATACGGAACGAATATATGAGAGGTTCGTTTAAGGTAGCTCCGATCCCCAGCAAATTACAGGAAAAAAGATTACGATGGTATGGCCACATTCAACGGAAACCAGATAACCACGTAGTAAAAACTGCCTTAAGCCTCCCAGAATTCCCAAGAGGGAGAGGGCGTCCAAAAGCTACGTGGTGGTCTAATATCAGAAAGGAACTGGAAACCCTTCAACTTGATGCAGGGACAACCCAGGATAGAGTGGCCTGGCGCAAATTGATAAGGAGACCCGACCCCAAATAAAGGGAAAAGGGAAAGAAGAAGAAGAAGAAGAAGAAGAAGAAGACTAATTACAACATGAATACCAATTCATGTTGTAATTAGTTTGAACGTTTAAAGATAGTACTTATCAATATCATATTTAGTGATTCTTAGATATCTATAGCTAGACAATTTGTTTAGTATGCCGTATAATGTTCTAGACCAACTTCTGTCTGATAAGAGCGAAAAAATCTAAGCGCACCCACCTGTGGGTGTGGACAATGAATTGCAAAGCCGGCGTGATAAATGAAAAAATGGATATGAAAGGGAAAGAAAGAAGAGTTGTAGAAAGAAAGAAAATAAAGGAATGTAACATCATAGGAGGAACGATAGAAGACCGCGAAAATAAAAATGTAACATGAAAAATCTATGAAATAAAAACAAAGTCCCTGAACCACAATAGAGGTACAAGAGGTTCCATAGAAGGGGACATATTGAAAAAAAAAAACGTGAACTTGTTAAGGCAGAGTTTTCCAAACTTTTTTGTGCCGTAGACCCCTTGCCATGTTTTCCGTGTTGGCTAGACCCCCTACTTACCTGATATTCATTTCCTGTAAATTTCTAACTGTAGTGAAGTTAAGTGTTAACAACTTAAAGTAAAAACACATGTAGACACACATGAATAAACGTATTTGTCCAACATTCGTATTTATAAATTGACGAATTGAACAAGTCAGTGCAAGGTAGCGAAGCTCTGAGACTGCGACTCTTAGGTTTTTAAAAGTTCAAAATGTATTGCAACCACAAAGCGACTACCAATATCCTACAACTTACACAATTTTATAAACATAAATAATAAATTTTTCATTTCATAGGTACTTTTATAAATAATGTAAATGTTTTGATATTATAAGATAGTATGATGTAAGTAAATAGGTATTATCAGTGTATGTGTTGAGATCCACTATCGTAGACCCCCATTTTCATTTCATGGACCCCCAAATTTTTTTTCGCTGACGTAGACCCCTTGCAGGTTGTCATGGACTACTTTGGGAATCACTGTGTTAAGGCATCTTCAAAAAGTGCTTGCTGGTATTCCGTATCTATCTCATATCTATTATACTTACACTGGTAAATAAAATCCGGGATATTCGTGTATGTGTAGTGTTTGGTTGCAATGTCTTCCTCTGCAAATTTACTTCGCGCCTCTTTCCGTGCAGGTCCTGAAAATGAAAAATATCGATTTGCGTCCTTCCACCTTACGCTCTTCTTTCTAATCTAACTTAGCCTAAAGCAATAACTTAGGGGGGGGTGGAATTTGACCCAAACCAATACCTTTCATCACCGGATTTGCTAGCTACGAAGTGAAAGCCTTCAATTATTCCAAGAGTTTTATTACGTGGTACAACACCGGTTCAACATTTGCGATTATGAAATGAGAGCGTAGTAGAATTCAAATTTACGGAGCTGGTACGTGGGGCAGACGTGGTTGGAAAACTCCCTCCTCCCGTCAAACTCCATCCAGCTTTCCTTTCTCTTTCCAGCCTCCTTCGATCTTCTCTCTTCCATCTTCACTTCCTGTACGGACCCCGGCGGCAAGGGGCACGGCCGGTGCACGAGATCTTCTTCTTACAGCAACTCACTTCAAAGGCCATGCTAACGAGGGTCAGGACCACCAGAAATAAGCTGGTGAGGAAGTGCTTCATGCTGAAACAAGATTTAAAACGTATTAATAATCGTTTCTGATATTTGAAAACATCTGGAGAAACATCACTGTAACATTTAGGTGATGGTAATTTATACGTGAAGGATATAAGTCGTATGACAGAGCGGGAGGGGGAGGGGAGGGGTGAGGGAAGGGGGAATCTACTTACGCCGTAATTACCGGTTTGCTCTATTTCATCTACTTTCATTAAATTATCTCTACATCGCCTAAATAGTATTGTTTTTATTTTATTAAAGTAAACAGTATGATATGCACAAAAAATCAAATTATTCTTGACGTAATACCAATATCAAATGTTAGCAGAACAAAGGTACGAGGTTTACCATATATCATTAATTTTAAAATTAAATATAGATGAAACATCTATTGACTTAAGGTATTAAAATTTCTAATGTAAGGAAACTATATCATTTAAAATAATTTAAAGTTGTGTTATGTACCTGTAGAAGTGATGAAATAAGTGAAGAAGATTAACAAACCTTAATTATTCACCACAGGGCGCTGGTTTCTTGCAGGCGATATAAATCTTCTTTGTGCAGGCGCCGGCAAAAGAAGTCAGCGAGAGAAGTACGCTTAGGAGCAGAAAAAGCGCGCTGCGCACCAAGCCCATGGTACGTTACCGATTGCCCATGACAACCATGGTCTCGACACTGCAAAAAACCCAGCTCTTGGTGATCAACAACCACGAACTGGAGACTCCACGCCAGCCAGAAAAACCACATCCTCGAAACCAAAGACAATCCAATAGGTTCAAGATTCAAATCGCAATCTGGACTGGAATCACTTCTGGACGTACACAAGATATATATACACATATATATGTTAACTACACATACATTGGTTTGGGTCAAATATTCAATTTTATACTAAGTTCTACTAAAAGAGTTTAAGTAAGAATTCTCATATAAAGTTATTTATTTTGAGCGAAGAATTTTAAAAATAATCTCTCTGTGACGTCAACAGCATTACATGTCTCGGAAAATGTCTTCGCTTAGAAGGGCAATTCTATCATATACCTTTTGTCTGAAAATCTCGTTGAAACTACGTCATCGAATCGCAGAACCGACATTATTATCAACCAATCACAATCCCTGCTTTACAACCAATTACACGTGTCGCTTGTGTGTGTGATACGAATGCTTCTCTTAAAGTCATGTTTAAAAGTACATACAGGTTGTTTGGCAGTTCAATTGGCTTTTGATTCTTGCATTATTTGAAGATAAGCAAGCTATCACCTGATAGGAATGTTGATCCTTTAAGCCTGCCATAAACTCAAGTTTATCTTTTCAAACAAAATATAACATTTTTTTATATGTACATTATAATATCAACAATTTAAACGATCAACTAAAAACTCTTGAATGCTATAATAAGATATATTCAATAATATATTTTTATTTTTTTAAATAAAACAAAGAAAAGAAAGGTTTATATGTTGCGTAACTCTGTTATATATGTACACGCATCACACCCTTTCATTCATATGTGTTAGCTTTTCGAAGATTAATTTTAGGCGATAAGAGCTTATATTTATTTCTCGTATTTATCATATGTATGTCTCTCTAAGAATTATTGCGCATATATAATATCTTATTAATAATATGTTACGAATCAACCATTATTATATTAATTTGTTAAAAAACATCTCAACAAGCTCTATCTTTAATTATAAATAGCCTGCACAGCTTATTTTATGCTCAAAAGTTTGAAAGAGGTGAATGTATTGATTATTTGCTGTCAATTATGGTGCACTATGTCTTAAAATGAATGGTTTCAGAAATAATAAAGAAAGTAATAAAAACGCAATTAAAAATTAATTAGCTAAATACTAAATTAATTATTATTTACTATCTGTATCTGTCCTAGGTGATTATCGTCTGAAGTTATTAGCATGTAGGATTCAAATGAAAAAAAAAGATTAATGTGTCATTTTTCAGCGTGGTCAATTTATACAAAGGAAATAATTCATAAAGCCTTTTCTTGATTTTACATAACCAATCATGCCGCATATAACAGTTTCTATTTTACTTTGATTTAATTATGTATAAGGGGAACGGAATGTAATGTCGCTTTTTCAAGTTAAATTCACACGACTACATTTTTAACAAGTTTTTATTTCTAATCAACAATATATTCACTTTCTTTATCAACAACCTTTTGCCGTCTAGTATACAAATCAATGCCGGAGCGGTAACAAATCAATCGAGTTTTTCTGTAAAATATGTCGACAGAAACTACATTACTTTCCGGCACCGTAAATATATGTAACAATTTCCTAATATTTAAAATACAACTCACCTGAATTATTTTTGTGTTTGTGTTTTGAAATTTGTCTTGAATTAAACTTTTTTTTACAGAAATTTTTGATTGATATGTTAAAAGGAATTTTGAGTATTTAAACTGATGTCGGTTTTTTTTCTTTTACATGATATAAGAAAGAAGGTTTTAATTAGAAATACAAACTATTTTTTCTAATTACATTCTTCATAGAATTTATTGAGATTGAAATATTATAATAATAAAATACAGAATGTAATCAACAATACACATATAAATGTACGACGAATATACAATACAAATATAGGATAAGAACATCTATGTTATTTCTATATTGTTACAGAAGGAAGGACGATGATACCGGGATAATGGGGGATAACGTTTCTTCTGAGGAGGAAAGGAAAAAATTGATTTGAAGGAATAAATAGAATTTGTACATTTTATACATACTTTTACATGATATTAAATTATTTTGTCGAGAAGTTAAAGTAGACTACTTCTT
This sequence comes from Battus philenor, assembly GCF_028537555.1. Classification (NCBI taxonomy): domain Eukaryota; kingdom Metazoa; phylum Arthropoda; class Insecta; order Lepidoptera; family Papilionidae; genus Battus; species Battus philenor. Next base: position 1,124,898 of record NW_027181689.1, read on the forward strand.
TAGTATTATTACGATATATATTCCACGAGCATTTTCGTCCGTGTCTTTGTGTTTGCACACGTTTTCTCATCTAACAATGTTTACTAAGTCTCTTAATCTATTTTAACGACACCCTGACAATGTCAAGTTTTTAAAATCACTTCCTCATCCCTACTCCACATTGGCATCCTCAGGTTGTGCGCCAGTGTCTGTGCGGCGGTTGCCGTATTCACCACGTCGATGAACGGAAGATCATTATAGGGGAACCTGCGATAGATCAAAACAACTTATACAAGACAATACGTTGTTATTACTAAAGATTGTAATACAGTGAGGAAGAAGTTAGCAAACATTTTTATGTCAGAATAAGACAGGACTCTTCCATAGATCTTCAAAATAACCGTTTTTCGCTTCCACTTCACTCTATCCGATGTTTCATTTTCGGAAATATTGCGGAACCGCATGTATTTTTTTACCACATCCATCCATCTAGTTTTCTGTCGCCTACGTTGCCGTTGACATTGCCTACATACTCTGAAGGTTTCCTCTTTACTTATACAGACGTAAAGTAGTGTGATTGTTTTATATGAACTCTAATAAAAAAAAATTACAAAATTAATATTTTTGATTTAAAAAATTAGGCGTAATTTTAATTATTTCGGTGAACATAGACGAAATAATTGACTTACTTTTAAATTAAATTAAAAGTCGATCTAATACTATGATAAAAAAGTTAAGTGAATTTGTTAGTAAAAAAATAAATTCTTTATTTATTCTTACAAATCAATTTCATCACCGTCCGAAAATTCTGTTTTCCTGGTATAGTCTTCAAGACGTTCTCCGTTTCAGTTTACCTAGAGGGTAACTTACCCATTCTGCGTCTACCAGCTTTCGATCATAAATCGTCAAAATCAAGGGTCCAATAATTGCTCGGCGGATGAAATGGCACACACGTTACCTATGACTACATTTGTTAAACCGCATTATCAGTTGCGGCGTGTTCCTCGAAATCGAATCGCAACAAGACGGTTGTTCAAAGGTAGACTTCTATCAAAGATAAAGTTTAACAGATGTGCGATAGATGTCTAGCTTTCAAGTATTCCAGTTATAAATGTTTTACAAATGTATGTGAGTTTACAAACAGGAACATAGGTATGTGCGGTGTGTCGTAAGATTTTGCGCTTACGTAATAGTGATGTACGTGTATCGATAAAATTTTATATCGATATATTATGTTATAAACGTTTTATAAAATTGACGATGTTCAAATAACGTGTTAAATGTTCCGGTTTTAAAAGTGATCTATATACAATGCGATTAAAATAAGAATAGAACCGGCCTAGCGCCATGTTGTGACGTCACAACGGGAACTTGGTATAGTGTGCAAAAAAAGCAATGTTAAAAAATAATACCAGTGGCTAAAGTCACTCGCTCGGTTACCTTCGAAGCAGTTTCCAAATGCTTAATGAAACTTCCAAATACATCACGCGATATATGAATATTGCCATCTGGCGCTGGTACAATTCTTGCTTGTTTAAACTGGTCCAACAACATAATGGCACGTTTTTTCTCTTCCTCGAAGTACTTATCAACATTGCTGATAATCCCTCGAGCTCGCCGATGTAAAACACTACCTCTTTTGCTCATTGTAGAACAAATTAAACAATCAACAAAAACAATTATTATTATTTTTTTATTTTATATATTTAATGCTGACCGTACTTATATGAGTGAAGTTAGCCGAGAGCCCGTCCTATTCTTATTTTAATCGCATTGTATAAATATATTAGCTAACAGACGCCCAACTCCTCCGAAGGTTGCCAACATGACCTCCCTGGTGCTGCTCCCTTGCAGCAACATACTGGTGCCTATGCCATATATACCGTCTTGTGGTCGCAACTTGACATTCTTTCAGCTCCAACGGCAACTGTCACTTGAAACGAACAATCCAAAACACCTTTACCATGACACCAAACCGCTGTTAGTAATTATTATCTAATAACATTTTTATATACTTACATATATCTTTTAAAGAAATGAGTTTTTTGAAAAAAAAATTATTATATTCAATACATAATATATATATATATATATATATATATATATATATAAAGGGAAACAAATTCTATAATATATATACAGACATTAACGTCCTCGCCTTTGTTTTTAGAATAATATTTTACTTTTTTTAACTCAAGGCACTTCTAAAATAATTTCCAAATTAAAATTTTAGACTAATTTGAAGCAAATTAACGAAATTAATTTTTTACATATTTTTTTGTGTTATTTTTTTTCATTGATGTCTTATATTTTTTTATAAAACTCATTTCTCCACTAGATACTTATGTAAGTATATCAAAATGTCAGGTAAACAAATTTATTGTAAGGTTTTCGATAAAAATTAAAAGTATATCTTGAATTTAGAAAATGATAAATATATATAAAATTAATGAACGTAAATTTAATTTTAGAATTCATTATTAAATTTATTAATTTACTTTCAAAATATTGGTTAAACAATATTAAATAATTAAAATAACAAACCTAGCTTTTTTTAAGTCATAGCTGTCATTGGGAAATGGACATTATTTAAAAGTCGTACATGACAGAATTTATAATAAAATTAAAGTTTTTCAAATTTAAACTGAACTTTATTGATCGTGTTGACTATATTATTCAGTTTTAATTATATTTAATTATTTGCATACAGTTAAAAACTTATTTTTAATGACGTCAAAGAATTGTAACTTCTCACGCGCGTATAAGCAGCCATTTTGTTTTTGTCACGCCTTCATACCTCTTCCGTCTATTGACACAGAATTCTTATATTACAGTGTTATAATTATTTCAGTTTATCTTTTATTTACAGATTTTATACCTATTTATGTTTTTAATACTCTTACTGGATGTAAATACTCTTTTTTCTTCATTTTTCTTCCTACTCTTATTCTATTTTGTGAACGTAATTAATACGTCATATAGTTCATGCATATATAAATACTTTATTACCTGCTTTCTCTTATATTGTGGAAAGCATTAAGGCTTTTATATCTATCTTATTGTTGTAATTTAAAATTTATAGCATAGCATATTGTCCTATCGCATATTTTTCTGGGGCAACACTGTAGATATTGAATCAATATTTTCAATAAAAAAAAAACAGTGCCGACCATTTACTTCGTGGGATTCTTTTCGAGATATTTTTAATAAAGATGATGTTCTTATAGTTGCGGTGCAATATATCTATATTAATGTTTTATTTGTCCACAAAAACATACAAAATTATAGAAAAAAACAACGAAATACACTATGTTAATACTAGAAATAAAAAAAAGCTGCATACTCCTAGTTTTAGTGTTCAAAATTTTTAAAAAACTTTTATGGCATATATACGTATCTGTACAATATATGCCACTGGAGAGATTTAAAAGAAATACTAAATTAAAATTATTGAAGTTATATTATTGTATCCAAGAATACTGTGTTGATGTTATTGCATGGAATAAAACGTCGATGCTCATTCAGAAAGCTAATTATTGTCGCACGCTCTTTATAAAACAATATTTGTAAAGAGCAACTGTTCAGTTTCTCGTTGGCTTTAGCAAAACTGCCTTCCGAGCCGGCTGTAGCTTCCTACAGGGTCAAAAATGTCTGTATTATTTATGTATATATACACACATATATATTCGGAAGTACTTCTAATCGCCTATTGAAATAAAGAATAAATTGATTTTAGTTTTTTTTACTTATCTGCTTTATTGTCTGTTATGTATGCTTGTCGTCGGAGTCATTATACGTAATTAGCGGGTTGAGATGATTTACCAGATCTCGTTGAAAAGGAAGATGATAGCCAAGAGTGATAGATATGCTGTGTTCATATATACAAAGATTATTTACAATTTACACTACTGTAACGCGACTGTAAAGTAACATTAATACTACTGTAAATACTACTGAAACAATAAATACTACTGTAAAGAATAAATATATATAAAATGTAACACCTGAAAAATTCCGCGAAGGAGGCAACGATATTGAGATGAGGTATGAACGGAACGAAGAATGAAAAGGAATGAAAGAACACGAGAGGAATAAAAGTAGAAATAAGAATTGACACAATGATGAATGAAAGATAAGGATGCAAATAATAGAATTCTGTGAAGAAATAATCATTGGTATAATATGGCGTCTGAATTCAAATCGGCGTTCGATATTTGAATTTTAACGTACAGGAATGATTTTACATAAAATTATTGTGGGTGTACTGGCCAGTAACACGATGCCTGAAGGATAAAGTTTATATGATATTTATGATATATTTACAGAAATCAAGTTATTATACCAAAGATTACAAATGGATGATAGTTGCTGCAGATTTGGATTTTGTACACAAAAGTTTACACATACTATATATCACGACAACACTTAACAATAATAAATTATATTATGCCTATTGTAATAAGAAATATAGTATAAGTAAGAAAAGGACCAATATTCAGCCACTTCCGCACATGCAGTGGTAGTCGTGCAACAAAGTGCACCGCCCGCCAGCCCGCTGATAAATGCGCATGCGGCAAACAATGCGAATTACACAACTCCCACCGTTAAATCATTCAACACGTGTTTCACCCCTCCACGGGACATCTTCAGGAGTTATGTTACACCGATTAGTGCCAAACACAGAGGTGACTTGGTGTATATATAGTATAGATTTTCAATGATTTGTTTTATTTATTTTGTAACATATTAATCTAGGCGAAAGATATTATTGAGATTGCGGGATTTGGGAAGTGCATGACCGATCGTCATGGGGAAAGCCTATGCTTACAGTGCTTTTTTTATAGTTGCTCCCCTATTGGGGGCATCTCGTACTCCTAACTTACATTTAGGGTCAGGCACTTTTATTTTTTTTAATAATTTTTCAATTATATTTTTATTATCGCGCTATTCTTTCATGCATCTTAAGACCTTTCATTCTTTTCTTTACTTTTCACATTTTATCTGTCTTACCCTTTCATTCCATTTTCTATCTTTTCCGATGCCTTCCATCCATCACTTCATTTCGTAGTTTTTACAATTTTGATTTTTATTTTATTTTACAGTATTTAATTTATGTACATATCATTACTTATTATTATTGCACACACACACACACGCACATATATATATTATATGTATATATGTATATATATTTAATTTAACATTTATTCCTATTTATTATTTGTACAGCGATTCTATTACACAACTCAAGTAACTCAAGACGTGTCTCGTCTTCCTTTACAAGGGAGGCCATTGATTCCTCGCTAACCTTAATGCTGAACCGGAATTCGGAGTCGACTCGGAGTCCTCCGAACGTGGGACAGTGGGCTACAAGGTGGACCACGGTCTGGTCCACGCCCGGTTCACAGAAACAAGAGGGGCGCTCCTTGAGTTTAAAACGGTGAAGGTACTCAGAGAACCCCCCCTGCTCCAGGAAGAGCTGGACTAAGACCGCGTCCACCTCGACACTGCTGTCTATATGCTAAAAAGTAGAGGGAGGTTGCGGAATTGAGCACTGCATCGTGGTGAGCAAGGAGGAGGGGGGAGAGGGGGAAGAGGAGGAGGAGGAGGTATTACCTTATTTTGCCTATTTGTTGTAATAACAAATTAAATAAAAAAATAGAAAGGAAGTGCGAATAAAGATGGCATGGAATAACGAAGTTATAAAAATCCTACAATTTTTGAAGACAGTTGTAACGATTATAATTCCATAGTGTGAACCGTTTTAAAATAACGTTATGCGTTACGAAAATAATTATAATGTAGCATCGGAAAGTTATTGCGGAAGAGTATTTATCGATATATTTAGATATTTGTATGGATACGTCATTATTAGACCGACACCGCACCCGGGAGCGGCGCACGCGTCGACCACGCGCTCTCCGATTATAAAAACGTACAGACAGAAATAACCAAATCAATTCCCGTATAGTGCAGTGGACTGAATCAAAAATGCGTTTGTGAGTATGCGTCCGGTGTGTTTCATATTTGAATTTCGAAGCGATTACGGTACCGTTTTTCCGAAAACTTTCACGAAGAGATCTCTTTAGGGTGAATCATAAGATAATTTACGAATTCTTCACTCGTTTTTATTCAGTGTTCGTTTGTGATCGAGAAGAACAAGATATATATTGTGATGTAAAAGGTATGTTACATTTTATATATTTTTTTACTGAATTGTCCCCGCTATTGGGGGGCCTTAGTTCCCCTATTTGACTTATGTGACAGGGATGTTTTTATCTTTTTATGATTCACATTCTTTTCTTTTTTATTTCCATGCTCTTCTGTCATACTTCACATGATCTATCTTTATTTTATTTACTTTCTACTGTTCATTCATCGGCGGCTTTTGGTTATCATATATTTTTACTTTATCTTTTATTTTACATTTTATAATTTGGTTATTTTACATTTTATCGCAGATTACATAGTTTTTGTTTTATTTACTTTATAATTATTTCTTAGTTTTTTAGCTACATGTATCAGTTTTGTTTACATTTATTACATGTTTTGCTGTTTTTTTGCAATAAGAAGAACACTGGCTTGTCGGGTTTTTCTTAATGAGGCGATGGTGTCCTCACTTATTTTTTTACTCAACCTGCTTTCGAAATCGTACCAAGGTCCTCTGAACGCGGGACAGTGGGTTACAAGGTGGACCAGGGTCTGTTCCACGTCCATGGTACTCAGAGTACCCCCCGTGCCCCTTGAAGAGCTGGACCAAGACCGCGTCCACCTCGACACTGCGGAGCTAGTGGTGGCTGCGATGACATCTGGGAAGATTTTCCGCGTTGTCGATGCCGGCAAACTTTCCATATACCTCCTATTCCATTCGTCGTTTATATATTAACCCTTAAATGCATGACTTTTATTTAGACTTAAAAAAATATTTATTTATCTTGCAGATAAGTACAGTAAAATGCAGGGAAAAATAGAAAAAAAATATGTATATAATATTTTTTATACTTGTTTTTTAAATAACCTTATGTTACAGGTATACAACACTATGCATTTACTTTTAAGTGTAGTACTTATTTTAAGTTTCAAGTTGTATGCTGCTGTTTTACATCATTATGCATTTAAGGGTTAACTAGCTAATCCCCCAAACGTTGTTTTAAAAAAAAAAAGTTTTTTATTAACAAATTAAAATTAAGGGTTGATCGTAGAGGGGTGAAAATTTAGGGTTGTGTGTATTTTTGTATGATGTATCACAATAAAAAAAAAACCAAAAAATTTGTCTAAAAAAAAAAAAATTAGGGGTGGACCACCCTTATCACTTAGGGGTATGGAAAATAGATAGTAGCCGACTCTCAGACCTACTGAATACGCATATAAAATTTGGTAAAAATCGGTCAAGCCGTTTCGGAGGAGTACGGTAACTAACATTGTGACATGGAAATTTTATATATCAGACTACATCATCACTATATGATGTCACAAAAATATTCTTTCCAAGTTATAATAGTAGTAGTGGCCAAAGTTCAGGCCCTCATTCAGCATACGTCAAGGTTTGGTGGGGTGTCTCCTACCAAGGAGTTCAAGACTCCATTTTTGCGAAAAAGGAGTGAAAACATTAGCCAAAGTGTATCAAGATACCGTTCTAGAAGCATTAGTTAATCTCTGAACAAAACTTTATTCAAAAACGAAGTGTGGACATCCCAATAGGATTCAGCCCCGGGTCATAAGGCGCGCACTACCAAAATTTGGCTAGAACAATATGTTCCAGACTTCATAAAGGCTGATGATTGACCTTCGGCTAGTCCAGACTTAAACCCTTTGGACTATAAATTGTGGTCTGTGCTAGAGGACATGCCCTCCTTTCTTTTAACTTTACTTTTTTCGAGTATTTTTTTAATTTTTTTTTTAATTAACTTCTGAAGCGGATGGAATTTCATAAAATATGTTCTTAGCTGATTTTTATTTACCAAAAGAAATGTTTGTACCAAAACTTAAGTTTCTACGTTTTATAGTTTTAGAGATATCGTGATGAGTCTATACATATTTAGAAATCTCATATATACAAGGTGACAGGTCATAAGTGTAAAAATTCTATATCGATCAGTGTATATACAACATAATGATAAAATATTAAAATTAATTATCATTTACTATTTGTTCTTAAAGATTTGTACTAGCAGTATATATTGGTCTGTCGCATTTCAATAAAAAAAAATAAAACTTGACATATTTCGGAGTGATCTTTATACAGGCTAATCCGAAATAGTTGTAAAAACTTTAGAGATTGTTGCTGGGTAATAGTTTTAGTTTAGTACTTAGAAGTGATCACCCTGTATATAGTATTAATAACTATACTCCGTCCACTTTAACATGATGAACATCTCTCAAATACACGCTTAAGGTATATATATATATATATATATATATATATATATATACACACATATATATATATATATATATTTTTTTTCTTTTCTTGTTAGTTGTTTACCACTCGCTGATAAATGCGCGTGCGGTAAACAACAAACAAGATCTAACATCTCCTGAGGATGCCCCGTGGAGGGGTGAAACACGTATAGAGTGAATTAACGGTGGTAGTTGTGTTTCGCATTGTTTGCCGCATGCACATTTCTCAGCGGGCTGGCGGGCGGTGCACTTCATTGCACGACTACTGCTGCATAGCGGAAGTAGCTATATATTAATAATTGTAGTGTTAAAACTTCACATTTTTATTTGTCAATTTTTTTTCGTACATAATATCATATTGTGATTTATTTTCACAAATTGGCGGCAATTTGAAAATTATATTTCAGAGTGTTTACGGATTAAACATGTATAAATTATAGTTGTATGGTTTCAGCGACAAATGATAGACTTCGGTTAGCTTTTGATGATGAACCTTCATGTTTACTGTTCCATCATCATTATATCTGCTGAAATAGGGCAACTGTATAGCATAGGCCTCCTTCAAAGGTCGCTGTGATGACAGGTTTTGTGTTGTACGCATGCGAAAACCCCTCAACCTTGACTATGTCATCGGTCTACCTAGTGGGGGTGGGGGTGGAGGGGTGGCTACCCACGCCACGTCTACCTACTCGTGGTCGCTACTCGAGACAAACAGCGGTAAATTGCAGGAATGAAGTTTCTCACAACCTGCCATTTCAGACAAGCAATTCTTTGAGCTATATTCTCTGCAACGCGCTCCCTCTCGATATTAGGATGATCAGGAATCGCTGTGCATTCAAAGCGAAGGTTCGACAGCTGTCGTTTGATAACCTGATGGAATCATCAGGATAAGTAGCTTTCATTATGTATTATATTTATATACTGTATATATATATATACGGTGACATCTTACTCGCGCTTACTTCATTTGCGTTTTCACTATTCGCTGATTAAAAAAATTCAACCCTTTTCCTGCATTCGTAGCTAACTAACTTATTACTCGCAGATCCAATAAGTACATAAATAATTATAAAAAGAATCCAACTGGTATCCAACCCAATATCTTATGTAAATGCCGTCATGTGTACTAAAAAAAAAGTTAAGTTAAAATGCTAAATTCAAAGCACATTGGAGAAGTTTCTGGTATTTATATTGTATAAGTCATCAGCAGGGGGAACCTAGCAATAGAAGATAGACTTGCGATCTTAGATCGCTGGAAAGATTCCTGGAACATTCTTATATAATTAACACTCTGTGCATTAAATATATAGGATCACCAGTTCACGAACAAGTTTCCTGATAGGCGGCAGTGTTTGTACCACAATACAAGACTTCGATCGTAAACTTATAGGATAATTTAAACATATATTTAGGAAATATAAACAAGAATATATTTAGGAAATATTTAGACAGAAGAGTGTTCTTGTCTTGTCCAAGCGTACTGATTTCTGCTATATATATATTTGTAACAAAATAATTACGTTACAAAAATTCTCTGAAATAATTTGAGATTATATTTCAGTCGTATTTAGTCGTTTCGAACGACTAGTTTATCGAGTTAAGACCTAGGAAATCTAGAGTCGTGTGTCGGTACGCACGGGTTCCAATTATAGCAGTCGAACGTTGTGCACCGAGCTGAAATACATCTAACTGGGTTATGTTACTACAAATACATATGTTGCGGTGAAAGTTAAAAATTGGTAAAATTGAATAATGTCTAATTTAACTATATATTGTAAGGAAGTGTATGTAATGTAGTTAAAACGTTTTCTAAATTTAAATTGAAATAAAAAATCTTTTTTACGTCAAATGAAAAAAAATCTAATACTTCTTGAATTCAGCGACTTTCTGTGACTTTAATTATATCGTGAGTCCCTAGTGGAGACACTTCAGACAATTCCTCGAGCTACATTAGTAATCTTAATTCTTCTGTAAATCTTCTATGCTAATCTATTAAATAATTTCTTCTTTTCACCCCATAGATGTCCATTCAAGGTATAGGCTAGTAATAATATCTACGATGAGATGGATGTACCATAATCGAAAAGCATGGGAGACAGCTTTGCGATCGCAATATGGTATTATGGTATGTCATAGTATATCTTTAGGAGAGGATTGTATCTTGAAGTAGGCTTCTATGGGTTGAAATAGCGATGTCACAGTTCTTGGGATAATCGGGATTTTTTTATAAGCATACGGTTTATGTAAGTACTTGTTGAGAAACAATATTCTAAATATATATATATATATATATATATATATATATATATATATATATATATATATATATGTGGTAATCGGGATGCAGGAATTGAGTTTAAAATTCTTCGTGGAGCACAAACATTTATTCTAAAAAGAACTCTTCACCTAAACTGTGCACGCTTCCTTCGTCGTTCAAACGTCGTCCGTCTCCCTTACTCTTACACGCCTCTGCCTCGCACCATCTCACGTTCCTATGTATGTATGTATGTATATATATATATATAAATAATTCAATCTTAAAGACACATTACGCTAAGCTATAATTAACACAAATAGCTTTTTACTCCAGTACGAAACGTTGTTTATAGCGGCGCTAAATAGCAGTATATACAATTAATTAGCGTTTCCTTTATTCAGTAAGATTTGATAGATTAGTTTTATTATTATTTTCCAAAATAACACACCACCAGTCTGTTTCCGATCATTTCTACGAAACTGTAAGAGGCAGCATCAAGTTCAGAGAACAATAATAAGAGATACAACCTGAAATAATTAGGACTTATAATAACGATACAAAAAAATGTGTTTCTATAAAGAGACCATGAATTACGTAAAAATATTGTCATCGAACATATTTATTGATGTCAGCATTTTATTGCAAGGCATAGGTATTCTCCGAAAATCACCATAATGACGACAAATTAAAATAAAATAAAACATTACCTACCAGAAACTTTTCGTAATGAATGAAACAAAAACGTTAAGTATGGTTATTTTACTAGATCCAAAGAATATTCAAGCGTTGCTTTCAAATAGAAAGTTCAGTTAAGACATACAATTTATACTTTTATATTTAATGAAATCAGGCGTTACCTTGCGGAAGTCCATCCTAAGCAAGAAAAGGACCAATATTTAGCCACTTCCGCACATGCAGTGGTCCGTCAAATCACTCAACACGTGTTTCACTCGGAGTTATGTTACACCGATTAGTGCCAAACACAAAGTCAAACTCTGTGTTTCACCCCTCCACGGGGCATCTTCAGGAGTTATGTTTCACATTTCTCTGTGTAACATAACTCCTGAAGATGCCCCGTGGAGGGGTGAAACACGTGTTGAGTGATTTGACGGGCGGTGCACTTTGTTGCACGACTACCACTGCATGTGCAGTCTTACTTACAATTTATACATCTAAATTGCAAGTGGCATTTGAAAATTCGGTGGATTTGAGAGGATATCAACGCTAGATGTTTCCACCGGGGACCCAGGTTGGAACAGTTACATATGTACGTATTTAAGGAGGTCGTGGAGCTCTTAGATCTTAATTTTTTTCTCTCGTTTCTCTATATTAATCTATAACAGCGACTTTGCTTACTAAATTATAATTTTCTTTTTATTATTCCATCTGTTAAAAAATGTTTTCTTATTATAATCTTAGATCGCTTTGGCGTACCGTTGTATGTTGACACAAACCCCCCGAGAGGGGAACGACAAGGCAACTCAGAAAGCGTCAGCAAACCTTGACGGAAATGACGGAATAAACTCCGGCAAAGCCTTTTAACATGATAGTAAGTGAGATATCATAAAAATTATCGTAAATTTATTTCGGTACGACTATAAAAATCATTAAACATCTCACACATACATTTCGTTTTTAATTAACATGTAATTAAATCTCGACATATTTAGCAAGTAATGTATTGCGAATTTCCGCGACCGCGCTTTGTCACGCGCGTAACGATGTAATAAGCTCAGCTATTACTATACGGGTGGATTAGGGTGACCATAAAAATATTTGTAATTTTAATATAATGTGAAATATTTGTACTAATAATATAGACAGTTAATCAAATGATCTAACTTCTGTATTATGTGTCGTCATTGATTGATAAGTGTAACGAAAGGCGACACAGTGGTAAAAGGGCCTAAATAACTTTAAAAACACAGGATGTTTATTTATAGATGTAAAAGCTTTGTGGTGAATTAATGTATAGTAGACCATTTTAAATATTAATAGTTTAAAAAATAATAAATTAAAAATGATATGAAAATATAAAAAGAAAAAGCGTTTTAAAATTCGGATTATATATTAAAATTAGATGTTATTTACTACCCGGATTCGGCTTGTCGCATTCCAATAGGGTTTTAGAGTGATCACTTTATACAGGGTGGTTGGAAATATGTGTGATGTAAATGAACTTTTTGCTAAACACCCCTTTAAAGATTTTATACATAACGAATCACCCGGTGTGCATTATTTAATTTTTGGGGAGAGGAAGTTATTACTGTCATAGGGTCTATTAAACATATCTGAGTTTTTAATGTGCGTGTGTGGAATCCTTGTAGGTACGTAATTTTGATAAGTCGATATTTTTAAGGACACCATTATAAGGAAATCGTAATGACTTTCAACATTGAAACATTTCATTTCAATGAATATAAAACTTTAAAAACGGATGGAATTACTTGTATATTGTGATGACCTTTGTATGCGTGGCCAAGTCGGATTGGCAACCAGGCTTCATGTTCCCCATACACAGTTGATTCTCATATCTGTTAGGTATTTTTAACACCAATTGTCTAAAGTTCTATTTAAGTATATATTACACTAAGTTTTCATAGCATTCTTCTCTTATCACTATCATATCACGTGTCAGTAAAGTACGAGGGTGGATTGGTGGAAGTGGAGGAAGGATTTAAATCGATTTATTTCTCAACATAGCCTTCTTTTAGCTCGATACACTTAGTAAGACGATGTTCCAATTTTTTTATCCCATCCGAATAGTACTTTTGCTCGAGCTCTTCAAAATAGGCCGAAGTTTTAGTGACGACTTCATCGTTTGTTGCGAAGCGGCGTCCTCCGAGCCATTTTTTTAGGTTTGGAAACAGGAAAAAGTCGCTGGATCTGGGGAATACGGTGGGTGTTCAACCAATTCATAGCCCAATTCGTGTAATTTTGCCATGGCTACAGCCGATCGGTGAGCCGGTGCGTTGTCTTGGTGAAAGACCGCTTTTTTGCGTGCCAAACCGGGACGTTTTTGATGCAATTCGACATCGAATCGTTCCAATAATGCTGCGTAGTAATCACCATTGATTGTTTTTCCTTTTTCCAAGTTCGTAGATAATAAAATTAATAAGCGAAACAAAAGTTATAACGGTCCACTGGAAAATATCAATGTTAATTATTCATACCAACTTCTTTTTCCAAGTAATATTGGAATAACAAAAGCTGTATATCATTTTGGTTTATTATAAACGTACAAAGTATATTGTGCATTGTTACAGAGTACTGAAATTTTCGACCGCGGTGTTTGATTCTCGAAATGCAATCTTACATAATTGGGATATTGTGCATTAATTATACTGGATTTTCAGTGCTCACAAAATAAGTTTCCAGAGGATGGGAAGCAGTATCATTTACGTACCATAATACCACACTGCGGTCGCCAACTCGTCTGCCAAGTGTGGCGATTATGGTATATCCCCCTATAGATATTTTTGGAGGAGGGATATGCCATGCAGTGGATATCTCTGAGAGCAAAAGCTGAAAGGTCGACAAAAAAGTACAGAAATGATTAATGTACTGATAGTACTAAAAACTAATGAAAGTAAGTATATTGAGTTTAATTTAAATAGATAATTACTTGAGTTTATTAAATATAAAATAATAGGAATGTCCTGAAAAAATCATAAACTATGGTCACTATGTTGTAAGGTACTGTCGTACGACAAAGTTGCGGGGTCACGACGTTGGAATGACGTTATCAGTCCAACGGCGCCCTTCCTCCCGTTTTGCGAGGAGGCTTTTAGGCTAGTACCTAAGTGATATCTGCCCATACATAGGATATACAACCTATTTAAATAAATTCCTAGTAAAAGTAATACCCGATTTCTATATATAGGGTAGGCCAAAAATTTTTGCAAATAGCAACACGACACAGAAACAATAGTCGATTACAGGAGTGCCAACGGCGAGACGGAGCACATCTCGACGATCTTCTTCTTCTTCCTTCCCTTTTCCCTTTATTTGGGGTCGGGTCTCCTTATCAATTTGCGCCAGGCCACTCTATCCTGGGTTGTCTCTGCATCAAGTTGAAGGGTTTCCAGTTCCTTTCCGTTATTAGACCACCACGTGGCTTTTGGACGCCCTCTCCCTCTTGGCAATTCTGGGAGGCGTAAGGCAGTTTTCACCACGTGGTCATCTGGTTTTCATTGAATGTGGCCATACCATCGTAATCTTTTTTCTTGTAATTTGCTGGGGATCGGAGCTACCTTACGATGTAATTTTTAAAAAATAAATTTTAATAAATGATAATTACGGTAAATAAATCGTAAACAAAATAGCATTTGTACTTTTATTTCTACACATGTTTTATAAGTGCAAAAATTTATGGCCCACCCTATACTTGAGCGAATTCAAAATTTCTTCATAGTTTCTTCGCAGTTTTTATTTTTAAACTATACATAGATAAGTTCAGTTCAAATTGTTACATATATACCTTCATCAAAATACTTAGATTTTATATATTATACAGGAGGATTATTGGCTGTATGTACTAATTTAAAGATGTGAATGCATGATGTATCTAAAGTTTTCACACTTATTTACAATCACTTTGTATAAAGTGACTACAAAA
Organism: Battus philenor; assembly: GCF_028537555.1. Lineage (NCBI taxonomy): Eukaryota > Metazoa > Arthropoda > Insecta > Lepidoptera > Papilionidae > Battus > Battus philenor. The sequence continues at coordinate 1,140,152 of NW_027181689.1, forward strand.
CCAAATTCTATTGGAATGCGACAACTACTTCTTTCAGTATAAAGCCTTCAAGGACAAATTGTAAACAATAATTTAATTTTAATATATACTAATATCAATTTGGAAAAAGATTTTTCATGTGATATTATCAATACGTTATTTTTCGTCTAAAATTTTATACATGTAATCAATCATCCTGTATAGCGATCAGGAATGAGAACAATAACTGATATCATGGTAAGGTTTAAGAAGGTATGCACGAATGATACCTTTGTATCGAAATTCAACGTATTCAAGATCTACTATCATATTGACTTCAAGGTATACTATTAGTTTAAATTATACTTTCATTTCAAGATATACTATCAGTTCAAAATATACTATCAGTTCAAGATTTAATATCACATCAAGATATACTATCAGTTCAAGATATACTATCAGTTCAAGATATAATATCAGATCAAGATACACTATCAGTTCAAGATATACTATCAGTTCAAGATATACTATCAGTTCAATATATACTACCAGTTCAAGATATACTATCAGTTCAAGAAATACTATCAGTTCAAGACATACTACCAGTGTAAAATATACTATCATTTCAATATATACTATCATTTCAAGATATACTATCACTTCAAGATATACTATCAGTTCAAGATGTACTATCAGTTCAAAATATACTATCAGTTCAAGATATACTATCAAGAATGAAACGTGGTCTACCATTGAGGACTTCTTTGGACTCCCTCATTTGCATGTTCATGGTTGAGCAATGTATATATATCAACCTTAAGCGTTGTATCCTACAAGGTGGACAAACAATAATAGATATAGGCAAGTTCCATTAAAAATCTATGGGAGAAGCATGTATCTTAAAAATTAAGTATAATTGGATGTAAACTTTTCGCTTATTAACACGTTTATTTTATAATATATATGATAGTTACATTACCTATTACATGTATATTGTATATTTGATTATATTAGAGGGACCGGAAAGTAATGTCGCTTTCTTAAGTTAAATTCACACGACTACATTTTTAACAAGTTTTTATTTCTCATCAATATATTCCCCTTCGTTATCAACAACCTTTTGCCGTCTAGTATACAAATCAATGCTGGAGCGGTAACGAATCAATCGGTTTCTCTGTAAAACATGTCGACAGAAACGACTTTGTATATATTTAGGTGTTACGTTCTATAAGATATCTAATAGATTCATGTAACATTACTCCTGAGAATGCCTCGTGGAGGGGTGAAACACGTGTTGAGTGAATTAACGGTGGTAGTTGTGTTTCGCATTGTTTACCGCACGCGCATTTATCAGCGGCGGTGCACTTGATTGCACGACTACTGCTGCATAGCGGAAGTAGCTATATATAAGTCCCTTTCTTATGTTCTATAAGAGTTCTTTTGTTAATAAAAATACGTGAGACGGTTCTTAGATATTTACCTTAATGTCTTCACCTGACTATGTAGAACAGACTTCATCACCTTCTAATACAAAAAGATGCACATCTAATTAGAAATGTTTAGTGGTCGCGGTGATTAAATACATCAAGACCTGTGTTTACTAGGTGACCAAAGTCGACTATTTCATCGACCAGACGGTGGAGGCGTCAAAGTTCATAGTATAACATAACCTAAAAAGGTTTTTAAAATCTAGATACAAAAAAAGGTTCTACTAAAAAGAACACTGGACAGGCCCTGTCACAACAAGACATAGGTATAGTATAAGAAAAATATTAAAAAAAAAACAGGAAATTATTATCAATAGTAAAAGTTATACAACTAATAGATATAATTCTTTTTTTATGGCCCCCGCTATTGGGAGCCTCTCGTACCCCTATTTTGTTTGGGACAGGGACTTTATTTACAAATAATTTTTTCAGGACTTTATCTTTATTTTACACTCACTTTCATTCTTCTCAATTTCTTTTATTCTTTCCTTTATCCTTTACAATATCTTGCAATTTTTTGTTCTTTCATTCCTTCTTGCTTGCTAGATAAAATACTAACTCATAATGAAAAAACATTTTAGACATAGAATGATGTATATATTTATATATATATATATATATATATACATCATTATATATATGTATATATATATATATATACACATATATATATCTTAAATATTAAGTAAAACATATATTATATCCCTGTCTCTCTGAAGACTGATGAATAAATAAAAAAAAAAACGAAATAAAAATAACCCGACTTGTGGATGTTTTAATAAAGGCTTCGAATCTTATCTTTACAAGATTACTTGAAAGATGCCTGTTGCTAACCAGCTTTTTTAGATATATATATAAAATATAACCAATGGAATTCATTTAAGAATTAAGAATATATCATTCGATATATTGAAGTATATCTAAAAGGTATTAATTAGATACAAATTATTTTAGCTAGCCTATTTTAAAGGCTTTTTTTATGGCCCCCGCTATTGGAAGCTTCTCGTACTCCTATTTGGTTTGGGACATGGACTTTATTTACAAATAATTTTTTCATTGTTTTATCTTTATTCTACACTCACTTTCATTCTTCTCAATTTCTTTCATTCTTTACTTTTATCCTTCACAATATCCTGCTATTTTTTTTTATTCTTTCATTCCTTCTTGCTTTCATCGCCTTCCTTTCCTCATCTTATTTACTCTTAGGTGGCTAGGTACAATTATATTTCTAATCTTTATTTTATTTATACATTTCTATCATTATCTTTTGATGTTACAGATTTGTTTAGATTATAATTTTTTTCTTTTACATGTTAAAACACATGTGCATTTTGGTTCATCTTAAAGGCTTATCTTGTAAACAAAACAAGCCTGCACTGTAGTCACTACCTTCGGAATATTTCCCTCTCGTCCCGTCACTGTCCCACCAGCGTTTCGGAAATGATCCGGACCGAAACGAGGTCACGTAGTAGTGTGAAGTTGTCTGCGTCGTCACTCGCCTGAAGTTGGGCGGGCGTTGCGCGCGCCGCCCACACGTCTTCCGCCCAGCTCGTCATTCAACATCTCGCCTGAAAAAAAAAATTCTGTTAAAAAAATATACATAAAATCATAAGGCGTGTACCATTATCATTGGCATGCAATTAAAAAACAATGAGCTTTCATATCGTGTACATTACTTTGGTTTCAGCCGGTGGTGTGTAGTGTTGTGTTATCAGTGATTCAGTGGTTCGTTCAATTATTAATTCCATCTCCAAGTTGCTTTCATCACTCACCATTATACGTAAGTAATTGTGTGTACTTATTATCTACTTAAAACTTACCTACTTATAATTAATAACTTACAATATCCAAGTACAAATTGTACTTATAATAATTCGTAACGTGCTCCCGGATTTATCTGCGTATTTATATTATTAAAAATTATTAATTATTTATTATAAACACATGTAGTAAAAAAATATATGAATTATAAATGTATATATAAATATAATTTTAAAATATTGTGTAAAACATTTTATATCTACGATTTATGAAGCGATACGTTTAAATATATCGATTCATATTTATTCACTTCTTAAAAAAAAACGAAAAATATCCTAAATATAGACACACTTATTTAAAATAAATAAAATATTTATTCAAAAGCATTAAATAGAATTTATAACACTAGATTATTTAACTACATTATTAAAATTAGTAATCACGTTCTATATCGTTCTTTTTACGTTGCAATTTCAATTTGTTTTTAACAATAAAATATATTAAAATTCGTCTTTGTTGCTGACAAATAAATATCAGTAATAAAACTTTACTGTATGCTATAAAGTATGCTGTGATAATAAACCTTGACAATTGATTTTTTACAGTATTAATTAAATTTATAAAATGACCATAAAAAACGAAACACAGTTGAGTTTGTTGTTGGCATTTGAAATTAGAACATGTATGCCTTCATAGCTTTAAGTTAGATCCCATAGGTAATATTCTAATTACATATACAAGTGTTCACTATAAATGTTTCAAAATTGAAAGTATGATGATCAGTGGTGATATGCCGATTTGAGACGTGGCTTTACAGTCCTCATACGAAGGCTCAAGATCACCCGTGAAACCTGACGTGGTTCAAAGAATTGCACGTTTCAAGTGGCAGTGGGCGGCGCTAGTGCAACTTAAGGCTGTTTAGGTTAAAAGGCTCTTGAGTGACGACCACGAGTGGGTAAACGCAGTGGGGGTTGTCCCACTAGACGAATCGATGACATAGGTGTCGCTGGGTTTGGACAGCGCAAGACTTAATGATCCTGGTGATCTTTAAGGGTGATGTACTGCCTGAAAAGAAGATGAAGTAGTATCGTAATACATGCAAGTACATGCAACCAGAATATAAGAAGAGCTCCGTTTCGTTATTCAAGCATCAACTTAGACGGCAGATGATGAATTGAACAGATGGTATATGAAAGACAAGACAACAGCGCGCTCCGGAAAATCTAGCTGGACATGGAAAGTCCCTACTGCGTGTTTAACCCAGCGGTGGACTAAACCATGGCGTGGTAAATTACCAGATATTTTTATTACCTTATTCACTGTACGAATAGTTATAGAGGTCGAAGTAGAAAGGAAGATAGAGTTTTTTTTTGATTCCCGTTATTGGGAACCTCTCGTTCCCCTATCTTGTGTGGGACAGGGATTTTTAATTTTTTATTAATATATTCACACACTTCCATTTATTTTCATTCTATTCTTTCATATTTCTTATCATCTCTCTTTCTTCTTTCATTCTTTCTACAGTTTTCCCAGTCTTTCACTTCCATTCTGTACAATTTCACAACATTTTTTTTATTACCTTAATTTTACAAATTAATTAATTCTTTACTATTTTTACTATTTCGGTGCTTTCTTTACAATATAATTTTTTGCAATATCTGAATCAACTATATCGTTTTATTTTTATTTATAGCATTTTTAATTACCTCTTGGCATTAGCTGAGGAAGCATCCTCTCCTCCATCTCTCTCCTCTTCATTTTGCATTATGACCGCAATGTTATCTTCTTGTATCCTTCTCCGGCATTCAGAATCTTCGCGCAGTCTTCTGAACGCCGGACAGTGGACCAGGAAGGTAGAGTTGCAGCACCGTCTCCTTAATAGGAGATGCTGAATGCCACAAGAGATTCTTACAATAGTGCTAGGTAATTATTAAAACCTAAAGTCTAATGGTAGCTGTGATATAGTAATAAATAAACTTTAACAGCTGAAACAAATAAATGTAATAAAAAATGTAATATTGTGAGAAATGTGGCGTATGACCAGAATGTACATAAAAGATATAGAGTGAAAGACATTATGATGGAAGAAAAAAGAGAGAATGCGAGATTAATTGAACAATGGAAGAAGTGCAGAGAAGAACAAAATTGAAAAAAAATATTTCGTAAGCGAAGTTCTTATTATAGATTCAGATAGGGGAACGATATGAAATAGTAATAGCAGGCCTAATGTTTATTAAATAAATAACAATATTTTTTAATTTATTTAATATCATTATATCTATTTTTCACGTCATGTTGAGTTGATAAATTTCTCAGATTTGAGAAGAACAGGCGAAAAATTCTGCGTTACAGATGGAATAAACTAGTCCGAATTCTAGTCATATATGGAGGGGTATGGTAGTCTGGAATATAAACCGTACGTTATAAAAGGTTTGCCGGAATTTTTCGAGCAGTTGGCTCGAATAAGTCAAACTCAGAGACGAAATGAGCGCAGTGAAATTCGCAGAAACCAGCTCGCAGGTATAACATAGAAGGTTCTTATGGAAAAAAAGGAAAGATATCGAGAAAAACATTAAAAACTATACTTTTGTTTTTCCATACGAAATCATATAGTAAATTAAAATATCCGTTTCTATTTCACAGACATTAGCATCCATGCCTTTGTTTTTACAATTACGTTTAATATTTACGAATTTTTTTTTACTTACGTTTTTGTTACGATGTTTAAGTGTCCTAAACTATTTAAAATGTCTTGTTTGATTTTAACAACGCCCTAACAATGTCAAGTTTTTTAAATTACGTTTCGTGCGACCACTTCCTGATCCCTACTCCATATTGGCATCCTCAGGTTTTTCTTTTATGACCCCTGCTATTGGGGGCCTCTCGTACCCCTATTTATGGTGGGACAGGGACTTTATTTGCAATTTAATTTTTCACATGATTTTTTATTTTCTCTCTTTTTTTTATATTTTACTCTCTCTTTCGGTCTATTATCTATCTTTCATGCTACATTTCTACTTTCTTACCCTTTTGCTCTGTTCATCTATCATTTTTTCCTCTTTTCTTATTACATTTTTAGTTATTTTCTATAATACATTATATATCACATTTGAGTTTTATTTTATCACATTTTATCACATTTCTTATTGTATATTTGGATTTTTATTTTTTTGTATAACGTTTTTAACTATTTTCTTGCGACAAGCAAGGAATTCTTTCCTAGTTTCTTTTTCGCCTATCAGGGAGGCTATTGTCTCCTTCCTGATTTCAACGCCAGACCTGTACTCGAAACCGTTGGCATCCTCAGGTTGTGCGCCAGTATCTGTGCGGCGTTTGCCGTATTCACATCGATGAACCTTGCGATCGCATCTTGAGTCTCGTCCGTGCAATACACGCACGTGTGTGACGTGATATTGCTGCCGCACGGACATATATACAGCCTGGAGGTGTCTGTTGTTCGACAGACGATGATCGCCTTACTCTTTAGCCCCTGAGCCTCGTTGATGATGAGCGACCTCGAACCTGGCTCTGTACCGTAGCCTTGGCTAATGAGAACTTGTTTATCGGTTTGGATGTGAGATACGTACAGGGTGTTTCTCTGTTTCGGGATATTCTTCCCAGAGTTAGAACGCCTGTTCAGAAAATCCACTACCTCTTTGACGTAATATATGCGCTGTACATTGATGTTGACTAAAAGCGAAGACATAATTTCCAAGGTGTGCTACTTCCTATCTAATCATTAACAATTCTTTGACAGGTTTTTAAAAACTTACTAAAGGCTCTTTTTGTACAACCCGGTACTCTAAATCAAAGGCATAAGCACTGCTCATATATATTTTTAACTTTTTTGTATATATATTTTTATTAATTGTAATTATTATCCCTAAGGTTTTCTTTACAATATATTTTTTTTCGCTTTTACTAAGCGCAGACAGTTGGGAGAGGGGTCTTCTCCCAGCTGCGAGGCACGACAGCGTTTCATAATTTTTACAATTTTTCTTACACAATTTTCTCTTATGGGTAAATACAGCTAAAATTTATACATATTATCAATGAAATTTGTAAGTTTTACTCAAACATATTTCTAACTTATCAAAACAAAACCAAACCGGGTCTTTAAACTCTTGTAGTTCAATGGAAGAGAACTGAGACTTGCGATCACATATCGCAGGATTGATTTCCGAGATACAATGTTATATATTTCACACGTTGTGTATTAATTATATATGATTTTCAATGCTCACAAACAAATTTCTAGACACTTTTAATCGCCAAATCACCTGCCAAGCGTAGCGATTATGATATATCTCCCGTAGATATCTTTGGGGGAGTCAGACATTACACTGTATATAATTAATGACAGATAAAATTTTAATTTACTTAATTTAATCTTTAAAGGTGTTTCAATATTAACAAAAAACACGTATATATATCTTTTGTAGCAGTATAAAATCGTTTTTATTATAGCAAAATTCACGGCAGTACGCAAAATGGGACAATCCTGGTGAATATTAAAAATCATAGTCACCCTTGTATAAGTATAAATCAATATATACATTAGTATTCTGTGAACACAATGTCCTTGCTATTCCGGACTTCTAAATTGGTTTTTATATGTACCTAGACACTGTTTATAAGGAAAAATGTTTTCATGTTAAATGCCTATGATAAATATGGTTAATTTTTTTATTTTATTTACACCCGCTATTAGGGACCTTTCACATCCTATCTTATTTTAAAACAGGATAATTTTATACCTCTTTTGTTTATTTTTTACATTAATTATCTATTTTTATGCTCTGCTATCATTTATTCTAAGATCTATTTTTCTTTCATTGTTAAATTTTCTTTAATTTTTTTTCATACTAATTTAGTTTCATTCATCACCTCGCTTCATCACACGGTTAATTTAAAAAGTTCCGCAATAGAGCCTTAGGATGTCCTCTTCAACCTCCATCATAGACCACCAATATATTGCCGGTGCGTGGTGTTCATTTGATAAGTGTATTGGCCCCCACTGGAACTAAAACTATCTAATCCGAATTAATATCTGAAATAATACAACCCTATAGTTTGTGATAAAAAAACGCTTGAGAAAGAATTGCTGCAACGTCTTAAAGATATTTATAAGAGACATTACTAGACATACGTCTGAGTTCGTGGTAAGCTCTTTACAGATTATGTTCCATTTGGAACAATGTGGTCGTGTATTTTAAGTTGAATTTTGTAAAGAATCTCATTTTTATTCTAGATTGATTTTGAGCTTTTCTTCGTATGATTCATTACTACTTTTTGTATGTGTTTTTAAATACATTTTTATTGTTAATTATACCCTTTTTATATTCGATTTTGCATAAATATGAAAAACTCGTCAATTTATAGTCAAACTTTTTTTTAATTTAAATTAGAGAATGAATGCATTTGTCATATCAGCTAGTTTTAAATAGAGTTTAAATAAATACATTTAAAAAACTTTTAAGTTAAACGGTTTTTTGATACCCATATTGTGGTGGTTGTGAAAATTAAATTTTGACATAATCATCGTGTTTTACTAGCGTAGCCCTTTCATTTGATACCCATATTGAGGGGGTTAAGGAAAAATATGTAATCCGCCATTTTGTATCGGCGGCCATCTTAGATTTATAATGTTATTGATTTTATTATATTTTATTGTCATCTAAATTAAACGTGTGTACCAAATTTCAGATCAATCTGACAACGGGAAGGTGCTTAAATTTCAATTTCTGATTTTGACCCAAATAAATAAACAAATTCCGTACGGGTCGAACTAAATAAAACCGTTTAAAAAAGTAATTATTCATTTACAAATATATACAGGATGATTGGAATGAAGTAAGAGCTTTAAAGCGATGAATGTATTACACATTTGCCCTCAATAAATGTTTGGTCAGAGTGTTCCGTAACATAAACGGACAATGGTATCTTAACGTTAGAGCAGAGTTCCCCAAACTTTTTTGTGTCGTAGACCCCTTGCCATGTTTTTCCGTGTTGGGTAGACCCCCTTCTTACCTGATATTGATTTCCCGTAAATTTCTAACTGTAGTGAAGCTTAGTGTTAAAAACTTAAAGTAAAAACACATGTTTACACACATGAATAAACGTATTTTTCCCACATTCATATTTATAGAGTGACGAATTGAACAAGTCAGTGCAAGGTAGCGAAGCTCTGAGACTGCGACTCTCAGGTTTTTACAAGTTCAAAATGTATTGCGACCACAAAGCGAATACCAACATCCTACAACTTACACAATTTTATAAACATATATGATATTTTTTTTACTTCATAGGTACTTTTATAAATAATGTAAATGTTTTGATATTATAAGATAGTATGATGTAAGTAAATAGGTACTATCAGTTGCACGACTACCACTGCATGTGCGGAAGTGGCTAAATATTGGTCCTTTTCTTACTTAGGATGGACTTCCGCAAGGTAACGCCTGATACCATTCAATATGTTTAGTGAAGGCATATACCTTGCAGTGGGCGGTCATCGGATGAAAATAAAAAATATCGTTTTCATAATTAACTGGCCATACGCATGGCAATATAAAAAAATCTTATATGATAATACGTGAATGTTGTACACTTTCACACGTTTAAAGACTTTTAAAAATATTTCCAATCACCCTGTATATATAAGGTAAGAATGAATGAAGGCACCTTCTTGACCTCCTCGTGCCTAACGAGCGATCGGAGAGCGGGAGCTGATAAGAGATAACATCTCCGGCGCAACCGGCAAGTGACCCGTATTGACTTTAACTCAAGCCTTGCGCAACTCATTTGTGCGCGTCATATGTTTTTTAGTTAAACCTTACGCATAGATACTTTCAAGCTGTTAGTCAGGATTGTTTATTAAATTTATATTTGGTTCTTAACACTATTACACACACACACACACACACACACACACATATATATATATATACTAGCTGATCCCGCAAACGTTGTTTTGCAATAAAAAAAATTTTAATTTTCAATTTAAAAATAAGGGTTGATCTTAGAGGGGTGAAAATATAGGGTTGTGTGTATTTTTTTATGCTGTATCATAATAAAATAAAAACCCAAAAAATTGTCTAAAAAAATTAAAAATAAAATTTAGGGGTGGACCACCCTTATCACTTAGGGGTATGGAAAATAGATAGTAGCCGATTCTCAGACATACTGAATACGCATGTAAAATTTGGTAAAAATCGGTCAAGCCGTTTCAGAGGAGTTTAAGTTCGAACACCGTGACACGAGAATTTTATATATTAGATTTTAAAGAATGTTAATAAATATAAGAATGCAACGTACAAAAAGCTAGCAGTAGAAATAACCTTATTTATAATATATATGAGTAGATGGATTTAATATAAAATTATTTTTAAGTTACAATTTACTTATTACTTATAAATACATAAACGTATCTTATTTGTCACTCATTTTCTTGACGTTAAACCGTCAAGTCGATGTAATGTCACGAGAAATATAAAGAGAAAAGATTTTTACACTGCTAAGAGTAATATGGTAATGCCATACATACACATAAATATATGCATGTATATACATACATATGTGTGTAGACACAATGTGTGCGTGTGTGTGTTTATATAGATATATGTGTTTAAGAATATTAATAAATATCAAAAAGATGCATACATAAAGCTGGCAATACAAGTAAGCATGTTTTAGCTGTATCAAGGTTTAATAAAATTAGAAACTAAACAATAAATCCTTACGTCTCATAATATAAATATCTTGAAAGAAATTACAGAGGTGGAAGGATTTTTTAAGTTATAACAAATCTTGGTAATGTATTGTTCATTTATTTTTTTTTGAAAGAAACATTCCATCGATCGAAATAAGCCAATGTCACTTCACTTACGTCACTTTTTACGAAATTCATTGTGTAGTCGATCCATCTAGTGCAGAGTTCCCCAAACTTTTTTGTGTCGTAGACCCCTTGCCATGTTTTTCCGTGTTGGGTTGACCCCCTACTTACCTGATATTGATTTCCTGTAAAGTTCTAACTGTAGTGAAGTTTTGTGTTAAAAACTTAAAGTAAAAACACATGTTATGTAATGAAAATGTATTGCGACCACAAAGCGAATACCAACATCCTACAACTTACACAATTTTATAAACATATATAATTTTTTTTTGATACATAGGTACTTTTATAAATAATGTAAATGTTTTGATATTATAATATAGTATGATGTAAGTAAATAGGTACTATTAGTGTATGTATTGAGATCCACTATTGTGGACCCCCATTTTCATGTTATGGACTCCCAAATTTTTTTTTCGCTGATGTAGACCCCTTGCAGGTTGTCATAGACCCCTAGGGGTCGATATAGACCACTTTGGGAATCACTGATCTAGTCAAACTTAACATACTTACTACATCAAATCATAAATGGATCCCACTATCGCTCGGCGTATGAAATGGCACACCATCTATGATGATGTTTGTGTTCACCGTGTCCCCAAACTTCGACCCCAAGGTGCCGTTGGTTGCTTGAGTGTATAAAGGATGTTAAGTGATCATCACAAAAACCTATCATTGGTTGTGGATGCTTCTATATAGCGCGTGGAACTCTTCAGTTTTAGTTGAAATTATTACCATTGGAGGACACTATGGCCTACAGTGATCTATCAAGAAGTCTCTGTTTTCCATTTAATTATAAAATAATTTTCTCTCCATAAAAACCTTACTGCCTTTACGAGAGCATGAAAATTAGCTGAAATTTTAAAGCCTCTCTCGAATTTTCTGCTTAGCAACACATTCGGAACAAACTCATTTGTGATATGTGAATATACTTGTGTTATACCGTTTCATACAAATTTATACATGTATATATCCAGTATATTGTATGTTATAATTTATACCAAAATAAATACATTTAAAAAACTTTTAAGTTAAACGGTTTTTTGATACCCATATTGTGGTGGTTGTGGAAAAATATGTACCTAGTCCGCCATATTGGAACGGCGTCCATCCTGAATTTTAAATTTTGACATAATCATCGTGTTTTACTAGTGTAGCCCTTTCATTTGATACCCATATTGAAGGGGTTAAGGAAAAATACGTAATCCGCCATTTTGTATTGGCGGCCATCTTAGATTTATAATGTTATTGATTTTATTATATTGTATTGTCATCTAAATTAAATGTGTGTACCAAATTTCAGATCAATCTGACAACGGGAAGGTGCTTAAATTTCAATTTCTAATTTTGATCCAAATAAAGTCAGTACGGGTCGAACTAAATAAAACCGTTTAATAAATAGGCTTTATGTTGTATATTATATCTTTTATATTTCATTTAAAGGACGTATATTCTAGACAAGTCTCTTTCATAGATTTCCTATAAGACCGGCTACAATATTTTCTAATGGGTCTGTTTTGGAGTCTCTAGTTCAATCCCTATCATGGATGGAGAGCATCCTTATTTACATTATAATTTTTCGCATAATTTTAAATGATTTTCATACTTCTTTCGTCCATCTCAATGTCTTTCATTTATTCCCATACATTCCTTTCATACATCGCTTCACTTCCTTCGCCTTCCATCCAGAGTTCTACAATTATTATTTGTTTAACAATTTATTTATTCTTATTTTTTACTTATCTGTATCGCAATTAATTTATATATATTATAAACTATTTATCCCTCTTGATTATTATTTTTTATTTATTTATTCCTCTCAAAAATATAAACACCAATTACGCGGCGCATGAATTGGCACACCACTGGCTACCGAGCCGCGTCTACCGCCTCTTGAGAATCTATATTAGATGATCTTTTCTAATTAATCTAACATCGTAGCAAATACCTTACAATACCATTTTAAGGTATATCTTTACTTGTATCCCAACAGTGGATACATCTATCTTATCTATCTATGTGTAAGAGAAGTGGGCAAACTAACAGAGGTTGAGATAATACATCACGATACGAGCCAAAAATAATGTCATCTATATATATACGGGAGTGAATGGTCGATGCCAAAATTGCACGCTTTGTCATCAATGTAATTTACATCTATTGTTTGCAGTTGGATTAGATTAATCAACTTTTTATATAAATTAAAAATATAATATTTAATTTACAACAGTGATAACCCTAAATACATTAGAAAAAAAATTAAACATATGTGTTGTTTTTATAAAATTAGTGCCTGTTAAATGTCAACGCGGTGGAATGAAGATCTTGTTAAATTCGTATTGGAATTCTCTGAAGGCCTATGTCCAGCTGTGAAAATTTTAGATAAACCCATTCATACATGTTTATACAGAAATATATGCATGCATATATGAAATCGTCATTTAAAACACCCGGGCATTAGGAAAGCAGGTAAATGTTTCCTAGGTTGGTAGAACTGCCTATAACATTTGCCAAGCGTCTATATCAAAAGTTGTAATATCATCTGGCTCTGCCCAAACAATTTTGAAAGATGTTTTGTGTCTTAAACGTGTCAAGTATTGGTCGATGTCATTCTGCATTGTTTCTTCGCGAATTTATTGCTAAAAACACGACTTATATCGTTAAAAAGGTAATGCGTGGACGCCTTTTAGTAAGATTGGGGAGATAAAAACCGAATACAAGGTTTGAAGGTTCTAGAAAAGTACTATTCTGTTTAAAGAACTAGCAGTAGCAAAAGTGAGTTTTATCAGAAAGTGATTTTTTGAAGTTGATTAAATTGATTTGCTAGAATAAATTCTTTACATTTTATAAACAAATATAGCTTACTTTTTGATAACAGTGTTATATTATTGTATTAACAAAAGTTCTCCTTTACAAGGTCATTGTTGATAGAGGTAATTTCTCCATCTTCTTCCTTTATTCTATTTAATTCTAATGCACGTGTACTCATTCGATGCCAGTTGTTCCATGTACATGTATGGTCGGACCATCTGGACATCCAGTACACTGAATTCACGTGCTTTTTTTAACTTCTTAATATATGCGAAATACTCAACCACTCACTTAAAGAAGATGATGGACATCCTTGTAATTATTTTAAGTCGCTTAACTATAGTGTTTTTATATATATATATTTCAAGATAGGAAATATCACGAAGAATTTAGAATGTACTAGAACTTATATAATTACGTGGTATCCACTCCACACATATACTGGCCATAAATACTTTTATAATTAAAAATAAACAAAATGTCACTTTTGAATTTGGAGTCTGTTAATGACAGATCAGATTCAGGTCGACATTTGTCGTATTCTTTTTACATTATTTACGATATAAATTTATCGAAAAGGTTTTATTTCAAACTGTACAAATTATAGGCTTTATTACAATTCTATTTTCTATCTTTTTCTAGTATATACTTAAAATTTACTTAGACAGGCCATAAATACTTTTATAATTAAAAATAAACAAAATATCACTTTTGAATTTGGAATCTGTAAATGGCAGATCAAATTCAGATCGACATTTGACGTATTCTTTTTACGTTATTTATGATATAAATTTATCGAAAAGGTTTTATTTCAAACCGTATAGATTATAGGCTTTATTACAATTCTATTTTATATTATTCTGGAATATACTTAAAATTTACTCAGACAGTCCATAAATACTTCTATAATTAAAAATAAACAAAATATCACTTTTGAATTTGGAATCTGTAAATGACAGATCAGAATCAAGTCGACATTTGACGTATTCTTTTTATATTATTTACGATATCAATTAATAAAAATGCATAAAATCAAAACGCATGTATAGACTTTGTGGCTATACGTTACAAATATATTTTCTATCTTTTAAATTTACTTATACAGACCATTAATAATTTGATATTCAAAAATAAATAAAATTTCACTTTTAAATTTGGAATCTGTCATTTTTATTTAATCGTTTATTGTGTTCTCCTATTTTCGCGCCAAAATATTGTAAAATATTTTGTGATTTAAAAATATTTGGGTGATAAAGAGAACCGAATCGTTTTAAAAACTTTTTTTACATAGAAAGAGTTTTTGCTGCTATTTATTTTTGACCTCAAAGTTTAAAGGCCTTTATTGCATCCAATGGAGACCACTTGACATAACGCTTTATATATTTTTAATGATATGTATTAATATATTAAAATAACACACTTTAATAGTAGTAAGTGTAACATAAAATAAAAGAAAAAAATTTTTTTTTCGTAAAATTATTTATGGAAAGAATAAGTATAGTAGTGTTGAAAAGACATTACATAAATGTTAACTTTAACTTCGCAGTTAAGTGAATAAGCATCTGACAAATTATGTCGAAAGTTGAATTAATTTGAATAAATTTTTAGGAGAATTTAAATAGGGGCTTTAACAAATTCTGTTATTATTTCTCTTGTCAATTTCCATAGAGTTAGGTTTGTTTATAAAACTCTAGCTAAGAAGGACAACAACTACGTTGCAAATCACTATATATATATATATATATATATATATATATATATATACACATATATATATATACATATATATATATATATATATATATATATATATGCTATCTGTCCTTGCAGACTTTATACATCTAAAATTATTGACTTGTCAGAAACGCAATGATAAAATAAATAAACGTAATATTTTTCATATTGATCACTTTATAGAGGTTCATTGGAAATAATAAAATCTTTTAAGATATTAATTGACAAACGTGCTATGTATATCCTTTAAACTTTTTATATCTATTACCAATCATTTTGTATATATTTTTTATGGCCCCCGCTATTGGAGGCCTCTTGTACCCCTAATTTGTTAGGATCAGGGTCTTTGTTTACAAATAAGTTTTTCAAATTTTTATCTTTATTCTTCACTCATTTTCATTCTTCTCAATTTTTTTCGTTCTTACCTTTTTTCCTTCACAATATCTTTCATTCCTTCTCGCTTTCATCGCCTTCCTTTCATCATCTTATTACTCTTAGACGGCTAGGTACATTTCTTTTATACTTTATTACTTATCCTATTTTTTATATCACAGTTTTCTTTTTTTGGGTTTAACTTTTTTAATACAACACTATTTTTTTGTTATTCTATTTTTAGTTCGTTTTCCTATTATTAATTGATTAGTTATTTGTGCAGTTTATTTTGTACCTACTTATCTATACTTCATGTATATATTTGAAAGAATATTCATTCTATCGAAACTTGTGACTAAGAAGGTAAACCGAATAGTAGTGTGACCAAAATATCTTTAATATTTCAAGGATAGTTGATAAAGTTGTGTGAAGCTAAAATCCGTCGAATGCAGGTACATGTGGGTCTGTGTATAGGTATGGGAGACGATGGCAGCCATTGTTCCCGAGCTCCATGTTGATTGAATCTCAACCGGTTGTGGGGTGACCACACTATTACATGCTAAATGTCAGACCTGTACTAAAAGTTTTTTTCATAATTTAAGTAGTTTACATATAAACCAGTTGAACCTATTTCAAAATCCCTTTTTTTTTGGAAAAATAAATAAACATTTTAAAACTCAGGGTGAAAAGAGGTGAATGTAGAATTTATTATCGTCAATTTATATGTGGTACACTATTACACCATATTCAAAAATCAAAGGTTTCAGAAATTATAAAAAAAACGTAAGAAAAATTGTTCACAAAACTCGAATAAATCCATAATAAAATAAATTCTTGTTTAATATCTGTCCCAGAAGACTTTATATTTCCAGAACTTACAGGTCTATCACATTTTATTACCGATCACTTTCTGCAGGTTGATTAGAAATAGGTCTTTTTAAAGCATGTTGCTTCTTTAGTGCTTTTACATCGAAAATCAATCTTCCTGTATTTATGATTTACTGTTGATTTGTCCATATACTAAATGTACAAGCAACTTTGTTAAAGTAGCTAGTACAATAGTACACATTCGAACAAGACGGTATTTTAGGATTAAAAAATTGAAAATGCCATTTAAGTAAGAAAAGGACCAATATTTAGCCACTTCCGCACATACAGTGGTAGTCGTGCAACAAAGTGCGGAAGTGGTTAAATATTGGTCCTTTTCTTACTTAGGAGGGACTTCCGCAAGGTAACGCCTGATTTCATTAAATGCCATTTAAGGAATAACTTTATTCCAATTATATTGAACATTTGTACGTTGTCTTACCTTTTCGAAATATTATTCGAAAATAACCTAAAATGCTATTTAACATTAGTTTTAATTGGGACTGTCCGTACTAATTTCATGGTTACCCTACACAGCTATAAACACGTACCTAGTACACGTGTACCTGCAATGTCATGCAAAATCGAGACGCAGTGTTGTAATTATCGACTTCCTTTCTCCATTTATATGTATACCTATATATTTATATACAAAGTAGAATCATACCTTTCGTCTCATCTTTAGATACGGACTAGTTTCTATCAAATTAACTTCTGCTCGAATTCAAATGAGATATCATCACTCCACCCTCCACCGAATAAAATGATGAATTGTTCGTCTCAGGACTTGCTTTAGTCCTAAGACGAACAGGCGAAACAAATTCAGCAGCTCTCTCTCTCTCTCTCTCTCCCTCTCCCTCTCTCTCTATCTCCCTCTCTGCCTCTTTCTATCCCTCTCTCTCCATCTCTCTAGTATTAATACATTTAACATATTAATCTTTGTATAGTTTAAAACTTAATTTATACAGAACAATTTTTGAATAATTACTTTTGAAAGTAAGCGATGCGTAATTTAATTTTACTTTTGTTGGTACTGGTACTATACCTAATTTATTTAGAGAAAGAAAGATAGCATTGCCTATCTCCGCCATTTTTAGTTAGAAATTTACGGAAAAAAATCGAAGGTATATTAGGAGTGGTAGATTGCATATATTTAAAAAGAAATTCGACGAAAATAATTGCGACGATTGTCATTTCATTCGTTGTGTGCGGAGATATACCAAAGAATAAGGAAATAATTCGAACAAAAGAATAACGAACGAGCGCAATGCGAAATAAATCCCGTCCGGGATATAAATGTCGATCATAAAATTTTAGTTCAACGCAACAGTCAGAAGGTGCAGAATAAAAAGCGTAGAGTCAGAAATTTCTTCTAGAAGCTTCTATTAGAAAAAAAATATACTGTATTACACTAATGAGTGTCGGAAAATTTTAATTCCCGGGAGAACTAGGCCTTGTTAAGATGGTACGCGAGAAGAAATACAAAGAAAACAAAATAATTTTTTTTATGTACGAAACTTTTTACGTGGAAAACATTTACATTAAACAATATGGCGGTTTCAAGATTTGTACGTAAGAACAAAATAAAGGCGACGTAATGATCATTCAAAGAATGCCCACAGCTGTACATAGACTTGATCATAGATTTTCATTAAGAATAGACGGATGTGATAGAAAGTAAAATATAATTGTGATGAAATACGGATCCAAGATGTGGTCACCTACGACAGGCGTCATAAGAAGGCTGAAGGTAACCCAGAGAGCAACGGAGAAGGCTATGCTCGAGGCTTCGCTGCGAGATCGAATTAGAAATCATGAGATCTTCTTTTTCTCATTCTTTTTATGGCCCCCGTTATTGGGGACCTCTCCTTCCACCCCCTATTTAATTGGGAACAGGGTTTTGTATTTCCTAATAATTTTTATTTTCGTTCTCGTCTTCCATAGTGCACAATAACTTTTTTCCTCCTTCTATCATTCTACAATTCCATCTTCCTTTCTCAATCATTCCATTCCTTTCGTACATCCTCAAACACTTCAGTTATCCATTTCTATTACAGTATCACAGTTTTAATTGATTTAATTATTTTGTCGTGTACATCAATTTTATTACGGATTTATTTTATAATTATCTTTTTATTAATTAATTTAATATAAATGAATCTATTTTAATAACTTTACAATGTTTTATCCATCTATGTTTTGTTTCTGTCTATTGCGTATTGTGCAACTTTCCTAAAGAATTTGAGGACTCTGAAGTGGTATTTTTTTATGACCCCTGCTATTGGGGGCCTCTCGTACCCCTATTTATTGTGGGATAGGGACTTTTTTAGCATTTATTTATTCACATTGTCTTTTATTTTCTCTCTTCTTTCGTTTTTTACATTCTCTTTCAGTCTATTATCTCTCTTTCATGCTACAGTTCTTCTATCTTTCTCTTTTACTCTGTTCAACTTTCATTCTTTCCTCTTTTCTTATTACAATTTCCATTTTTTATTTTTACTTTACATTTTTATTTTTACATTATTATTACTTATTCTATAATTATTTTCTATCACAGTTTTGTATATTGTTTCAATTTTAACATTTTATCTATTTATCTATTTATTTTCTATGTTTACTTTTTGTTTATTTCTATTGCACTTTTTGCAATTTCTTTGTAGAGGGATAAGAATGACTGCTTATGTTCTCTGAAGTGGTATTGGGCGTACATCGTTCTTGCAAGCGATGGCAGTTGGAGCCGAAAGGTGCTCAACCATGAACCTTCAGATGCGGCATGAGCACGCCCTCCATTAGGTGGATCAACGATATAATTATGGTGTCGAGTCGCTGTCATCGTGGCGTTCTTTGAGGGAGGCTTGACTACTCTCTATCAAAGATGTACGTAAGAACAATATAAATCCAACTTATCATTCACGGGACATCTACAGCTGGACATAGAACTCCTCATGGATTAATATAACGATCGGTTGGCAGCGGCTTCGTCTTTGGACCAGCTTGACAAGGTTCCTTGTCCATCATGTGGGCGAACATCCCACGGTCTTGCCTGTTCTTGGCCAACACTTCAGACTCACACCCTCTTAACACCCTAGCGGTTATCTGTTCTGCACGCTATGTGACTTATCTACTGCTACTTTAAACACCAACAACGGACTTGTATTATATATACCTATTTTATACAATATCTAAAAGAAAGATAATATTGTTTATTAAAACTCCTGGGCTTTATCAAGGCAGGTACATTTTTTTCCTAGGTTGGTAGAACTGTCTATAACATTTGCCAATCGTATGTTTATCAAAAAGTTTAATTATCTTGGAGGTACACGCTTTTTAAACGGTTTTATTTAGTTCGACCCGTACGGAATTTATTTATTTATTTATTTTGGTCAAAATTAGAAATTGAAATTTAAGCACCTTCCCGTTGTCAGATTGATCTGAAATTTGGTACACACATTTAATTTAGATGACAAAACAATATAATAAAATCAATCACATTATAAATCTAAGATGGCCGCCGATACAAAATGGCGGATTACATATTTTTCCTTAACTCCCTCAATATGGGTATCAAATGAAAGGGCTACACTACTAAAATACGATGATTATGTCAAAATTTAAAATTCAAGATGGACGCCGTTCCAATATGGCGGACTAGGTACATATTTTTCTACAACCACCACAATATGAGTATCAAAAAACCGTTTAACTTAAAAGTTTTTAAAATGTATTTATTTGTCAAATGTTTTAATCATCTGACGTGTCAACCCTTGATTGGTGCCAAAAATCTCCTAATTTATTGTAAAAAAAGCGTTAAAAACTCGACTCGTATAGTTCTGCAATCTACCAACCACCTGAATTGGCTTCGTGCGTTTCTGGCTATTTAAACTCAAAAGGGTAATATGGGACGTCATTTGACACTATTAAGGAAAAAAAACCGAATCGAAAATCTCGAAGGCTGTACCGGAAAGCCTTTTCCGACTGTTACGAGGACTGGAGAAAAGCGTTGGCTAAAGTGCATTTTATCAGTCACATATTGATTTTATAAACAAATTAACCTTACTTTTTGATAACAGTATTACATATTATGGACTGTATAAGTAAGAAAAAGATCAATATTTAGCCACTTCTGCACATGCAGTGGTAGTCGTGCAACAAAGTGCACCGCCCTCCAGCCCGCTGATAAATGACTCTGTGTTTGGCACTAATCGGTGTAACATAACTCCTGAAGATCCCCCGTGGGAGGGTGAAACACGAGTTAAGTGATTTGACGGCAGTTGTATAATTCGCATTGCTTGCCGCATACGCATTTATCAGCAGGCTGGCGGGCGGTGCACTTTGTTGCACGACTACCACTGCACGTGCGGAAGTGGCTAAACATTCTTTTCTTACTTAGGATGGACTTCCGCAAGGTAACGCCTGATTCCATTAAATATTATTGAGTCTTGTCAGGTGAAGCACTTATATTTGGAATTCTTATATCGACTGTATATTTTCAGGTCAAAGAATTGTGTTAAATAGGTCATTATATCTGCCTTTAAGTGACAAACACGGTAGATATAATTAAAAATAAATGGTGAACAAATTTTAATTACACGCAGCTCGAGCTCGTGTGAATACCGGAAACCCAATTATAAATAATGAATCGCTTCCATATTTCGAGGTGAGCGTTATTCAATGTTGTCAGTGACCTGGAAATTACAATTGCGTATTAAATTCTAATAATTGACATATTTATTACGAAATGAAACACTGTATCTTACGGAGCCCCTATCTAATTAGACGAATAGCTAAATAGTACTAGTAAAACCGCATAACATATACATAAAACTATCACAGAAATTAAGACAAAAAAAGATATTATAACTAAGAAAGGGACTAATATATAGCTACTTCCGCTATGCAACAGTAGTCGTACAATAAAGTTAGCCAGCCCGCTGATAAATACACATGCGGTAAACAATACGCCCACTAGGTTCACTCGGTGTTTAACACTGGTCGATCTAACATCTCCTAAGGATGTCCCGTGGAGGGGTGAAACACGTGTTGAGTAGATTAACGGTGGTGATTGTGTTTCGCATTGTTTACCGCACGCGCATTTATCAGCGGGCTGGCGGACGGTGCACTTCATTGCACGACTACTGCTGCATAGCGGAAGTAGCTATATATTAATCCCTTTCTTAGTTAGAATGGACTTCTGCGAAGTGACGTCTGAATCTATTAGATATAAAAGATATTATATACAGATATTGATTTAAATAGTCATAAATATAGATACTGACTAAAATATGGATATAAACGCAGACTTAGGTATAGGCTTAGAAATTTTTTGCTCCCGAATTGGAAGCCTTTATTACCCCTAACTTATTTATGGGTTAGAGAGTTTTATATCTTTTTAATAATTTTCTCATTTATATTTTTATTCTTGCGTCCTTCTTCCATGCATCTTAAGATCTTTCATTCTTTCGTTACATTCTACATTTCATTTGTCTTGCCCTTTCATTCCATTTTCTCTCTTTTCCGGTTCCTTTCATCTATTATATACTTATATTATGCTTACATTCGTTTTATTTATCTTTATCTTAGAATATTGTTTATCTTAGAATATTGACTCTTATTTCTTTTTATTACGTTTATCACGTTTTTTCTACATAGCCTAAGAAACTCTGGTCGAATCTCACTATTCTTGATAAGTGAGGATATAGCGTCCTCGGATATTTTCCTGATTAACTAGCATTCGGAGCCGTAGATATATATTTGATCACTACGATAAAAGCCTCTCATTCGCAGATTAAAAAAAATGCGACCCAATTCCTGTATTCACAGAAATAATAAGTACATACATAATAATAAAATGATTCCAATAGGCATCCAAAACAATATCCTTTGTAAATGCCGTCAGATGGACTAATAAAAAAAAATATGTTACTATGTTAAATTCATAGCCCATCGAAGAAGAGACAGTCATTTAATTTGTAAAATCTTAGTGAAAGTTTAAGAAGTACAAATGAGCTTTAGGATTTATTTATGAACATTATTCCGTCTGTAACGAAGTCTTATGTTTAAGAGGCAAATTTCTAATACGACTACTGCTTGTCAGTCTGAACTAAAGGAGTTTTAAAACTGCCAAACGAGAGATAATTACAAAATTCTTCAACCTTTTGTTTTAAGCCTTACGATAATTAATCAAAATGTTCAAGAACTTCAATTATGTCAATGAGATGAAGATGATCAGGTGGCGTCACTAGAATGGACAGAATACGCAACGAATATATCAGAGGTTCGTTTAAGGTAGCTCCGATTCCCAGAAAATTACAGGAAAATAGATTACGATGGTATTGCCACATTCAACGAAAACCAGATGACCACGTGGTAACTGCCTTAAGCCTCCCAGAATTCCCAAGAGGGAGAGAGTGTCCAAAAGCTACGTGGTGGTAATATCGGAAAGGAACTGGAAACCCTTCAACTTGATGCAGAGACAACCCCCAGGATAGAGTGGCCTGGCGCAAATTGATAAGGTGACCTGACCCCAAATAAAGAAAAAGAAAGGGGAAAGAAGAAGAAGAAGAGTTCAAAAACTTTAATTGAATTGATTTTTCTCACATTTATATTTTCTTTACTTTGTCACCTAGTAACGTATATATAATCGCATATAAATCAGCATTCCGTATTAACGGTGTCTGTATTCGCGACATATATATAGAACATATACACCGCGAATAAAGATCTTTTGCTGTGTACAAATAATAAAACAAATATTCGATTTACAAAACTAAAATAGAACTATAAATAAGTTATCAGATATTTCTAATATTACGAATAGAAGTAACATATATATACCAGTAACCTTTGGTTTGCCGATTATGTAGTCATAAGAGATCATGGGACAACTCTCGATGCTCTAAATCAGAGTTCCCCAAACTTTTTTGTGCCGTAGACCCCTTGCCATGTTTTTCCGTTTTGGGTAGACGCCCTACTTACCTGATATTAATTTCCTGTAAATTTCTAACTGTAGTGAAGTTTAGTGTTAAAAACTTAAGGTAAAAACACATGTTAATTTATACATTTATAAGGTTTTTACAAGTTCAAAATGTATTGCGACAGCAAAGCGAATACCAACATCCTACAACTTATACAATTTTATAAACATATATATGACAAATTTTTTACTTCATAGGTACTTTTATAAATAATGTAAATGTTTTGATATTATAAGATAGTATGATGCAAGTAAATAGATACTATCAGTGTATGTGTTGAGATCCACCATCGTGGACCCCCATTTTCATGTCATGGACCCCCAAATTTTTTTTCGCTGACGTAGACCCCTTGCAGGTTGTCATAGACCCCTAGGGGTCGATATAGACCACTTTGGGAATCACTGCTCTAAATAGAGCCTTTGGATAAGTAGGCTTTAAAATAAATATAGGGAAGACGATGTTTAATGTTTATACGTAGTTGTCGAAAGTGCTATACTTGGGACAAACCGTTCCAGATTAGTAAGTTCAACTTAGAGAAAAGAGATCACTCGATCCACTCCAACTCGAATAGACAGCGTTTTGGAAGTTCCAAAATATCTCGTTAACAAATATGAAGACGAAGATCTTTGACCAATGTGTGTTGCCAGAGATGAAATATGGATCTGAGATATGATCACTTATGATGAACCTCGTAAGAACACTGAAGGTCACAAAGAGCAATAGAGAGGTCTATATATCGAAGAATTGCTCATCTGAAGTGGAACAGGCGGGGCACATTGCTCGTTCAATCAATGATCGTAGTGGTCAAAAGGTTAGATCAGAACCAGTGGATCGACGCCATATTTAAGTTTGCAGGAAGTCGGAGTATGCGAGCAGTGGAAGAGCAGTCATCTATGAGATATTTCAGGGAGATTTATATCTTGTAGTGGGCATCTATCAGCTGAAAAGAAGACATAGGCTCAGACATATAGATAGGAACATTTATTTTTCAACAAATACTCTTTATGTTTTCTCTCAGAGTCAAAACGTTCCAACGAGAGTATGAAAACCCCTTAAATATATATATATATATATATATATATATATATATATATATATGTAATGTCAAGTAATTTAAAATTTGATTTACTATAACTTTAATATATAATGCATGTTGACGTTTAAAATGCATTGTTTGCAATCCATTTCCCGCTGTCCAGTGTAAACTTTTAAGCTGTCGAGAGTGCGCCTTTGAGAAGCGTTAATGTATACTTCAGGAGAAACTAATTAAATAAGTTATAAGCTGTAATAAAATTACAGATGCATGGTAGAACGCATCGCATTTTATAGATGAGATGGTCTTTCAATAGATATCTATTTTGTCAAATGTTGAACAGCTCAGCGTGCTTGACAGCTGAACAGACAACAGAGAGAGAAAAGAGAAGAGATAAAAGTAAACATACAGAGTGGTTGGTTATTGATTTTACACCTATCTTTAAATTGGTGAATGGATGTAATATACATATATATATATATATATATATATAAATATATATATATATATGTATATATATATATGTGTGTATATATATATATATATGTATATATATATATATATATATACATGTGTGTGTGTGTGTGTGTGTGTGTGTGTGTTATAGCTATTTTCAATCACCCTGTATAAGGTAATCACTCTGAAATATGTTGCATTAATATTGTTTTTCTATTAGAATGTGACAGTACAGACATAAGATATAAGTATGACATCGTCGAAACTGTGTGTGTATTATCTTTACTAGATGCAATTATTATATGTAAAAATATATAAAAATATATATGTGAATTTGTATTAAATTGAAATGATCTAAAAACGTCAATCTGTATACCTGATATGAGATAAAATTTTGTTTATGAATGATCGTGCCACACTGTACGTATGCGTGAAGTTTTCAAACACAACAAGCAGCTAGTGTGGCAGTGGCTTTAGTTCCACTTGGAATGACCCAGTTCGGGCGGTATCTCTGCGGGAAGGAATTCTCGAAGCTTCCATCCGTGACTATATGATTGATTAAATAACCTACCGCCCTCTCTTTCGCTCCTACTGTTATTTATTGAATTTCGACGCAGCTCTCCCGCTCTAACCTTCATCCTTACTAAACGTAGGGGACATTGCAGATAATATTATCGAGGTATTTTGGTATGGCAACGCTGATATTAAATCAAAAATATATTTAATGTTTTCTACACGAACAAGATAGTTTACTCAAAGTTTTTGAATTTAAAAGACCACTTTTTCACGTCTATTTAGTTTTGTAATTTGATGAAATATTTATATACGATAGCCACGAATTTTCATATTCAAAATGCCCAATGTTACCTTCTTTTTCAATTCGTTACTTCTGTACATTTTTAACGTCAAAATTTGATGAATTTTGAAGTTATAAATCTAATTTAATACATCTTATGTAATACGTACCAACAAAATATATTTTACATTATAATTTGACAGGTAGATGTTAGATAAATTAAATATATTTCAAAATGTACAATTTGACCTATTTTTTTGCAATTCGTACATAATATTGTGAGTAATAAATACATTTAAAAAACTTTTAAGTTAAACGGTTTTTTGATACCCAAAATTGTGGTGGCTGTGGAAAAATATGTACCTAATCCGCCAAATTGGAACGGCGTCCATCTTGAATTTTAAATTTTGACATAATCATCGTGTTTTACTAGTGTAGCCCTTTCATTTGATACCCATATTGAGGGGGTTAAGGAAAAATATGTAATCCGCCATTTTGTATCGGCGGCCATCTTAGATTTATAATGTTATTGATTTTATTATATCGTATTGTCATCTAAATTAAATTTGTGTACCAAATTTCAGATTAATCTGACAACGGGTAGGTGTTTAAATTTCAATTTCTAATTTTGACCCATATAAATTCCGTACGGGTCGAACTAAATAAAATCGTTTAAAAAGTAAAGAAATTTGTTTATAAAGTATAAATTCTTTATTTATCCAAATCAAAAAGTAATACCTGCCTGATAAAACACACTTTTGTCAATGCTTTTTGTTTTTTCGAAACAGCAGGAAAAGTTTTTTTCCGGTATAGCAGATTATATTTATCAACATGATCTTGTCAAAAAGGCGTCCCGGCATTGTCTTTTTGAGTTTGAATATACAGAACTCGCCCGAAATAACATCAGGTACATACGGTGGTCGAGAAACGATATCAGACGTGAGAATCAATGCAGTATGACATCGACCAATCGAGACTTGACGCGTTTTAAACAGAAAACATACTTCAAAATCCTTAGCGATGCGCCAAATCATATTCCAACACCACTATCAAAATCTCTAATTGTCATTGATTTCAAGTACCAAATCTTAGTTTTTTAATGGAATCAGGCGTCACCTCGCGGAAGTCCATACTAAGTAAGAAAAAGACCAATATTTAGCCACTTCCGCACATGCAGTGGTAGTCGCGCAATAAAATGCACCGCATTTATCAGCGGGCTGGCGGGCGGTGCATTTTATTGCACGACTACCACTGCATGTGCGGAAGTGGCTAAATATTGGTCCTTTTCTTACTTAAATCTTAGATTTTTGGAACGTGGTCCTCATTGTAAAATGATATCAGACAAATTTTTCTTCTGTTTGCTATAGACAGTACTACCAACTTAAAAAAAATTACCTATCTTCCTAATGCCCTAGAGTTTTATATGACGACTACCTAATCCCGCAAACGTTGTTTTGCAAAAAAAATTGATATTTTAATTTACAAATAAAAAATAAGGGTTGATCGTAGAGGGGTGAAAATTTGTGGTTGTATGTATTCTTTTATGCTGTATCATAAAAAAATAAAAACAAAAAATTTCGATAAAAAAATTAAAATTTTTTTTAAGTGTGAACAACCTTTATCACTTAGGGGTATGGAAAATAGATAGATAGTAGCCGATTCTCAGACATACTGAATACGCATGTAAAATTTGGTAAAAATCGGTCAAGCCGTTTCGGAGGAGTTCAAGTTCGAACACCGTGACACGAGAATTTTATATATTAGATTTCAGCTTACTTTTTGGCCACAGTTTAATGTATATATAATATATACTATATGTACGAATCGTAAAAATATAGGAATATAAAAATGAAATCTCAATATCATAAATAAACAAGAATATGTGACGTAAAAATTAAGAATAAGTGTTCCCGATTTTTAATTTAAAAAAACCCAATTGTATCTTTTTATCAATATGTACTTAAATACATTTTTAAAATCATTACATAATTAGCAGAAAGAGGTTTTTTAAGAATGTACCCAAATTTGAATTTCATAATACCGAATGTTTTTTTTATAATTCGTACTAACAAAACAAAATGATTGCAGCCAAGGTAATAATGCAACTGGTTGTATTAAAAATCTATGTCTAGCAGTAGACATCCTGATGGGGAAACGGTGATGATGACGAAATGTGACCAAGTGTTTGAAGATAGTATCGTGCTAGAATTTAAAACTAATCATTGTCATTTCTAATTTTTCTCTGCATTTAGTGATGTTGCAATATTTATTTCGTAATAAATAAATGAATAGATATTTTCATCACCACCCACTATATACACCTCCCTGAAAGATCTCTCTGATGACCGGTCTTACCCTATCCACATGCAGTCACTTCCTGCGACTTTTACTTTCTAGTTGGTTTACTAGTAGGGCACCTACACATACCTTGTCAACTCTAGAACCTTGGTTCATCTGCGGATATATCCTTCTCCGTTACTCTAAATCAGTGATTCCCAAAGTGGTCTATATCGACCCCTAGGGGTCTATGACAACCTGCAAGGGGTCTACGTCAGCGAAAAAAAATTTGGGGGTCCATGAAACGAAAATAGGGGACCACGATAGTGGATCTCAACACATACACTGATAGTACCTATTTACTTACATCACACTATCTTATAATATAATATCAAAACATTTACAATATTTATAAAAGTACCTATGAAGTAAAAAATTATTAATATGTTACGTATATTTTACATAACAGATACAAAATTTTATTTTGAGTAGTTTTAATTTAAATTCAATTAATAAATGTATAAATTAAAATGTGTTTTTATTTTAGGTTTTTAACACTAAACTTCACTACAGTTAGAAATTTACAGGAAATCAATATCAGGTAAGTAGGGGGTCTACCGCACACGGAAAAATATGGCAAGGGGTCTACGACACAAAAAAGTTTGGGGAACTCTGCTCTAGAACCTTGGTTCTTCTACGGATATATCCTTCTCCATAGCTCTAAGGTCTATATTATGCCTTCTTTTAAGGCACAACGTAAACGCCCACGTGTCAGATTATCTCATCACCGGTAGCATAAATAAGTCAAAGATTATCTTTAATGGAATCAGGCGTTACCTCGCGACATGACGTGACTCTGTGTTTGGCACTAATCGGTGTAACATAACTCCTGAAGATGCTCCGTGGAGGGGTGAAACGCGTGTTGAGTAATTTGACGGTGGCGGATGTGTGATTCGCATTGTTTGCCGCATACGCATTTATCAGCGGGCTAGCGGGCGGTGCATTTCATTGCACGACTACCACTGCATGTGCGGAAGTGGCTAAATTTTGGTCCTTTTCTTACTCAAAGATTATCGTCTTACTTTGCGGTATTTTAAACAAGATGTTTTGTGGTTAGTTGAACGCTGCCTATCCCAGTTGGATTCGATCGAGCCATCTGCTGTTGAACAAACAAATAAATACACCAATTACAATAACTAAACTTTTGCGTATTAAATATATATATATATATATATATATATATATATTAAAACTAACTAAACCATACAGTGGAAAGCTTTTATAATTCAAGTGTTTATAGAGAGATTGATTCCGAAGGTTGCATGTGTGCAGTATGACGTCACAGCAGCGGCCTGCACTGATATGACAAGGTCGCATTTAATTAGTTTTGAAGAGGCTGCATTTATCGGAACCTATGACGTCATCAGTCTGTGTCAGAACTTCACCACTTATATACAGGGTGTGAAAACTTTGAAATTTTAAACGCATAGCTTGACGTTTCAACCCAATAGATATCTATGAAAGTACATACTATAATCACGCTCGGTAGGCTTTTTTGCGACAGTAGTGTGGTTTTATGGTAGGCACAGAACGCAGCTGTCCATCTTCTGGAAGCTTGTTTGTTAGCAGTGGCAATCCTATATAATTTATATACGATTGTATCACGGGAATCAAACCCGGAACCTACAATCGCATGTCTCAGTCTTCTACCGTTGAGCTATCACTGCTCTTTTGCTGTCAATTAAGCTAAAGGCAATCTTATATAATTAATGCAAAAAGAGTAAATTATTTAAAATTGTATCCCGGTATTCGATTCCAATACCTATGATCCCTGCCACTGCTCCTATATCTTTCTCGTAAACCCAACTAAAAATTGAAGATTTCTAAAATAATAATTAACAATATAATAATACAATAAGAAAATGCTTTTTCATAATACGAAACACTACATATTAAAATTAATTATTGTTTAATATCTGTTCCCGTACTTTGTACTGCCAGAATTCACTTACACCCATTTTAATAGAAAAAATCACTTAATAAGTAAGATATTGCCTTGTGTGATAAGACCGACCATTGTACTTTTTTGTATATTATTGTAAAACTTACTAAATGTATCTTAACGTCTACAATAAGGAATATTAAATAAATAAGTAATAAAAATAATAAAACATACTTCATAGTGGAGACATTATTTAGGATAATTTTAAATAGATGCAAAACCTTTAAAGCTTTTTGCCGGCAAATTATTTGTACATTAACTCCTTTGAAGCCTTTACGTCTTTTATATAGATATGTATATGTATATATATATATATAGAGAGAGAGAGCGACGTTATATATATATATATATATATATATATATATATATATATATATATATATAACGCCTCTTTTATTGAAGGATTTTCAGATTGGTATTCGAAAGATCCTTTGATTAAATGAAACTCAAGTAAACAAATTCAGTTCCTATTTTGTTTTTAGTAACTTAAATCCTGGACTTTTTTGAAAACGCGGTTCGGGCAATTACAATTGTTTGAATTGAAAACTGAAAAACTTCCCGGAATTGAAATAGCGAAATGATCGTGATCTATATAAATAAATAAAACTGATGTGTCTGCATGTAATATTAAAATAAACGCTCTTTGCTACATGCATATGTATATATATATACACATATATAAACATATATATACATATATCAAAATTAATTTCTTTAATATTTTTTTGCCTTTCTGTCTGCTTGTTTGTTATCGGCTAATCTCTTAAATGACTGAACCGATTTTGACGTAACTTATACTAGAAGTAGCTAATGTAATAAGGAATAACTAAGGCTATTTTTATATAAAAAAGTTAAAAAAAAATACTTAAATTCCACTAGAACGAAGTCACGGGCACAGCTAGTATTAAACTAAAAACGTGCATACACATGATGTTTGTATTTCCATTTTATATCTATTCTTAGTTTATTGAAAATTATGAAGAACCGTCTCAACTTGCCTTCTGTTTTTAATCTAGTTCATAAAGTATTTAATAGAAGTCAGCGGTGTTTGTTAAAATTGGGGGCTTTTCATTCTGTGAGGGTTGAAAGAGTGAGGAACTTGCCTGTAAATATAACAATAATTATTATTTAAGAGCAAATAATGTATAATTTCTGATGACGAAATGTTTCTGCCTTGCTATCTCCTTTTTTTTTCCACACCTTGTGCCAAACATATTCTCTATCTTGTTCTCTCATTTGTTGTCTCTTTCAATTCCAGCTTACGCTTCTTTTCCTCTCATCTGCTCTTTTTTTTTACGAAAACTTTATTGTTTTACTTTCTTTTTCTTTCTTTTACTTTCTCTAAATATAACTTTGACTTTTAATTTATTTTATCGATTTTTTATTCAAAATATTAAACCAAAACAATTATTTAAAAATGACCATCGATCAAAACTAAGGGATGCAACATTAGAAAGCTGCATACGTGTAGCTAGTCCCGTCAATTCTGACTTAAACTACATACGCAGTTTGTACCGAAAAAAACAATTCAAAACTTCTCATTATATATTTCAAATAATTTCATTTTTCTGTTTTTTTTTTTCATGTTTGTTTTTACATTTTGCAATAAAATTTGTACATAAATTATTTACTTTTGTAACTTTATTTATATTAATACTAATGTTTATTACCAATAGAGTTTTGTAAATTATTAATATGTGTTACTTTATGTGCGGCCCGCCAAAAAAAATTAAGTTTGAATCGGATCGCGAATAAAAAGGTTGTTCATCCCTGCTCTAAACCAGTGTTTTAAAACTATTATGTATGATGGGGCAACCACCTTAGCCTTTCTAAAATTCATATATATATTTATATATATTAATATTAAAAGATATATTCTCGTGCTCTCTCGTATCTTTTAAAAGACAATTTCGTTCGAAATTATTGAGTACACACAATACAATTTAAACCATAATATAAATATATGATATACTCGTAGATATATAAATAAACATAATATAAGTATATAAACCATAATCTTTGATCCCTGTTTAGTAATGTTTTTATTTGTTTTGTCATTGTTTGACTATAAATCATTAAATGTTCTCAGTGAGATAGTTATAAGGTAACAATTGTAACTAGTTTTATATTTCCAAGCTTCTAAGTTTGTACTTTCTTACTGCTTTTTATTACTGTTTATCTCCAATTAAGTAAATAAAATAAAGTAAAGCGAAAGGGTTAAAATACTTTCGAATTGCACCCCTTAACAATCTATTTCCTCCCCCGTGGGGCGTCGATTCCACGTTTCGTAAAACTGTTTTAAACTGAAAAAAAGTTTTTAACTTACGTTCTGTCAAGTTATAGTTATAAAATAATTTTTAATGAACTTTTTAACAAATTAACCTTATGGATAATAATTATACCTTCATTTCAAGTTAAACCTTCATCAAGTTAAAGTATTTGGGTCAGGGGTGTTCAGACCTATAGCGACAAGGTTCGCTTTTGTACTTATCAAATGTCATTAAATATAAGTGACTTGACTTCCTAATGAAAATTATTCAAATAATTATTTCACGACGCTTCGAATATTCTCCGAAACATAACTGTCATCATCTCTGTTTATTAATTAATTAAATTTTTCATATCGGTGATAGCTTTTATAACTTTCACCTCTTTATCACCATCATCTACTGTAGCTTATTCTGCTCATGAAGCATAAGTTAAAATAACAAATATATATATATATATATATATATATATATATGTATATATATATATAAATATACATAAACAAAAATATTTAAAACTGTAGAACACTGCATGAAAGGCAATGAAAGATGTATTTCAGCTATAAATATATATATTTATTTTTTGCACATATAACAATCATTTTTTTATATATACAAATAATCTTATAACTATACCTAATTTTATGTAGCTTATATAAACAAAAATAAATATTTATTTTAATTAAACTTAAATTTGACAATCTTTACTACAATATAATAATAAACTAAAAATAAAATTCTAATCTGTATATTTAAAAGGAACTTAATTGCTTATGTCAATGGTACAGGAATTGTGTCGACTCATTGACTGTCAATTCTTTGTCGGCCACAGTGTTAAGTCAGACGTTGTGTTAGCAATACGCCTCTGTCGGAATATAATTTAATACTGGCGACTGGTCTCCATGAATATCAATGTGATGAACAGTGAAATGAACAAAAAAAAAAACACAAGGATAAAATTAATTTGGAGCGGTTAAAACTAATGAGTTTCTTTTTTGACACGGGTCGAATTGTTTTTATTTCTTTGTCTAAAAAAGTTATTTTTTATATTATATTAACTCTGCTTTTATTTGACATGATAAAATACGTCATAAAAATTGGATATTTTTTTTTCATTTCAATGTCATTATTTACAACAAATTGTGTCGTTGTTGTTGCTCACAATTATTATTATTACTTCCACTCTATTCTTTGTTCTTCTAAGATCTTTCATTAATTCCTGTTGTCCTTCTTATTCTCTTCCATACCTTATTACCTATCATACATCACCTCTTTTTCTTCGTCTTCACCGTATAATACTATAACAATTATAAATTTTTATCTTTTATCTTAATTTTACAATTTTATATTTATTTTGTACCCATTACTTTTATCATACTTAACTACTGCCTTAAGTTATTGGCTTGTCGCATTCCAATTGGAATATATTAATGTAACAGGCATAGGCCTCCACCAAATATATCTATGGGGGGATAACACTGCTATCTATGCGTGGAAACTTGTTTCTGAACAGTAGCAATCATATATAGTTAATACACAAAATGTGAATTATCTGAGATTGTACCACAAGAATCGACCCGCGAAATATGGTCGCAAGTGTACCGCTGAACTACCACTGCTCTATTTCTTGGTCTGTTCCTTTGTTTAATGTGTAATAAATAAATATATTTTATAATCAATAACATACTTACCAATGCAGCTATGTATAAGGTGACGCAAAAGTAATGTCATAATGTGAAAGTGCCTTAATTTTTACAAAACGCGCCAAATATCACTACGCTTTGATATTTATAATGTAGATATATAAAGAATTAGTTGCCAATAAGCGATGGAGTATATATATTTTTTAAAAATAAATACGACCAACGGTTTCGCCTGATTTAGCTCGGTGCGTCTTCTGGCTATTCCACAACGCTAGTTTCGACACATTTGAGGAGGTAAAAACCGAATCGAAAAGGTCTTGAAGGCTATACTGTTAAAAGACTATTCCTTCCAAAAATTGTAAACAAAAGTGCGTTTTATAGGAATTACTTAGAAGGAAATGAAATTGATTTGGAAGTATAAATAAATTATATGTTTTATATGCAATTTCACCTTACTTCTTGACGAGAAATAGTAATACACAACTGTATATCTAGAAGTATATACTCTCGTATCTATCACATATCAAAATCTTAAGTATGCCTTAAGCTTAAATATAACTTATCTTAAGAGTGCTATCATCCTAGATTTATGATCTACAATAAAAACAAAAACAAAGGAGAACCGCTTTTCTGTCCTCATCTGATGTGTTAAAGTGTTTCCAATAAAACTGATTGAATCTTCTAAGTTTAGGACCTATAAAGCCTTTTACCACACCTATTGTAATATATATAAAATATATACATATACGAAATACATGGTGATCGTTTATTATAAAATACTAGCTGATCCCGCAAACGTAGTTTTGCAAAAAAAAATATTTTTAATTTTCAATTTAAAAATAAGGGTTGATCGTAGAGGGGTGAAAATTTAGGGTTGTATGTATTTTTGTATGTTGTATCATAAAAAAATAAAAACAAAAAATTTCGTCAAAAAAATAAAAAAAAAATTTTAAGGGTGAACAACCCTTATCACTTAGGGGTATGAAAAATAGATAGTAGCCGATTCTCATACCTACTGAATACGCATATAAAATTTGGTAAAAATCGGTCAAGCCGTTTCAGAGGAGTTCAAGTTCGAACACCGTGACACGAGAATTTTATATATTAGATTTAAAATGATGAATGTATAAGTCATTTGCTGTCAACTGTTCTATAGTATACCCTATCCAAAATTCAAATATTAAATAACCTTAGTGAAAATAATAAAACCGCTTTGAAAATTCGAATTGCTACATATTAAAATTAATTATTGTTACTATATGTCCTTATAGGCTTTATAATGCTATAAGGTTGTATCCCGGGAATCGAACTCGAGACCAATGATCGCTACCACTGCTCGTACCACTCTCGTAGACCCCAACTAACAATTCATTGTTTCTGAAATAATAAATAACAATATGGTAAGAAAATGGTTTTCAAAATTCGTATTATGACATATTAACATAATTAATGTTTATTATCTGTTCGTAAAGGCTTTACTGCTAGAAGTCATAAGCCTTTCGCATTTAAACAGATAATATATTAATGTAACTTATTTCAGAGTGTTCACTTTATACAGTATGATTCGAAATCGATGCTGAAACTTCAATTATTTTTGCTGACAAATGATCTATAGATTCACTTATTTAAAGTATTTACATCTAGTATATTACATTTCGTAAATATTTAAAGTTAATTTTTAAAGAAGTGTAAATATCAATTTAATATTTATACTCGTAAATATTTGTGACAACCCTAACCGCGTAGAGCTAAATAGGTCGGGTCAAACACTAGGGCCTCTGGGAGCGCGGATTCGTATCTCGTAGCTCCGTAGCTCGTAGCCACGTAGAGCGTAGCGGATTGGCCTCTGGAAATGCAATTTAGTGTTGCTCGCATTTCGTTTTAAGGGGATTTGGTTTCCGAACGTTGAAAATAAAGAGCATACACGCTATTTTAAGTGATACATTCTTTTTTAAATACACAATTCTTCTTTCATTGTTCTTCTTCTTCTTTTTAGCCGAAAAACGCTCACTACATGGCATAAACCTCCACTATGTCGTTGATACATCTAGTGAGGGTGGTCCCTCAAGAACCTATAAACATCATCATATAATCATCCTCAGTAACAAAATCTTAAAGGGGTCCGACAATCGCGGGGCACATGAAATGGCACACGAATATTTATGTCCATTTTTATGACTTTACCATCAGTTCACCTAATAGGAGGACTTACTCGTGGTCGCCACTCGGAAACTTTTGCGGTAGCAACGGCAACCGATTGCACGAGTTATATGCTCCCCCTACTAACACTTCACACGGTTCTTCTGCGGATCATTTCTGATTCGATAACGCAGTGATCTCCCTGAAAGCTTTCTCTATTGCTCTCTCTTTCACACGTACACAAATTACTAAACCTTGTACCGTTTCTTAGTTTTTAATCTAAAATTAAAAGCATATCATTAAATAAATCTTATTATAGCATTCGAGAGTTTTTAGGTCATCGAAATGTGTTGATTTGATTTGTTGATTTATATACATGGTTGATATTGTAATCTACATATAAAGCATTGTTAAGTTTCATTTAAAAAGAGCAGCTGTTGAGTTTCTGTCTGCAGATCAGCGTTCCGAACCGGTGGTAGCTTACATATAATATTACAAATAATTGGTCATTAAAGTACATGTAATGCATACTTGAATTTTTTTGAATAATTTTCGCCTCGCAATTCATAATTCAATGATTCATGTGACACGAAGCTAATCTTGATATATTTGACATTTAAAATATTTGAACTCGACTCGCGAAATTCAAACATGTCAAGGACAGATTAAGCTAAATAAACATGGAGAGAGAGAGCTTTTAGATGTGAATTTTAGTTACATCAGTATTATAATCGGTGGAATGATTTTTTTATTTGAGTAAGAAAAGGACCAATATATAGCTACTTCCGCACATGCAGTCGTGCAATAAAGTGCACCGCCCGCCAGCCCGCTGATAAATGTGCATGCGGCAAACAATGCGAATTACACAACTACCACCGCTAAATCACTCAACACGTGTTTCACCCCTCTGAAGATTCCCGTGGAGGGGTGAAACGCGTGTTGAGTGATTTTACAGTGGCAGTTGCATAATTCGCATTGTTTGCCGCATACGCATTTATCAGC
Source organism: Battus philenor (assembly GCF_028537555.1). NCBI lineage: Eukaryota > Metazoa > Arthropoda > Insecta > Lepidoptera > Papilionidae > Battus > Battus philenor. The sequence continues at coordinate 1,177,625 of NW_027181689.1, forward strand.
GGGCTGGCGGGCGGTGCACTTTGTTGCACGACTACCACTGCATGTGCGGAAGTGGCTAAATATTGGTCCTTTTCTTACCTAACACTTCAGACAAGCTAGTCTACACCTGTGAGTGTAGGATATAGAGAATGTTTCTGTGCGACTTGGGAAGACAGCGTGGATTACTCGGATATTAAAGGTCGGATCCGGATCCTGCTTTAGATCACCCTCACTGTTCGCGGTTGCGAGAGAGGGACAGCCTCTCACTAAAGATAAAGGCTCTTGTAATGGTGACGTCTGCACTTGTAGTGTCTTGACTGCAGAGGATGTGTAGTGCTTAACGTAACAGTGATCACTTTATACGGGTGATCAAAATTGGTTAATTGGTTATATATTCACACCTTTAAAACTATTACGTCTATTAATCATCCTATATATAATAATAATAAAATCAATAGCTATTATCTTCATGAGTATATTTGCTTGGCTTAACCAAACAGAGATAGCATAGCTAGTTATCAATATCCCCTATAGTGGGAGAGGGGGGAGATGGCCTATCCGGGTAGTAAAGGCGCTTGTAGATGAGACTAATGGCATGGACTTAAATATGCAAAGAAAATTAGACTTTTTACTCGCAGTGTCGTCAAGGCAAGCTTGTGCTTGAATAATTAAAACATTTTTGACACCTTCAGTGAACTTCGGGGAGATATAGAAGGGATCATACATAGATGTGTTAATAAGCATTTAAATATGTGGTGGAGTTTAACAGGTTAGGTAGGCAAAAACAAAAACGCTTGGATGAAAGATATAAACAGTTTATTTTAAAAGTCATCCGCCTACAACTTCAGACACACCAACGCCGTTATAAATTATTTGTCATACGAATGAAATAATTTTTATATAAAACTTTCACCACTTATTTGTAAATATTAAACATTGATTTAAAATTGGTATAAGATAGTCCTTAATACCATATTCCATTACACAACTAAATATTTAATACAAATTCACAAACAACAACACATGCGTCACTTGACGCCGTTCGCCATTATTATATTTCATAATATTTTTCGGCGTGAGACGCGGTTTTGACAACCGCCTACAAATATACGCCGCGCGTCCTTAGTTTTTGCGCATGCGTAGACCGATGGATTGACAGATAAGCGAAAGCATTTTGACAGCTGTGATTATTTCGCTACAAATGTACTCGTATTTACAATATTATCTATTTTAAATAATTTTTAATAATACGTTCTTTATCGATTGAATTTGAAATTGGAATTCATATTCAAAATATATTTATTTAAAGTTCTAGAGTGGCAACAAGAAGCCGGTATACACTAGATGGACAGACGACATTGTTAAGATCTTTGTATTTTTATTTAAATTGTCAATTTCTTCTCAAATGTTATTCTGGAATATTATTAATTATCTCTTTATTATCTCAAATACAAACTGCTTTACCGACCGGCGACCGCAATGGACGCCATCGTAACACCATTATTAACAGCGCCATCTATGAAGTGTCAAGGTTAAACCGATACTGCTTTACCGACATTAAATAAGCGCGGGAAAACACATAATATGATTATTAAAGCCAGTATTTTTATTTCGATAAATAAATATTTTATATTTCTATTGCCCTGGCAGTGGAAGAGAAGTGAAAATAACTACATTATCGAGCGTGTCTGGTGTAACTGGAAAACTATCCCACTTGTAGTCATATCACACGATTAAGAAAAGAACCAGTATTTAGCCACTTCCGCACATGCAGTGGTAGTCACACAGAGAATCTGTATTTGGCACTAATCGGTGTAACATAACTCCTGAAGATGCTCCGTGGAGGGGTCAAACACGCGTTGAGTAGTTTAACGGTGGCAGTTGTGTAATTCGCATTGTTTGCCGCTTGCGCATTTATCAGCGGGCTGGCGGGCGGTGCACTTTGTTGCACGACTACCACTGTATGTGCGGAAGTGGCTAAATATTAGTTCGTTTCTTGCTTAGGATGGACTTCCGCAAGGTAACGCCTGATTCCATTAAATATATCACACGATCTTTGAAAGAAACCTACGTCTTGCATTAGGCGTCTGTCATTTGATATTATAATGAAGTAACCTTTTGTACACGCTTTTTTAAATGGTCAATTATTTGTAACATTATAAGCAGTCAGCTTCCACCGGCCCGGAACCCTGATCTGCTAAAAGGCGACCAGAAACTCAACAGTTGCTCTTTATAAATGAAATTTAACTATGTTTTATATACACAATAACTAGCTTTTATTAATAATAATATTTATTTATTTGATCTTCTAATTATATGCAATATTATTACATAAACTTTTTCTTTGTGATTGAGATACAAATAGATTATCACTGTCTATAGCTTCTGATATATAGGCTTTTGTCAAGTATATCCGGTTGTGTAAGTGCGTGCCGTAAAACTTCGGAGCCAAGAACTTGAGGCTCTCAAAAGGCTTCTCGTGAACTCGCGGAGTTTAATAAAGGAACCTTTTGATTTCTCGAAAGCCTTACAAAGTAAATTAAACTTTGTTTTCTGAAAAAGATATTGAGTAATTATTTCTTTAAAATATTTATGATGTATTTCGTCAGAATCGATTCAGATTTAAAATGTCCACAACAAAATTAAAAAAAAATATGCTTCACATGATTATATCTTCATTATAATTTCAGATGTAGAATGTTCACTGTATCATATAAGCAGAATTAACAAGCAAAATAAAATTAAAAAAAATATGCTTTATTTAAACCAGTGATTCCCAAAGTGGTCTATATCGACCCCTAAGGGTCTATGACAACCTGTAAGGGGCCTACGTCAGCGCAAAAAAATTTAGGGGGTCCATAAAATGAAAATGGGGGTCTACGATAGTGTATCTCAACACATACACTGATAGTACCTATTTACTTTATTTATAAAAGTACCTATGAAGTAAAAAAAAAATATTATATATGTTAATAAAATTGTGTAAGTTGTAGGATGTTGGTATTCGCTTTATTTTCGCAATACATTTTGAACTTGTAAAAACCTGAGAGCCGCAGTCTCAGAGCTTCGCTACCTTGCACTGACTTGTTCAATTCGTCACTCTATAAATATGAATGTGGGACAAATACGTTTATTCATTTCGTTCGTAAATTTACAGGAAATCAATATCAGGTAAGTAGGGGGTCTACCCAACACGGGAAAACAAGGCAAGGGGTCTACGACACAAAAAAGTTTGGGGAACTCTGATTTAAAAATATCATTATATAGTCATTATCATTTCAGATGTATAATGTTCCCTGTTGGACAAAGGCTGTCTCAACTTGCGATATGTAATTAAAAATATATATATACTTGTTTCAAACATATTATATTATCATTTCAATTTTAGAATATCTACATCTGGACACAGACCTCTATAGACTTCTAGCAGGTCCTGTTGAAAACTGCCAGAACCCAACTTCTTTCGATGACCTAACCATTAATAGCCTGATTTACGAAAGTGATTTTTTTTTAATATTACTGTTTTTGCTTGAGGGTTTAGATGAAGGGAAAAACAGATTTTTTTTTAAATTTCGTTAGAAAGAATATTATACAACAGTAAAATACGTACAGCCAACCAACCTATAAAAAAACTAATAGTAATGCGAACATTCGGTTTAAAAGATTGATATCAAAATTGAAACTCTAGGCTATTAAGGGTTAAATTCGTCTTCCAATATTGAATACTCCAGCAGTCATCTGTTTCTTTTTATAGTCCGTTTTTTGTGACCTCTTATTTGTTGATCTTGGAACAGACAAGGAATTTTTAATTCTTTTTATTTATTTATTCACATTATTTTTTTTTTCTTACTGTCTTTTTTTCTTCACAATTTCAATCATTCATTCGTCTATTATTCTTTACAATATCTTTCACTCCTCTGATTTTCTAGTCTTCTACACATCACCTTCCTTTCCTCTCTTCTGCTCCTAAAACATTACAGTAGATAAGAAGAACCCATGATTCTGTAAATATTTTTTTAATAACTTATTGTTTAAGAAAATTTTCTGTTTAATGTGATTTATACCTAATTTATACACTTATAGTTTAAACATATTTAATTAATTAGGGCAAAATATTATGAAGAATATTGATATAGATTGAAGAAAGATTTATGGAGGTCAAAATATGTTTAATATTATAAAAAAATATTCTAATTAATAAATAAAATTTAAATTAATTTATTTTGTTTTATTTTAGGTATATAAATTGTGTATTTAATTTTTATGATTTTAATAATTTATATAGCTTGCATAAAGTATATTGAAGATAATTTATTTTTATTTTTAAAAAGAAAATGTAATGGTTTTTTTTTAAAAAAAAGATATTAATAGAAATAGTAATGGTTAATATTCACTTTGATTTAAATTCTTTAATATTGCTAAATTTTTTAATATTTCAATTTAATTTAAATTTTGTATTCAACAATATCATTAAGAGTGATAAATCTCTATTTTGGTTTCAACTAAACAAATAAGAAGTTATTAACTATTTCTTTAAGTCGAAATTCAACAGTCAACCACTGCTATGCTACCAAAGCAGCATTATCAGCAGAGCATTTATTATGTTAAAATTATTCGAATCATAAAATAGATACAATCACCAAAATACATAAACCAAAGTATTTTGAATATGACAACTGTCGGTAGACAATTCCTAATTCAAATATCTGTAATTTGTAATTTGTATTCTAAATTCGAATTTGTTTTAAACTAGCTCTCTTATTAGCTAGTTAACGATTTTACATCCCAAGGGGATTCCCATTTTCTATTTATAAAGTTATGTACGCTATATTATAATATTCAATGTAAATATAAGTCGCTTCACTGACCTAGAATGAATGCAATAATAGGTTTCCGACCTTCCGTAGTAACTTCCAGGTCGTGTGACGTCATCGGCCAAGATATCCTAGTTGAAAAGAATATATGCGCAGCATTTATACAGAATGATTGGTTTTAGATGTAAAAGCTCTAAAGGACATCCAGTACATAGCCTGCAGGGATAGATAAAAGGCTTTAATTGATTTTAATATTTAGTAAAGCGAAGTAAAAAAATATTTATTAACCGTAAAGCCATTTGTATATATATATATATATATACACACACACATATATATATATATATATATATACACACACATTTATATATATATATATATATATATAAGACCCAAGATAGAGAGGCTTGGCACAGGTTGGAGGCTTCTACCCAAATAGGATTCATACTAGTAAATAAGGACTAAAAGAAATAAATGAAATAAAATAATTTAATTGTAATATCACAACACCACTGTTAAAGCGAAAGGGTTAAACTTGTTTCTAGTTCATTTTCTAATTGCTCTTTTAAGAATAAATTTGCTCCCCTGTGGGTCCCACTTTGGAAAACACAAAAATTATACCAAAAGGTGGTACACAATAATATTTATGAATTATTTTAAGTCAGAAATAAACTCACTGTACCAACTTAAAAAGCCTAATCGACTGAAGGTTTACCCATCTTTTTGTATAGACCTGAAAATATTCCCCGACAACATAAAATACCTGTGATCGAAGCAAAGTATTAACATTTTGAAATAAATATTTCATACCGTCTACCGAATATAGACTCTACTGCAAAGTGATAAAGTTTCAGATCGATTGTCATTGTTTCGCGTGATACTTGAAAATAACACCCATTGCTGTAGTTAAATTTATAACTAAGTCAAAGTTTATTGTTCATTGGTAATATATTAAATAAGTTATTATTCTATGTTGAATGTTTCGTATTAATTGCTTTTTTGATTCAATTGACAATGTTTCTCTGATATTATTTAATGTTTCTACGGGTTTACAACACAAGACGTAGATGTCGCTTAGTGTAAAAGCATTTTTTTATTGTTTTTTTGGAGGCTTCTCGTACCCCTAATTAGTTGGGATCAGGGTCTTTGTTTACAAATAAGTTTTTCAGATTTTTCATCTTTATTCTTCACTCACTGTCATACTTCTCAATTTCTTTTATTCTTACCTTATTTCCATCACAAAATCGCCTTCCTTCCATCATCTTATTACTCTTAGGTGGCTAGGTAAATTTTTTTATTCTTTATTTTATTATAATAGTTTAAAAGTTTAAGCCTCTGAAATCTCAGTTCGGACCTCTATTTACTTTTATGTTACTGTATTGAGTCTCCAAATTCTTGGTTCGCTTCGGCAAACACTATGGACCTTAACTTGGGCTATCAATAAATTTCTGTCTAGAATTTCGACTCAAAGAGGATTCATAAAAAAACAGGTTTTAGTCAATTTCTATAACTTAATTTACATTACTATCACAATCAAAAGCGGTAGCGGATGAAGAACTGACAAAAGATTGTTTTTTACGTAATTTGTTTTAAAAATAGTAAAGTGAAAATTTAATTATGAAGGTATGTAAATGTAAGAATAAAGTAAATGAAGAAATAATAATAAAACAAAATAAAACAAAATGTAAACCTGTTGTGTACTAATGGCGTCGATAGTGAGGTGACGAATGAAAGAATTATAAAAAATTTAAAGGAAAAAAAATAATTTGTGAATAATAATAGATAATTGAATAAATGACATTGAGCACGACAGAAGATGAGAATGCAAACAATTTGATAAAAAAAACATTTTGTAAAAACAGTACTTTGAAAAAGGGGGACATAAAATAAATCATCGCGTCGTCCTGAAATTCAAGCACGTATATAAAACTCTCTAAACAATAAACACAGAACCCTAGAATGAAGAACACGCTTGACCTTGAAGTTATTTATAATTTTTTGTGTACAGCTCTCGGAAATTCTAATCGAGTACTATCTCGAACTTACTAGAACCTTATCCCTAGTATAAACAAGTTTACTCTCCATAACGACAGTTCAGTGTTGTTTTTCGAGTTATAAGATTAAGATCTACGATCAGTGATACAAAGTAACTATTTGATAAGTTATTTGAAATGTGTAGTTTGGACTAAGCGAGAGTATACTTTGTGTTAAAGTAGGGTGACCATCTGATTTGTTAATAAAGGACTCCTTGTGAACCAATGGTGTTTCATTCTGAGTTCGAATCCACAATACGTTCCGATATATACAAAATACATATACATAAAAGTTTTAAAGACGTAAATATATAACTCATCGTCGTTGTATCAGCCTATAGATGCCCCTTGTATGGCAAGGGCCTCCCTATGTGAGGATATATATAATCGCAGAGGAATCTACTGCTCATCCTCTAGAACAGAGTTCCCCAAACTTTTTTGTGTCGTAGACCCTTTGCCATGTTTTTCCGTGTCGGGTAGACCCCCTACTTACCTGATATTGATTTCCTGTAAATTTCTAAATGTAGTAAAGTTTAGTGTTAAAAACTTAAAGTAAAAACACATGTTAATTAATACATTTATTAATTGAATTTAAATTAAAACTATTCAAAACAAATTTTGTATCTGTTATGTAAAATATACGTAACATATTAATATTTTTTTTCTTCATAGGTACATTTATAAATAATGTAAATTTTTTGATATTATAAGATAGTATGATGTAAGTAAATAGGTACTATCAGTGTATGTGTTGAGATCCACTATCGTGGACTCCATTTTCATTTCATGGACCCCCAAATTTTTTTTTCGCTGACGTAGACCCCTTGCAGTTTGTCATAGACCCCTGGAGGTCGATATAGACCACTTTAGGAATCACTGCTCTAGAAACATGTTTGTGTACAGTGGCAATCCTATATAATTATTGCACAAAGTGTGAATTATATAACAATGCATCTCGAAAATCAAACTCGCCACCTATGATCGCATCTATAAGAAAATAACTGTATTCTTAACCACTAAGTTAAGACAATTTTTACGCTTAAACATAAAAGTTTTGAAATATAACAATACTTCGTATGTTAATAACCAAATTTAATATTTTATACTTTTTATAAAAATTCTTTCTATCCATAATCGTGATCTCTCTTTTGGATAAAATAACATTCGGTCGTCGATCCGCTAGACGCGAGTCAAGCATTTTCTTTAAATCGACAATTTGGTTAACGGCCCTGCATTGTACAGTCAGCGACATAAACTTGGATAGTTCAAATTTACACGAAAATAAATTTTCTAATAGAAATTCTCTAACGATTATTATATTTACAATGTCATTGGTTAAAAATATATCTATTCGTGTGACTAGATAGATAACTTTTTATTTAAATTCATTCCATTCTTCAGGGACATTCATTCCTCCCATCATAGTTAGGTATCTAACATTATCACATAACCAATTTTTCGTTAGCATTTATATATATATATATATATATATATATATATATATACATAACTTCACTCATTTTATATCCAGAGGTACTCAAGCATTTCGCAACGCTCTATTCGGTTCAGAAATGTATTTTCGAATTTGGAACAGACGACTGCTTAGCGAATTAACATGTTCAAAGCAGTGGGTGAACCACATAGCTCAGAAATGATGGCAGCTAGAACTTTGAGGTTCTGGAATGGAGATCATAGGAGGAAGAGGAAAAATAGGATGTTCATCCTCAAGGAATAGGTGTCTTAGTTGAGGTTGTCGAAAAACTAGATACAGATCGCTTTCAACAGAGCCTGATGGAAATCGCATTCGCATCGCGAAATACGCATTGTTGCTGCATGCACATTTATCAGCGGGCTGGTGGGCGGTGCACTTTATTGCACGACTACCACTGCATGTGCGGAAGTAGCTATATATTGGTCCTTTTCTTACTTACGATTAACTTCCGCAAATTAACGCCTGATTCCATTAAATATTGGCAGTGAATGTTTATCTTTTAACATCATTATTTTAGGACATCTTTATTGATATACTCTTAGTTTAAGTATTCTATATTGTGATAATTATGTTTTTAGTTGTAAATACTTTGTTTACTTTTGACTAGTACACACATAAAATATTACAGCATATTATTACATTGTATTTAATATTGTAGTTCTATTTGTCTACCATGAAACAATGAATATATAAATAAAACCTATTGGTCAAAAATTATAAATTAATATACATCTACGCAATGGGTTTGCTATGTGAATGTGGGCAATAGAAAATATAACATAGCTTATATAAACAAATAACTTCAAAAAAAAATACGACGTCACACAGTTTATGTTGCCAACTGTACCTAGACAAATTCTCATAATGCAGTCTTTCACCGATAACATTACGACTGTATAATATGTTGAAAAAATTTTCAATTTATTTTTTTAATATGAAAAGCAAATAAAATATATTTTTTTTACGTAAACACGGTTGAAAGGTTGTTACAATTTTATAAACATACTAGCTGATCCCGCAAACGTTGTTTTGCAAAAAAAAATTAATTAACAAATAAAAAATAAGGGTTTATCGTAGAGGGGTAAAAATTTAGGGTTGTATGTATTTTTGTTTGCTGTATCGTAAAGAAATTAAAACAAAAACAATCGTCAAAAAATTAAAAAAAATTTTAAGGATGAACAACCCTTATCACTTAGGGGTATGAAAAATAGATAGTAGCCGATTCTCAGACCTACACGCATATAAAATTTGGTAAAAATCGGTCGAGCCGTTTCAGAGGAGTTCAAGTTCGAACACCGTGACACGAGAATTTTATATATTAGAAGTATCACATGTTTAGCAAGTGTCGGCATGCAAAAGTAACTAGGTATTATACCTGTTTTATAACAATTCTACTTATAATTACTAACTTACATTACATATTTATTCTATTCAATATCATCTAAAAATCCTTAACAGTATAGTAGCATTTATCTACAAACCATATACTTAAATTATGTAAAACAGCCTTTGTGGTAGTTTCCTTATATGTAATGGTGTTTTATTATATATAATAATGGACATCACATAGCAGTTTTTCTTATATTGAGAAGCTCTACCAGATACGCATTGTTTGCCGCATGCGCATTTATCAACGGGCTGGCGGGCGGTGTACTTCATTGCACGACTACTGCTGCATAGCGGAAGTAGCTATATATTAGTTCCTTTCTTAGTAAAGATGGACTTCTGCGAGGTAATGCCTGAATGTATTAGACGAATCTTTATTATTTAATTGACATATTTGGTCTTAGTTACTAACTTTATGGTATCTTTACTAAAGAAGCTTGTCTTTATTTCTAATACAAATAATGAAATTTCAAGTACTTTACTATTTTTATTTTACCTCCTACTATTTTTAGACAAATAAGGCTTTCATATTGATTTTATATTTAAGGGTTAACTGACCTTAGTTGTCTGGAGGGCGATGTGGCGAAGAGAATTTCGATAAAGAAATTCACCCTTATTTGATATATAAACTTCGCTGTGATGTTACACAGGATATTTTTTTTTAACTTCCTTTCGAAGGCCACCAGGGTCCAAAGGTTTTCTAGTGTTGACCACGAGCTTGAGTTTGACAACTAAAACTGTGAACTTTTGGAGTATTTTTTATATAGTTGTAATGGAATAGGCGTTTGTCTTCCATCTCACCTGATGGAAAGAGTAGATGAAGACGAAGATGGTACACGCCCATCCAAAAGAAACCTGTTCACTCTACTCTTAAAGGCTCCAGAGTTCAACTCAGAAAAATAGATCCAGGCAGTTCGTTCCAAATCTTGGCGACTCTCACCCAAAACGAGCTGTGAAACCGTTTAATTCGACTTTTGGATATGTCAACAACGTATGGATGAAACTTTTGCCTGCGCCTGGTAGTCCGATAAAGGAATGGAGATGTCTCGATCAGTTCGAAAAGAGCCTTCGAGCACTTGTGTATCCTATAAAAAACTGATAAGCTGGCAACTCAACGATGCTCAAGGTTGTTTAGTCTGCTATTTGAGAGCTTCTCGTTGTTAATTAACTACGGGATCTTCGGTCAACTGAGTCCAAGACTTCCAGATGATATTTAGCAGCACCGTCCAAGAAGTGACCGCAGTACTTTTAAAATTAAATAAAATATTTATACTTACAACGCTTTTAACAAGCTTATACAATATACAATATGTTGGTTATATAACCAGTGTATATTAGTGCATATTATACATTGAGTTCTCTAGTGTTTAAACTAGATGTAGCCTGTGTTTTAGATACTAAAAGTTCGATATTACATTAACTAAAAGACTACATATTAAAAGTAATCATTGTTTATTATCTGTCTCTACGAACTGAACTACCAAAAGCCATTAGCTTGTCGCATTCCAATAAAAAAAATATAACATACTTCAAAGTTGTCATTATATATAAGCTTTCTGTTGACAATTGTGCTATTTATTTACCCCTATAAAGGCTTAACATCTTTTTCCAAAACAAGTGAGTGTTTTAGGTACCTTGACAAAAGGAGTGTTATCTCCTTTTTCTCTAGTATTATGTTGTTTAACATTTCAATTGAAAAAAAACCTTTCGACAGGTAATTTTGTAAATCAATTGTAGTGCCATATCTACAGCAGTGGACGTCCGGCACAGATACAGTTAAAAGCGTCACAATTCAAAAGGTCACAGATGTAACAAATGTGTCGCGTCGTTGCAGGTGATAATGACAGTTGAACAACTACAGCCGCCAAATAATCACTTTATTTCTGTCACAAGTGGGTCGAACTAAGAGGGGGGCGTGAAGGGGGGCGGGTATCGAGTCATTGGCAGTGACATAATATTCATTTGTATAATTAAAGAATGCAAGTTGCTATATTGTGCAAGCACGAGATAAATGTACCGGGACAGTCTTTCAATGCGATTCTTTTTTGTCACCCTACTTCAAATTATTACACTGTTTATTTAAGACATTCTCTACCAGATAATCATTTAGAATGTGCATAAATTAATAAAGGTAGGTGATACAAGTTAAAATCATAAAAGATAACAAAAAAATTAAATTAAATTTAGAAGGAAAATAAACATCCTATATAAATATACTAATAGCTGTATTCTATTGTATGTAATTATATGTAAGTATACCATAACATATATATTTAAATATATATAAATAAGTAAGAAAATTATTAAAAATAAATAAAAGTCTCTAACCCATAAATAAGATACGAATACGAAAGGCCACCAATAGCGAAGGTCTTAAAAAAAGCTATTAAAAAATCTATTACATTATAAATATTATTAAAATTACCTTTACAGTTAGTTACATTTATTTCATATACTCGTACACAAACCTAAGAATACTTGCTTACATTTAATGTACTCTCTCTCGTTTATTTATAAACCTTTAATTTTATTTATTTACTTTATTGGAGATAGACAGTAACACAAGGCAGTAAGAAAGTACAAACTTAGAAGCTTAGAAATATAAAATTAGTTACAGTTGTTAGTATAACTATCTCACTGAGAACATATAATGATTTATAGTCAAACAATTAAAAAACAAATAAAAACATTACTAAACAGGGATCAAAGACTATGGTTTATATATTTATATTATGTTTGTTTATATATTTATATTATATTTAATTGAATATATAACAAAGAAATAATAAAGGAAGAAGGGTTTATAATTTAAAGGCAGTACAAAGGGCGGTCTTATCGCTCGAGGCGATCGCTGTAAATTTAAATTTATACATTTAGTTATGTTTATTGTAAATTTTTTAAAAGCTTGTCCGTCCATCATTACACAGGGTTATTCATAAATAAATATGAAATTTCGAATATTTTTAACGAATCGACAATATAATGAAATATATGTATATATAAATAAATATTTATTATAAACGGAATTTTTGTATAAGTGTAATACATACATTCTAATATGAATGGGTTATGTAAAAATAATAAAAAACATACTGAATTTTCTTTTTGTATTGGTACATTTTTAAAACGTATTTTATTTTATATATTTATTATGAGTTCTGTTTTATTTTTAATTTTTACTTAGAAAAAAATATAACCTAAATACTTACATAATTTTTTTTATAAACGTTTTATATTTATTTCAAACATGTTTAAATCCTATATGATAATAAATGCTATTAAAAAAATCTATCAATTTTGTTCGCCAATAAATTTAACATAGCTTCTGACATGATATTGTAAAAACTTATACAAGTTTAGCAGGTTGTTGGCATTACTGAAGGCACCCGAATTAAAACCTTCGTTGTACTTTTTAATTAAAACTGTAGGGCGATGTTACAAGTCGAAAGAGGTTTTATATTTATGAAAAATATTCAATACAGTGCATCCGACAGGTGTCTGTGAAGTGTGGGGGCAACAAATACACCCTTGTGGTAGACTCCATTGTTTTACAACTACGTTGAGAGGTTTTTGTTACGTCGGAGCCTTATTGATAGAAAGCTCTTCAAGCATTTTTTAATAAATGTTTTATACGTATATATTTAAAGCACCGATTCCTTCAATGATTGAATAATAAGTCAATACAATACTTCCGGTGTCACATCTGTTGTGGGTTTTTTTCTGATTTACTAGCTTGCAGGTTCCGGGTCTAATCTGTCGAATATGTATATATATAAATATTGTAATATAATAAAAATATCGTGTTAAATGGATGATAGAAACATATAAATCATAACTTTCGAAGTAGTTCATTATTTAATAGCGTTCTCTCTTACCGTATTTTATTATGGAACAATGCCGATATTAATTCTATATTTATTTACACAAAATACCCGTACAGGCATATTAATCGGGTGATGTTTTTAATAAATTTGTTTTATAAAGATTATTTTACAGTAACTAAATGAATCTTGTATGAAAAATAGCAACTGACACATGATAACCTAAGAAATTAAAATAAAATCGTTACTCCTTATTTCGTCTTCAAAGATTTAACAAATTTATAAGGAGTCTGACTGTACGCATATACAATAAAAATTTTTAAATATTTAATGGAATCAGGCGTTACCTTGCGGAAGTATATCCTAATTAAGAAAAGGACCTACTCGCTCTGTGTTTGGCAATAATCGGTGTAACATAACTCCTGGAGATGCCCCGTGGAGGGGTGAAACACGTGTTGAGTGGTTTAACGGTGGCAGTTGCGTAATTCGCATTGTTTGCCGCATACGCATTTATCAGCGGGCTGGCGGGCGGTGCACTTTGTTGCACGACTACCTCTGCATGTGCGGAAGTGGCTAAATATTGTTCCTTTTCTTAGTTTTAAATCTAAAATTATATTATTGAATATATCTTATTATAAAATTCAAGAGTTTTTAGTTGATCCAAATGTGTGAAACTTGGTCTGTTGATTCATTAACATGGTTGATATTATAATGTACATATTAAATATTGTTAAATATCATTTAAAAAAGCAACCCTTTAGTTTCTGGTCACAATCATGGTAATCGAATCCGCGACCTATTACTCTCAATTAATATCACATAAATGTGTTGGCAGCATATACCATACCAATTATGCCCAAGGTCTTTGATAGTTCGAGCCATTATTCGAAATTTGAAATTTTTAATACGCATTTAAAACATGCAAACGAATATTTTTTTTTACAAATTATTTATTGAAATTATATGACAAATGTACAAAATATGTGAATTAAAGTAACATATGTGCACACGTATATTATATACACGTGCTTGTTATATACACGTGCCTCGTTATTTGGGACCTCTCGTTCCCCTATCTAGTGTGGGACAGGGACTTTAAATTTGTTATTAATTTATTCACACACTTTTATTTATTTCCATTCTCTTCTTGCATCCTAATAATACTTAAGATGGCGTTTAGTTAATTATAATCGATGAAGCTGCAGCTTATGCCGTTAAGATAAAATGTTACTCTGACATTGATACAGCTAGAATAGTGTATTTTAGTTATTGCTACAACATTATATTATATGGATTGATGCTTTGGGTAGAAGTGCGGATATTGTAAATATATTTGTTTTACAAGAGAGCCATCCGCGCTATTTACGGCTTTAGGTCGCCAATTTCCATGAGAAAGCGGTTTAAATAGGTCAATATTCTTCTAGTGGCCTCACAACATATTTATGATAATATTTTGTAAGTTTACAATATAAATATATTAAATGAAAAAAATAGGGAACGTGAAAGACTGTCTGTACCAAAGTTTCGACTGCATAAAATTTGTTAATTCATTTTTAAAAAAACAATTCAGATATTTTAATTACCATTTATAAAATTCCAAATGCATATTAAAAATAAATTAACAGAAATGGCTTATTATTCAATAAACAAATATTTAAATGACAAGAATCCTTGGCAGCGATGTCGCCTGATTTGATTTCATCTAGGCTATATCTAATAAAGTGTATATGTGTAAATCTGCACTGTTAAACTTTATTAAAAGATGTTGTTGTGGAGTTTCTTCCTGCTTCTTCTACACAACTATAACACCTTGCGAGAGTCAAACACACAGAGTCAAAATTAAAAAAGATTAAAAAATATATATATAAGTTGACGATCAATAACAGTTCTGTTAAATGTTACAATGTTGTATAAACGAATTTTACTTTTATATTTTGTGTAACATAGAACGTATATATGAAAGAAGGTGTAATTAATCTGAACCTTTCTAAGTTATGTCCCTATATATGACAAACATTTATTCGTATTTCTCGTTTCTAAAATGTAATTTATAACTTCACTCTCCAATTTAGCTTTTTGTCCCGTAATTCCCTTTTAACTGGACCCAGGTTCTTTATATAAGCAAGTAGGTTAAACCGTTTTTGTAATAGTATTAATTTTTGTAATAATATTATTTTGTAATAGTATTAACAATATTTTGTAAAAATAAAGTAACATGTTTAAAACAAATATCGAAATTCTACGTATCGTAACCGTATATACATATAAACATATATATAGACGTATATATATATTTATATATGTGTGTGTGTATATATATATATCTATATATTTTCTGTTCTGGTAATCACTGTACGCGGTCAGAATGACAGTCGATTTCAGATACAGGTCTTGCTCTATTTACACCATTAACCACAACCATACCATACTTTAAAATTAAGTAAGTTTCGATGGACCTCCTGTATAATAAAATATATTTAATAGAATCAGGCGTTATTTTGCGGAAGTCCATCCTATAATAAGTATGAAAAGGACCAATATTTAGCCACTTCCGCAGGTGTTGAGTGATTTAACGTTGACAGTTGTGTAATACGCATTGTTTGCCGCATGCGCATTTATCAGCGGGCTGGCGGGTCGTGCACTTTGTTACACGACTACCACTGCATGTGCGGAAATGGCTAAATATTGATCCTTTTCTTACTTAATAAAATATATTATCTGCTTTCATTGATAGATAAGGTGAACCGTTTAAAAGCAAATTATTGATTTCATCGTCTATTTACCTAACGGTTCTATCTTTTGTAAATCCAATTTGTTTTAATTTAATTTTATTCTTAAATATATTTCTCTTGTTTCAGGGGACCAAACTGTGGAAGGATAATAGTTAAAAATAAATTTAACCTAACCGACAATCGATTCTTAAATCCTTATATATTCGGTTAAGAGATCCTTTAACTAACGTCACTCTAGTTAACATTTACTTAACCTAAGTTTAACCTAGATATTTTAAACTCTACTGCGCCGACTGTGAAATAGGTTGAAATGGATGTAAGAAAGAAGAGATGCTGACATCTGTCTACTACAGTCAATAGAGAACTGATAAACGGTGAGTATAGTCAATAAATGTTACTTTAAATTATTGTCAACCAAAGTAGTTCAGGTAGACCACCAGTATTCCAAGAGTCGACGGGAGTCAACGTAAGGGTGATCTAAAAATGACAGTTCACAATTCTCAAGCGATGGTCTACAAAAAGTTTATCTCATTTTAAACGGTTTTATTTAGTTCGACCCGTACGGAATTTGTTTATTTGGATCAAAATTAGAAATTGAAATTTAAGCACCTTCCCGTCGTCAGATTGATCTGAAATTTGGTACACACATTTAATTTAGATGACAATACAATATAATAAAATCAATAACATTATAAATCTAAGATGGCCGACGATACAAAATGGCGAATTACATATTTTTCCTTAACCCCCTCAATATGGGTATCAAATGAAAGGGCTACACTAGTAAAACACGATGATTATGTCAAAATTTAAAATTCAAGATGGACGCCGTTCCAATATGGCGGACTAGGTTCATATTTATCCACAACCACAACAATATGGGTATCAAAAAACCGTTTAACTTAAAAGTTTTTTAAATGTATTTATTATGGTTAAGAATTAAAACGTTGGATTCCTTCTTCATTTCAGCCGCATAGGATTCCCACAAAGATTGCCTCGTTGAACGGTCCTGTGTCTGTTGGTTTGTCTGCCAGATCGTATATATCATGTATTTCAAAGCGGAATACAACCATAGAACAAATTTCCATAGATTCGATTTTAACATTTTTTGTCACGTTTCTAGAATATTACATAAATCTAAGATAAATATGAAATTCATTAATTTAACAATTTTGATCGTCTTCTTTTTTAAACCTATTTTATTTTTGACTCTAATCTGCATCGCAATGTGTTATAGTTGTGTAGAAGAATAGAAGAAACTCCACAAGAACACATCTTTTAATGAAGTTTAACAATACAGATTTATACATATAAACTTTATCAGATATAGCCTAGATGAAAACAAAATAATCAAGCGACATCACTGCCAAGGATTCATGTCATTTTAATATTTGTTTATTGAATGATATGCCTTTTCAGTCAATGAACTTTTATTTATTTAATATTCTTTATTGTACACGTTAAGATACATTTAATAAGTTTTACAATAATATACAAAAAAGTACAATGGGCGGTCTTATCACACAAGGCAATCTCTTACAGACATCCATAGTAAGGAAAAGGTAAAAGTACTAATAATGGGCAGTTTACGTGTACAAAAAATACATATTTACAAACAAACGAACATAAACATACATACATACGTATATAACATATATACTTATAATAAATAAGGTTTAATACATATTTTAAATATAATACAATAACAAATAAAAACATCTTGCTGACTTCTATCAGTATTGGTTCGATCGCACTTGCCTCAGAAAGAAACAGAAGAAGAAAAAGGAATGAATTAAGAGAAAGATTATTATAGGTCTAGTAAATAATTCTTAACCATTTTCTTCAAAATAGGTAGTGAGTTAGCACGTCTTATATTCAGCGGTAAATCATTCCACAATCGAACGGCCTGCGTGGTGAAAGATTTGGCCATAAACGAGGAAGAATGCGCCGGTATTTTTAATTCCAGATTCTCTGATAATCTCAAAGACCTCTCATGTGTATCATGAAGAAATTGAAACCTTGATTTGAGATAAGAGGGAGTGAGTGGACTTTTAATAGACCTTTTGAATTTTATATATCTAGTCCAATAATATTTTGCAGAATTTTATTAAAAATTCAACTACTTTTCACAACCTTGACTATATCGTCAGTCCACTTAGTGAAAAGCCTACAGACTTATCAACCCCAATGGTTATCTATTACACGAACGATGTGCTCTGGTTACTGCCACTTGGGAAGTAAAACTCCAGCTACGTACGACCTTGGTTCTTCCGGATCTTCTCTTTTCTGTTCTTGCAACGAAACCAAGCATATCCATCTCCATTGCTCCCTGGGTGACTTTGATTCTGTGAACATTATTATGAAGCCCATCGTAAATAAACATATCTCAAATCCATATAATTGCTTTCAATACAGACTGATCTTTGCTACAAAATAATAAAAGAAATCGTAAATAAAATAAAAAAGGTCGGAAATTCAAAAAAAAAAGAGATCAAACATAGTGGAGAAAAAAGAGTCGATGTATGCAAAAATTGTAAATTAAAGAAAAGAGAACGCAAGATAATGTGATATTCGAAAGTAGAAATAGAAGAAATTGTAAAGGAATAATTATTGCGCAAAAAACCCTGTTCTAACTATAAGATCTACTATTTAAAATGAATTGTTAAACGAATGATAAAAATAATAAACGAAAAGTTGTAGAACTCTGTATGAAAGGGGAAGGAAGTGAGGTGATGTATGAAAGGAATGTATGGAAAGGAATGAAAGATATTGTGAATAAAATTACACGATAGAATGAAAGAGATTGAAATGGAAGAAAGATGAGTATGGAAATAAATTAAAATTATGTGAATAAATGTAATGTAAATAAAAAACAACACGTGATAGAAGTTGAACGAAAAACCCCTATAAACGGGAGCCATATAAAAAAACCAGACAGTTTAAAAGCCTTCATATAAACAAACAAACTTGCACACCTATCCCCCGATTTACACGGTACTCGTTTTACACGTTTTCGCTTTCACACGGTTTTCCAAATAAGTTTTTTCTTTTTGTTTTTATCGCACTCTACCAAATGCTACTGTGATTGAACACGTGCGCTGTGTACACATTTCACGGGGAATCCCGAGCTTATGTGCTGACTTGGCTCAATATGAAGAAGTTTACAAAGATCTTACAAAAAATTCGAAGCAATTGTTAATAACCGATTTTATTACCATCTTTCGTAATGTAAATATTTCTGCTTCAAACATCGAATCGGCACAAATAACTTCGGGTGATGAAAGTGAATTCGAACCTTCGATTCCAAAAAAAAATGACAGTAATTTCTGACAGTGATAAAGGATAATAAAACACTTTTGGTTATATTTTTTTTTCTTCTGTTTAATTAATTGTAATTAAATTAAAAATACAGTGTTTCCGTAATATATTAAATATTTTAACTTCTCAATGCATTTTATTTTTATTTCTGTGTATACCTAAAAATATTGAAAACAATTACAACTGTCAAATAGCAAAATTATGCATTTTCTGCAAGCTTTTCAATTTACACGTTTTTGACTTGAAAATTTTTAATTTTCGATTTACACGTTTTTCTGAGAAACGTACCAACCGTGTAAATGTTTTTTTTTTTTTTTAAAGGATAGGTGTATATTTAAAAACGTAACTAATATGTAATTGACTTTATCGAACAATAATAAATTTTGATACGGGAATGATTTTTTAGATAAATTTATTTCATAATATTTGTTTGTACAATGGAACGAGGCGGTTGGCTAGAGCTGTGATTGTTTTAAACTATTCGTTACTGGCTATTTATATCGACTGCACCTAGATTTTAAAGCGCACGGCGTGATCTAGATTTTTTAAGTTCATAATTTATTATCTAATCATATATTATTACGAATAAATGTCAGTAGTATCCCCATTTATGATTGCGAGTTTCTTGGCGACCTCATTCAATTATAAAAAAAAGATAAATATTTATATTTTGATATTTATTTATTAGGTAACAATATACATATACATGTGAAAATATATATAGTTTTAGAATTCGTTTTGTAACATACAATAATCTAAAATTAAAAATTGTACAAAAAATTATAAAATTGTATTTATATTAGTGTAAAACCTTCAACAAATGCGAGTATCCATACGCTGCAAGTCCACTGTATTCCGCCAACTCTAGTGATGTTATCAAATGGTATATATAAATATTTAACATTAAAATCTCTCGACCCCAGAATTTTGCTACGCGACCCCATTTGGGGTCGCGACCCAAAGTTTAAGATGCCCTGATATAAATGTTTTTCTAAATGACTCTAATAACAAAATCTATCCTAAATAAGAAAGGTACTAATATATAGCTACTTCCGCTATATAGCAGTAGTCGTGCAATAAAGTGCACCGCCCGCCAGCCCGCTGATAAATGTGCATGCGGCAAACAATGCGAAACACAACTATCACCGTTAAATCACTCAACACGTGTCTCACCCCTCCAAGGGGCATCCTCAGGAGTAATGTTACACCGATTAGTGCCAAACACAGAGTCCTAACACAAAAACACCTAAACTACTACTGCTACATAGCGGAAGTAGCTATATATTAGTCCTTTTCTTACTTAGGATGAACTTCCGCAAAGTAAAGCCTGACTTTATTAAAATCTATCTTCCGCTTATCTAAGCAATACAGGAGTTTTTTTTTTATTAATTAGTATACTACATGTTTTCATTCTTAAATATGTGTATTATTGGGTTAACGATAATTTCTATTATATATAACCTTTATAGGCATAAAAGCCTTTCCCAAAGATACTCCATAATTATCACACTTGACAGACGGGTTGGTAATTACAATTAATTGTTATAAATCAATAATTTGTTGGGTTATTAAATTATTGATTTAGAGACTCTAAAAGTATAATATACTCTAAAGATAATAAAAATATAATCACAAATATTACAAACACCAACACCATATTGCAAAACCTATCTTTACATTAGTTTTTTACATGACATCCGCTATTAAGGGCCTCTAGTACCCTTATCTTTTGAAAGGACAGGGTCGTTTTATTTTTTTTACATTACTTTTATTTGCACGCTATTCTTGCATTCTTCTTATAATCTTTCGTGCATCATCTTTCTTTCCAAATTTCTTCTGTCTTTCTTTTTCATTCGATATCATTCATTCCCCAGTTTTACATTTCTTTATTTTATTTTAAACATTTTGTTGTATAAATAGATTTCATTTTTATTTTGCTTCATTTGCTATTTTATTGTTTACATTTATTCTTATTTTTAACTTTCATTTCTACTTATTGATTTTTCTGCAAAATTCCTACAAAGTTCGAGGAAAATTAGTATCTTTTCGTTCTCTTTTATTAGCGAGGCAACTTTTACATTAGTTTGATCACTCTGAAATATATTTCATCTGTTTATTCACATGTATGCAACAGGCCAACAACTTTTTTTACGAAGTCCATGCGGGCAGCTGGTGAATAAATATTTAAAATACACGAACACATTGTTTCATACGATCTCTCTCGTTGAAAACAATTGCGCAGGGCATTCAACAGTAATTGAAGTTTATAGCACGCGTAGTGTTTTAAAAACAGATGTGGGAATCTATTGTTTAAGAAACACTTGATATCGCTGGTGGCATACGGCCTTGTACCAGGCTGATAATTGCCAGGCCTATTTGGCCCCACGTATCGCGTATCATCAAAGTTTAACTGTATCATATATTTAATGGAATCAGGCGTTACTTCAGAAGTCCATCCTAAGTAAGAAAAGGACCAATATTTAGCCACTTCCGCACATGCAGAGTCCAGAGTCTGTGTTTAGCACTAATCGGTGTAACATAACTCCTGAAGATGCTCTGTGGAGAGGTGAAACACGTGTTGAGTAATTTGGCGGTAGCGGTTGTGTGATTCGCATTGTTTGCCGCATACGCATTTATCAGCGGGCTGGCGGGCGGTGCACTTTATTGCACGACTACCACTGCATGTGCGGAAGTGGCTAAATATTGGTCCTTTTCATTCTTAGCTGTATCATAGTTTGCCGGCTGGAGAAACACTTCGGAACCGAAACTGCAGGTCCAGTGGATGGTAATGGTCATTGGTGTCAGATTCGAAGTGGCTATGTGGTTTATTTCAAAAGGACATGTTTGTATGCCTAATTTGGTGTGTGGCTGAACATTCGCGCAGATTTTAATGGTCATCATCACTGATGTTCCGCATCCAACTACGTAATTGCATAACATTATATAAGAGAGATACCACGTTAAATGTACACCTTTAGTCTGGTAAAATTTTTTAAATATTCAACCAACGTAATTCGTAGTCGGAATATAAAATAGTTTAATACGCAAATAGAAGTGCGTGACTGTAGGTCGTTTCCGTCTCAATTTGTTTTTTGATACGCTACGCCTCAGCGACTTCCGCCACAATTTACGTCGCACTATCACGCGATCTGGGGTGTTAAATTTTTCATAAGTGCTACAGTAATTCTTGTCGTAATTACAAGTAATTTATATAATTTTACATACCAGGGGTGCTTAAACTTCTTGATAATCCGAGCCGCAATTACAAAACATTTATTGATAACATATAAATAAAAATATGTAATGTATTTATTGAATTTCATCATATTAACATGTCAGTAGATAGATGCCCATAATAAGGTATAGGTTTCCAATAAAGATGGCAACGATAGCCAGTCTTGCACACATCCAGCGATCTTCTATACGTCGTCGGTCACACGGACATGCTAGGACACACTCGGACACGCTCGGACATTTTCGGACACGGTATTGGCCCCAATGGCCCCATAAAAACAGGGGATTCTCGGAGTACCTTCACAGGTTTAAGCTCTAAGAAAGTCCGTCATGCTTCTGTGAACCGGGAATGGACTAAACCGTGGTGCACCTGATAGTGAACTGTCCCGCATCTGTAAGGAAAGAACAGTGAGGACAGCATCACCTCACTGATCAACAGTGATAAAGACAGGCCTACGTTCCTCAAATGTTGCAGAGTAATAAATAAGGGCGTAATTAATAGAAATAAAGTACAAAATAGTACAGGTCGGGTAAGAAATTAAAGGAATAGGAAAATAAATACTAATGTGAAATAGAAAAAAAACACTAATGTGAAATAAATAAACCTAAAAGAAACAAGACAGAAACTAATATAAATAAGCAAAAATTGTTTAATTGAGAAAGTAAATAAGTATTTTAATTAATGTTATATATTATAAATAAAATTGTAATGCTCTGTCCCATAAATACGATAGGAGAGAGCGAGAAGGCCTCCAATAGGGGGCAAAGATTATCGTTCTACCAGCAATGTGATCTGACCACTGCCATTTTAGACAATCAATTCCTCTATGTATGCATTAATACGAAATTAAACACATTCATTTGAATTCTCTCAATAATTGTTTAAAATTTTGTAAATATATTGTAACATATCTCAATAAAAAAACATTATTGAAATGGTTAATTAATATAATATTTAATTAATATTTATTAATTGAGTTAAAAAAAAACATTCAGGCGAAATTTAAAAACATGTATATTAATGGATTTCAAATTTAAAGATATTTTTTTAAGAGGTAAATAAGTTGCGAAGAGTCAATGCAGTATGAAATCGACCAATCGAGACTTGACGCGTTTGGGGCACAAAACATACTTCAAAATAATTTGGGTTGAAACAAATGACATTTCAACACCACTAGTGAATTCTTTAATTGTCAATACACATATTTCAAGCACCAAATTACTGATTTTTTTAATGTGATCATGATCAGTTTTAAATGACTATTTCACCTTATTTTTTGATCACAATACGAGCATAGTGAAAAGTATAAAATATTTAATGGATTCAGGCGTTACCTTGCGGAAGTCCATCTTAAGTAAGAAAAGGACCAATATTTAGCCACTTCCGCAAGTGTAGTGGTAGTCAAATTACTCGACACGGGTTTCACCCCTCCACGGGGCATCTTCAGGAGCTGTGTTACACCAATTAGTGCCAAACACAGAGTCTGTGTAATCGGTGCGGTGGCGGTTGTGTAATTCGCATTGTTTGCCGCGTACGCATTTATCAGCGGGCTGGCGGGCGGTGCACTTTGTTGCACGACTTCCACTGCATGTGCGGAAGTGGCTAAATATTGGTCCTTTCCCTACTTAAAAGTATAAAAGAAAAATAATAATACGTAGTCAATACATCTATAGTACAGGGCGATTGATTATAGTTATAAAGGCTATAAATTTGTTAATAGCTCATTAGTCAGCAAAAATTTCTAAAGCTTTTACCCCTATTTCTAATCACTCTGTATAAAATCATTCTAAAACATTAAATATAATATAGGCTGATACTTCTAGCAGTATATAGTATATAGAGATAGATAGTAAACAATACTGAATTTTAAAACGCTTTTTCTTACTATTAGAGGGAGAGGAAAGTAATGTCGTTTTCTTAAATTAAATTCACACGACTACATTTTTAGCAAGTTTTTATTTCTAATCGAAAATATATTTACCTTCGTTATCAGCAACCTTTTGTCATATAGTATACAAATCAATGCCGTAGCGATAACAAAATCAATCGGTTTTTCTGTAAAATAAGTCGACAGAGACGACATTACTTTCCAGTTCCCCTAATGTATAATATGATCTACACCAGAGTTCCCCAAACTTTTTTGTGTCGTAGACCCCTTGCCATGTTTTTCCGTGTTGGGTAGAGAAGTTAAGTGTTAAAAACTTAAAGTACACATGTTAATTTATACATTTATAAGTTTTTTACATGTTCAAAATGTATTGCGATCACAAAGTGAATACCAACATCCTACAACTTACACAATTTTATAAACATATACTCGTATATAACAAATTTTTTACTTCATAGGTACTTTTATAAATAATGTAAATGTTTTGATATTATAAGATAGTATGATGTAAGTAAATAGGTACTATCAGTGTATGTGTTGAGATTCACTATCGTGGACCCCCATTTTTATTTCATGGACCCCCAATTTTTTTTTGGCTGACGTAGACCCCTTGCAAGTTGTCTTAGACCCCCAGGGGTCGATATAGGCCACTTTGGGAATCACTGATCTACACGCACACTCATCTCATAATAACAACGGTATCTACCTCGCCATTTTTACATCAACTAATAATCATCCTGTATGTTTATAACCAAAATCAACTTAAAAATATCTTTATTCAAGAAGATATTTACTTGCGCTTTTGAATCGTCGATTATATTAAAATTATAAGCAGTAAGTTACCGCGGGCTCGGAGAATTGATCTGCTAATAGCCGCACAGATAATAATAAATAATTTTACATATGTACATTACAATATCAACCATTTCAATAAGTCAACAAATAAAGTTTTACACATTTAAATCAACTTATAACTCATGATAAAGATATATTTAATAAAAGGTCTATGATATATTGTGGAACTTATATATATATATATGTACATTCAGATTCGTGTAAACTTTGGTGACTTTTTGAAATAGAAATTCAGGCGTTACATGTTTATTTGTATTTTTTATATTCATCACATTTCTGTCACGATTTTTACAGATAAATATTTATTTATTAATAATAAATTTATATAACGTTAGATGATTTTTGATTATATTTAATTGTACATAGAATGATTTGCTTACTAAATAAAATATAGTCGCACGAAATATATTTTTGTTTCAGATATTTATATTATAAATATAACACTTTCTAAAAAAATAGGTAAAATAAATTTAAATTGCTTTGATACTCGATTTTCGGTGTCGGCAAACATAATTTCATATCATATAAATTAAAAAGAATCTATTTACGTTCCTAACTTCCGGCTTACACAGATCATAAATGTATTCTTTCATCAAATCACCGTAAATGTTTTCAAATGGCAAAAAAAATAATGTTGTTTTACATTTGTCTATATAATTATATACCAAATTAACGCATCAAAATTTTGATTGCATGTAATTAAATGATGCAACTTTGTGCCAGATCATTTGTAAAGTCCGAATAAATATTTGCAACGCTATTACAAAACTGTAACATGGATAAATTTAGGGCTGTCGATCATTGAATAAAAACTTCTTTATACATTTTTAATATAAAACGCATTTGTCGTTGATTTATGGGAAACTTATTTGTGTGAAAAAGACAGATTTAACCCTTAAATGCACGACTTTTATTTATACTTTTAAAAATATATGTCTTGCAAATAGGTACACTACAATGCAGAGGAAAATATTTTTATATATGTGTAATATTCTTATACTTATTTAATGTTTTTTTTTCAAAACCTTATGTTGCAGCTATACAACACTTTACATTTACTGTTACTTATACCATTTAAGTGGTATGTTGCAGAATTGCATCATTATGAATTTAAGGGATAAAGGTCATTTGTTAAAATAGTAATAGATAATTATTAGAGGTACATTCAAATTTGATATATGGACTTCCACCAAGTCTCTCCTAGTCGTGACCATATGTTGTCTGGTATGTACATCTTAAGATAAACGAAAGTAATCCATTTAGCCAGACGGATTGGTAAGCTGGAGTGGTATTCAAGCCACATAGCTTTGAATAGATGACCACTTAAGCCTTGAGTTGAGTCCTCGTAACCTACAAGACCGTACAAGGTGGACCTTGGTGAAGTCATCGGAAGAAGCTGGATGCAGCTGCTTCCAACTGGTCCACACTGGGAAGGGTGATATCCAGCTGTGGACTACAGCTGAAATCATGATAATGTTTACGAATTTAGACACAGTATACAGAAATCCATTAGTGGTACAAGCGGTAGAGGAAATACACTTGCAATGATCTTGGACTTGATACATTATATCTAATATATAAAATTCTCGTGTCACGGTGTTCGAACTTGAACTCCTCCGAAACGGCTTGACCGATTTTTACCAAATTTTACATGCGTATTCAGTATGTCTAAGAATCGGCTACTATATATTTTTCATACTTCCTAAGTGATAAGGGTTTTTCACCCTTAAAATTTTATTTTTATTTTTTTGACGAAATTTTTTGTTTTTATTTTTTTATGATACAACATACAAAGATACATACAATCCTAAATTTTCACCCCTCTACGATCAACCTTTATTTTTAAATTGAAAATTAAAAATATTTTTTTTGCAAAACAACGTTTGCGGGATCAGCTAGTAATCATATATAATTCACACTTTGTATTAAATATATAGGATTGCTACTCACAAATGAGTTTTCAGAGGATATGAAGCAGCGTCCTCTGCATACCATAATGCCACACTGATCACCAACACCTCTGCCAAGCGAGGTGATGGTATATTCCCTCGTAGATATCTTATGCCGTGCAGCGTGCCTCGATGGACTAAAATAACGATGAAAAAGGTTCCATGCGCGCCCTGATTAGATGATCCAATGATGAAATAACACACACACACACACACAAACACACATACCTACACACACGCATACACAAGCGCGCGCGCTCTCTCACACACACACACTCATAAAATTACCTGTAATATAACTTTATCAAAATGAAACAATTGAAATTTAATTTATATGTACAAGGCACAACCCTAGATCGGATGCCGTAAAGGTATTTAAAAGTGACGACCAATCGCACCGGAAACACTGGCTTACAACCGATTTTATTGCGGCGCGTGTACACCGAAATGGACTGGAATATTTCAAGCTTGTGTACAATATACACGGACGAAAGACAAGCATATTACATTTCATAAGACATTATACTTCATTAGTTAAAAAACAAATTGTTAATCAACTTAAATAAGACGTTGACTGTACCGGGAGTACAGTCAACACTCTACACTCAACTCGTACGATTGTTTAAAATCGCTAGTACACGCGGACATTTTTGCATGCGCATGCGCAGCCGTCGGGCATCTTGCAGTATTTATCTCAGTCGTCACTTCAAATACCTCTAGGGCGTGCTTCCTTGATTCTCCAATATTAAATAAGTGATTTAATCACTTACATTTAAGTGACAACACTGAAATCCCATTAGAATCCTATGTACGAGTACGCAGGATTCTAATAGTATATATAGTATATATCCGTACCACACGCTCGCATATTACCATCTTCGAACTTAACGGCTTCGTGTACCACTTGCCCAACACTGGACAACGGACAATACCACGCCAGAGCTGATACAGTCAACATTTCTCCAAAGACCCTCAGACGTCTTCACTTCTTTTTTAAATAATATTTTGATACCTTTGTCTCTCATTTAGACATACATCACAAAATTAAGTCTTCACCCATGTGGTCTCTAAATTATGATGTAATTCATCATCATAACAGCCGATAGAAGTTCACTTCAAGGCATAGGCATACTATAACAATCACCATCATGAGTGGTTTTGTGCTGTTCGTATACAGCAAAAAAAAAGTTCATTGAACACTGTCACAAAAATAAAGCCCTGTTTTATCCTATTAGAGTGAGAAAGGATATGTTAATGTTATATACATATATACAAGAGGGACCACAAAGTAATGTCGATTGATTTGTTATTGCTCCGGCATTGATTTGTATTCTAGATAGCAAAAAGTTGTTGATAACGAAATTGAATATATGGTTGATTAGAAATAAAAACTTTTTAAAATGTAGTCGTGTGAATGTAACTGTATTTATATATATATATATATATATATATATATATATATATATAATAGGGAAACCAGAAAGTAATATCGTTTCTGTCGACACATTTTTCAGAAAAACTGATTGTTTTGTTATCGCTCCGGCATTGATTTGTATACTAGATGGCAAAAGGTTGTTGATAATGAAGGTTATTATATTGCGATAAGAAATAAAAACTACAAATACAATGTAATGTGCAACCGTTTTCCGTAGGGACAGAATGGTTCATGAGTTTAAACAAGAATGGGGTGAATGTTTTAGCTAATTTATTAACAAAAAAGTTTATATCTTTTACACTTTTTTCATATATAACTTACTACTATTTATAGTCACGGTTATATAGTGACTTCATCTATAAACACATAAGATTGTGCTTCATTTGTACCAACTATTCCACTATACGGTAACGTCATTTTGCGTTTAGCATTCTGAACCAGAGGTATACAACACGAGGCTTGTTTTACATGTTTATGCAGCCCGCAAAGCATTCATAAATTTGAATTTATTTTATCGACTTTCTCTCAACAATATATTGTTATAATATTAATTATAATAAAATGGTGATATATGCTAAACTGAGACAGTTAATAACGATTAGAAAGCTGCGAACGTATTATATATACGCCTGTCTAGAAAAAACTTTCAAGTATATTCGTTTCTCCGTTCTTATCTCGTTTATTTTTATCTTTGTATATTTTATTATTCTAATGTTTATAATAAAAATATAGTTTTGTTTTTAATGAACATTATTTAATGGAATCAGGCGTTACCTCGCGGAAGTCCATCCTAAGTAAGAAAAGGACCAATATTTTGCCACTTCCGCACATGCAGTGGTAGTCGTGCAATGAAATGCACCGCCCGCCATGCTGATAAATGCGTATGCGGCAAAAAATGCGAATTACACAACTACCACCGCTAAATCACTCAACACGTGTTTCACCCCTCCACGGGGCATCTTCAGGAGTTATGTTACACCGATTAGTGCCAAACACAGAATAATGAACATTGTGACATTACCTGCGACTCGTCAAAAAATTTTACAATTTAAATTGACGCGTTGATTAAAAAGGTTGCGGATCCCTGTTCTAAACAATCGAAATGTTGTTAGTCGAGTATTTCTAACTCTTGACTGATATCTATTACTTGGTCAATATCGGCTTCATAAATAGATAATTGCAAAATTGGCACAGTGCAAGCAAAGCTAAGATATTATGGATGCAGCTTCAGTTGATTAATAATATATAAATTGAATAATAGGAAGTTTTGTAAATGTTCTAAATCTGTACGATTTAACGTTTTATAATGCTTTCCGTTTACCGCACGCGCATTTATCAGCGGGCTGATGGGCGGTGTACTTCATTGCACGACTACTGCTGCATAGCGGTAGCTATATATTAGTCCCTTTCTTAATTAGGATAGACTTTCGCAAGATAACGCCTGAATCTATCAGATATTTAAATATATATTCGTTTATTAAATAAGGCTTTTTAGTCAATTTTTTTCGTAACCTTTTGCAGAAATTTATTAAAAATCTGTTTCCGTTTACTATAAATGAAATAAAGATTTTTCGTAGACCATGTCTTGATATATCCAGTGCCTTGTAAATACGCTATGGACGTCGTGTATTTATAATTATTATAATGTATAAAATATTATTATTAATATATTACAGATCCACTGTAGGAATAATGATTTCTTTAAACTGTTTTCTCAAGGATAAGCTGTAAATAGCATTACAAGATAATCTTTTTTACAAGTGCTTTCCTTCTGTACATCGCTATTTTTCTTATTTTTATTTCCGTTATTACACATATATACAAGGTTTTCGTATATCTTTCGTCCTACTCAACGTCTTTCATTCTTTTCTCATCGTCTTACTTTCCTCCTTCTCTGTAGGGTTTCATAATTTTATATTTATTATTATTACTTTCTCTTTATTTATTATTTATTCTTATTTAGTTAATACTATCTACATTGCACTTAATTTACATTTCCATTATCAGCTTATTTTCATTATTTTTGTTCGTTTTTAATTATTTATTGTTTTCCACCGTCGTCATATTAGCCGTCTGAAGTAACTAGTTACTTATGTTTGAGAATGATTCTTTACAAATATGAAATTAATCAAAAGTATCCACCAATCATGACGGAACGTTGCTGATTCCGACTAATATCTATAAGCGTGTATCAAATGAACCGTACTAAATTTCTCATAAATAATTTCAAGTTAATTCGTTCCTCTGTTATTTTGTCCTTTTTAAAATCTATTACTTTTTTATTTTAAACTTTATTAAAAATATTATGTCAAAAAAAAAAACAAATTGGTTAATTAATTTAAAAAAGGTTGTATACCCCTGATTTAATATACCATAAAACCAGTACGAAACTGTATGATGTAGTGAACAGTAGTAAAATACATTTCGAACGGTGCCATTAAATCGCCATTTTGAAAAAAAAAACAACGCAACTGTAAACTCATAAATAATTACATCACTTGTTCAGTTTACAGACTGTTTGATTGACATTTGTTTTGCATGAATCACCCGGTAAGAAATAGGTCAATGTAACCTTGTAGATATGTGTTAAAAATATCAAATCTTAAGTTTATCTTACAATAAAATTTGCTTAAATACATAGTTAACATATAGCATAATTAGTTATAAGTGTAAAATATATATAGACGTGAATGTATTGCATATTTATCAGCGACAGTACGTATTAGGGGTGCCGGAAAGTAATGTCGCTTTCTTAAGTTAAATTTATACGACTACATTTTTAACAAGTTTTTATTCCTAATCAACAACCGTTTTGCCGTCTTGTATATCAATGCCTAAGCGGTAATAATTAATCTGTTTTTCTTTCAAGTTTTAATTTCTAATCAACAATGTATTCACCTTCGTTATCAACAACCTTTTGCCATCTAGTATACAAATCAATGCCGAACCGGTAACAAATCGATCGGTTTTTCTGTAAAAAATGTCGACAGGAACGACATTAGTTTCCGGTTCCCCGAATATATATATATTTATGTGTGTGTTTTAATAAAGTTACATTCACACTACTACATCGAAAACAAGTTCTTATTTCTAATCAACATTATATTCACCTTCGTTATCAGCAACCTTTTGCCATCTAGTACACAAATCAATGCCGAAGCGATAAAAAATCAATCGGTTTTTCTGTAAAATATATCGACAGAAACGACATTACTTTCCGGTTCCCCTAATATATATATCAATAAAGTTACATTCACAGGACTACATTTTAACAAGTTTTTATTTCTAATCAGCAATATATTCACCTTCGTTAATAGCAACCTTTTGCCATCTTGTATATAAATCAATGCCGGAGCGGTAACAAATCAATCAGTTTTTCTGTAAAATATGTCGACAGAAACGACATTAGTTTGTGATTCTCCTCTAATATATATATCAATAAAGTCACGTTCATACGACTACATTTTAAAAAGTTTTTATTTTTAATCAACAATATATTAACCTTCGTCATCAACAACCTTTTGCCATCTAGTATACAAATCAATGCCGGAGCGGTTACAAATCTATAGGTTTTTCTGTAAAATATGTCGACAAAAACGATATTACTTTGTGATTCCTCTTATCTAATATATAAAATTCTCGTGTCACGGTGTTCGAACTTGAACTCCTCCGAAACGGCTTGACCGATTTTTACCAAATTTTACAAGCGTATTCAGTATGTCTGAGAATCGGCTACTATCTATTTTCCATACCCCTAAGTGATAAGGGTGGTCCACCCCTAAATTTTATTTTTAATTTTTTAGACAATTTTTTTTGGTTTTTATTTTATTATGATACAGCATACAAAAATACATACAAACCTAAATTTTCATCCCTTTACGATCAACCCTTATCTTACATTTGTTAATTAAAAACTTTAATTTTTTTGCAAAACAACGTTTGCGGGATCAGCTTGTGTATATATACAAATATAGCTAACACATATATATATCTATATATACATTAAATCGATTGATACATGATCGGATAATAAACATTATATCGATTCTCAAGTCTGCGTGCCAAACGATATCGCTGTTAGGATCGTTTAGTTATTTATGCATTTCGTAAATCGATTCCGATGTAAAATGTTGGAAGGTCGCCATTTGTAACAACAGGCGTCTCTTTCCACCTGGACGGGGAACAACAAACTTTAATTTTTCTCGTGAACTGTGATATACATAATGAAAATCATCTCACTGATCCAGTGACTTGAATATCTAATATATAAAATTCTCGTGTCACGGTATTCGAACTTGAACTCCTCTGAAACGGCTTGACCGATTTTTACCAAATTTTATATGCGTATTTAGTAGGTCTGAGAATCGGCTACTATCTATTTTTCATACCCCTAATTGATAAGGGTTGTTCACCCTTAAAATTTTTTTTTTATTTTTTTGACGAAATTTTTTGTTTTTATTTTTTTATGATACAACATACAAAAATACATACAAACCTAAATTTTCACCCCTCTACGATCAACCCTTATTTTTTAATTGAAAATTAAAAATTTTTTTTTTGCAAAACAACGTTTGCGGGATGGGCCAGTATAATATAGAAATGTAATTAGTAGGTATAAAAGATTCAAAGAAGAGAAAAGGTCCTTTGTCAGACATGTATTTTTGAAATAAGTTATGCTATAAGGCAATTACTTCTTGCATTACAAATTCTGCAGAGATAGTAAAAAATAATTATTTCTACAACCATTTATTTATAATTTTCTTTACACTGCAAACTTGGTTACACTCGAAGAAATCTATAAGCAGATATACCATAATCACTATGCTTCGCTCATTCTCTAGAACAGAGTTCCCCAAACTTTTTTATGTCGTAGACCCCTTGCCATGTTTTTCCGTGTTGGGTAGACCCCCTACTTACCTGATATTGATTTCCTGTAAATTTCTAACTGTAGTGAAGTTTAGTGTTAAAAACTTAAAGTGAAAACACATGTTAATTTATACATTTATTAATTGAATTTAAATTAAAACTACTCAAAATAAAATTTTGTATCCGTTATGTAAAATATACGTAACATTAAACGAACAATTTTACTTCATAGATACTTTTATGAATAATGTAAATGTTTTGATATTATAAGATAGTATGGTGTAAGTAAATAGGTAGTATCAGTGTATGTGTTGAGATCCACTATCATGGACCCCCATTTTCATTTCATGGACCCTGAAATTTTTTTTCGCTGACGTAGACCCCTTGCAGGTTGTCATAGACCCCTAGGGGTCGATATAGACCACTTTGAGAATCACTGCTCTAGAAACTTATTTGTAAGCAATGGCAATCCTTTATGATTAATGCAAAGTGTCAATTATATCAGGTTGCATTGCAGGAATCAAACCTGTGACTTACGATGGCAAGTTTTAGGGCTCCACCATTGGTCTACCACTATTTACAATAGGATACTGTGTATATAACAAATCTAATATACAAAAGTAATCTAATAAATAAGGTTAGTAAAAAAAATTGTTTAAAAGTGAAACGAATTAGCACATCCGTTTCCTGTTTACGAAATATAAACGAATACGATCATACGAATGTATTTTGCGATATAATTACCTCGGAATATCGCGCAGTCAATGATCTCGTGTGTCTTAAATTAAACCTCGTCAAAACGCTTCGCATTCCACATACGCCATCTCAGACAATATCTTACGATTTATTAGATACGTATGTAGTTTGAATTTTCAACGTAAAGTAATAAGTTGTTTTACATCTTTTCACTGCAAGACAGGCCTACCCTAAATATCGATGATAAGTTCCACCCTGCTCCGCATCTAGTGACTTACGTAACTACTTCGTTGGTCCACATAGTGGGTCCTAGAAGTCCTAGAGCAGAGTTCCTCAAACTTTTTTGTGTCGTAGACCCCTTGCCATGTTTTTCCGTGTTGGGTAGATCCCCTACTTACCTGATATTGATTTCCTGAAAATTTCTAACTGTAGTGAAGTTTAGTGTTAAAAACTTAAAGTAAAAACACATGTTAATTTATACATTTATTAATTAAATTTAAATTAAAACTACTCAAAATATTTTTTTTATCTGTTATGTAAAATATACGTAACATTAAATAAATATAAAATAAACTACAAATAAAATAACATAAGCAATAAGTCAATATTTTTAGTGAGAAGGATGAACCTAATGCTTTTATAATAAATTATCAACATTTGGCGTCAATTTTGTAAGGGTCAATCTTAAATCTCATAGATACTTTTATAAATAATGTAAATGTTTTGATATTATAAGATGGTATGATGTAAGTAAATAGGTACTATCAGTGTATGTGTTGAGATCCACTATCGTGGACCCCCATTTTCATTTCATGGATCCCCAAATTTTTTTTCGCTGACGTAGACCCCTTGCAGGTTGTCATAGACCCCTAGGGGTCGATATAGACCACTTTGGGAATCACTGTCCAAGAGGGTTCATCTACCCTTGCCGATCCAACGGCTTCCAGTTGCATGCGAGTATACTAGTACTATCTAAATACAGTAATACCTCGCTTTGCGTCGTTTCGTTTTGCTTTTTTTTCCAAGTTGCGTCGCTGCTTAATGAAAACTAATTTTCGCTGTGCGTCGTTAGATTTTCGAGGTTGCGTTGTTTTGGGTTCGAGTCTCTAATTTTTTTTTTTATTTTCTTTTTTTTCCAAAAGATGGCAACACTTTTGTTTCTAATTGCGCCATGTCATCATAACTCGAGGATTCCCTTTCTAACTAAAAATCAACGCAATTTGAATACAGTTTTTTTTTCACTTTGTTTTGGTAATTCTATAGTTCGGTTTCAATTACGTAGTGTGTTGTGCTTTTTTTAAAAGAGAATAATAAATTTATTAATTTTTACGTGTTGTTTCTGGTTACAAAAACGGTAAATATTTTTCCAATTTATTCATTATTCTTGTTTTTTAAATGTTTACTTTGTTCAATTTTCTTTTTAAAAAGTAGTATTTTTGTAACACTAGAATCTATCTTCGATCTTTACATGGTTTGCTATAGAAAATCTTAATTCACTTTGCGTCGTGTTTTTTTTTTAGGAACGTAACCACGACGCAAAGTGAGGTATTGGTGTAATTGCTATTCAAAATATATAAAATTTTCAGCGAAGCCTAAATATCAATTATTAATATAAAAAAATACATATTTGTTTAAAAATGTATATTGTAATGACACTGTGATATATATACTTTGGTAATATTCGCAGTAGTGGTATACCAGTGGTAAAAGACTAACTTGCGATCTTAGGTTCGATTGACGAGATACAATCTTAAATAATAAAGAAAAGGACCAATATTTAGCCACTTCCGCACATGCAGTGGTAGTCGTGCAACAAAGTGCACCGCCCACCAGTGCGCTGACAAATGCGCATGCGGCAAACCATGCGAATTACACAACTGCCACCGTCAAATCACTCAACACGTGTTTCACCCCTCCACGGGGCATCTTCAGGAGTTATGTTACACCG
The DNA here is from genome assembly GCF_028537555.1 of Battus philenor. NCBI lineage: Eukaryota > Metazoa > Arthropoda > Insecta > Lepidoptera > Papilionidae > Battus > Battus philenor. The sequence goes on from NW_027181689.1 coordinate 1,214,072, forward strand.
ATTAATGCCAAACACAGAGTCAGTAAATAATTCAGATTTTGTGCATTAATTACATATGATTACCACTCTTTACCAACAAGTTTCCTGATGATGAACAGCAGCGTCCTCTGCGTACCATAATACCACACTGATCCCCAGTCCACCTACCAAGTGATTACGGTATATCGCCTAAATATCTATCAGGGAGGCCTAAAGGATGGAATGACTATATCGAAATCGCAGCCGCCACCGAAATAAAATGACAAAAGCCCTTATCATTTTTATGTGTTTTTATAAATATTTGCAATCTACAAGTCTTAATACACCTTGTCAATTTTTTTCATGATTTTCAGGCTGAAAATCGCGGAGACGGACAAAATTATCTATATTTTTTTCTTTAAATATGTTAGATTTAAAATTAGCTTTTAAAACTATATAAAATTAATGTACATCAGTGTTTGATATATAGCCAATATTAAGTTTTTTGTCTCTCCTGAAAAGTTGCATTTTCAGACTTGTCATTTTATTCAGATACAATCCTTTATATAAGAAAAATTAAATGTAATATATGCACAGGAAGCAATTCATTTGGCACTTCTATAGATCTTCCATAAAGCAAACATCACCTAAAACCATTAATGTCAGGAAACAATAACGGTATTTATGATCTAGAAGGGTTGCCAATAAACAAATGAACATGAATAATTAGATAAACAAATTTTAGAAACAATTCTATTGCGCTAAAACGTATTCTAATTATAATTGGTTAAACGTTCACGTGGTTTTGTAATTCAAAATGGACGCCATAGGGTCATTGAACTCATATATATATAAAGAAAGAAAAGTAATATTTCTATTTAACACGAACTTTGATGTCTATGGGATCAATACTCAAAAAAAAAAACTTCAATAAGCCTTCCATCCACGTTCCAGATTCCCGCCTTTTTTGACACATGTCAAACAATTCAATTTCTCAACGTCATTACCAACATGGCGGAACTAGATTTACCGCCAAAATTAATATTCACACAGATTATAATGTTTAAAAACACGAGTTACAGAACCCACTAAACAATGAACGCGGAACCCTAGGATCAAGAAGTGCTATAAACACGCGTGACCTTGAAGCTATTTAAAGATTTTTGTGCACGGTTCTCGGAAATTCTTACCGAGTATTATCTCGAACTTACTAGAACCATATCTGTATTATAAATAGGTGTTGCTCCATGTTGACAGTTCAGTCTTGTTTTTCGAGTTATAAGATTAAGATCTACGATCAGTGATACAAAGTGACTATTTGGCAAGTTATTCGGATAGTGATTTCTTGAGCGGTGTGGAAATGTAGTTTGGACTAAGTGAAAGTATACTTTGTGTTAAAGTAGGGTGACCATCTGATTTGTGAATATAGGACTCCTTGTGAACCAGTGGTGTTTCATTCCGAGTCAGAATGAGTCAGTAAGTAACAATACTATAGATAGATTAATAAACCTGTTTGTATATTTTAACAATAGCTATAACAGTGTTTATTACGTTAAGTTGTAATTTTCCTAAATAATTTAGTACGTAAACATAATGTGTGCATATTTTTTATTATATTTTACCCCCACCAAAAGCAGCCACTTATAGATAAATTGGTTTATTTTATACAATAAATTAAAAAAAATAACAAAAGAAGCAAATGATACTTGTTTTAACAGCTCCTAATAGATATCGAACTGATTATTATTCGTGCGACAGAGATAACGATGTACGAAGCCGAAATTAGCCGAATGTCTCTTTCCAAAGATCGATATGCAATATTAATCGCCGGGTACTGTACAACAATCTTATAAATTGTTCAACCCGTTCTTAATTTAAATAATATATAATGGAACTTACAAAATTTTGTTTTATACATATAGATGAAAAGATTTATATAATCTGTATTTTTATAAATCTGCTAAATTACACAGCGTTTTTAATTCGACAATATACACACAAACAAGATACAACTTCAAACGGTCGTATTTATTGACTGTTGACAGTTACATCGAGTGAACACAACTAGTGGAATAAAATAGAGTAAACATATTAAAAATAATTAAATATATCTTACAATTTAATGTTGCGTGCTTCCTTAAAATTAACGAAACGGAAAAATAAATAAAATTTTAAATATTAACGAACTAAATCTTGATCATTTGATCTCTGTTGCCAGCAAATGTGACGATTTATAAAAATATTTTTGGTCTATGAACTGAAAATTTCAGTGAAGTTATTTACAAAATACATAGTTATTTTGATAGCAAAATTAAATAGTCATAGTATATATAGATAGAAACATATGTACAATAAAATTCCACAAACAATTTCACATTTGTCACTCGATTAATTTAAAATCAATATTAAATAAGTATATTATTGTATTCAAGAATACTATACTGATGTTAATGCGTGGAATTATAAGTTGATGATCACGGGGAAGCTAATTATTGTCGCGTATTTATAAAACTATATTTGTAAAGAGCAACTGTTGAGTTTCTCGCCGGCTCTCAGAACTGCCTTCCGAGATGGTAGCTTCCTGTAGGGACATGGCGACATTTTATGTTGATTGTCGATTCGAAAGTGCTTGTAACACCTGTGCATGTATTTCTTCTTTTCTTCCTTCCTTGCACCGATGAAATAGTTAATTCTCCAGATGCAGGCAACACAAGACAGGTCAACGTGCAGATATTTGCAGGAGATCATTGCCTTGCTGTGGGTATCTATCGATTAAAATTAAAATTTATTTTTTGTCCCATAAATCAACGTCAAGTTGCATCCAAAAAAAAAAAAAATAGTAGTCACATATAGAATACATGGATTGATAAACTTACCTATACCTTGCAGTAGGTGTATATCTCGTGAAAAGAAAAAGATATACAATTATATATTATTTATTATACACCTTACTTAAATTCAAGAGAAAATATTCCCACATTTAACAGTAACTAAATAAAGATTTCAATATTGAATCATAAAATAGGTGATACGTAAACAAAGAGTAATCATAATATTCCGGTGGATAGAAAAATTGAAAAGTCGGTTGGTAGACCATAAATTACGTAAAAAATATGACCACTGGAGGTTATGGATTCAGGAGTAGCGACCACAGATCATGGATAGGGCAATGCTCGGAGTTCCGCAGAAGAAGTGTAGTCACGGACGTTTCTCGAAGAATTTAATATCCGAAGTGGCAGTATATATAGCACGGAGCATATAGCTCGTGTAACTGATGTCAGTTGGAGCCGAAAGGTTCTCGAGGTGGATTGACCCGCAGAAGAAGTGCAGTCACCGACATTGCTCTAAGAATTTCTCGTCCGAAGTGGCAGTATATATAGCACGGAGCATATCGCTCGTGCAACTGATGGCAGTTGGAGCCGAAAGGTTCTCGAGGTGGATTGACTCACAGAAGAATTGCAGTCACCGACGTTTCTCAAAGAATTTCTCGTTCGAAGTGGCAGTATATATAGCACGGAGCATATCGCTCGTGCAACTGATGGCAGTTGGAGCCGAAAGGTTCTCGAGGTGGATTGACCCGCAGAAGAAGTGCAGTCACCGACATTTCTCGAAGAACTTCTCGTCCGAAGTGGCAGTATATATAGCACGGAGCATATCGCTCGTACAACTGATGGCAGTTGGAGCCGAAAGGTTCTCGAGGTGGATTGACCCGCAGAAGAAGTGCAGTCACCGACATTTCTCGAAGAATTTCTCGTCCGAAGTGGCAGTATATATAGCATATCGCTCGTACAACTGATGGCAGTTGGAGCCGAAAGGTTCTCGAGGTGGATTGACCCGCAGAAGAAGTGCAGTCACCGACATTTCTCGAAGAATTTCTCGTCCGAAGTGGCAGTATATATAGCACGGAGCATATCGCTCGTACAACTGATGGCAGTTGGAGCCGAAAGGTTCTCGAGGTGGATTGACCCGCAGAAGAAGTGCAGTCACCGACATTGCTCTAAGAATTTCTCGTCCGAAGTGGCAGTATATATAGCACGGAGCATATCGCTCGTACAACTGATGGCAGTTGGAGCCGAAAGGTTCTCGAGGTGGATTGACCCGCAGAAGAAGTGCAGTCACCGACATTTCTCGAAGAATTTCTCGTCCGAAGTGGCAGTATATATAGCACGGAGCATATCGCTCGTACAACTGATGGCAGTTGGAGCCGAAAGGTTCTCGAGGTGGATTGACCCGCAGAAGAAGTGCAGTCACCGACATTTCTCGAAGAATTTCTCGTCCGAAGTGGCAGTATATATAGCACGGAGCATATCGCTCGTACAACTGATGGCAGTTGGAGCCGAAAGGTTCTCGAGGTGGATTGACCCGCAGAAGAAGTGCAGTCACCGACATTGCTCTAAGAATTTCTCGTCCGAAGTGGCAGTATATATAGCACGGAGCATATCGCTCGTGCAACTGATGGCAGTTGGAGCCGAAAGGTTCTCGAGGTGGATTGACCCACAGAAGAATTGCAGTCACCGACGTTTCTCAAAGAATTTCTCGTCCGAAGTGGCAGTATATATAGCACGGAGCATATCGCTCGTGCAACTGATGGCAGTTGAAGCCGAAAGGTTCTTGAGGTTGATTGACGACATAGTTTCGGATACGGGCAGTGCAGCGATCTCTAGCGAAGGCATATTCCTTACAATGAGCGTCTGGACCTCGGAACGTCAAGGACAGCGATTGACGTCCACGCAAAGTAGACAGACGACCTTTTAAAGTCAACGGAAGACGTTAGATACAGGCCTGTTCCAATCGGTCTCAATGGAAAATTATGGAGAAGGCTTATATACAGCAGTAGATGTTCTACGAATCTACATGGTGATGAAATTAAATATATTATTGATATTTCTTAAAACTGGCAGTTTAGACAAAATTCTAGAAAGTTCCAATGTTAACTGACTAGCTATATACGTTTATTTTATAGTCTACTTTTCAACAACAAAAATATTTAGCACTAATCGGTGTAACATAACTCCTGAAGATGCCCCGTGGAGAGGTGAAACACGTGTTGAGTGAATTAACGGTGGTGGTATAGGATGGACTTCCGCGAGGTAACGCCTGATTCCATTAAATACAAAAATATTTAGAATTCGAATTTCAAAAAAATGATAAGTTCGAAATTTAAATTAGCGATCCGATATAGTTACGCGGAAGTTTGAATAAATTATGATGAAAGAACGCAACTAGCGCACGTGTCGGCTCATAATGTTACATTAATTGTTTATACAATCATCCTGTACTAATAGGCCTGGTACGCATCATTCGTTTCTTAACAAACCTTTCATAACCGCTCTTTATATACAAACTTACTGTAACCTAGCTATTTACGTCTTAATAATGCATTTAATGTATTAATGAATTGGATATCTATGATACCGCAATGCGTGAAGATGAAGGTATTTATTTAATGGAATCGGGCGTTACCTTGCGGAAGTCCATCCTAAACCACCACCGTCAAATCACTCAACACGTGTTTCACCCCTCCACGGGGCATTTTCAGGAGTTATGTTACACCGATTAGTGCCAAACACAGAGACTCTGTAGCATTTGTGTAATTCGCATTGTTTGCCGCATACGCATTTATCTGACTGGCGGGCGGTGCACTTTGTTGCACGACTACCGCTGCATGTGCGGAAGTGGCTAAATATTGGTTCTTTTAAAACATTGATTTTTGAAAAGTGTGTAGCGTACATTTGTTGACAGCAAATTAAAATATTTCCTAAAACTCTTAATTGTACACGCTAGAAAATATAGATCAAAGTACAGTCAATCATCAAAGTCTTATCACACAAGGCAATTTATTCCAGACAACCACAGTTTGAAAATAGTAGAGGGATAAATAACAGATAGTTAATATACAGTAGACAGAACATATATGTATATACAAACATACATACATTTATTCATATATACCTGTAATAAATACAGTATAATACATAATATTAAATTAAAACATCGAACTAACTTGGATCGAATTTGCATCAGAAAAAAAATAAAATACAGATAAAGAAAAAAAATGATTTAGAATAAATTATCATAGGTCTAGTAAATATTACTTAAACATCTTAAAAATAGGTAGTGAGTTAGTACGTCTTATGTTCAGCGGTAAATTCCACAATCGAACGGCTTGTGTGGTGAAAGATTTGGCCGTGAACAGCATTTTAAACGGTTTTATTTAGTTCGACCCGTACGGAATTTATTTGGATCAAAATTAGGAATTGAAATTTAAGCACCTTCCCGTTGTCAGATTGATCTGAAATTTGGTTCACACATTTAATTTAGATGACAATATAATATAATAAAATCAATAACATTATAAATCTAAGATGGCCGCCGATACAAAATAGCGGATTACGTATTTTTCCTTAACCCCCTCAATATGGGTATCAAATGAAAGGGCTACACTAGTAAAACACGATGATTAAGTATGACAAAATTTAAAATTCAAGATGGACGCCGTTCCAATATGGCGGACTAGGTACATATTTTTCCACAACCACCACAATATGGGTATCAAAAAACCGTTTAACTTAAAAGATTTTTAAATGTATTTATTTATTTTAAGATTCTCTATCATGAAAATTTAAATCTAGATTTTGAGATAAAAGAGATTTAAAATAACATTATAGAGTAGATAAAGGATGTGAACATTCCGAAGCTGTGTAAGCAATCGTGTTTGATTCGAAATTCGAAAACGTATTTTTAAATCAACCTGTATCCGTCTTAACATGCGACTACTTTCATACCGTCATATAACTGCCAAATATTTCTATTTTCGCGACAGTAAAAATATGAATTATTTATAAAATACGTAAATGTTATCATATATTGAAATATGTTCTCAAATATTTTCAACCCGAATAATGTTCTTGAAACATTTCATCGAGTACATAAATCTTTGCAAATCACCTCACGAGGTCGTTCAACTCCGTCGAGTCCTATATCTCATTGCTAATAAATGTAATCTCTGCAAGCGAAGTCGTAAATACGATTTTTTAACATAAACAAGTGAAAGCGATATTTTTTTTTCAATATACAAAGGCCAAAGATGCTAGATGAGGTGTAGATATATAACATAGCTCTATTATTTTTAATATATATATATATGCATATATATATATATATATATATATATATATATATATATATATATATGATAAGTATGTGTGTGTATGTATGTATGAGAAGAAAGAAAGAGGGGAACCCAAGAATATGCAGAAGACCGGATGTGGCGACTGCCGTTCAAAGCCTCCGCCGCCTGTATATGTGGCCTTCGCCAAGTATGAGTTAAGCAAGAAAAGGACCAATATTCAGCCACTTCCACACATGCAGCAGTAGTCGTGCAACAAAGTGCAACGCCCGCCAGCCCGCTGATAAATGCGTATGCGGCAAACAATGCGAATTACACAACCGCCATCGCCAAATCACTCAACACGTGTTTCACCCCTCCACGGGCCATCTTCAGGAGTTATGTTACACCGATTAGTGCCAAACACAGATTCAATAAAAACAATAATTGATTTGAATAAATAAAAATAAGAATCGATAAAAAATATTCTTACTATCATTACATTATTTATTATATCTAAGCCTTGATTTGTGTACAGGGTGTTATCACAAAAATCTTATCAGCCAAGGCCTTCCCCCAAAATCGAATAAAAACCAGTCTCGCGTTGCCCACATTCAGGTATATCTTACAACCTCAATTATATCTACTAATCAAAGCCTTTTGGCTCCAATGACAATCGGTTGCAAAGAGCGATGTGTTCTACCTACTGCCTTTTCCGACAAGCAATTCTTCAATGTCGGCAGCTTTGATTCTTCTACAGATCTCCTCTCCATTGCTCTCTCTCTCTCTCTCTCTCTCTCTCTCTCTCTCTCTCTCTCTTAATTCTCAGATCTATATGTCATAACAAAAATTATAATTAAAAACCTAGTAGTCTTATATAGAAATAATAAGAACATCTTGCCTAATTGAAAACAACACAGTTATATCATATTATCGGTTAGTAATTTCGGTGTGGGCAAACTCGAACTGACAGCACATCGCGTTCCCAGTACGTGGGCATTAATCATACATTCAAATCGGCGTTCCGCGTGAAAAGGAACGCGCCGAATATATGTAACGTTCCGCGAAACTGTCGCGAACAAGTCACAAGCGACAGCGGGTTTTTCTTAGCACTTCATATTTTTTCAGTATGTTAAAAATAATAAACCTACAATATAGTCAAAGTCGAGGGTAATCGCCGGCTATTGTGGCGATTGTGTTGGGAGGCATATGCCTTCCAATGGACGTCTATCAGCACATACGTTATTTATATTTTTAAGAGCAGTTTTAGCCCCGTAGAGGATTGAAACTTGCAATCTTATATATTTCACACTTTGTGCATTAATTATATAGTATTACCACTGCTCACAAATAAGTTTCCAGATGATGGGCAGCAGCGACTTCTGTCTACCAACTTAGACATTATGGTAGATATCTTTGGGGGGGTCCTATGCCTTGTAGTGAATTATATTGTTACGTACTGTAGGTTCTGACTCGGAATGAAAGCACCACTGGTTAACAAGTAGTCCTTTATTCACAAATCAGATGGTCACCCTACTTTAACACAAAGTATACTTTCGCCTAGTCAGAACTACACTTCTAAATCGCTCAAGAAATCACTGCGCAAATAACTTACCAAGTGGTCACTTTGTATCACTGATCGTAGATCTTAATCTTATAACTCGAAAAACAACATTGAACTGTCGACATGGGGAATACACTTATTTATATTATGGATAAAGTTCTAGTAAGTTCGAGATAGTACTTTGTTATAATTTCCGAGAACCGTACACAAAAATCTATAAATCATTTCAAGTTTCGTGTTTACGTCACTTCTTGATCCTAGGGTTCCGTGTTTATTGTTAATAGGGTTCTGTAAACTGTGCTATGTAACAATATTTAAGAAAAGGACCAATATTTAGCCACTTCCACACTTGCAGTGGTAGTCGTACAACAAGATGCACCGCCCGCTAGCCCGCTGATAAATGCGCATACGGCAAACAATGCAAATTACACAACTACCACCGTTAAATCACTCAACACGTGTTTCACCCCTCCACGGGGCATCTTCAGGAGTTATGTTACACCAATTAGTACCAAACACAGAGTGACTAGACTAGACAGGACTAGTAACAATATATAAGCTGATATAAATGTATGAAATAAAAATATGAATCGCGATAAACTTATCACTTGGACCACATCTCGTGTATATTTTTAAAGCTTCCAAGGAACGCTAACAAAACCGGCCGTTTCATTTTCTTTGACTCATTAACCAGCTGTTCGTTAGCGAGTACAGGATATAAATTATATTTCTCTCCTCGAAAGAAGATTTGTGTACTTCTTCATCAGCAAAAGATTTACTGTCGGCAATTTACAAAAGAGATCTTTTTAAAACTAGTTTAGTTAGAATATACATATTATAATCAATTCAAATGGAGAACATAGTATATTTACAAGGCACCGTAAAATACTGAATGCAGGTATTTGTGTGTATTAAAAGTAAATTGACGAAAATGGCTTATTATTCAATAAACGAATATTTAAATGACAAGAATCCTTGCCAGTGATGTCGCCTGGTTTGATTTCATTTAAGCTATATCTGATAAAGTGTATATATGTAAATCTATTTTAAAATTTATTAAAAGATGTGTTTTTGTGGAGATTCTTTCTCCTTCTTCTACACAACTATAACACCTTGAAAAGCAGAGTAGAGTTAAAAATAAAACAGATGAAAGAAAATATATATGTTGACGATCAATAAGAGTTCTGTTAAAAGTTACAATGTTGAGTAAATGAATTTTATCTCTCTATCTATCAATATGTCTATCTCTATCTTTACAAAATTTATGATAAACGTTCCATTTTTAAACAATGACGTTTCAAATATATTTAGTTAAGCGTATACACAGAGGATTTTAATCGCCTTTCGTTCTGAAATCATTCCACAACAAGTACAATAGGATTATTTTCTATATAAATTATTGTATGCATCTAAGCTGATGATCTGAAGATGGCTTCCTCATCAGTTATCATCACTACTTCATCATCTTGGTTCATACAATTACTACAATTGATTGCTCACATACTTCCTTCTTAATATATGTCAAGTTCTTAGCTATTCATTCATAAAACATTCGTAATATGCCATAAAGCAGGTCATTTTACTTTCTCTGCGAACTGGTTTCCGCAACCAAGCGGCACTTGGTTCATTTTGCGTCAGTGGTTAGTCTTGAACCAACCCAACTCCTCGAGGAATCCCTGCAGATCCTTGATGTCACTGATCCTAGAGCAGCATGCAGATGCTACTCCCGTATACGTAGAATATGGGCAACAGTGTCATCCTCTTCCAGGTACATTTACTGAGAACTGTCTATACTTAAAGACCATGACTTGTGAAGTTCCTCACCAGGAGTAGTCGTGGTCACAGTCAGAACATGGTGTCATAGAACCGGCAGTTTACAGTAAGGATTGTCTTTTTTGCTTGTCGGAAGTCATTTCTTGACCATAGCTCTCATATTGACTCCTAGTACGCTCCGATACGAGACATCTGGTCTTACCTATTGGTAGTGGGAGGACGAGCTTCTGGCTGTAAACGATCACGCTGGAACCTCTCCAGGCCAGTTCATCTGCATCATCGCTGCCTCTGGAGCCGCTATGACGTTTTTTTCCACTGTAGTGATACAAGGCTGTTACAACAAGGTTGTTACTCGAAGCTTTTTTCATTCCTGAATTTCAACACGAATAAGCCTATATCTGCCCTATTTAATACCTTTACCTCCAGTCCTATCATTATTCGATAGACACTTAAATTTCAACAAAGCCTTATTTACGTATATTAAACAAAATTTAAAAAAGTCACAACCTTTACTATCACGTCACTAAAATAGCATAGAAGAACATTGTTCTAATTACAAAATAAACTGTAAAAATCTTATATTTCTTTTTTGTTAATAACTTTTAGTACTGTCAAATACTACATGCCAGTATGTGTAATGTTATTTCGCATGTAATTTCTCTCTATAAGATATACTGTGTGCTTAAAGTATTTTTTTAGGCTACGGATTTAATTATAATTTTAGTTAAAAAATAAAAAAATATTATCTTAGCGGTAGAACGGTATAACTATTGCAAAATTCACGATATACAAATATTTCATTTGGTCTTCACAGATCAAGATGAGCGTCGTGGAAACCAGCACAGAAGAGGCGCCAGCACCTCCAGCCCCCGCTGTTCCAGGGGCTCCAGCTGCTCCCGGGGCACCCGATGGCACCGGACCTCTGATACCTGTTCCAGTTGCCCCCCGAAAACCTCCGCGAAGAGGTCCCAAGGTCCAACAGGAGCGTCCAAAGAGAGCCCTCTTCTGTCTCACACTAAAGAACCCATTAAGAAAACTATGCATAGATATAGTTGAATGGAAGTATCCTTTTTAAATTTTACTTGTATAAGTGAAGGTATTACACAAAAACGTAACTGATTTTCCAAGGAACTGTGATATATCATGTCAGCTGATAGACGTCCACTGTAAGGTAATGGCTTCCTCCAAAGATCATCACGATGACCAGTATCCAATGACTGATCAGGTGCTAACCCACGTACCAGCTATCGAATAGCCTGGACCGGCGCATACGCAGTTCCCAAGCTTTACTATCTTCTATGAATTCATTTACTGTATAGTAACCATTAGCATGAAATTATTTATCCTTTGCTAGTATATGTAAAAGCCCGAGACAGCCTTCCTTTAGGTTCTCTATCTAAAAAGGCTTTAGGATAAGTGCGTCTGCGTCGTATGTGCCCGAACACCAATCTACAAGTACAACTTGGGCAGGAATGTAAGTTTAAAAAAAAACTGTGCAATAGAAAAATTAAATTAAATGTCTCTACTAAAATAATTATTATATACCAAAATATATTCTCTGTTTTGTCCGCCGTCTCAAATAATATGATTATAATTGCATTGTCATATTTTAGTATATAATATACTACTCAAAACAAAATAGGGCCTACATCATTTTGCCCCTTAATTTATGTGCATACATGATTATTAAATATTTACAATTAGTCGATGTTGAATTAAGGTTTTACACATTAAGTAAACACAAAATAACGTTTGAATTGTTTAATTTTATCGCAATACACTCAAATACACATTTTTAGAGAAAATGAGCACTAAGTAAGTCAATAAAAACTTTTATAGTCACTGTTTGTTTTTTATAAACTTGCCGGGAGCTTTATATATATATATATATATATATATATACATATTTTAGGGGGACCGGAAAGTAATGTCACTTTCTCCAGTTAAATTCAATAATATATTCGCTTTCGTTATCAACAATCTTTTGCCGTCTAGTATACAAATCAATGCCGGAGCGGTAAAAATAAATCAGTTTTTCTGTAAAATATATCGAGATAGCATTTTGGATATCAAAATTTTCTATTTTTTACCATAAGGACAATGTAGCAGTGATTGAAGGATTGCAATATATATATATGTGAAAGATTTCTACCAATGTTCTGACTCATCACAATATCTCTGAAATCATTGTCCTGAAATTTCGTACGAATATTACATTCATCTAGCAAAAGTCAGCTAAGAAAAGGTTTTACAAAATTTTTCCCACAAGATGAGTAGAGGTTCCTTTAAGTGTGGGAAAGAGGCTGTGCACAACATATTCCTTTATATTTCTATTCCTCGCAATTTTCCTATTTCTTCTCTTCATTAGAACATTATTAATTCTTTAATGAAGATAAAACTTAGTCAAAATGGTTGTACCGTTCTTAACATGCATATATGATGATATGCAACGCCAAGACAAAAAAAATGTTTGTTTTCATAATTTAGAGTAGCTATGCTATTTCATTTATTATTACCTTCCATGATTCTGATAGAATCTAAGACTGCTGCTCATTTGAAAACTTGTTTGTGTGCAATGCCAGTAATTCAATTTCATTCTTTATTCAAATATTCAATAAAATATATCTCTTTAAGATGTCATCAAGTCTACCAGCTGTTCGGTTGAAAGACCACCGACCGGAGAAGAACAGTCGAAAGAAAGGCACATTTAGTTTTTTCTTTTAATAATTTTAAATATACATTTAATGAACACTAAAATAGCATTGTGAACATCCTACGTAGCGCTTGAGTATGCGCTGTTATAACAGTGTTAATTAAAAATAGCATCAAAAAAATAGTTTCAGCGCATAACGCCGAAACAAATTCTCTTGAAGTCGTGTTTTATTCGTTTTAATGTTGCCATTATCCAATTCGTAACGCGTTAAATACAGTTTGTGTATGATTTTAACCACAAACTAGCAACTTTGAATTCTTCGGACCAGTTTTTAATTTTTTTTTCCTGCTAGATATTTCTTGTACTTCGCTATATATATTAGGACCTTGAATAAGTTCTCGCTGTTTTTTGAAAGATGGCGTTGCGGCACTCTGTGCCTGGAATTTAGTACGGTAACAAATCACCAAAGTAGTGCTATATGTAACCTCAAATTATAGTAGAATAGAGTTTACCACAGTGTCAACTACATATTTATTTGCCTTTTGTGAAAATGTGTACTTTAGTGCTAAATAAAGTGTTTTTGCGGGGAATTTTATTGCACTGCTTTATTCAGAAAAAATCTGCAGCAGAAGCACACAGAATTCTCGCTGAGACACATGGTGACAATTCTTTGTCGAATACAACGTGCAGATACTGGTTTAGGCGCTTCAAAAGTAATGTTGACCTGATATATATATATATATACATATATATATATATATATATATATACGAAAGCTTTCGTATATAGCTTTTTTATATGTTATTATTATACAACTAAACAGACCAGGGGCGGCCTAACCTATAGCACAAGGGCGCCGCCGTCTCATGTAGCGCCGCGGCGCCTCTGAATTCTATGGACAGCGAAACAGAATTTCGAACACATTTCGCTTTTATTTCTCTGTCCAGAAAACTTAAAACACCAAACGAAACATGAACTATCGCGGTTCGCTTAGTTTCGTAACAGAGATGTGCTACAGTCATAAAAACAACGAGTGTTATTCTGCCGTCATAAGAAGAAAGGCCGTAACTTATACCATACTGTAAGCTATACCTACTTATAAAATAGCTTGTTGGAATATGAAAAAACTTTCTTGTTACGACGGCAAAGTTAATATTTATCGCCAGGGGGGGAGTCAGGCCTAGGGAGCGCCAGGGTTTCATTGCACACGGGCGCTACACGAGCTAAAGCCGCCCCTGAAACAGAAGAGTGTGCTTCTTGGTTTATTCTTTATATACATCTATACACGGTTGAAATCCCTTCAACCCGCAATAAGCGTTTTGCTATTACCTTTTATAGTACGAACAGCCGAGGTATGAAACAACCTACAGGCTTCGTTGTTTCCAGCCAACTATATTAGAGCCTTCAAAATAATATTGAATGGGTTGCTTCTAGGCAAGCGTGTAATATAGAACTCGTCATCGCTTATCATCAGGCAAGACAGTTGCAAAATGCTTTGCATAAAGTCGATAAAAAGTAAGAAAATGACCAATATTTAGCCACTATTTAGTTATGGAGACACTCTGTGTTTGGCACTAATCGGTGTAACATAACTCCTGAAGATGCCCCGTGGAGGGGTGAAACACGTGTTGAGTGATTTGGTGGTGGCGGTTGTGTGATTCGCATTATTTGCCGCATACGCATTTATCAGCGGGCTGGCGGGCGGTGCATTTCATTGCACGACTACCACTGCACGTGCGGAAGTGGCTAAATATTGGTCCTTTTCTTACTTAGGATGGACTTCAGCGGGGTGACGCCTGATTCCATTAAATAAGTCGATAAAAAAGACTAGAAAGTTTATTCTAAATATTCCTTTTAGGTAAATACGGGTTTTTGAAGCTATATAGAGAAGTTTTTACTAGCTTTCTACTTCAAAAGTTTTTTTGTTTTACATATAGTTATAACTTGAAAATCTTGAATTATAGAGTGAATAGGTTTATTCTAGACAAGCATGTAACATCGTATACCTGATCACCTGTCATCAGGCAAGACAGAGGTCAATCGCTTCCTACCTACCAAAAATAATATATAAAAAGACTATTATATTTAATATTTAGTTATCTCCTGATATAAAAATTTGGTGTAATACGCATCATCTTTTCGTCATTCTAACCGTAGGAAGTTTCATCCATGTTTGGAACACCCTATATAAAAATAAAAGGTTGCTGAATTATAAATAAATAATGATAACATAGCAGAAAAATTCAGTTTACTATATATCGTGTAATAAAAATTGGTAAAAAAACTTTTAAATTAAACGGTTTTTTAAACGGTTTTATTTGATACCCATATTGTGGTGGTTGTGGAAAAATATGTACCTAGTCCGCCATATTGGAACGGCGTCCATCTTGAATTTTAAATTTTGACATAATCATCGTATTTTACTAGTGTAGCCCTTTCATTTGATACCCATATTGAGGGGGTTAAGGAAAAATATGTAATCCGCCATTTTGTATCGGCGGCCATCTTAGATTTATAATGTTATTGATTTTATTATATTGTATTGTCATCTAAATTAAATGTGTGTACCAAATTTCAGATCAATCTAACAACGGGAAGGTGCTTAAATTTCAATTTCTAATTTTGACCCAAATAAATAGACAAATAAATTTCGTACGGGTCGAACTAAATAAAACCGTTTAAAAATTGTGTAATATTTGTCTCTGCAGACCTTATACTGCCAGAAGTTATAGCCTGTCGCATTCCAATAGAAGAGTGATCATTTTATATATACTTAAGAGCTGTTATTCACCCCTTAAAACTTTTACACAGATCAGCTTACTTATATAAAAAAGTTACTTAAAAATTCGAATTCAGCAAAGTTATTTGATACAGCGATCATGTATGACAAGTTTGTTGAATCGTAGTTTAAACGCCCGTTCCTGAGTCGAAGCACGTTCGCAACTTAACCTAACTTTGCCGCAGGCGTAGAAAACTTAATGTCAAATGCAAGTGATAACTTAGTTCTCGCTTTACGGTTCGTATAACTTGACAGATGTCGTTTGTTTTTTGGAATTAATTTGTTATATTTTTTTTGTTGAAATATCATAGTGACCGGAATATAATGACATAATATAAGATAATTTAATTAAGCAAATAAAAAAAATTGTGATATTCCAAAAGCATAACACAGTATTGTTTCTTTAAAACCGAAAGCGAATGTCTACAAAAGTATGACTAACTTTATTATATCTAGAGAAACATATATTAATATTAGGTGGACCAGAAAGTAATGTCGATTTCTTAAGTTAAATTCACACGATTACATTTTTAACAAGTTTTTATTTCTGATTAACAATATATTCATATTCGTTATCAACAACCTTTTGCCATTTAGTATACAAATCAATACCTTCGATCGGTTTTTCTGTAAAATATGTCGATAGGCGACAATACTTTCCGGTCCCCCTAATACAAAATCAAAACTATCACTATTTAATTATTGTTTATTTTATTTTATTACCATATTAACTTTAAGTTGTCTACTACTAGACATGGACCTCTAGTATAAATTTCAATCCGGTTTTAAACAGTCTGTTTCCAGGACTTTCCAAGGGCTTTAACAAGGTCTTAACCCTTAATAGCCTAGAGTTTCAATTTTGATACCAATCTTTTAAACCGAATGTTCACATTACTATTAGTTTTTTTTATAAGTTAGCTGTACGTATTTTACTGTTGTATAATATTCTTTCCAACGAAATAAAAAAAAATCAATTTTTCCTTTCATCTAGACCCTCAAGAAAACACAGTAATATTAAAAAAAATCTTTTTCCTAAATCAGGCTATTAAGGGTTAATAAGATGACGGTTTATAGGACTCCAATGTACAGCCTTAGGGCACCAACCAACCGGCGCGGTATGTAACCAGACCACTGAAAATTCCTCGTTCGATCGTCTATGGATGATCGTATACATTGCTCGTTAAATGACTGTGCGCTTCGCCCAAAGTAAGAGGTCACGTAGCAATGTACGTTATATCTTCGTTCAATATTAACAACTGCTGAACTATATTTGCGACTTTCATTCGTATGTAAGTAGAGTTATTAAATTTTATTAACAGACAGACAAATTTCATTTAAACGCGCAATGTATAATATATTTTTACAAAAATTCTCTTTCTTTTTATATTTTATACGTACGTGATAATACTTTAATATTATTTATTATCTGTCAACATTCTAAATATGACATTAAATGTTGGCGCGGTACGATTTTATTCGTTTTTTTTTTTATTATTTGTAACATCATCGTTCTTTTTATGAAATCGCCTTTGAAGTAATTTATTACGTGCCTGTATTTTTATTAATATGTGTAGTTTGTTTTATTTATTTATATCCACTGTCTTTTGTACGTCAACAAAAGTAAGTGTGTGAAATAATAGAAGTTGATATCGCAAGCGGTTCCAACATTGAAGACAATCATTATATATACACACACACACACACACACACACATATATATATATATATATATATATATATATATATATATATATATATATGTATATATATATATATATATCACATTGAAAGATCGACGTCCTTTTATGGACGCCACTACACTTAAAAATATTTGTTTTGGCCATTTTAACTGTTCAGAACTGTAGTCCAAAGTAAATTTTGGAATTCGTTCTAAATATCTCTTATTCTATCAACCGCTAAGACAAATATCTGTAAACGTGGATCATACAAGATGTGTGATTTCAACAATTCATTTATTAGTGATATTGACATATTCTCGTGCTCTCTTGTATCTTTTAAAAGACAATTTCATTCGAAATTATTGAATACACACAATACAATTTAAACCTCATTGGAATGTAACTGCTTGCTTTGACTCGTAATTATTATTGTCTGTTCTGCAGAATGCGCTGGATTATTGATACCTGTTTAGTAATGTTTTTGTTTTGTTTTATTATTGTTTGAATTTGATTCATTAAATGTTCTTAGTGAGATAGTTATAAGGTAACAATTGTAATTAATTTATATTTCTAAGTTTGTAATTTTTTACTGCCTTTTGTTACTGTTTATCTCCAATAAAAACAAATTAACTAGTTAAGCTATAACTTGTTTGTATATATATAACCGGCATTTGTCTTCTACGAAAGCCGCTAACTTTATTATATCATCGATCTATTTGGAGGCCTACCCACTTGAATCTTCTGCGGGTCTTCACATTTCTGATTGAATCTCATATCTCCGAACATCTTCTCTTTTGAGCCGATCGGAGCCTACTGTAAGATTAAAGCCTCCGTTAAAAGATAGTCATGATAATAGTAACAGCGCTGCTTGTTGCATAACTACATGGTCGGTCTTCATCTTCGGTTCGTGGTCGTCACTTAAAAGGAACTTTTGACCCCAACGGCCATCGATAACACGAGCTATCCGCACTGCTCATAACCACTTCAAATGTGCAATTCTTTGAATTACATCAGTGATCTCGATGCTTCTGCATGTCACCTCATTTCTAGTTAGACCTCGCAACTCTGAACATCTTCTTATCAGCTAGTATAAGCTCAAAGCTCACCTCTTATAAAGCAAATCACTTCGACTTAAAATATATCATCAGTCCACCTCGTGGGATGTCCAAACCCACTAGGTCTACCGTCTTCCTCCCATTACCATTTCAGTCGACCAATTCTTCGAGGTACGTCTTTGTCTTGATTCTTCTGCAGATGTCATTTCTAGTTGAATCTCGCTGTGAAACTCCGAACGCAGCCCTCTCCACTGTTCTCTGGGTGACATTGAACCTTATGAAACACACGTCGTCGGTGATCACGTCTCGGATCCGTATATCATCACCGGTAACACACTTTGATCAATGACCTTCACTTTACCGAACGAACTAATGATTATTTATTTATTTATCTAATATTCTTTATTGTACACGTTAAGATAGATTTAATAAGTTTTACAATAATATACAAAAAGTACAATGGGCGATCTTATCACACAAGGCAATCTCTTACAGACAAAAAGGTAAAGGTACTAATAATGGGTAGTTTACGTGTACAAAAAATACATATTTACAAACAAACGAACATAAACATACATAGACATACATACATACATATATAACATATATACTTATAATAAAAAAGGTTTAATACGTATTATAAATATAATACAAAAATAAATAAAAACATCTAATTGACTTCGATCAGTGTTGGTTCTATGATCAAAGAATAAAATTTTAAATCTAATCATTACCATTAGCGAGTAAAGTCACATGCAAACATATGTATAGTATATTTATATCTATCGAGAATGAATAGCTCGATGCCATCACTCCTAATCATCCGTCGATTTGAATCCGTGCCAACTGTCTGTCCATATTATCGTTTTCAAATTATCTAATCAAATTCTCGCTTTTAACCTATATTTTAATTTATTTTAGTAATAAACGTAGACAGATATGCTATCGCTGTACCGTATTTTAGATTCAAGATACAGATTCAGTACATATATACACATAGTATTGAATTTGACGGTATAAACGAAGTTGTCAATTTGCTAAATTTAAACACGACTTGTATTAGTGCAGAGTTCCCCAAACTTTTTTGTGTCGTAGACCCCTTGCCATGTTTTTCCGTGTTGGGTAGACCCCCTACTTACCTGATATTGATTTCCTGTAAATTTCTAACTGTAGTGAAGTTTAGTGTTAAAAACTTAATGTAAAAACACATGTTAATTTATACATTTATTAATTGAATTTAAATTAAAACTACTCAAAATAAAATTTTGTATCTGTTATGTAAAATATACGTAACATTAAATAAATGCATGAAGTGGCTAAATATTCGTCCTTTTCTTACTTACTAATATGTCGTACTATTTCAGTTACTTCTGTTCATCTACGAATCTCCTCGTTTCTGTGGAGCAATCCCTAGCAACCTTCTCTATGGTTCAGGCATACATATCTTCTGTAATAATTTCGAACTATGGATTCATCGTCATTTTAGCCATAGGGAGTATACTTCTGGATATATGACTCTCCCATATTTACAATAGAGCCTATGAAAAGCAGCCTACATCCTGTATTAGTCCACACTCTACAATATTAAGGCTTTAGCGGCTTTGTGTTCGCTAAATGACCAGCTTACAACCACTTCAACTAGCTAATCCTCTAAGTTATTGTCGTGTACTTTAGTTTATTTGATCTAGTAATTTACGATTCAGTATATTCTTCAATATGTATCGTAACAACTGTTTTTAATTATCCAATAAACATGCGAAAAAATTACCTGAAAATTTCTAAATTTTTAACTTCTGACGAACGAATGTAATTTTATAAATTCGTTGAAAAAATATATATATATATTTAAACCGCTGAAAGATTCAGTCTACAGGTATGTATATTTGTCATCGACATTCGAGAGGAGTTTTGAATTTTAAAAAAAAATGGACAACTGCCAAATAGCATACATTTGTGAATCTACTTCCGATTATATTGATGAATCACTTATTTATTCATATATGTTACGAATTGTAAGGAATTCTCGTAGAATCAACCTTCAATTGTACATGTAGTATCAACTTACCTTTCTACTATTTACACAAAGCAAATTTTAGAGCTCTTCTATCAACAAGAAAATCGGTGATAACTCGGAAAAACTTTTGGTCGCTGAAAAATTAGATACACATAAACCACGAGGTTGCTTCCTCATGCGCCAGTATGAGGAGTCTGAAACATGCATCGATACTGCAATAGCTGATGCAATACATACAGTAGAAGACAATAACAGGTAGCATAATGAGCGCGCAGAGAGTATCGTCTCCTTCACACGACCACCTGCGCCCATCACTCCTGAAGTTCAGAAAAAGAATTGTGCAGATTAATAAAAGCAAATAAGACTCAGGGGTAGAAAATGGTAAGAGTTGCAAGAGTCGAGAGATTTATTAAGGCATACAGGTAAAATAATGTAAAATTATTGTAATTAAGAGTAGGCCATTTACAGTCAAATTGAAAAACAACAAAATATATGTTACAAACGATGTAAAGAAGAAGTTGGAAGGAAGACGATGCGTGAAAGAGAATTAATTAACCATACCATAAGTTAATTTTATTCTTGTTGATTAAAATATAAAAAGAAAATTTATGTATAAGCTGGTTTTAAAATCATCGTGTCTTATATCGAAAATTCTGAATCGCGGAAGCGTTTCCATATAAACACGTTCGACATCATTCCGTGAAACATTTAGCTTATTGCGATGATTTGTAATAAGAAAAGAATTTACCAACACATTTTCGTTTGGCAAGACAGGAAGCAATACTTCCTGGCGTCAAACAGGGAATTCTTCGGTTCCATTCATGCATTCGTTGCTTGGCAAGCCGCCATGTTTTTTTTTCCCGCGCTTTGTTCTTACACCGGGACCAATAAGCTTTACCTAAAGAATGCCTTTTGTATTATTAATTCATCTTTATATAATTTTTCTTAACACAGATTAAAAATAGTTTAATGTAAAAAAAAGTTAAATTATTTTTACAAGATCGACTGACATTGTCAAAGTCACGGGAAGTAGTTAAATGCGGTTGGTGAAAAGATTTTAATAATTCTTCTAATTACTCTATTAAGGATATTGAATGTCATCACAAAGAAACTAATCTGAGTTTGGATCGTTTGAAAGTCATAGTTTTAAATTAAAAAATACACCAATACCTCACTTTGCGTCGTGGTTACGTACCAAAAAAATACGACGCTAATTGAAACGCCGCAAAGTGAATTAAGATTTTCTATAGCAAACCATGTATAAATCGAAGATAGATTTCAGGGTTATGAAAATACAACTTTTTAAAAAGATAATTGTACAAAGTAAACATTTAAAAACCAAAATAATATAACTCTGCCAATAAAGAAATTGTAAAAATATATACCATTTTTGTAACCAGAAACAACACGTTAAAATTTATATAAATTTATTATTCTCTTTTTAAAAAAAAGCACAACACACTACATTGCAACACACTACTTAATTGAAACTGAACTCCAAAATTAGCAAAACAAAATGAAAATAAAACTGTATTAAAATTGCGTTGATTTTTAGTTAGAAAGGGAATCCCCGAGTTTTGATGGCATGGCGCAATTAGAAACAAAAGTGTTGCCATCTTTTAGAAAAAAAAGAAAATTTCAAAAAAAAATTAAAGACTCGAACCCAAAACAACGCAACCTCGAAAATCTAACGACGCACAGTGGAAATTAGTACTAATTAAGCAGAGACGCAACTTCGGAAAACAACGAAAAACGAGGTATTGGTGTATGTCATTATAGTACAACCACTATTACATACGGGGTTATGTTGTAACATTTTAGCCGCATTATGTCCACTATTGGGCATAGGCTCGCCTATAGATAAAAACACCCTTTGAATCTTAAAAAGTATAAATTGTTACACTGTCGCATGACTCGAAATCTAGATCAATCCTAATTTGTAAAAACAAAATTGGAGGAATTTTGCAGAGAATGATATAATATATTACATAAATTACAAACATATTTGACAAATAGATTGAAATATTTAAAATACAAGATCATTGTGTGGTGACAACGAGGAATGCGGGTAAAGGAAGACCAGTGATCTTGGCGATTTGGGTGATGCCTGTGTCTTGATGTGATGATAATGAAAGCCAAGAGTAGAGCAACCAGGCCGTATCAACTGCGGTTTAGTTAGATATCATAATACGCGTAATATTTACCGAGTTAAATATTTTTGAATAAAATTAAACCGTCCATATATTACCAAAATGATAGTTTTTACAAATAGTTTTCGTTCAAAAACACGACAGCTATTCGATGCATAAATTGGCGCGAAAATTTTCCCGCGCTTTTGTTGGAATGTCAACGACTTTTTTATTGCCCGAATAGCTGGCCAACGTTTGAAGTAAATCGTGTGTGTTGATTACGGCCTTTTGGCTGCAACTTCATTATGACAAAATTAATTTTGCGTTATTTACTATTACATATTTTTTTTATGGCCCCCGTTATTGGGGACCTCTCGTTCCCCTATCTTGTGTGGTACAGGGACTTTTGATTTTTTATTAATATATTCACACACTTCTATTTATTTTCATTCTCTTCTTTTATATTTCTTATTAACTCTCTTTCTTCTTCGTTCTTTATACAGTTTTCCCAGTCTTTCACTTCCATTCCGTTATCCTTACATCTATTCTCAGCCACTACATGCTAATTATTGTTTCCAATTTTATTTTATTTATTATTTATTACAATTTTGCACCATTTTATTTATTATCCATTTTTATTTCACAAATTTATTAATTCTTTTACTATTTTGGTGTTTTCTTTACATGAACATATTATTATATATTGTAATTTTTAAGAACTTTTTTGTTTGAAATATACGTACAGAACTCGACAATAAATATTGCCTTTGGAAAGAGACAATCGGCTAATTTCGTCTTCGTAGAGCGTTATCTCTGTCGCACGAAATACAAACAGTCCGGTATCTATTAGGAGCTGTTACAACAAGTACTCGTATCATTTGCTTCTTTTGATAATTATATTTATTTTTTGTATAAAATACACCAACTTTTCTATAAGTGGTGTAAGTGATACTATAGTTAATTATTAAAATAGAAGTATATACGCGTTAATAGTTAAAGTATTATTATTTGAGTGTTAATAACTCTTTTTAATATAATATATGTCTAGAGTTCACTTAAGAACACTATGTTACTGGCCACTACGACCTTTATACTTTGTTTAAAATAATAACGCGATCTTAACTATTCCATCGGTCTACCTAGTGAGAAGCCAATAGAGAAACCACCCACGGCCACTTTAGACGAAATACTCTTTAATGGAATCAGGCGTTACTTCGCGGAAGTCCATCCTAAGTAAGAAAAGGACCAATATTTACAGCATCTTCAGAGGTGAAACACGTGTTGAGTGATTTGGTGGTAGCGGTTGTGTGATGCATTGTTTGCTACATATGCATTTATCAGCGGGCTGGCGGGCGGTGCATTTTATTGCACGACTACCACTGCATGTGCGGAAGTGGCTAAATATTGGTCCTTTTCTTACGAAATACTCTCTCCTCATTTCTGACTCAATTTCGCACCGAAACTTCTAGCACAGCCTCTCCATTCCTCTCTAGGTAACCTTGAACCTTCACATGACGCCCATCGTGAGCGACCACATCTCGGGTCCGTAAATCAACAGGCAAATATTTTATTATAAAATTACTCACTTTAATCTTAAAATAAAAGCTGCAGATTAAAAAAGTTATTCCTACACATAAATACAATCCATGCCCGACTACCCCACAATAAATTGAACCATAACAATACACACAAATGTTTTCGCGTACCGAAAACGATTTAGGTACGAGAAATTGGTACGGCGCTTCATTATTTTGAAAGATTGGATGCGCTCGCGTGAGCTATATACGCTTTCAACATTTGTTTTAACACTTAAAAGTGTTATATCTGTTCGGCAGAGATAAATACGCAACGATACTGATGACACATGCATTGTTTTGCATTGCCAAACTGTTGTGAGTCATTTCAACGTATGTCTTAATGCTATGTATGCATATGTTGGTTTTATATCTATAGCTGTACGTGTATATCTAGGTAGGAAGTTTGATGAAATTAAAAATATATATACTATATATTCAAAACATCTCGTGTTAACATTTTGATTTTATAGACATTCCACAATTAAGTTATTGTAATAATTATACATATATACAGGGTGTTATATAAATAAGTGTATATATACAGGTGGATATAGTCTATATAAATATTTTTCTATGGATTTTTTAATTAAGATTACAATACATTCTTTCTTATCATCTTTAAAATAGGAATAAAGCCCACAATAGTATTAAAGTGTTTTAATTTCTAATCAAAAACATTACAAAAAATGTCTTAATAAATTTTATTCACTTCATTGGGTCTTTACAAATGGAACTTGCTATTAAAAACAATTCAAATTATTTCGAAAAGTAGTTTGTCTTCTTTTCTTTCTTTTGTCGTATATAACAACAAGATATACCCATTATATATATATATATATATATATATATATATATATATATATATATATATATATATATACATATATATATATATATATATAAAATATATATATAAGTAATGTCACTAGTTAAATTCACACGACTACATTTATAATAAGTTTTTATTTCTAATCAACAATATATTCACCTTCGTTATCAACAACCTTTTGCCATCTAGTATACAAATCAATGCCGGAGCGGTTACAAATCAATCGGTTTTTCTGTAAAAAATATCGACATAAACGACATTACTTTCCGGTCCTCCTAATACATATACAAATATAGTTAATACGTGGAATGTTAGCAATGAATGAGTGACGTAAAATCTTTTGCTTTCGGATAGATTTCTTTGAAGTCTTTCTCTTACTCCTTTGATCGCTTGTTCAAACAGACAGATCGACAGACAAATCTTTTTCAGTCATAAACAGAGGAGGTTTCAT
The DNA here is from genome assembly GCF_028537555.1 of Battus philenor. Taxonomy (NCBI): domain Eukaryota; kingdom Metazoa; phylum Arthropoda; class Insecta; order Lepidoptera; family Papilionidae; genus Battus; species Battus philenor. The sequence goes on from NW_027181689.1 coordinate 1,239,641, forward strand.
TGTACCTATCAATAGCCCGATATACAAACATTTGACTTTTTCATTTGACGATACCAAGCGTATGGAGAATTTTCAAAATTCTCTTTATCACCTCACTACATTTTTATATCACAAAGTATTTTATAATACACTGGCGCAAAAAAAATAAAAGGCAACGAACAATTGCCTCGATGTGACAGATTCCAAATTCAAAAGTAATATTTTGTTTATTTTTAATTATACAGCATTTATGGTCAGACGAAGTACTATATCTAATATATAAAATTTCCATGTCACAATGTTAGTTACCGTACTCCTCCGAAACGGCTTGACCGATTTTCACCAAATTTTAAATGCGTGTTCAGTAGGTCTGAGAATCGGCTACTATCTATTTTCCATACCCCTAAGTAATAAGAGTGGTCCACCCCTAAATTTTTTATTTTTTTTTCTAAAAATATTTTGTTTTATTTTTTACGATACAGCATACAAAAATAGATACTCGTACAAACCTAAATTTTCACCCCTCTACGATCAACCCTTATTTTTTAATTGCTAATTAAAAACTTTATTTTTTTTGCAAAGCAACGTTTCCGGGATCAACTAGTAGTTTTATATAACTACATTTTTTTTAAACTACACACTTGAATATTTATTATTAAACAATCTTTTATTATCTCTATATCACACTGACTGGTACAGAAGAATAATGCATTAAGTGTAAAATAGAAAATAAATAAATAGTTTAATGATATGAAACAGACGAAATAGTTCCTTAGCAGCATCAGGCCTTTCGAATGGATGATACTCACTACCATATTCGCGAACTGCATCGCGCTGGCGGTCTACACACCCTATCCAAGTGGAGACTCCAATTACACCAATTCAGTGCTGGTGAGTAATTTTTAATTTCTTTCTAAAGTTTGAACGATTGGTGAAAGAATAAAACCTTCTATATGGACAAAAGATGCCTTGCCCACTGGGAGACGGTCAGGATTATGTTGGATTACCACCCACTAAAACTCCTCTGGTGGTTGTCTTCTACCTTTGAAGGGGCCACCCCTACAGAACTCGCAGCTGTTCCTTTGCCAGGACACATTCTGGGAGGAATCTGTGCATTCCTCGACATCATATGTCTCAGCAAAACAAGACCATTTCACGTTGCGTACCTTCTCGGCATTGAATGGACTATGAAGGCATCCACCCTCAACTCCCACTCGATGCCCTGACCCCCCCCCCCTCTGATGCCTGCCCCTGACTGTTGTAAGAAGCGACTAAAAAGTCACCTCTTACAACAATTAGGGGATTCCCTAGACCTATTCTAGTGAATCCAGGCTAGAAAGATCTAAAGAATGGAAAAACTGGGCTTACTATAACTTCGTAGTCTTCAAGTTAAGAGTGAATAGGTTTCTTCTAAACAAGCATGAACCATCGTAGATCGTCATAGCTCAACATCAGGCGAAACAGAGGTCAAATACTTCATCTATAAAAGATATCTAGATTTCTCCAATTGATATAGTTAATTGACTTTATTTTTCAATTTGTATCATCGATAATAAAAACGCAGCGAAAAATAAAGTATCAAAACACAGTAATCTTCTTCATAAGGTCTCTCAACTACGGCGACTTTTACTAAAAGCACGACAGCGTCGCTACTAGCCCTTGTTAGTCGTATTTACAACGCTCTACTGTAGATATATCAATGCGCTACTGCATCGCGAAAGAATCGCGATAGTATCACGTTTGCATCGCGATTAAATCGTGCGCGAGGGTACATAGCTAACGACAGTATCGGGGCTGACGCGCGACGGCATCACCACTGTATTGCTACAAAAAGTCACCGTGGGCGAAAGGTATATCACAGTACTTTTATAATGTGTTCTGATTGTGTGTTTTTTAACAAGAAATTCTCACCTATAAGACAGTAATTTATGACTTTATATTTATGTCCTGTTTTTTAATTATGTATTTAAATTATCATCAGTCCTAGAAACTTCTGGACCTTCACCATAGGCCTATTGTAATATATTTGAAATTAACAATATTTATAATCACATTTGCATAAATTTTTTATTGAATATTTTTGATTTACAAATTATTTTCCCTAAACCCTGACAAGAAAAGTGAAATTAAATCATTTATACATAATACGTTACATATGTGCGCGTATTACAGATGTGCTCGTACAACGCGATTTCCTATAACGCGGAACCAATTTAAATAATATTATTATTTTAATTAAATACATTATTAATTAGTCTTTTCTCGGCTTACCGGAAAATTTTTTACTTCGTTTTCCTATCTTCTTTTTAAATGAATTTTCTATTTCTCTTTCAGGAAAAGATCGAATATATATTCTTAGTGATATTCACGGGGGAGTGCGTGATGAAGATCATAGCGTATGGATTTGTGATGCACCCTGGATCCTATCTCCGCAATGGATGGAATCTACTCGACTTTACAATTGTCGTTATAGGGTAGGTAGACATTAGCATCTATTTTACACATATTTGATAACAGAGATTGGTTATATGATGGCATAAAACCTTTATACACCAATACCTCGCTTTGCGTCGTTTCGTTTTGCGTTTTTTTCGAAGTTGCGTCGCTGCTTAATTAGTACCAATTTTCACTGTGCGTCGTTAGACTTTCAAGGTGGCGTTGTTTTAGGTTCGAGACTTTAACGTTTTTTATAATTTTTTTTCCAAAAGATGGCAACACTTTTGTTTCTAATTGCGCCATGCCATCAAAACTTGGGGATTCCCTTTCTAATTAAAAATCAACGCAATTTTAATACAATTTTATTTTCACTTTGAAGTTCAGTTTCAATTACGTAGAGTGTTGTAGTGTAATGTGCCGTGCTTTTTTTAAAAGAGAATAATAAATTTATACAAATTTTTTCGTGTTATTTCTGGTTACAAAAAGGTAAATATTTTCCAATTTATTTATTGGCAGAGTTATATTATTTTTGTTTTTTTTTTATGTTTACTTTGTTCAATTTTCTTTTTAAAAAGTAGTAATTTCGTGACCCTGGAACCTATCTTCGATCTTTACATGGTTTGCTATAGAAAATTTTAATTCACTTTGCGGCGTTTCAATTTGCGTCGTGTTTTTTTGGAACGTAACCACGACGCGAAGTGAGGTATTGGTGTATTTGTAAATATAGCTTATCTTTTGGTTATTAACATATATTGGTATATCTTACCTAAAAATCCATTGTTTCAGATATAATAAAACCGTCATAATAAAATAGATAGAAAAATCATTTTTAAAATTCGAATAACTAAATTTTAATTTTAATTATTGTTGACTATTTGTATCTGCACAATTTATAATGCTAAAAGTTATTGGCCAGTTGCAATCCAACAGAAAAAAATGCGTTTTTAAAAAGTCAGATTACTACGTAGTAAAATTAATTATTGTTTACTGCATCTATAGGTTCGATCACTGAAAAATTCTCGTTATATAGGTTCGAGTCAGTTTAATAAAATTCAATGAAGCTAATGCAGCCTTTGACCATCTTGTTAATATACAGGATGTTCCGGTATATGTAAAAAAAGACCTTAAGGTAGTAAGTATATAATCAGCTGAGAGCAAAAATTTTTAAAGCCTTCACTTATTTTCAAACATCCTGTATTTATTCTCTCTGAAATATATTACCTTTATTTATTTTTTGTTTTAAAATGATACAGGCCAATAACTTCTAGCAGTACAAAGTCTGCAAGTGTAATAAACAGTAATTAGTTTTAATATTTAGTAATAAGAATTTTGCAAATGCTTTTACTTGATATTATCATTACTTTATTTATTATAACTGAAAGTTTTGATTTCTGAATAGAGTGTACCGTATATTCTTCGCGGGCTGGCTGGCGGTGCACTTTGTTGCACGACTACCACTGCATGTGCGAAAGTGGCTAAATATTGATCCTTTTTTTACGTAAGCGACCACGACTGGGATCCATATGTCATCACCGGCAACACGCATTGATTAAAGACCTTCATTTAGAATGCCTGTATTTTGGACAAGATGTTTCGAATCTTCAAATGACATTTGCACAAACAACCTGAATCTATTGTTTTTTAAACGGTTTTATTTAGTTCGACCCATACGGAATTTATTTGTTTATTTATTTGGGTCAAAATAAGAAATTGAAATTTAAGCACCTTTCCGTTGTCAGATTGATCTGAAATTTGGTACACACATTTAATTTAGATGACAATACAATATAATAAAATTATTATAAATCTAAGATGGCCGCCGATACAAAATGGCGGATTACATTTTTTCCTTAACACCCTCAATATGGGTATCAAATGAAAGGGCTACACTAGTAAAACACGATGATTATGTCAAAATTTAAAATTCAAGATGGACGCCGTTCCAATATGGCGGACTAGGTACATATTTTTCCACAACCACCACAATATAGGTTTCAAAAAACCGTTTAACTTAAAAGTTTTTTAAATGTATTTATTATGTTTGTGTTTAGGGTCATAAACATTCATAGATATCTAGACTTGTCAATAAACTTTGTAAGTGATAGTATTTAATAGTTAATTTCATGTTTAAAATGAAATTTAATTACATATTTCTTTTTTGTAGAATGGTGAGCACCGTGCTGTCGAGTATATTCAAAGATGCGTTCGACGTGAAGGCGCTTCGAGCGTTCAGAGTGCTAAGACCGCTCCGTCTTGTCTCTGGAGTACCGAGTATGTTTATTCTCTTATCTTAATTTCTATCATAAACTTGACTTTTATCAAGTTACTATTCAAATAATATCTTAACCTTTCAATGTTTTATATCGTGGGAAACATAAACGAGATTGTAGTGGTGTAGTAAATGTATTCCTTTGTGAAGAAAATAATAAATATATAAACGAATATTGAAATTACAAGAAACCTTGGCATTGATGACGCTTGTTTTCATTTCATTAAGGCTATATCTGATAGTACATATGTTTAAATCTGTGTTAAACTTTATTAAAATATGTGTTGTTGTGCAGTTTCTTCCTACTTCTTTTGACTTTGACAAATTGCGAAGCAGAGTAGCGTCAAAAATAAAGTAGAATTAAAAATAAATAGATTATAAGTTGACGATAAATAAGAGTTCTATTCAAAATTCCATGTTAATGCGTGGAATTAAATGTTGATGCTCACTAAGGAAGCTAATTATTGTCGCGCATTTATAAACTATATTATTAAAGGGCAACTGTTGAGTTTCTCGCCGGCTTCAGCGGAACTGCCTTCGGAGGCTATAGCTTCCTATAGGGATAACAATGCAGATATTTTATGTCGATTGACCTTTCGAAAGTGTCTATAATAGCCTGTGTAATAAAGATGCACACATCTAGTTCAACAAAAACGCACTGAATTTTAAAGCACAAAAGCGCTGCATCGGTTTTCAAATGGTTAAAGTGATTTCTAATTCTTTTTTTTTTAATGGCCCCCGCTATTGGGGGCCTCTCGTACCCCTATCTTGTGTGGGATAGGGACTTTATGGGCAAATTTATTTATTCACATTATTATTTATTTACATTCTTTCCTTTCATACTTCACATATTCTTTCAGTCTATTCTTTCATGCCACAATTCTGCTGTCTTTCCCTTTTGCTCTGTGACCTTTCATTCATCCCTCGTTACACATTACATTTCATATCTTTATTTCTATTTGTTTACATTATTATCACATTTTCTATATCACATTTTGTATTTTACATTTTATTACATTTATTTCTTATTATCTATTGATTTTTAATTCTTACATCAACTTCCAGGTTTGCAGATCGTGCTGAATTCCATCCTAAAGGCAATGGTGCCTTTACTCCACATCGCGTTGCTGGTGATCTTCGTTATTATCATTTACGCCATCATAGGCCTAGAGCTGTTCTCTGGAAAGATGCATAAATCTTGTTACAACAGACTGACTGGTAATATATATTTCCTACTAAATCGATTACTTCACATTATCTCTGTATTATCCACACCTTTTTAAAATTCTTACCCCCCCCCCCTTCATCTTAATTTCAGCAAATGGACGCCCACTACAGGACAGGCCCATCCCAAAGATCAACATGATGATCACAAGTCCTGCACTGCCTTCATCCAGCGACTTCCATCGAACTAACTTAACTACGTCTTAATTATGTCTTAACTTTGTCTAAACTATGTCTTAAACTATGTCTTTAACTATGTCTTAACTATGTCTTAAACTATGTCTTAACTATCTTTTAACTATGTCTTAACTATGTTTTAACTATGTCTTAACTATGTCTTAACTATGTCTTAACTATGTCTTAACTATGTCTTAACTACGTCTTAACTGTGTCTTAAACATGTCTTAACTATGTCTTAACTATGTCTTAACTATGTCTTAACTATGTCTTAACTATGTCTTAAACTATGTCTTAAACTATGTCTTACACTATGTTTTAACTATGTCTTAACTATGTCTTAAACTATGTCTTAACTATGTTTTAACTATGTCTTAACTATGTCTTAACTACGTCTTAAACTATGTCTTACACTATGTTTTAACTATGTCTTAAACTATGTCTTAAACTATGTCTTACACTATGTTTTAACTATGTCTTAACTATGTCTTAAACTATGTCTTAACTATAAAAAACTATAAAAAATCATACATAGTAAGTTTCAAATGTTATGTCACCAATAAATGACACATGACAGAAACTTTATTTATATGTATATGTAACTTTATTGTACTTTTAGGTTTATTTAAAAAATGTCTTAGTTCAAAATATAAAAGTAGATATCTCCAAAATGTTTTTGAATATACAAATCTAGAAAATAATTTTCTTTCACTAAAATAAATTTTAGGTTTACTTAAAAAAGGTCTTAGTCCAAAATATAAATGTACATATCTCCATAATATTTTTGAAAATATGAATCTAGTAAATAATTTTCTTACACCAAAATATTGATATTTTTCTTTTCCAGATGAAATAATGGAGTCGCCACATCCGTGCGACAACGACAACGGCTTCAACTGCTCCAGTATCGGAGACGAGATGGAGTGTCGCGAGGGATGGATCGGTCCAAACTTCGGCATCACCAACTTTGATAACTTTGGCCTCTCCATGCTGACCGTGTTCCAGTGCATCACCCTCGAAGGATGGACAGACGTCATGTATAATGTAAGCTCTAAGTATATTTTTTTTACATTTTATTATACACGATAGATAATTAAGAAAAGGACTAATATTAGCCACTTCCCCAAATGCAGTGGTAGTCGTGCAACAAAGTGCACCGCCCGCCAGCCCGCTAATAAATACGCATGCGGCTCTGAGAGACTCTGTATTTGGCATTAATCGGCGTAACATAACTCCTGAAGATGTCCCGTAGAGGGATGAAACACGTGTTGAGTGATTTAACGGTAGTAGTTGTGTAATTCGCATTGTTTACCGCATGCGCATTTATCAGCGGGTGGTGCACTTCGTCGCACGACTACCACTGCATGTGCAGAAGTGGTTATAAATAGAATATATATATATATTCTATTTATAACATAACATAATGTAACTAAGCAAATAAAAAAATTGTGATATTCCAAAAACATAACACAGTATTGTTTCTTTAAAACAAAATATGTATACAAAAGTATGACTAACTTTATTATATCTAAAGCAACATATAATAATATTAGATGGACCGGAAAGTAATGTCGCTTTCTTAAGTTAAATTCTCACGACTATATTGTAACAAGTTTTTATTTCTATTCAACAATATATTCGCCTTCGTTATCAACACCCTTTTGCCATCTAGTAAACAAATCAATGCCGGAGCGGTAAAAAATCAATCGGTTTTTATGTAAAATATGTCGACAGACACGACATTACTTTCCGATCTCCCTAATATATATATATATATATATATATATAGATACACCCAAAACTTTTATATATATATATATATATATATATATATATATATATATATATATATAAAAGTTTTGGGTGTATCTTGTTGTTTTATGTATCAAAAGAAAGAGGAGAAGACAAACTACTTTTCAAAATAATTTGAATTGTTTTTAAGAGCAAGTTTTTTTTTGTAAAGACGCTATATATTTATATATATTCTGTAATTAAATGTCTTTATATTACATTACAGATTCAAGATGCGATGGGAAACACATGGGAGTGGGTATATTTTATATCCATGGTGATTCTTGGTGCATTTTTCGTTATGAACTTGATTCTCGGTGTATTATCAGGGTAAGTCATAACTTGTAATTCATCTTCTTGATTACAACTGGCTGAAAGGGCCGATGTTAGTTCATTAAAAAAAATATAAATGACAATTCTTATTTTAAATTAGTTTGAACGAAAACTAGTTATAAATATAACAGTCAGTTTATTGTAGATTATCGCTCAAGCTTTGCAAGATATAAAATCTATTTCTTAGACCTCTCTTGGCGAATAAGCTGTCTGAATGACTGTAAACATCTGACGTCATTAAAAAAACAACTGAATATCGCGAGGGTCATCAGATGGTGATAGAGGCAGTTTCGAGTTAGGCTCCGAAAGAATCCATGCTCACCAGAATACTAGCTCAGACATACGGAGTCCCAAAACAGAATCTAATCAAGCTAAACACGCTAGCATGTAATATAAATACTGTTCTGCATAACATTTTTTTTTAAAAAGAAGTCTCCTGACAATAAAACTTGTCTAAATAGGTTTTTGTTTTTTGTAAACTACATTGTATAATATATCTCTAATATTATAATAAATATAGTATATACTTTCAATATAACACAGCTACGGAATATCTCCTTGTGTTCTAATAACAGCATAAAAAATCTCTATTCTTAATTACGTCAATTCGTTGTAATTTACACGCATTTAATTTTTTGTACATCTTCTAGAAATCTTTACATTTACACAAGTTTACAGGTTATATAGAAAATAATTAGTATATTTATTTGTTCTTTGATAATAAAAATGAAAGACAATTTTGATATATGTTATGTATTTTAAACATAATATATACAATGAATTGGTTATATAAGAATGACAGCGAATATCCGACTGTCAAGCTGTCGTTCCAAATTTAAATTTAAAATCAATGAAGTGTAAAAAATAAAAACTATTGACTGTCGTGGTGGCCAGTATTTTCCCCCAAGCAATTGACAACCCAAACTGCAGGCAACTGACCAAAACCCTCTAGTAAATAATAAAGAACTGACACAAAAACTATATTGGAACATTCAATACACGATCTATAGCATCTGAAACATAAAAAACTGTACATAGAAGTCATGTATTCGATAGAAAAATGAAAATCGACATTCTTGGCTTAGCCGAAGTCAGACGAATGGATTGTAACATCGAAGAACATGAATATTTTATCTTTTTTTAAAAAAGAGAGACAGCAGGGAAAAATGGACCAAGCTAGCCAAAAACAGAGAAAAGTGGAACAAACTGGAGGAGATCTATACCCAAATTGGGGTTTCCATCTAAATAAACTTTCCAAATGAATCAACATAACAAATAAAATACAAATTGATGTAAAACTTTAATTTTTTATCAGATATTAAAAATGCTGAACTTACTATAGGTGAAAAGAAATAAAAAAGGTTTTATAATTATTATTAGCGACCAGTATATATATAGACCATTATCACTTTAAATATACACTTTGAAAGTTTTTTTATTATTTTATATTCCATATGCATTAGCGTGCGTGCCTTTGTTTTTACAATTGCATTCCTTTTTTATTTCCGATTTATTTTTGGTCACGTTTCTAAGTCTCTTTAAATATTTATTAACTTAGATTCTTATATCATTGAATCGCTCTGAGCCACTGATACTAGATCCCAACCCTGAGAAGCAGCCAGTGCTGATGAGTCTGGTACTCCATTTTGTGATGTCTGAAGTCTTGGCTCCAGTTCCTATATAACCTTTTATGGCCACTACCAGATATAAAGTATCTTCTTTACTGTAACTAAGCTTGAGAGGGGACCCCAGGGGTCTCAATTCGGACCTCCATCTTTTTAACATAACCGAGAGCATTAAATAAAATTATTTAAATATTCCAGAGAATTCTCTAAAGAGAGAGAGAAGGCGAAAAATCGGGGTGACTTCCAGAAGCTAAGAGAGAAACAGCAGCTGGAAGAAGACTTAAAAGGATATCTTGATTGGATAACCCAGGCGGAGTATCTCGAGCCTCTAGCAGATCAACACGATACCGCTGATCAGAAGAGAGATTATGGAATGGGTACTTCTTTATTTTATTTATAATCTTTAAAATAAAAATAGTAACATACACTTGATAAATATAGTAAACATATATGAACTCATGAATAAAGTTTCCAAAGATTTTAGACTTTTCTTTTTTAGTTTTAAATCTAAAATTTAAATGTAAATCATTAAACAAATCTTATTACAGCATTCAAAAGATTTTATTTGATCGAAATGTGTGAAAATTGGTTTGTTGAGTCACTCACATGGTTAATATTATAATGTATAAATCAAATATTATTAAATTTAATTTAAAAAGAGCACCTGTTGAGTGTTCCGCTCTTTTCAACAGATCGATTTTTCAAGCCTGTGGTAGCTTATTACTTATAATGTTAAAATAATCAACCAATTTATTACTGCAAGAGATTATTACTCTAGAAATAAATTATTATAACACATTTCAGAGTGATCACTATATACAGAGTGATTGTAAATAAATATAAAAGCTTTAAAGCTATAGCTGACACATATCCCTTTTAAAAATTCTATACGTATAAACAATCACCCTGTACAATAAACAATTATATATGATAGCAAATCTGATATCTTTAACAGGTCAGACAACAAACGAAAATGATTCAACTGATCATTTGGGAATCGAGGTGCTGACGGAGCAGAAGAAGATGTCAATCGGAGAATGTTGGAAGAAGGATTTCGATAAAGTGAGATATCTCCACTCTTCACTTTCTTCTATCAAAACCATTCTTTTTTTGAAAATATTCTATAAGCATTATTTAAAATTAACAATTACATGTTGCTCCGACGCTATATTAATATTTCGATATGTTGTTTTCGTATTTTCGAATGAAACGGTTGTATCCAATGAAATTTTAACGCATACGGACTATAGTGTATTTGCGTTAAAAATAGTATCTTTTCGCTATCACATTTTTAACGTAAGAAATCAAATCGTTCCTAATTTAAAAATCAAATGACACTGTAATCAGTTGAAGTTTTACTTTTTTTTTCATGTCATCTGAGTTTGCTTTCAACAATGAATGTAATGTAGGAATGACAACGAGGAAAAGAAAGCGATGTGTGAAAGATTTGAAAGAAGAGAAAAAAGAGATGGTGAAAGAAAGAAGGAAAGTATATAAGAAATAAAAAGGATGAACAGAGAATGATAAATAAAATTACTTACTTCCTCTTACGTGCGATCACTTTTCACTTCAATCTTTCTCTTATTTGAAGTGGTTTTTTTACATTTTTTTACATTCACTTTTTTACATTGTAAAAAGGTAGATCAGACCACAGATCTAGGAATGAAAATGAGAGAAAGAGGGCTATATGTGAATGAAGATAAAAAGTGATGGTGAAGAACAGTAGGAAAGTATTTAAGAAATTGAGAAGGATGAATAAAAGTAAAATATTGAAATAGAGTTTGCTTCCAACACGGTAGGAGGAACAAAAATAATAAAAGAGTCACACAGCACTGAAGAAAACCAAATGTCTCCTCTGACGTGTGATCACTTTTCTCTTTAATTTTTTGTGCCATGTGGTTTGATCTTCATACTATGTTGCATATAGGAAATTTTGAAGATTGTGTCACCTATAAAGTAACACATAACAGAGCTAGTATATATACAATAACTTTCTATGTACTTTTAACTTAAATATATAAATTGACAAGGTTTTCTAACTTACTATATTGATTGTTTAAATTAAGTTTAGCTTAGATAAGTTATAATCCCAGTTCAATTTTAGTAAATAATTCTTATATTTTCAGGAATTTTTTTTAAATACTCTATGTCCTTTGACAATGACAATAAGAGGCTCGGTGTTTAGCATTTAGCATGCGCATTTATCAGCGGGCTAGCAGGCGGTGCACTTTATTGCACGACTACTGCTACATAGCGGAAGTAGCTATATATTAGTCCTTTTCTTGCTTAGGATGTACTTCCGCAAAGTAACGCCTGAATCCATTAGATATCTACGACAAAGTTACATAACTTAAACTAAGCTATTAATTCTCATAGTATCTTTTCATAGACTTATATCAAGTTATATACATTGAAGTTAAGTAATTTTGACTGTTTACAGGTAAACCGGCGTATGAAACGCGCATGCCGTCGCGCAGTGAAATCACAAACGTTTTACTGGCTCATCATCGTCCTGGTCTTCCTCAACACCGTAGTCTTAGCCAGTGAACATTATCAGTTAGTAACAAACTTAACATATACTTGGTTAAACTGCTATCCATACAGGGTGATTGAATTGTAGAGACAACATTACGTTTTTGCCAGCGGAGCATCAAAAAAGAAGAATTCCAAAGAAATATACTTCTTTCTTTACATTGGTATTATAGGAGCAATAGTACATCATCACTGTTCCATACGGAACACTATTACGGAAAGCTGCCAAAAAATGCCGTAAAAATATCATGAAAAAAAATACCTCCTGCCCTGCCACCTCATACCCGCGGAATTTTCAAATGCCATTTGGGCATCACTGAGAGTCGAATCAAAATAAAATGTTGCTCTAATTCGTCTGCCAACAAGATGATTATTGTGGCGTCAGTGGCAGATAAAATTTAGATTCAAGTGACAATTACACTTGTGTTAACCATGCATCTACAAAAATAATATATAGGGTTTTTAGTGATCATGCTCTATATTGCTGGCCAATGCGGTCACGATATTTTTAATTAAAAAGATTTTTTTGCGTTCGAAATTCGAACGTAATCAGTGTTGAGGTCGCTACCGTCGCGATAGGGTCCTGTAAATTATAAATACTCTTTGTATATGTAAATACACCTTCTCCGATCTTCCTCGCCAGCGACCACGGGTTGACATTAGTGTGTGTGTAGCTTCTAGAACAGTTAAGAAGTTTTGGCCATTTTAGCTATGTGAGTGTGATATAAACATTTTGTTTCACTTTTCAGTCAGCCATCCTGGTTGGATTTGTTTCAAGAGTACGGCAACGCATTTTTTGTGGCGCTCTTCACACTGGAGATGCTTGTCAAGATGTACAGTTTGGGATTACAGGTTAGTACTAGATCTTTAGTATATACAGGGTGTTGATAGAGTTATAAGAACTATGGTCTGATATGTTTTAGTTTTATTGTAGTAAAATATTCTTTTTAATTATTGTTAAAATGAGTACATTACCCATATAAAACTGAAGTGACAATTTTTATAATACAAATCCACAATTAATGTAGCCATCAAATCCAGCCATTAATGTACCCATAATTTCCACAAAAAAAACATTTTAAATCTTTTAAGAAAATAGTTTGATGAAGCTCAAACGGTAAAGCACTATTACAATGTACTTCAGGATCGAAATTCTCACAAATATAATCGTAAGAGTGAATACAATGTTATAAAAATGTTCTAAGTAAGAAAAAGACCTTGCCGCATGCGCATTTATCAGCGGGATGACGGACGGTACACTTTGATGCACGGCTACCACTGGGCGTTACCTTGCGGAAGTCCATCCTAAGTAAGAAAAAGACCAATATTTAGCCACTTCCGCGCATGCAGTGGTAGTCGTGCAACAAAGTGCACCGCCCGCCAGCCCGTTGATAAATGCGGTTGCGGCAAACAATACGAATCACAAAACTGTCACCGTCAAACCACTCAACACGTGTTTCACCCCTCCACGGGGCATCTTCAGGAGTTATGTTACACCGATTAGTGCCAAACACAGAGTCCCTTTTATCAGCGGGCCACTGCATATGTGGAAGTGGCTAAATATTGGTCTTTTTCTAACTTAAGATGGAACTCCGCAAGGTAACGCCTGATTCCATTAAATAACTAAATATCGTCGCTACCACTGAATAAACCCGTAATAGTAAAATCAAATTTACAGAAGAAATAAAAAAACAGAATTTGTTTAATAACTTCCATTATATTCAACCTACAAGGCTTATTTATATATCAAATCAAAGCTGATAAATGCGTATGCGGCAAACAACGCGAATCACACATCCGCCACCGTCAAATCACTCAACACGTGTTTCACCCCTCCACGGGAGATCTTCTTGCTTGAGATATTTAGTTATTCTAAGATATGTGGTACCTTTGCCCCCACCGAATAAACTGTAAAATAATAATTTAAATAAACAAATAACATTGCAGGGCTATTTCGTATCGCTGTTCAACCGTTTCGATTGCTTCGTGGTAATCGGATCTATAAGTGAAATGGTGCTCACGAAGACGGAGGTTATGCCGCCACTTGGTATATCTGTGCTGCGGTGCGTTCGACTGCTCCGAGTTTTCAAAGTCACCAAGTAAGTAAAACCCGCTGGTAAAGGTTTACCATCTAAATACTTCCATTTCTTAAAGACATGGTGATATACAGGTTTTACGGTCCCTGTGATTGGGAACCTCTGGTTGCACCACTATCTAGTTTGGGACATGGTCTTTTTATTGTTTATTTTTCACATTTTTAATTAATTTTCTTTCACTCCTTACATTCTTCACAATATCATTCATAAGTCATCTATTTTCTATCAAAATCTCTAACATTTCCGTTCTTTCTTCTATCTTTATTTCTCTCCTTACATTCTTCACAATATCATCAATAGTATTCCCGTTCTTTCTTCTCTCTTTATATTTCTCCTTAGATGCTTAACAATATTATCAATAGTGTTCCCGTTGTTTCTTCTCTCTTTCTTTCTCTCCTTACATGCTTCACAATATCATCAATAGTGTTCCTGATCTTTCTTCTCTCTTTATTTCTCTCCTTACATGCTTCACAATATCATCAATAGCGTTCCCGTTCTTTCTTCTCTCTTTATTTCTCTTCTTACATGCTTCACAATATCATCAATAGTGTTCCCGCTCTATCTTGTCTCTTTCTTTCTCTACCTCTGCTTCCACTTCCAAAAATTTTACAGTAGGTTCTTCTCTTATTATTTTACAGTTTTTGTTTTTCCAATGGTTCACCTACATTATTGTTATCTTTTTAGTTGTTATTTTCACAATTTTTATTATTTTTTATTCTAATAATATGCGGGTTAGTATGTGGAGGAAAGTTATAAATTTATAAGTAATAATCTTATATACAGGATGTTATATAAGAGTGTAAAAAAATAAAAAGTTAGTCTATAATTTTTAGTACAGTCACCATGGTATGATATGTTTTAGTTTTTTTATCATAGTAAAAAAACTGTTTCAGGTAAAATTACTCTTTTTTTGAGATATTTGATTAATAAAAACACAATATAATTTTACAAAATATATTCTTTTATTATTATTAAATAAGCACATGACACAAAATTGTTACATTGTACACACATTGTTAAGTTTCATCAACATCTGAGTCTTTAAAAAAACACGTGCTTTTAACATAACGATTCAAATTATTTAGAAAAGGATTATATCTTCTCCACTTTCTTTTGACATATAAAACAATAAGATACACCCATATTTTACAGTGTTACAAGGCCGAAAAGTCTGATATATACTTAAAATAAAATATATAAAAACAAATTTACTTAGTCGTTTCTAACATAATGATATCCGTGTATGCGTATTCATTTGTATGTTATATTTTGTTTTTACGTATATATACAAGTGCATATATTTATTATGGGACCAATGGAAATATCAAGACACCAACTTGATGACGAGGAAAATGTGGTGTAAGAAGTGGTTGTTCAAATATACATGTATATAAAGACAACATAAAATTGCGAACCGAACGCAATGGCGGCGGTTACATCACTGACATATTCGAAATTCAAATCGGCGTTCGAATTTCAATTATTGAAACCGTAGTAGCCAGTAATATAGAGCGATAACACCACAATTATCCTGGAATAATAAACTAAAATTTACTGCCCAAACATAGTTCCTCTCCGAGACTCTTATAGTGTAAGATCATTTACCGGAACATTCAACAGGTACTGGCGCTCCCTATCCAATCTCGTGGCTTCCCTGCTCAACTCGATCCAGTCCATCGCGTCACTCTTGCTGCTGCTGTTCCTCTTCATCATGATCTTCGCCCTGCTCGGCATGCAGGTGTTCGGTGGCAAGTTCAACTACGACCCAGTAGAAGAGAAAGACCGTCATAACTTCGACTGTTTCTGGCAAGCACTGCTGACTGTTTTTCAGGTACTTTACCGCTTTATTGATTCATTTATTTATTTATTGTTTCATTTATTTCTTTTTTTTACAATAAATATTATATTATAAACGTATTTGTAAATAATTAATAAGTTTTATTTTATGTGCAATCCGATAAAAAATATTAACATTCTGATTAAAAAGGTTGGTCACCTCTGAACCAGTAAATAATTTAAACAAAAATTACACAATAACAATACATGTTTTCATGCACGAAAAGCGTGTGTTTCAAAATAAATCGAATTTACAACACCATGTATAATGTATAACTGAAATAATTCATATTTCCAGATATTGACCGGTGAAGACTGGAACGCGGTGATGTACGAAGGCATCAAAGCGTACGGCGGTGTAGGCTCGGTTGGAATCCTGGCTTGCATTTATTTCATCATCCTCTTCATCTGCGGCAACTGTATCCTTTTCAAATATAAAATATGTTTATTCAACATTTGAACTTTTAACAGAACTCATATTGATCGTCAACTTATTATATTTTTAATCTATTTTATTTTTAACTCTACTCATACTAAACGGTATAAGAATCACGATTCTTCACTAATAAAATTTTGTACAATAATATATATTTAATAACGGGCATATGTTTCTCAATAATAATGGAATCGTCGCGTTACCTCGCGGAAGTCCATCCTAAGTAAGAAAAGGATAAATATTTAGCCACTTCCGCACGTGCAGTGGTAGTCGTGCAATAAAGTGCACCGCCCGCCAGCCCGCTGATAAATGCGTATGCAGCAAACAATGCGAATCACACAACCGCCACCGCCATATTACTCAAAACGGTTTCACCCCTCCACGGAGCATCTTCAGGAGTTATGTTACACCGATTAGTGCCAAACACAGAGTTTTTCAACACCATATAGGGACCATTGATCTTGACGATCCAGGGACGACTGCCTAGGTTATATCTTTCAACGGAAGGGGGAGCTGGCGTCCTTAATCTGGGAAGAATATCCCGTAACAAAGAAACACCCTGTACCTAACTCACACCACAATAAACAAGTTCTCATTAGCCAAGTCAGAGATAGGTTCTAGAACGCTCGCCATCAACGAGGCTCAGGGGCTATAGAGCGAGGTGGTCATCGTCTGTCGAACAACAGACACCTCCAGGCTGTATATATGTCTGCGGGGCAGCAATATCACGTCACACACGTGCGTGTATTGCACGGACGAGACTCAAGATGCTATCGCAAGGTTCATCGATGTGAATACGGCAACCGCTGCACAGATACTGGCACAGAGCAGTATGCAGTAGGGATGAGGAAATGGTCGCATAAAACTTAATTTTAAAAACTGAACACTAACATGCAAAAACGTAAGCAAATTTCGGAAATATTAAACGTAAATGTAAAATTAAAGGCTCGGATGCTAATGTTTGTGAAATATAGATCCTTATAGTAAAGAAACCTTCACCATCTCAATTAAGACAGATTGATTTGATTGTTAATGAATTTTTTTTGTTATATTTCTGATCTACAAAATCCACAGACATCCTTCTGAACGTCTTCTTGGCTATCGCTGTTGACAACTTGGCTGATGCAGAATCTTTGACAAACATCGAAAAAGAAGAAGGAGTAAGTATATAAGCAGAAGAATTAGCTTCACGTATTTCTTTGATTTTTACAAATTGAAAAGCAAGTTAATAATAAATATTAAAAGTAGATATATAATTATGATTAAAATCTATTCTCTTATAGCAAGCGGCAGAAGAAAAAGAAGGAGGCAGTATAGTAGCAGAAGGTGGCCCTGGTGATACTGATGATGAATATATTCATGACGATGATGCTTATACCACAGACAAGTATGTTGAATTGTATTTTCTATTAACTAGTTTTATTTTCAAATCAATAATGATAACAATATTACTGTGATCAAAAAGTAAGGTAAATGTTTTTTGGAAATTATAAATCCTTTATTTATTATAACAAATCAATTTCACCGCCTTCAAAGTAATCCCCGTCTGATAGGATGCACTTTTGCCAACTCTTTTCCAATCTTCGAAACAGTTGAAATAGTCTTTCTTCGGTATAGCCTTAAAAACCTTCTTCCATTTGATTTTAATCTCCTCAATCATGTCAAACATGCGTCATCGCATTGCGTGTGGCATGGAACTAAATTGAATATGGTGGCTACGGAACGATATCAGTGGAATTTTTGGCAAGAAAAGGTCGTGAGATACCAATGCAGTATGACATTGACCAATCAAGACTTGACGGCTTTAAAACAGCACATCTTTTAAAATGATTTCGGCTGAACCAAATAATACCTTAATTTTTGACCAAAAGTACCTTGGCTAATTTGATAGATAGTCCTACCAATATCAGAGAAAAAACTTACCCTCCTTTCTAATGCGCGGGAGTTTTAAATGATAATTTCATCATACTTTTTGATCACAATGCTTTAATAAAGATAAATCTAAATAGATAAAAACTAGCATCAAATTAGCAGCCGTTTATTGATACTCTTCAATTTTAAAATAAAACTAGCTAAACTTGTCCTGAACTAAGAAAAATACAAAGCTATATACCTATTGGTTAGAATGGGTGTTCTCGATCATCCTTGTATTATCATCAAAATTCCTGTATACTATAGTAGTTTTCTTTTACTAATTTAAGACTGAATAACTTTGACGTCTCCTCTTAAAGGAAATGAAGAACTTGATTGACCACAAAAGGACTTTGCATAATTGTTAACTTTTTTGTAATTGAATAGAAATTGGTCCGAACCTACCGTTTTAGATTGTAATTATTTTTTATCGACCAAAATGCGTTTAGTTTGTACCTTTATGAACAAAACGCTTGATTAGAAGATGGGTTATAAATTGAATTTGAAAAGAGTCACCTAGAGGGTAAGAATAATTTGAAGGGCCAAAGTATTACAACTGTAGTATAGCAGTTCATGTAGCAATGAAAATGATATATAATGCAATTGTTACTAAATGCTAATAGCTCTGAACGAGAATATGAAGAAACAGGTTCAGAAGGTGAACAGCAAGAAGAAATAGAAGGTGAAGAGGATATAGGAGCAGAGGAAGTTGGAGAAGATAGATTAGAAGATGAACAGGAAAGGGAAGATGTTGAAATGATGGAGAGTCATCAACGGAATCATATTGGTAAGTGTACACTATTAAGCCAAAATAAAATAAAAGTTTTTATTCTTCTTCAAAGATTATATGAGATTTTAAGTAATCTAAATTGAACACAGTTGAAACAGAAATTTTGATATTTGTATCTGTGATCACAAGCGAAGCTGTTATCGATCCAACAGTCCAAGGTATCAATGTAGCAAATATTAGATAAGTGGTAAATGGTGTAAAATTAGAAATGAATAGATATTATAAGATTGCTAATCGAAAAAACAGTGAACACAGAGTATGAAGGAGAACACCGTCTGAAAAGAAAGCCGACCACGTCATCAGCGCGACCTAGAAGACTCTCCGAAGTCGATATACGCGACACAAAGAAACCAATACCAGACGCATCGTCACTCTTCATTTTTTCCAAAACCAACAGGTTAGGGCATTGGCGACGAGGGAAATCGGCTTTCATTTAGTTAGATGTTATCTTCTTTTCGTTTTTTTTCTGAAATTTTTTAATATTTACTTTGTCATTGACGGCTCTTACCTACTCAAATCTTAATTCATGTGTCCCATAAATCAACGTCAAGCCGAAATCGTGTAACAGGGCAAGTATTGGCAAATATCATCATACAAGTAAGTAAATGCCAATTGCATGGCATAGGTCTGTACCAAAGATCTTCTCCATGACTAGTTTCGCGTTGCCGGCGCGTCGCATCACATTGGTTAACCCCAGGATTGAACTTAAAAAATCTTTACTGAGTTCTACAACGATTGGTAAATTTTACATGAAGTAACAATTTAAAGCAGGGATGAACAACTCAAGGTTCGCGGGCTTGCGGCCCCTTAAACATGTTGCATGTAGCCCACCAAGTAATTTTAACATTAATTACAATAAAATGGTAGACATAGTAAACCGAAACAATTAATAAAAAAATGACCATCGATCAAGACTGAGGGTTGCACGGTTAGAAAGTTGCATACGTGTAGCTAGCCCTATCAATTCCGACTAATATTAATCAGCTTGTATCTACAAAAACAATTTCAAACTTCTCATTACAAATTTCAAGTAATTTCGTTTCTCTGTTCTTCTCTTGTCTGTTTTTACAATATGTATTAAAATTTAAACGTAGTAAAATCTTAACTTTCGTTACTTTAATAAATAAATTGATTATAAATAAGGTATTGTATTGTAAATTGTAAATATGTGTTACTACATGTGCGGCCCGCCGAAAAAAAATTAAATTTAAATTTGTCCATTATTTAAAAAGGTTACTCACTCCTGACTTAAGGAAATTGTTTGTCCCAATGTATTGTTTTCTTTGAAAATCAGACCTTATAAATATTTTATTTTATGTCTATTGTATAAGAAGAGAAAGAATACTCACGGTAACAATTATATCAAGATAAATATAATAATAAATATTTTACAATATGTTACAAATCACAAACAAATTGCACTATCACAGTTGTTTTTTGGGACAGACATCATTGACGCTGATTTATGAGACATGTAAAATATTACTACGACATTTTGTTTTTTTTTTTTTCTTCAAAAGCAATGTCGTCAACGGCAAATCTTTTTCAGCCTTTCGCCTGTCATCTATACGTATCTAATTTATTAAAATTTCAATTATTTACTTTATTATATGTTTACTATTTATTCTCACAATACTTCGCTTATTTCACTTACTTTGTTTGCACATGTATTTTGTATTTAATTTTAGAATCGAAAACTATTTTTGAGGGTAACAATTTACGCATGTATAGGGGAAATTCTATGATATTTCTTATTGCAGGAAGTAGTTTAAGGTAGGTTAGGTAATGTTGAATATAAAATTGGACTTAATAGATGTTGCCATGTTTTTCAATGACGAAGATGGCGACCAGTGCGAAGAGGAGGGGAGGCTTGTTACCGCTAGACCGCGGAGGGTTTCCGAACTGAACATGCCAAATCAAACACCACCAATCCCGAACGCTAGTAGTTTCTTCGTATTCTCACCAACGAACAGGTGATCGATGGCTTAGATTCCCTTGTCTCATTGTAAAGACGATTGGCATTGTGTGGTCGCCTTGTGAATTGATCTATCTGTTACTCTTCAGAAAAGTTTATATCCATCTGCTTATTTAGATGTTCATATTAGCAATTATATATGTCCAAGCACGCATTTATCTGTACGAATCCGAAACCAAAATTGTAAAACAATGAGATTTGTGGATACTTTATATACAATGTTAGCGAATAGGTTTTAGACCCTGGATTTTTTTTAAGCATGATTCCTTAGGTAAAATAGACATTTCAATAAGTTCTTGAATGATATATCGCATGCGCCTTTATCTTTAAAATATAACTTTTGCTTCTGTTACCTTTGTCTTGGTGTGCTTTATTGGTGTTCGCTTTTAACTTTGATATACGAATATTTAAAATTAAATCAAAGATATGATTAAATTAATCAAACTGTCAATGTAATTCAGGGGTGGCCAAACTTGAAAATTTTTTGTGTAAAAATTTGAAATTTTTCTCTAACAATTTTTACAAAAAAATTTTATTAAAAAATATATACATAAGTAAGTAATATGCATATTGAATTTAAATTTTAAAGATGCACTTCTTCGTGAATCTTTCAAATGCTAGTTATTTAATATTGACCTATATTAAAATCTAACGTATTTTAAACTGAAAAAAAATGATTCACACTTTTTTTTCGTTTTGTCTCGTCTTGTTTCCACAAGCAAGAACATAACGCTTATTTTGTATCGGTATTAGCCTTACTGAAGGCATCGCAACTTCTCGATAAATCCCGGAAGAACCTTTATCTATATATAAATACGTTTTTCCTAATAATGAAAAATATTTGACAAATACTAGAAGTCAAAAAAAATTTAATAGCCGCATGCGACCCTCGAGGTTGGCCTTCCCTGGGATAATGTTTAAATTCTAATACTAGAACATTCTTTGAAGTATATTCAATCTGTAAGTTAAATAACATAAATTCCGACATTGACGACAAGTAAGTCCGTTTGTTTTGTTCATAATAAATAAAATATTCATTAACAAAATAATATTAATTTAATTTTGTTCTACTCTTTTATGTTCTTATATGTTTCCTTTTACTTTAAGTATTTCAAAAACTATTATAACACCAGGTTTCGAGTGCTATGTTACAAGCTGTCAGCTTCATCTACTTTCGGCAATATCATATTGGTCTGCATCCTTCTATCATCTGCTATGCTGGCAGCAGAGGATCCATTGGATGCAGCTCAACGAGGCTTTAGGAACTGGGTAAGAGACTTCTTTCATTAGCTGTGTTGACACTCAACAAATTCTTCTATCTCTTGTGTTGATATTCGACAATGTGTGTTGTTATGGTAATCAACAATGTTAAAATTGTTTTTTTGACCAAAATTTCAAATGTCTTGATTATTTAAAAATGGAATCGATTTATTGTGTACATAGTTAACAATATAAAAATGGTAAGGTAAAATCTGCGTCCAATATCTATATATATATATATAAGACATAATTTTCAAAATGTAAAGAAATAATATGAATATCAAGGCAGAAACGCCCAAAGAGGGGACCTTTTTTTTTTAAATTTCAATTAGAAAAATAATCATATACACAATTTATTAAAATTAACTTTTAACAAACCTCTTTATACATTATTCTTTGAAAATTCATCATTTTGGTTTCTTATTTTAATTACATAATATATATTACTATTATAAAGTATTCCAATATTTCTATAATTATTTCTAAACATTGAGTGTTAGTGAATGTTCTTTTACTATAAATATACACTTTGCTTAAAACACATGTAGAAATATTCCATCCCGAGCATTTTTAGATAAAAGAATTTTATGTCTTAAAATGTGACATTACTAAGTTAATAATTATAATGTGTTGGGTGTTTCTGGTGCAGCTGTTGAGCCAGTTTGACATGTTCTTCACGGGCATCTTCACGCTTGAGCTGTTCCTGAAACTGGTGACATACGGGCTGGTGCTCCACCCCGGCGCCTTCCTGCGCTCCGCCTTCAACGTGCTCGACATGCTAGTCGTCTGCGTCTCGCTCATCTCTATGAGCTTTAAGTAAGATCGTCACTTTAACTTTAACTTTAACTTCAACTTTAACTTCAACTTTAACTTCAACTTTAACTTCAACTTTAACTTTAACTTCAACTTCAACTTTAACATTAACTTTAACTTCAACTTCAACTTTTACTTTAACTTTATACTTAAATTAAGTAATCTAGAATAACACAGGAACTTTAATATTCTGATTCATATAAATTCCTTTTACCTCTTTTTTTAGAGTTTAAATATGTTTGTTTTTTTTTTCAGAGTCGTTTCAATTTATTCTTTAAATAACTTGCTTACTAGTTTTCTTTCTAATTTTAAGTATTTTTCTGTGCAAATTGAATTTTCAATTTTAATATTTTTCTTTCTCGTTTCAATTTTTTACTCAAACTAAGTTACATTCTTTAGCAATTTTTAGTAAAATTTCTATGATATATTGATTTTTGATTTAACATTCTTTCTCATTTAGATCTTTCATTTAAGTAAGTTACTTTGTCGTTATCATATTACAATAAGTAAGTTTTTCAATTGTTCCATTAACAATTTATAATACTTGTACTTTTAGGAAACTTTTTTTTCTTCCATGGGGAAATTCCCTCGGCGGAGGCAACGGAACAGTAATACAAGACTCAATCCAGCTAAAACCACGGTCTTCTTGAAAGCCTTTTGTTCAAACTGCAGGAAAGACTTCGCATACTGCCGTTGTTACAAAGTCCTTGGCGTGGTTCATTTAAAACCTTAGGATAAACCTATACCAAACTTTAACTTTTACAACTGTAAGAGCGGCATACATTATCGTCAACAGTGCATGGAACAGGGGAACCCCACGCCAGAGCATTCTATATTTACGTTGAAAGAGATACCACTCTACCATACTTCAGCTTATTAAGCGCGCTTTTTGGAATTTTTAGATTTTGTATTATCATTATCTCCAAGATCTATTGGCCCTAGAAAAAAATCCCACACGACCATAAAAACTCTGTGCTAAATTTTTCAGATTTTGTAAATATATTGATTTCAGGTCTGGTAGTATATCTGTAGTGAAAATTTTGCGAGTGTTCAGGGTGCTGAGACCTCTTAGGGCCATCAACAGGGCCAAAGGCCTTAAGGTCAGTATAAATACTTTGCTCCACATACCCTCTAAACCTTTTTACATTTTAAAATATTTCAATTGATATTTATGTATATACTTATATTAATGAAATAAAAGTTGTTGATGATAAATCTGATGAAGATCAGGATGTGGATCTAAACGACTGTTTTAACTGATTGTAGCACGTTGTTCAATGCGTGATCGTTGCAATCAAAACAATTGGAAACATTTTATTGGTAACCTCCTTGCTACAGTTCATGTTTGCCGTCATGGGAGTTCAAATGTTCAAGGTAGGGGGCATTTTGAATATTTTTTCAGGTGAAATACAGCACTATGCTATATGTCTATATTCACCAACACGTGTGTCAACACCGTATTAATATTGGCACACAGAGAACATATCGTCTAATACACCTTTGGGTATTATCTTGTTGAATTCTTCTTTTATTTCTTCTACTGTTTTAATTGTTTCTTCTATTTCACCCTCATTTCTCATGTTTGTTTTTGGACTTTCAAGCTGTCTTTATACTGTTCAGCTTATTGTACTAATTACCGCTAAAGCTCAAACAGTACGTGGCTTATTCTTTGAATTATGTTTTCTGTTCCTTCTTTCTTTTTCTTACCTGCTTATTTTTTTAAAAAAAAAAGACTGTATTTATTTTTCATGTGACTGTCGAAATTGAATCTAACCATTTAGGAATATAGTTAAACAAATAGAATTTAATTTGGTGTTGTAAACACTAGATGAAAGCATGAACCTGTTTAAAAAAACCCAAAGGTGTAGATCATGTTTAATATCATTAGGTGAAATATTAACAACCCCCCTGTATTTAGAATATATAACCATACCCCTACCTTGGCGTTGATTTCCACCACCCCAGATCTAACTTGTCTAGAGATCTAGATATGACGGAGGATCCGATTGCCTTTATTATCCTGTGTATTAAAATTGTTCGCTTGTCCCCCTATGTACCGACGCTGTGAAATTCCCGGACAATCGTGGCCCGTACTTCGGTAACGTATTGACCGATATTAACTCGCATGTTATATCCTTTACATTATCACAGTACGTGGTGAAATGTGTGATAGTAGCAATTAAGACAATAGGAAATATAATGCTAGTTACTTATTTACTACAATTCATGTTTGCTGTGGTCGGAGTACAGCTGTTTAAGGTGAGGTTTCGACGGACGTGTGGGATCTTCTAAATCGTAGCTTATCTAACTTGTATAACTTACCTCACTTACAAAATAATTCATCTATCATCTACTAATCATTCCATTTGTAGAACTTCCACTGCTTGATATAGATCTCCTTCATAAATTACTATAATTACCACATGAAAGTGAGTTTAACAAAGAACTGCTTGCAGGAAAAAGTTCCACGTTTACCGTTCCGTAGTTTCCAATCCAGAAACTTATGTCTTGGTTGTATGCCTTCTTAGAATCAAGTCCAAATCTTTACTTGCGTAAGAAAAGCCTTCTCATCATTATTTCAGTTTTAGGAAGTCCACAGTTGGACTTTGGCATCTCCGATCCATTACTAATATAACATTTTAAAAGCGGCAAGTGTCCAGTTTCTTTCTACCTTACTGAGGTCGTCTATCTTATAGAAAGTCCACCTGTTCTACGTTTTCTATTCCGTAGTCTTACCTCTCTCTTTCTCTCCCTCTCTCTCCCTCCCTCTCTCTCACTCTCTCTCCCCCCTCTCTCTCATTCTCTTTTCCTCCCTCCCTCTCACTCTCCCCCTCCCTCCCTCTCACTCTCTCTCTCCCTCCCTCTCACTCTCTCTCCCCCTCTCTCTCACTCTCTCTCACTCTCCCCCCTCTCTCTCACTCTCTTTCCCTCCATCCCTATCACTCTCTCTCCCTCCCTCCCTCTTACTCTCTCTCCCTCTCTCTCTCACTCCCTCTCTCCCCCTCTCTCTCTCTCCCTCCCTTCACTCTCTCTCTCCCCCTCTCTCTCACTCTCTTTCCCTCCCTCCCTATCACTCTCTCTCCCTCCCTCTCTCTCACTCTCTCTCCCGCCCTCTCTCTTTGGTGATATTTCAGAAAGTTTAGCCTCCAACGGTCATCTGTTTTATTACATGTCCTAGCCAATGCCACTTCATGCCAATACTCTTGGCTATCAGAAACTTTCGTTCACTCTCCTCTTTCATGATTCAATCCTGTAGAGTTACCATTGACTGTTGTTCCGCCCAGACCAGCTGAATTGCAACCTTCTTATGTCTCTGTTAGATCTAGAATAGAAGAATATTTTAATCTTCATCAAGTGCACTAAAATCACTACAATGACCGGTTTAACATCAACCCGTTCCATCCATTTTCTGATATTAATATATAGTACTTTACTAGATTATTATACACTACATATAGTAACGCATATAGTGTATTATATACCGCAATAAATCGTTTTCAATATGTTAAATTTATACAAAATTTAACCGCGATATTCAATTTAAAATAGTTTTATTTTACAATGTAATAATTTTAGAAGATCTCATTATGGCGACGTTTATAAAATATGTTATTTAAAAATTTTATTTTTCTTACACAAGGATCTCTTTCTTCGATACACTCAGGGTTATCTTGTGCCATAAAATCTAGATCTACTCCATTTATAGTAATTAGCAAAAAAATACATATTTTTAAATATAACTAATTTTATTCCTTATCATTCAGATGTCTAAGGATTTATAAAATATCTATAATCATCATTAAAGGGTGAATCACTTTTATAAGGGTGATGGGGAGTGAAGGAGGGTGGAGTTCGACTCCCATCTCAACTCTTCTCACACTGACTTCTCTCTTTATAGTGAACGTATTTTATAAACGTCCTTTTATGCATGTATATAGTGTGTTACCTGTAACATTGTATTACGTAGACATGATGGTTTCGCTTTTAATGTAAGGCTTTATTTCATCATGAGAAATGAGATATATCAATATATTATCATAGTATTGTATTTAAAATATTGCATTTAGTTTTGATTTAACTACATATATGTTATATATGTGTTGAGCATGAGCTTTTGTTAAGCAAATATAATATTGTATGTCTAATTTATGAGAATTTGTTTCAGGGAAAATTTTTTAGATGTAATGATATATCCAAAATGACTAAGGAGGAATGTCAGTAAGTGTTTTCGTATTATTTATATATTTATTTATTATTTCTCTCTTCAGCTTATAGACGTTTACTAAGGCATAAGCTTTCTGCTAAGATCAACACGTTGACCGGTATATCGCTGTCCGCATATAGCGATATCACGCGACAATGTTATTAAATGTTAGATTAAATTAAAAAAATTAAATTATACTTTTATTATCAGTGTATAAGTCTTATCCTTTAGTCTTTCTAAACTTTATCCCTCCTTTGTACAATACCCGGCGATAAATATTGCATATCGACCTTTGGAAAGAGACAATCGGCTAATTTCGGCTTAGTAGAGCGTTATCTCTGTCGCACGAAATACGACTGACAAAACGTCACATAGTGTGAGACAGAGATAGTGCTCTACAAAGCCGAAATTAGTCGATTGTCTCTTTCCAAAGATCGATGTCTAATATTTACCGCCAGGTACTGTAACATATATATAAAAGAGTTTTGAATCGAATCCATTTTTGAATTGCCCCACTTAATCTAATTGCCTTCCTGTAGGGCATAGGCCTTATTGGGAAACAGGGGTATAATAAATAAATCACCACTAAGTTGACATATAACATAGTTAAAGTTACGGGAAGTGACTATATATAGGCAGCGTGTCAACATAGCAATCTTTGAGGGAGGCTTTTTACTTGCATTGGGCGTCATACATAAAAAAATTCATTAAATTTTATATAAAAATTGTAGCAAAGGATATATATATTCGTAATTTAATAAAATATTTTTTGTAAAAGCTGTGATTTATTTATCTGTTTAATATTTTTTATTTTTAAATGCAAAAAAGGCTCTAGAAAAATTTAAAGATCAAATTTGTTTTGTTAGAAAAAATTAAAACTTTTCTTTTTAATCACAGATTAAAAATCACGCAATATATACACATTTCTTATAACTTATACAGAAATTATTATTAAAAATATAACATAGATTGCTTGTCACATGAAACAATTTATAATTAAAAAAGAAAAAAGACAAGAAACTCCCAATAAAATTGAATTTCTACGAAACCTTGTAATATTCCACTGACAGCGTTACAATGTCTCGACAGAAAAGTCCAGATACTCCTGCAGTTCAGTCATAGGACTCCATATGTCATTGATACGTTATTTAAACCCACTGACAAGATATAAATATTTTAAAGTCCCAATTTTTATTTTTAAATCTCCACGAATCTGCAAAATACGTGTCAACAATACACGGGAATAAATATCGCACATCTTTGGAACTTTGGAAAGAGACAACCGGCTAATTTCGGCTTAGTAGAGCGTTATCTCTGTCGCACGAATTACAACGAGTGACAAAACGTCACATAGGTAGTGTGGGACAGAGATAGTGCTCTACGAAGCCGAAATTAGTCGATTGTCTCTTTCCAAAGGTCCATGTGCAATATTTATCGCCGGGTATTGTACTATATGATAAAAAAATCAATTACTTGACTTTATAAAGTGATTCACATGTATGATACATAAATTTAAAAGTAAACATTTTATTTTTCAGGGGGACTTATTTAGTGTTCGAAAATAGAAATTACGTTGTAAGAGATAGAGAATGGAGGAGAAATGATTTTCATTTTGATAACGTTATGAAAGGAATGCTCACTTTGTTCACTGTTTCTACATTTGAAGGATGGCCAGGGTGAGGAAACTACTTATTAACACTCCATCACATCCTTGGTAACAAATATATCATCTCCATCATTTCAACCATAATAATTCTTTCTTCAAACAACAAAGTTTCTTCAAACAAGAATAAAGTCATCGCTCCTTAAAGTCAGAACCAGAATTACCAGCTACTCTGCATGTCATATCGCCTGCCTATATCTTCGGATCTCTTGGATAAATCTAGGACTTAACCCTTAAATGCATGATTTTTTTATTACTTCCGAATAAATTAAATTGGATAGGAAAATTTATAAATATTATAGGAAAAAATAAAGAAAAAAGTCATAATAATATAAATTATATTTTATTTCGAAAAATATTGTTGATTAAAAATATTGTTGCATATCTACATTAAACACAACAAATAATTGGCAAAATACACAATTATTATCAAAGTTATAACATGAAAACGTTACACTTACCTTTTACCTT
This sequence comes from Battus philenor, assembly GCF_028537555.1. NCBI lineage: Eukaryota > Metazoa > Arthropoda > Insecta > Lepidoptera > Papilionidae > Battus > Battus philenor. The sequence goes on from NW_027181689.1 coordinate 1,269,462, forward strand.
AGAATCAATTTTTCGTTGTATCTTCCGACACTATTTTGCAAAAAACACTGATTGTGATCGCCGCGGGAACCAGTGTAATAACTGTTTGAAGTCAAACATATGAAATACGATTTTTTTTAAAAACTCCTTGTCAATATTTGGTTTTTGCTTTCATAAATTAACGTTTTAATATCAAATTTAGTAAAATAAATACAACGTGGAACAAAACGTAATGAGCCATGGGCTATTAAATCGTGCGATGTAGATCTACATCACCATGCATTTAAGGACTAATCCTCTCCATATATTATTCTTTATGTCATATATTTACTCATCAGTGATAGTCAAACTATGTATGTCAATCAAAGAGTAAACAACTTCACATCGCTCGTGAAACCAATGGCAGATAGGGCAGAAAGGTTGTCGAGCGCCCATGAGGTAGACGCGGCATGACTAGATCCCCCATTAGATGGATCGACGACATAATTAAAGTCGCTAGATGTCGTTAGATGCAGGTGCAAGATCAGTCATGAAGAATAAATAGCTTCACATATCCTCCCTATGAAACGGTATAGCATGCCACGATGCATAGATTGACTAGGGGATGATTTAAAAGAAATCATTATAAGTTAACTAGCTGTTCCCGCAAACGTTGTTTTGCAAAAAAAATAGGGTTTTAATTGACAAAAAAAATAAGGGTTGATCGTAGAGGGGTGAAAATTTAAGGTTGTATGTATTTTTGTATGCTGTATTATAATATAATAAAAACCAAAAAAATTGTCTAAAAAATAAAAAAAATAATTTAGGGGTGGACCACCCTTATCACTTAGGGGTATTCAAAATAGATAGTAGCCGATTCTCAGATCTACTGAATACGCATATAAAATTTGGTAAAAATCGGTCAAGCCGTTTCGGAGGAGTTCAAGTTCGAACACCGTGACACGAGTATTTTATATATTAGATTTCGTACAACTCATGATATTCTAGAAACTTCCAGACTGTTCTATTGATGTATACAATGTATTTATTTTGCAATATCTTCGTTTTCAGGTTATTGTATGTGTCTATAGATTCTAATGCCGAAGACCGTGGTCCCATAACTAACTTCCGTCCAATCGTCGCAGCCTACTATATTATTTATATAATTATAATTGCCTTCTTCATGGTGAGTATATAGTTCTACTGTGATCAAAGAGTAAGATGAAAAGCATTAGGTAGACTAGGTAAATTTATCCCAGGATCTAGGGCTGTCAACATTTGCCAAGCGTCTGTTTGTGGGGTGGCGAGTGATACGGTTGAAAGAAACAAAACTGTATAGAATAAGGCACTTAATAAACTCTGCACAAAATAAATTGTTAACTAATAATAAGAAATAGAAAAAGAAATGTGTAATAAAGAATTAGGAAAGTAAAATAAATGTGTAAATAAAGATAAATTAAATGTAAGATAAAAATAAATAAAATGTACCTAGCCACCTTAGAGTAAGAAGATGATGGAAGAAAGGCGAGGAAAGAAAGAAAGTATAAAAGAGCATAACGAAAGATATTGTGAATGACAAAAGTAAAGAATGAAATATATTGTGACGCGTGAAAGAGAGTGATAAATAAAGTCAAGGCTGAAAAAAAAATATTGAACAATAAAGTCCCTAATCCCAAAAAGTTAGGGGTACGAGAGGCCCCCAATAGCGGGGGCCATAAAATAAAAAAAGTCTGTTTGTTAAAAGTTGTAATATCATTTCGTTCAGCCTGTACCATTTTGAAGGTTGTTTTGTTTAGAAAACGTCAATATGTCGATTGGTCGATGTCATACTGCGTCATGTTTCCCGCGACTTTTGTTTCCAAAAAAACTCGACAGATATCGTTCCGTAACAACCGTATTCACCTAATTTGGCTCTGTACAACTTTTGGCTATTCATCAAACTCAAGAAACCAATGTGAGGACGCCATTTTGACACGATTGATGAGTTATCCGAATCTAAGGTCTTGAAGAAAAGATTTGGCAAAAGTGCATATTGCTTGCATCTTCAGGCTACTCAGTAAATTCAAAAGGTCAATGCGCCATTTCGACATAAAAACCGAATCGAAAAATATCTTGAAGGCTCTACCAGTAAAAGACTTTTCCGACAGTTTCGAAGTAATAAAAGGACCAATATTTAGCCACTTCCGCACATGAAGTGGTAGTCGTGCAACAAAGTGCACCGCCCGCCAGCACGCTGATGAATGCGTATGCGGCAAACAATGCGAATTACACAACTGCCACCGTCAAATCACTCAACACGTGTTTCACCCCTCCACGGGGCATCTTCAGGAGTTATGTTACACCGATTAGTGCCAAACACAAAATGTGCACTAATCGGTAACCACTCCATGTGCGGTAGTGGCTAAATATTGGTCCTTTTCTTACTTAGGATGGACTTCCGCAGGGTGACGCCTGATTCCATTTAAAACAGTTTCAAAGACTGGAAAAAAATGTTGGCAAAAGTGCTTTTTATCGTACGGGAATTACTTTGAAGAGGATGAAATTGATTAGGTAGCATAAATATGGAATTCACATTTTATTAACAAATTCATTTTACTTTTTGATCACAGTATAAAGACGCAATAGGCAGCAGCTGCAAATTAAACAGGCTTACTGCATACATATATAGAAATAGAAAGAGATAGATAATTTTATATATTTTTATTTATACATGTTGAGGACTTAAAAATTATTTACATTATAACAAGTAACTTATACAACAAAGAGTCATGACAAGTTTCCGCCTTTATCATTATTTATATTGTGATATCTTGCAAAAGGATCATAATCACACATAGAAGAAAGTTACTAAATAAACTCTATAGCACATATAGGATGAGCAACATTCTTACAAGATATATCTAAACATATACTCACATACATCTTGCATATAAATGTGCATGCACACACATATGCATACAATACATAAAATTAGAGAAGCAAAGATTGAAACTAAACACGTCAAATTCTAAATCTTCGACTAATTCAATGATATATTTTATTAATATATTTTCAATTATCATCTTTCAGGTAAATATATTCGTCGGTTTCGTCATAGTGACATTTCAAAACGAGGGTGAGCAGGAATATAAAAACTGCGAACTCGACAAGAATCAGAGGAATTGTATCGAATTCGCGCTGAAAGCTAAACCAATTAGAAGGTAAGATATTTATATTTCAATATCAAATTGTAATCAACCCACAGTTACGAATTTCTTTTAAATCTTGAAAAGATTTTATATCACCTATCTGAAATTAAAATCTGTGATATGAACAGCATGACTTCCATACCGAATGTTTGTATTGACTGTATTGTACTGTTTCGAATATGTTTGTGCTGATAGCCCTAAGGTTTTAACAATTTCGTCTGATATGAGCTCAAAGGGCGGAAGGGTCCGTGAACTATGCTAAAAACTAAAGCATTATTTTTATAGACTAAACTACATAGATATATAAGTAGGAAAAGGACAAATATATATCTACTTGCGCCATGCAACAGTAGTCGTGCAATAAAGACTTTATTGCACGACTACTGCTGCATGGCGGAAGTAGCTATATATTAGTCCTTTTCTTACTTAGGATGGACTTCCGCAAAATAACGCCTGAATCCATTAGATACATAGATATTTATTCACTCATGAGAATAATATCATAAAAGGTCCTAATTTTTAATTAAATTCCTCAAAACACGTAAAAGGTATATCATTCAATTAACGAATATTTAAATTACGAGAATCCTTGGCAGTGATGTCGCCTGATTATTTTGATTTAATTCAGGCTGTATCTGGTAGAGTGTATATGTGTAAATCTACGAGAGCGGCGTTGTTATTACATGCCTTAATCCTTTCTCTATTCACAACTGGCGGTACAAGAAATCTGGAATGTGGGATACTAGTGTCCAACAGTGGGCGTCCCGCTGATGAAAAGATGATGAATTCAATAGACAATCAGTTATAGTTGTAAAACTTATATTAAATTTGTATTTGCACAACCAGGTACATACCAAAGCACCGGATCCAGTACAAGGTGTGGTGGTTCGTGACGTCACAGCCGTTCGAGTACGCGATCTTCGTCCTGATCATGATCAACACCATCACACTGGCGATGAAGTACCACAACCAATCCGCCGAGTACAGCAAGGCACTGGACTTGCTTAACATGCTGTTCACCGCAGTGTTCGCTCTTGAGTTCATTTTTAAGTTAGCAGCCTTCAGGTTTAAAGTAAGTATCATATACAGCAGAGCTCCCCAAACTTTTTTGTGTCGTAGACCCCTTGCCATGTTTTTCCGTGTTGGGTAGACCCCCTACTTACCTGATATTGATTTCCTGTAAATTTCTAATTGTAGTGAAGTTTAGTGTTAAAAACTTAAAGTAAAAACACATGTTAATTTATACATTCATTAATTGAATTTAAATTAAAACTACTCAAAATAAAATTTTGTATCTGTTATGTAAAATATACGTAACATTAAATAAACAATTTTTTTACTTCATACTTTTATAAATAATGTAAATGTTTTGATATTATAAGATAGTATACAGGGTGAGCCATAACTAATTTTTCTTATTTTAAACAACTTCTACTAACGACTTTAGTTGACGGCCACAAGTGAATGCGGACAGCCGGCACTTACCTGGCGCGTCTTTGCGCATCGAGCCTGTCTTACTATTTAATACATCTGTAGTGAGAGTCTTGTCTTTTTTAAACAGCATTTTTTTTCTTTATTTCAGTGTTTCAATATGTTGAATTTTTCCCTTTAGATAAAGAGAGTTACGTCTGTGCCGAGATAATAACACTACTGCTAAATATACACAAAATATCGTCTTAATATGATTCATTACATTTACCTAGTTTAATTATAACAAACTGTGATTGTGATGATAGATTAACATTTCTTGATTGACGGCTAAAATCGACGCTACGCGACATATTACAGCCTTCAACTAGTCAACGTTCGGGCGTGCACGTTCATATTACAGTCTTCAACTAGTCAACGTTCAGGCGCGCGCATTCATATTACGGCCTTCAACTAAAGTCGACGCACGGGCTTGCGGGTTCATATTACGGCCTACAACTAAAGTCGACGCACGGGCGTGCGCGTTCATAATAACACCTTCAACTAAAATCGACGCTCGGGCGTGCGGGTTCATAATAACACCTTCAACTAAAGTCGACGCACGGGCGTGCGCGTTTATAATAACACCTTCAACTAAAATCGACACTCGGGCGTGCGGGTTCATATTACGGCCTTCAACTAAAGTCGACGCACAGGCGTGCGCGTTCATAATAACACCTTCAACTAAAGTCGACGCACGGGCGTGCGCGTTTATAATAACACCTTCAACTAAAGTCGACGCACGGGCGTGCGCGTTCATAATAACACCTTCAACTAAAGTCGACGCACGGGCGTGCGCGTTCATAATAACACCTTCAACTAAAGTCGACGCACGGGCGTGCGCGTTCATAATAACACCTTCAACTAAAGTCGACGCACGGGCGTGCGCGTTCATAATAACACCTTCAACTAAAATCGACGCTCGGGCGTGCGGGTTCATAATAACACCTTCAACTAAAGTCGACGCACGGGCGTGCGCGTTTATAATAACACCTTCAACTAAAATCGACACTCGGGCGTGCGGGTTCATATTACGGCCTTCAACTAAAGTCGACGCACAGGCGTGCGCGTTCATAATAACACCTTCAACTAAAGTCGACGCACGGGCGTGCGCGTTTATAATAACACCTTCAACTAAAGTCGACGCACGGGCGTGCGCGTTTATAATAACACCTTCAACTAAAATCGACGCTCGGGCGTGCGGGTTCATATTACGGCCTTCAACTAAAGTCGACGCACGGGCGTGCGCGTTCATAATAACACCTTCAACTAAAGTCGACGCACGGGCGTGCGCGTTTATAATAACACCTTCAACTAAAGTCGACGCACGGGCGTGCGCGTTCATAATAACACCTTCAACTAAAGTCGACGCACGGGCGTGCGCGTTTATAATAACACCTTCAACTAAAATCGACGCTCGGGCGTGCGGGTTCATATTACGGCCTTCAACTAAAGTCGACGCACGGGCGTGCGCGTTCATAATAACACCTTCAACTAAAGTCGACGCACGGGCGTGCGCGTTTAAAATAACACCTTCAACTAAAGTCGACGCACGGGCGTGCGCGTTCATAATAACACCTTCAACTAAAGTCGACGCACGGGCGTGCGCGTTTATAATAACACCTTCAACTAAAATCGACGCTCGGGCGTGCGGGTTCATATTACGGCCTTCAACTAAAGTCGATGCACGGGCGTGCGCGTTTATAATAACACCTTCAACTAAAATCAACGCCCGAGCGTGCGCGTTAATAATACCACCTTCAACTAAAGTCGACGCTCGGGCGTGCGGGTTCATAATATTACCTTCAACAAAAGTTGACGCTCATGCGTGCGCGTTCATATTACGACCTTAAACTAAAGTTGACGCTCATGCGTGCGCGTTCATATTACGACCTTAAACTAAAGTTGACGCTCGGGCGTGCGCGTTAATAATACCACCTTCAACTAAAGTCGACGCTCGAGCGTGCGCGTTCATAATACCACCTTTAACTAAAGTCGACGCTCGGGCGTGTGCGTTCATATTACGGCCTTAAACAACATCTCTAAGGACACATCACAAAATTAAAACAAAACATTTAGGACGAAATGACAGCGGGTACAATAATTAAAACTTGCAAACGTGTTTTTGTAAACCTTCAGTGTCGTTTGAAAGAATTTTCTCGAAGATCTGAAGCACATATTACGAATATTTTATTTTAATATACTCTTTCTTATGCAATTACAATTTTTATATAATAGATTCAGGCGTTACCTTGCGGAAGTCCATCCTAACTAAGAAAGGGACTAATATATAGCTACTTCCGCTATGCGGCAGTAGTCGTGCAATGAAGTACACAGCCCGCCAGCCCGCTGATAAATGCGAGTGCAGCAAACAATTCGAAACACAACTACCACCGTTCTACTCTCTACACGTGTTTCAACCCTCCACGGGCCATCCTAGGAAGATGTTACACCTACCAGTGCCAAACACCGAGTCTGACTCGTCACATCTAGTACATCTCTAGTACATCAAATTGCAATAGCACGGATGGAGCTCACCGCATAGCGGGAATAGCCATATATTAGTCCCTTTCTTAGTTCTTATGGATTTCTGCAAGGTAACGCCTAAATCTACTATATAAAAATTCTTATTGAAAAAGAAAGAGTGTATATTAAAATAAAATGAACCACTAAAAATTAGATACAAGTAATTTTCGTTTTTTTTTTCCTGGTAAAAACATAGGATTAAAATATGGAGCAAGTCTGTGTATAACCTGCTGAAGGATTTAGAACTCAAGCGCGAACATCCACTCATTTTGAAGCAGCATAAGTAGAATCTATTCAAATTTGATTAAATATGAAAAGGAATCTGGTTGGCAAAACTAAAATGCGCTCGCACTGTTAATACATGGAATGCTTTTTTTCTTCGAGAAATTTCCCTATTCCCTAATTCACAAAAAGAACATCTACCAGTGTGTTTAGTTACTTATATATGTTTTTTTATTACTGGTTTACTAAACTAGTCCACTATGACTACGAAATGCTATAAAAAGTAAATTAGAAAATGAGTCTAATTGTGATTTATTGTTGATCAATTATGTATGGATATATTTATTCTCAGATTACTTATTTAATGCGTTTTCAAATTAAATATATATATATTTAGTTAAGCGTATAATTGAAATAAAAATCTTCCAACAGAATTACTTCGGTGACGCTTGGAACACATTCGACTTCATTATCGTCTTAGGCAGCATCATCGACATTGTCGTCTCACAAGTAAATGAACTCAAGAATCAGGTAATAACTTACTTTATTAAGATGAACACAGTAAATATATTATTAGATAACCACAACCACTTTGATATCGTCTCATTTAGAAATAAAGTATCTAAAAATTCGAAATTCAAATTTGATATCTCTCTAACATATTGACTACTCTTATTTAATCTAAATAAACCAAAGCTTATTGATAAAAACTGTCACAAAGTAAATAGAAAGGTTGAAGCTGATTTTAATGTAAAGATCAATGATATATTGGAAGATGAAATTAATATTTCTAAGTGCAGACGATGTCGTTACTGTCCCAAATATAGACATGGATGTTGTAATAACTGTTGCCATAGCACTCACATATATTTGTTTAACTGTGAAGCTAAATTAAATTGAGACCTCAAGGTTAACACTAAGCACAGCTTAGGAGTCATAAAGTCATCGGGCGACATTAAAGGGGTGGACTTTTGCCCAGCAGTGGACATCCCAGTGCTGAAATAATGATGAAAGCTAAATTCAAGCGAGGAATGTTTATTTCAGGGGAGTGGGCTGCCTAGAGCTCATGTGGTCAAGGTAAGTGTATGCTTTTACGCAATTGTATTTTAACAATTAGTATATAACTGTAGTTTATTCGCCGGACAGAGTAAATATATGTAATCTATTTACGGATTCTATAAGCAAGTTAGAGAAACGGAGTAGATATGTGGGTGTTGGCAATAGTTAATTCTGGATTGACAAAAAATTCATTCCCAATCATTGTATTACTAGATTTTTCGATACATACAGGTATCAGAGAAACATAAGAAGCAGATTAGAATAAAATCTATTCAAGAACATGCCAGACTGTAAAAGAATCCCCATTTTCAACAAAATCCAAAAATTCCTCTTTACATGATTCTCGACAATTTTAGGGTTTGCAGTAACCTTTTCGATGGCATTTATTTCTGAGTTTATATACAATAATAATTACAACCTTCACTATATTTATAATCATAGATTCACCTTCACTGGTCTCCTCATCTTATTTATCAAAATTTTATTTGATCGTACCAAACGCTCTCAAAGCTTATTCAAAAAATGATTTAATGTTTACTCTTCACACGCCTGAATCCTTTATCAGATTATGGAGATATTTCGTTGTTATAACACTCGGTTCTACATCCACAAATATAAAAAAAAACATAAAGGCTATAGGGTAAACAGAAACAATCAATGTAAAAGCAAGATGTCACATCTGTACTGGAAAAAATTGTTGCATGTAACCGCATCCTTACCGTAAGGCAAATATGCGCTAACAATATCACTAATCAAAGAGATAAACTGTGCATTTTCTGATGCTCCTCTGTCCGGCAAATAAACTAAAGCGAAAAGACTTAGAAAAATAAAGATTGATAGAACATAAAAACTGGATCTTTAATAGTATCAGAAATTTCAAGTACACTAAAAGATGTTTGAAATGGAAAAAATAATGCTTTTCATATAGTAGTGCATTAAATTGGTAAGAATAAAGCTTTATATGTAGGAGATAAAGAAGAAGGGACAGTAACAGAGGAAGCAATAGCTTAAACACACTGGACACAAGCTAAAATTAAAAAGCACAATTCCATCTAGAAACTATCACTTGATTAGATTGTTAAAGATTGTACAAAATTTAGTATTGTAGCTGATTGAAATATAGTTGATACAACCGAATTGGCTGAAACAAACCGTTAGGAAGGTTGCGTGTTGGTTTTGATTTAATGGAATCAGGCGTTACCTTGCGGAAGTCCATCCTAAGTAAAAAAAGGACCAATATTTAACCACTTCCGTACATGCAGTGGTAGTCGTGCAACAAAGTGCACCACCCGCCAGCCCGCTGATAAGTGCGTTTTAAAATAAATATATATAAAATAATTTTGTTTCAAATAAACAAGCACATCTAATTTAGTACAAAGTATATGATAAACCTAACTATTCTGTGTGCTATTGCTATTTTAATTTGTTCAAATATAATTTTAATGAGTTATATGTTCTCCATGTTACGCGTATAAAAAGACTTTTATTGAAATATAACATAGGTAATACAGTAAATTTTGGCCTATTTTTAATTTGCACCAAATTGGGCTTTTCCAATATTCTTCTCTTTAAGTACATATATGATCGGTCTATTAAAGAATTATTAAAAATCAATATCCATAAGATAAAACCTTCTTTGTACATTTCAGGAGAGTTCAATCCCTTCAATCAACTTCTTCCGCCTTTTCCGTGTGATGCGACTGGTTAAGCTTCTGTCACGAGGCGAGGGCATCCGGACCCTGCTGTGGACCTTCATCAAGTCGTTCCAGGCGCTGCCATACGTCGCACTCCTCATTCTCATGTTATTCTTCATCTATGCTGTTGTTGGGATGCAGGTATGCAAACTGTGCAAAAAAACGATCATGTGCAGGGTTCTCTTCTAAAAGAAAAGAGGATTTCAGATTCAGATCAGACCAAAAGTTCGTGAAAGAGAAGGTTTCTTATTTTCCTCTCTTTTTTCTCCATTCACTATATAACATATGTTGAACGACTAATAGATTCAGGCGGTATATCGCGGAAGTCTATCTTAAGAAAAGAAATACTATATCGCTACTACCGCTATGTAGCAGTAGTCGTGCAATGAAGTGCACCGCCCGCCATTGGTGATCACTCGGTGTTTGGCACTAATCGGTGTAACATTACTCCTGAGGATACCCCGTGGAGGGGTGAAACACGTGTTGAGTGATTTAACGGTGATATTTGTGTAATTCACATTGTTAGCCGCATGCGCATTTATCAACGGACTGGCAGGCGGTGCATTTTTTTGCACGACTACTGCTACATAGCGGACGTAGCTATATATTAGTCCTTTTTTTACTTGTATGTTGAATGACATTTGCGAAGTTTTTTATTGAACAGTGTATCTAAAAATCTTCATAATCCAGCACATGTTTTTTATGAGTAGTATTAAATCATACCTAATGGGTCTAAAATATTTTTTTATTTCAGGTATTCGGCAAGATAGCTATTGATGACGACACTCCGATCACTCGTAACAACCATTTCCAGACCTTTCCGCAGGCGATCTTGGTGTTGTTTCGATCTGCGACAGGTCTGTACTAAGCTAGCTTGTATCTTCTCTTCATTGTCCTCTTTACAGAGAATTGTGATTATCTGGTCACAGAGTAATTTTTATTCTTATCCTCTTCCTGTTCTTATCTTCGGCATGAGATGTGGTGTAAATTACCGTATGGATTTGCTCCGTCCAAAATAGATAAATCCTTACTTAGTAATTTTCCTGTCCATTCATTCATCACATACTCCTTAGTTAGATATATTTATTCCAATGCTCATCTTATTTTGTATTGCATCTAAATCAATAGTAAAAATAATCATAAAATCTGACAAAGTTTGTTGTCAACTGATCTTAGTTCAGGATATGTTTCGATCTCTCGTAACTTCAAGTTTAGTTCAACAATGTTTACTATAGAAGAGTGAAACTTATTTCCGGTTTCAATAAAAGTAAGTTATTCTTATATTCTCCTTTTGTCGTGATCACTTAAATAGATGCTAAGCTAAAAATAATAGTAATTCAAATTATTAACATAGGATACCATTCCTTTTGTTAGTTTTTTCCCGTTGGCATTTATAGCTTCCTCAAAAAGCATTTTTCAGAATGCTCGACTCAGATGTAACATAACAAATTTCTATAGAGTGATGGCTTACAAATAGGTCGCTTATGGTGATACTCCATGTAATAACATTACGCAAGTACCCCCAAGAGGGGGTCTCTACTTGGGCTGCCAATACGCAAATAATATTTCGACTCTACTATTACTGAGAATGCTTAAGACGCTTAGACCTCTAAAGTTACTAAGTTAGTTACTTTACGTATATTACTATTGATACGTAGCCCAGCATAGGTTACTTAGACGAACGCTCTAAAGAGTGACCTCAGCTTGAATTTTCAATATCTAATAGATTCAGGCGTTACTTTGCGGAAGTCCATCCTAAGTAAGAAAGGGACTAATATATAGCTACTTCCGCCATGCAGCAGTAGTATGTACAAACGCACCTGTTCAGCTATCCATGCTAATCTTAAATATCTAATAGATTCAGGCGTTACTTTGCGGAAGTCCATCATGAATAAGAAAAGAACTAATATATAGCTACTTCCACCATGCAGCAGTAGTATGTACAAACACGCCTGTTCAGCTACGCATGCTGATTTTAAATATCTAATAGATTCAGGCGTTACTTTGCGGAAGTCCATCCTAAGTAATAGAAGGACTAATATATAGCTACTTCCGCCATGCAGTAGTCGTGCACTACTGCTGCATGGCGGAAGTAGCTATATATTAGACCTTTTCTTACTTGAATTTTCAATATATAGTTTTAAGTTTCCATTGAATATTGGTAACCCAGATCATATGCTCTATCTCTTCTCTCTTTTCTGATTGACGCCTACTGCAAGACATAGACCTTATTCAAAGGTCACCACGATGACCGATCCTGCGGTGTCCTCATCCAGTGACGTCCTGTGACCTTGACTATGTCATCGGTTCATCTGGTGCTTGCCACTACAGAACCTTTGGGCGTCAACAGCCAACGGACGCACGAGCTACGTCGATGATCTTGATTCTTTCGCTGATCTCATTTCTGATTCGATCTCGCTGTGAAACTCCGAGCATAACCCTATCCACTGCTCTCTGGATGACCTAGAGGCTTTCTATAATATAAAAAAAATCTGTAAATCGATTCATCAACCTACGTAAGTATGAACTTACATGAGTGTAACTCTAAAATTATTACCAACGTTGACAGGAGAAGCATGGCAAGATATAATGATGGGCGTGTCGCCGGAGCCGGAAGTGAGGTGCGATAAGAACTACGACGAAGAAGGAGAGGACAGTGGTGGATCCTGCGGCAGTGTTCTGGCGTTCCCCTACTTCATCTCTTTTTATGTTCTCTGTTCATTTCTGGTAATACTCGACCAATTAATGCATGACATTCATGAATAAATATTTTACTAAAACTATTCAAACATACAAAACATTACAAGTAGCGATAGAATGCAATAAATCAACATTGTCCGCTGATCTATTCGCGTTAAGATGTACCGATTGCGTTAAGATTTTTGGAAATCATCATTGTTCGTTGGTATATTTTGATTAAGATTGCTTATAGTCATTGCCTGTTGCACTACGTCATTGTCTGCCGGCCTAGATACGCCCCATATATCAAATCGTTCCAAATTAAACATTGCATCTTACTACATTTTAACGTAAACGAACTATAGTGGTTGAATACTGCGAATAAGGTCTAAGTCTTTGGCTGTGTCGTGAAAAATTCGGCCAAGGAGAATGGTAGCATCATCATTACCACAGCAGATGGAAAAAGATCGATTCATCTACTGGCGGTTACTTGAAGGAGTCGACTTCGCTCAAAAAGTGTGGTCAGCCGGGACCCTCAGGTTAACTGTTTTGCGATTGTATCTTAACAAAGAAAATATTAAAACAAACACGACTACATACGGTCAATAAACTAAACTAAATATAAATTCTAAACTTTTATTTCAGATCATAAACCTTTTCGTCGCTGTCATTATGGATAACTTCGACTATTTAACAAGAGATTGGTCTATCCTGGGACCACATCACTTGGATGAATTTATAAGGTATGTATAATTGAAATAAAAAATATTTTTAAGTTTCGGAATTATAAATAGGTTATAAAAAATTGCACAGAGATAAACATGAACAAGGATTATTCGCAATGATTCTATTAAATATTTCCCCTCCGACACAAAGGTACAGTTTTAATAACGAATAGCTGTTACAACGGAACTTGTACATCAGAAATTATTTGACAGCCGCATTCCATTAGAAATAATATATGTATAACAAAATATATATATAGTGTTAAGTAAAAAACAGGCAGAAGTAAATAAACAAAATTTAAAATTAATTATAAAGTAAAGAAATAAAACTGAACTAAAAAACAAAAAGTTGAGGGTAGGCGTGGAAGTGAGGCGAGGTATGAAAGGAATATAAAGAATGAAAAATAATGTGAAAAATTGTGACGAACAAAAGACGAACGAATAGATGAGATTAAGATAGAAGAAAGAAGAGTACAGAAATAAGAAGATTTAGTGAATGAATTATTATGACAGTGGAAGTACAAGAGGCACCCAATAACGGGGGCCATTGTAAGAAATAAAAATAACAAATTATTGAAATATATTTCAAAACGACCACTTTATTCGTAGATCAATTTGAACTGTGAAATGAGCGAAGTTCAGAGCTAGCTGTCAAACGCGCGACGTTCACAGCGAACTGTCAAACGCGCGACTTTTACAGCGAACTGTCAAACGCGCGACTTTTACAGCGAACTGTCAAACGCGCGACTTTTACAGCGAACTGTCAAACGCGCGACTTTTACAGCGAACTGTCAAACGCGCGACTTTTACAGCGAACTGTCAAACGCGCGACTTTTACAGCGAACTGTCAAACGCGCAACTTTTACAGCGAACTGTCAAACGCGCGACTTTTACAGCGAACTGTCAAACGCGCGACTTTTACAGCGAACTGTCAAACGCGCGACTTTTACAGCGAACTGTCAAACGCGCGACTTTTACAGCGAACTGTCAAACGCGCGACTTTTACAGCGAACTGTCAAACGCGCGACTTTTACAGCGAACTGTCAAACGCGCGACTTTTACAGCGAACTGTCAAACGCGCGACGTTTACAGCGAATTGTCAAACGCGCAATAATTGAATATTAACACTTCTGAAATTTATCAACTTTCTTTGCAATTAAAACAACATTGTAAATGCAAGCCTAATTGAAAATCAAGTCTTTTTCCATAAGAACCTTCTACGTAGTATTAGGCAACCTAATAAATAAAAGGTGTATGAAATCGGTAAAGTCATCTCTGTATTATGTATGTACAGAAATACTGACACATTTTTCATACCTTTAAATATATAGATTTTTTTATACGAATTTTAAGTCTCGAAGTTCTTATTGAAAATCTATAATTAGACGCTCGTGATGTCGCGTTCTAAATTTAAATATATACAATACATACACGACACGTATGTAATTACTTACCAGTTGTGACAATATTTCAGGTTATGGAGCGAGTATGATCCGGACGCTAAGGGTAGAATCAAACATTTAGATGTGGTTACTTTATTACGGAAGATTAGTCCACCGTTGGGTAAGTCCGGAAACATGACTTCGACTGATTGTTCACTATAATACACTAAATAGACATACAAATACCATGCTCTTCTTTTTATCTTTGTTAAAAAATATATTTATCACAATGTTATTTAAAATTTAATACAACAATAAATAACTGCGGTTAGACGATACAATAAGCCTTGTATTCAGCTAGTTTGAAACATAAAAAAACGTCGGCGTAACAATTAAATTATATGTAAGAAAAGGACCAATATATAGCAACTTCCGCCATACAGCAATAGTCGTGCTATAAAGTGCACCGCACGCCAGCCCGTTGATAAATGCGCATGCAGCAAACAATGCGAATTACACAACTGCCACCGTTAAATCACTCAACACGTGTTTCAAACCCTCCACGGGGCATCTTCAGGAGTTATGTTACACCGATTAGTGCCAAACACAGAGTCTGTGTTATTTAGACTCTTAATAAGTTAAACAATAGAATATGAAATATATTCTTGTATAACTTTTTTCAAAATATGTCTCATATTAATGAAACTTGACTAGTGTCTTAATGGTTGGTTTTTTTTACAACGCCCAAACAAATCTCTATTTTTCAACATTACAGTTCGCGCGATATACATTAATTCTCATTATTGTCAGCACAAAAATAAACAAAATTGACAGCAATATGAATTAATGGTATTTAATCCGATTCTAGTTTAAATTTTATAAACGGCTTTCAAACGCGTCCTCGTCTGAGGAGAAACCCACTTCTTAATATATTAATACAATATACCATTATCAAGCTTTACTATTACTTAAAAATTTACACTCTATAATAGGATTTTTTTAAATCTTTATTTAATAAACCAATTAAATTTATAATTAATACACGGTTGCCCACAAAAGCGAGTCTTGATTTAAAACTGTCCCATAAATAAATGTCAAGGCAAAATTACGTGACAGTTCAAGTAGTGGAATATTAATTGAAACAAATCCATATTTTTCAAGACGGTCCAATAAAGTTAGATAATTTTTAATATAGGTGTATAGCTATGAAACTAGATCATCTATAAAGACTAGAATGTTCTAGAGCAGAGTTCCCCAAACTTTTTTCGTAGACCCCTTGCCATGTTTTTCTGTGTTGGGTTACCCCCTACTTACCTGATATTGATTTCCTGTAAATTTCTAACTGTAGTGAAGTTTAGTGTTAAAAACTTAAAGTAAAAACGCATGTTAATTTATACATTTATTAATTGAATTTAAATTAAAACTACTCAAAATAAATTTTTGTATCTACTATACCAACTAAACCAATCTATTATACCAACATCCTACAACATACACAATTTTATAAACACATAATATTTTTTTTACTTCATAGGTACTTTTATAAATAATGTAAATGTTTTGATGTTATAACATAGTATGATGTAAGTAAATAGGTACTAACAGTGAATGTGTTGAGATCCACTATCGTGGACCCCCATTTTCATTTCACGACCCCCAAATTTTTTTCGCTGACGTAGACCCAGGTTGTCATAGACCCCTAGGGGTTGATATAAACCACTTTGGGAATCACTGTTCTAGAGCTTCATATATGTTACTTTTACCAGGTTTCGGCAAACTATGTCCCCACCGCGTGGCGTGCAAGCGGCTTGTCTCAATGAACATGCCCCTAAACTCTGATGGAACGGTACTCTTCAACGCAACCCTCTTCGCTGTCGTCCGAACTTCTTTGAAGATCAAAACTGAAGGTAGTCACAATAATGAAAAATATAAAATTTTATTTTCATTAACTTGCTTACATTTATTTACATATACTCACATAGTAAGAAAAGGACCAATATTTATCCACTTCCGCACATGCAGTGGTAGTCGTGCAATGAAATGCACCGCCCGCCAGCCCGCCGATAAATGCGCATGCGGCAAACAATGCGAATCACACAACCGCCACCACCAAATCACTCAACACGTGTTTCACCCCTCCACGGGGCATCTTCAGGAGCTATGTTACACCGATTAGTGCCAAACACACACTCTGTGTTCTGTATTGGTCCTTTTCTTACTTAGGATAGACTTCCGCGAAGTAACGCCTGATTCCATTAAATACTTAAACTCACATAAACATACATATAAGTATTAAAGATATAAAGTTATCACTCCAAAATATGTTACACGTGTGGTATTACAAATTTCGATTGCGACATATCTTCACCCACTGCAAGTCACAGTCCTTCCAAAAATATATCTACAGGGGATATACCATAATAGTCACGACTTTTTCTATTTTTGCTTTTAATGGCCTCCGCTATTGGGGACCTCTCCTTCCACCCCCTATTTAATTGGGAACAGGGTTCTGTATGTCTTAATAATTATTTCACTTGAATTTTTATTTTCGTTCTCGTCTTCCATAGTACACAATATCTTTTTTTTCTTCCTTCTATCATTCTACAATTCCATCTTCCTTTCTCGGTCATTCCATTCCTTTCGTACATCCTCAAACACTTCAGTTATCCATTTATATTACAGTATCACAGTTTTAATTGGTTTAATTATTTTTTCGTGTACATCAATTTTATCAAGGATTTATTTTCAATTTTTTTAATATCAATGAATCTATTTGAATAACTTTTCAATGTTTTATCCGCCTATGTTTTGTTCCTATCTATTGCGTATTGTGCAACTTTCCTAAAGAATTTGAGGACGCACTCTCTTTCATCCTTTTCCATTATAATGGAGGCAAGTGTTGCCTCCTCTATCTTTTTGCCTAGCCGGCATTCGGTCTCATATTGGAGCCCTTCAAATGCGGGATATTCTGCTACCAGCTGGATCGCGGTCTGGTCCATTATCACGCTTTGCAGATGGATTAATGATCGTAGTAAGGTATTATAGTACGCAACGGAAGCTGGTGCCTGTCCTCTGGAAACATGTTTGTGAACAGCAACAATCCTATATAATTAATGCACAGTGTGACTTATATAAGATTATATCCCTGGAATCGAACCCTATATCTACGATCACAAGGCAGTATGCAAGGCTCATCGCTAGTGCAACCGATTGCTGTTGAAGTTGAAAGGTTCTCGAGGGGTGACCACAAGCCTGTAGACGCGGCGTGGGCAATCCTCCCACAGGTGGACTAACTCGCAGGATGCGGAGAGTGCAAGACCAGTCATTGTAGTGATCTTTGACACATGATCAATTACTCTGTATAAACAAATAACACTTTACGTTCACACTATAAAGAAGATAGCATAAAGTATGATATGCTAACCTTCAGGCTATTTTCTTGTCAATTATACATATATATGATTTTAAATAATTTTATATTTACGTATATATATATGAGGCATGTATTATTTGAATAGGGGTAAAACTCATTGCGTCGGTAAAAGATGACATTTATCCTTTAAGGTATAAAGCATAACGCTTTAAGGTAACACACTATAGACCGTTGGCGTTAAAAATGAAACAATCATATACATGCCTGAATAATACACTTTCAAATTAAGAACGATTTGATTTACGAGGCGTGTCTAGGCCAACGGACAATGACTCACTGCAAACTTAACGCGAACGAACTATATGTAATTTTAAATATACATCATTAATTATTAGTGTTTTAAGTAAATTTATAATTAAAGGTAACATCGACGATTGCAATACGGAATTAAGAGCGGTGATAAGGAAGATCTGGAAGAGGACGTCTCCGAAACTCCTGGACCAAGTGGTTCCACCACCGGGTGATCCAAACGAGATCACCGTCGGCAAGTTTTACGCCACATTCTTAATACAAGACTACTTCAGAAGGTACATCTTTATTTTACATTCAATGATTTTCTATCTAGACATTATTTTTACTTCAGGAAATGTAAAAGTAAATTCTTCGTAAATATATGTTAATGGCATAATTTATGTAAAAAGAAAGCATTTAATTAACTTTTTATCGATTATAAGACTACATATTCAAAGACATTTTAATACCCGGCGATAAATATTGCACATCGACCTTTGGAAAGAGACACTCGACTAATTTTGGCTTTGTAAAGCATTTTCTCTGTCCCACACTACCTATGTGACGTCTTGTCAGTCTTGCGACAGAGATAACGCTCTACGAAGCTGAAATTAGCCGATTGTCTCTTGCCAAAGGACGATGTGCAATATTTATCGCCGGATATTATACAGTGTCTATAATTACATATATTGAAGAACGTAGATATATAGAGGTACATATGTATTACCGTATTTCAATTTGGAAACGTCATAACTATATTTGCCGGACAGAGATAATGTAACTCTTTCAGCCGTTTTTTAGGTAAATGAAAGAGACAGATGTACAAGGCGTCAACAATTGTAAAAAGGTTTTACGATGCGTTTACAACAGCCCAAAATTTTAAAAGATGCAAAAGATTTTTTTTTTCAAATATAACCTAAATATTCTTCATTTCGCTGTTGTTTTCTGGTTTTCCAATATTAAATATAAAAATTATCGTCATCGTTTTATATTAAATTTTCATGGCATTCAGTTGTAGACAGGATATAAAAAACGAAAAGTTAAAACAACAAACAATACGTCCGCACCGTACCAACGACAGATGTAAACTGATATATTGAATTCATGTAAACGCATGCTTAGGTTATATTACTAACGAATGGCATAAATTGGTATTTTTTGATACTCTGTCCGGCGATTACAATTTTTTATTTAAGACGTGATGTAACTAAAACACGTCTGCTGTAAATATTTAATGTCAATTTAAATTTAAAACTGATTTATATTTTTGTTTTGTAGGAATCACGCGTAAGTAACGAAAGAGTAAGCAAATGTATGTGCTTAGGAGATATTATTTACCCCGTTAGAACTGTTTGAATTTAAAAAAAATATATAAAAACATAGACTCCAATATAGCGGACACAATAGAAGCTGTCAGATTGACAGGGGATTTCCCCTTTTTTTGAATTATAGCTGTTTTCGGTTTACTCCCGCATGGTCCATTGAAACAAATAATTTTCTTTTACTTTAAATGATTTATTTCTACCCTCACGAAACCCACATGTTTTAACCTTTAAATGCATATTGCTGATAATTATTTACATACAATTTCACGTTATTTTAATAAAGTCCTTTATTTCAAAGTGTTAATGTTTTTGGTTTATATAAAAAGCATCTAAAGGTTGGGCATATATTAAGATTATTATATTATTTAATCATACGTTATGTTTTTGACACGGTGTGTGTGTTTTCACCCTTATAATTTAGATTTAGATATGAAAAATTTTTTTTTTAAATATTTCCTTTTCACAATAATTGCTATAGATTTCAAATTTAGATATTATAAATTTATTATAATTGATACAATTTTACTATCATATAGATTTGATAGATGAAACATATTAGATTTTATAATCACGTTTCTTAGAAACTGAATTAAATTTATATTAATGTACTAACCAAAGGAACCAAGTGAGTATCTGTGAACAAAAAATATTATCAGGATATAATGGTAGCGACAATTTAAAATTTAATATTATGAAGAAATTGACACACCTAAGGTGCAAAATCTTTTCAGAGATGAATGTATAGATCATTTGCTGTCTTTTAATTTATGTATTGTAAACCCTATTCAAAATTCAAACGTGTAAGTAAGAAAAAGCTTTTTCAGAATTCCCATTATTACCGATAGCAATTGTTTGCTCTCTGTACTTGCACATTACTTATAGATCTTATAGGTATTTCAGATTCCAATAGTAAAAAGTGTGACATATTCTAGAATGTTCTCTTTATACAGAATAATTCGAAATACTTGCAAAAATTTTAAAGCTACTATCTGAAAAATGAGCTATGCATTCATCCCCTATAAACTGCATATACCAATTTTATCGAATCAAAGATTATTAGATATTTGTATTGGTGAACAAAACAAATGGAATTCAATGTTGATCACAAGGTTCAAAAAGCGAAAGGAACAAGAGATGAGGCAGAGTGATGAACAACAACATCAAATGACACTGCAAGCTGGACTACGGACACTGCACGAGGCTGGGCCCGAGCTGAAGCGAGCAATCTCGGGCAACCTAGACGACATAACTGCGGACATAGATGTACCTATGCACAGGGTAAGTTATAACTTGAGAGAAATTGGGATTATTGTGGAGACAGCATTCACTTGTTCAATCCATCGCTGGACAACATCTGTATCTATTCCCTATACCCTAAACAACAAATCTCTACATAGCAAAGATCTTTCATTTTCATTCACAAAATGTCCAAAATATTTCAAATACATGAACGGTCTGTTTTCCCGCAATTACATATAATATAGAAATAATTACGTAAAGGTTTTCACTTGTTCATCGCAAGCTAGATGATCTCAGGATCTAATATTTAATGGAATCAGGCGTTACCTTGCGGAAGTCCATCCTAAGTAGGAAAAGGACCAATATTTAGCCACTTCCGCACATGCAGTGGTAGTCGTGCAACTCTGTGTTTGGCACTAATCGGTGTAACATAACTCCTGAAGATGCCCCGTGGAGGGGTGAAACACGTGTTGAGTGATTTGATGGTGGCGGTTGTGTAATTCGCATTGTTTGTCCCATACGCATTTATCAGCGGGCTGGCGGGCGGTGCACTTTGTTGCACGACTACCACTGCATGTGGCTAAATATTGGTCCTTTTCTTACTTAGGATCTAGTGCTATTCACTTTACCTAGAAGAAGAGATCTTCTGTTCGTAGTAGAGTGAGTAGTGACAATACAATACATTACCGATATTTTGTACATTATTGGCTATAGAACAATTGTCCGAAATATAATTACAAAAAAAATCAACTAATTAAAAAACAAAAATACCTGACGCATTGGTCAATAATGCATATTTAACATATTTCTCAGTAACAGATGCTTTCATTTTAATTTAATTTCCGTATCAGAGAAATCATTCGCTGTTCGGAGGCGTCTGGTCGAGTATAAGAAGACATGGACCAAATAAACACTTCAATAGACAAAGGAAGCCGGGAGAAGGTCCGACAGGTAATAAAACACTGTATATATAACTGGAAATTTTTTAGAATAATTGGTCTTCCAATAAATAAAGAAATACTTCTTATATTCTTCCAGAAATTTGATAGGTATGACGCGATATAGGAGTCACAGAGAAGAACATAGGGTTTAAATAATTTTCGTTACATTTGTTACTAGTCTGTAACTAAATATATATAGTTTTACGGTTTAGTGAATGCCTCACAAACAAAAAACATTGTCAAAACTGTATTTTGTTATTTGAATATTTTAAATAATCTCACTGAAGTGAAAACGAACATATATTAATTATCACATAGTCGTCTTTACATTAAAATATAATTATTTGCCATAAAAACTCTCTGCATTTTGAATTAAAAAAAAACATAATTTTAATGAGAAATAATTAAACAATTTCGTATGAAAATAAAATTAAGAAACCATAACACTTGTTGTATATAGAGTTCATTCGCATTAAGAATACAAAAAACCCCCATTATCCATCGCCCGTTAGCCGTTGCGTTCATTTCAGTTCAGAAAGTATATCTTCGACTGTTACCCGTGAGATTAACTATCAAAAAAGAAACGATTTGGATCTACGTATTATCTACGTATACGGTATATACGTTTGTAGGTCGGCGGACAATGATGAATCATTCTTAACGCGAACGGGACAAATACTCCTATTGTTCAGAAATATTTGTTTGTTGGTACCTACACTTAATATTTTTTTATTTTCAGAAGCCGTCGGTAATCATTTAAGTTCGATGATGCAAAAAGAGTACGGTGTAGCGCCTTTGCCTCTTGCACCTAATTTGTAAGTTTATTACGTTACATTTGTAATTTCTTCGTGACAAAGGTCAAGTTAATTATTGTTGTCTGTCGAGCTAAACATGACCTTTAAACAATAAAATGGTTGGATACAACCATTATGTTCTAAAACATGTCTTCAATTAATCACTATGTCTGTTGACTTTTTAATTATGAACAATTGTTCTTGTAAACGTATATATTTTTAACATATGTACTTGTAACTGTATTAGCGGTGATGACTTATAACATAGAAACATAGTCACTCTGAGACTCATTAGCAGGCTTGTAATTGCTGAACGGACCACGGAAAGTGCTGTGATCAGAATTTCTCTTCAAGATCGAATGAGGAATTATTAAGTGAGAAATCATAAATAAGGAGATCCGTAGACAAAGGAAAAGTAACATAGTCCAGCAGTTTGGTAGGTTGAAGTTGCAATAGGGTACAATCACATTACGCGCAGAATAAATGGCATAATGCGTGTGCCCACGAAGTGAACAGACTTTGATAAAACTTTAAATGCCCTCTTTTTTCTGGACCTCTCCTTCGCCATGAGTGAGGAAGGGATCTTACAACTCTGGTGAACTATTTTTTTTTTCATTTTAGGCTTCTATTTTACTATCTCATTCCACTTTTCACAATCTCTTATATTACAATTTGCTTTCGTCCTTTTCAGTCTCTATCTTCCTCCAAATTCTAATTATCTCCAACAACATCTTCCGTCCTTCGTCTTGGTTTCTATACCACAGTTTGTTACATTACCACATTGTGTTAAGAGTGTTAGGAGAGACTAGATACATATCGTTTTCAACCAGATTTATAGAATTTATATAGGAGAGGTGTATGATGAAAATGTGCTAGTAACGCGAATGAACTAAATTATAATTTATAAAAACATCTCTCGCCTTCCTTCGAGTATACCAAGTTTTTATTTCAGGGCTAATGGTCAAACTAAAGAACAGATACCGTTAAGGCCGTTGATATTAAATGGCGAGTCTGAAAAAATATATCAGGTGCTTGAGTAAGTATACTATTATGTCTACCCTTATATTCATATCACACTAAGGCAATTAAATTCTAATTAGTAGTATAAATTCTAAATAAAATATTGCTTATATTACAGAAGAACTACCAACGATCTAAAGAACGCTATTTACAAAGGTAGTTAAGAGTGTGGTTTTTGATTTCGAATGTATTTTCCTCGTAAAAAATTTTTAAATCGTCTCACTAATAACGCACTAATCTGCTAACTCAGTGTTTTCCAATCTTTATGTATACGCGATCTAAACGAGTTGAAAAATGTCAACACTATTCGTCCTTTTACAAACTTTTTTTCTTGTTAACAATCCAATATCCAAAGCTGGTAATCTCTAAATTTAATAAGCTCTATAAAATGAAATTAAATTTAAAAAAAGAATTGATTACTGTCGCTTAATGCGTGTTTAAAAATGTATTGCATATCCACAAAATATACCAATTTTCCTAGATAAATGTAAATATACTATATAATTACCAAAAGCAAAATTAAACTCAACTTAAGCCAGCCAGTAAACCTTAGAATAGCACCTCAAATAATGTACTGTAAATAAATTCATAGGAGATAAATGAATAAATCGGTAAATGCATTCGCCTCAAAATTATTTCAATGTTAATTAAATATTTAAATTTATTTTCTTTTAAACATTTATATTGTCCCGTTGACTTACGTTTGTCCTTCTCAAATTTTATGCAATAAAAGTCAATCGTCAATAAAAGACAATCCAACCTATGTTAAATAACAAATTTTTAAATTTAAATGATCTAATTTATACTTGTATGAACCGACATTCTTTAGGATAGTTGATATTAAAATTAAAAAGAGACCACTTCGTCTAGAACTATTTTTTTCCTTCCGTTGGTTGATCTTAAAAGTAAGGCGTGCAATAGATTGAAAAACACTACTCTAATTAACACTGTTTTATATTTCTTAACGCTTTCACTTGGACACTGGAACTAACAGCAACCAGAAGTCGAACTACCCGGAAATGCTGGGACAAATCGGGTTGGCGTTTGGTTGCGTGAATTACCTGTCTACCCCCGACACATCGGCGAAACCGACGACGGTATCACGACAGAAGATACACCCGGAGGATTCATCTTCTATAGAAAAGCTTGCGATACCGAAAAAAGCGTCTCCAGAGGAGAAGACACCTTCACCAATGTTAGATGCAATCCAGCCGAAAATATCACCGCTTCTCGCCAGCGAATGTACTCCAACGACGGAAGCGAAGACGATGACGCTGTATGGATACAACGCTGCGGCGAAGCTACCATTTGCGTTCTCTCACGCAAAGGAGAGAGTTCGGGGGGAGAGGAGAAGCTACCGTGCGAGGGGGCAAGGTCGGATGGTGCGAAGCGCGTCGTCGGGGGCGGCAACGCATGCGCCGTCCGCCCACAAAGTAGATCGCCCGCGCTCGCCAGGTCCGCACGCAACGGTTGACGAAGTTTCCATACGGCAACCAATGATACACAACTAATAATACCCATACATAAAGTTCTAATTTTAAATTTGTAAATAATTAACGCAGTCTCATTCTATAACGTATAGTTCGTTTGCGTTAATAGTTGAATCGTCATTGTCTGCCGACCTACTCGTTGCGTACGAAAATACGCTTTTATTATATCTATTTATTTACACTTTTTACAACTTTTATAATGGCGACCTTAATACTTTTTAGTGATTGTCTACCAGTCAATATAATATAATCTTCTCGTTCGAACCAAAAAAATGGGTATAATAATAGTACCCATAAATATACTCGTATATAAATGTACATTACAACATTGTATTAAAGTTTTACATGTATTTAGCAAAGCCTATTCGAAAGAATACTTTAAAAGTATTCACTGTGAACTTGATTTTCTAGTTTGGAACTGTTTTCTTGGGTATAAATCGAGGTTAGATCTGCGGACAATGTTAATTCTCTATACGAACGGATTGTAATTCTAGATGGTGTGAAACTGAATTTATTTTTTTTATAGAAAAGAATCTAATGTGAAATTTCCAACTACATTACAGTCGAAACAAGGAAACTTCCTTAACCGTTGACTAAAACAATCACATGTCAAGATTTCAAGCTTAACGAGCAGACACTTTGAAAATAGTTATTTGGTATAATCTAAGAACACGGCTCACGATGCTTCTGTGACACTCATTTCATTCAAACACGAATAATTTACAATTGCACATATAAAAATGTATTAAATACACTTTTTTTACCTTTTAAATTTACCCACATTAGACTAGGCAATCACTGTAAACTATATATTTAGGGGCCGTTCTTAAATCCACTTTTATTGTCAAATCGGGTCACACCTTTTGCGACCCTTCTAGAAATATTGCGTCATAAAAGCTAGATTCCTCTTAAGACATTGTATGAATGATAAGAGATTTTTTTTTATTATCATAAGAATCTATATTCCACAAACATTAACATCCGTGCCTATGTTTTTACACGTCTGATACTTCCAATTTTTTGCTCTCGTATTGGTATTTCACAATGTCTATTTAATACCTTAATCTATTTTAACGACGCCTTAATAATTAACAATGTCCAGTTGTTTAAATTACGTGTCGTAAGACTACTTCCTCCTACCTACTCCACATTGCTATCATCAGTTTTCGTGCTTTGTAACAGTATTTTATGAACGGTCCTTAAATTACACCAATTATATTCAGGTAAATAAACTATAGGGAAGGTATAAACACAAATTTTCTGGTTTATATTTAACGTAATGCAAACAAAAATTAAAATGAAATAGTAACGTAACTTCAACAAACAATGAGGAATCCTTTCACCTATAGCGCACCCGCGTTAAAATAATGAGTCATCGTTATCGCTCAATTACGTTTTTGATCAAAAGATTTCGTATTCAAAGGCTTGTGAAAGTGAACACGGTTTTCTAATTTACTATGGTCTAATTACTCAGTTCCTAAAGTGGTCTGGATAGACTCTCTGGGTCCCATGGGAGACACTACAGGGGTCTATATTGGCGTGACGACAAATGATGGGTTATCAATTCTTAATCGGGGGCAGACAAAATTATATATGCTTTTAAAAATGAAGATCTAAAAATGGTGTCTTGACTTACCTTATCAATGTAGGCAGATAATATTTCAAAAAGCGTAGCGGTAGTTACTTGTTTGCATATTTCATATGCAATACAACATGTCCACCGGAACACATTTTCGAAAATGGAATATATAAATACTATAGGAAAAAAGTTTTGGAACCTCTTTTTTAATTCACCAAAAGGTTGACAATAATAAGGCGTGAGGAATTTGATTGACAATAATAAGGCACTATATTCTTAACGCAAATACTATAAAAGGATATTCGTAGAATTGTCTTAACCTTAATTACACGACAACATTCCTTATAATAAATATTTAAAAAATTACATAGATTAAATATTTTCAAATCATGATTAATAGCTTGCTATTTTCGTATATGCTAAATTTTTTATTCTTAACATACTTTCTGACAAAAAATAGCTTCTACTCAGATGATTTTAATCCACCAAAATGAAATTGTGACAAAATGAAATACATATATATGTAAATTTCGTTAGATAAATAAATCTAGAACTAATCACACCTAACCTAAAAACTAACAGACCATTTGAATAGCATGGAAACTAATCAATCATTGACAGCTAAAATAGCATTGCAATTAGCATAGACTAGAAAGCTTTTTAGAATAATATTAGTGTTATTAAAAATCGCTTTTATTGCACTGAACAGATAAAACAAAATCATACAAAATGACAAATAGATTTAGTCAATTGATATAAATCAAAAACTAGCTTAAAGCTTATTGAAATTAGAAAGTATCAAGAATATTTTTAAAAACGGCTCACGCAATGCGTCTAGAATACACAACAGATTATATTAAAATAGCTGTCAATTATTAGCTTTAATAATGTTAGCTGATTTAGAATCGATAGAACAATGCAAATTTAGTTTATTTATATACAGGTTGATTAGTTATTGGTGTAAAAGCTGTCAAGAAGTGAAAATATAGCTCATTTGTCAATAAATATGGTACACCCTATGTAATAATTAATAGTTTCAGTAATAATAAAAAAAGTAATCATAATATAGCAAAAAAGCGTGTCCAAATTTCAGATAAATATGAAGACTGCCAATATTTATTAGCTACACAATAGAAAAAAATTAATGTAATATATTTCATAGCGATAACTTTATACACGATATTCAAAAGCAGCTGTAAAAGTTTTAAAACTTTTTGCTATAAAATGAGCTATACATTCACTTCTTTAAAGCTCTTACATCTATAAACAATAAGCCTGTATAATCTCAAATAATTTACAAAGTAAATTAATGTAATTTCTAATGAAGTGTTTGACAAGTCTTTGAGTATTTGAGGGTGATGATAAAAGATAATTGTGCAGGCGGAGATGACATGGTGCGCGGCGTTGTCTCGTTACCTGGCAGCCCACGAGGGAACAGCGCCTCGGTCCCAGTTGTGGGATCTGCAGAAAGTCTTGTTACTAGGGTAAGTTGGACCTGAATTATGTTTTGAAAACTAAAGTATAATTTTTTACTACTACACCAACCTTATGCCCACGAAGTGGACAAACGACGATGTTAAGATCATCGGAAGACGTTAGATGCGAGCCTCTTCCAACAGCTCCTATTGAAAATCTATGAAGGAAGTCTATGTCCCACAGTGGGTTGTGAAATTAATTTTTTTTATCAAAATAATTGTTATTTTTAGAGACCCTACCCTTCTAGAATATATTGGCCTACCGCTTTTATTTTATCGATTGCTTAAACGTGAAATAAACTAATTAGTTTCCTGTTCAATTAGTACTGACTGATGCAGCTGTTAAATGAAAATATAAATTTGCAGCACATCAACTGCCAAAACGCGCGAAGTTCATAACGAACTGTCAAACGTACAAAGTTCACAGTAAGCCGTCAAACGCACAAAGTTCACAGTAAACTGTCAAACGCGCGAAGTTCGTAACGAACTGTCAAAAGTACAAAGTTCACAGTAAAATGTCAAACGCGCGAAGTTCGTAACGAACTGTCAAAAGTACAAAGTTCACAGTAAACTGTTAAACGCGCGAAATTCATAACAATCTGTTAAACGTAAGAAGTTTCAATAGTAGTTATATTATCTGTAATTTCTCAAAATTACAGATTTCAGAATAATAATAATATGTTAAAAATAATTTAAATATTGTTCCTGTGTACCCTAGGCAGTGAAATCACGAAAGGTCGCCAAAAAAACAGGATTCATTACCAAAAAAATATCGTGTCTTTGTAAAGTGACTGTGCACGCTTCATACCGCGCAGAGCAGATGACCGCTGTGGCTTTAAGATTATGAAGTAGAGACCATGAACAGGCACGCGCAGCGCTGGACGTCATAATGTATCTAACACTCTGTGTTTGGCACTAATCGGTGTAACATAACTCCTGAAGATGCCCCGTGGAGGGGTGAAACACGTGTTGAGTGATTTAACGGTGGCAGTTGTGTAATTCGCATTGTTTGCCGCATACGCATTTATCAGCGGGCTGGAGGGCGGTGCACTTTGTTGCACGGCTACCATTGCATGTGCGGAAGTGGCTAAATAATGGTCCTTTTCTTACGTCATAATGTAGGACGGGTACGACTCCAACGGGTCTTAATGGAATTGCTGAAAGAGGCCCATGTCAAGTATTTTCTATGTTATGTTTATAAGATGTTTCTAAAACGTACGATAAAGTGTACTATTAAATGTATTTACCCAGGTATTAGCGGAGCAGGGTCTGGCCGCATACTGCGACCCGGAGTTTGTGAGGAACACGTCCAGGGAGATGCAAGAGGCGTTGGAAATGACCCAGGAACAAATGGACAGGTAATATTGTTGGGCGTTAAAATTGAAAATTTTTGATATTTTATCAGTTTTACCTTTTTTTAAGCCGATAGACATTCAATGCAAGTCCAGCGACCTTCCAGCCACCTTGACCATGTCGCACGTTGTTCCCACGCCACCTCCACCTCCTCGTAGAGAGCCTATCGCTAACGTTGCACAAGCGATATGCCCCGCTCATGGCCACTATTACCAACAACTAGCGCCATCTGTGAACGCTTGCCGAAACTACAGAGCTCTGACATGCATATATATTAACAAAAATAGTTAAAATTTAATCAGGGAAATTGAATCCTAGACTTAGTATCGCAAGCTCTCGGCACTCTACCACTTGGCAACCATCAGCTCGTCTAACGATTTACCACGGCTATTTTGGTAGAAATAGCCGTGGTAAATCGTTAGACTGAGCAGTGACTAATTTTTTTTACTGATTTCCAATTTGAGTGAACTGTACCTTGGCTGAATTCAAAAAATAAAAGATAAGTATTCTTTTATTTTTGATCGCAATAGTGTGCATAATATGTTCAAAAAAGTTAAAATCATTAAACGAGTGAGAAAATCACAATTTAATACAAAACAGAGTTGAATTATTTAAATTATTAATATGAAATAAAGTATATATTAAATCGATGTTAGACACACATGTGTATAAAAATTGATATATCGATACTGTAGGTGAATCGATATTCACGTTACGATTACTCGATTGTGCCGCGGGGAACTCCCGTAGCTGTCAACTGTCAAACGCATCACTATTTCGCCAGTCGTGCTCCGACCACACACCGCGTGTGTCATATTTTTTGGTTGTTTGTACAACGCATCACAATTCTCGGGTTTATTTAGTGGTTATTATAAATGACTACTACAACATCTCCAGAGACAAGTGGCTGCTCTTCAAGGTGCAGGAAGACGGAAATACAATTTTTGTAATAAAAAATTATTTATTTTTTAGAGAAAATAGAGTATATATTCCAATATAGAGTGGTTTTAAAGAGAGCTAAACGTCGGTAAATCAGGATTACGTCTATTAGGCTTATTGACTAGCGCCATCTACTAGATTTTTAAATAACATATGATGAAACAGTTCTAGTTCTATGTATGTGCCAACATCATATGTAATTCCTATAAATTATTGTTTTGTTATTTATTTAGTTATCGTGTTTTATATTTTAATTAATATTTACCTAAAGCACTACTAAAGACTAGTTTTTTTTCCACAGAGCCGCGCATCAACTGATGATACAGGAGAGGAATTTGAAACAGGTCCATCACCAATCGCCAGCAGTCGTAAGTTGCTTGTTACACTACAAAAAATATATAGAGCTATAGCGCTACCGAAACAACGGTACCGCGCCTTAGACATGCGCGCGACGAGGCGGGGGTTCTATCGCTCGCTCCGTCTCGTCATTACGCCATCAGTGCTCTCGGGGCTGATGCTTTTTCTTACTCAGCCCTCGCCGTTCGTACCGCTGTTTCGGTAAAACTATACTTTAAGCTTTTTAAATATCTAATTAATCATTCTAAAACATATGTAACATGATTGGAAGTGAAATCTGTTTTTAAAATTGATTTTCCGCCATTAGTACAACAAGTATTTAGCATTCCATCAAGTGACCAGTAAATACCAGAGATGGCATAAATTGCGTTACGTTGTCCACAATGTTACATATTTTGCCCAATGACATTATGATCTAATGAAGAATTTTCGCGTGGACCATTTTGACCAAAAGAGTGTTGCCATTGTCTTTTTAAACAGAGATGGGGTAAAGTCCGATAAAATATGAATTTCATATTTTATCAATTGTCTTATCATTTCACATGCGTTATCATTTTGGCAGCTATAGAACGTCCACTACTAGATACAGGCTTCTCCCAAGGAATTCCAATAGGAATGATTAGAAGCAGACTGTACTCAGCATGTTCCGATGACCATAACAAGGTCATTTTTTCCACTTTATGGGCGGAGGTTCTACTCTTCGCTTACCGGTCAATGGTCTCTACTTAAACTGAAGACTCCATCGGCTACCTGTTCTGCGCGCTATGTGGCCACTGTCACTTTACCTTACCGTTCCATCTAGTTCACGGACCCTTCCGCTCCATGAACTCGGTACCGATGAAGCTGTAAAAGCCTTAGGGCTAACAGCATTAACATCTTCAGAAACAATACAATAACTTACCATTCCTATAGGCTATGTCGGTTATTTTCACGCATCTACATATCTCCTTGTTTCTGATTCGATAGTTCATCGTAGATAAATAGAAATATATTCCCCTCCATGGTTCGTTAAGCGACAATGACCTAACTCTGTAAATTCGAGTCTTATGGATAACAAAAATTTGTTTTTGCTTCTGGTATTTACATTGGGTATATCAATATAGGAGAATCGAGTGTTATTGTGGACATTATTATGAAGGTTTTGAGAAGTTTAAATTACAAGGTCATCGATGTAACCGAAGAACTTCTCGTCTGAATTAGCAGTATGACCATTGGAGCTAAAAGGCTTTTGATTGATGACCACGAGACAGTAAACTCAATTTGGGTAGGTCCTACCGGAAGACCAACGATATAGTCCAGGTCGCTGGAAGCTGCTGGGTCCAGGCAGCATAAAACCGGTAATTGTAACGATCTTTGAAGGACACCTGTACTTTGCAGTGGGCGTCCATCGGCTGAACTGATGATAATGATTGAAGTGCAACAACGAAGGTCTTGAATTTATAAAATTATCAAAGTGTTTTTTTTTTATATGAATAAATGTATGTATGTGTCCTGACATTACATATTAATGAATATATAGGGTAATTATTGGGCTGTTCTAGGGCGACATACTAGCTCGCCAGTACCATCCCTTCCACCATCCAGCATCAATGCCGCCTCCAGCCTTCAAGAGATTATAGCACCAACCTACACCAGCGCCAACGGCGCTTGCGCAACGCGCGAAGGCGGCCTCGATCACATACAACGCACCGACGAACAAACCAACTCAAATCAATCGAGAAACAGTGAAGACAACTACAGCTGTAACGAGAACAACACAAAAACCATCACTCATTCGCAAAACGTCAAAAATTCAAAATGTCACTGTCAAAAAAATGGCGGGAATAGCCACAGAAAAAAAAGAAAACGAAAACCGATCCTGGTCTAAACTAAACATAAGTCAAATCGCCCGCGTTCTACAACTCATCGTCTGACATAAGTGCAAAACTATGCTCAAGATTTTATTTTTACCTTATATTGTAAAACCTTAGCCTTTTTGAGAATTTAATGAAAGTATTGACCACACAACAAGACTAGGCACTGTAATATATTGAACGATGAATTTCTATTTAATACTGTGAATTTCGCAGATGAAAGTGAGATTTCTAGTGTTGTAGTTTATATTGTAGTCTAGTTATTGTGGATGGGCCACGATATTCATTTTGTTAACATATTGTATTCGGACGCTTCGAGTCGCGGGACTATACGAAGAGCGGACATTTTACACAACATTTCGCGCGAAAACACACATTTGACATTTGGTTATTTTTTTAATACTTACAAATGTAAACTTCATGCAGTACCCGGCGATAAATATTGCACATGGACCTTTGGAAAGAGACAATCGGCTAATTTCGGCTTATGTTTCGTACTGTAATTTCATGGATATAATTTTGACTTTATCGCATAGATTTTATTTTAACAGAAATAAAAAAATCATTTTACACTTAAGCGAACACAATATAATTTTTATGTAATATTTTAAACAAAATACGTGAGTAAGAAAAGGACCAATATTTAGCCACTTACACACACACGCGCCAGCCCGCTGATAAATGTGCATGCGGCAAACAATGCGAATTACACAACTACCACCGTTAATTCACTCAACACGTGTTTCACCCCTCCACGGGGCATCCTCAGAAGTAATGTAACACCGATTAGTGCCAAACACAAAGTGAGTCTCCTGGCGGTGCACTTTATTGCACTACTACTGCTGCATGGCGGAAGTAGCTATATATTGGTCCATTTCTTACTTAGGAATGACTTCCGCAAAATAACGCCTGAATCCATTAGATATATACACATTTACAAGCGTGCAACCTGCATTCAACTGCCAGTCTACGAAAAACATATTGTTAGGTGTCAAAGTGAAGCTAGAATTATATTGCCATTTATTATGCCATTTATAACCACGGAGGTATGCTGACTAGTCGCGCAAAATTTCGTATGTACGCGATCACTATAGTTCCACGAACACCCGGTATTTACGTAACGAACTCTACTTCACTTCTTCACTACGTAACATGTCTATTATTTGTTTGTATCTTAAATGTAAAAAAAGGTGCAATAAAGCAAAGGACGCTCCACAGAGCCGAAATAACTATATATCGCGCCGTCAGCCCCGATAGGCTCAAATATGTGATCCGCTCTCTAGTACTAGTTAAATAACGACTTGACATGCGATCCGACTACAATGTGTTAACCACATTTCGGTTACAACCGAAATACAGAAACCCGTGACCTATCATATATAGATATAGTTTACTAAATATGAAAAAAAATATAGAATAAAATCACAAAATATTTAATACATTCAGTTGTGAATTTGTAATATTCTTGCTGTTTATAAACACAAATCTTTTCCTAGACTTTACAATCTCAAATATAGATTTAGAATTTTTGAATCTGAGAGAGAAATTGTTTAATGATAGAGTTATTAAATTATTAAAAGTGAAATTAGTAGGCAAAGGTATTCCTTACATTATGCCTTTAATAACTCAGAAAATGGAATCGTTTGCAAAAAAAAATATGATGCGTCATAAAAAAACATTTTGATTTTAAAATAAGTCGTTCAAAATATTCTGAATATAATACAGATTATAAGAGAAATTTTACATTGACAATGTATTATAATGGTAATTTGAAACAATTTCAAATATTTGTAATATTAGATATCTCCGATTTTATAATTGAATTTGACAAAGGGGTCCTAACTTCTCCGAAAGACAATACAAAATTTAAAGACTTATCCAGTTTACTATCCTTCGATTATTGTAATGTGAATGTGTGAGAGAATTTGAGTTACAAATGATTCACTGATCAAGCATCTATTTTCTTATTCACGTTCATGTGCAACTTGCCTTAATTTCATCATTATTATTGCCACCATTTTAAATTTTATCATAATGTAAAAATTTAAATCGCTTTTTCTTGGAAATTTATTGCAACACTGACGCACAGGTCACGGTGTGAGTAAACACTAAACATTATTATTACCAGGCAATTTTTTTTAAAATCTTTAATAGTTGTTTGAGGTTATATTCTATTTTGAACATGTCAACCCCATTGTAACAGTCATAAATGTTCGCTATTAAAACATTCAAAAGAGGCAAAATGCTAATCTGCAAAATTGTTTAACCGCTTATTTAATTTTTTTAAATATTACTGTAATAATTATTTACCAGTCTTTTCATTTTTATTTACCAGTCATTGCGTATACCAGCAAACATAATCTATGATCATTTTGACATTTTTGAACGTATACATAATGTGTAAAAAAATATAACTTCGTTAAAACTGTTTCATTTCAAACATAGATAAAAGATGTCTTGTAAATGTGTGATTTGTAAATGGTATGATGTAATTAAATTCGACGAAGTATTCTAAAAATTTTTACACCCGTAATTTTTCAAAGCAAAACGTATATCTATATAAGGAATCCCCTAGTAAGTGTCCTTTTAAAATTTTTTCGATATATACGACTTAGGATAGTTACCTGTAACTCCTAGCCCGTTAAACATTGAACCACATTCCTTTAGAATTAAGTGAATATAACCTATGTGACTCTTTTGTATTTTTCAATACGTAACATCGTTAAAATTAAGTTTCAATTTTTCCAAGATTATGAAATGTATAAATATATAACAATTTTTATTGTTAAAATCAAAATATTCTATACAAGAAAATAATTTATCTTTACACAACAGATATTATTTATTTAGCTAAAAAATTAGATGCTTTCTATACGCATTACAGTGCCAATATCCTTTATTTACCAATTTTACAAAATGTTTCTTGTTATATTAAATAATTTCAATGGCCTCTCATGTTCTGCCGTTATTCTTAAAAAGCGCAAATAATTATTTATTAGATATTGAATTCGCTTAATAAAATTATAATCACGTTTAGTTGTTGTATAATGTATTAATGTAATATGTACATAGGATTTATTATTCGAATGCAGATTAAAAATAAATGTCCCAAATGTAAGTCTTGAAATAAATAAATTTCTTTATTATCTGTAATAATTCAATCTAGTCTTTACGTTTATTCTATTAATAAAATTCGTAAAATTTTTAATCTGTAAATAATGTATAAATTTATGTACTCTTCCATTCTAAAGTTTTTTTTTAAATTATAACCTAGCAGTGGCTAGTGTAATGGGACATTCGATTGTATATAATTTTGTACATAAAAAAAACACGCAAGTGAAAAATATATTTATTCCGTCAATCGTATTATATTGATATTAATTATTAATGATTATCTATTTATTGTTTAAAAAGAAACATTGTAAAACTGTTTTCATATAAATTAAAAATATGAAATGAAATAATTTGTTTTATTTTATCTAAATTACCATTCGAATTTCAGAAACATTTAAATTTTAAATTAAGAATATATTTTTAAATAAATCTTATTATAGCATAAAATAGTTTATAGTTGATCGGAATGTTTGGAGCTTTATTTTTTGACTCATTTACATAATTTGTACAAAAAAAATTAAATTTCTTTTAAAAAGGGCAATTTTAAGTGTCTGGCCGACTTATCTCAGCATATTAGCATTCCGAGCTGGTGGTAGCTTAGTATTAACAATGTTAAAATAAGTGACGAATCAAAGGTGCGTGACCTATTTGAATAAAGATATTAAGAATTTAAATTTTTTGATTTCTTTTTGACCAACATAGTGTGGATTTATGATGACATGCATCTGCAACGTGGTGCTTGGGGCCTTATAGGAAGTTCCAGGGCCACGTAGCGAGCAATGGAGACAGCTATGCTCGGATTTTCGCTACGAAATCGAATCTGAAATAAGATGATCCGTAGAAAAGCCCAGGACATCTATGTAGCTGGAACAATAGCTCTTCAGAAGTGGCAGTGGGAAGTTCTTCCATGCAGCCATAGATTTGTC
This sequence comes from Battus philenor, assembly GCF_028537555.1. Taxonomy (NCBI): domain Eukaryota; kingdom Metazoa; phylum Arthropoda; class Insecta; order Lepidoptera; family Papilionidae; genus Battus; species Battus philenor. The sequence goes on from NW_027181689.1 coordinate 1,306,431, forward strand.
CAAGAGAATAATAAAATTTTCAAATGGATTCAGGTTTACTTTGTGGAAGTCCATTCTAAGTAAGAAAAGTACCAATATATAGCTACTTCCGCCATGCAGCAGTAGTCGTGCAAAAAATTGCACCACCGCAGTAAAAAAAAAGACTCTGCTTGACACTAATCGGTGTAACATTGCTCCTGAGGATGCCCCGTGGAGAGGTGAAGCACGTGTTGAGTAATTTAACGGTGGCAGTTGTGTGATTCGCATTGTTTGCCGCATACACATTTATCAGCAGGCTGGCGGGCAGTGCACTTTGTTGCACGACTACCACTGCATGTGCGGAAGTGGCTAAATATTGGTCCTTTTCTTACTTAAATTTACTCAGTTTCTAGGTGTAGAGATTCCGTACAACTTCGGCTATGAACAACCCATGACCGAGGCCCAGTCGAACGTCAAGAATTACTGAAAACAAGAACTCCAAAACTTTCAATACGTAAAAGAGCAAGATCTCAATGGAACTTCCAAGAGCGATTATTCGCGATATTTTAAAAAAGAATCTGATGTTCCATCGTTTAAAAATTCAAATTATTTAAGAAAGGAAGTGACTTTGTTTCACGCAAATTTCAAATGACGATGGAACCTTTTCGCACTACATATCCCATTTATTAAAGTAACGGGGCTCATTTTCAGTCAAACGGCTACACAAACAAGCAAAACTGACGCTCCTGGTCTCCAAGAAGCTGCAACCCTCGTTTAAATATCATAAACCTGGGATGAACAACATGCGCCCCGTTAAAAATGTTTATGCTTCCCACCAAGCATTTCTAAAATTGTATTTATTTTATCTACTTTTTCTCATTATTATATTGTTATAAAATTATTTATATTAAAATGGTGGTACATGCTAAACCGAAACAATTATTTAATAATAACCACTGGTCAAAACTGAGTGACTTACAATTAGAAAACTGTGTACATATTATGTATACAATTGTATCGAATAAAGTTCCCAAATTTCACATAAAAACTTACAAGTATACTCGTTTTCCGTTCTTATCTTGTTTTTTATTTATAAAAATCTGTATATTTCCTTTATTAAAAATAAAGTAAATTATTAATAAGTGTTACATTATGTGCAGCACGCCAAAAATTTTAATTTAGTCCGTTGATAAAAAGGTTGCTCACCCCTGTCATAAACCATTATATCCCATAAGGTAACTTTTTGATACCAATACACCAATACCTCACTTTGCGTCGTGGTTACGTTCCAAAAAACACGCAAAGTGGATTAAGATTTTCTATAGCAAACCATGTAAAGATCGAAGATATGTTCCAGGGTCACGAAAATACTACCATTTAAAAAGAAAATTTAACAAAATAAACGTTTTAAAATTATATAACTCCGCCAATAAATAAATTGGAAAAATATTTACCTTTTTTTGTAACCAGAAATAACACGTGAAAATTTATATAAATTTATTATTCTCTTTAAAAAAAAACAACACACTACAAAGTGAAAATAACACTGTATTCAAATTGCGTTGTTTTTAGTTAGAAGGGGAATCCCCGAGTTTTGATGGCATGCCGCAATTACAAACAAGAGTGTTGCCATCTGCCATCATCTTAAGAAAAAAAAATCTCAAAAAGATTAAAGACTCGAACCCAAAACAACTCAACCTCGAAAATCTAACGACGCACAGTGAAAAATACTACTTAATAATCAGCGACGCAACTTCGAAAAAAACCCAAAACGAAACGACGCAAAGCAAGGTATTGGTGTACCTTATCCAAGAATAGGATAATTGGGCCATTTTTTCCAAATTCTCGAAGGCCAGTCGACGAATGTCTATATTGAGAATTACACATGATTCCGATTTTTCCGAACCTCATGTATCGTACTTATCACACACGTGATTCCAACAAAATGGTGCAGGAAATTTTACTTCAAAAACTGATCCGTCGCTTTGTGGATATCTCCAGGCCACCGACGACACTCGCCTTAACTCCTGTGGATTATTTTAATGGATCTACCTCAAAGAGAGAGTTAACAATAGCACACCCTGGACTCTTGTGAATAGGAACCATGTTTACTCTGTGACCCAGCGGTGGATCAGGCCGTGGTGCACGCGACAACGTCACTTACCTTTTAGAAGAGGAAAGCCGTCATACTATCTTGCGGTTTTGTTGCAGTGTGGCGAGTGACGTAACTAGACAAAACAAAACCGTGTAATAGGAAGTGTGGCGAGAGATGGGAGGCGATGTGTGAATGTAATGTGGGTGAATGCTCTATGTTGAATGTATGGTGAATGATAGAAATTTTGAAGAATGAGAGAGGGAAAGTGAAAGTAGGGTGTATATCCCAGTCCCGAAAATAAAATGCGGGGAAGAGTGTATAAATAAAAAAATATATATGTTTATTGCTGCAGCGTGTGGCGCAGAACGCAGGGCTCAATTTTAATCAATCTATTCAACTCAACGGAAGACATTTGGATTGCATACTCTTTAAATAATGAAATCCGCATTACTACTGTATCGTTCAATGATTTATTAAAACTATGAGTAGAATATTACATTTTTTATTTAAGTTTGAAAACATAAATCTGCCACCAGACACCCAGTATTAACAGAATTACATAGTAATTTAAACAAAAATATACACTGACGGTAATAATATCCTAAAAGCAACCCACGGTAGCGCAACTTATGAATTCTTTTGCTAAAGTGTTATTCGAAGCTCTTAAATAAATTGCAAATCGCATGTCAACAATATAATTCGTGCTAGTGTCATAAAATCCTTCATAATAAATAAAAAAAGACACACAGATTAAAAAAAAGTGTGCCGTACGTCAAGATGCGCGGGTTGACAATTGTGCTATCATATTTTCAAATTATATATATATATATATATATATATATATATATATATATGTATATATATATATATATCATAATTAATACGATATAAATAAACTACACATTGCCAAGATAAAATGGACATAGGTTAAGATATAAATATAATATATAATTATAATCACTAAGTTGGCTGGCTTCAACATCTTTGGTACATCACTATGCAAGTTCAAAAAGAACCATTGACTGATGATTTTATTTGTATTGGTTTGTAATATGTGGTGTTAGTTTATTATGTATTTATGATAAAAGATAAACATAAAATTAATTTAACTCAATGTTAAAGCTTTCAACACATCCTTTATCTACTTTACTATAGTTCACAAGGTGTTATAGTTGTGGAAAAGTGGAAAGAAACTCCATGACAATATCTTTTAATAAAGTTTAACACAGATTGTTACATATACACTTTATCAGATATAACCCAAATGAAATCCAAATAATCAGCTTTTAATATACATTTTGAATTTTGTAAATGGCAGTCTAATCATTTGTTACATTTTCTCAGACTCCTCAAATTGATTCTTACATAAGTTAAACAATAGAATACACATATATATTCTTGTATAACTTTTCAAAAAGAAGTATCAGAGTTATAAAACTTGACTACATATAAAATAAAATATGAATATGTTCTGTAAGTGTATAATTATTATATCTTAACCTACTTTTCCTCCTCCTCAAACAGCTTTTAACATTACTAGTACATTGTACATCATTTTAACATTGTACAAACCTTGGAAATATATAACCCAGGCATCTTCAAGGTCAGAGTGACCAGGTACTTACTAAGTCTGCATGCCTCATCTCTGACTACATCATTGCCTTCCCACAGGTATGTGGGTGGTCAAAGGCAAACTAATAAGTGTATCAATTTTGTAATAAAGGTTAAAAATACACAACAATAAAAATATAAAGGTCTTTATTTATCAATTAAAGTCCCCCTAACTCTCTTCTCGCCACTACTATTAGAGGGTGTCTCCGCTTGTCTCTTATTCATACCCTTCCTCTCCAGCTGCTTCTCAATTATCCTTGCGTTATTTGCATAACTGTCTGCCACCTCCCGGGCCTCAATTTCGTCTTCTTCTTCATCTATTGTAGAGACAGTTACTGAACTAAACTTGCCCATATTTTTAGTGTGTTTTGTGACCATTATCTTCTTAGGTTGAGCAAGGGCAACTTGTTTATAAATATCAGTCATAGTGCCTTCGCCTGCAGTTTGGACAAGGGCTTCATGCATTATAAAAACAACGTTACTGTCTTGTTTATGCTTGTAGTATATTGGTATTGCACATTTTTTGCACTTTAACCTATATTGTCTCTCTATACCCTTCTCCCTTTTGAGGTAAACAGTTTCGTCAGGGTCTGCTGTGATCTTATGTGCGTGTTTAGAGCCGTCGATAACTCTTGCTTCGTCTGTTGGTCGTAGTGGCAACCGGTCAATCGTGCAGTCTAATATCAGAGACATCTGGCCACACAGGCAATAATAAATATGCAAAGGTTTCGTCTCATTATATTCTTCTTGATCTTTCGTGTCCGAACAAACTATACTTTTAGATACAACTTTCGGCATATTACTGTTTAATAAATAATCTTTACAAGTAAATAATTAACACTTGCTAATAATTACAGGTTTATTTTAAATTTACAATCATTCAACAACGAAAGAAAACAATAAATATGTGAAAAAATACTTTGCCACTGACTTTGACAATGACAAGTTATCGAAAAAATTATTCAGTGTTACAAGATTAAAATTTTGTGCCTATCTTATTATGTTTATTCCTATAATTTTATTTAATGAAAAAAATACATTCCTGAGCACTTGGAAAATATTCAATGTTTTAAATAAAAGCAAAAAAAGGTGCTTCGTACTATCTAAATTCGATACTATTATGTATAATGTTACTTATGTACTATTATTAGTATTCTAGTATGCTTTAAATATGTTGAATTACTGAGTAATTTCAACTACCTAGGTAATTTAAGAGAGAACCAGGCCAGCTTAATCGTTCACAGACTCTTCCACTCCGTGAGCTCAGTTCTGGTGAAGCTGTAAAAGCCCCTAACGTCATCAAAATCAACCGAGAATAAAGAAACAGACCTACAGTTCAAATGTTTTCCCTTCTATGGATCTTAGCAATGAAATTCGCCCAGAAACTCAAACGTATCTTAAGCACTAAAAGCGCTGTTCTTTGATAAGAGCGGTTTCTTTTAACCGATATTTTAAATTGTAATTATTTACTATTAATGTATCATTGTAAGGGGTTCGTGTTCAATATGTTCTGCGTAAAAGATTTCCCATGCAGTTTTAGTACTTTTTATTCTCTGATGAAGTGAGTGTTGTTAGCCCGAAAGCTTTTACAGCTTCATCTGAGTTCACGGAGTGGAAGGGTCCGCGGTCTAAGTAACGTACTTATAATATACGATAAAGAAAGCACATATCTATGCGTTGTCTTTGCTCTTTTTCCCAGGTGGCGATTGTAATTACTTCTTACTCTGTAATAATTTTGTATAATTTAATATTACTTACATTTTTTATTATATCATATTTGCTGTAAATAAATTATTTATTAATTCTGTCTACCACCTGTATCGAGGTTTTATTCTTTCATCTATAACTAATTCCTAGTTATTAAAAAAAATACTTTATCTTGAAATAATATTACGTAAAGATATAAATTTAAATGATACATTTCACTTTGTTTTATTTCTATTTTAATAATACATATATATTTTATTTTCTTCTATAATACAAATCATGAGGTTACAACTTGGACATAGATAAAGAGAGATCACCGCAGTATGCTGTCAACTTCACAGCGATTGTCTTTTATTCAACCGAATTGTGTTTCATTGCACATGTTCATCGATTTATTAGCGTTTTAGAGGACGTGAAAGAAATTTCTTAATAAAATGGGTGCCATAGCAAGCAGATACCGTGTGTCCAATGCAGGGCTCACCGGCACCGATCTACAAAATATAGAAAATGAAAACAAACGTGATAACCCTGGAACTTTGGATGAATTGCACAAAAAGAGTAAAGGTAAGTCTCTAAGGACACCTGAGAACTATTTATTATGTAGCCAAGCGAAAGTTAGAATACACAAAACTTATTAGAATTTGTTATTCAGTCAGAAATCTCTGTTAACACATTGACGAAACGATCGAAAAAAAGTTTGGTTACCTTGTGATGTAATGTAAGAAAAGAGCTCGTCTTGGCCTAGTTTACTTTCTTAAGATATTCTAAGTTATTTTCATAACAAAACTAATTCAATTCGACTATTCTCACACAACTATATAAACATGTGATTTTGATGTTTCTTGTTGGATTATATTTTATCGTATCCAATTACATGTCTATGGAACTCTATATTTAATAATCAAAACTACTAATATCTATTAATTTCTTTACTAAATAAGTAAGATATTGACAATTACTATGAGTTATAGTTTGTATAATTATATTTAGTTATAAAAATGTTACCAATTTCCTGACAAATATATGGTTGCTTGAATATTTCCCGGGTTTTTTTTTAATTAAAATTATTAATATTTATACCAACCTCTTTAAGAAAAATTCTTAACCAACTAGTTGTATGGATTACCAAAAAAATTATATTAAAAAATTTATTTAGGTAAACCAATGTATTAGGGGGACCAGAAAGTAATGTCTTTTCTATCAACATATTTTACAGGAAAACTGATTGATTGACTGATATTGATTTGTAGACTAAATAGCAAACAGTTGTTGATAACAGGTGAATATATTGTTGATAAGAAATAAAAACTTGTTAAAAATGTAGTCTTGTGAATTTAACTTAAGAAAGTGGCATTACTTTCCAGTTCCTATAATATATAACTCCAGTGTGTGTAGAGTATACTATATACACTAGTATAATAATATTTGTTGGGTATTATTATTCTATTATTTTACTGCAGTACACCTATTTTGTGTCCGGAATTATATTAGATATGTCATAAATAAAATACCATTTCAATATTCCAGAGGTGATGCCTGTGAACTTTGAAGGTGGCAAGCTGATGGTGAACAAGGGAATATCTAATCACTTCCAGGTATAATTTTTTTAACATAATATGATCAATCTTGTTGAGCTATAAAGTAGTATACATTTTTATTTATAAATATAACTATAATGAAATTATCTAATAAAAGTTTTCTGTGCATTTATATTGTAGCTGTGAGAAGCTACATACAATGTTCCAATTGTTACTCCCAACTAATGAAACATTTACGTGGAAAGAAAAATTGTCTTACTTGTAATATAACTCCAAGAGATTTGTCACATTTAAAACATTCTACTCTTGTGGGACACCACTTGCTTTCTTTTGTGTCTGAAAGCTGCTTACCACAACCTTACGGCACTGTGCTCATTTTTGTTGGGATTAGTATTACTCAAGCCAACCCAACTCGGGGAGCCACCACAGTGATTTGAAATAAGTAGCAGTGTTGGAATTTTCCGGGCATACCTTGCCCAGATACTGTCTGTAACACCTAAAGTAAATAGATGTTTTTAAACAATCTAGAAGAATCTAGAAAAATCTAGAGTGGACTATAAAGTCCCCAACCATCAACCCCTGCAAACCCAATGTCCTTTTATTTGCCTTTTACAAAAGGCATAGTATACCTTAGCCCTGGGTTTCACAATGCAACAGGACAATTCGAAAGTGACTTGATACAAGTTTAACCCTTTTGCTTTTACATAAAAATATATGTTAAATAGGGGGCGTAAGAATTTTATAAAGGCTAAGATTGCATAGCACATAAATAGTTGAAAAATACTGTCTTTATACTGTTCTAGTGAACCCTGGCTAAATAGTTGTACCCTGTAGAAGCCTACCCATCCATCTACCGGCTTGCGGTCACTCTAAAACCTTTCTACCCCAATGGATACAAATGAATGAATTTTGTAATTATCTTTGTTTATAATGTTTTAAGTTGGAAGGCTTTGCAATGTCTGCACTCAATGTCAGGTTGTTTCAAACCATATTATCAAAACCCTACATGGAGACTGCTAGATCTATGAAATGGTATCAAATTAACATTTAAAAAAATACTTTATTGCAGATGGCCCATACACTCACCATGAATTCAGCTCAAAACGGTTACAAGTTGAGTGCTACGTACATTGGTACAAAGCAAATATCACCAACTGAAGCATACCCTGTGGTGCTGGGTGATGTGGACCCCTCCGGAAACTTCAATTTTAATCTTATTCACCAACTGACCAATGAAATAAGAGTTAAGGGTGCGGCACAGGTATGTCCCTTTATTCTATAGATAAATCATCTATAATAATCTAATATAATTTTAAAAAATGTGATAGAAACTGTTGTAAGATGTACAGACAATATGATTGTTATAAGTGTTAAAAAGTTTAATAGGTTGAATGTAAAGTTATCCCATATATTTAGTTAAAGTTAATATATAGCAATGATAATATAGTAAATAAAAAACATATTCAATATTAGATAACTATATATTTAAATTAATTATTGTTTACAATCTGTGCAAAACTGCAGTACTGCCACAAGTAATTGGCTTGTCGCATTCCAATACACCAGGGGTGGTCAAACTCCAGTTTGTTGTTTGTCTCCAGTTGATTGTTGAGTTATTTCAGTATTTAAATTTATATAACCTATGTCAGATCCTGGGAAATCAAAACAAATTGCTGGTGTGAATAATTATTATTATTATTTCACCATAAAATTAGTGAAATCCAAACACCGATCATAATTAACTAACCGGCATCTAAGTATTATCAGGAGTGCTGTCATATACGTGTGCATATATCTAACTTTAATACACGTATATTGTACTTTTAGACATATAATTTTTGTAAAAAAAATTTACGCCTGCGTGTTTTAAATGCGTATTGAATTGCAGCTTGCGAAAAATTTCAAAATTTGAAGATGGCTCCAACTATCAAGGAGCTTGGCCACCCCTGCAATACAGCTTCAGAGTGATCACTCTACAGGGTGATTACATATAAGCAAAGTTTTTTGTTGACATATTCAATATACATTCACTTCTGAATATTTTACATTTGATGGCTTAATTACTATGGAATTATTGCCATGTTACTATTACATATACAATGAATAGGATACAGCAGATAGCTTATTGTAGATTAAAGCGCAAGTTAAGAAAGAGATGACATGTATTTGTTTTTGACAAGTTAGTTGTTTAGATGATGTAAACATCTGATGTCCTGTCTGAGAAAAAAAATACTCTAGATCCATCTGGTGATAATTGAATCAGTTCTAACTTAGCCTCTGGAGGAATCACTACTCACCAAGTTTTTAGCTTAGACTGGGACCTAAGATTAATATCATTAAATAACTGCATATGACAATTAAAGATATTTCCTGCATGTTTGAGAGTTGAGAGGAATCTACAACCTTCAGCGAAGCCTCCCTAATAGGCGACAACCAACTAACTGCACCCATCGTTCTTAGGTTTTTGCAGAAAGGTAGCACAGTATGAAATAAATAAAAACAAGATTTCAGAGTAGTAGTAGTCAAACAAAACCTTCAGGCAATTAAAGTAGTAAATATGGTAAGAAGGAAAAATAAACATTTAAGAAAGGCTAAAAATAAATGTACAAAAATTTACTGGTGATTCAAACTGTGATATAAGATCAAGGAGGGCGAATGAAGGTGATGAAAGACAGATGATATAAGTGATAGAAAGATATTGTGATTTAACTAAAAAATTATTTTACCATATATACAATGTCTCCCACACATGGCAGGAAGAACGAGATGTCTTCAAAAAAAACCTTCAAGGAAGTTGTTTGACAAATCTTTTATACTTATAATCACCCTGTATAGTATTTAATAATCAGTGTACATATGTAACCTATATTCTCGTCACATATTAAAAACAGCTGTTCAAAATCTTACCGTTTCAGGTTCAGGAATGTAAGCTGACAGCAACACAAGGCACAATTGAGTTTAAGGGCTCCGATTACACTTTGGCAGCTGCAGTGGGGAAGCCTGACTTCAACGATAAGTCAGGCATCTTCGTAGGACATTATTTACAAGTATGTCTAGCTTTATGTAAATTTCAAGGATAAAAGTATTTTTGTATCCCAGGAACCTTCGATCTTTACATGGTTGGCTACTGACAATTTTAATTCACTTTTCTTCATTTTTTTTGGAATGTAACCACAACGCATGAGGTATTGGTGTATTGTAATAAAATATCCTTTTCTATTATATTATGTATTAACTGTATTATTAGTAAGTGTAGAATAAAATCAATGAATGTAAAAAAATTACCAACATAAGCCAATGAATTGTCAAGTTGAACAAAAAGAGCTAGCGGTCACTAGGGCCTAAAGGTGGCCTTCCACTGTGTAAACCACAAGATAGAGATAACCTTGTTAAGATTATCATATGTAGATGGGGTTCTATTGAAAATCTGTGGAGGTAGCCTATGTCCCATGTGTAAGTGCATATTGATTATACTAAGCATATGTTTGTAATAAATTATCTTATTTCTCCAGTCGGTGACAAAGCGGTTAGCCTTGGGTGCTGAGCTGGTGTACCAGTCCGGCACGAGGATTATGGGCGGTGAAATCGCCATAGCTTCGGCTGCTGCCAGATACACCATGGATGGTAATATATGTTTTATAGCCATGTATTAGAGACACAACAGTAAATGTACTAAATATTTAGAATTCAAAGATAATGATAGGCCAAAAGTCAGAAGACGTCTGAATGGTACTAGGCTTAGTCGTAAGTTAGAAAAACATATTTGTTATCTTTTATTAAAAGTTCAAAGTGAAATCCTTTGGTCGTCAAAAGCACACTAGAAGTAAAAGAAAACACCAATATCTTCCAAGAAAAACACTGTAATACTTACAATTACTTACATACACAACCACAACTACAAATTATTCATGACCTCAAACCAATACAAGCTGTCAAACAAGCCAACTTCAGTTCATTGCTGTCAAATCGTACAGGGTTACCACACTAAAAAAGGTTGCCAGACAAATTTTAGTAAATTAGTAGCATCACCTTTGTAAGTTTGCACCTTTTACTTTGGTAAAATTAATATTAAACTCTGGATTGTATAATTATATGTATAGTAATACAAGCTAAACAATAAAAGCATAATTGACAAAAACAACACTAAACACAACACAAAAACTAAACTACGACATAAGTAATTAATTTTAATTAAATCACATGGATAAACTCGCATTGCGCAAGAGCGAAAGTTTAAATTTGGAAATGTTATGAGATAATTTTTTTCCTAAAGCTTCATCGTCTTGGACCAATGCAAGGCAAAGATATCTATAATAGAATATACACTAATCGCCACGATTGGCAGGTGGGTTTTGGATCGCAATATGGTATTATGGTACTCAGAGAATGCTGCTGCAGATCCTTTGGAAACTTTTTTGTTAGCAGTGGTAATCCTATATATATAGTAGGGAGGAAGTGAGGTAAAGAAACAATAAAGCCTGAAGGATATATAAAGACCCGTTCTATTATAGTCCATACTTAATTTCATGTCACCAACTGCCAGCTGGAGTAAAAGGTGCATTAAAGCGAAGGACACACAATAGAGCTTGCTTTACTTGATTGCCTTAATTACCTGCACCTTTTTAATGGTCGCCGTCAGCCCCGACTGGCTCGATTGTGGAATTAGGTCTCTGTTCCCAGTGGTCTCATTTGTGTCATATATTTCAATGATTGTCACAGTATGTACAATGTTTTAGATGGTTGTAAAGATGTTTTACAATAATTTGTCTTTGTACTGTTAATATAAAAAACTCCATTGCCCATAAGGAGGCGGCCATTATGTGCTTTTACAAGATTTATGTTAACATAAATATAAAATATTGTCTGCAGATTCCGAATTCTCTGCAACTCTTGGCGCAGCCGGCTTCCATATCTGCTACTTCAAACAGGCCAGTGAACAGCTGCAGGTTAGTTACTGTTATTTATTTAATGGAATCAGGCGTTACCTTGCGGAAGTCCACCCTAAGTAAGAAAAGGATCAATATTTAGCCACTTCCGCACATGCAGTGGTAGTCTTGCAACAAAGTGCACCGCCCGCCAGCCCGCTGACAAATGCGTATGTGGCAAACAATGCGAATCACACAACCGCCACCGCCAAATTACTCAACACGTGTTTCACCCCTCCTCGGGGCATCTTCAGGAGTTATGTTACACCGATTAGTGTCTAGACTACCACTGCATGTGCGGAAGTGGCTAAATATTGGTCCTTTTCTTACTTAGTTACTGTTGTGTTATGGTGTGACAAAGTACAGAAACAGTCCTATTGCGTTCATGGCATTAAAGTTGTGAGCTACATGATGTCAAACCTAGCGATCTTAATGGTATTAAAGTGACTGACTTCCATAGTTTCAAAGTTACATAAACATCAGTAACTTTAAAGTTACTGACGTTTATGGTATTAAAGTTACTGACTTTAATAGTATTAAATATCTATATATCACCATCAAGCAAAAATTATGTAATATTTTTTATTTCTTCCAGTTTTTATTTATTACATTTAGGAACACATCCATATACAGATTGCCGATATATTTTTATTGTGTTATACATAACCCCTTTGAGACGGCACATATTTTTGGAGACCATCCCCAGAATCCCAATTTTTTTGCTTTACATTTACAAAAAACATGTTGGCAATAGAAACCAGTTGCTTTGTGAATCAATTTGTACAAATAAGATGATTGCACACCGTGTATACTTGCACACGTGCAGCTCTGAATATTTTTATTATAAAAGACAAAATTATCTTGAATTCTGAAATGGTTAGTCCTTTCCATTTTCCACCTAAGATTATTTCGTTGTACTTGTCTCACTGAATGTTATAGAGAAAAATGTATCATGAAATAAAAGTCCGAAGATCACCTCGTTTAGGTACCTTTTGGAGACTTGGCTTGCTCACGAAAGGATTTTTTTTAATCACCGTCATCGACCCATCTCTCAGTATCTTCACTGACGTCAGTTTCACATTCTTCATCTTCATTAAAATCTTTCCAATCACTTTTATCACTCAAAAATATCATCAAGTGTATCATCTAACTATAATATTCATATTCCGAATATTCATCATATTTGTCTTTCTCATATTCCAAATTACTGTCACTATACATTATAACATTTCAGTTCTTTTTTCTCTTTTCTGCAAAAAAATCTTTACTTTCACTATCATTGCTCATCACACATTTTAGTTGTTAAATTGAAACCAATATCAAATTTTATTTTTACACACTTCAAAGATAATTTTTAGTTTCAAACAGTCTGGTCCATATGACTTCTTTTTCCAGATTGACTCGTAATTGCAATTCAATATCATTACATACTCGGTGTGCAGTCAGTATTTTTGGCTCGAAAATGTTGATTTTACTATATAATTTTGTTCATTATTATAAAAAATATGAATAACTTCATCTTTCACAGGTGGTGGCAGAAATGGACACATCGTTCCGGGGAATGGAATCTGTGGGCACCATAGGTTATCAAGTCACCGTACCCAAAGCTGATCTCGTGTTCAGAGGTATGTTATGTGATGTATTTTAACTAAAATTTTAAAAATTGAGCAATCTTGTGGCATTGGATACTCTATTTCTCCCACTCCTTAAACTCATTCTGCAACTACTTACATTATGTTTTCGGAGCCCTATATGTACACAATTCAAGCAATTATAACAATTATCACATTGCACATGTAATTAAAAACTCATTGCAAAATTGAAGCGATACTGAGTATGAAAGAACCCAATGCTCAGGAAATAGCATTTGATGATGTCAGGCGTATATGGCCTTACTGACTAGCGCCATCTAGGTTTTTCGGAGAAAAAATGATAAAACAGTTCTATGTATTTACCATTGAATTTTACATTTTAAATAATACTAATTATATGTAACTATGAGAATGCAAATTAAATTAAGATGCACCTATCCCCCGATTTACACGGGTCTTGTTTTATACGTTTTCTCTTTTACACGGTTTTCCAAATAAGTTTTTTTTAATAACCGATTTTATTACCATCTCTCATAATGTAAATATTTCTGCTTCAAACATCGAATCGACACAAATAACTTGGAGTGATGAAAGTGAATTCAAACCTTCGATCCCGAAAAAAAGAATGAGAGTAATTTCTGACAGTGATAAAGGATAATAAAACACCTTTGATTTTATTTTTGTTCTAATGTTTAATGTATTGTAATTAAATTAAAAAACTCTCTCGTGTTTCCGTAATATATTAAATATTTTAACTTGTCAATGCATTTTATTGTTATTTCTGTATACACCTAAAAATATTGGAAAAAAATCACAACAAAATAGCAAAATTATGCAAATTCTACAAGCTTTTCGATTTACACGTTTTTCTCAGAAACATATCTACCGTGTAAATCGAGAGATAGGTGTATTTAACCTTTTGCACTAGAGAGATGAGTTTTACTCGCCATGAATAGTTGTTTATGTTTTGTCTTTTCGAAGCGGGTTACTTTACTCTGTAACTCTGTTCTCTTAAAATGATATCCCTCCAAATACAGATGCTACTTTCTTACGGAAATTACAACCCAACCACGAACCGGATGCGTTTTCTATCCCAGCATGAACTCTATAGCTGCTGCGAAGAGTCTTGAATCTTTGAAATGGTGGCATAAACTTTTTTTTTTTTTTGAAGTTCAGAAACTCTGAAAATATCTGCTTAAATGTAAAGCTGCATATCATTGTAATAGGAGTAGGATAGATTGCAAAATCAGCTCACAACAAAATCAACATACTAAAAGACATCAAATAACATACTACTGTTATATATCTAATCATACAGAGTCTAATGTTTAAGAAATGATGTGTGTAAAGATGTTAAAACATTAAAATATAAAAGTTTTGTTTGTGTAGTTATTTTAAGTAGTGGATAGTCAATTCATCTGAAGTGTTTTGAAACAATTTCAAGTTGCTAGTTGGTCTGAGAGGATATATCCTTGAGTACAAAGGGTTAAGGGTTGTTAAGAGAATATAGTATTAAATATGCAAACGACATTCATTTTAAAATAAAAAAAAATCATACTTAACATCTCACAATAAATATATCTGTTTAACATAGGTATGGTGGACTCGAACTGGAACATTGGTGCAGTATTGGAGAAGAAGTTGCAACCGTTGCCGTTCAGTTTCGCCCTCTCCGGCATGGCGAACCAAGCGAAGCAGCAGTTCAAGTTTGGATGCGGACTAATCATTGGTTAATCGGTTTAGTGTTGTGTGTTTATCTAGTGCTTTGGTGTGGTGAACAGATGGACATCATCGGTATGATCTAAAGTTACTATTAAACCATATTAAGTCATTACACAATTCAAATTGCTGCAATACATGTGGAAAGGTTTTATATTAAGCACCTAATAATTGCATTGAACTGGAGTTTCAAGACCTGCATTTGTTTAACCAATGCCTCTAACTCTTGGATGCAATTTCATAAAATTCATTTTTAGCTGACATACTCGGTGAAAGGAAAAATTCTACCAAATTTCAAAGTTTCTAATCCTTATGGTTTCAGAGATATCGTGATGAGAAATCACATAGGTGGAAATCTTATATATATCATCCAAAGATCACTTAAGACATAGTTCTCGGTTTATATGTAGACATGTCCCATAAATCAACGTCAGGATTGAAATCAATTGGTACCTTAAATCTAAAAAATCTATTCCATTATATAGCTTGATGAAAAGTGATATTTTCTTATCAAATCTAGGACATGTAATCTTTTGACTTTTATTTACAGAAACATTACTTATGCTAACATAAAAGCGAAGAGATATAAGAAAGTTAAAGATTTATAATCATGCTGAATACATTAATGGAAATGATTTTAAAGGTACAAGACATGTTATTTAAATAACTTGTTCGATATTTATTATGGCTTCACATTGATTTATGGGTCACCCTGTATATATGAAACCTTTATTAATTTATATATCAAGATATATATGAGCAGGTTAAGAAGTTATTTTCAAAATAAATAGACATATAAACAATATGTTGCAAAATATTTTCATTTTTCGATTTGTTTCGATGTGTAAAACTGTGTTTATGTCCAACATATCTTGGTGTTAAATACATTAAATGAAGTACAGTTGTGATTTCATATAAAAAATACTAAATTCAAAGTCGGAAGACACAAAAATGTAACTTTTAATTATGCTGTTGTATTGATTACTATGTCATAGTATATTTAATGAGAACTTAAGAATGTAACATGTATCGGATGTTGATTTTTGTTTCATATATGATTGCATGCACCAGAATGCATTTACGACTTGTCAGGCCACTCTAGGGTATATAAACCTATGTTAGGTTTTGTCATATATATATAAGAAATTAACTGGTAAAACTTTAACATTCTTTTCAAATCAAGTTTCTCATAACACTCATTGAATGTGCCCGCGACAGTAACGCCCTCTTTTATAAATGATGATTACATTACTACGTTTTTCAAGATTCATTTATGTCATGGTATAGGCCTCCCCACAGTTTGTACACGATGACCACATACAGGAACCTAGTGGCTGGCAGTCCTGTATGTGGTGGTGGTGGTGGTGTGGACCTACGTATACCCACTCCGCGTCTACCGGTTTATAAGACTACGCTCTCACACTTTTATTAGATCAAATTCAATATACTTCCTGCTTAATATTGTCTCTATTTGAACGAATTTCCTTGCGACACTAACGCCCTCTTTTATAAGAGATGTCTGTAATGACTTGCAAAACTCTCAGTTGGTCATCGTGGGGATCTTTCGGAGAGGTCCTTTAGTGGGCATATATCGGCTGACATGATTATCATGTCAAATAATTTTTTAAATGTAGAACAGTGCTTCCAAAACCGCTATACGGCGCTTTAGGAGGGACGCGCGGCAAGAGGAGAAGAAAAGAACATGAGCGCTGTCGCCGCTGGCGATGACGACAGATTGACAGAACAGAGAGGCCAATACTCCTTCCTCTATGTCTGTCTCCCCTTGCTTATGCTTAGTCAGATAGACTATTCTACATTTAAACTTTAATTAATTTTGAGTACATGATTCAAATTATGTCTATTCAAGTATACATTTACATGCATTTTTTAAACACAGATTATTTGAATATAAGCAGTAAGCTATCAACCACTCCGAAAGCTGATTTGGCCATAAACTCAATAGTGTTTTTTTATATAATTGTCCCCATTATTAGGGTCCTCTGGTACTGTCCCCTGCTTTAGTTACGCAGGGACAATTTTTCAAAAAGTTTCTTCACTTTTTTTATTTCCTTACTCTTTTCTTTATTCCTCAATTTCTCTTCAATCAATCTTTCATTCCATTACC
The DNA here is from genome assembly GCF_028537555.1 of Battus philenor. Classification (NCBI taxonomy): domain Eukaryota; kingdom Metazoa; phylum Arthropoda; class Insecta; order Lepidoptera; family Papilionidae; genus Battus; species Battus philenor. The sequence continues at coordinate 1,323,701 of NW_027181689.1, forward strand.
ATTCATACATCACCTCTTTTCTTTCATTTTACCCTGGACAACTATTTTACAATTTTTAATTAACTAAGCACTGTTGTATAAATGAATCCAAAAAAGTTCCACAAATTTCAATCAAATAAAAACTCTTGAATGATATAATAAGATTTATTTAATAATATACTTTTAATTTTATATCAACTGAGAAAATGAAGGTCTAAGAAATCTTGCCAGAATTTATTGTGGTTTGGATTTGACAAAATGTAAAGTTTTCTTTCCATAGTCTTTCGTTTATAGAGGTGTTAGTAAAAGTGATATGAAAGTGAAGAGGAAATGAAAAGGTTTTTGAAAAAGAATTTGCAGAAGGTCAATATCTACTTGTTTTATATTGACGTTGATTTATGGGACACATATATTTACCTTTTGTGTACAATGCCGCACCTAAGTTTTTTAAAATTCTTACATCTCCCTGTATAACATACATAACTTTTATTACATTTATGTACAACTTGTACCAAAGTATTTATGTATATTTCGTAAAGAAATATGTACCAACGAATATAGTATATAACAATAAGATACATTAGTAGATATACTAAAAGCTTTATATGTCAATATTTGATAAAATGTGAGTGCTTAGAATTGGTTTTGCCTAGAATGATGGCTTAAAAAAGTTTTTGGTTGTATGGCTCTAAATATAAAATGTACATGCCCAAAATTCTTCCAAATTAAAAAAAAAAACATTAGGTAACTATACATTTGTAGGAATTTCATTCTAAAAACTTTAAAGATATTACCAAAAATTGATAATACATGACTACAAAATATTTCTATTCGCTTAATTTTAAGCATAAGGCATCCATTGTTGAACATTGAGCATGGAAATGTCAAATGTTTATTTAACAAATTAATAAAAATAGATGTAAAATCATTACGGTGAGGTCTATTCCTTGCAGTGGATGTCTCACAAGAAAATAAATAATAACAAAATATTTCTTTTTGCTTCATCTATATTTCATGTGTAAGGCATTGGACATTGAGCATGAATATATAAGATGTTTATTAATTAAATTAATCAAAATAAACATAAAATCATTATGGTGAGGTTGATTTCTTGCAGTGGGTGTCTCACAAGAAATTATATGATAACAAAATATTTCTTTTTGCTTCATCATTATTTCAGACACATGAAAATTCAGCAGAGAAATGTCAAATGTTTATTTTTTTAATTAATCAAAATAGACAAAATCATTAGAAATGTCTATGCCTTACAGTGTGTGTCTCGCTAGATAACAAAATATTTATTTTAGGCTTTGAAATATGAAATGCCTATATTTTATCTGTGGTCACTCACCTCGGACCTCATTCGCATTCAAGGAGCTATGGAGAGGGCTATGCTGGGTATTTTTCTATGAGAACAAATTAGTAATGAGGCGTTTGGTAAACTAGAGAAAGTAACTGAATGCTCAGTGGATTAGCACAGAACAGATGGCTGTTGAGGGTATGAGGTTCTGGAGAGGAGACCACAGACCATCAATTGCAGCATATGACGTTGACAAGGTGGACGGAAGATTTTGTTATGGTCTTCGTAAAACTCTATATATAAGTCGCTTTATACTGGTCCTATTTGAAATTTATGGGGGAGGGTCTAAAGTCAGTGGATGTAATGGCTTAAATTATATTTTTCAAATCAAATTAAATGTAAATTCATAAATACACTCAATACAGAACTACATCAAGAAGAGTATAGTTTTGATTTTAAAAAATTGAGTTTTTGTCATAAAAATATGAGGTCCGGAAAGTAATGTCGCTTTAAGTTAAATTCACATGACTACATTTTCACATGTTTTTATACCTGATCAACAATATATATTCACCTTTGTTATCAACAACCTTTTGCCATCTAGTATACCAATGTTTCTTCTTTAACTTTCTGGTTCGCTCAGGGTGTAAATGTTTTATGTATCTATCAAAAATTACTTGTAACATGTATTGGAAGAATAACAAAGATTTAAAATAAGTTTTCTTTTTAAAAATGTCCGATTATCTGCCATTAAATTTAGGTTTTGTAATATTTATGTGAACATACTTGGCAATCCTTGAGTGGTCAAGACAGTGAAGTGTGTACCATCCCGTATGAATGTAGATAGTAAATGACAACTTTGTATATAGAGCCTGTTGTTAAAATGTTTATTTTTAATAGAGTTATGTTAACAAATCAATTGTGGTTTTATTTACTTCTCTGTAATATATCTTACTGCCTTGTAGATGAATAAATATATTAAAAATACTATGGTACCTTATTTACTGCCTGGATATGTTAATTTATTTGTAAGTATTTATTTGTAATTTTCAAACGCTTTGACATATTTAGGGTAAATATCTAAAACAGATACTTTGCCTTCTCTTCTTCAAATAAATAATGGTAAAAAAGTGCATAAAAACCTTTTTAGAAGTGCACTACTTAAGACTGTAATCAATACTATGGGGTTATCTACTCTTTTCAACTATAAGCGACTCTGAGATAACCTAAAAAAATTTACTTTGACATAACTTTATAACAGTTTTTCCCGCCGGTCTTTTTGACCGACCGCGGTAGGTAGGTCACATAACAACTTTTTTTTTTTGAAAAAGAAAAAATAACTTAAAGAGTGAAGAAAATATTATATGCATATTCTAAGAATTGTCATATAGTTTGATAACAATATTATAACATTAAAAAATGTGTAAATGGGATAAAAAGTTTGAAAACGGTCAATTTGACCGCTACTGGTAGGTTTAGTGTTAATATTCTTTACACAAGCTATAATACATTTAAATAGTGTCATAATAAACATGTACAATGGGCGGTCTTATCACACGAGGCAATCTCTTACAGACAACCATAGTATGGAAAAGGTAGAAATGTAAATAATGGGTAGTTAACATGTACAAAACATACATATATATGCACATAACATATATACTTGTAATAAATATATAATAATACATACAAATATAATACGATAATAAGAACATCAAATTGATTTGGATCGCACTTGCCACAGAAAGATACAGAATAATAGAATAAATAAACAAAGAAATGAATTGATAAAAAAATAATCATAGGATTTATTAAATAGTTATTATCCATTTCCTTTAAAATAGGTAGTATATAGCAGATATAAATTACCGTTAAAAGTTAATGAATATTCCAATAGGAAAAGTAAATTAAAGATTTTTTTTTATAACGGCGAACTTAATACCTACGCCATTTTTTACAGTTTGGCGGTACAGAGATAAATTAATGAAAGTATATGAAACAAAATAAAATTGTTACCAAGCACGAACCTTCTAGAAACAATAAACAAGGAACCCTAAAATCATCAATCATCAGATCAAGAGGTGCCGTAAACACGCGTGACCTTGAAGTTATTTATAGATTTTTGTGTACAGTTCTCGGAAATTTCAACTGAGTACTTACTAGAACCTTATCCGTAGTATAAATAGGTGTACTCCCCATGACGATAGTTCAGTGTTACTTTTCGAGTTTTAAGATTAAGATCTACGATCAGTGATACAAAGTGACTATTTGGTAAGTTATTTGGACAGTGATTTCTTGAGCGATTTGGAAGCGTAGTTAGGACTAGATGAAAGTATACTTTGTGTTAAAGTAGGGTGACCATCTGATTTGTGAATAAAGGACTCCTTGTGAACCAGTGGTGTTTTATTTAGAGTCAGAACCCACAGTACGCAACAATTATGATATATAAATATAATATAATTTATATATATACTATTAGTTTATATAAATATAATTTATAATTAAATCCAACTATCGTGATGATTCCGTCAGCTTGTCAAGCGATAGCTTTCAAACCTTTGCTTTGAATGCGCAACGGTTCCTGATCATCCTAACATCGAGGGGGAGCGCGTTGCAGAGAAGAATACATTGTATTGCTTAAGAGTGAGTAAAGTCGGTACTATGGTGGGGGGGGGGGGACATCTAAGCAGACGATTGGTTGAGGTGCGAAGTGTTTTTTGTGTGTACTGGCCACGATCTGGAGTTCAGTTAACTAGATGAAGTGTGAGAAAAAATTGAAGATTCATTTCTTCAATTTGTTTTTTGATTTAACGTCTTAATAGAACTAGATGAATGACTATTGTCATCATAATGATCTCTTGTACGTGTTTAATCACCAACTCGTCTGATGAAACCAATATGGCTCAAGATGAAGCACGCAAACTCAGCAGGTACCTACTCATTCTGACCCTGAAGAGATCTGGCTTGCTTCTCAAGAAATAAGGAGGCTGGCAGATAGTTCCATACTCGGTCTGTGCGGATCAGAAACGTTAAGTTCAAACTCCTGGCAGTCTCCAAGAAAACCACAGTATATGGGTGGTAATGGGTAGCGTTCCCACACGTCCCGTAGAGAAACTGGCATTCCCCAAAATGAATCCTGTAAAAAATTGTCAGACTCGCTACTCGCCGGCGGTGCCACCAGCCAAACATATTTGTTACCAATATTTTTATCGTGATTTTAGTTGAGTCTTCCTTCCAAGCTTCATTATCCTCTCTGAGAGTCTTAACTTACTTTGTTAAGCGGGGAGTTGGTGGCAGTCCTATTTAGATCCTCCAGGCTACGGTACCTGCTTCATGCTTAAGGTAGAAGATTTATCTTTAAAAAACTAGATGCTGGCTGCTTCCAAGTGGTGCTTATGGAAATCTATGGATTCCACTGCCGTATATCGCCATTTATTCGTCGTTTTAACCCTTAATAACCTAGAGCTTCAATTTTGATACCAACCTTATAAACCGAATGTTCACATTACTATTAGTTTTTTTTATAGGTTGGCTGTAGGTATTTTACTGTTGTATAATATTCTTTCCAACGAAGTTAAAAACAACTATTTTTCCCTTCATCTAGACCCTCAAGCAAACACAGTAATATTTAAAAAAAAATCATATTCGTAAATCAGGTTACTAAGGGTTAACCCATAGACGCAATCTGCAAGTCAGGCCACCCCCAAAGATATCTATGGAGGATATAGCATTTATTAGAAGCAGGTGAAATAAAACAAAAGGTTTAGTTTAAAAATAACGTAAGTTTATTACATATATGAAATAAAAGTAAACTATAAAGTTCCATCCTGTTACCGGTGCGGACGCCATCAACCCAACTACAATCGTGACGTATGAAAACGTTAGACACAAGGCCTTTTAGCCGAAACCATGCAGTGTTGCCAGTTGAATAAATATTTATTTTAAAATTGTTATATTTAACATTGAAATTAAAATCGATGATTAATATAGGAGATATTATGAATGAGAGAACGCGTTTTCATCACCTCACGATTGGATTGAGTATTGGAGCTAGTTATCCTTGCATATCCGGCGAAATATTTTGAAAGAGATTAACATACGATCCAGGATAACGCTACAGACGAGAGCATGAGACACTAAACATCAATACCACAGCGATTTTATAATTATTACCATCACAAGTTGGGTTGACAGGATGAACTAAACAGTGATCGAAATAGGTGATGCAAACTCATATTGTATTTGTTAAACTCATATCTGTTTATTGTAAAACTAGATTAAAATCTATTTAGAAATGACACAGTGAGATTTAATTTAATAATAATGTACCGACAGATACCCATGTTTATAAATTCATTTACTTTAAATCGATATTATTAGTCCATCGAAGAAATCGATTTTGGATTTAATATCCAAACCAAAGTGGTACTGGCTGGAAGGACGCAGAAATTTACTTTCCAGAAGTTAATACGCCTGTTTCATTTTTAAATAGATTAAAACAAACTAAAGTGACAGTTGACAGATGTTGATGTCTGTTATTGGCTTTAAAATCGATATGATTCGACGAACGTAACGATTTTGAATGAAATCAAAAGTTACAAGAATGGTAGTGGCGCCTAATAAGCAGTTGAGTTTACCACGGGACAACTAACGCGTCTAGAGTTGTTATAAAACGCCTTTACTTTTTTAAAAAAATAATTTAATTTATTATGGCGATAAAAATTTTAATTTGAGTGCATATTTTAACGACTGTAACACTTAAATTTGGTATAATAAATTATTTTCGATTTTATGTAAAAAAAAAAGCTTTTTTCTGATTTTTAATTTTAGAAAAAGTGGCAAAAAGCCGCACCGCCAATTCCGATCACGATAGAGCGCGAAACGCACCTGTCAACCCAACTTTCAAATTACCGACTAAAAATTTTTCAACTCGTTACCTCCTTATACCAAAATATATTATTATGGCTTGAGATATCATTTTGAAGATACATAATATGTCTATAATATTAATATAATTTTTTTTTCAATATTATATCTATACGTAAACCTAGACTTATGGATATAGACGATTGCAACACTTTGAGGTTTGCAACGTAAATGTTAGAGATCTGTTAGTCCGTTAATGTGCAAAGTTATTTCGGAATTCGGCCTGGATGAGATAGTTTCGTTTTACCGAGGAAATATATTTAAAAAAAATTACATTAATTTACAGTGAAAACAATTTAAAATTCATGACAAAATCAAAAAAGTTACTAAAGTAAGGAAGGTAGTAGTTTCATGGGTATATCAAAGGCCGTTGTAAGGTAACCATATTGTTACTGGTAATCCGGGAAGTACACACAGACATCTCTATCATCAAAGGACCTAAAACATCTCAAAATCCGATACGGACATATTTTCCCATCGAATAGTCATTGATATAAAAAAAACAATAAAAACTTTGATTGTGCTAAATATTAAAAGATTTTTTTTTATTATTGGACAATTACACTAAGTACTGTTACATTCCAAATTCTCGGCCAACACAATTGACATGATTTTTACGCAAAACTTGACATTTCATTTGTTTTTTCAAAATGGCGGACATGCTGCCGCCAAAAATGAAAATGGCGCAAACATCGCTGTCAGAGATTGGACGTAACACAAGAATCATGACACATCATTCGTTTAAAAAAAAATTATTAACGCTATCATTAAAAAATAATTAAACACCTATGAGATATAATGATGACTGCAGTCCAATGTCGGACATTATATGTTTAAAATTGGATTTATGCTATGGGGAACAGATAAGATATTTACAGAATACCGCTCACTCATGTAAACGTTGCCAGTATTAAAATCGGTATATAAAAAAAAGTTGTTAATATATTTATTAATATTGACTTTATAGAATTATACCCATTGATTTATAATTTTGGTAATATTAAAAAGGTGCTCTATACATATCTAAAGTTAAACTATCATAGACAACCATTGTCACACTTCATGTGATAAGCCAAATTCATCGTACCATACCACTTTTTTTTATTACACCAAATAGTGAACACTGCTAAATATATTGCTAACCATAAGCGTAATACTATGATCGCATAGACAAGGCAGAGACAATTCTATAACTTTTTTCCAAGAACACACCAACTATATATATATTTTAAAACAGCATTACGTCGTTGTCAAATCTGTGGCTATGTACAAAAATTGTAACTTCAGATATTCAATTAAAAACCTCCTGTATTCTCCTCTTTTGGTACGATAATTTAGTTATAGTGCCACCAAAACCGCTGTACCGCTCCATAGGTATGCGAGGCGAGAAGGGAGGGAGGTATCGTTCATGCTAATAGATTTTATGTTAGCACTATAATAAATTAGTTGTAATAGTTCGACTACCCTCATTTAAGTGTAGGAATTCGGTTTGACAACAACGTAATATATTTATGATTTAATCATGCAAATTTGTCACGCGGCTCGCGCCGCCGCCACGTCCGTCGCCGTGGACGTCTCGCGATCGAATGAGCAGTTTTGTATCGACTACCCTAAAATAATAAAATTGGCATTCTGTGGTCCATGGTTAAAACAGATTCACGATCTCCAACGGAGGCAAACGTGACGGCTTTATACAGATTATATAAGTACTGGCATTTACATGACACGTCGCGGGCCGGGGTCAAGTGGTGGGGAGGGGATCGGGGGAAAGATTTTTAAGTTACAGAGGGGGGTAAAGTAGTAATGGGAGGTGTAATAATGGTGGTGGTCAAGTGAGAAAGAGTTTAGTTATAGGGGGAATAAGTTAATTGATATAGAAGGTTAAGTTTACTCTCAGTTGGAGGGTATATCTGAAACTCCACGCACGTATATCGTAAATTGTAATAGCCGATATAGTTGAACATTTCCTTTGATGTATTGAAAAAACTGTGATAACTGATAAACGTATCTATTTCATAATTATATGGCTTGCAATTGCGGGTATTCCCCATAATTAAATGGATCCACGACTTATTCGAGGTGACGAAAAATCGCAGAATGAGGGGCAACGGAAGTGGTCATCTTTGTCGGAAACCTATGCATTGAAATAGGCTTCCATCGTATGGTATGGTATTCAATCATGTCTGAGCTAGAATTATGACATGGTCTTTAACTCCAGTAATCATAATAGCTAGGCCGCCATGCACACTGCACAGTTTGTTCACATGTATTTGTACCACTATTGGCAGTTGGGGTTGGCAGTGGTATTTATACTAAGAGTCCATAGAGAAAAATACTTTAAAGATTCTTTTTTTAAATTTAAGCAACCACTTGCATTTGCGTGATGTTAATTTTTTGAAAGGAAATCATTTTGACCAACTGTAAATGCGTTGAACGAATTTAAACATAAAATATTGGCTTCATTTTGATATGTCAAATATGACGTCACAAATTACGAGTATATTGGCGTGTAAGTTTCACAAAGATGCCGATAGATGGCAGTCGCAACGTTCCCACTACCCATGGAGGTATATAGACAAAAGTATTAGTGCTATCTATATTATTCTGAACGAAGGCAATTGGCGCAGATTTCTGTATTAAAAATAGACTTTACGTGGAACCGTAAACAAGAATGGACTTGTCTAATTTCAATCGGGATGTAAAGGAGTAACTGGAAATGAAAGCAAGTTTGGATGAAATATTACGAAATGTTTCTCACGTACGTATACGCAAACATGATTTTAACTATAGATTTAAACCGGAGTGATTTTACGACATATTGATAAATTTTATAAGTACCCTCAAAAAGAATATGGCGGTTATTTGGCTGTAGAGCATAGTCTCGAAGCTTCGTTATCTCTGACAAACATTTACACCACAAACAAAATTACCACAGACATTTTATTGATAATTAAAGATATATTTTAATAAATTTATAAGTACCCTCGCAAAGGATTTGAGTTTTTTTGGCGATATAGACAAACTTAGTTTCGAAGCCTCGTTTTTTTACACCACGGACAAAACATGTACGCATTAAATTTTTAAAACATTCGAAGTCGTCACCAATTACAGATAATGTACCCCGGTCTCCGACACGTGGCGATAGGACGATAGGACCTAATCTTACACTTACCGATATCTCTGCCCCCTGGTTTTTTTTCTCCTAGCTTCCTCACTTGCCTACCCTACCCCCCGTTTCCTCCCCTCCCTACTCCCCGCGCGACCGTGTCGGACGCGTACCGTAGCGAGCGGGCGCGCGTGCGCTTAACAGACGTTATAACTCCATGTCGTGAGCAGCGTCGTCACTGAAGTCGCTCATGGAGCTCTCCGTATCGCTGGCGTGGGCGCCATTCTGCTTGCCGGCGGACGGGGCACCGCCGCCCATGCCCGTGATGGCGTCCTTCTCCAGAAGCGCCTCTTCAGTCGCGAATCTCCGCACGTAGTCTGTCCAACGCGAGATGGCGTGCAAATCAATCAGATTACACAAATTTAGGACTACCTACATTTTATTATACGGTAACTTTCATTATAGGTGCAAAAGAGAAAACTCGTGGGAGTTTTCCCGATCTAAAACTGACCGATATTTTATATATACAAAAGGCTGGTGAACTATTTCATACTAGCATTCTATAATTTTCAAGATGGACCTCGTCAAGATCGTCGGAAGACGCTAGATACAAAGGAAACCTATGGGGGAGGCCTACGTTCAGCAGTAAACGTCTTACAGCTATAATATTGATAACATAATTCACGGCCTGGATGCTTACAGGAATAGGAGTTCCAGAGTCCAAAAAAATGGACAAATCCAGAAATAAATGATTCATTAGTAATAAAGTAATCGACGACAGTTAGTTTGAGCTAACATCAGAAATTACACAGATAATTTAACTTGTATTGTGAAGATTAAAATACAAAAATTTTTGAGGGTAGAAAGAAAACAGATAACTTTCTCATAATGAATCATTAATGTGATTATACTGCTAAAAACTTATACAAAATCCTATTAAAATGTAAAGAATTTTTAACGATAATAATGCTTGGGAATTAATTGCTCTTCTACTGTATACAGGATGTTGTAAAAGTGACCACAAAAACAACTTCAAGGGTTTGTCGTGGTGTCTTCTTAGAACAGTGCGATGATGAAACCCCTGTAACTAAGATGCACGATACCATTATGGGAATTCAATCTGAACTAGTTTGTACCAAATTGGGATTATTTGGACTTTATTCAATGGCGTACATTGAGTTCAATTAAGAATTAAGTTTAGCATAGCCTAAACCTCTTAGATAGGTAGCGAAGATAGAGGATATTGATCCTTAACTGTATGATGTACATACCTGACACCTTTTTCTTGTATTCCTCTGGCTTGTGCAAGTACATTGCGGCAGCGTCACCGTTCAGGGGGTCGATTGGGTTCGGATAGGTCAACAGCTGGGGTAGAAACGACTCGAAGATATTCGATAAATCTGAAATGAAGTAAAACATTAATTATATACCACCATAGGACTTTTCAATTGCGAAACTCCTAACGTATTCTCAACGCTAGATGGCGTGCAAATCGATCATATTAGACTGTTGTGCACCTTATCTGTTTTGTAAGGCTACACTTTGATACATAGGTTCTCGACCTTTGGAAAGAGTATAGAAGGAGGTAGCATAGCCTGCCTTCCGGGCGATGAGAACTCGCACCCAACATTCCTACAGTTCTGCAGAAAAGTGGAGTAATCTATAATAAACAGTAATAAGGGGCAGACTAAAATAAAGTAAATAAAAATATGAGGATAAGAGGCCTCCAGAGGCAAAATAAAATCTAAGCAAAAGAATCTTAAACAAATGAGTAATTTTTATAATGTAAAAACTGTGACCTGGAAATGTAAGTGAGGGAAGGCAGGCGAACCATGAAAGAAGATTTGCGAGGAAAAGTAGATTTTGAGAAGAATACAAGGATGGTACGAAAGATAACGTAAATATAGGAAGTACCATGTGGAATAAAAATATATTTCCAAAAATGGTAAGAGAGAACGAGATATCCAAAAAATGGGACCACAAATATCAATCATATCACACAAATATAGGAATACCCACATTTCATATAATATAGATAAAGTCAGTGATCCCAAGAAACCATATTGTAACAGCGTATCAGCAATAGAACGTCAACTCCTGGACTATTTGCTGATAGCAAAATATTTCCAATAGGACTGGTTAAAAGGGGTCAGCATCTAGCATCTTCCAGGGACCTTGTCAAAGTTATATCCACCTTGTGAGTGGTCCTATTCATTATGATCACAATCGACCGTTTACACGTAAATTTCGGTGATGTTTTTTTTAAGATACTCTTCAATCACCCTGGGCAGAATTTGCATCCCTACCTGTACCAGAATTTAGGATGCAATAATATCTTGCCAGGATGTTATAAAAATGGAAGGCGTAAGCTCTGAGGTTTTATAATGATCTTCAGATGAATCAGGCATCACTTTGGTGATAACAAGGAAGTGCTATAATAATGTTACAAAGCACGAGTTACAGAACCCTTTAAACAATAAACACGGAACCCTCTATAAAAATCTATATATATATATATAAATAGATTTTTGTTAATATACACACTTCGTGTTCTAATATATACACGTTCGTGACTTCGTGTTGTTAATACCTCCAAGATCTACCCGCTATACCAGAATCCCAAAGTATAAACACGTTGATATACTTTCTCTATCATTATTGCAGTACACAAGGGAAATCACACCTACGCCCAATCTTCAACATGATTAACCATAATTATTTAATATTTAAAAAGTAAAATAAAAATATTTAAAAAGCTATTTAAACTCCAATTATTTTTCTTATGACTATGCTCTATGTAAGAAGAGGACCAATACCACTGCATGTGCGGAAGTGGCTAAACATTGGTCCTTTTTCTTACTCAGGATGGACTTCTGCAAGGCAACGCCTGATTCCATTAAATATGCTCTATGTAACTATGCTCTATTATTATGACTGTATGCTCTACTTTACTCACCATATAAAGCGGTCCAGGCTTGGTTTATGACATCGAGACAAACAGTACCAGAGACCTCGTCGATATTGGGGTGGTAGACCTTGTTCATGAAACCAATGGAGGGCGACTTGAAGGGATAATGGTCGGGTAGATGGACTCGTACCCTCCATACACCACCCTCGTACGGAGCTGGAAATATACAATAAATCATCATAATTTAGAGCAGTATTCTTCATCCTTTTTATGCCATGCACCATCTTAGCCTTTCTAAATCCTTACCTTCCCCTATGTAAGAGTACTAGAGTACTGAGAATTGCGATCACAGGTCGCGAGTTCGATTCCCCGGATACAATCTTATATAACCTCACACTCTGTGCATTAATTATATAGGATTGCAGCTGTACAAACAAATTTCTAGAGGACAGGCCAGATCATTCGATTATAAATTTAAAATTACTTTTAACACCTTAGCTACTTTGTTTAATATCATCGAAATATTTATAACCTATCGAAAATGATAAAACACAATATTCGTATTGGAAATTTAAATATATATATATGTTAACTTAATTTTAAACTAATGATTATAGATGCTATTTTGACTTCGACACTAGTTTCTTTGAACTTGGACACTTCCACCATTCTACTAATGTACAAAAATGATCAATTCGATTCAAAAGTGCTGTTCTGAATGATCGTATTGGAAAAGTGACACATTTATTTTCAAATCATTTGATTCAATTTACACTTCAATAGGGAGAGGGGGTCCAAAAGCTACGTGGTTGTCTAATATCGGAAAGCAACTGGAAACCCTTCAACTTGATGCAGGGACAACCCAGGATAGAGTGATAAGAAGACCCGACCCCAAATAAAGAAAAAGGGAAGGAAGAAGAAGAAGATTAGATTAAATTCACACTTACTTCCAGGAGGTCCGAAGAATTTCACGCAGAACTCGTTCAGACCGCCGAGTATGGTTACCTCGTGCTTGCTTTCAATACTGCAGTGTTTGGTTAATACAAAATTATTGACATTGTATTTGAAAATAGAACTTTGACAATTGTGTAACTGCGCCATCTACCGAAGTCGTCGTGAAACGAGATAGTATGCAGAGCGCAAAGCCGCGTGCGCATTTAATGAACAGTTTCAGCGGCGAGCACATGTACAGGGTGGCCCATAAGTCCTTTGAAAAGTAAAATTTGAATAAAACGAACAGGGTGCACGTGAGCGGTGCAGGGGAAGCGGAGGGAGTAACTTTGGTTTCTGGGAATTTAATCGCGATGGAGCGTTTTACCGGAGCAGACCGTGCGTTTTGTGTGCGCGAGTTTTATAAAAACGACAATTCGGCAACCGTTGCGCGGCGTAAATTTCGAGAACACAAAGGTTTACACAACTTTGACGACACTCCAACTCTTCAAACGATTAAGAACTGGGTTGCTAAGTTCGAGGAGACCGGTTCGACGTTAGATAAACCGCGGTTGGATCGCCCAAGGACGTCACGTACGGAACAAAACATAGACACAGTGACACAGTCTATTCGCGAAAATCCGACACAGTCAACTCGTAAGCGCGCCAGAGCATTAAACGTATCCAGGACATCGTTACAACGGATTTTGAAGAAAGATTTACATATGCACCCTTACAAAATTCAGTTGGTTCAAGAATTAAAGGAAACTGACGGTATTCAAAGACAAAATTATGCGAATGAAATGTTGAATCGGTTTACTTCCTTCAATAACATAATGTTCTCTGACGAGGCTCATTTCCATCTTAACGGGCATGTTAGTAAACAAAATTGCCGCTATTGGAGCCCCATCAATCCAAAACTCAAGCATCAGAAGGCCTTACATAGTCCGAAAGTGACTGTTTGGGTCGCTATGTCAGCCCATGGTATCCTAGGGCCTTACTTCTTTGAGAATGGCAGAGGGCGCGCAGTTACTGTTACGTCGGAGCGATATGTGGCTATGATCGAAGAGTTTTTCATACCAGAATTGCAAAACTTTTCAGGCTTTAATGCCAGGACGTGGTTTCAACAGGATGGGGCCACTTCTCACACCTCTAACACTGCTATGCCCGTTATCCGTCAACTTTTTCCTGGCAAAGTGATCTCTAAGAGAGGAGACATTTCCTGGCCTCCACGTAGTCCAGATCTGACCCCGATGGATTTTTTTTGTGGGGCTACCTGAAGGCTAAAGTATACGATACAAACCCGCGGTCAATTGTGGCCCTAAAAGAAAACATCCGCAGAGAAATGACAAGCATTTCAGCAGTGACGTGCCGCGCAGTCATCGACAATTTTAGACGTCGTTTGCAAGAGTGCCGTGATCGCAACGGATTACATTTAGAAGATGTTATTTTCAAAAAATAATTCCCGTTTTTTAAGCTTTTCTGTAAATAAAAATTTAATTCATAATGTAATTAGTTTTATTTTAATAAATTTTTTTCATATCAAAGGATTTATGGGCCACCCTGTATTTCTCATTGAAAATTTCTTTACCGCGCGATCCATTATAATTGTCTGGCATACCTCCAAATGTGATATATACAATAGTGTTGTTTACAGTTAAATGGTTAGTTAACTTAAACTTTTAAATGTAACTTAAACTCAAAGCATTGACGCTGTACGACATTTCTTAAAGTATACACCAATACCTCACTTCGCGTCGTGGTTACGTTCCAAAAAAAAAACGACGATAATTTAAACGCCGCAAAGTGAATTAAGATTTTCTATAGCAAACCATGTAAATATCGAAGATAGGTTTCAGGGTCACGAAAATACTACTTTTTAAAAAGAAAATTAAACAAAGTAAACATTTAAAAAACAAAAATAATACAACTCTGCCAATGAATAAATTGGAATAATATTTACCTTTTTTGTAGCCAACACGTAAAAATTTATATTTATTATTCCCTTTAAAAAAAGGACAACACATTGCGTAATTGAAACTGAACTCTAAAATTAGCAAAACAAAGTGAAAACAAAACTGTATTCGAATTGCGTTGATTATTAGTTAGATAAGGAATTTGCGAGTTTTGATGGCATGTGCGCAATTAAAAACAAAAGTGTTGTCATCTTTTAGATATTTCTTTTTGATTCATCTTTTAAGTAAATTTAAAGTAAAGATTGTTATGTAAGTAAGAATGGAAAAGGTAATATATATTAATATTATTTGTTTTTTTTAGGCCTTTCGCACAATAACAATAACAATAACGATGCCAACTGAATCGCAACAGGGAGAGTCGAAAACCGAGCATCAGTATAACTGGCATCAGTATAATCGAGCATCAGTATAACCGAGCATCAATGTAATCAAACATCAGTGTAACCGAGCATCAGTACAACCGAGTATCAGTATAACCGAGCATCAGTTTAACAAAGCATCAATGCAAGTTTTTTTTAAATATTTTAATCATTTAAATGATATCCACAAAGTAACCTCTCGTATTAGTGCATCCAATATGCCACTATGGGACGCTGCTTTCGTCGCTGTCGCTTCGGCAGCACCAAAAACAACGTGACTAATAATGTTCACTCAACAGATTCGTGCAACTGTAGCGATCGCAGATATATCGCCGTTGCCTGAATTGCCTCAATTACCTCCAAGACCTACCGCTCCTAGGAATTCTTCCTTCCCACAACTTATTAGCGAAATATGGCCGCTGCAAAAAGCCGGTCGCATAGCCGAGATCATATTTAATTTTGTCATAATTTTTTTTATCCAATTAAACCCGTTTCATTAATTATGGTTTAAACTTGTTTACTGCAAAATAACATTTATATATAATAAAGAATTCCATCTATGCACCGACTCGTCACGATATCTCTGGAACCATAGAACTTAGAGTAGTATCTTTCAATCTTTTAAGTGCTATGCTCTCTTAGCATTTCTAAAATTTTTACGCCACCTAAAAAAGTGAAAGGGTTAAACTAGTGTAGAGTCACTTTCGAATTACCCCCCTTTATCAATCAAATTTCTCCCCTGAGGGGGCGAAGGCCCCGCGTTGGGAAACGCTGGCTTAGAGACTTCAAATTTGATAGGTATACTTTTTTTTCGCCAGTTTCGAATAAAGGTCATCCAAAAGGAAGTAAAGTTGAAATAATATAAAATATGAATAAATTATTAGAATTAAAAAGTCCCTGTCCCACACGAGATAGGGGAACGAGAGGGCACCAACAGCGGGGACCATTTAAAAAAAAAAAGGAAGTAAAAGCATCTAGGGAGCTATCATCAAACTCGGGAAGCTGATATAAATAAACCATAAATTATCCACAGCTGGACAAGGGCTACCTCAAAAAATTTCCAAAAGGATCGTTTGGAAGAGGCTTGCATATATGTCTTCCGTTGAACTCAAAGAAATCGTCTGTCCAACTTGTGGATAGATGTCCCGTGCAAGCTGATCCATGGTCTCCACTTCAGACTCCAGCGACCATCCGTTCATCGCACTTTAGCTTACCCAATGCTACCACAACTTGCCAATCAGCTGGATAATGCCACACAATACTGATACGGAACTGGGTCGTTCAACGTACACAAACATTTCCCACATGATAAAACGTAAAAGATAATATACACTTATCAATATTACATTATCTTATCAATTACTACAATCTGTGTTCAGAGTGAATATGTAAAAACATTAACATGAAAACCTATTAAAGCTAAAGTTCAATTAATTATTATTTCCCTCCTATAAAACGATTAATTACACCACTCTGTACGAGCAATCTCCTATCATTATTTATTTTTATTTTGGGGCAGAGACATAAGACTTCCTATTTTTACCCTCTCTCTCTCATCTTTCACAGTTTGTCTCTTTCTTCTTCCATCCTTCTATTTTCCATCATTCTCACAGCATTCATTTATATTACACTCTCGCATCTCCTTCTATTCCTCATCACATTTCTCGTTACACGGTTTTATCATCAGCAGTAAGACAGCTAGACATGGACCTCAATTTCCAACTAGACCTATTGGAAATCGATTGGCCAGGTATAACCAGTAGGGGAAGTTCACAAAAATCTGACTTAAAAAACACAAAATGAAAAAAAAATTAACTAATATTATATTGTTATCATATGTTTTTAAGGCCCTTAGACTTTGTATGGCGATGATATCGCATTTGCAACGCGCTACAATAGTGATACCAACAAAATATTGCATTGAGATGGGTTGAGAAAGGAGAAAAGGTCGCTTGAGTGGAGAATCAAACATCAGTGTAACCTAGCATCAGTATAACCGAGCTCAGTGTAGCTGAGCATCAATATAACCGAGCATCAATTTAACCGAGCATCAGTGTAACCAAGCATCAATGTAAACAAGCATCAATATAACCAAGCATCTATTTAACTCAGCATCAGTGTAACCACACAGATATCATAACAGTCACACAACTGTAACTTAAAAACTTTACTTTGAACATTATCTAAAAAAGAAACTGTAACATCAGATTACAGTAATTATATAGATAAAAAAGTTGTAACTAAAATAATATATGTATACAGTACACTAGTTACTGGTTTAATGTCATTAAAATGGTGAATATATAACTCGTTGCAGTCACATAATAGTAAATGGTAACAGAAATAATAAATAATACAATGATGATATAATATAAAAAGGTATTTCCAAAATTCCAAATCCGGAAATTTAAATAAATTACTATATAGAACTCGAGGCATCTGACAGAATTGGTGAATGCAGTGTCCAAAAGTATAAAGCTGAAATAAACATGGGCCGATCACATATTTAGATAAGCAAAGGATAAATAAGGATAAGTCACAGTTCAGCATTATATTATATCGGTGGAGGAAAAATATCAAGACAAAGAGGCAGACCCTGCATACAATGATCTGATGATCAAAGAGTTGCACTGCTATTGAGGACACAGATAGACATGGGCAGATGGAAGCAATGTGCAGAGAACTTAGTGTCTCCAAGTTTGGTACATGAAACAAATTATTATGAAATCAAAAATGTAAATATAATATACAGCGATATAGGCTAAATAAATAAAATAGATAGTTTCTTTTTTCTCTGTATCATGCAATTAGTAGACAGACTATAAGCATATGTATTTTTTTCACAATGATCACATTTTCAGGGTCCTCTCGTTCCACCTGCCCTAGCAAGACCCTAAAAAAAGAAAGGATTTAGGCAGATTACAAATTCGGGTAAAATGATTTTTCAATTTTTACTCTATATTGTCTTTCATCCATCATGCTATATTTTATTCATTCCTTATATGCTTCACATGATCTGTCATTTGCTTGTAGATCTTTCTTGTATCTCCTTCTTTCATCTACAGACCCAGTTTTTTACATCAATTTTTTATCACCAACTATACTGATTTACATTTTTTTTATTATTTTACTATCTGGCACTATGTTACTACTTTTTTCTAGACTAAACACCTTACTCTTAATGCTTTTTCCCTATATCAAAAATAAATTATTTATAATATTTTTTTTGACTTTTGCAAGACTTGACAATGACGAAACATGTAATTTTTTTTAAAATTACATATGAATTACTACATATTAACATAAATTATGGTTTACTACCTGTCATTGCAGACTTTGTAAAGCCAGAAGATAGTGGCCTGTCACATTCCAATAAGAAGAAAGTTTATGTAAAAATTTCAGAATCATCACTATATACAGGTGATTGATATAGCTGTTTTGCTATTGCTATACATTTACCTATTTGAATTTTTCACCCATATAAACTTCACCATTTATTTCAATTTATTTAATATAAAAGTATTTCTTTGTTACATCCTTTTTATGTATTCATATAATTATGCACTTATAAATATTAACAGAGATCAATTGTCTACACAAGTATCACAAGAAGATTCCCAGAAGATACCAATTTGATATAAACAAGAATCAGATTGAACTCTTATAAGACATCCTTCAACTTAAAGCTTAGAAGGTTTTACACCCTGATAACCGTCACATCTTAAAATAACTCAATACATTCTCATAGAATATTTAAACTTTCACTTTGGGTAATGAATATACAAATATTTGAATTATCTTAGTATCCCAGTGCATACAAGTCCTGATGGAAATTTATGGGTAAGGCCTAACTCCAGCAGTTGGTCAGTCTCACGGCTGTTATAATGATGTTTATATTTTTAAACCTTATATATTGCCCAGCATTTGATTTGTTACTCCACTAACATCTCTAATAAAATATGTATTCACTACTAGTTGGAGCATTGAATAAGACAATACTTTAAACTGAATCTAGCATACAGTATGCTAAATCAAGCACTTAGTATGATATTTGAATATTTTTATGTGGTGATTTTTTTTTCAGATTAAAAATCAGTTTTCATAATTTTTCATAAAAAATTATAGGTAGACATGCATTTATTCAATGACTAGAATGCATAGCTCATATCAATAAATGTATAGTAAACACTATTCAAAAATTAATTGTTTAAAAAATAATAAGTACTACAACAGTAATATAGTAAAAAAAAGCATTATCATAGTTCAGGCATATATGTCCCTGCTGATGTTATAAAGACAGAAGTTATTGGCCCATCACATTATAATAAAAAAAAAGTAACATAATTTAGAATGATCACTTATTACATGTGATTTAAAATATTTTAAAGTGAATATAATAGTTAATTTCCCAGCAAATATCATGTAAGGTTATTAAAAGTCATCCAATTCAAATGATTGATTAAAGAAAAAGTTTTGTTGTAAAATATTGAAGATCTGTACAAAGGATATATTGTCTATGAATGCATTGTTTTTCTGTACAGTTATTTTCATTTGACAACAATGCCCTACACAATTATTCATAGAAAAAGAAAAATGTAGTGTAAAAACCCTTTATAAATATCATTATGTTTAAAACAATAGTTACAAACAAATTTTCCTTATCATTATAAACATAATTACCATAGAAAATGTAAAGTCATTATATAATTACTATACCCATCACATTAATTAAAAAACCCTAATAAACAACAGATAATATATGATAACCATTAACAATGTTTGCATAAACAGATTAAAAATAAAAAAAATATTTTTTTGAATTAATCATAAAATAAATATGTTGTAATTTACTAAAAATGTGTTACAAGTTATTTACTGTTATGATGTTTTGTATTTATATTTAGTGAGCCCATTTTGGATGAAAGCCAAATTCACAATTCCATCTGCTTTATAGATAAATTAAACGAATTTATCTAATGCTTTAAATATATAATTTTGTTTCGTTCTAAAAGACATTGTCTTTGTTAGTTTGCCTTTAGACACATACAGTTACAATATAAGCATAAATGGTCTCCATTGCCCTTATTTAATTTCCGTGAATAAAGTCAATTATCATTAACTCAAAATACAATTCGTGCGTGTTGGAGTGTAAAAAAAAATACGCAATAGAGACCGTGGCCTACATAAAGATTACGAAATAAGACAATCTAGAGACGCGGAAGAGTGTAGCTGGTGCATACACACGTTCAAATATTGTTATATATATATACGTAGTAACAAGGCGATTCACAAAGAATGCACAGTTAAGGTAGTTCATGGTGAATTCATCAGCAGCGAAATACGAGCTTGAATTAATAATTGAACATAAAAAAAATGTGTAACAGAAGGCCAAATACGATAAATATCGATTTTATATAGCGTCATGACAATCAGCTGATGGCCCTTCAAGCCTAGACCTGGGTACGAGTGCTTTGTAACGAAGATAACAAAGGATACAGTTTGATGACATCTGTGTCCATGCGGCGTTTCCCAGCGCTGGGCGACGACATCTTCGTGATCTACTCCGGATAAATCACTGTATCGAACGCGGACACCAGCACAAAATCACACGAGACGGCGCAGAAAACTCGTCCAACAGCAGCCCTCAGATAAATAACATTGTACAAAAACAATGGACACGCACCATAGACTAGAATTTCGAAGATGATGTGTAATAACCACGATGTTGTCAACCCTAAAAAAACTTTTTTGTCTCCAAACATATTCTTCTATGATTTTTAAACTTTCTAAATTTCAATAGAATAAAAGAAACTCTCGCCATTATAGCATGAAGGAAATGACTTAACCTTTAAAAATAGTATAATTTGCTAAATGGACAAATTATTTTGTTTTATAAAATGTATGTAATTTTGCTTAAATTATTTAAAAAAAATTGTCACTAACAAACGGACTAAAATTGAAATATCGAGGTATATTTATGTAACAGGATAATCAATTAATAATAATGAAAGAGTAACAGATATTTATATCCCCTATGCCGTGCAGTGAGCGTCTGGCGGCTTATGTGAAGATGATTATTAAATTCATATCAAAATATTATACTTTTTTTACAATATTATACGCTGAGGATGTGCTAAGTTTCTAATTGATTGTTTACCTGTATATAATTAAAATGATTTATATGACCAGCAAGACATCAACTTTCAATAGATTACTTTTGTTGGAGATACGTCAAAATATATATTACAAGAAACAATACAAAACGCGAGCTAGCTACAATAACATACCATATATTAAATATGGAACATAAACTACCAAAAATGAGCTATAAACGATAGAAATAAGTGTATTTTAACAATATCTTTTTTTTACAAAAAGCTCGTGTATTTTCGTTGGGTTCTGTTTTGTCTAATTTTTATTTAAATTGTCTTATCATCATTAGGTGCGTTTATTCTATTAGCATCACAAGTATAACTTGCTTTTTTACATTGGCTTGTAAATTTTTTGTTTCTTTTACATTCTTAACGTCAGGCGATACAAATAGTTTTAGTAATATTATATATGATTGATTTGAGTACCATTTAATTATTTACAATATTTAGTGCGCATTCGCATGATGTCCTGTGATTTTGAAACGTTGAATTATTTTTTTATAATAACTTATTTAATATTGCAATATGTTTGAACTGAACCACTGACAAACAAACGTTGAAGAAGATTATGCGTCAAAAAGAATACTGCACTTTTGTCTACGCCCTATAGTGTGAAACTTTGCGTATGTGACTCCGTGGAAGATTATTTTTATTTCAATCTAATTATAGAGCGTATTTAATTTATTTCGTCTAAAAGTTAGTCGAGATAGAGCGCGTGTGAGTGATGCTCGATCAGTGCTCTACGTTATAAAACATGTGTTTCGATGTGAACATTTCGTAGCGGACACCAAACGTTGATGACACTCGGAGAGGATATATGTCAACAGTGTAATTATCTTGTTTCGGGGTTGAGAAATCTGTGTTTTGTTGTAAATAGAATACGTGCGAATATATAAGTTTGGCGGCGAGAGCTGTGGCGTTTGGTTTGAGGTTCATACTTCCGGCAGTTATGAGGACCCGATAGAAATATTATCAGCGTTTCATCCAGGCTTCGAGATGGCGAACCCGGGGATTGGGATCTCTTTTGATCCGAATGATATGTCCAGGTAATATTCTTGCATAATCTATCAACTATGCACATAGCACATTCCAAATTTAAATGCTAATTAACTTACAAATATGGATACAGTCAATGACTACGAAGTTTAAGAATTCGTTTTATGTCCTAATATTTTCTGTCTAGCCATTCTATCATTGCCTTCTGCACAGATTTAAACCTATAAAATATTATATATAGTACAATAAATATAAAACTAAGAATTGATAATTAATTTAACAAATAACAAACTTGAAATGTGTCTTAGTGCCAATCCAAACATAGACTTTTACTCATTTTATACACAAAGCCTTTATAATTTTTAATGACTTCTTTTTTCTTTATTATAAGTCAACTATGTGGGCACAAATAACCCACGTGATTTCTTGTACTATCTTCTGTCAAAAGCTGTAACTTTTTTTTTGTTTTGAAAAAAAATTATAATGTCAAAATATTTAACCAAGTTTGTTTAATATAGCACAGATATTACAACCAATAGGTATGTGATCCTTTAATCATGAACAAGTTTTTTTCGGTTTTTCCTTGCTATTTATAAATTGTGACTGTATTTTAGTCTGCTATATTATATATAATGATATATTATATTATAAAATTTGAGTTGAAGCTAATGTATATAGTATACATTATTATAAATGACACATACTAAAAAGGTTGTATTAGGGGAACCAAAAAGTAATGTTGCTATCTTAAGTTAAATTTATATGACTACATTTTTAACAAGTTTGGATTTCCTATCAACAATATCTTCTTTCTTCATCTTTTTATCAACAACCTTTTGCTGTCAAACATTCAATGCCGGAGTGGTAAAAATCAATTGGTTTTTCTTTAAAATAAGTTGCGAGAAATGACAATACTCTCCAATCTTTTTAATATCTTATCATCATTTCCAGCACAGGATGTCCAGTACTAGATGTAAGCCTCCCTTTAAGCTCTCCAATAAGACTAGATGAAAACAATGTGCATTGGTACTTTTAGTAATCTATATCTTTAAGGTGATGGATACAAGGTCATGTATTCACCTTATATGTGAACATCCTAAGCAGAGCTTTCTGTGCCATGGTCTTCACTTTAAAATCAATGTGACCTTCTCATAGCCTCCTCGATTTATTTAACTTGTCAATCTGCTGGACTATGTTAGTTTCTTATGTTCAGCTGTGAATCTACTCTTTTTTAATTAAATTTTATGGAATATTACCAAGGATATCCCTGTCACTGCCTCACTGATCCTGAATGTACTTTTGGTGGTACCTTTAGTGATCTGACTCCTCAAAAACAAGGTAAACAGCATTAATTTGTAGACAATTGTTCCAGAATCAAGGTTCTTGGATTCTTGGATCTGGGATTGTTTGAGATCTTGAGAAAATGGTTTAAAGAAGTCAATATTATAATGTGGCCTAATCATATATTTATGATAATATCTTGTACATCGACAATAATAATAATAAGTTTTAAAAAGAGATGTTTACAAGGAATTGTGAAAAATCACATATCTTAATAAAAGCTGCAAAACATTATTGGGCTACCAATAAAAATGCAAAATGCATATTAAAAGTAATTTGACAGAAATGGCTTATTATTCAATAAACAAATATTTAAATGACAGGAATCCTTGGCAGTAGCATCATCTGATTATTTTGATTTCATTTAGGCTTTATCTGATAAAGTTTATATGTTTAAATCTATGTTAAACTGTATTGAAAGATGCGTTGTTGTGGAGTTTCCTCCATTCTCCACTAGTATAACACCTTGTGAAGCAGAATAGAGTTGAAAATAAAATAGATTTTAAAAAAGTTAAAAGTTCCAATGTTGAAAAGATGAATTTTATCTTTATCTTTGTCTGGGTTGTTTAGACTAATAACCAACTCCGATACTAAATAAGCACAATATTGCTTGGTCGCAAAAACAAACCTGATGATACAAGTTAAGCCCTCCCCCCCCCCCATGTTACAGTAAAGACTATAGCTATATGCACTTATGTATTGACTCATCACAACATCTTTAGAATCATAAGTCTTTAAGACTAGAAATTTGGTTGGAATATTCCTTACCTCAAGTAGAGGTCGGCTAAGAATGGATTTAACAAAATTCCACCCTTAAGGGGGAGTTCAAAAAGTTGTTGAGAAGGTGCCGCTTGATAGTCCAGGGACAAGACAAGTAGTTGGTCAATAAGTTGTTTGGTACAACAAATTGTAACGATTTAAAATTTTTATATACACACAATGAAAGAAATTTAATTTATTTTAACACTTTGACTGCCATGTTAGTCATATATAACAGTCAATGGTTTGTCCCGTGATGCCATGTGGTCATTGATGACTAGATCCTTTCAATTTTTTTACAAATGTAAGAAACTATATAAAAATTAGGAGTCAATGTATTTGAATATGACTGATATATAGAAGGTACTTTGAAATAAAAAGTGTTGCATTGAATGACTCTTTATATATTATTGTGGGTAATCTAAAAATACTATTATAAACACACCTCAGAAAATAATTGGAGATGCTGCTTTATAATCATATAATTGATGTTATAAGTGCACACATACCTTATTATTTTATATGGAATGGACAAACTGCTTATCATTTGCATACTTGGTTGCCTGGACATTCCGACAAAATAACAAATGCATTTTTTTTTAAAAGAATTGAAGGCATGTTTTAATATGTCCTTATGAATTGATACTAAGGTGCAATGGTGGTCAACGGTGACCACCAATAAGATGAACACCAAAAATATTCCATGGTATCTTGGCAAAAACAAATGATTTCTCTGTGGCAGTCTAAAGTGTTAAACAACTTAATATCATAACGCAGGGATGTGCAACATGCGGCTCATGGGACCTTGTGATGCTTTTAACATGTCTATGTTGCCCTCTTAGCATTTCGAAAAATGAATTTATTTTATGGATTTTCTCTCATCAATATATTATTATAAAATTGTAGTACATATTAAACTAAAACAATTTGTAATGAGTTACTCAAATAGTGACTTGTTCAAACATGCAATATGAACATGACGCAATACATTTTATATTGAACATGTATATTTTATTTAAATTTTATAATTTATAATACACTTTATTATACATTAAGTTTTGTATATTATTAATAAGTGGTACTTTATGTGCAATTTTAAAATTTAAATATGCTCCTTAATTGAAAATGTTGCTCACCTCTGTCATAGACAATGCAAAATATATTTGTAATCAAATACATTCACGCCATTTAATCAAAGACAATCCAGTAGTGATTCTGTATGTCCTTATATAGTGTATCTATTATGTAACTGAACAATAAGGATCTTGAATTGATGTTCAGAAATCAACTCTACCCTCATAGCTTTGTAAGCTATATGTATATCTACTGTTTTCAAAATATGACAGTGTCAATAGTACAAAGCAATTTTAATAGGAAGACATTAAGACTATAGTTTGAATTGGTTACTATTAATTATTATTCGGCAACAGATTTAACACATTCGCAACCTGATTGAATTTAGTTTTGTAATGTTATCTGTATCTCATTGTTATATCTCTGATTGGTATAAATCAGTGCTCCACAACATTTTCTCATCTATGCCACATTAAAATCATTCCTAGAATTTCGTGGCACACTGAAAGCGAGATCGATAAACAAGTGAACTTGACAGATGCGCCACTGTTTCTAAAATACAAAATATCAAAAAACTCTAATTCATGGTACAGTAAATACTTTTATTCCACTTTTAATACTCCTATAGGCCAACATAGATTCCACTAGACAACTTATCACTTCAATGGTTATCGAATGAGTGACTGAGCTCCTGACTCAATAATCAAAATGCTGTTCCAACCCCTTTACTCTCAATCCTTTTACTGGAAGTTGTCACAAAACAGTGACGGGGTCGAGTAGTGTTGCCATTTAAGAAAAATATAACTACCTTTTATAAAATTATTACAATGTATGTAATGAAAAATTGTTAAACTTCAATTTATTAATTTTAACATGGCATACTTGTATCCAGCTTGAGGCACAACGGTCATAGACCACTGTGTAAATATATAGTAATTAAAAATTAATTGATATTTAATACCATGTGCCAAATTATATGCCTCTGTATATTTGGCAACATTTTTTTTTAAATAAGATTATAAATTAAGTCTTTATCCTATCCAAGTATCAAAAGTTTCAGGTATAATAAATGATTATATATAAAGAAAAGGTATTTTATAAATTTAGATGACAGAATTTCAAAATAAAAATAATATTTATTGTGCCAGTATTTAGAGATTACAAAATCATGCTTTACCTTTCTTCTATTATAATGCGTTATAATTATAAGTTCCCTACAAAGTATATTAGTATTAAGTAATGAAAAAAATGTCATTTATATATATATATATATATGTGTGTGTGTGTGTGTGTGTGTGTGTGTATAGAATTTTTATACAAAATAGACCTACATGCTACATATAACGTCATTAATACTAGAATAATATAAATGAAATAGTGTCTGTAGTATAGTGCTACCGAAACTGCAATACCACGCCTTAGGCATGCGCGCGACGAGGCAGGAGGGGGAATATTGGCCGATCGTCAGAATCACTGTCTTTGGCACTAATCGGTGTAACAAAACTCCTGAAGATGCCCCGTGGAGGAGTGAAACACGTGTTGAGTGATTTAACGGTGGCAGTTGTTAATTCGCATTGTTTGCCGCATACGTATTTATCAGCGGGCTGGCGAGCGGTAACTTTGTTGCACGACTACCACTGCATGTGCGGAAGTGGCTAAATATTGGTACTTTTCTTACTTAGGATGGACTTCCGCAAAATAACGCCTGATTCTATTAAAATTTTTAATATTCATTACGTACGCATGCGTGATGTGAAGTTATTTATGTTCGAGTGTACAATTCATTTGTTTAAGAATCCGTTGTTTTTCAATGAGAACTGCAAATGAACGGAAAGTGCAGCGGGGTTCATGTACGCCCTACATGGAATGAAATGTGTTAATATAATCAATGCCTTTTGTTTAAAAGGAGTCTTCATATAAGTTGAACAAACATTCTCGAGTGAGGATCGGGGGCTGGTAGATATGGACGTGGACTGATGGGATAGTTATGGTGGGTTGTCGCTGAATGAGAGCAGCGGCAAGACCAGTTATGGTGGTGGGCTTTGAAGGCCTTTGTCTTACGGGCTGAGGTAATAAACAAAAAAAAAAAAGTTTAATAAATCATATTTCAGCTTTAACAATGCTGTATGGTGGTATAAATGTTCTTTTAATGCACCTGCAAGTCAGTGAGTGCCACGGTATGCAAATTACCGGCTTAAATTACCATGTCGAGCGCCCTCTGCCCTCTTTACAGCGGTCCACTTCACTCCTCTCAACTCTAGTATGCGGGAATGCGCATTTTTAGGTCACATTCACTTGCGTTGTGATCTAAACCTAAGATTCTAAAAATTTTGAACTACCGCCTTCTTTTTTTTTAAAAAGAAAGAAAGATCCGTATCAAATAGCGGCAACCCACTCCCAACTGTCTGCGTTTAGTTAAAGCGAAAGATAAATATTATAAAAAAAACACTAGCGATACAAATTAGAATTTATAAAAAAAATAACATTATTCAACTTGAAGACACAAAGGTTCCAAAGGAATACTGAGTCAGAGAACACAACAACAAACACTGATTCTTTCATTTGACCATTCGTTTTCACTAGTCGAATATAGAACGAACCCATAACAAGCACATGTGTTTAAATCTAATATATAAAATTCTCATGTCACGGTGTTCGAACTTGAAATCCTCTGAAACGGCTTGACCGATTTTTACCAAATTTTATATGCGTATTCAGTAGGTCTGAGAGTCGGCTACTATCTATTTTCCATACCCCTAAGTGATAAGGGTTGTTCACACTTTTTTAAAAAACATTGACAAATTTTTTGTTTTTATTTTTTTATGATACAGCATACCAAAATACATACAACCCAAAATTTTGACCCCTCTACGATCAACCCTTATTTTTTATTTGTAAATAAAAATTATTTTTTTGCAAAAAAACGTTTGCTGGATCAGCTAGTAATAATATAAATTTATTGTTTATATATTTATGGCATTATAATAAAGGGGTTAATGCAGCTCTATGATAGGTGCGAGTCGTTTTTCGAAATTTGAAATTGTTTGCATTTGATTGAACACATAAAAGAATGTTTTTTATTTACAAAAATCATATTTATTGAATTTATTTAAACAAAAGTACAAAATGTGTGCATTGAAGTTATGAGATATATGCACACGTATATGACAGCACTCCTAATAATATTTAGATGCTGGTTAGTTATAATCAATATTTGGATTTCGCTAATTTTATGGTGGAATAATAATAATAATAATTCACAACAGTAATTTGTTTCGATTTCTCAGCAGCTGATATGGGTTATATAAATTTAAAAATTAAAATAATTCGACAAACAATCGGAGCCAAAAATAATTGGTGTATGCCGCATGTGAATCGCGAGCCGCTGGTTGGTCACCCCTGGGTTAATGTATAGCACATTTGTCAGCGAAAGGCTTTTTAGTTTTTACACCTATTTACATTCACTCATATAGAGATCATACTTACATACATGTTACTGTCATTAGGTTGCTTCGTCGTTTCAACGTATAGATGCCTATATATATATATATATATATATATATATCTAATATATAAAATTCTCGTGTCACGGTGTTCGAACTTGAACTCCTCCGAAACGGCTTGACCGATTTTTACCAAATTTTACATGCGTATTCAGTATGTCTGAGAATCGGCTACTATCTATTTTCCATACCCCTAAGTGATAAGGGTGGTCCACCCCTAAATTTTATATATATATATATATATATATATATATATATAGGCGAGTTGGCATTATGGTACGCAGAGGACGCCGCTGGCAATCCTACGAAATTAAATCACAAAGTGTGAATTTTGTATATATATATATATATATATATATATATATATATATATTTATTTCCAATACGAATATTGTGTTTTATCATTTTCGATAGGTTATAAATATTTCGATGTTATTAAACAAAGTAGGTAAGGAGTTAAAAGTAATTTTAAATTTAGAATCGAAAGATCTGGCCTATCCTCTGGTAACTTGTTTGTGTGCAGTGGTAATCCTATATAATTAAACCACAAAGTGTGAGTTATATGAGATTGTATCCGGGGAATCGAACTGGCGACCTGTTATCGCAAATCTCAGTACTCTACCGCTGGAGTACCACTGCTCTAATTTTTGGATAGTTTGTACGATATATAAAATGAAAGCAAATGTGATATATATTCTCTTTTAAAGTGTGTACCTATAACCAATCATCCTGTATATAAACATTTGTATATAATTCAATAAGTGTCAAATAAGTATATACCAGTATTGCAATCGAAGGAATACAAGACATATTCAATAAGAACAGGGGTGTGCAACCTTTTTATTCAACGGACCAATTTAATTTTTTTTTTGGCGAGCCGCACATGTAGTAACACATATTAATAATTTAAAAATGTTTATTTATGGTAAATATTGGAATTAAAATAAATTTAAAAAAATTATTTTATATACAAATAAGAAAATGTAAAAACACATAAGAAAACAGAAAAACGAAATCATTCGAAATTTGTAATGAGAAGTTTGTAATTGTTTTTGTAGATACAAGTTGATTAATGTTATTTGAGATTGATGGGACTAGCTACACGTATGTAGCTTTCTAATGGTGTATCCCTCGGTATTGATCATATATGCATATACAACCATTGTATTATATCAGGGGAGCTTAAGTAAGCTTTCTTAAGTAAAATTTACACGACTACATTTTTTACAAGTTTTTATTTCTAATCAACAATATATTCACCTTCGTTATCAACAACCTTTTGTCTTGTATACAAATCAATGCCGGAGCTGTAACAAATCAATCGGTTTTTCTGTTAAATATATCTACAGAAACGATATTACTTTCCGGTCGTCCTAATCAGTGGCGTAGCTATGGTATTTGGGGCCTGGGGCAGTTTGGGGCCCTCTAAAGAGTCTAAATAATTTCAAAATTCAGAACAGAATGTAGTTAATATATATTTTTTTGGTTCAAAATAATAATAAATATATATAAAATAACATGAAATCATAATAAAATTTATTGGGAAAATTTAAAAACGAACATTCCTCGCTTTTTGGCCAGCAAAGTCATTAATCACATTTTCAAAATCAATAGTGTCGTCTAGTTCATGTTCTATTGACATTATTGCAAGATCATTTAATCTATTTATCATTAAATAATCTTGCAATAATGTAATATTTTTTATTTTGTCATTTAGGGCCCTTTAAAAACACTTTATGTGTTTTGCGAATTAAAGGCTTAAACACTGTGTATATTATATTTTTGTATCCGTTTACTTTTTGTAATGTTCATATTATTTAACAACTCATTTATTTAACAAAGCACAAAAATAGTAAAATTCGATATTCTTTTTATGTTATTTACTTTAAATTATGGTTTTCATTTTTCTTTTAACATTTCATTATTCATCATTCAAAAAAAAATTAAAAAAAAATATTTTCAACTTTGGTGCCCCCCCTGCTTGTGGTGCCTGGTGCGGCCGCCCCGCTCGCCACCGCCTAGCTACGCCACTGTTCCTAATAATTAATTTTATAACAATATGTTGATGAGAGAAAATCTATAAAATAAATTCAGTTTTAAAAATACTTGGCGGTCCGCATGTTGGTCATCTCTGCATTAGAACAACTTTCGAAAAATAAACGTTTTGCAAATGTTTGTGATTAGTGTCGTTAAAGTTAGCGAAGAGGAAGCGTCCTCTTGCCCTCTGCGGATAGAGAGGAACAAAAACATTTTCTGTCCTTGTCTCATGACCTCCGCAAAGTTGTCATTTTACTATATTATTTATATATCAATTATTTACTGACAGTATTTAGTAGTTATAAATAATACACTAGCTGTACCCGCGACTTTTCGCGTGGTATTTAACAAAAAAATTATAGTTTTAAGTATTTTTCTAAAATAAAAGTGGTCAATTTACTCTTTATTACATCAACTACCTGCCAGTATAAGTTACGTTCAAAACGGTTTAGTAATTTAAGAGATTAGCCGGAAAAAACAGACGGACAGAAATTAAAAGAAAATTTTATTTTGGTATATGTACAAATACATTATTTTCACATGTAACAAATACACGTATTTACCTTGTTTTACGTATATATTTATGTATACATTTAATTGTTACTTTGCTTATATTTCCTGTATGTATATATGAATAAATAAAATTGTAGTGCCTGTTTGTAATATTAAAATAACCGTTTTTTACTAGTTGCGTATTAATCTGTATGTATTTCTGTTTATTTCGGGCTAATCTCTGAAAAGGGTGGTCGGATTTTGACAAGACTTGTACTGGCAGGTAGCTGATGTCGTAAGGAGTAACTTAGTCTACTGATTTAATTGAATCAGGCGTTACTTTGCGGAAGTCCATCCTAAGTAAGAAAAGAATCAATATTTAGCCACTTCCGCACATGCAGTGGTAGTCGTGAAACAAAGTGCACCGCCCGCCAGCCCGCTGATAAATGCGCATGCGACAAACAATTCGAATTACACAACTGCCACCGTTAAATCACTCAACACGTGTTTCACGCTTCCACGGGGCATCTTCAGGAGTTATGTTACACCGATTAGTGCCAAACACAATGACTCTGACGATCGGCCAATATTCCCCCTCCTCTCTCGTCGCGCGCATACCTAAGGCGTGGTATTGCAGTTTCGGTAGCACTATAGTACAGACACTATTTCATTTATATTATTCTAGTATTTATGACGTTACATATAGCATGTAGGTCTATTTTCATTTTTTCATTATATTCATATTCATCATCTTCCACGGGGTATCTTCAGGAGTTATGTTACACCGATTAGTTACACTCTGTTTGGCAAGGAAGGAAAAGCAAACAAATTAAAAAAAAAAAATTCGGACGAAGCACGGGCACAGCTAGTTATTAAATAATTTGTAAAGTTTTTATTTATTATTTAAACACACGTACTTGTTATGGGTTTGCTCTATATTCGACTTGTGAAAACGAATGGTCATATGAAAGAATCAGTGTTTGTTGTGTTGTTCTCTGACTCAGTATTCCTTTGGAACCTTTGTGTCTTCAAGTTATGTTATTTTTTTATTAATTCTAATTTGTATCGCTAGTGTTTTTTTTTAAATATTTATTTTTCGCTTTAACCCTTAAATGCATGACTTTTATTTATACTTTAAAAAAAATTATCTTGCAGATAAGTACACTAAAATGCAGGGCAAAAAAAATAAAATGAATATAATATTTTTTAAACTTACTTTAAAAAAAAAACCTTATGTTCCATATATACAACACTATGCATTTACTCTCATTTTACGTTTAAGTGGTATGTTGCAGTTTTACATCATTATGCATTTAAGGGTTAACTAAACGCAGACAGTTGGGAGAGGGTTGCCGCTATTTGATACGGATCTTTCTTCTCCCAGCTGCGAGGCACGACAGCGTTTTATAATTTTTTACATTTTTTCTTACACAATTTTCTCTTATGGCTAAATACAGCTTAAATTTATACATATTAACAATACAATTTGGAATATTCAATTATATGTTCGTTGCTACATTATTTAATTTCAAGTCGCTGCCTAAGCGCTACAGACCGTTAAATGCCTTGAGATTTAGGACAATGTGCCGGGCCAACTCATCAAAATATTCTGCTGTAGATTTTTTCTTGAGAAGGTCCGGTAAGTTGAACGGAGGTTTATTAAGATTTTCACATAAGGTCACGTGGTTACGTCTTTTGGATGCGAATCGGGAGCAGTGTCTGAGTAAGTGATCAAAAGTTTGTACTGTGGAGTGGTCACATGGGCAAGTCTCATTATCGATTATTTTAAAACGGTGCAGGTACTGCTTGCAGTACCCGTGCCCGCTTAGTTGTTGTGTGAGTTGGAAAGAGACTTATGTTATTAAAGAGAACATTCTGACTAACCCAAAGGCGGTATTTGTATGATGTAGCCAGTTTCCGATTTCTACCATTAGAAGTTTTGATCAGAAAAAAATTTGACATATATTGTCCAAAACACCGGAATGTCTGAAGATGAAGGTCAACCAATGTGTGTTGCCGGTGATGAAGGTACCGAGGGCAGCCTGATAATAAAAAAGGCTGATAAGGTTATGTGTGCAGATATAGCCGCCGCTATAGTAAAAACACCGCCACCGAAAAGCTAGTCGAAGCATTCGGTGGTGGTTTCTTTACAGACAGATAAAGAGGAATCAATTGATAGAAGATAAGACCGGCATCATCACGATGGGACTTATATAAAGTCTGAAGATCACTTAGAGAAATTAGGAGAGCTAAGCTCGGAGTTCTGCTGTGTAATCAAATTAGAAATGGGATGAAAAACTGATGACCGTTGGGTCCGAAAGTTTCTCATTAGACGCGGTCTGAGTAGACTTCTATCGGAGTTTTTTTTTTAATATTTGCAATCTACGAGTTCCAATACACCTTGTCAATTTTTTTTCATAATTTTCTGACTAAAAATGGCGGATATAGACAAAGTTTTTTTTTTTTTTTAATAAACAAGGTAAAGTATATACAAGAATAAAAATAATGTAAGATATAAGTGAAGACGTTACTCGTATGCATGATAAGAATAGATACAATTGTGTTCTTATAAATATTTTCATTGCCTTATGTAGAGATATAACAAATATTTAGTTTATTGTCTCTCCTGAAAAGTTGCATTTTCGGACCTCTACAATTTCTTTTAAAATATTCATTATTGGTATTCTTGTCCGCTTGTACAGATGTAGACATATAAACTTACTTACTTACTCCGCTGGCTCAGTCACCCAAAGTGGGTCTTGGCCTCCGAAGCGAGGGACTTCCACTTTCCTCTATCTTGCGCCATCGTCTGCAATTGGTTGACATTCAATTCGCGCAAGTCTGCCTCAACGCGATCGATCCAGCGATACCTGGGTCTACCCACTGGTCTTCGACCCCTCGGTTTTTCCAGGTACGCTACCTTCACGCTCCGATCCGATCCCATTCGCTCCAAGTGACCAAGCCAGCAGATTCGTTGAGTTTTATATTCGCCAATGATATTTGGCAGTGCTACTAAAGTCTCAATTTCGGCATTCTTTCGGAGCCTCCAAGATCCGTCTTGATTTCTCGCTGGTCCCAAGATCTTTCGCATGATTTTGCGTTCCGTCACTAGCAGTTTTTGTTCTCCTTTCAAAGTTAGCGTCCAAGCTTCACAGCCATACATCAATATTGGTCGTATTATGGTTTTGTAGATACGGACGTTTTTACTTCTGCTTAGGAGCCTAAACACTAGAACCTTGTGAAGACATATAAACTAGATGGTATTAATAAATAGATTCTTAGACAACTGTTGTTAGGTCTAATCGGCTTTGTAATGTGAACTATTTTCTTAAAAATTGAATTTGGAACGCAAGGGTAATCCCCCTTGTATAGATACGTGCAATTTTAAAATGATACGGCGTCGTACATACTTCCCCTGTCCTCGGCTACATCCGAACTTTCTCGAATCAGACGTACTGAATTGAAGTGAGTGCGTTGTTCCCATCTGAACACGTTGACACTCATAAATATTTATTTGAAATCCCCCAGGGCTAACAACATTAGCTTTATGCGAGAGAATAGATTGAAGAACATGGAAAAATAACCAATAAAAGCCTTATTATATCCTGGAAGCAGCTTCTGATAGGACACTAATTAAACGGTTTTATTTAGTTCGACCCGTACGGAATTTATTTGGATCAAAATTAGAAATTGAAATTTAAGCACCTTCCCGTTGTCAGATTGATCTGAAATTTGGTACACACATTTAATTTAGATGACAATACAATATAATAGAATCAATAACATTATAAATCTAAGATGGCCGCCGATACAAAATGGCGGATTACGTATTTTTCCTTAACCCCCTCAATATGGGTATCAAATGAAAGGGCTACACTAGTAAAACACGATGATTATGTCAAAATTTAAAATTCAAGATGGACGCCGTTCCAATATGGCGGACTAGGTACATATTTTTCCACAACCACCACAACATGGGTATCAAAAAACCGTTTAACTTAAAAGTTTTTTAATGTGTTTATATACTATGATGTTCACATTTAGAGAAAAACGCAGTTTCCTGTCCAAGCCGTGTCGGTTGTGGTTGATGTATAGATTTTCAGTTCAAGTCGGGTAAGTCGGTGATGACAACATTTTACGAGGGTTTTCGTTTCGTACATGCCGTAGGGTAGTGCTGTCAACCTAAATATCATGTTATTTGGACCATAGACCTCTAGCTTGTCCATATCGAGTTGGTTTTTGAAAAAAAAAAATATTGAAAAATCATCCGTAAATAATGGCTCAAATTGACCTTTGTTTTAACCAAGTAACATTTGAGTGAATAAAAAAACAGTTTAGTAAATTTTAAACAGATTTATGATACGCCTAAAGTAAAACAGCACTGAGCGTGAAGAGAACGTCACAAGAAATTTTTTCATTTTAGAAACCTTGAATTATAAGATGGTATCCCGGGAATCGAAACCACTACCTATGATCGCAGGTCCCAGTTGTTACAGCTGGTGTACCACTGCTCAATCGGACTATAGTTATTTTGGCATTTTTGGATGATGGCATAAATAAATGTTTGTCGACAGTTGGTACTTCGGCGGTCTCTCCCGGGCGGAGGCTACGAAACTCCTGCTCAACGAGACTGAAAGCGGGGTCTTTCTCGTTCGGGACTCGAAGACTATACATGGAGACTATGTACTCTGTGTCAGGTATGTATATATTACGCTAACATTTATCTATATCGTGTTTATGACCAGTATATATATCAGGTAGTAGACGAGCTACTGGTTCCAACAGTACTGTAGTCCAAACAACCTGACTTGAAACCGAGGATCCTATCATCTCCCTTTGCTACCTGATCTGAAGTTCATTCTAAGTTTCTCCTGCGCTTTGACCCCTCAAGGTCGAGGAATGTGTAAAAAAAATTGCGGTCAGGTACCAGTGCTGTTGAAAAAAAGAAGCTGTGAAAGCCTAGGAGTGTGCAGAGAGCTTATGTGATTAGTCAAGAGTTTTAGGAAAAGAGACTTCAGCTCTATCACCTCAAACCATGATCACCAGATTTCATAGCGTCAAATATAAATGACAACAATTCCAACGCCATCTATTGATCTGTGATGACAATTATAGGTGTTTCTATTAACAGGTTTAATAAGTTTGTTCAGGTAATCAATTACCAGTATTTCATGAAAGTGGTTTAAATCCTCAGGGAAGACGACCGCGTGTCGCATTACATAATAAACCACGTGGTGTCCGGTGATGGAACGACGAGGTTCAGAATCGGTGACCAGCTGTTCGCTGATATGCCGGCTCTGCTCTCATTCTACCGGCTGCACTACCTGGATACAACGCCGCTGGTGCGGCCGCTGCCTCAAGCTCGTGCCCGAGCTGCAGCGCCACCGCCACCACAGCCCCATCAGGTTCTGGAGCTGGTGATAGCCAAGTTCGACTTCGTCGGTAGTGTAAGTATGCATTTTTATATAAGGCGGTGCAAAATTAATGTCCTACTTTGAACCCACGGTCGTTTTGTAATTAATTATAAAAAAAGTTTTTTTTTAAATTAAAAACAGTTTATTTGAAAGTGTAAGATTAATGATATTAATTGAAAAAATAATATCGCTATAGTGGCCACCTCCCGAGTTGATGCATAGTTGCGTTCGTATTACGGCATTTCGAGTTGTTTCTCTCAAAACATCTGACTTCAAAATGGCGACATTTTCACTGTCATCTTTCAAGGATTGTAAGCGTATTGTTCGATCACACGGAACACGTCGACTAAATTCACACGGCTTTAAAACAACAGACTGAATTTTCAAAAAAGCAGTTACAATAGTTCCATGTTCTTGAGGTATATATTGCTTCATCGCTTGTTGACAACTAATTATTTATATATCTACATCATAAATGTCAAAGCGCAGTGACATTTGGCGCCTATTTTGTAAAAAAATTAAGTTGCGTTCACATTATGACATTACTTTTGCGCCACCCGTTGTAAATAAATAATATACACCAATACCTCACTTTGCGTCGTGGTTACGTTCCAAAAAAACACGACGCAAATTAAAACGGCGCAAAGTGAATTAAGATTCGTTGAAGAAGATGATTTCGATGATGATGATTCTGAAGAAGTTCTTTCACTGAGTCGCCTCGTGGCGATATATATTTGTGTGTGTGTGTATATATATATATATATATATATATATATATATGATGTACACAATATCGTTATCAACAGTTCAGTTTCGCGGTAATAAATGAAGTGAGAGTGAAGTGAAAATAAATACACTATCGGGCATATCCGGGCGCGACTGCGTGGGCATAGTATCCCACGCGTGGCCGTATCATACACGATACGTTTGGAATTCAATCATTGTATAGATTCTCACTTATGTATTTTTATTATGTACATATTTACCACTATATAGCTGATTAGAGGCAGTTTTAAATGATTATTTTCCGACTAAAATCTAGTTACACCAATTTACAATCAACTGTATTTATCACTCTGAAAAATGTGATGTTATTTTTTTTTCATTGAAGTTCGACATGCCAATAAAGTCTGGCAGTTAAGAGTCCACAGATAACAGATAATAAACGATAATTAATTTTATATGTAGTAGTCTGAATTAAAAATTCAAATAGCTATAGCGGAAGTAGCTATATATTAGTCCTTTTCTTACTTAGGATAGACTTTCGCAAAGTAACGGCTGGATATATTAGATATTTAAGATCAGCATGCGTAGCTGAGCAGGCGCGTTTGTACATAACATAGAGGAAGTAGCTATATATTAGTCCTTTTCTTATGTAAAAACTCTTTTTCTTTCTAAATTATCATTATTTTATTTATTTATTAAAACATTTACTATACAATGTATATGTAACGGAAAACTTAATGTCGAAGTCATTTTTCTACGGGTCAACCAATTGGACAGTGCAGAGATATATAAATGAAGGTAGATGAAGTATATAAATATGAAAGAGAGAGAAAAGAAATGTCAAAATGAGAAGGAAAATAAAGAAGATAAAAAACCATAATTTAATATATAAAATTCTCGTGTCACGGTGTGCGTGATTGAACTCCTCCGAAACGGCTCGACCGATTTTCGTGAATCTCAGCGCGCATATCGGCCAGGGCGGAGAATCGGACATCTATTTTTCATCCACCTAAATGTTAAGGGTGGTCCAGCCCTACAGTTTTTTTAGAAAAAAAATTGTTTTTATTTTTTAGAAAAAAAAATATATTTTTTTTATGATACATCATACAAAAATACATACAACTCTAAATTTTCACCACTCTACGATCAACCTTTATCTTTTGTTTTTTAATGTTTCCTAGAAATAACATATATGGCAAAACGTTTGCGGGATCAACTAGTATGAATATAATATAAAATAATACTACTAATAATAATAATACAACTAGTGTGAATATAATTAATAATAAAGTCCAATTACGGTGATGATTTCGTCACAGCTTGTTAAGCAAAAGCTTTCGAACCTTCGATTTGGATGTGCAACGAATCTTGTTATTAATATCTAAAGGAACCTTGTTTCAGTAAAGAATAAATTGTATTGAGAAGGATGAGTGAGTAGAGTACTATGGGAAGAACATTCATTTAGACCAGAGTTCCTCAAACTTTTTTGTGTCGTAGACCCCTTGCCATGTTTACTTACCTGATATTGATTTCCTGTAAATTTCTAACTGTAGTGAAGTTTAGTGTTAAAAACTTAAAGTAAAACACATGTTAATTCATACATTTATTAATTTATGAATTTAAATTAAAACTAC
Source organism: Battus philenor (assembly GCF_028537555.1). NCBI lineage: Eukaryota > Metazoa > Arthropoda > Insecta > Lepidoptera > Papilionidae > Battus > Battus philenor. The sequence continues at coordinate 1,363,313 of NW_027181689.1, forward strand.
TCAAAATAAAATTTTGTATCTGTTATGGAAAATATACGTAACATATTATATTATAAACTATAAATAAAATAACAAAAGCAATAAGTCAATATTTATAGTGAAAAGGATGAACCTGATGCTTTAATAATAAATTATCAACATTTGGCGTCAATTTTGAAAGGGTTAATCTTAAATCTCCTCAGCTAATGATGTCCAGTCTGTCTCTTTTTTTCGTTAGGAGATTGGTAACAGCGCTGAACCCCTTTCCACTAGGTATGACGATGGAAAGGAAATTAAAAATTTCCTGATATATTAGTAAATTGGTACTACGAGATCCACTATCGTGGACCCCATTTTTATTTCATGGACCCCTCAAATTTTTTTTCGCTGACGTAGACCCTCTTGCAGGTTGTCATAGACCCCTAGGGGTCGATATAGACCACTTTGGGAATCACTGATTTAGACGATTTCCAAAAAAAGGAAGGAAAAATAAAAGATTATAAATTTCTCAAACCATTGAATTTTAAATATGGTGTACTATATATTGTTATATTCACACTTTTATTCTACATCGATTTACAATCAACCTGTATATCCATATATACATTATTAAATAGACATATTCATCATATGTTCATATCGCTTCTGCACTGTGTCGATGATTCAGCGCCTAGCAATGTCCGTTTAATTTAAAAATAACTGAAATTTTACTAGCGCACATATACCGGGTTTATTAGGCACTGTATTATATGCCTATATGTATAACAAAGCAATACAGTGTCTGTATTTACAAGGTATGTTCTAAATACAAATTTAACTCCCACGTGATATGTATATTGAATTTTTAAGATTTACATATTGGTTTTAGATATAGAAGCTATAAATGAGAACGTGTAGTTTTTTTGTCAGATATAGAAGTTACCCTTAATAGCCTAGAGTTTCAATTTTGATACCAATCATTTAAACCGAATGTTCACATTACTATTAGTTTTTTTTATAGGTTGGCTTAATTTTACTGTTGTATAATATTCTTTCCAACGAATTAAAAAAAAATTCTGTTTTTCCCTTCATCTAGACCCTCAAGCAAACACAGTAATATTAAAAAAAAATCACTTTCGTAAATCAGGCTATTAAGGGTTAAAATTTTACACCTATTTTCAATCACCCTGTTTAAATTAACACAGAAATTCTATGAGAATGCAGGGATAAAAAAAGATAGATATTTATTCAACATTGGAACTTTTAACAGAACAGTCAACTTATTTTTTCTTTATTTTATTTTTAAATCTACTCTGCTATGCAAGGTTTTATGTGGAGAATAAGCAGGAATAAACTCCACTCTTTTGAAGCTTAAGGACCCTTTTTGTTACTATATTATCATACTTTATTTATTATTTCTGAAACAAATGATTTTTGGATAGATTGTACAACGCAAAAATTAATAACAGACTATATTACATATACATTTACCCCCTTTAAAGTTTTTACACCTATCATCAATCGCCGTGTATAAAGATAGGCATAGAATTCTGATCGTTTTAACAAATTTGATATAAGAAAATGAGAGAAATTGTGAAGGATGAGAGAGAGAGAAAGAAGGGAGAACGAAAGGCCTATATCAACAGGACCATTCAAAGAAAAATCATCTAATTGCTTTAGTGATACGCAGTAAAGATGAGTTTACATTGATGATTAAATTTAAATTTACATCTTTTACCTGACGAAGGTTCCTTGAAAGAAAAATAAATTAAAAACGAATTGCTTTCTGCGCACCTTTAAAAAAAAGGCTATGTAAACACATCTTTAGATTTCTTTACAATGTGCGGTTAAACAAATGGTATAATTTTTTTCTAGAATATAGTACAGTGTAGTTTTATTGTGTAGTCGAAGCGTAGATGTATCTGGCAGTTGATAAAATCTATTTAAAAAAAATTAACGTCACCGCATGGCTCCATCAAAGAATTACCTTTGCCTCGTTAAAAAATATCTTGTTTATAGTTAAGACATTGACGAGCGCCGTTTAGTTGTTATTTAGGCCGTGCCAGTTTTAAAAATGGCCGCCGTGCGTGTTGCACTCGTCGGAACACCATGTATATAGGTCGATCAGTTATTGGAACACATGCCTTGAAGTCTATTAAGATCGTTTGAGAATGTTTTTGGTCGTAGATTCCTCGCAATGAGTTCAGTGAATCTTTAAATTTAGTTATCAGAACTTTATTTGAATTAAACTAGAGATGGGCAAAATGTATCCATGACAAGAAAAGAGATATTTATATGTGTGGTCTTGGGATATATATCACTCTTTTATATCTTAAACTCATTTAGATCAGTACGGCTCAGAGAATAAGGTAGGTAACACTAAAAATATATCCTTTATATCTTCGGCTCTTTTAGCTCAGACTTAGAACTCGGTAAGGCTAAAACGTGTGAAATTTAAATAATTGAAGTAAGAAAAGGACCAATATTTAGCCACTTCCGCACATGCAGTGGTAGTCGTGGAACAAAGTGCACCGCCCGCCAGCCCGCTGATAAATGCGTATGCGGTTAATAATGCGAATTACACAACTGCCACCGTTAAACCACTCAAAACGTGTTTCACCCCTCCACGGGGCATCTTCAGGAGTTATGTTACACCGATTAGTGCCAAACACAGAGTGACTACTCGACAATACATATTACAGCAAGTATAATTTAATTTAATTTAATATTCTTTATTGTACACGATAAGATACATAATATACAGATACAATAACATACAGAAAAGTACAATGGGCGGTCTTATCACACAAGGCAATCTCTTACAGACAACCATAGTAAGGAAAAGATAAAAGTACTAATAAAAGGTAGTTCACGTGTACAAAAAAATACATATTCACAAACAAATGAACATAAATATACATAAACATACATAGACATACATACATACGTATATAACATATATACCTATAATAAAAAAGGTTTAATACATATTATAAATATAATACAATAATAAATAAAAACATCTAACATACAGTAAATAAAAATGATACGAATCGCTTAGAAGCCAGTGCGGTAAGTCCAAAACACAAAAATTGAGAAAATTAATGTTTTTTGATACATTAGTTTTTAAAGTTCTTGGTTCATCAATTTAATTAGAAAAGTGTATAAAGTATTTTCTTAACTAGATATGTACAGGTTGTGTGAATAAAAACGTAAATGTTTATTGTAATAATGACAGTATCTTAAAAATTTTAGGACATAATTTTTGGCAGCTGAAAAAGATAAGAAATTTATGTAAAAAATAGTGATAAAAGGTAGACATGTTCACAGTGGCTTCTAAAATTATTATACAATATATTCAGAAGCTATTAAAAAAAGATCTGTCTAACCTAAAAATAGCCAATGAGTATTTTTTTTAATAACTAAGAAGATTGTTATTTATTTCGTCAAAATTTCCAAAAATCAGAAATATCAAAACATGCACTATCCGCATTGGCGGCTCATATAAGAAACGACTGAAGCAAGGATGCACAACCTTTTCAATCAACTGGCAAATTTTAATTTTTATATATTTTGGCATGTCGCACATAAAGTAACACTTACTAATAATGTACAAAATTTTATTTATTAACATTATAGATAACTAGCTGATCCCGCAAACGTTGTTTTGCAAAAAAAATATTTTTAATTTTCAATTTAAAAATAAGGGTTGATCGTAGAGGGGTGAAAATTTAGGGTTGTATGTATTTTTGTATGTTGTATCATAAAAAAATAAAACAAAAAATTTTGTCAAAAAAATAAAAAAAAATAATTTTAAGGGTGAACAACCCTTATCACTTAGGGGTATGAAAAATAGATAGTAGCCGATTCTCAGACCTACTAAATACGCATATAAAATTTGGTAAAAATCGGTCAAGCCGTTTCAGAGGAGTTCAAGTTCGAACACCGTGACACGAGAATTTTATATATTAGATAATGAAAAATTAAAAAAACGAAAGTTTCAATCCAAAAAAAAATCGCGTCGCTTTCATATTGCATGTTTGAACAAGTCGTGTAACTCATCACGAACAAATTGTTTTGGTTTAGTATGTACTACCATTTTTAAACGGTTTAATTTAGTTCGACCCGTACGGAATTTGTTTATTTGGGTGAAAATTAGAAATTGAAATTTAAGCACCTTCCCGTCGTCAGATTGATCTGAAATTTAGTACACACATTTAATTTAGATGACAATACAATATAATAAAATCAATAACGTTATAAATCTAAGATGGCCGCCTAAACAAAATGGCGGATTACGTATTTTTCCTTAACCCCCTCAACATGGGTATCCAATGAAAAGGCTACACTAGTAAAACACGATGATTATGTCAAAATTTAAAATTCAAGATGGACGCCGTTCCAATATGGCGGACTAGGTACATATTTTACCACAACCACCACAATATGGGTATCAAAAAACCGTTTAACTTTAAAGTTTTTTAAATGTACTTATTTATTTAATTTACTTTTTTATTTTTGGAATGAAATTCTCTCGACCACGGTTATCAAATAAAACCGATTAACTTAAAAAAACTTTTTTATATTATAACATATTGATGGGAGAAAATAGATAAATTCAATTTTCGAAATACTAAGCGGGCCGCATGTTGCACACCCCTGGAATAAAGTATATGGACAGTCATTCGCAGACTGGATTAATTAATTTTCCTCTTTCCCAGCACATTAATCATTCCCTGCGCGAAATAATATCATTCTGAATAATTGAATTGACGTAGTTTTGTTCTGTGTATTATTACTTTGAATTCAAATGAAATTTGTTACATTTTCGATTAACATAATTACCTTTAAACATAAGACTTCGTTACAGACGGAGCAATGTTCGTAAATATTTTATTCGTAAAGATTTTTCAAATTAAATGCCAGGTTTCCAGGGCTTGTTGAAGCCCCTTCAATGGGCTATGAATTTAATATTATAACATAATTTCTTTATTCGTCCATTTGCCGGCATTGATAAAGGATATTGGGTTGGATGCCAGATAGAATCCTTTTATTGTTATGTATGTACTCATTAGATCCGCGAGTAGTAAAAACGTAAATGAAAAAAGGCTTTTACTGTACCATAATAGACATGCTTGGCAGACGGGTTGGCGATCAAAGTGTGGTATTATGGTACGCAGAGAACTATGCTGCATATCCTTTGGAATCTTGTTTGTAAACAGTGGCGATCCTATATAATTAGTGTACACAATGTGGACCATATAAGATCTCGGAAAACAAACCGGCTAGGCTACCATTGCTGGTGTCATATACTTCATGTCAATTGCACGTTTCTCATGTTACCTATCAGATATAAGCGATAATTAGCATTTCCTTGCATGCGTGCAGCAGAATGATGAAGACAGTCAAACGTCGTGCCATCTGTTCTTAAATATCTCATGTACGTCTTGTCAATCATGGTCGTTGTTCTACTGGTCACATATTAGACGAGTACTAGCTATCCTTGTACACTGTAGATACCTGAAGCATGAGGGTACCGCTCATATGCTACATGAACGATGGAGGAAGTCAAACATCAAGCCGTCTGTTCTTAAATATCTCATGTACGTCTTGACAATCATGGTCGTTGTTCTACTGGTCACATATAAGGCGAATACTAGCAATCTTTGTACTCTGTAGATACCTGAAGCATGGAGGTACCGCTCACATGCTACATGGACGATGGAGGAAGTCAAACGTCAAGCCGTCTGTTCTTAAATATCTCATGTACGTCTTGTCAATCATGGTCGTTGTTCTACTGGTCATATATTAGGCGAGTACTAGCAATCTTTGTACTCTGTAGACACCTTCTGAAGCATGAGGTTACCGCTCACATGCTACATGGACGATGGAGGAAGTCAAACGTCAAGCCGTCTGTTCTTAAATATCTCATGTACGTCTTGTCAATCATGGTCGTTGTTCTACTGGTCATATATTAGGCGAGTACTAGCAATCTTTGTACTCTGTAGACACCTTCTGAAGCATGAGGTTACCGCTCACATGCTACATGGACGATGGAGGAAGTCAAACATCAAGCCGTCTGTTCTTAAATATCTCATGTACGTCTTGTCAATCACGGTCGTTGTTCTACTGGTCACATATTAGGCGAGTGCTAGCAATCCTTGTACTCTGTAGATACCTGAAGCATGGAGGTACCGCTCACATGCTACATGGACGATGGAGGAAGTCAAACATCAAGCCGTCTGTTCTTAAATATCTCATGTACGTCTTGTCAATCACGGTCGTTGTTCTACTGGTCACATATTAGGCGAGTGCTAGCAATCCTTGTACTCTGTAGATACCTGAAGCATGGAGGTACCGCTCACATGCTACATGGACGATGGAGGAAGTCAAACATCAAGCCGTCTGTTCTTAAATATCTCATGTACGTCTTGTCAATCACGGTCGTTGTTCTACTGGTCACATATTAGGCGAGTGCTAGCAATCCTTGTACTCTGTAGATACCTGAAGCATGGAGGTACCGCTCACATGCTACATGGACGATGGAGGAAGTCAAACATCAAGCCGTCTGTTCTTAAATATCTCATGTACGTCTTGTCAATCACGGTCGTTGTTCTACTGGTCACATATTAGGCGAGTGCTAGCAATCCTTGTACTCTGTAGATACCTGAAGCATGGAGGTACCGCTCACATGCTACATGGACGATGGAGGAAGTCAAACATCAAGCCGTCTGTTCTTAAATATCTCATGTACGTCTTGTCAATCACGGTCGTTGTTCTACTGGTCACATATTAGGCGAGTGCTAGCAATCCTTGTACTCTGTAGATACCTGAAGCATGGAGGTACCGCTCACATGCTACATGGACCATGGAGGAAGTCAAACGTCAAGCCGTCTGTTCTTAAATATCTCATGTACGTCTTGACAATCATGGTCGTTGTTCTACTGGTCACATATTAGGCGAGTGCTAGCAATCCTTGTACTCTGTAGATACCTGAAGCATGGAGGTACCGCTCACTAGCTACATGGATGATGGAGGAAGTCAAACGTCAAGCCGTCTGTTCTTAAATATCTCATGTAAGTCTTGTCAATCATGCTCGTTGTTCTACTGGTCACATATTAGGCGAGTGCTAGCAATCTTTGTACTCTGTAGATACCTGAAGCATGGAGGTACCGCTCACTAGCTACATGGATGATGGAGGAAGTCAAACGTCAAGCCGTCTGTTCTTAAATATCTCATGTACGTCTTGTCACGTCGTGTTGTCTTGTTCTCCGTTCTGCCACACATACCGACGATTGTCTATGCCTTGCAATGGACCTCTATGGTCTGAAACGACATATTTGCGATTTACAAGACGCACACGAGATTTTTAAGAACAGACTTGACGTTTAGCTATCTCTCTCGCGTGCTACACGAATCGTTTCTTATTACGTGATGATTTATGTGCAAGAATATTATATGTTGTATGTGTAGTATTTATATATATATGGTTCTTTAATAAAATCAGCTTGCATCTGAGTGCAACATAGTTGCTTAAAAAGAGGTCAGTCGTGAGGTTGTTGGTCTATATATACCGAATTTTCATTGCACGTCGTGTGACCATAATGAAACCGGTTTAGGAGACTGTCCCGAACACACGAATTGGTAAAAAAATAATGGGACAGTAAAACTTTTTAACGAACTGCAATAAAAATTCATCGCCTTGATGACGCCATGTGCAAATAAAATAAGGGTAACTAGAGACGTACAGGGTGATTGGTTAGATGTAAAAAAAGCACAACACACTACATTACAACACACAACATAATCGAAACAACTCTAAAATTCAGCAAAACCAAGTGAAAATAAAACTGTATTAAAATTGCGTTGATTTTTAATTAGAAAGGGAATCCCCGAGTTTTGATGGCATGGCGCAATTAGAAACAAAAGTGTTGCCATCTTTTAGAAAAAAAGAAAATTTCAAAAAAAATTAAAGACTCGAACCCAAAACAACGCAACCTCGAAAATCTAACGACGCAGAGTGAAAATTAGTACTAATTAAGCAGCTACGCAAAACGAAACGACGCAAAGCGAGGTATTGGTGTACATAACGGCGCGGAAGTATTTTTGTAAGGTAAAGATGGTACATGACATAATCTACAAGGTATTAAAAAACCTGAAAAAAAAAGGTAAAAGAAATCTATAATGTCTTTCTCGAATTATCGCGCGATCAACATAAATACGTATTCATATTGATATACATGTATTTTTTTTCTACTTGAAGTAAATAGTTTGGTTTTTTAGTTCTAATCAAAATGGTGTTTCAGAGTTTCCTGCCATTTTGCCCTCTCTAAAGTTCGTCGCTCTTATAGATTGTACTTGGCCCTATATCCGCCAAGCTGGGAGACCTCTAGCTTCTATCTGTAATAGTTGTGTATGTTACAAAGGGGGATGTAATAAGGTGCGGTATGGTACAAAATAGGTTGAAAAATACTACCACAGATTATCCTATGTGTTCTTTTATTCGTTAATATACAACGTTACCGAGATTATGCAACTTATGTCAAGTATATTTAGGTCTTGTATATTTGAAGGTATATAAATATATCTAATATATCGAATTCTCGTGTCACGGTGTTCGAACTTGAACTCCTCTGAAACGGCTTGACTGATTTTTACCAAATTTAATATGCGTATTCAGTAGGTCTGAGAATCGGCTACTATCTATTTTCTACACCCTTAAGTTATAAAGGTTGTTCACACTTAAAAATTTTTTTTTATTTTTTATTGAAATTTTTTGTTTTTATTTTTTTATGATACAGCATACAAGAATACATACAACCATAAATTTTCACCCCTCTACGATCAACCCTTATTTTTTATTTGATCAGCTAGTATGTTATATAAATGCTGACCAAACCAACGTTTCGATCTTCATAGAACTCAACATAGAAGTTATCATCGACTATGCAAAAACGAAGCCTCGAGTTTTTTGGACATGTCACCCGTAATGAGGACTCAGTGGAACGTTTGGTGATGGTTAGAAAGACTATGGAAGGGTATGGCATAAAACTTTGGAAGTAACTGCTCTAAACAGGTTGTATGTTCCAGGACGCGGATGACTTACCGTTCAGACGCGGCGAGCGGCTGATGGTGATCAACAGGGATGAGGAGCAGTGGTGGACGGCGCGTAATAGCCAAGGTCGAACCGGATCCATACCTGTTCCCTATGTGCAGAGGGTAAGACATTTACAACACACCTTTCATCTCCAATCTTCTATTGTTGGCTCAGTGTACCACTTGCCCAACATTGGAACATCGTCTACGGGGAAGTTCCACAGGATATATTTCATGACCCTCGGTCGTCTTGCACCCTAGATTAAATAATATATTTCTGGTAGAAAAAACGACGAAGGAGGACTTCCTCTCATTTTGTAGAGCTATAATTACAAAAGCAATTTACAAAAACAAAAGCTAAATAAGATTAATAGAATTGTAAATAAAAAAATAAGTAATAATAGTAATAACTGTAAGTAAATTGTAAATAAATAAAATTATAAAGCTAATGTAAAATAAAAAGAATGTATATAAACAGATATAAAATACTAATGTATAATGAGAGAGGAATGGAGAGGTCACAGAGCGAAAGAGAATGAAAGAAGAAATGTGGAATGAATACCGAATGAAAGAACATAGGATGCATAAATGAAGAGAACGAAAATAAAAAACTATTGTGAAAAATTAAATAAATATAAACAAAAGTCCCTGTTCCACACCAGATAGGGGGTACGAGAGGCTCCCAATAACGGGGGCCATAAAAAAAATATATTTTTAGACTTGACCTCTCATTTAGGCATACAGCCTCACGTTGACTAACAAATAAACATGAAACCAGGTCAGCGTGGTATCTGATGCCATTTAAAAACCTGATGCAGTAGTTATTGTAATGTTGTGGTACGCGAAGCCAAGTTGGACTAGTACTTGTGTGTCATACCCCGGGACGGGCTATCAAAAAATAGCAAGGCGCAAGGGAAGACCGCGTGGCGATCCCTGACCGGGAGATACCGCGGTCCCCCGTTTAGCGCAGAGGGCGACCACCGGGGGGGGGGTTTTAGTGGGTAGGAATCCCACATACCCCTGTCCTCCCCCCAGAGGCAGGGCATCTTGAATACTAGAAGATTTCCCCAACCGAAAAAAAAAAATACTTGTGTGTAGCCAAGCACGTGGCCGATTTTCCTACGCCACCAGCGGGAGCCAAATATCACATCAACTCAGCTGCCGATCTCGCGCCGGCGCGTGACGCCGACCGACCAGCTTTTATGAGCCAGTACAGGGCCGGCATGGCCCGAAGTAACACGCTAACGTGGTTTCACTGCGCGTGAATGTTCAAATTTCGTTGGCGTGATATTTTTTATTTTAAATACTTTATATATGCTAATGGCACTGATTTAATAACTTTTAAATCCTTTTTAAATGAATAAGCAACGAAAACGAACGTTGGCTTCTGTCTGCCTCCCGTGTTTAAAACACTGGCAGTGAAGCTGACTATAGTCCCGCGACTGTTAAATTTTAAAACACTACACGTGCTAAAAAATTAAAAAAATGTAGGATTCTTCAATATGCCGGTAAGTAATGACAACACGAAGTTCAAAGTAGATGTGTGTATATTGATTTTTAATATGAATTCTTAATGATTCGTAAAACTGTGAAAAGAATATTCAAACAATCAAAACCGTTAGCCAATCACAAGGCGAGAAGCGTTGTAGAGCGTTGTCTCTTTCGCACGATGTAAATATAGAGCGCTATAGCGTGGGATTCCCCTGTTCGATGTGCCGCTTACGATGACAAATTCTTTATTCAAAGTAAGATGGATTGTCTTTTGACGTCAAATTGAATCTACCATATGTTCGGATGAAATACCACAGATTCGATAACAACAGGCAAAAGACTACAGGGATATATATATATATATGTCATTTGAATATGTGAAGTCATTTAGAGTGTAATAACTCAAATCATACAAGCCTTTAACCGTTTTTTTTTTAAGTTTACTGAAGAGTATTTATGAATCTATTGTAAAAGTGTATATATTGCCCATAGAAAGATTAGAACTCCATGAAGTCAAGTCTTAACTTTGATGTGATGACATATCAGATCCTGGATCCATCGGGAGTGCCGTACCCTCCGTCGGAGGCCCTCAGCCAGCTCGGTGACCCACCCAGCCCTCCGGGGAACCGGCAGCAGCAGCAACGCACCAGCATGCAGGTAATCATTCTAATTTTAAATTCTCCAAGACATGTACAAGTTAATATTGTCACAGGTTCGAAGCTAAAATCTAAATTACCCCCACTACTAATTCTGCCAGTTACCATGAGTCACTTGGATGTTACGTATGCCATCTGTGTGACTCTTGTACACTGTTCTTTCGTTCCTCCGGGTAGTGTGGGAGAAGCTTTTCTCTTTTCGAAGCTCTTGGTGTTGAAGTTTTCTTCTTTCTGGTGACTCTCATACATGGGCTTGTCTAGTCCGTGTGGTGACTCATGTTTGCGAAGTTCCTGCTCTTGGAAGGCCACGCCTGAACTCCTCAACCCCTGGTGGTCGGTCTTTGAAGGAAGCCCAAGCCATACAGGCATCTGTTGGACGAGCGATGTTAACCGCCCACTACCAGTTCGTTTTTGCCACTTCGTGATAGATCTCATTTCTTATTCGATCTGGCAGCGAAGCTCCGAACATATAGTAAATTACATGTCATGTCGTTGTCGAGTCTTCTCACTTAATGGCGATTCTACCGCGCGGTGTACCTTTTATACGTTTATGCTGAGAAAAAACTAGCGCCATCTGTCGACGTTGACCGAAACTAAAGAGTTCCGACATGTATGTCATTGTAGTATGTATTGTATTAAAATTAAATAACATAAATTATCAACAACATACAATTTATAATACGAAGAATATTGTATGTAATGTTTTTTAATACTTTTAAAAATAATAACTACAAGACATTTTTCATTAGGCATCCGATGGCTGGCGTGGTGATAATATGAAAGTATAGAATAATCAATATATATATATATATATGTGTGTGTTTTTTTTTCGAAGAAGTTAAAAATACGTTTACGTATCATAGGGCCTGATGGTGATGCCCCGTATGTCGGACTCGATCTAGGCGTCAATACCGACTAAAAACAATCCTCTTTCTTCGGTATCCCTGGTTTGTGTGTGTGTGTGTGTTCTTAAAGTAAATATATAGTATATTTAATTTTAGGTTCTATGGGGCCTTTTATCAAGCTATGCACTATCTAGCCTTTATCTATATCTAGATTCTGAATCTTATATGTTACTACATGAGTGTGAAAACTTTCCAGCGCACGCTACCGGCTCTGGCAAGAGTTCGGCAGACCAGGGTGCCGAATGCATACGACAAGACCGCCCTCAAGCTCGAGGAAGGAGATATTGTGAAGGTAAGGAAATCTATAATATACAAAAAGCTACAAGTTGATGGTACAAAATTATATTATTACAAAGCACGAGTTACAGAACCCTCTAAACAATAAACACTGAACCCTAGAATCAAGAACACGCGTGACCTTGAAGTTATTTATAACTTTTTGTGTACGGTTCTCGGAAATTCCAATTGAGTACTATCTCGAACTTACTAGAACCTTATCCGTAGTATAAATAAGTGTACTCCTACTATCGACAGTTCAATGTTGTTTTTTAAGCTATTAGATTAAAATCTACGATCAGTGATACAAAGTGACTATTTGGTAAGTTATTTGGACAGTGATTTCTTGAGCGATTTGGAAGCGTAGTCTGGACTAAGCGAAAGTATGCTTTGTGTTAAAGTAGGATGACCATCTGATTTGAATAAACGACTTTTTGTGAAACAGTGGTGTTTCATTTAAGTTTCAGAACCCACAGTATGTAACTATATATAAAATTATTTGATTTCCTGTAAATTTCTAACTGTAGTGAAGTTTAGTGTTAAAAACTTAAAGTAAAAACACATGTTAATTTAAACATTTATTAATTGAATTTAAAATAAAAAAAATTTGTATCTGTTATGTAAAATATATGTAACATTAAATAAACATGATATAAAAAATAAACAATAATATTCACAATAAACTATAAATTATTATTTATTACTTTCTTAGCACTTTCCTTTTCAAGATTCAGGAAACGAATAAACGTATTTGTCCCACATTCGTATTTATAGAGTGACGAATTGAACAAGTCAGTGCAAGGTAGCGAAGCTCTGAGACTGCGACTCTCAGGTTTTTACAAGTTCAAAATGTATTGCGACCACAAAGTGAATACCAACATCCTACAGCTTACACAATTTTATAAACATATATAATATTTTTTTTACTTCATAGGTACTTTTATAAATAATGTAAATGTTTTAATATTATAATATAGTATGATGTAAGTAAATAGGTACTATCAGTGTATGTGTTGAGATCCACTATCGTGGATCCCTATTTTAATTTCATGGACTCCCAAATTTCTTTTCGCTGACATAGACCCCTTGCAAGTTGTCATAGACCCCTAGGGGTCGATATGGACCACTTTGGGAATCACTGATTTAGATGGTTCTGTAAATAATGATTTGTAACAATATAAACCAATCTCCAACGATACAAGTGTTGAACAAAAGTCGTATTTGATTGCAGGTAACCAAAATGAATATCAACGGACAGTGGGAGGGTGAGCTCAACGGTAAGGTTGGTCACTTTCCATTCACATACGTGGAGTTCCTGGACGACAACGCGGCCAGTTAAGACGGAGCCCTAACTTTCTGTTTTTAATCTGTACCACCTGTGCTACAAACTGTTATGCTCTGTGCGCATTGACATTTGACGTATGTCTATATTATCTATGCCGCGGTTTTTTTTTTAATCCGCGACTGCCTTTTGTTTCTACCGCCCACCGATTAAGGGGCTATGTTTTCCATTGCTGTTTCATTGCTTTACTATGTACGCAATATTAGTGTTTATAACGCTGTAATAAAGACTAAATACGCATAAATTGTGATTGAAGGGTAGTTTACTAATTTTCGTTAATTTGACTTACATATCGTTAACTCTATTTCATAGGCAATAAAGTCTATATTGCATTGAAGATGTAATCTTTAAAAAGGGTGTGTTCACAACCCATAAAGTTTTAATGTTTATTTTTAGTATGGGGCTCGAAGGATGAAAAATATTTACGGGATAGTGTGAACGTGCCCTTAGCAATTCTCTTACAGTACCCGGTGATAAATATTGCATCGACCTTTGAAAAGAGACAGCTAATTTCGGCTTGGTAGAGCGTTATCTCTTTCGCACGACTGACAAAACGTCACATAGGTAGTGTGGGACAGAGATAGTGCTCTACGAAGCCGAAAATAGCCGTTTGTCTCTTTCCAAAGGTCGATGTGCGCAATATTTATCGTCGGCTTCTGTACACAGGAATTGAGATATTAATACATCGAAAGTTTAAATTTTATATTAACTATTTGTATACTGTAGTTGAGTGCATACACGCAGTTCATATAAAGGGTGTCCCATAAATCAATATGGTATGGGGTAATACCATAAAATTAAATTTAAAAAAAACTGTTACGTATTTTCAAAATTATTTCGATTTAAAATAAATAAATTTTATATGACTAACTCTTATGTAAACTACATAATAAAAGTGTGAAGAAAAAAAAAACAGAAAATTTAGTTTTTAAATTGCAAAAAGCAACATTTACAGACTTCCAATTTTTACTTTCTTAATTTATTTTTTGGATAATACCACTTATGTTAACAACAGACAAAAATACAAAATAAAGCATTTGGAAAATATATTAAAAAATCTTTTTCAATTACTTTTAAAATTTTGCTATATAAAATATTGATTTCATGTACACCCTGTAATGTTCTTTCTATCACTATAATTTTAAATCTTTCATCATCATTTCTATCGTAGAACATCCCCCATAGATTTTCAATAAGACGTGATCAATTTTAGGACTACCCACCACTTATAGGACACCCTGTATATATTTAATATACAAATTTATATATTTGTACTCAACACATTTAATTTTTAATCCGTATATCAATAGACAATATTGTTTTTTTTTTACAAATCAAAAGATACGAAAATTTCGTAATGAAGGTATTTTTAAGTTTTATTTTTAATGATCGATTGATGAATGAGGTTTTTGTTAATTTAAATTAATCAAACTAACATGGAGAATATATATTTTTATCGCCTGCGAGAATCTGCACAACACTATGTATGGTTATATTCGAGAGAAAATTAAGAATAATATTGGCAATTATATTTTAATTAAATAAATCTATTTGGGTATATTGCAAAATTTGAAAATATATTTCTGTATTATTTAGCTTTTTGCCTCGACGGTTGACATACGCACGTCCTTTTTTAGTGTTGCACGCGTATCGATATTTTTTAATATCGATAAATAATATTTGTCATCGATAATCGTTTATTTATATACTTATTCAAATAAATAATGGAAGCGACTCAATTCACTTATAGAGAACAAGTAAATAAGTTATCCCCAGAGATATTTTTGGTAAAAAGTGCTTTCCATAATAATCCAACACTTACACTAAATATATTTCAGAATATTAGATTTCTAGTTTTTTTTTGTGGCCCCCTCTATTGGGGACCTCTCCTTTCACCCCCTATTTAATTATATGGAACAGGGTTTTGTATTTCTTAATAAATTTTTTTTCACTAGAATTTTCATTTTCGTTCTCGTCTTCCATAGTACACAATATCTTTTTTCCTCCTTCTATCATTCTACAATTCCATCTGTCTTTCTCAATCATTCTATTCCTTTCGTACATCTTCAAACACTTCAGTTATCCATTTCTAGATTTCTAGTTATGGCTTCGCCTATTCGCGTTTTGGGTTTTTTTGTTACAGATATGATTTACTTATTAATCCAACAATTAAACTAAAAGCAAATATACTTAAGAATATTCAATTTAAATATGACATTGCTTTTTCGAATCATCACATTTTTGGTATAAATGTGCTTTCCATAATAAGCCAACACTTAAACTAAACATACCTCAGTATATTAATCTCTGGTTATGTATGACGAAGCCTATTTCACAAAACATATTTTCGATACAAAACTCCCTTCCATATTAAGTTAACACTTAAAATATGCATCTGAATATGATTATAAATTTATTTTAGCAGTTTTAGCTATTACGTTTATTATTCCAAATTTAAATACTAAAAGTGGATAATGTCGATATGAAAGGATATCGGTAAACGTGCATCACTATAATATGCAGTAAGAAATATAAAATGGACAGTGTATGGATTCCTAATGGTGAAGGAACTCTTCCAAAATATGATAGTCAATATTTTTATAAAGATTGCTGGTGCAAGATAAAGTATTTAGTTAGTATTATATAATAATGTCGGTCAGTTTTCATGTCTGTAAAATTTAGATCATATAAAACGCTGTACTAACATAGTTTTACTATGATTATCTATATTAAAAAATGCGCAAATTAATTAAAAGAAAACCTCACTAGTATTTTAAATTTCGTAAATAATTTTGTATGAAAGGTTTTTTTAAATAAATTAACAAGAAAACAATGGCGCTTGAAAACAAGATGGCGGTTCGCGCGCATATTTTGAAGTTTCGTTCGCGCCATTTTCTTGTCATTGACAGATGTTCTATTTATAAGTACGTATATATGTCATTTTCTATTGAATTATATACACTTTTATATTTTATTTCGTAGTTTTAAAATTTCTATTTATTTATGCGTCTATGTTTATTTACAAGCTGTCCTTACAGACTTAACTGATTGAATTTATATGCCTGTGGCTTTCAAAAGGAAAAGAAATAGAAATGTTATGTTACATGTTTTAACTTTTTTTATCTTTTTTAGTATTTTTTCTTTGACGTGTTTTATTTTTGTGTTACACTGAAATAGATAGGCATATATTTAAACTAATTATTATAACTTATAAAAAAAAATGTTTTTATGAACAAAAGTGCAAATCGACATGAAACTTGACCGACACTGTCATTGTCAGACCATATCATTTATATTCTGTGGTCAAAGAACAGATTAAAAATGTTATATGAAACAATTTTAATTTAATATCTGATGTAACATTTGTAATATAATATTGGTCTGAAAATAACAGTGCATAAGTATTGTTTCTCAGCGAGCCGCCTCGCTTCGCACCAAATGTAATTAACTTGTACAGATGCAGTATGTAACGTATATTCAGATTACGGGACGTAAAACATGATGTGTTTTACGTGACGTGAATTGATTAATTTCTTTTTTTATTATTAAGTTATGTAACAGTTTAGTAATAATAAATTTTAGGAAGGAGAACATTGTGTTTTGTTTCATTTAGAACTCATATTTGTCCCTAAAGGAAAAATTTATTTTGTTATGTAATTTCTTCAATGAAACTCTATTTTAGTACAACTCAGGTATTATGTAGGAGCTACATCGTCATTGTCACATCAAAAAGGGGAATTCCATAGAAATATAATTCTTTGTATATACAATACTCGACTCTTTTTTAAATCAGTATAAATATGGCCCAAGCTTGAATGAATATACACACTCACTTCGGACTTCTTATTATTACCTCCAAGATCTACCAGCCCTAGGAAAAATCCTACAACTTTATATGGGATTGTCACTGCTCACAAGTAAGTTTACAGAGGATGGGTAGCAGCATCCTCTGATTCATAATATCCTGCCAGCCAGGCGTGGCGATTTAGGTATATGCCTCAATAAATATCTTTAGGGGAGATCTTTGTTTTCCAGTAGGCGTTTATATTCTGGAATTACATAACTGTAGATAAATTAGATCCACAGAAGAACCACGATCACAGACATAACTCGAAGAATTATTTGTCTGGAGTGACAGTTAAGGTTGAAAGGTTCTGATCACGAGCCGGTGTGCTGTAAAGCCTATCCACGTCAGAGTGATCACTTTATAAACGGTGATGAAAACACATTCACATCTACAAAGCTTTTATACCTATAATCGATTATAATAATACAAGTAATATTTGCGTAAATTTATGGATTTGGTGGACCAGCGACATACTATGTACACACGGGCAGCAAAAGACTAGATATCGCTGCAACCTTTAGGGAAAGTCTATCCCTTTACAGTGGTCACTGCTTACTCCCAAGCATATATATTCTTCATAAGACTTTTGTGAAGGTTATTTAAAAAAAACGAATGTTATCTGTGGATTCTTCCCGGATCAGTACGCCTTTATGTCATTAAACTGACATACAACCAGTCTAGTCATAGCAGAGTAATTCTTGACTTTTTTCTCCCGCCAAAATAAATGACAGCTAATTTGTTTTTTCTTAAACGAAGAATCAGATGAGGTAATAGAAACAATGTCAAGTTTGATTGGTTTACTCAACGAAAGGATGGTAAATAATCAGTTATTTTAAATCAAATAATAAAAAGTAACAATTAAAAAAAAAATTAATTTTATTTTGTGTTTGATAAAGATATTTATTGGAATTTTCTTAATATATTAACAGTGAAAATCATTTCTGAAATGCTGTTTTAGGTAACATCGTTTAATTTTTTTATCATCTATATTATACATACTATATTTTAACTGTTTGACCAAGCAATTCTTGCAAAAGAGCACGAAAATTGCGGGTCGTATTTTGCAAGTCAAAAGACGTTGTCAAATAAAGCACTCAGACAAATATCAATCAATTTTAATGATTAGTGTCATACGATTTTCCCTTACGACAGTTTCAAGCAGTGGTATAGTGAAAAACGTATTAAAACATTATAAAGGAGGCGCGCATCTAGGAGCCACAAAACACACTAGAACTCTCAACGCAAAAGCGTGGTTTTCCAGAAGAAATAACGCAAATATTTGCGCGGCGTAGCAGTCAAACGGTTGAAGTAATGGCAACATTTTTTTAATTTCAATAATAATAGTTTACTTAAAAAAACTGTGGTACATGAAACTCTCAATAAACTTGAGTAGAAAATGTTTTAAATGAAACTAAAGGATCCGGTATTAATTTTAATAAAAAAACAACAATTCAATTTCAAAATCTTTTCCATGACAGAAGTAATGGAATAATTTTAATAAAAAATAAATTACGCACAATATCGGGAAAATGTAATCAACAATCGGCATTAATGGGTGTGCAATTTACGCAAAATTATATCAAACGATTAAGGTAATGTACACGTATCTTCAAAATCCCGGAATTACTAAGTAGAATTAAAAAAACACGTCGTTTTTATTATGAACAGAGTAATAATCGGACTGATGTATGTATAAGCTTTTTTGAAAAAACCTATATTCATTCGAAAAGTTTTGTCAGCCATTTGTAGTTAGTTTGAGTTGAAGTATTCATATTAGATCCACGGACTTTAGGTCAACAGAAAGAGAACCAATTTGACGATTAGCCAGCTGTGCGATAAAAAAACCTAACGTGAAATTTTATCATTTTTATTTACAATAATTCACTTTAATGCAATCTCTATATTCCGATTTGATTAAATAGACCTTAAATATTAAAGAGAAACGATACTAACTTAACCAATGAATATTTTTGATACAATATTCTGTTGCTTAAATGTCTTGAGATGTTATATATTGGCACCGTAAAAAAATACTTTTATGTTATAATTGTAGTGTAAGGACAAAAACCACTTCACCTTATTCGATTTATTTATTTTATTGCAGAAGTAAATAATTTACTTTATCGAGTTATTGATATGATTAGTCCACTCTTGATAGTATTGTATGTTTTGTAATTAAATAATTATACATATCTAAAGTACACATATCAATATTTAACCATTAGTTTATCTTATCGTAATACTTATGACAATCTCATAAAATGCTATAAATAGATTTTAATATTTATTTTAAGTATAGGTGGTAGTCATTTAGATATATGGCGACACCCATTTAGTTGAGTTTAATGAACACTGTCTTCTTAATCAGTTGGTTGTTATACTAGTACATACGGTAAAGTAATAATAAATTCTATTTTAATATGGCTACTAAGATTGCAGTTGTAACTGGTGCGAATAAGGGAATAGGTTTTGCGATAGTCCGTGGGCTTTGCAAGCGATTCAACGGTGTTGTATATTTAACATCCCGCGATGAGGAAAGAGGTAGACAGGCGGTGTCCGAACTAAATAAAGAAGGTTTAAACCCTGAATATCATCAGCTGGATATAACAGTTAAAAAGAGCGTTGAAGTGTTTAGAGATTACATCAAAGAAAAGTACGGAGGCATCGATATTTTGGTTAATAACGCTGCTATTGCGTTTAAAGGTAATGCCACTGAACCGGTGGCCGTTCAAGCCGCCGAAACTTTGCGTGTTAACTATTTCTCGGTTTTAACTACATGCGAGATATTATTCCCGTTGCTAAGAAACGGTGCTAGGGTCGTCAATATATCTAGTTCTTGTGGCCATCTGAGCTTAATACCTAGTGAAACTTTAAGAAATCGTCTAAAAGATCCGAATCTAAGTGTTTCCGAGCTCTCCGAGTTGATGAAAGAATATATTGAAGCAGCGAAACAAGGGACGCATGCGGCTCAATGGGGTAATTCGTCGTATGTGGTGTCTAAAGTTGGTTTGACTGCTTTAACCATGATTCAACAGAGAATGCTTAATGATAGAGGTAAGATTGTAAACCTAAATTTTAACTATTTATTATTGAAAAATAATTTTATGCAAGTATAATGCCATCATCCACTGCTGCATATGCATATCCTTCACAAATTTTTAATAAGACCACTTGTATCGGCATGCAACCAGCGTCTTCCGTTGTGTGCCTACTTTGTACTTTGTATTGCAATTCTTCACGAAACATCATTGTGAAAATGAAAAATAAAAAAATGTTTTAGTCATATCATTTACCTATATATACATATACCTATATATGTATACATAGTACCTGGCATTTCATTTGGCACATCGGAAATGAATCTTTAAATACAATTAAAGGCAAACAACTGATAAAAGTCACTATGTAGAATTTGCTTCTGCTTCATTTACACACCAAAGCTCACTAGTAGGTGGTACTGCTTGCATAATAAACCTATGATTTATTCATGTCTTTTTTTTAAATAAAGTATGTTTTAAAAACTATTTGTAATGGTTAAAATAGTTATTACTTTCACAACAATAACATAATGTTTATTGAATAATTAATTATTATAGTTATGAACACCAATCATAAAATATAATGGACATTTTGATAACTTATATATTATTGTTCTTGCTTGCTTGGTTTTGGTTGAAGTTGATAGTTAGTCTGGCGGCTTTAACAGCTTAATTGAAACCAAGTTCACGGAGTGGAAGGGTCTGCGAATTTAAATTTACTAAAGTAGAAATTTAAATATGTTTACTTATTGTAGACTTAGACAGCTGAATTAATAAATAAACACTTAAAATGCTCCTTATAGTAACAAAACAATTTGTAAATTATTAATATAAAATTAATTATTATCAAAGACAATGAAAGGTAATAGAGCATTTTAAATTATAGATAAATAAGGATTGTCACAACCCACAGACACCCGCTGCTAATCATAGCCTTCCCCCAAAGGTATCTTAGGTGGAATATACCATAATCATAACACTTGGCACTCGTATTGGCAATTGCTGTGCCACAATGTGGTACACAGAGGATGCTGTTCATCCTCTGGAGACTTGTTAGTGAGAGGTAGTAATCCTATATAATTAATGCACATAGTGTGAATTATATAAGATTGTATCCTAGGAATCGTATCCACAATTTAAAACTCTCAAATCCTCTGAAAATATATAGAGATATTTTTACATAACACATTTTTTAAATTGAGTGTAATTAGGTAATTTTCAGTCAGTATTATCATTTTAGTGATAAGATATTCACTGTTGGACATAGGCCTGTAGATTGCAACTAGTTAGATATAACCATCATCCATGTTTCAACAATCTTAATAAAGTTGCCTATTCAATATTACCTACAAAGTTGTCTATCCAGGACTACAGGTTCTGGATGCTGTGACCTGCACATTGCTTTGTTAAACAAGCTTTTGGCTTTGTCATTTACTTTTGTTTGTCTACAGGTCTCAATTCTTTAAACTCGTAAACCCATGCACAGCCATCTGAAAGCTTGCCCATGACACTCAGAGTGAGAGACCATTTCTGTACCATCGGTTTCACAGATAACACACATTTCCTACAAATATAGTTTATTTATTACAGATATAAAGGTGAATGCAGTACATCCAGGTTGGGTTGATACAGACATGTCATCTCATAAGGGAAAGCTATCAATAGATGAGGGTGCATCTGCACCTCTATTTCTAGCATTGGATGCTCCGGACTCTGTCCGAGGCCAATATGTCTGGTACAATAAGAAGATTGTGAGTTGGGATGGGAAGAAACCCGAAGAAGTTTATTAGTATCACTTGTTGTATTGTTAAAAAAAGTTTGAGGTAAAGTCTAAAAATTAAGATTATTTGAAGAAAAATTCTTTAAATTTAGTTTTTTATTCAATAAAGACGTTTTAAGGTACAACACTGGACATAGATTGCTTTAAATAGGTCATAATAATACCTTATGGTGGAGGTCTGTGTTTAACATTACACATTTAATTATTGAAATAGAATAAGAAGTATTTTTAACTAAGGATATGTTAATTTTTTTTAATCCATGGGGTGCTTTTACAATACCGAATTAAAATCTGAATTATTAAATATTAAAACTGGTATTATTAATAAAAATTTACTAATTATATTTTTATGTATCTCAGTTGTTATATTGACTATTATACTTTATGCATTTGTCTAAACGAGATCTATTCATTGGGCAGTAGACGTAAAACATAAACAATCACTTTGTATTGTCGACACAACTGCTTCTTGATGGAACCATATTCAGTTCACCTGATATAGATTTTAATACAATCAAATTGTATACCATCAAAACAATTTCTTGTAATAAATAGTAATAATATTATTTTAATATAGATTTATATTGTTCATAAATTAAATTTTTATCAATTAATGTACCAAACACATCCAAAATACCGGTATTTTAAAAATCGTCCGGATTTCCGGTACAGTAAGCCCTACTATGAGGGTAGGCATATGTCCAGCTGTGGACATTCAACTAAAATGTTGTAAAAATTAAAATAAAAAACAACTAGGAATTAACCTTTTGAGACTATTTTGCTAGATATATGTCTGAACTAAGTGCTAATATTTATATAAAAATATAGTTTTCTTATTGTAAAAATGATAAGAAGGCTTTATTAGCTTTGCACACGGTACCAAATTAGGGTGATCTGTGATCTCTCCCTATATTTCAATGATGACCACTTTATTTATTAATGAAATGTGATATTATATACAAGCTAAAAAGAAAATTGGTGAAAAAACAACAGACACGAAGTCGAGGACTCAGAGTTTGTTGACCTCTGGTTTGTGATAACTTTATAGTTTATCATGTTATTAACATAATAGCTCTATATCAATTGTAATGTGAACGTAAAGTGCTATCTATACTAGTGGTTATCTGCGGCAAAAAGACAAGATTCCATATTATAAATACAATTTCAGTGAGAAACATTTATTTTTTAAGTCTACCAAATTTGTTTGATTGTTTTATATTATATATTCTCTATTCAAAGTGTTGTTATTTTTTTATTTAATTATAATAATGCACTGTAATTCTCTCTAGCCATCAGCAAATATAAATCTTCTGTATTGTCAACTTAATTACAAAATGTATGTATATTACACATTGCCATATATATTTTTACCAGCGACTCACCTGCACCACTCGGCACAGGACATCACGTCATTCACAATGGTACAAAAAACTACTCACACCACAACACCCGTTCTAATGGGACGGCCACCCGCTCTCTAACCATGAACAGCGTGGGCGAACCGAGGTTGGATCTGGATCCATCTTTTGCCCGCCTGTGGACCACAGGCTGCCATCATAAGCATATACACAACATCAGCACTTCACATATCATATATCCTATCCCGGTAAGTGTTATATATATATATATATACAATAGACATGGTATTTCTTATATATATAGTATTGTTTTGTGTCGAATATTACACACCTACTTGTTATTTTAGCATCTCTCCGAGTTGTATAAGAAGATAACCTATAAAGCAATCCACCATTGGACATACATAGTAAAAACAAAAACCGTGCGTTTTGGCAGCAAATTATACTTTGACGTTTTCTAACTAGTTAAACAGACTAAATAGAACACAATTGCAAATAAATAAAACACAAGTTCGATATATTTATTAAATAATTATTATTTTTAAGGCACTTAAGTACATTCATCGAAAAATACAATTTTAAAAACGTTTTTATGTATAACAATGTCTTAAAAATTAAATTATTGCTATTTATTAGTATATAGACAAAAGTCGAAATAAATTTCAATTTTACATGCTCATTTAGTGACAGTGAAAATTGAGTCAAGTTGTATCTAATATAGTAACATGTAGGTTTTGGATTTCAGTCCAAAAACAAAGTAAATACAACCTAGTTTAGTATGAAATAAATCGTATTTAACATACAGGATGTTTGGTTATAGGTATAAAAGCTTGTAAAGGAAAAAAATGTATAGCTGGATAGTAACATTTATTTTTACACTTATTTCCGATCATTTTTTTCTATTTGTATATGACATATAGTAAACAATGATTGATGAATTTTAATTCGTCATAATTCGAATTTTAAAATTGTTTTTTTTTTTTAAATATTACGTCAATATTTCTGAATTTTAGAAAGCATGTGTCCTACAATAATTGACAGCAAATGAGATATACATTCACCCATTTAAAGTATAAAACACAAAAATTATTTAAAAATTCATTTCAAAGATCTAGGAATGGTATATATGCATGTTTACTATGTTTTTTGTGCTAAATCATTATGGAGGCGGCTTCAATAAGTTTAAGATAAATTTGACGCACCTACGTTTGAGCCTCTTTACTATATTTATATTAAAATTATCATTATGTCTCCTGTTATTATTATATATAGAAACATAACTTCTCAAATTACCATAGATTTATTAAATTATAATGATATAATACATTTTTAAATTCCATTCTAAAAGAGCATTTGTTATATTTCTAGTCTGCTTTAAGCAAAATACAATTCAAATTTACATGTAAATGTCTATATGTATAAAGATATTTTGAATTTGAAAATGTTATCAAGTCCATAAGGAATTAGAAATGAGGTATTCACTCTAAATTTTGCTCTTAAATTTTCAAATATATCAAAACATTAAACAAAACAAGCTATGGTCGCTCATCTCACTCGTATACTGTTATTAGGATTATTACAATGCCAATATATATGTATATATATATATTTATAATATATGTTACAATCTTAATATATGGACGGTTTGTATAATTAAATTATATACTTTAGTATTAAAGGCCTCATATGGTCCCAATATGAATACATATATAGAAGAATTTATTGGAAGACACATTGAAAATATTTTTAACCTAACAAAACAATTACTCCTAATTACAACTAAGTTTTTCTTTTATCTATATTTTCACTTATATGTTGGTACATTATGACATATTACAAAATTAAGTAGACACGGACCATAGGTTTTCATCATGATTTCAGACATGGACTTCTAGTCCTGGACATAGGTCATTTAGATTTTCATTAGGACTAGTTGGAAGCGGGTCTGGACCACCAGTTCTTAACAAAGTGATGACTTTGTGAGTGAATCTCCTAATCTTGGTACCTAATCCATATGGCTTGCTCATTGCCATTTCAATCCACTGGGTTGTGCGCTTTCGTTCATCTATATCTGATCTCTTCACTTTTGATTCAATATTTTAAAAAAGTATCTCTAGCATAGCCAAAACAATTATTGCAAGAGGTAAACCTCCCACAAAGATATCTTTAAGATGATATACTATTATCACCATGCTTGGCAGGCAGGTTGGGATTCGCAGTGTGGTATTATGGTATGCAGAGCTCACTGCCCTTAGAAACATGTCTGTGATCAGCGATAAACACATAATTAAAGCAAAAAGTGTGAATAATATAAGATTGTATCCAGGGAATTGAACCTGCTACAATTGCATATCCCAGTCCATACCCTGTGTTACCACTGCACATATGATTTTTATTTTCACTTAATTTATATATTAATGAAGCAACGAATTTGAAGAACTAAATTCTTTGAAAAGGTGATGGATGGATGATAAAAACAGGTTGACATCCTTACAAGAAAATTGTTCCAATGGCATATAAGATATGAACATCCTTGCTCAGGTGTTATTTATATTAAAATAAATTGTGATAAAACCTCCCAAATATTATATCAAAACCGGTGTCGAGAAAAATTTGTTAACTTGGTTAAATTAACTAAAGAATTTTAATCGTAAAAATTTACCAAATTCACCATCATGTCAAAGAAACTTAGGCAATCCATTTAGCAAAATCGTTACTTAAGTATGTGAGGTGTTTATATAAAAATGTAACATTTTATAGTGAAAATATGCCAAAAAATTTTGGTAGAAAAATTCTAGCCGAGGTGATGAAGATGATACCAAGAATTCAATGGCGAGGAACTTACCAAAATCGTTACTTAAGTATGTGAGATGTTCATATAAAAATGTAACTTTTAAATGAAAATATACTAAAAAAATTTGGTAGAAAAATTCTAGCCGAGGTACCTGAAGATGATATCAAGAATTTAATGGTGAGGTACTTACTAAAATCGTTACCGTTATCAGTTAAGTGTGAGTGAACTGTTCATACAAAAACAAAAATTCTTATAGTGTGAAAATTACCAAAAAATTTGGTAGAAAAATCCTTACAAAATCTTAGTGTAAATGCAGAAGATGGTGACGAAATCTGTTGAGTAAGTTAAACTGGTCAACTTCTTATTCTTAAAACAAAAACCGCAGTAATCTTGGTTAGTAAGTCACGAAAACTCCTGATCAGATAGAGGGAGCTAGCGTTCTGCGTTCAGTAGATACGGTATAACCTCGTCAATGGATACATCGCCCACGAAGCCGACGAAGAACACGTCCTCTATGAAAGTGGCGGTGAAGGTCCTGAGCGCCGGTAGCTGCAGCAGCAGGGTGGCTACGCGCTCGTCATCTGGTTGGCAGAGTACCCTCAGGGATCGCAGTACCCGTGTCTGGTACTCTTGTAGTTTCCTCGTGAGAAACTCTGGTACTCCATCTGTAAAATATTCTTCATCACATTTCCTTCTTAATCAATTCATGTTACATTCAATAAAAATCGCGACTGCGTGGTCACAATTGGGAGTTTGAAGAACTAATTTGAGTTTTTAATTAATGTTACCATATATATTATTCCTACTATTAGTACTGTCTTTGAGTTTTGCCAATACACAACAAGCGTTTGGAAGGAAGCATTGATATTGTTTCTTCTGAAATTTCCTATTTTAATGCGTTCGCTTTCCAAAGTAATAGTAATGACAATCAAGTTGATTCAAGCCATTTCAGACAAGCAATTCATTGTGTATGTCTATGGGCTTGGTTCTTGCAGATCTCATTCTTGCAGCGAACTTTGTCCATTGTTCTCCTGGTGACCTTGATCCTCCAAAGGTCCATAAACGACCACATATCCATAACTCATAACTGCCACCACATACTGGTTATAGACCTTTGACAGGTACGAAACGGAAATAGAAATTCTATATTCATACATCATCATTCTATCATCATTCATCATTCTATATATCATGCAATGCCAATGAATAATGATCTTTACTACCTGGTGAGAAGAGACACAGGGCCCGCAGGTGTGCGTGCTCCGCCTCAGTCACGCGCAAGTTCTCCATGCCGCCCACGAACTGGTGCAAGCGAGACAGAAGACTGCTCACTTCAGCGATGCGTTCATCGGAGTAATCCGCTATAGTTATCTGAGGACAGGACTCCTAGTAGATATAAAGATATGAATTACTTCACTATGTGAGATACAGGGTGATTGGTTATTGGTGTAAAAATTTTAAACCATTTTATATCTATTTCCAATCATAAAACGATCACTGTGAAAAATGTTACATTAATTTATTATTTTATAAATATCCCAGACCAATTACTTTGAGTAAGTACAAATTCTGAAACGACCTTTCTTTCTTAAACCATTGATTCTTAGATAGTGTGCACCACGCCTGTATTGATAGTACATTATATAACATATACTCCTACCTCTTTATTTTACACCTCGGACCAATCGCCATATATAAAGTAGGTATAGAAGTCTGATCATTTTAACAAATGACAACATCAGAAAATAAGAGAAATTGTTAAGGTTGAGAGAGAGAGAGGGGTGAAAATAAGGTTTATATCCCTATCCTAAAGTATAATATTTTGACTCTACTCTGCTTCGCAAGATGTTGTAATTGTAAAGAAGTAGCAGGACGAAACTCCACAACAACACATCTTCATACAATTTCTATCACACATATCATTAGCAGCTTATACGCACACATATATATTAGCAAAAAAAATAAACATACACCCTCTATAACCTCTTCTATTTTAGCCGAAATTGAATTTCGATGTACTTGAGATTCGATTTGTCAGAAACTCCTGACCTCTGTCAAACTGACATTTACAACCAGTGTTGCACACTCTAACAGAAAAGTGAAAAAAATATATAAATAAAAATTTGTAGTTATGAGTGCATAAAATCATCTACATATTTTTACACGGCAATAATTTTAAAAACACGTGAAATAGTATGTTTAATTTTAATATGGGGTTCATATGGGATACCTATACACATTATAATTACATATATTTTAAACTAATTTTATTATAGTGTTACCAAAACCGCTATACCGCGCCTAAGGTTTTTCATTTCGCCTTTGCCACGCTTTTTTAAAGCGTAGTACCGCGGTTCGATAGTACTATAAGACAAACTTTTTGTTGAAACCCTATATATTAAAGGTAAGTATAGTTACCTCGGCACGTGCGTTGCGTGCATGGCGTGCGTGTGGCTCACGTCGTGCGCGCAGCTCGCGTTGCAGATGTGCCCCCAGGTGGGGAAGTAGAGTGGAAAGCTGCAACGCCGCCGAGCACCTGGACAGGCCCAGCGTGAACAACTCCGGCCAGGATTTGCGTAGCAACGTCGCTTGGATTTCAAATCTGTTTAACAAACATTTAAAAAACTTGAATCGCTTAGAGTTCCCTTATAACACTATCTTTCAACTATTCAAGAATCTATGGTTTCACAAATAATAAATAACATAATGACCATATTGTAAGAAAAAGTTTTAGGAATAATAATAATGTGACTTATTTCACAGAGATCACTGTATACAGTTAAATTGGAAGTAGGTGTAAAAGCTTTAAAGGTTTTCCTGATATATTAACCATATATGGGTTAACGTGAATGACCTATATACCAAAGTATTAAATTAACGCGAAAGATCTATTTACAATATTAGATTAACGCGAACGGAACTATATAAAGTTTAACGCGAATAACCTATATATATATATATATATATATATATATAAAAGATTAGTTTAACGCGAACAAACTGTGTACAATATTGCCAGTAGAAGCTTGTAACAGAACTCCAGAAGTGTAAGTAAAGTTAGTTATACTCACGGTAGGGCTGCGGCGACGGGAACGGCGAGGGTCCAGCGTGCCAGAGCGTGCAGAAGACGGGCTCCGGCCTCGCATGCCGCGTGCAACCTCAACGGGGGCGGCGCGTGAGCAGGCAGCGCTAACGCCAGCCGCTGGGACTCCGCCGTGCTCAGTATTCCCACCTCTGCACCTGTACCAACAACATTTACCTTCTTAGCCTTACGATATGACTAGAGGGAGACCACTTTAAATGAAAACAAGTGTATTCCCTTTATTTTAACAACGCGTAACTATTTTTTACAATCTATATTCGACTAAAAATATCCGTTTTGAATTAACATTTCACCATTTTGATGATGAAAATTTTCTATGGGTGAAAATGATCGACAAAATCAAAATTTCTGCTTCGTAAAATAGAAATTATAACAATGATTATGGCCTTGTTTTTTGGGTATCGTGGCGTTCTTACAGGCAGGGGTAGTACACTTGCTATCGAAATAAATGACCCTTAAAGTAACTTACCTTCATTCTGCTGCGTGTCGGCATGTATTGCAGCCAGTGGAGCCTCCGAGGGCGAAGCGCCATACGCCGATTGGAGATATTCATTTATTGCCCCTGCCAAGTCCAAAAACAAACACAAGTTTAAAAAAAAATTAAATGGTCAAATTTTTTCAAATCCACACCAATAATGTTTACTTAGGCTATAGATATTGTTATTATTTGAATTTGGAATTTGTCATTTTTAAATAACTGTTCGTTATTTTCTTATTTTTGCTGCAATATTGTTGTAATATTCATATGGAGTGAGGTGATAAAGAGAACCGAAATGATGTGATTTTTAAAATCTTCCGTATTCTTCATTTCAAGTCATTGTTATGTACCGGGCTATTATTATGCAATCTCTTTTTGTGAACTGTTGAGTATTATACTAACATCAAAACTTAACTCTAGGTCGTTTATTAAAACCATAAGTAAATTAGCGGCCAAAGAGCTGAATATTCTGGGGAAGCTTCGGCAGTATTTTACACCAAGACAACTGTAAGTCTATATTTAGAACAAGTAGAAGGCCAGTGGCCACGAGGTTGGCCAGTGCGACCAGCTGGCAGACCCAAAACCCAATTATGTAACACAACTCTGGTCATGTGTAGTTTTGTAGCCATTAAGGAGTAAATAGATTTTTTCTATGTAAGCATGCAGCATTGTAGACCTTGTCATCATCTGGTTAGACAAAGGTCAATCGCTTTACCGATAAAGAATAAAAAACAAAAAAGATGAGACAGCACCTATCATCTTTCATAAGGGAAATGAAGCTGTTGCTGGTGATCGTTTCCCCCCAACTATATTTCACAATCTACTCGAAGTCTGACGAACTTTCCTTGTATTGAAACCTTGCCCCCATGAAATGCCCATAGAGGTTGACACCATTAACCCATCACATAATATTGAAATTCATCATTATTTCAGAGACAGGACTTCCACTGTTCGACATAGGTATAAATCTGTGGAGATTTTCAATCAAATCAAAATGGTAAATACTCAGAACTGTTTTATCATATTTTGTCTAAAAATCTACTAGATGGCGCTAGTCAATAAGCCTCATACGTAGTACTGATTTACCGACGTTTTGCTCTCTTTAAAATCACCCTGTATGTATATAACATGTGCTCTAAAACATATACAATTTTTTATCACAAGGTCCAAGAAGACAGGAACATAATTCTGTCTTCTTGGATCTTGAAGACAAAATATTGTATAAAAAAAAAAATTGAATTAAAACTTACCAAATTGTCCCATCTTGAAGAGGTTTTTAGCAAGTTGAGTCTGAAGCATGAGCTGTTGACGCCTGGCACCTTCGATATCCCCTGGATTGCCTGTGTTCAGGTAGGGGGACACCGGGTTGCCTTTATTGAAGGCTACAGCGGCTGCAAGGGCGAAGTTCAACGCAGGAGCTGACGGGGACACCGCCCCGAACGCATCAGCTGGCTCCTCTTTTGGATTTATCTGCAGAACCGTTTCAAATACATGTTACCACCAAACAATATCCTTTTTAACAGATATTTCAGTTATTTTTTTGCACATAAGAATATATACACTTATTACACTAATTATTCTTTTTTGTTCGAGCATGAATAACTAAAAAACTTTTTTTTCACCAAGACCAGGGTTTATGAGTAAAATTAGAATTTTGACCATTAACACGGGTCTTGGTCCAGACCGTGATAAACATGCATGCTTTTTATCAAGCATCGATGAATAGTTGCAAAATCGATTTTTATTTTTATAATTTGTACTTATGGACTGAATTTTCATTGTACACTTGTTTTAATTTTTTTTGTAGTAAAAACATATTTGCCTAAGTTTTATTAGATGTCTAAAATATCAACTGCAGGTCATAGGTCTCCCCCTTGACTTGACCTTGACTATATCAGTAGGGGGCACCTATACCACTGTGATATTACTTCCTTTGCCCTATTGCTATTGTTTCTGAAGATGTTAATGCTGGTAGCCCTAAGGTTTTTACAGCTTCATCGGTACTGAGTTCACGGAGCGGAAGGGTTAGTGAACTGCAACTTCTTTTGTCCAGTTTTTGAGAATATATTTATATTTTTCTCATCATGCATGATTTCTTAAAGTTGTCGATAATTTTAAATATTCATGAATTGCTTAGAAGAATAAATTTCTGTATCCAACAAAATGGAACTCATTTCTAGCAACTAATTAGTTAATTTACCCTTCTTTTCGTTTAATTAAAAAAAAATAGATTTCATCGTTTTCTTTGTGTTTAATTTTCCACGTTTAGAGATATGTGATCCTTATGATTGACCCTATCGATAGGCGCTGTAAAAGTGCAGGGTGTTATTTTTTCGCATTTTACGCAAATCGAAAATAATTAAATATCGAAAATCTGAGAATGTAGTTCTGTTTGTTTTAAAAAATAAAGAAATGTTTCCTTTAAGTAAAGTTGTCCATCTCCAGTATGTACAGTACTTTTTCTCCAGGTGGCGTTAAAAAATTACAGCCTGTATAAAGTTTTGAATAAGTATATTTAGGTGCCACTACATATAAATAGAAGAATACAAGGGAACAAGCCAATCCCACTCTCTATAACGCGAATTTCCTGGACCAGCATGGTGAACAATGCTGAGAATTTATAATATCTAAAAGTTACCATCACAGTAACGGAGTAAGTTTATTAACAGGTACCTGTGCATTTTGTGCCTGCCCAGCGAGACCCAGAAGCTTGGAGTAGACTGCACCAGGCCTCTCATGGATGCCGCTGTCCCGGGCCTCGCCCTTCGCCTTGTCCACAATAGGCTTCCGCTCATGTTGGACCGCTGTCGGTATAGTGCAAGAATTACTGCCCATAAGATTATATCTACTATTTCTTATATCTTCAAATGGACAATTCACAACTAGTTTGCATAGATAATATGTTTGGTAACTATAACAATTTTCACAGGAGCGAGTGAAAATATGTCTGCTTCAGAGTTACATATATTAATTTCTCCATCTTCTTTCTTCCATTGAACAACAATACATATGGATTCACAGTATATATATATATATATATGTATATACATATAAATGTATTTATATATATATATTTATATACATGTATATAAGTTTGAAATCACTTCAACCCGCACTAAATGTTTTGATACCACTTCTATAGTGTGAATAGACAAGGTATACTACTCGGTACGGTATACAAACTCTACTCTACTTAATATCAAGTCTATAAACCTTATGGTTCCTGGGATATTGTGATGACTGATTTAAGTAATAATATCTTTAATATCTATATAAGAGATAAAGGATTCTTAATTCATGACATTTTAACACTATACTGACCGGTGACGAGTTAACTCGTCTTTTCATGTCCAAACGTTGATGACATGTGACGAATTAACTCGTCATTGCACTTGCATTATCTGTTTAAATTTATAACACCAAGGGCGGTAAAGAACATTGCAAAAACTTGGCTTATCGTGTTTAGTCTTGTCTGCTCTATAATAAAAAAAAATACTTTTCCCGGTATTTCAACCATGACGGAACGTATTAGCGAAGAACTTTTTGATGAATTATACGCGGATGGTTCATCTGATTGTCCGAGTGATTTCAAAATAAATTGTAGTGATTCCGAAAGTGATGAATCTGACATTATACCACTAATACCGCAAAAGAGAAATGTTATAGAATCAGATAGTGAAAGTGAATTTGAAGATTGGAATGAAAATGACTTTACACCTTTGGAGGATTATTCAAACATTTCTGGTGTAACTGTAGAATTAATATAAGTATGAAGTGAATCATATATAACATTGTTGGTACTCACAGTCACTCCGCATGCCGCAGGCGAGACACTTCTGCAATCTGCAGTACTGGCACCGGTTGCGGTGGTGTTTCGTCACCTCGCAATTCATGCTGCCGCGGCACTGGTACCCCAACTTCTTGCGGATTGACCGCTTGAAGAAACCTTTACATCCTGCAAACATTCATTCATCGGCAATGAAATACATTATATCTTCCAAATTAACCACTATAGTTCTTTCGCGTTAAAAATCACTTTTTTAACGCGAATAGAGTTAATTACATTACTCTTTAAAAGTTTTTTTTACCAAAAACTTGGAATAAAATCCCATTACAATGCAAAGAAGTTTTTATGTACATAGATGCTGTTTTAAAGATATTGTGAAAGAGGCCACAAAAAAACTTTCTGTGTCGTTATGGGCTCTTTTCAGACCGGGAAGCATTTGGAACCTTCAAACTTTAAGTTGAAAGAAGATTACACTTTGTTTATTTCAATTGCTCAGTCAGAGACAAGGGGGCAGGGTGCTGAGAGCTCCCAAGGAAGCTTTGGCTCGGGCCATTACCTACCACAGTTTTATCAAATTGGGAGGTTATAGAAGAGTTTGATCTGGAATTCTTCCCGTAACATACACAAGTGGTCACTAAATTATTTTATATTGATAATAATAATAAGAATAAGTATTATTCTCTACATAACACTTAGTATAACATGAATAATTCTGTGTAATAGCTTCAAGTATATATGAATCTCACCTTCACAGCTGATAGCACCATAATGTCGACCCGAAGCTCTGTCTCCGCAGACAATGCACAGCTCCAACCCACCGACATCACCGCCTGCACTGTACTTTAGTTCCATCTGGTCTTGAGTTTCCATTTTAACTGGAAACATATATTGTAAATCAGGGGTGTGCAACCTTTTTAATCAATGGGCCAAATATTTAAATTTTGTTTGGCGGGTCACACATACTGTAACACTTAATAATAATTAATAATTTACAAATTTTTATTATTTATAAACATTAAAATAAGAAAAAATACGAATTTTAATGAGAAATTCGGCAAGGTATTTTTGATACAACGGGCATATTATGCATTTATTATGAACTGGACCAAAACCAAAGATTATGGTATTCCTAAAACAGTATTTTATTGCTGTATAGATAAGTTTCTATAATCAATGTCATAATTATAATAAAAAAGAAATTGTGGGTGCCTGTGCTTGAATAAATATGTGTGTAAAAAAATTGGTAGACATCATTGTCATAGTTTCGTAAAAAAAGACTAAATATAGATGACGACTGGATTCTGTCTAGATAGCTTGATCTGTTAGGGAGACCGGAAAGTAATGTTGTTTCTGTCAGCATGTTTTACAGAAAAACCGAGTGATTTTTACCGCTCCACATTGATTTGTATACTAAATGGTAAAAGGTTGTTGATAATAACATATTAAAAATGTAGTTGCATGAATTTAACTACAAACCGACATTACTTTTCATTGCCCCTAATAGAAGACCTACCAGAGAAATTTGTACTCTATTAGTAGCTCTCTCTATTTTGTGCATGAAAGTCATATATAGAAGAACAATCTTTACCAATCTAGTTTATTTTATACAGGATGAAACTAATTGCTTTAAACAGATGCAAGAGGTATCTACTTTTGATAATAAACCCACTAGTTCTGATTTCAGATGAGACTTTGAGCAAATTTTATGGTTTCTACCCATCAATACATATATCACTATCAAAGCATGTAATATATATACTGGATACTATGGGTGCATTGTCAGTATTGGTTCCAGAAGAACAATCAGATACTGTCTGTCTGTTTACTGTATTGCTGTCTTGCACTCTCCTTTGTGGAGTAGATTTTGCACTAAATAAGCAATTTATATAAATATAAAGTGCCTAATTAAGAGACCTACAGAAAAAAAACATCAACAGTGCTATACACAATAAAAACAAGGATGATATAATATTTGGGCTACATGATGAGAAACTCAAAATATGTGCTAAAGCTAGTTATTAACCAGGGTACAGTTCACAGAAAACAAAGTGTGGGCAGAAGACTAAATATTTAATGGAATCAGGCATTACCTTGCGAAAGTCCATCCTGAGTATGAAAAGGACCAATATTTAGCTACTTCCGCACAGTGCACCGCTCCCCAGCCTGCTGATAAATGCATATGTGGCAAACAATGCGAGTTACACAACTGCCACCGTTAAACCATTCAATGTGATTGATGACTCAGGAGTGCATTTTGGAAGTGGCTCAATATAGGTCCCTTTTCTTACACAGAAGACTAAAATTATGGCTAAAAAACATACACCAAAGGTTTGGAACAAGCATCCTTTTGCTTTTCAAAGTCATGGCATAAAAAATTAAGATTTTCCTAATGGTCAACCTTCATAACATGGAACTGTTAAAAGAAGAATTTTCATAATAATGGAGGATATTAAGTTTATATTTAATACTAATTTACCAAATTTTACAGATGTTCTAAATTTAAATTAATAGTAATAAATTCACAAGGTTTATAAACAAGTTGCCATAAGATTTTAATGTGTATACGTTATTGTTGGCTAGGTAAAATCTTTTTGAGGATAAAACAAATTAAGAAGGTTACACATTTAACATACAATTTTGACGAGCCAGATTTTCATGTAATTGTAGTTACATCGTACTAGAATAATACAGGCGATAATAGTTAAAATATTAAACTAAACAAGTTTATCTGTCTAATAATTGTGGTAAAAGGAAATATCAAAGTTCTTCATGGCCTTTCACTTTGACATATACACGGCAACAATATTTTATGGTTTTGCCTCGTGCTATTTACGTGGGCGTACAAATTGAACTAACATCTTCCGCAAGAAAACACAAGACTCCATGATTAATGGTGTGGAAAATAATAAAAAACTATCATTGGACTACAAAACAGTTATTTACCTTTGGTTCTGGTGTATTGTTATATATGTCACTGGATATTTTCGTTTAATGATTTTAGTTGTAAGATAAAACAGTTTACGAAATCATAACTTGGTCAAAATTAATTCCCGTATGTAATATTTATGGAGAAATTATAAAAATAAACAAGCTACATGGCCGATCTAGGTGAATGGTACAAAACGTGAACATAAACACGAATGAATGATAGATTGATTTGCAACTGCGGAGTGGCAAGGAACTGTTTATTGACGTTCAAAAATACGTTTTTATATATTATATTTAGTTAGTTATTATAAAATAAAATACAGTTTAGTTTTTATAACGAAAATTAATACAATGTAGTGGTAAATTATCAAGATTATTAATAATTATTATTTCATTTATTTCATCACAAAAAAATTATTAATACCTTTGCTTTTAATGAAATAAATTTATAGGTGTTTTACAAAAGTACTCTTGGAAGGGTGCGACAATTGAATAATTTTAATTACTTTCTTAAAACGATATTACCTGATTCCCTGTTAATTCTGTGACTTAAATATAATTTTAAATTTTGTTCGTCTATATAATTTATTGCTAAAACCTCTTAAACATGGTTGACGGAAGCCCACTCAACACTCGTAATTTTTTTATTGTGATTAAGTCAGTTGTACATTGTTTAATTAAAGTTTTATTGCTTTTTGCAACAAATCCCCTTATTTGATGATCCAGTGTGGTTAATTTTGTAAATTTGTAGAAATGGTCCTATTTTCTTTTTATTAATTTGTTGCAATATTGTTTAAGATAGAAATTCCGTTTCAAAAAAGAAATGCTAAACAATTTTCATTATATTTGTTAGTTGAGCTAAATGGGTTCTTGTATAATTTGTACATTTCCTACTATTAACTCTTTTTGGCAAATACAGTATAGTGGAATAATTTCCAGAGGTAACTATTCATCGGTATTACACCTACTTAAAATTTGTACTTGTGATAAGCAGTAATATAATTATTTAATTTTTAGACAACAAATCGTAAAAAACTAGAGTAGTGTCATTTTGACAATCTAACAATGTCATTGTCACATGTTAACAAGTGTCAAATAAATGTGACCGCGTGTGGTTATTTTTCCAGTTCTCTAAACGTATTATTTTCATGAAAACAATAAAGTTAAAATGGGAACTATAGAAATGGAGGAAGTAATTGATAAATTTAATTTGCTGACTGAAAAACCTGCTAAGTATTTGGCGGTACAGGATGAAATTAAAAGTGATGTTAAAAACTTAATCAAGACACTTTATGATATTACAAAGGCGGAAGAGGAGGTTGTAAAGGGCAATAACGATGTTCTACCGTATCTATTGGTCGAGGATTTTGATGAGGAACAGATCTGGCAGCAGGTCGAGTTGCAGAACTCTCAGTGTTGGGATCGACTCGTATGGGAAGTGGCTAACTGTATATCTAATAAAAACGACCTCACGTTCTCTGTTAAAATAGCAGAGGAGGACCACAAATCTGTTAAAGATGACGAAGATGGCGAAGAAGACGAGGATTTACATCAAGAAGATCTCAATGAGCAAGAAATTCAAAAGTCATCAATTAAAAGTAAAACAGTAAAACAAACACAGGGTAGTAAAATATCAAAGAAGAAAACATCAATTGTGGATGATGACTTCTTCAAATTAAAAGACATGGAGAAGTTTTTGATCAATGAGGAAAAGAATGAAGGTAAGAAGATAGACAGTGATGAGGAATCCATTGATATGTTTGATGATATTGATGATGAAGGATCTGAAGATGATGAAGGCAATGAAAAAGATATGAAGTACTCAGATTTTTTCGATGGTGAAGAAAATGACGAAGAACCTAAAGATAAGGAAGAAACTATTGATGAAGAAGAACCCATCGATGATGAAGAATTTAATGATGAACAATCAGAAAATGAATTGACTAGTAAACCTAAAAAGGGTGATAAAAAGGTACGGTTTGCAGAAGAATCATCAGAAGAAAGTGAATCCGATAATGACAAAAGTGAGACTGAAAATCATAACATAATGAATAACCTGCAGCAGAAATCGGATGAAAAGAAATCTGAGTTTGAGAAACGTCAACAGCGTTTACAGCAACAGATATCAAAGCTGGAGGAAAAAACCTTAAAAGAAGCTCCTTGGCAACTTAAAGGTGAAGTTGATGCCTCAAAGAGACCACAAAACTCACTCCTCCAAGAGGTCGTGGACTTTGATTTAACATCAAGACCTCCACCAATCATCACAGAACAAACAACAGTCACACTGGAAGACTTGATTAAACGTAGAGTCAAAGATAAAGCATGGGACGATGTTGTAAGGAAAGAAAAACCAGTTGACGACCAACTAAAATTCCGTAAACCGGAAGTATTAGACCATTCAAAGAGCAAACTAAGCTTAGCACAAGTATATGAAGCGGAATATTTGAAGCAGAAGCAAGCATTATCTGGGGAAGTTGTTGAAGAAGAAGAACCAGAGGAACACAAAGAATTAAGAGAATCTATGGAGAAATTGTTCTCACAGTTGGATGCATTATGCCATTATCATTACACTCCTAAACCTCCGCAGGCGGAAGTCAAGATAGTTGGTAACACGCCTGCTATCTCAATGGAAGAAGTCGCTCCAGTGGCAACTAGTGATGCTGCACTATTGGCACCTGAGGAAGTGAAGAAAAAACGTAAAGGTGATTTATTAAGTAAAGATGAGAGGACACAAACTGATAAGAAGCGGGAGAGGAGAAAGAAAAAGAAATTACAGCGTCTTAAAGGCAAGGTTACAAAAGTAACGGAGCAGAGAAATACAAAGAAGGGAGTTGAAGCGAACGTTAAATCAATTAAAACATCAAAAGCTTTCTTCCAACAGCTGAATGAGGATTCAAGTAGTTTATTAAAATTAAAAACTAAACGTAAGAATAAGGGTCAATAGTGAAATAAATATTTTGTTCAATTTATTACATATTTTTCTTGACAAACCACCTATTTATTTTAGATAAACAATGTAATAATCAATATTACATATGATAAACATAAACATGGTGACAGGACACTATTTCTTTGGCACATTTGTATCAGCAGAATCGAGGTATCTTATATGGAAAGAATTTAGCAAAATAGTATTATTAACAGAGTTCTTGGATCCTCTTGGTTTCCAGCTCCATAGTGTGACTTGGTTTAAGGAGCTTAAATTGGGGACCTCAGCTTGAACTACTATCATTTAAAAGGCACTTAACGTTCTGACTGGAGGTTTCTTGTGAGATTTGAACCTCGGCAAATATTTTGAAATGATGGTATGAAATATTCTTAATTGCATAAACATGGTTAAAAGGTTGTAATAATTTTATAAAGATAAGCATTATATGTTTAGCCAGTATCGGCATGCAAAAGTAATTAGGTATTATACCTGTTTTAACCCTTACAGTGCAAACCATTGATATATGATCACTACATGAATGTGCATAATGTGCGTATTGCGACGCTAGTACTATTGCGCAGTCTATAGATATTGATGTGAAACTGACGAAAAGCCTATTGAATATTTTGAATTATTTTTTACTTTCCTGCAGAACTATTTTTTCAAAAATCTTTACGCAATTTATGCAATCTATGCGAAAATTACCTCAGCACTAAAAGAGTAAAAACACTTCTACTTATAACTAGTTGCTTACATTACATATTTATTCTATTCAATATCATCTTAAAAATCCTTAACAGTATAGTAGCATTTATCTACTAACCATATCCTTAAATTATGTACAAATAGCCTTTGTGTTAGTATCCTTATGTGCAATGGTATTTTATTATATATAATAATGGCCATCAGCAGTTTTTCTTATATTGGGATGCTCTACCAGATGGCTTCACTAATGCTGTAATATCTCTCAATCTGGGATTTTGAATTTGTATAGTAAAATAACTAGGATATTTGAATACAAATGCACATATTTCCATAATGTAAATGTTTTGAATGTATGGTAACCATATATGCTAATTGGCTATAGGTGTAAAGATTACATAAATGAGTAGCTCATTAATTGTCTATCTACATGCTATTCGTACATGAATAGTTTCAGAAATAATGAATAAAATAGTGATGATTTATTAAAAAAAGGTGTTTTAAATTTTTTTAATGACGATATTTAAATTAAACTTTGTTTAATATCTGTCCCTGCAGATTGTACTGCTAAAGTTCAAAACTTTTTGCTGATATATGACATCTTATAGAGATGATTTTATATCTATAACTAATATAAAACATGACATAATATAAAACAAAACAATTATTTTGCTCTTTATTATATATCGAAATGCCACCTGGTAGTCATATAAAAACATTTGTTCTTATTGTAAAAACAATTTAAACCTCGGGCTTTCAAAAGAGCTGTAGGTTTGAAGACCTAAAAATTAGTTTTATCGCTATATTAAGGCAATTTATAAACAAAAGATGGCGTTGAAAATTATTTAAAGGATCTGTCAATGAAATGTGCGATTTATGTAAAATATTCAGATAATTATTAATTCATTCCAAAGTTTTTTTTTTAACATTTATATTATGTTGAATAAATTGGTTTTCAAGAAGATATCGTTTACATTTTTATTAATTTTCATTGCAAATAATATTTTTAAAATTACTGGGCCTTTAAGACATTTTGTTTTACGAGTGCATATGAAACCGCGCAGAATATTGTATTATATGTATATTTTTTATTTTTATGTAACATAACAACTTTTGCATAGATAATATGCTTTTTAAATATTATTAGCAAATATCATATTTAACAAAGGCTAGATAGAAAATTAAAGCTTAACCCGAATTATTTCTTTAAAATATATTTACAAATTATGACATTACTTTTGCACCACTTTATACAAAAATGTATACTTACGTCATTACTGATTATTTTCGCAATATCAGGCAAAAGATAATTCGGTGATATTTGA
Source organism: Battus philenor (assembly GCF_028537555.1). Lineage (NCBI taxonomy): Eukaryota > Metazoa > Arthropoda > Insecta > Lepidoptera > Papilionidae > Battus > Battus philenor. The sequence continues at coordinate 1,405,106 of NW_027181689.1, forward strand.
TGAACGTAGCGAAGGAAGTGAAGCGATGAATGAACGGAAATTAGTATTGAAAAGAATGAAAGAAGAGTAAAGATATATCTTAAGAGGAATAACAGTAGAGCATAAAAATAAAGTGTGTGAAAAAAAATAGTGATAAAGGAATAAAAACCCTGTCCCAAAACAAGACGTTCCAAATATCGAGGGTCATTAAAACATATCAGGCAAGAGGAATGTTGGAAGGCCACACAGACTGTGGACTAATGACATAGTCCAAACTGCAGAGAAAGATTGGATGGACATAATTAAAGATTAAAAAAATATGGAAATGTGTCAAAATATCTTTATTCAAGTAGGCATTTATAAGCGCTTTTAATTCGTCTATTATTTTGACATTATAAGCAGTAAACTACCACTGGCTGCAACGCTAATCTGCTAACAGCCAACCAGAAACTCAACAGCTGCTCTTTCAAATAAAATTTAACAATTTTTCATGTGTAAATTATAATATCTACCATGTAAATGAGTCAACAAACCACGTTCCACGCATTTCGATCAACTAAAAACTATTGAGTACTATAAAAAGATTTATTTAATGATATACTTTTAATTTTTATATCATATTATAAATATATATATTTTCAAATCATATCACGGAATTTAGTTGATTAACCATATGAGGTAAAGATGATAATGTTACTAACTTTGAAAAGTAAGGAATGTGATATGAAATAAAGGTTTCACTATTATTGTTATTATATTTCTATACGTTATTTTTTAAGGGAAAGTTTTTTTTATCATTATTAGGATTTATATTCCATAGACTAGCGTTCGTGCCTTTGTTTTACATTCACGTCCATTATTTCGGATTTTTTTGCTCACATTTTTGTTTTTTTACTGTGTTTAAGTAAAAAAGTAAGTCTCTTAATCTCTTAATCTTAACGACGCCAATGTCAAGTTTTTTAAATTATGTTTCGTGCGACTACTTCCTCATCCCTACTCCATATTGTCATCCTCAGGTTGTGCGCCAGTATCTGGTTATCACATCTCTGTCATTCCTCTCGTCCGTGTGAGTGAGTTCGTGTGACGTGATATTGCTACCACCGAATGGTTACGTAATATATCCACAGGCAGTCGCAGATGTTGCGAGTTTTTTCTGGTTAAAAAGGGTAATTTATGGTGATGTAATTTGTGAATGGCCCCTGTTACCAGAGGCAGTCGGGATCACCACAGCTGGTGCTGGGTTAAAAAGAACCGGTAGCTTATAATCGGTGAGCTCAGCGTACCATTGCAGCCAAGCCAACAACAGTAAATTAGTAATTTTTATTAATTGAGATTTACACTTTAAAGTGTATATATAAAATGCGTTTAATCATCATCACTTTAGCTGATTGCCGTGTTGATGGATTTGCGCACTCCGAATACAGTAACATTGTCTTTATTGATGGGTGACTACTTTTGAGGCCTATCCATAGTGAGTTTAATTCATTTTCTATTTTTTTTGGCTATCTCTGAAATGGCTAGACCGATTTTGACGGCAATTATACTGTACCTGATGTAAAGAGGAATAACTTAGGCTGCTTTTGTTTCAGATAAAGATTAACAAAAAAAAAAAAACTTTTTTTTTAAATCTAAACCGCACCAAGCCACAGACACTGCTAGTTATAAATGAAATATAGATACATGCCGCTGTTTATACGTAAAATACAATTATTGACTTTTATAGTTTAATTTTAGCGATATTGAAAAAGGCTTTGATTTCAAAATCACGCCGTCATAGTGGCCTAAGGCTTGCTGTGTGAATTTTGTTTGATAGTTGCAATATGTGGCTTGTGGCCAACCAAACCATTCCGTTAAACCTTTTACGCGGCACACGGGCGACCTCCATATCGTAAATAGTTCAGTGAGAGATCTGTATGTAATATTCTAATTTTCATATCGTGACAGCCATAAATAAAATCAGAGATAGATTTACTATAAGTTAATTACTTATGAATATAATTGCGCGGCTTCACATGAGGTCAGATTAGCGTGTTTAACAGCCGGGCGCAGTAAAGACGGCGGATCGTGGAAGGCAAATGGCGGCCGCGACCGCGGGCTGCGGGGGGCGGGGTGGCGCGGGGGGCGGGGCAATTAGCGCGGGAAAAACGTCGCGATATGGCGCGAGACGAATCGGCGGAGCGGCGAGCTACGAAGCGAAAGCACAGACTATATTTTTTTTGAAGGTGCTAAATTATTAATCTATTTTTATATTCATTTAATATTTATGAAAATATTTATTTCATATTAAAATGACACACTCAATTTCACATATAAAACTATTTTAAAAAAATTTAAGGTAATGAATGTTTATTTCATATTAAAATGTCACATACACAGTTTCACATATAAAACTATTACAAAAAAAATTGAAGATTATGATAATGTCAATTAATGCGAGGTTCTTCCACTAGCACTGCTGGGAATGCGTAGTGCCTGGAAGGATGGCTTATAATCCTTCCGTTCGACATCGACAGCCAAAGTCACGTCCCGTTCTCGCAGACACATCAGAAACTCAAGATAAATATCTGTTCCTCATCAAAGTAGAGTAAAAACTTTCGTCCACGAGAAATTGTACACAGCTACAGTAGTGTTTCTAAGTCAAGATGCTGTACGCAAGCCCCTAGAGCCACCATGTTACTGGAGCGGTCAGAATAGACCTTCAAAATTGACGTGAATGGTAAAACTGCTACCGTGTCTGTTGAACTTCTGAAACCGTTACTCATTGCACGAACCTGATGCTGTTTCCTTGGTTCTAGCTTCAAGATCGTTTATTCAACGCCAGGACGGACGGCCCTTACGTTAGGACCAGTCGTTTCAAAAACGAGGTCTGGAAATATGAAAAAAAAACTATTGACACACGTTTTTCGGCTGCCGCTTGACACAGACGAGCTATATATATAACAGCTAGGTCACGTACGATTTGCTAAAACATTTTTTATTTTTTTTTTATTCGGACACATTGATTCTTTGATATAAAACGTTAAATACTTTTATTTACTAAATGTAAATACCTTTTTTAAATCTAAACTACATTTATTTTGATTTTGTTTTGAAGAATGTATTACTTTTATTCTAATGATTAGTAATTCAGCGTTTGATTGAAGTTGTTGACAACATAATTGTATATTTATGGCCGCTAGTAATATCTTGTATAGTTTTTTATATTTGTCTAAACTTTTACATGGTTTTATGATATTCATGTTCTCTTATCATTATTTAATTCAATCACCGGGATGGATAAAGAAGCAAAGGATGACTAAAAATGAGAATAACGAACAGGAGAGAAATGAAAATCTTAAATGAAAAATAAATAAATAAATATGAAATATTAATAAATGTGCACACTCCATATTATTTAGTAGCTCCGCGTCGGTGTCTATTGCAGTCCGTTGCCGCCTAGGAAGTTACGTAACGGCCGCTGTTACTTTTTAGTTCCGGGGTTCAAATGTTAAAAGCCCACCGCGCGCGCACTGTTATGGCAGGAGACGCCGCTTAGCGTGTAATTGCGCTTTTCATTTGTACCATCGCCGCACAAAAATGCACTTCGACGCTTTAAAAGCCAAACAAATTAGTGGTTAAGGATATAACCTTTATTCATGTATATTATAATTATCTCTCTCCCTCTATATATATATTAACAAAGTTTCAAAGTACTGTAATTATAGCCGGTAAAAAGTCATAAAAGTTAACATATAATCAATCAACGATTATTGCATTATTTTTATAGCCTCCGTAGTATATATTACTGTTACAAGATGGCGCTGTTTTAAATTACTTTCTTTAGAAACTGTCATATCTGTGCCAGCCATATTTAAACTACAGTATGATTAAATTTATAGATTGTTTAAGTTTAAAAGCTGTTTTAATATAAATCGTTTAGTAAAATATAGAAATAAATTTGTACAATTGATTAGTGATTTTTCGTCTCCCAATTCACATAAATTAAAATAAATCGAGTAATGTGTTGTTAAGCATAAAACTCGAGTATTATTTGACTAATTTGGTTAATTTTTTTTTATATTACATAATTTATATCAAGCACAAGTACCGTTATTTAAAAAAAGTAAAAATAACAGATTTATTTTCTGACACAAATAAAAAGTAAAATTAAAAAGTTGTACCTAGCTGTCAAACATTTGACTTGAGGCTGGAATATGAATATCCGTATTAAGTCTTTCAATGTACAAAACATAATAACAATTGTTTATTGTCACTCTAAATCAATAAATGTACTAATTACCTTATTAAATAATGTTTTATTTATTTAGGGGCAGAAAGTGGAGTTCTTGGCGTAAATACTCATTCAAAACAAGTCGAATAGTCAATGGCTATTGTTATCTCTGGTCTGTGAACAAACACATCTTTTAATTACAATAAGCATTACAATTCCAACCACACCCCTACAATATAATTAAATCTAAAAAAAAACATTACAATACACTATCTCTAGTAATATAATTAGAGAGACTTGCGATCGTAGCTCGCAGATTCGATTCCCGAGATACAATCTTATATAACTCACACTTTGTGCATTAATTATATAGGATTGCTGTCCATAAATAAGTTTCCAGATGATGAGTAGTAATATTTTATGTGTACTAATACATCTATATATAGAGTCGAAATAACTCCATACTCTCAATGTTATTGTAAAAGAATACAAAATTCATTATATATATAATTTTACAATGTATCAATCATATATATATTAAAATCAAATAAGTTTTCTTATAGTAAAGCCTAATGGGAAATACGAAAAGTTTTTCAGTTATATCAGCTGAAGGTAAATGAAATTTTTCGTCGAATTAAGCGTAGCGCAGTTCAACGGCGTAGCGCTCTTTTTAAGTCTGAATGTTTTAATTTCGACAGCTGTGGACACTCGCTGTATTCGGTTAAATTCGGCGCGTGTTTGTCTGTACATTCTTTTATTTTGTTTTACAATCATAGGAAACCTTACAGGCTAATCTGTATATTAAAAATGAATGTGCATGTCTTTCGTTACTTTATAATTTAAATAAAATCATACAATATTACCATGAAAACTTGGTGAATCATTAGGTAAATCCTCAATAAAGTGTAATTATTAATTTTGTTCCATACCTTTACATGTATATTATTGTTACAAAGAACGAGTTACAGAACCCTGTAAACAATAAACACTGAACTCTAGGATCAAGAACTGCTGTAAACACTCGAACTTATAAATTTTTGTGTAAATTTCTCGGAAATTTTAACCGAGTACTATCTCGAACTTACTAGAACCTTATCCGTAGTATAAACAGGTGTACTCCCCATGAAGACAATTTAGTTTTGTTTTTTGAGTTATAAAATTAAGATCTACGATCAGCGATATAAAGTGACTATTTGGTAAGTTTTTTGGTGATTTCTTGAGCGATTTGGAAGCGTAGTTTGGACTAAGCGAGAGTATACTTTGTGTTAAAGCAGTATTACCATCTGATTTGTGAATAAAGGAGTCCTTGTGAACCAGTGGTGTTTCATGGTGTTCATTCCGAGTCCCACAGTACGTAACATTATATCCAAATTTAACTGTCAGTGGAAGTATTTTAAACATTTTAAACAACTTATTATTGTTCTGCTTACACCTCATTTTTACCTCTTTGCTTACAAGGTATTTAATTAATACGATTTATAATTGTTTAATACTCTCAAGAAGTATTTTGAATGTAGAACTTTTACAATAGGTACATTTAAAGTAAAAAAATCTTTATTTAATTTGACAATTACAATTTGAATCGTCAATTATTATATCATTATAAGCAGTAAGCTACCAGCGGCTCGGAATGCTTATTTGCTGAGAAGAGCAGGCCAGAAATTCAACAGTTGCTCATTAAAATTAAATTTAACAATTTTGTGTACATTATATAATCAATCATATAAATGAGTCAACAAACCAAGTTCAAAGTATTTTCATCAACTAAAAACTCTTGAATTCTATAGTAAGCTTTATTTAATCATATACTTTTAATTTTTATATAATATAAAGAAATAAAGACAAAAAAAATTGTCTCAAAATGAAAAAAAAAATTAGGTGTGGACCACCCTTAACATTTAGGGTGATGAAAAATAGATGTTGTCCGATTCTCCGCCCTGGCCGATATGCACGGTAAGATTCACGAAAATCGGCCGAGCCGTTTCGGAGGAATCCAATCACGCACACCGTGACACGAGAATTTCATATATTAGATGTTATACAAAAGTAAAACACGCATTGTTAAAAGTTGTCCCTACAAACTCCGTCCACAGAAAGCCTTGGATCTTAAAAGTTCGTAATGTTCGTGTGAAGTTTAAGCCGAAATTAGGGGTCGATATATACAGGGTGTATACATGTTTTAAACAACGGATATGTATATATATATAATCCCGACCCCTCTCACTCGTATGTAACAGTTAAACCATTTGAACGCATGTATAGTTAGAACAATTTTTAACTGTTTTTTTTTTTGGTTAAAAATAAAGTTTAACTAATGCAGTAATATATCAGTTAAAATTAGTTCTTACTAGATATAACAGTTTTTTATAAAACTTGTCGGTTAAATTTGATATATATTATTATATATATATATGTTCATATCTTTATTCAAGTAGGCAATTTACATGCGGTTTTGTATCGTCGATTATTTTTAACATATATAATGTTGTTGTGTAAGCTACCACTGACTCGGAACGCAGATCTGTTGAGAAGAGTCGAAACACAAAAGTTGCTCTTTTATTGTGTGTACAATCAATCATGTAAATGAGTCAACATATCAAGTTCCATTTCGATCAACTAAAAATTTTTGAATGCTATAATAAAATTAAAATTAAAAGAGATTTAAAATTAAGAAACGGAAGATCAAAGATATGTTTATGTTTATCATATACATATATATTAATATATAAATAACAAAATATAATATCGTGACGGTTCTGACAGCTTACGTGTACATTGGCGTGAGTAATAATGGTGGGATCTAAGAATCTATCTGCTTTTGAAAGTGGAGAATTTAAATGTTGTCTAGACTTCACCTACCACTATGGGTACATTATATTTCTGAGACTCGCTATCGCAGTACACGGGTTCGCTTCCTGTGAAACAATCTTATATAATTCACACTTTGTGCATTAATTATTTAGCATTGTCCCAGTGGACGTCCTTTAGTTTGCTAGTTTATATAATGTTTATATATATACAATGCGCAATAAAACAATTTAATTGCGCAGTTTGTTTATATGAACCTGTGGTGGAGTTTAACAGGTTAGGTAGGCAATGTTAGAGACAACACCTAACGAGCTGGAGCACAAAAATTAAAACGCTTGGATGAAATATACACACAGTTTATTTTAAAAGTCATCTGCCTACAACTTCAGATACACCAACGCCGTAATAAATTATTTGTCATGCGAATGAAATAATTTTTACATTAAAATTTCACCACTAATTTGTACATATTAAACGTCGATTCAAAATTGATATAAGACAGTCTTTAATTCCATATTCCATCACAGCACAATAGATTTAATATAAATTCACAAACAACAACACATACGTCACTTGACGCCGTTCGCCATTGTTATATTTCATAATATTTTTCGGCGTGAGACGCGGTTTTGACAACCGCCTACGAATCATACGCCGCGCGTCATTTGTTTTTGCGCATGCGTAGACCGATGCATTGACAGATAAGCGAAAGCATTTTGACAGCTGTGATTATTTCGCTACAAATTTATTTAAATTATTCATATTTTTGTGGTAAATTGATGTTATATATATATATATATATATATATATATATATATATATATATATATATATATATATATATATATATATATATATATATAAAATTTCCGACGCCTCTAAACTAGCTGAGGTCTGTAGCAAACAGCATCGGTGGACCAGCGAGCAGACAAATAAATTTAGCCCCGCGATAAGCGCTGTATAAATCTGACAACGCCGCCCCCGGAACACAAAAAAGAACATACTGTATATTACTTCTTTACTGCCACACGTTAGGCTCTAAGTCAAAAGTCCAACCTTGATATATTTAATAGACTTTTTCTGCTAGAAGTTATTAGGTTATCATATTAAAATAGAAAAAAAATGATGTAACATATTTTAAAGTAATAACTTTATTTAATGATTAATGTGAAATTAAAAAGCTTATATTCGTGATTTATAGCGCCTGAAAATCTTTCTATCATCCAAAACTAAGCCGGTGTTCATTTAATCACGCATTCTCCTTATTTTAACCTGAATGCACCCCTGTACAACAAGTTAGACTGTCATCTGAATAATTGCTTTCGATTCATTTTCAATTTTCGCAAATTTGACCATACATCTTCGAGCTGTTCTCAGCTAAAATGGCTGCCTCTCTGACAATGCTATGAGAGCACTAACTAAACATTCTTTCTCTCTTTTCTCTATTACCTTACCGTCTTAATTCTAGTTAGCCAGTTCTGTACCAGAAAACCTTTGGATGGAGTAGAGACATGAAGAAGAGGGCAGTTTAGTGTATCCATACGAATACAGCCATTATTGTGTACCTATATATTTATACAAACATACATTTATAAATATATATATACATATAAGGGGGACTGGAAAGTAAAGTCGTCTCTGTCGACATATTTTACAGAAAAACCGATTGATTTGTTATCGCTCCGGCATTGATTTGTATACTAGATGGCAAAAGGTTGTTGATAACGAAGGTGAATAAATTGTTGATTAGAAATAAATGCTTGTTAGAAATGTAGTCGTGTGAATTTAACTTAAGAAAGCGACATTACTTTCCGGTTCCCCTGATATATCACATAAGCACACATGTAAATACATACATACAAGAATATTTATCTATTCATATATACACACACATATATCTATATATACACATATAGATTTTTACGCGAAAAAGATATAAATAGGTATAAAGGTAAGTAAAATTAAAAATATATAAATTGTTAAACAAATTATAAAGATTATAATTAATATACAAATTAAACAATAACGTTTTATATTGTGAAATATTCTTTAATTATATTTATTTTGTTATAAAAGATAACTAATTACAAAAGACTTGTACATATTTATTTATTCAAGTCACTCCCAACTTTGGGTCATTTATAATGGTTCTATAAGTTTAATTAAGCATATTTAGTTTATTAACTGTAGGTCTGTCAATATATATATATATATAAAAGATTGTCTACTCCCATTACTTAGAAACAACTTAATAGATTTCGTAAAGGTAGTAGAAGGTTCTAAAGTGAAAATATCGCAGAAACTAAAAAAAATCACAAATTATAAATTCACGCGTTTGAAATTATGCGCGATGCAAATGTATTGTTGTTAATTGTCTCAATTTAATTTATTATTTATGATTAAATAAATAAACACTCAGTTAATAAATAAGATCATTGAATTAAGTTACATGAATTTATTTTTTCCATATGAATGCTTTAGGCCTGTGATTCCCAAAGTGGTCTATATCGACTCCTAGGTGTCTATGACACCCTGCAAGGGGGTCTACGTCAGCGAAAAAAAAATTTTGGGGTCCATGAAATGAAAATGGTGGTCCACGATAGTGGATCTCAACACATACACTGATAGTACCTATTTACTTATATCATATTATCTTATAATATCAAAACATTTACATTATTTGTAAAAGTACCTATGAAGTAAACAATTTATTATATATGTTTATTTATATGTAAAATTGTGTAAGTTGTAGGATGTTGGTATTCGCTTTCCAATAGGTTATTGTTTACATGGGTAAATAATTTTTCAGTTACAATTTTTATTTTATTTTTTTTTGTTGCTTCATATTTTATTTTGTTCATCATCTTTCGTTCTTTTACATTCTTTGCATTTCAGATATTCTCTTACATCTCTCCTGCATTCCCAAGATATCACAGCTCTAAGTAGGAAATGAACAATATTTAGCCACTTCCGCACATTCAGTGGTAGTCGTGCAACAAAGTGCACCGCCCGCTAGCCCCCTGATAAATGCGTATGCGGCAAACAATGCGAACGATGCTTCGCCGCATATTTCGCCAAACGATGTTTTGCATGTGCGGAAGTGGCTAAATATTGGTCCTTTTCTTACTTAGGATGGACTTCCGCAAGGTAACGCCTGATTCCATTAAATATCACAGATCTGTTTAAATTATCACATCAGTTGGCTATCACAGCCTTTGTTACTAATTTACGATTTGAATGCGTATCTCGTTTTTATTTTGTGATTTTTATTACACCTATATTAATTACAAATTTTATTGCAGTATTTATTTATTCGTCACAGTATTGAGGTCTCGCTTAACCCTGTCTTACATAACTAAGACGTATTACTATATATTACAGTTTGTTTTATTATTCTGCACAACCTTAGGAATAGGCTATGTTATTCGTCGCCCATCAGACAGGCGATGTTACTTGCCTTAATGACTCCTAATAACTCTAACTTACTAATAGATTACTAGTTCTATTGGAAGTCTATAGTAAAAGCCTATGTTCAACAGCGGACCTCCTATGTCTTAAATTATAATGGATTAAACAAATGAAATGTAGGTATGCAAAGTTAATTTTAAATTCTCTAAGTTTTGGACCCTAAATGCTACGCCGCTACGAAGCTACGACGCTACGAAGCGCTACGGCATTGTGCAATGTGACCGGGGCATCTATATGAGCTAGGTCAATAGAAAATATACGTGTACAGTAAAGAATATATAATTAAAATGAACAATTGAAAGTGTACATCGAGTCGCACGCGTTTTAGTTCCCCTAGCGTTCAAGATCGTAAGACGCAACAATAAATATGAAGATGCATTGTTGTTATGCCAACTAAAAGACATTATTCTGGCGTGTAGTTCGTTTAAATGTATCTTTTGTAGACTATTTTTGTATAATATTTTATTAACTTTATTTAAGCATATTTACTCTTATTGTGAATTATTCATATTTTATTTTAAGTGAATATTTTCGTCATCAAAAAATGAATTCATGTAACATACTTCATACATATTTCTTAATTACATTAATTTAAGTTAATATACAACGATATAAATATACATGTTGCATATAATCAAACGCATTTATAATTTGTAAACGAAAGTATCTGTGACAATATGAAAAAATATATACATAAGAACCTTTTACTAAATATCAAAGTTATAAAAAAATGCTAAAATAAATAAACAGACATTTTTAATTTATGGGAATAGGCAATAATTGTTTTATATTATACATACATATATTGACTCATTTACAGTTAATAGAATAAATATGCTTTATTGAATTTGTAGCAGGTGGCGCAAAAGTAATGTCGTAATATAAATGTGCTGTAATTTTTACAAATGGTACTAAATATCACTAGGCTTTGATATTTACGATGTAGATACATAAAGAATTAGTACCATGTATTTCATTGAATGTAGTTTTAAACAATAGAGCTTCTTTTTAATTTATAACGAAATGGCTGTCGGCTTAAATTATGACATTACTTTTGCACGATCTGTTATAATATTGAGAAGTTGTCGACGGTGCTACACTTGAAGTTGTAAACGAGTATATATACCTGGGTCAAAGGTTTCGCTATGTAAGTCCAAGTTCGAGAAATAGTTCACTCGTCGAATCCAGCTCGGACGAACATCGTTCAGGAAGCACCGAAACCTGTTCTCGTCCAATATACCGCTATGTTTCAGACGAAGCTTTTTAAAGAAGGTTTATTGCCAGTGATCACATACGTATCGGAGATATGGTCGCTTATGATGGGCTTCAGAAGGCTGAAGGTCACGTAGTGATTGACAGGGCTTTGGTCAGAGTTTCTGCACAAAAACAAAGGTCGCTGATGTAGCTGGAAGAATTGCTGGTACGAATTGGCAGCGGACGTGGAACTCGTCCAACAGTCGGTCGTAGATTTTCAAGTGGCGACCACGAGTCGAAAGTCGTGGCGTGCCACCCACTAGATCAGAGTTCCCCAAACTTTTTTGTGTCGTAGACCCCTTGCCATGTTTTTCCATGTTGGGTAGACCCCTACTTACCTGATATTGATTTCCTGTAAATTTCTAACTGTAGTGAAGTTTAGTGTTAAAAACTTAATGTAAAAACACATGTTAATTAATACATTAATTGATTGAATTTAAATTAAAACTACTCAAAATAAAATTTTGTATCTGTTATATAAAATATACGTAACATATTAATAATTTTTTACTTCACAGGTACTTTTATAAATAATGTAAATGTTTTAATATTATAAGATGTATGTTTTAATATTGTATGATGTAAGTAAATAGGTACTATCAGTGTATGTGTTGAGATCCACTATCGTGGACCCCCATTTTCATTTCATGGACCCCAAAATTTTTTTCGCTGACGTAGACCCCTTGCATGTTGTCATAGATCCCTAGGGGTCGATATAGACCACTTTGGGAATCACTGCACAAGATAAAGCGACATCGACGCCTGCAGATGTCTGTCTCTGCAGATTTTGTACTACCATAAGAAATTTGCCTATCGTATTTCATTATTAAAATTGAATCAATGTAACATATTTCAGAATGATAGATTTATTCTCGATGATTGGAAATGTGTTTAAAAGGTTTGAAGCTTATCATTTTGCTTAAATCTAACTGTAGTTATGAATCGATCACTATTTTATTTAACCCTTAATAGCCTAATTTACGAATGTGATTTTTTTTAATATTACTGTGTTTGCTTGAGGGTCTAGATGAAGGGAACATAGATTTTTTTTTTTTCGCTGGAAAGAATATTATACAACAGTAAAATTCGTACAGCCAACCTATAAAAAAACTAATAGTAATGTAAACATTCGGTTTAAAAGATTGGTATCAAAATTGAAATTCTAGGCTATTAAGGGTTAAGTCTTTTTTAAAGCTGCATATACATTATAAATAAAGGTTGTAGTTCACTGGATGTATTTGGTAGAGTATGCGCAAAAATTATACGCTCCAGTTCCCGTGGCCCCTTTCCACTATCAGCCGTAACGGAACGCAAAGGGACAGGCTGCATCCTTCGGCGGTTGTTGCTCTGTGTTTTTTTTTAAATTTATAATCTGTATAATGGATATGTTTTTAATAAAGGCGGGAAATTATGACAGATACTATATATTTGGACTGTTATTTTATAATTAATTGTTATATAGATATAACTGTATGGCGCGTGATGTGTATGAAACTGCTTTCCATCACCACTAGATATATACACAAGAGTGTGAATGGCTAATAATCACGACTATTTATGTTAATTATTTATTCAATAATGTAGCATTATTTTGCATTTAGTTTTATCTATACCTAGGCCTAGTTTTATATTAATTATAATTGTGATAATATTTAAAATAAGAAAATGACCAATATTTAGCCACTTCCGCACATGCAGTGGTAGTCGTGCAACAAAGTGCATATATATATATATATATATATATATATATATATATATATATATATACAATGTCTGGTAATGTCCGTTGATTATTTTTCATTTAGGCTATATCTGATAAAGTGTATATGTATAAATCTGTATTGCTAAACTTTATTAACAAATGTGTTATTGTGGACTTTCTTCTTGCTTCTTCTTCACGACTAACACTTTGCGAAGCAGAGTAGAGTGTAATATAAAATGGATTAAAAAATAGATAAACAATAAATTGTCGAATGATAAGAGTTCTGTTAAAAGTTCCAATGCCTATAAATAAATTTTATCATTACCTTTTATCTAGGTAAGCTAAAAAAATATATCATTTATTACCTAAAAAGTAATGGTTTTCAAACATTGAACTAAAAGACAGATGACAGATCTGTCAAAATTTTATAGCTGCCTAAGATGGTGGTTGAAGGCAGTAGTCTTGCGTTTAAAGTTACTGCGAGAGAAATTAAAATAGTTACGTAGTCATTAAACAGACCCTGTATATATAAATTATTAAATGACGTCCTTATTGTTAAAGAAATAATATCACACTAATATCTAATATTGCGTTAAACTCGATGAAATTCAAAAATTCTTTATTCAAGTAGTGTCATTTACATGTGATTTTGAATCATTGATTATTTTAAAATTGAGTAGTAAGTCACCATCTCACCAAACGTTGATCTCTTGTGAAGATCCGGCCAGAAACTCAACATTTAATGGAATCAGGCGTTACCTTGCGGAAGTCTATCCTAAGTAAGAAAAGGACCAATATTTAGCCACTTCCGCATATGCAATGGTAGTCATGCGACAAAGAGCAACAAATGCGTATGCGGCAAACAATGCGAAATACACAACCGCCACCGTCAAATCACTTAACACTTGTTTCACCTCTCCACGGGGCATCTTCAGGAATTATGTTACACATATTAGTGCCAAACACAGGGTGTACTACACAAACTCTTGGTCCTTTTCTTACTTAGAAACTCAACAGTTGCTGTTTTAAATGATTTTTAAAAAAAAATCATATGTACAATATAATATCATAATAATACGGAAATGGGTCAAAAAACCAAGTTAAATAAATTTCGATCAAATAAAAAATATTTAATGCTATAAGAATATTTATTTAATTTTAGATTTAAAACTAAGAAGCGGTAGATCTAAGATATCTCGTGGAACTTTATCAACTAGTGGCTATTGCAAAGATATCTTTGCCTCCTACTGCTAATTCGATGAATATTAAAAAAAAATTATCAAATTTAAAATTGTAAATAATAAAACACTGGCCGTAAAAAACTGGCGTCAAATAAAACTTGGCTTTAAAAATTTCACTCCATCTTCCGTGATAGAGGACCTAAGATATCTCGTGGAACTTTATCAACCAGTGGCTATTGCAAAGATATCTTTGCCTCCTACTGCTAATTAGATGAATATTAAAGAAAAAATTATCAAATTTAAAATTGGAAATATTAAAACACTGGCCGTAAAAAACCGGCGTCAAATAAAACTTGGCTTTAAAAATTTCACACCATCTTCCGTGATAGAGGGCCTAAGATATCTCGTGGAACTTTATCAACCAGTGGCTATTGCAAAGATATCTTTGCCTCCTACTGCTAATTCGATGTAAATTAAAAAAAAAAAATCAAATTTAAAATTGGAAATATTAAAACACTGGCCGTTAAAAACTGGCGTCAAATAAAACTTGGCTTTAAAAATTTCACACCATCTTCCGTGATAGAGGGCCTAAGATATCTCGTGGAACTTTATCAACCAGTGGCTATTGCAAAGATATCTTTGTCTCCTACTGCTAATTCGATAAAAATTAAAAAAAAATATCAAATTTAAAATTGGAAATAATAAAACACTGGCCGTAAAAAATTGGCGTCAAATAAAACTTGGCTTTAAAAATTTCACACCATCTTCCGTGATAGAGGGCCTAAGATATCTCGTGGAACTTTATCAACCAGTGGCTATTGCAAAGATATCTTTGCCTACTACTGCTAATTTGATGAAAAAAAAATTTAAATTTAAAATGGGAAATAATAAAACACTGGCCGTAAAAAACTGGCGTCAAATAAAACTTGGCTTTAAAAATTTCACACCATCTTCCGTGATAGAGGGCGCGAAAAATAAATTCAACCCGGCCATATTTAGTGCGGGGACATGGTGAGCGTAAGAAAATTGCAATTTGCCCGCTGAGCATTAAAATGCGCCGCCAGAATTTGTGAATATTGGATAGGAATTTATATTACGTGTAACCTCGCGGATGGGCCACGGCTTGAACGTAGGAATCTTCTAGAATTGTCTAATCACTTCTCTTTTATTCTTTTTATATTACTTCAGAAGACAATCGGTTATTGCGACTGCAGCTAAAGAATTTCATGGTTAGGTCATGTTTTATTACCTATTGTATATTCAAGAGAGACAAGAAGAATATTCTAGACCAGAGCTCCCCAAACTTTTTTGTGTTGTAGACCCTTTGCCATGTTTTTCCGTGTTCTGGTAGACCCCCTGCTTACCTGATATTGATTTCCTCTAAATTTATTTGTTTGTCCCACATTCTTATTTATAGAGTGACGAATTGAACAAGTCAGTGCAAGATAGCGAAGCTCTGAGACTGCGACTCTCAGGTTTTTACAAGTTCAAAATGTATTGCGATCACAAAGCGAATACCAACATCCTACAACTTACACAATTTTATAAACATCTATAATAATTTTTTTACTTCACCGGTACTTATAAAAATAATGTAAATGTTTTGATATTATAGGATAGTATGATGTAAGTAAATAGGTACTATCAGTGTATGTGTTGAGATCCACTATCGTGGACCCCCATTTTCATTTCATAGACCCCCAAATTTTTTTTCGTTGACGTAGACCCCTTGCAGGTTGTCAAAGACCCCTAGTGGTCGATATAGACCACTTTGGTAATCACTGTTCTAGACTATATCAAAGTTAAGTTTCTAGATTTATTTAGTTTTATCATCATCGACAAATAGAGATAGATAGAGGGAGATACGAGGGTGGATTGAAAAGTACTCGGCCTAACACAGATCCATTCAATTCTAAAAATCAAATCTATCCACATTATTTAGTTCAGTTCAGACTAGTTCATTGTGTGAAGTTCGAAACGTGTGCGATAATAAGTTGTGATTTTATAAATTTAATAACAAAGTAATCGGACATAATTTCCGCGAATGGAGCAAATCGAGCAGCGTGTCGTCATTAAGTACCTCCATAAGAAGGGGCTATCATCAAAAGCCATCCATGATGACATGGTCAGTACATTAGGCGATTGTGCTCTGTCATATTCATCCGTCAAAAAATGGATAGCAGAATTTAAGCGTGGTAGAGAGAGTGTGAAAGATGAACCCCGCTCTAGAAGGCCTTCGACGTCAACTACTGACGAAAATATGAAAAAAGTACTTTATTTAATAATGGGAGACCGCAGATTAAAAATTAGAGAGATAGCCGAGATTATAGGCATCTCTTATGAACGAACTCAAAACATCATTGTCAACGAGTTGGGTTTCCACAAGGTGTCTGCGAGGTGGGTTCCGCGACTGCTTTCAGTTGAACAAAAAAGGACGCGATTGACTATTTCACGCGACTGTTTGGAGTTATTTGAAGCCGATGCAGATGATTTTTTGAATCGTTTTGTTACTATGGACGAAACATGGGTTCATTACTGTACACCGGAAACAAAACAACAATCAAAACAGTGGAGAAGACCTGGTTCACCACCCCCTAAAAAGGCTAAGTCGATTTTGTCGGCAAATAAGGTGGTGGCTTCAGTATTCTGGGACTCGAAAGGTGTGATTATGATTGATTATCTTGAAAGGGGTCAGACTATAAACTCTGATTACTACTGCACCTTACTACGTCGTTTACGAGAGGAAATAAAAGAAAAACGTCGAGGAATGCTCAGAAGAAAAGTCCTGTTTCATCAAGATAACGCCCGTGTTCACACGTCAGTACAGTCAATGGCTGAAATTCACAACTGTGGGTTTGAACTGTTACCGCATCCGCCATATTCACCTGATCTGGTACCATCAGACTTCTTTCTGTTCCCTAACCTAAAAAAGCACTTGGGAGGTCAAAGATTTTCGACAAACGACGAGGTCAAAGCAGCTGTAGACGCATATTTCGACTCTAAGGAAGAATCATTTTTTTTCAACGGTCTAAATGCTTGGAAGGGGAGGTGGCAAAAGTGTATTGAACTTGATGGTGATTATATAGAAAAATAAAAATATAACTGATTTAGTATGTGTTTATTTTCTTGGTTAGGCCGAGTACTTTTCACTCGTATATTGCAAATAGTTCCGCGTGACATTTTACCGTATGTATCTTTCATAAAAAAATTAAAAACAAAATCGATATCTTCAGTGTTTCCTTTGAAAATTAATAATAAAATGTTTATTAGTACATATTAGGGTGACAGGAAAGTAATGTCGTTTCTATCGATATATTTTACAAGAAAACCGATTGATTTGTTCCCGCTCCGGCATTGATTTGTATACTAGAAAAGGTTGTTGATAACGTTAAATATATTGTTTATTTATTTATATACTTTATTAGAGATAAACAGTGACAAAAGGCATTAAGAAACGTAAGTCTTTAATTCCACATTTCATTACAGCGCAAAAGATTTAATACAAATTCACAAACAACAACACATGCGTCACTTGACGCCGTTCGCCATAATTATATTTCATATTTTTCGGCGTGAGACGCGGTTTTGACAACCGGCTACGAATCATACGCCGCGCGTTCTTTGTTTTTGCGCATGCGTAGACCGATGGATTGACAGATAAGCGAAAGCATTTTGACAACTGTGATTATTTCGCGACCGTTTAAATTACTGTAATTGTATTGTATGCAATATATTTATAATATAATACGCGCAGTATATAAAACGTAGTCTTCCTCTTACCAGAACTAGTCTAAGTTACTTTCTTTTTTTCTTCTTTTCATTTTTACTATTAGACACCCACTTCATGGCATAAGCGTCTCACAAAGATCGCCAGGATGACCAGTCCTGTGCTTGTAGCTTCCTAAGATCCTAAATATCCATCCATCTAGTGGGGAGCTTACTCACGCTGTATCTATCAGCCTGTGGTAGCCAATCGAGGACTTTTTGACCCCAACAAAACGTCTCTTGCTACAAGCATGATATATATATACACCAATACCTCGCTTTGCGTAGTTTCGTTTTGCGTTTTTTTCGAAGTTGCGTCGCTGCTTAATTAGTACTAATTTTCACTGTGCGTCGTTAGATTTTCGAGGTTGCGTTGTTTTGGGTTCGAGTCTTTATTTTTTTTTTTAAATTTTCTTTTTTAAAAAGATGGCAACACTTGTTTCTTATACAGTTTTATTTCACTTTGTCTTGCTAATTTTAAGAGTTCAGTTTCAATAACGTAGTGTGTTGTGCTTTTTTTTAAAAGAGAGAAATAAATTTATATAAATTTTTACGTGTTATTTCTGGTTACAAAAAAGGTAAATATTATTCCAGTTTTTTTATTGGCAGAGTTATATTATTTTTGTTTTTTAAATGTTTACTTTGTTCCATTTTCTTTTTAAAAAGTAGTATTTTCGTGACCCTGGAACCTGTCTTCGATCTTTACATGGTTTGCTATAGAAAATCTTAATTCACTTTGCGGCGTTTCAATTTGCGTCGTGTTTTTTTGGAACGTAACCACGACGCAAAGTGAGGTATTGGTGTGTATATATATATTACTGTAGACTCTGATAATATTTTAAATATATATAATTTTATTTGTATTAGATGATGAAATAACATTTTTAATTCATTTTTTTGGTAAACTTTCAGCTCTATATATATATCTTTGGATTTGTTCAGGAATCATAGAGTTGAATGTATACCTGTCGTATCTGAATGTTGCTAGCTCTGCGTGTTTCTCCCGATTATCTTTTGATGTAGACGCTCAGCGCGAACTCTGCAGTTTGAAGGTGGAACCGCTTAACACCAACGCCTCGGCGCATACGACATATAAATTCTATTTGGTTATTCACACAAACTGTCCGAAATACCAAAGAATACATCGCGATAGCTGTATTTAACACGTTCACTGCGGGCCCAATTTTGAAGAACTTTCAGCTGGTGCGGCTGAGGTCGAATCAGCCTCAAGCTGAACTTCCTAGTAGTGCGGATGAGGCCTTTTCTGCCTCATGTTGTGGCTGCCACAGCCGCCGCACTAGAGAGAAAACAAGAGTTTTACGCGCCGCACCAGTGCAAAGTCTACCATGAGGCTGAATCGGCCTCAAGCCGCAGTGAACGTGTTAAATATAAATACATTATATTTGTAGTGTTTTTCTTCCGTATATTAATATTGGTGATAAATATGACATATCCTATTAGTACTTTGTGTTTTGTCTGCTAATTGAACCACGTTCGATATCGCGAACGTGGTTCAAAACTGATGAGGTGATGGATGAAGGCATCGTAAAAGAGAGGAAATGGAATGAAAGGGTAAGACAGATGAAATGTAGTAAGTAAAGAAAAGAATGAAAGATCTTAAGACGCATGGAAGAAGAGTGCGATAGTAAAATAATATAAGTGAAAAAAATTATTAAAAGAAAAATAAAAGTCCTTATTCCAAACAAGCTACGAGCACGAGAGGGCTTATTCAGCGGCTATTGGAGGCTTTATCTAATGAGACAAATAAAAAGTGTAAAGTTAATAATTTAAATAGGTAATATTTCATTAATACATCTGTAAGATGTCCAACGGAGGCCTATCCATTTAAGTGAGCCGGAAAATCCATGAAAAGCAGTGAAAATTCGTAAAAACTTTTAATTATTAGAAAGATGGATGGAAATCAAAAGGCCACAGCCTTATTCGCAGGTCTGATCAAGTTCGAACCACGTTCGATATCGTATTATTAGAGAAAACACAAAGTATTAAAAATACATTTTGTTTTCTCCGTATAATTTTGTATGTTATATAAAGTCTAATTGAAACTTACAATAGCTTATGTGTTAAAAAAACTAGATTATAAATAATATATGAAATTAAGTTAGTGTCAATAAATATGTTTTAAGTTTGTAGGGGATTCCCGTGCGGCTTTTTAATCATTTAAAAACACACGTATGTTTCGAATTTCAAATATGGCCAGTACAAGATATTACTTTTGCGTTCGAAATTCAAATATCGCCGATAGGAGATGTGACTTCAACAAATTTTCTTCACTATTAACAACAATGCAACAAAGATATGAACGGGATATTTCTTTTGAATATGAACTCCACATTGTCTTCTCTTTTATTCATCTTCACTTCAACGTTCAACTGAAAGAAGTTTACAGTAGGATATTTAGCTCTTTCTTCTAGAGATTACCCATGGATTTATAATCAGAATGAGGTTGACAAGGTCGTCTGTGTAAATTATGGGTTTACCACTTCAGAAATTTAAGGCTTTAGCGGTTACTTGATGCTATGTGGTTTGTCGACCGCCAATTCAACTTGCTAATCCTGCTCGGTTTGATTGCGTAGGGAAATCCCGGATCTATTATGGTTAAATAAATATACGTAGCGTTCGAAATTCAAATATCGATGAAGATGTAACTCCAATAAATTTACGTCACCATTAACAACAATGCAATATAGATATGAAAATGATATTTCTTTTAAATATGAACTCCATATTGTCTTCTCTCTTATTCATCTTCACTTCAACGTTCAACTGAGAGAAGTTCACAGCTGGATATCTAGCTCTCTTCTAGACATTACCCATGGATTTATAATCAAAATGAGGTTGACAAGGTCGTCTGTGTATATTATGGATGAACCACTTTAGAAATTTAAGGCTTTAGCGGTTAATTGATGCTATGTGATCTGTCTATTGCCAATTCAACTTGCTAATCCTGCTCGATTTGATAATTTAGGGGAATCCCAGATCTATGATAGTTAAATAAATGCCTGTAGCGTTCGAAATTCAAATATTGCCGGTAGGAGATGTGACTTCAACAAATATACGCGGCAACTAACAACAGCGCAACAAAGTGTACGGCCCGCGGCGCGGTACTGCCCGTTATTCTTTTTAATTTCTGCCGTCGGCCTTTATGTCCGCGATAGCCGAACAGCCTTATCAGTGTGTACATAAATTGGACCAAGCGTTTTTCTATTTTCTGATTCGAGACAACGAGAGAAATTTTCCACTACCGAATTTCTATTCTTTTTAAAGTGCGAGAGGAAAACTTTCATATATAGCGTGAATAGTTTAATAAGTGTGAATGTATACCTCACTTGTTAAAGGTATTTTTATATGCCCTCACTATTTGGGTCCTTTCATTCCACCCCCTATTTATCTTTTTATTAGTGATATCTTTTATCTTCTTCCATTACTTATTATTTATAATTAACATTGTTTTCATTTTTATTTATTAAATTTTTTTCCATCACCTTTTATATTATCCTCAGATATTACAGCTTAGGTTTATTTTATTTTCTCACTATTGTATATTTTTTCACAGCTTAATTTATACATACAAATATATAATTTTCACAGTTTTTATGTATGGTTCTTTTATTTAAATGTTTTTAATATTTTGTTAATTTACACGTATTTACATTTTTTTAACATTTACATATTTTGTTTTTAGCTATAATTTTGATGACTCTTATGCAGAAGTTGAGGAAGGGTGTTCTTCTTTGTGTCTATTGTAATAAGGCGATGTTTTTAAAGCTAATACATGTATTTGCAATCAGCCTATATAAATTAAGATTTAATTATTTTTTTCTACAGATATACGCCATAATAATAACTTCTGACAGAACATAGTTTAAAGGCGTAAAAACTTTAATATTGTAAATGTATAGTATAATTTTCTGTCAATTATTATATGTATATGCTATCCTAGAGACGTAAAACGCTGAATGGAGGTCGATTAAATAATCGTATGAAGGTTTAAAGAGGAAGCCTATGTTCAGTAGTGGACGTGCTGAAACTGAAATAATGATGGTGATGATTTGTTGTTCTATTTATTTGTGTAGAGCATGAATACTGATGGCCCGTCGACAGCAACAATAATAATCTCGTACATTCGAAAAATATTGGATTCTAACTATCAATTCTTTATTGTCTTTAATTACCTATACTTCTGGCGGCCGGCCCGCCATGATGTCTTTTTTTTATTTTTTATTATATGGTCCCCGCTGTTGGTGACCCCTTGTTCCCCTATCTCGTGTGGGACAGGGACTTTTTAATTCTAGTAATTTATTCATTTCTTTTTTTTATTTTTTATTATTATCATTCTTCTCTTTCATATCATCTTATCTGTCGTACTATTTCTTTCATTCTACAATTTTCCCAGTCTTTCTCTTTCATTCCATTAGCCATACATTCATCCTCAACCACTACATTCTAGGTTTCCCTACCATTCTATTTTGCAACATTATTTATTTTTCCATGATAAGTCTGTGCAACCATGGTGTAGCGTCCCGGCTATATGTTGCGGCGTTAGGTAATGTGGAACAACAAATGCACGCCGGGAATCCGAGAGGAAATCAAATCAGCAGTTAAGTTGAGTGCACACAACGACGTGAATTATTTAAGCTCGGAGTCTGGTTGTAGCCTAATATAATATACGGCGCTGGATTTTGAGACTCCTAGTTTGTGCTATATTAGATTTACTACTCTCTGATTGTGCGTAGAGTACTCGAGCGACAGAGGCGACGATTTATGTGTCTATTATTTTTTATATACTTTTTTATTTTTAGATCGAAATTTCTCGACCACGTGCCCTGGAAAAACAAGAGCTGTAATTGACATCTATCGACTAACATTATGAAAGAATGCAAATTTCGAGAATTCTCTGGTCAAATTGATAACTATTGTTACGTACAGTGGATTCTATTCTCGAAATTAAACACCACTGGTGCACAAGGAGACCTATGGAGTACTTTATTCACAAATCAAATGGGCACTATAATACAAAGTATACTTTCGAATAGTTTAAACTACGCTTTCAAATCGCTGAAGAAATCACTGTACAAATAACTTACAAAATAGTCACTTTAATATGAATGCACTTTGTATCACTGATCATACATCTTAATCTTATAACTAGAATTACAACGCTGAACTGTCGACATGGGGAGTACACCTATTTATACTACGGATAAGGTTCTAGTAAATTCGAGATAGTACTCGGTTATAATTTCCGAGAAACTTACACAAAAATTTATAAATAACTTCAAGGTCACTCGTGTTCACAGCACTTCTTGATACAAGGGTTTGGTGTTTATTGTTTAGAGGGTTCTGTAATTCGTTCGGTTGCGTTCACTAGCTATGTGACGTCACACACGCCGGTGTTAATATCAATTTACATTATAAATTCTCCACTTTGTCCTTCTACTTCATTCTCGAAGCATCTTTAAATTCACTCCACAATCTTTACATCGCCTCGCACCCCAATGGTTCGCGTGTTTTATTATTACAAACTTTTGGTCATTGAGGTTGAATCTGTTCGTACCTCGCACCTGCACTAACACATCCTGTGAACTACTGGCGCTCTCCGATCCGACCTGCTGCCGCCTGACCAGT
Source organism: Battus philenor (assembly GCF_028537555.1). Classification (NCBI taxonomy): domain Eukaryota; kingdom Metazoa; phylum Arthropoda; class Insecta; order Lepidoptera; family Papilionidae; genus Battus; species Battus philenor. The sequence continues at coordinate 1,429,119 of NW_027181689.1, forward strand.
CCTGGGAAATCGTGCGCCTGCTTATCACCACCACTAGGAGAGTACCGATCTTCGGTGTAAAATCAGACCAGGCCTTCTGTCCACGACTCTTTTATTTTAAATATTTTTTTTGCCACATTATACAGATAAAAAATGTAAAGGTTACGCTGTTCGATATTTAAAATAGCTAAAAAAACGCTTGTGTTTTCTACAAACGACAAAGTATATGAAAACGCAAGTCATGATGTGAAATATTTGAAGTTTAAATGAAAATGGCGATTTAGAATGTGGTGTAATAATAAAAATCTAATTTGGGATACGTGATATGGACCCGAGAGATCAATGTGGAAAGCAATTTTATATTCTTTGGTCTCCTTGGTTAATCAGGTACATGAGGTCATTTATCTTTGTGACCACCTTGTAAGGTTCTATAGGTTTAACTATTTATTTCCATCGATATCTTTTGTTTTTGGGATCTCTCGTACCTCTAACTTGTTGTGGATTAAGGACTTTATTTAGATAAATAAGTTTTTCAGTTTTTGATTCTTTATTAACACTCACTTCCATCCTCCTCGATTTATTTTATTCTTTTTTTTTGTCCTTCAAAATATCTTACATTCTTTTTACAATTCTTTCTTACTTTCATCATCTCCCTACTCATAGGTGGCTGGGATGGTACGTTATTTTATTTTTTATTTTATAACTATAAAACAATATATAACATCACAGCGTTTATATTGTTATTGTTGCTTGACTATTATTATTACATGACTAGTTTATTTTTATATTTTTCCATGTTCATCTATAACCATTTATTTCTATTTATGGTGTCACTCACCACCCTCCGATCGAATGAGAGGAATGATGGACGAAGGTTTTCGTCGTCCATCAATAAGGCAATGCTCTCCAATTCTATCCTTGTTTTTGTCTCTATTTCAAGGGCGCTGTGTATTCTTGCATGTGCGGTACAGTCGGTCAAGACGTGCATGACGGTCTGGTCCGCTCCCGTGTCACAGAAGCATGAAGGAATCTCCATAAGTTGAAACCTATACAGATTCTTAATATTTCATGCCACTCTTAACGATAGGGGATATGTCTTGATATTTAGCAGCCGTCACAATGCACGCTGTCACACGTATGAGTAAGAAAAGGACCAATATTTAGCCACTTCCGCACATGCAGTGGTAGGTAGTACTGCAGGTGCGGAAGTGGCTAAATATTGGTCCTTTTTTTACTTAGGATGGACTTCCGCAAGGTAACGTCTGATTCCATTAAATATTGAGTTTCTGGCCGAATCTTCACAAGAGATCAGCGTTTGGTGAGATGGTGACCTACTACTCAATTTTCAAATAATCGACGATTGAAAAGCGCATGTGAATATCAACTTGAATAAAGATTTTTTAAATTTCCGAACCGAATTTAACGCAATATTAGACATTAGTGTGTTAATGTTTCTTAAACAATAATTATGTCATTTGAAGTTATTCACACAAGGTCTGTGTAATGACTACGTAACTTTTTGAATTAGTAACTTTAAACGCAAGACTGCTGCCTTCAACCACCATTTTATGCTGCTGTAAAATTTTAACGTCAACGCCTGATTCCATTAAATATATATATATATATATATATATATATATATATATATATATATATATATATATACATATATATGAATATAAAAAAAAGAAACTCTCTGTCTGTGGGTGCTCTGTGAAGCAGACTGCCGCGCGGGTACAACAGTCGCTCGCGGTCTCAGCCTCCCTAACAGTAATCACCCGCTAATAAATTATCGGGCGCGTGCGGCGCCCCGCCGTATTGCAGTGCACCCGCGCCAGGGCGGCGGCGCGGGGCGGGGTCGAGCTACGGGGCTACGGGGCTACGAGCTTTGCGCTACGAGGCTCTACGTGCTACGTATCCGTAACCTTCAGACCCGAGTTCGCGTAAAATGGTGTCTGATTATTACTAATCATTATTTCTGATGAGATCTTCAAGGTCGAAGGAAGATCGTGGATCTTGGAGTAGTAGTTTATCGGCTGATATGATGAATGTTCAGTCTAGCCAAGCATCTTGTCTAATTAGATCGTATTATTTAAATGCTACCTTCTGAGGTCTGAAAGTACGGAAGGGGGGATTGTTAAGTTAAGTTTCATAGTTTTAAAAATTGGTTTAAATAAAGGTTAAGTTTGACCACCGAGAAGTCCTCGTTTCGCAAGACATCACTACATTACAATAACAATACTATACACTTACACCGTTATAGTGGCTCTTCATGTAAATTTATTCGTTGTAACTGGAGTACGATCGATCAGCTTATTTTAAGATCTCGGTCCTTCTATTTCACGAGCGCCATTTCGATGTACATAGTCAAAATGGCTAGCGGTATGATTTCAAACATACAACATATAACAAGCATAATATAACAACATATAACAAGCAATAAACAAAGCACAAGATACAGAACCCTCTAAACAATAAACACTGAACCCTAGGAACACGCGTGAACTTGAAGTTATTTATAAATTTTTGTGTAAGGTTCTCGGAAATTCTAACCGAGTACTATCTCGAACTTACTAGAACTTTATCCGTAGTATAAATAAGTGTACTCATTATATCGACAGTGCAGTGTTGTTTTTCGAGTTATAAAATTAAGATTTACGATCAGTGATACAAAGTGACTATTTATTAAGTTATTTGGACAGTGATTTCTTAAGCGATTGGGAAGAATAGTTTAAAGTATACTTTGTGTTAAAGTAGGGTGACCATCTGATTTATGAATAAAGGACTCCTTGTGAACTAGTGTTTCAATTCGAGTCAGAATCCACAGTACATAATAATACTAAAAGCGGCCCAAGGAAGAATACTATATTGAAGACGAAATGTTTCTCTTTTAGTTTACAACTTAATGGTATAAGAAATAAAAAAAATTCAAAATAAGGTTTTATTATTTCATAATTATCACTAACATCTCGGCTCCAAGATGTTTACTGCGTCACATAGGCTTTCTACATGTATTTTAAAATAGTTCAGTTTTTGTAATGTTCCTGTCATCCGGGGTCTAGATTCGCTATCTTATTTTTGGGACAGAGACATAAATTTTTCTATTTCCACCATCTCTCTTTCATCCTTTATATTTTCTATCATTCTTACAGAATTCATTTGAAATAGTCCGATTGGGAATCCACTTTTTCGCAATTTAAGAATTTTTATCTCTTCTGCGTTTTGCTATCTACCCACTACGTATCAATTCATGCCATCATCGTCGAACACAGTTCTTCCACTTATTCTACGAAATCATTTCGAAAGACCTAAATGCTGAACATTGAAAAACTGCATTGCGGTTACAATTCATATGTTTCTATGAACCATTAAATAGATAAAATAAAAATGGATACCTTATTAATCTATTTAATTAAGCTTCGACGTAAAATGTATCTTAAGGCATAAATATAAGATACATTTTGTTTTGTATCTAATCGTCTCATGATTCGAGTATTTGAAGATCTTACTATATCCTCGTATGAGATATGTAGAATTTAAGCCTTATCATATGTAGGTTTACATTGCTGTCTTTATAAGAAACCTTCGTAGATTTAGCATGACTATACCAGCCTTGGATGCCAAAGTTGAAGGTTCAATGAAATAAGTGATTTATTAGTTGGAAACTGTGTACGGTTTTAAATAAATTTCATTTGTTATAATTTATTGCAGGTTTATTAGGTTAGTAGAGCTTCCTTAGATCACCACGAGGGTTTCGGGGGTAGCGTATACACGCATACCCCGGGACGGGCTATCGAAAAAAAGCACGGCGCGAGGGAAGACCGCGTGGCGATACCTGACCGGGAGAAACCGCGGTCCCCCGTTTAGCGCAGAGGGCGACCACCGAGGGGGGGTTTTAGTGGGTAGGAATCCCACATACCCCTGTCCTCCCCCCAGAGGCAAGACATCTTGAATACTGGAAGATTTCCCCCACAGAAAAAAATATATAAAAAAAGCTTCCTTAGATAGAAAAAGGATGCAGGAAGTTGTTGAATGCGGGAGGGTAAGACCAATCATCATGGCGATCCATGGAAGAGGCACATGTGATGCAGTGGGCGTTCATCAGCTATAAATAAGAGTTTTGGTATACACTTAAGTGTAAATAAATAAATAACACCTTTCTGTACCGCTTTTACAATAAACACCATTGTGAAGATTATATAGATATCTATAGGTTGAAGTGTGGTAGTTGTGATGGGGTATACGTGGGTCAAACTGGTCGAAGTTTTAACATTCGTTGTAAGTAGCATATTTCCGCATATAGGAGTGATCGCCCTGAAAGATCTCATTTCTCTAAACATTTATTAGAGTCGGGACATAGTTTACCGCACGGTCATTCCTATGACGTGCTGCATACCTGTAGCAAAGGATTGCAGATGGACGTGTTGGAAAGGTTAGTAATAATAAGACACGCGGGTATTGGAACTATATTTAACAAGCAAGACAATGTTTCCTCCTCTCCATTATTACAAGTTTGCCGGGGGACTCGGTTGTGGCACTCGTATATTACGTAAAATCGCAAATATAACTCACGCGTAAAAGAGGGTATAATAAAAATAGCCCACGTGATCGGTCACGTGACTTTGAGTGGTAGTGGGGGAGGAGGTGGCATATAAATAACAAAGCGGTGACGGACTGAGCTCACTCTGTGTTTAGCACTAATCTGTGTAACATAACTCCTGAAGATGCCCCGTGGAGGGGAGGTAGTTGTGTAATTCGCATTGTTTGCCGCATGCGCATTTATCAGCGAGCTGGCGGGTGGTGCACTTTATTGCACGACTACCACTGCATTTGCGGAAGTGGCTAAATATTGGTCCTTTTCTTACTTAGGATAAACTTCCGCAAGGTAACGCCCGATTCCATTAAACCATTGTAAAGACTTTAATTTGTGAATTTATTTTAAAAAATTCATCGAACAAACCCTAGACCATAACTCCTAATACAAAGTTAATGATTTTAAAGTGACGTTACAGCTTCGAAAGTAATTGCTCTAAGTACTGTAATAAGAATATTGTTTATTTACTAGCTGTGCCTTTGACTTTGTCCGCGTGGATTAAAAAAAAACTTCATTAAATAAGCAATTTTATAAAATAGGAGTAGTCTGTTTTTTTATAACATATACCTGCCAGTATAAGTTTTGAGCGATTTAATATATTTTTTTAAAATAATGACATTAATTTCACTCTTTCAAAAAAAATTTAACAACATTGATATTTTTTAAATTACAATAAAATGGCTGTTGGTTTATGTTATGACATTACTTTTGCACCAACTGTTATTTTGAAAGCAATGTTTAATAAAATCCCGTGAAAGTTCGTTGTGTGCTCTTCTAAGACCAGGGCGTTTGAAACTTTCGTAATAACATAATTTATGTATATGCATATTTATTTTCGATATGTATTAAAAAATGGGCTTGCATTATCAGTTTGTCCATCATACAAATTTTTTAAAATAATTATTTTGCTGGTAATAAATAAATGCTATATTGAAATCGAGTTATTCAACCAACTGGTCGTGGAGAGTGCTATGTTCGAAATTTCTGAATGAGGTGATCACTGGAATAAGGTTTTAGTGATGATCATGATCAGACTTCCACCCATAGTGGTGGGTCTATCCATGCCGCGTCTACGCTGCCATTTCAGACGAGAAATTCTTCGAGCTACTTCGGCGAACTAGGTTCTTCTATGGCTCTCCTGATTTCTGATTTGATCTTGCAGCGAAACTCTCCTCTCCGTCGCTCTATGAGTGACTTTGTCTTCTTATAAGTCCCATGGTGACATCAAAACTATGTAAAATAATCAAAAAGGCAACATAAAATAATATAGATAATAACTATAAAAAATAAATAATTTATAGAAGTACAAGAGGCAGTCTTATCGCTCGAAGTGATCTCTACCAAACAACCTTTGGATGGAGATGAGAGACATGTAGAGATGATAAAGCTGTTTAGGGTGTACATATATACAAACTAGCTGATCCCGCAAACGTTGTTTTGCAAAAAAAAATTAAAGTTTTTAATTAACAAATAAAAATAAGGGTTGATTGTAGAAGGATGAAAATTTAGGGTTGTGTATATTTTTAAATGCTGTATCTAAAAAAATAAAAAAAATATTTTAAGGGTGAACAACTCTTATCACTTAGGGGTATGGAAAATAGACAATAGCCGATTCTCAGACCTACTGAATACGCATATAAAATTGGATAAAAATCGGTCAAGCCGTTTCGGAGGAGTACGGTAACTAACATTGTGACATGGAAATTTTATATATTAGATATATACATTACTATAGACACGTATATATACAAACATAATTATATAGCTTCATATTGTTACAAAGCACGAGTTACAGAACCTTCTGAATAATAAACACGGAACCTTAGGATCAAGAAATGAAGTAAACACGCGTGACCTTGAAGTTATTTTTAGATTTTTGTGTAAACATAACGTAACATTTATAGTATTATATTGAAAAGCTATGGTATTAATTTTATGGAGCCTAGAGAATAGTATTACAAGCCTAAACTTATTTCAGGTCATTACTCTATATCAGTGATTCCCAAAGTGGTCTATGACAACCTGCAAGGGTTCTACGTGGGGGTCCACATACTGGACATCATTAGCCGAGGAGATTTAAGATTAACCCTTACAAAATTGACGCCAAATGTTGATAATTTATTATTAAAGCATCAGGTTCATCCTTCTAACTAAAAATATTAACTTATTGCTTATGTTATTTTATTTATAGTTTATTTTATGTTTATTTAATGTTACGCATATTTTACATAACAGATACAAAATTTTATTTTGAGTAGTTTTAATTTAAATTCAATTAATAAATGTATAAATTAACATGTGATTTTACTTGAAGTTTTTAACACTAAACTTCACTACAGTTAGAAATTTACAGGGAATTAATATCAGGTAAGTAGGGGGTCTACCTAATACGGAAAAACATGGCAAGGGGTCTACGACACAAAAAAGTTTGGGGAACTCTGCTCTATATCATCATGTCAGCTGATATACCACTGCAAGGTGTAAACCTCACCTAAATGTCTCCACGATGACTGATCATGAACCTTAATTATGTCCTCGGTCTATCTAGTGGGGGGGGGGGGGGGTCTACCTACGCCGCGTCTACTTGCTTGTGGTCGCCTCAATAGAACCTTTCAGCCCAAACTGACATTAACGGCAGAGCTATATCCTCCACACACTACTATTTTATCGTATATACATTACTATGTTATATATTTATATATATATATCGGCTATATTAATATAAATATTACTTGACGGAAATTGAAAATTGTCTCGTAGAGTACCCGAGTCTTTATTATAGATTTAATGAACGCCTAACTTTTATAGTACAAAACAAAAAACTAAAAATTATACAGGATGCAATGCAGTAAAACCAAATAAAATAGACTAATCTAGATGTCTGTTAGTGTGTAAGTGACTTATTTTAATTACATATTTTCTGTAGTTAATATTTATTGTACACGCTAAAAATATATATATATATATATAGTTGTATAATAATAAAGAAAAAGCACAATGAGTCGTCTTAACATACGATGCAATTTCTAACAGACAACCATAGTATTGAAACAATAAATATAAATAACGAGTAGTTAAAAGTAAATAGAGAGAAAACATATATACATATACATACGTAAGTACATGGCATATATACCAATAATAAATACGGTATAATATGTAATTATAAATATAAATATCAAACTGACTTGGATCGCACTTGTCTCAGAGTAATGAAATAGAGAAATAAAAAAATAATAATTTAAAAGTAAATAATCATAGATGTAGTAAATATTTCTTAAACATTTAACAATAACAGTAATTAATCTGTACTTTATCAAAATAACTTAGAATAATAAATTATAATTTATGTTCTGAAGTATTTTCTGTGTAAACTGTTGAAGAGCCGGAGGTATACTTCCCAAGAGTCCTGATGCATGTGATGAAAAAAGAACCTTCAACACTAGGCCAGATAAAATGAGAGACCACGTCTGTGTGTGGGTGTCTTCATGGATACACATTTTTTTATGGCCCCCGCTATTGGGGGCGCTCGTACCCCTAACTTATTGGGATCAGGGACTTAATTATTCAATAAATTTTCAGTATTTTCTTTATTAATCACTCTCTTTCACGCGTCACAATATATTCCATTCTTTACTTTCGTCCTTCACAATATCTTTCGTTTTGCTCTTTTATACCTTCTTTCTTTCCTCGCCTTCCTTCCATCATCTTCTTACTCTAAGGTGGCTAGGTACGTTTATTTTATTTATTTATTTTGTTCTTACATTTTATTTTTATCATTATTAATACATAACAATTCTATACATAATTTGTCATACATTTCTGTTTATTTTGTTAAAATCGTTTACATGCATTGATACACATTGGTTGAAGAGCTTCATCAGGGGGATGTTGAACGAAGATGTTTCATAATTCTCCAAATATTACATCAAACACTTTTGGTATATACTATACCAAATGTCTTTGCATCAGCTTAAACAAATGAATAATGTCTATGGTAGTCAGTATATGTATTCAAAAGAAATTTAAAATAAGTCGTACCGTGACAAGTCGGTTTTGGTCGTCCTAAAATAAACCGAACACGTGGCAGAATCTAATAGTAACACGTTGTATATCAAGCGACGTTCTATATTTGAAAATAAAAATCATTCCAGCGATTTAAATTGAAAAATCATCCATACCCCATTAAATCACGAAGATGGGTCAAAAAGAAAAATATGAAACTGGAAAAGAAAAAAAAACATTTCGCCCAAACCGCTTCGGACCGTCCGCCCAAGATGTGTTTTTAACTCACACATACACACGAGCCCCACATACGCAAACTTCCGTGACATTTACGGACGCGTCAGCTGAAAAACTACAACACGCGAAATTGAACTCTAATTAATATATACAAAGGCTATATACGCATGACTGCGTGCTTGATAAATTAGGATATTTCAAAAGTCGAATACTACACTCGAATTTTTTCTGAACAATTCAATTTATACTTTAAACCTTATAAATAAAGTTTAAAATCAATTACGTAGCGTGAATATAAATGTGTGTTATGTTAGTAAAGTCAATTTACATTTTAAAGTTAACGCGGTAAGATTGAAAATGGAATATGTCGTCGTATGACAAGTCTGTGTTCCGAATTTGAAAGAGCTTACCGAGGAGAGCCGAGCGCGTACCGATCGGGTCCGAGCGGCGCCGAGACGAGGCGAGTGCCGCGAATGCATTACGACGCCGAGACCGAGGGCTGGCGATGCGGAAAACTTGCGACTTTTATTACGGGCGCTTCGGATACGTCCTGTCCTTTGCAGGGCTTGTTATTATTGCTATTAGTACAAAAAATAATCGACTACTTTTATAATTGTGCCAAAAAATATTTAAAACTATTCTGTATGTACACACATATACACACATGTGTGTGTATATATATATATATATATATATATATATATATATGTATACAATCACACACACACATATATTTAAATACTTACTTTTTAAAGTTGTATGTCATAAAATTATGAAAATACCAAAGATAATACGCAAAAAAAATCCTATTGACTTCCATCCATACTCTAAGTTGATAAGGGTGTGTTTGAAATCTTTTGGCGTATGAAATTTTCAAGTTACTATTTAAATTTTATTCTAGTTTTTATAAAATTTGGCTCTTCTGGCATTTCTCTCACAGCATAAACAAGTAATCAAAGAAAAATCATACACAAACAATTTTTGTCGTACAAGATTGGTTACTGTCAATGATCCTAATTGGGTAAATATGCAATGATATGAACAACCACACAAATTTGGTATGTCTCGACGAGTTCATGTCGATTCAATTTGTTATCAAATTTGGATGTTCTGGCATTTTTCTCTGGATATGCAACGATCATTCGTTATAAATAAACGAGACTTGAAAATGACCAGAAAAAATTAATATTTACTGGTTGTTTGTAATTAATTAACATTTATAATAAATACACACATTTAAAAATTATTTTAGCAAATACAACGTTATTATTAGATTTGTATATTTCATTATGAATACATGTATATTTAATATAAGTATAAATACATTATAAATACATATTTTAGTTAACTTAGATAGAGGGATAAGGTATAAGAAGGCTCAAAGTCATTCAGAGAGCAAAGGAGAGAGTTATGGTCAGAGTTTCGCTGTGAGATCAAATCAGAAATGAGGCGAGTTGCCAAAGATGATCAAGCTAGTCTAAAGTGGCAATGGGCGCGCCACATCGCTCGTGAAACCAATGGCCGTTGGTGCCGAAAGTTTCTCGAAGGGCGACCACAAGCTGGTTTACCGACGAGATAGATAAGTTGCTGGATGCGCATGACCTGTCATCGCGACGACTTTTTCAGGTGGCCTATGCTTTTCAGCGGGCTTCTATAAGCAGAAAAGTAGAAGAGATTACAATTTATGTATCGTACATTTAAATACATATTTAAACGCAGCATTATTAGTCCCTGTTATATCCATTTACTACTCACAACTGTCAAGTTCGGAATTCTGGTTCTATCGAGAGCGAGACAACTGTACGTAGTGATGAGAAAACAATTATGTAGGTTCACCATCATCATTTTAGCCGATGCAAGCTCAATGCAAAGCATAGATGAGTCGTAGGATGTAAACCTGTGGATAGGCAACCTAGTTTTGTCGTCGGAGTAAGCTAGACGTAAGCCGCTTCCAACCAGTTCTATTGGAAATATATAGAATAGGCCTATATCCCGTTGTAAACGGTTTAATGCTAAAACTATGATGAATATAATAAATGAGAAATTTTCATAATAGTATCAGTCAATACACGCCTTTTAATGCGTAGGTTTTGTCCAAAGATCAGCAGGATGACCCGTCTTGCGATGCCTGCATCCAGTCCTTTATATTTATTCGGACAGTGTAAATGCGTGTCAATATTTATGACTCAAAAATACGTCGTATGAAAAAGTCGGAAAAGCTCGGTTGTCGCAGCCCTGCGCGCGGCGTTGAGGGGCGGGGCGGGGGTGAGAGAGCGCGGCGCGGGGTAGAGGGGAGCGGTCGCGGGGCGGGGGCGCACAGCTCGCGACAGTCGGACGCGGGGCGCCGCGGAGCCCGCACGCGATATGCGCGCCCTCTAGCGTATTATGTTCCTCCCCGAACTCCCGCGAGCCTGCATGGTGGACGACGTAGCAACGTACCTCCAAGCGCCCTCCTCGGGACAGGTGGCTACAATATATTAACAACAAACCCATATGTAATTAACAATGATCATATTAACAGATGTTGTGGGCTAATGTCGCTTACCTACGCCGCGTCCGCCGCCCGGATATTTTCGGGACGTACAGATTTTGCCCCGCGATCAATGTGGATCGCGCGATCACTAATGTGTTAGGCTCAACGGGAATTTGTCGCAGTCATAAGGTACTGTAAATATAAAATCAATTTTTATTATAAAACCACGTGGCTAAATATCATCGATGTCGAGGTACAAAAATTGTTTATAAAAATCAAAACCTAAATAATGCAGATTAAAAATATAACGAACGAAAGCAGATATCGTAAACGTTCGGTGCGAAAGTTTGTAAACAGATCAATAAACTTTGAGAAGCTCGCGAGAAAGCCGTGCCCGGTGACGGCTAACGTACAGAGAATATTCCGAATTGATCTTGTCAAAGTCAAGCTTAAAATACAGCTAATATAGCCGCTCGCACGATAATACGCCCTCAAAACCAAAAGACAAATAACTGACCTTTCAAACTAAATATAAACCAAGATTCAAAGCTACACCAGGGAAATTTCTAATTAAAAAATCACTAAAACTTCAACCATTTCACATATACTTTTAACGTGTTCCATTTTTCGTTACAGCAATTTATATTATCAAAATTATATAACATCAAGAACGTCTAAATTAAAATGCTTTAAAATTAATTTTCATAATATTTATTTGACTAAATATATGAACTAATTCGCATTACAATTAAATAATATGTCAACTTTTAAAATTGTCATGTGCTTTAAATTGATTTATAAAACTGCGTATATTTATTTTATATATTTATGTATATTTATTATATGTCTATATAAATTTGTAATCTTGATTGTGTTTTAAATTTTAAAAAAATGATGTTGTTTAAATATTATACGCATGTATAAAAGATTATTTATAATCTGTGTTACATGTGCAACGTAATGCATTATTAATCTATGTCGAAATTAAAATGGCGCGTAATTGAATTGGCGAAATAGAAATAAGGAAAAGAGTTGGCGAAACGGAATGTTTAAGTGGATAGTAAATCGATATGGTTTGGGAAGCGAAGATGCCGTAGCAAACTGCAGGCGAAATACGGCATAGAGCACAGTACCGCCCACTCCAGTTATCTGCAGTTGAATAGAGACATTAGCTGCCTTTTTATGCCTTTCCCCGCGATAAACCCCTCTGTAATGACTTATCACATTACACTGCTACGATATTATTCGGCTCAATACTTTCAGCAGTTAAAAATTTACTTTTCAATATCATTTGTTTAAAATTCGAACGCGTTTGACATTTATTTTTATTATCTGTGATCATTGTGCTATTTATACTACATCTACATTACACAAACACATTTATGATGTAATCTGTCTTATATATGTTTTTAATTAAACATTTTGAATTTATTTTACAAAACCAAAATTTATATTTTTATTATTCTAGAATCTCTTATTTATATTTCTGTAAATGCACATTTCGATTTTACTTTACATCAAAAATAATTCAGTAACATGGCCACGTCATAATTTCTCTAATGCGCATTTATTTTTAATTAATTTTACATTACGAAATATATGCATTTAAACATCTTTAACCAACACAGTTTTATATATTTTTAAATAAATTTTTCAATCTAAATTAGTTCATTACAAATATCCGTATTTATGATTTTTTAATCTGTTTTACTCATAATTTCTCAATGACGTATTTTGGAGATTTTATCTGTGTAATCTGTTTATACAAACTATTATTGTTAATTGTTTATTTTACTTTCAAACTTATTTATTCTAAAAATATTTACTGATTTTGTTATTTCAATGTTATTTTACATTACAAAATCTCCATATAATGCATCTGCAATCTTTCTTACTAATATATATTGAATTAGTTAATGTGATTTCATTATATATTTTCATGTAAAATAAATTTTTCGCATTTATGATTCTGAAGTTTTATGTATATGTACTTTTTTAATAAAACTGTAATTTTGATTTAACACTACATTACAAAAGTTCCGCCTTTTCTATGTTTTTTGATTACACTTTTATTTGAAATAATATGTCTAATAAATATTTACGATTTAATAATATATTTCATTAATAAAATTTAATAATACATTTTGATTTTATGTAATATAAAAGTTCCGTCTTATCTTTACTTTTTTAATTTTACACCTTGATTTTACTTTACATAACAAAATTGTAACATTTATGATTTTATAATATGTTTTATTTGTAGTATTTAACTAAATATTTTGATATTATATTACATTACAAAAGTTGTTCCCTATCTATACGTTTTTACTTACACATTTCGATCTTATAATTCTGCCTTATTTATAGTTTTTATCGAAACTTTGATTTATTCTACACAATAAAAAAATTTATCTACGCTTTTGAAACATGCTTTATTTATATTTTCTCTATTAGGCATTTAGATTCGTTTTTTGTTTCCTTCAAGTATTACATGTTTTAATTTATTTTACAATAAATACGCATTTAGAGGTTATTTTATGTTAATATATTTTCTTAACCTTATTTACATTTTTTACGTGCACATATAATGTTCTACATTAGTTTTAATACTACCATGTATTTATTTTTATTTGTCGAGTAATATTAATTTAATACGCATTTAAATAAACAAACTTACAAATAAAGAAACATTTTAGTTAAATATTTTAATATAAAATTCATACGATGTTCATAAATGAAGTTAATAAATAAATCGATTATTAAAATCGAATGAATATAAGATGATGTTTGTATATGGTTATTTGATGTATCTGGTTGGTTATGTTACAAAATTAAAGATTTTTTTGTCTGTTGCAATAATAAAAGTAAATTATGCTGAAGGTCGGTCCTTACGAAATTGCTTTCGGCTTTCATTTGTCTCAAAAGTGTCATAAATGTACAATATCATTGGATTTATGATCATAAGTTTTGCTGTATTCAGTTTGCCGTAGTCATTGAGTTTGCTAGACTATATTTCTGTAGATTTTTACTGCCTGCATTGCCACCATTTAAAGTAATTTAATATGTTTTATCTGTAATACGATGAATTTTATATTACACTGTACATCTATTTATGTTAACATACCATTAATATATTCATAAATTATAAAAACAAGAACACGATTCATAAATATTTTATATAGCAACACAATGGATACGGGAAATAATCATAAATATAATAAAATATGTTTTTTGTTTTAATGCGTATTGAGCACGAAATTTATTATTTTCAAAATAATAAAATTAATAGGGGCATAAAAGAAAATGAAAATGAGTAAAACGAAATATGTGACATAATAAATTTATTAAAATAATATTAGGAATTTAAAATTAAAATGCATAACTAAAAACCGTAGAAGCATAAAATAAATATCGATCTAATATAATAAAATAAATGTCTTTTAATATTTTGTAACTATGTAAAAATTAATCGCGTTCATTTGAAAGTATAATATATATTTATATTACATCTGTGAAGATGACAGACTATTTTGATTTTGATTAACTGTTCATAGAATGTTCTAGATTCTTTTAAATCTTTAGTTTAATCCATTTTCAAAACTAACTTGCAAATTTCAAGTTAAAATTTCTAATTAATACACATCTGTAAATAAAAGAATTTAAATTTATTAAAATCACCGTCTTTTATATATATTTTAATAATATAATCTCCTATATATATTGATAAATAAATAAGTTATTTGTAGTAATTGAAGATAATCATACTCGTGTATAGAATGTTCTGGACTTAAAATTAAATTTGTCATTGGTACATGATTCTATATTTAAAATATATGATTATATTTCAATTTCCCTCTTTACTAAATTTCATAGCTATGTAGAATGTTCTCGATTTCTTTTAAAATCATATTATAAGATTTAAACATATTTTTAAAAGTAAATTTAAAATGTTTATATTAGATGTTTAAAATTTACCCCTTTTTTTGATTAATAGAATTATAATTTTATTATAAATCTCCCTTTTAAACACATAACGCAGTAAAAAATAATTAAATATCTTTATTACATTTTATAACTTCATTAAAAGTTGTCGCGTTTATATAGAAACATAATCTATATTTAGGCTACATCTATAAAAACGACAGACATTTTTCTTTCTCTACTACGGAATGTTCTCCATTACTTATTTCATTAATTTTAATATTATAATTAATAAATACATTTATAAAAATAATTTAAAATATCTAAATCACCGGAATCCGCTTCAAAATTAAATTAAATTTAAATAAAATACCTCAATAATACCAAATACCAAATACCAAAATAATATACATGTTGATATTTAAATAATTTTGATTGATTTAACTAAATGAAATGATCTCTGTCCCTTCTCCTTAAATCATTTTATAAAAATCTAAACACATTTTAAAAATAAATTCAAAAATTTAAAATGTACCAAAATTAATATTTTATCTGTGTTAAGAAACAAAATTTTATTATAATCTTCATTTACTATAAAAGCATAATATATATTTACGCATAAACATGTAGGTTGTATAAACTAATTGAGATAACCACAGCTATGTATAGAATGTTCTGGAATTCCATGACGTAAAGAAGCCGACGGTGGCAAAATGGTCGGCACCGTCGTTCGTGTATCGAAATGAAGTCGCTGCGCAGTAGAGCTGGGAGAGCACATCTGAAGAGAACAATTCTAATTGGAAACGCATTCGAAAGCCGAGGCCGCTTGATGCCTGCACTTCCGATCCACCGCCTGGTGCTCTGCGTCCAGCCAACTCAGCACCCCGTCTGCGTCGCAACTGATTTTCAATTTTCGAACAAGCTCCTTTACATAGCGTATTTTTTTTCTATTATATGACTGTTGTCATTGTTTTGACGACTCATTGAAAAAAAAAGCACAGATTAAAAATATTTAATAATGAGAAGAATAAATGACTATATTTTAAAAAGCATAACACTCATAATTTTTTTTTCATTATTTATATTTTTAAAAGTTTACAAATGGAACACAAATACTAAACAGATTACATACATTGAAAAATATGATCGTTCAATAAAAATGGTTATCTTAAAATCGTTCAATTGTTTATAAAAATTGAGGCGGTTGTCACCGTATTTATAAGATAAATAACAAATAGAAGACAAGAAAAATAATTTATAAACAATAATGTAAATAATTATATTCTTTAATAAATTTATTTTATAATACTATCGAACATGGACATATGAAACACAGAATGAAGATAACTACAAAAATACACTTAAAAAAAATGAAATAAAACTTAAGGTATGAATAATTTTATAAATAAATATTACATTTAAAGACCATAAATAAAATATGAACAAGTGAAGCACACACTAAACATTATAATTAAAATTGTTATCAAAAAAATAAACTGCTAAAAAAGAAGAAAATGTAATAGTTTTACAAATACATTTTAAATTCTGAACACTTTCGGGCGCAAATTAAAAATAAAAATTGTTTTCCTAAAATATAAATCATATGAATATAAATCAAATTAAAAATCTGTGAATGAGCGCAATGTCAGCTTCGAAATCCAGCCGGTTGCGAAAAAAAAAAATTAAATAATTTTATTCTCACATTGCGGTTTTTGATTCGAAAAAAAAGAATACATTAATGTTTTAAAAAATGCGAAATTAATCTTGTAAATATTAGAAGTGTCAAATTTGTGAATAAAATAGATAATATTTGTTATGGAATTCCGTTTGAATTTGAAAAAGGAACGTTGAAAAATTCGTAGCATCCCAAAATAGCGGGCGGCTGTCGCGGGCAAAGCGCATCGATGTTCTACAAGATGTACCTACTCGATGTTTTCTGTCCCCTCGTGTTTTCTTTTATCTTTCTATCACCTTTTCTTGCCACTTTCGGTGTTTGGATGTTTTCACTAACTGTTAATGTTGATAATTATTACCCTCGTATCTAAATGTATTAGTATTATTGTTGTTTTATTGCTTGGAACGTAACGCATTATTAATATCACAGATGCAAAAATTTATTCCATATTTAAATTTCACAAAAAAGTTTGTTTAATTACTACATATATTTTACAAGACTCATTTTAAATATATAAAAAATAAAATGATGTATTAGTTATTTATATTAAAATATTTTAGTATCGTGCGTTACGTTTCACGTAATGCTATACCTTATTGTACATTTTATTTTTAAAATTTTAAATGTTGAACGGCGTGGAACGCGAGAGCATTAGTTAAATTTGAATTTGGAACTTTTAACGTTCTTTTTTTTATTTAAAACAATTTGTATAATGTAACGGATACGATGCGAATGCTTTCGCGTTTCTGTTCGCACAATTTTCTAATATTTTTGTAAATGTGCATGTATCCCGAATGCACTGCCCCCACAGCAAGAATGTTATGCACGTTCCTATGTTCCTGTTTATTTTTTGAACTACTTTTTTAATTTCACGAATTGAGAAGGTAAAGCTGGGTCCATTAGCTGATTGGCTTTTGGATGTGTATAACGAATTTGCCGAAGATTGTGTTCACAGCAGGGCTCTCCGTCGTGTATTGAATCTTTGATTTTGTTGAAATTATGCGCTACATTTTACACCATTAATTTTAAAGAATCTCAACGAAGAATCCGTTCATGAAACTTATTTTTAAAAGTTAAATTAGTCCTCATGGTATGGTAACATTTAAAATTATATGTTCGCTTGTTATATATACAAGTAGAAAAGAATTTTTATCTTTTTCATCATACATATTACTATTAAAAATATTTTTTTTAAATAACTATAACATTTATAGGATGGCAACATTATAGTGATATTTTCGCTTACGTCACGAAAGTAGAGAAAAAAATATATAAATCGACATCCCCGTCTCTAGTCGAATATTAAAACTACCTCGTGTTAATTAAACATTAATGATATATCTTCACACCATTATTATCTACTTATGTGGGATGCCCACTATTGGACAAATGTTTTGAGTTTGCTTTTTAGTGTTTCAACAACTTTAACAAGGTTATATGTAAGCCTTGTAGAGGTTCTACGCTACGCTTGTTCTTCTCCACTCGAGAACCTTAAAGAACCAACGGTTATGTGGCATGTATACTGCCATTTCAACCTGTCGATCTACTGGGCTATGTTTACTTTTGTAAGTCTATGGATCTCATTTTGGATTTGATATTGTAGAGAAATTCCGAGCATAGATACCACGGTCCGCTGAGTGACTACCAATGTAGCTTAAAGACCGCGTTTCACTTTACAGGTCTTCATCTTCATATACTGAAAGTTTTAGAACTAGAACATGTTTGGTTATTTTCAGAACGCCTTGGTTTGATTTGACGTTTTTCGACCTCTTATCAAATATGTTAGGGGGTCGAAAAGTAACGTCGCTTTCTTAAGTTAAATTGACACGACCATGTTTTTAACAAGTTTTTATTTCTAATCAACAATATATTCACCTTGGTATTCAACATTTTTTTAGTACACAAATCAATGCCGGAGCGGTAACAAATGAATCGGTTTTTCTGTAAAATATGTCGACAGGAACGACATTACTTTTCGATCCGCCTAATATATTAGATTTTCATCTTAAGGCACCGAGTTGAAAAAATCGATTCACGTATTCAAAAAATTATAATCGATTTTATAATCGATTTTTTAATCGTTTATAAGAGAAGCAATTTTTATCTCTGTCTCGCCTGATGTTAAGCGATGACGAGGTCTACGATGCTATATGCTTGCGTAGAAGAAACCTATTCACTCTTGTCTTAAAAATGTGTAGTTACATTTGGCTTGGAACAATAAAAAATAATCTGTCAAAAATCGGTATTAATAATCTGTGAATCTAATATTTTAGTATTCTTGTTTGTACGTTTACAAGAGGCTTTGTAAATGGATACATCATCATCACGTGTTCTAACCTCAAAATTATATCTAAATTATTTTATTAGTCCTTGATATGGTAGATTATACAAATTTAAATAATTCAAACCGTGTGCATTAATTATAAAGGATTACCATAAACCCATAAACAAGTTTCTAGAGGATGGGCAGCAGCGTCATCAACCATAATACCACTCTGTGATCTCCAATCTGCCTGCCAAGATATATTCACCAATATAAATGTGTTTAGCTTTATTAAAAGATGTGTTGTTGTGGAGTTTCTTCCAGTTTCTTCTTCACAACACCTCGAGAAGATTAATCAAAAATAAATCGATAAAAAAATAATAAGTTCACGATAAACTATTAAATACACGTCAACTACCCATTATTAGTACTTCTACCTTTTCCATACTATTGTTGTCTGAAAAATATTGCCTTGTGTAATAAGACCATCCATTGTACTATTTTGTATATTATTATGAAACTATTCAAATGTATCGTAGCGTGTACGATAAATAATATTAAATAAATAAAAAAACAATAGTTTTGTTAAAAGTTCCAATCTTGAATAAACTAATTTTATCTAACCTTTTTTAATATAAATATCTTTGAGGAAATTTTTAATATCTCCATACATAATGACTATAATCGATTTTTATGTCAATCGATATATAGACAAAAGTAAAAATTTTAATTAAGAATTAGCCGCCATTTTATAAATGTCGACAAGATGGCCGACCATACGCTGACAACGATTTCCCGCGAATTTGACAATTCGTACATTAGTATGTTTAGTTTCACTATTTTATTAAATAATTGTAATTTTCTCTTAATATTGATTTTAATTAATAGAAATTTACGAAAGATGTACATGGATTATAATTGTGATTCCTATTACAATATATAAAACTGTGATGCATTTACAACTTCGGTAATGTCGGAGCGACAGCAGAAATATACAGGATGGTCTTTCTTTGTCTATTCGTTTAGAGACTCCTACATCTGTTAAGTTTTTAATTACCACGCGTGGTGATATCAGTTTTTAAAATACTGCTTAACGAAAGATTCTTTTCGGCACAATCTGTCTTATAGTGTAAATGACATTTAAAATAAATATATTACGTATTAATAAATTAATAGTGACGGAACGCAAAATCATGCGGAAGATCTTGGGACCAGCGAGAAATCAAGACGGATCTTGGAGGCTCCTAAAGAATGCCAAAATTGAGATTATAGTAGCACAGCCAAATATCATTGGCGAATATAAAGCTCAACGAATCCGCTGGCTTGGTCACTTGGAGCGAATGGGATCGGATCGGAGCGTGAAGGAAGCGTACCTGGAAAACCGAGGGGTCGAAGACCAGTGGGTAGACCCAGGTATCGCTGGATCGATCGCGTTGAGGCAGACTTGCTCGAATTGAATGTCAACCAATGGCAGACGATGGCGCAAGATAGAGGAAAGTGGAAGTCTCTCGCTTCGGAGGCCAAGACCCACTTTGGGTCACTGAGCTAGCGGAGTAGTAGTAGTATATTACGTATTAACTTATTTTACAATACCCGGCCATAAATATTGCTATCGACCTTTGGAAATAGACAATCGGCTAAATTCGGCTTCGTAGAGCGTTATCTTTGTTGCTCTACGAAGCCGAAATTAGTCGATTGTCTCTTTCCAAAGATCGATGTGTAATATTTATCGCCTGGTTCTGTAGTGTAGTGTTTCACATCCTGGAGCCCACGCCCGACAGGGGGACAATTTCATTATTAAGGTGGGCAGATAGAAAATAGACTCGAAGACACGAGTTTAAACCTTTCGCTGTTATGTAAAAACATATATTACATAGGTTCCAAGTCAGTTTCATGTATGTATTATACTGTATATCTTATAAGTACATGCTATATACATACATATGTATGTTTTGTCTATATATACACGTTAACTACCCATTATTTATACTTCTACTGTTTCCATTTTCCATACTATGTTTGACCGCCCATTGTAATTTTTACTATTACGAAACTATATACGTGTTTTATATCGTGTACAATAAATAATATTAAATTAAAATAGTTGTAAGAATTTAAGTAAGGCTAAGATGTAATGCACAAAGGTTAATAAATACTTTTGTAGTGTATAAATGTACAATACAATATACATTTGCCCACCGTTCGTCAAAGAGTTATGTTATGTTTCTATAGTATCATAGGTCTGTTTATTATTTATTTTTCGTGTGGTTTAAAACCATAGCCGAAGCTTCGTCTGCTGTAATGCGGCACTAGCTTTGAATTGGTTCACGGTTACATCACGTAGACTAAAACTTTAGTCGAAGGTAATCATTTACGTTTCCATCACCGTAACAAACTTTATTAAAAGCTCTCCTTGGTTATTGGAAAAGGTTTATGCATAATTTATATATATGGTACAAACAACGTGTTTTTAAAATTCGATTTATATTAAAATTAATTATTGTTTATTATCTGTCCTCGCGGACTATACTGTCAGAAATTATTTATCTGTCGCATTGAAAAAAAAATTTAGAGTGTTAATTTTGTACAGGGTAATTGAAACTAGATATATAGCATTAAAGATTGCTGGATAATAAAGCTATATATTCACCCGTTTAAAACTTTTACATATATTACTCATGTATCTATTTTTTATTTCATGTGATAATTTATTAAATATGTATATTTCTTTATATTTCTTTATATATATATTCTTTATTTTATATCGTTTACTTAGGATAGAGGGTAGAAAGTTATGTGAGAGAAAAATTTAAGACTGAATAAATTTTATAA
Organism: Battus philenor; assembly: GCF_028537555.1. Taxonomy (NCBI): domain Eukaryota; kingdom Metazoa; phylum Arthropoda; class Insecta; order Lepidoptera; family Papilionidae; genus Battus; species Battus philenor. The sequence continues at coordinate 1,451,098 of NW_027181689.1, forward strand.
TTCGATTCGTATAATGTTAAACGGAAAAAATTGAAAGAAATCAAAATATTGATTGTTCCATCTTTGGATGTCCACCAAAATATTAAAGATTTTTCCGGAAAGTGACTATCTAAATAACCTTAACAAGGTGGCCTTGGTCCTGGTCGTGATTGTGGTCGTGGTCGTGATCGTGGTAATTTGCCAGCCTGTGGTCTCCATTCCAAAACCTTAAAGTCCTATCTGCCATCTGCTGTGTATATATTTTAATAATAATAATATTAAATAAAAATTTCCCAAAAGTTTATGGGACTACCATTTACAAAATTCAAAAGGCATTTTAAAAGTATATTGAAATTGGAAAAGCCTTATTATTCAATATGTTTAAATAAAATTGACAAAAATCCTTAGTAGTGATATCGCCTGATTATTTTCTTTTCATCTAGGCTATATGTTATAAAGTGCACATGTATAAATCTGTGCAAAATTTTTATTAAAAAATGTGTTGTTGTGGAGTTTCTTTCCGTTTTTTTTCACAATTAGAGCGAGGAAGAGTAAAAAATAAGAAAGAATATAAAAAAATAAATAATGACTTGACGATCAATAAGAGAAAAGTTCCAATGTTGAATAAATAAATTTTATCTTTTTTACAGTTGACAGATATTATGGTAGAGTTCAATTTGATGGTTGTTCCTTTCAAAATTTTCTATCTTTTACTTTATAGACTCTCTTAATATTCACTATATATAATAATAAAGAATGATTTAGGCAAATATTTCTTCCTGCTTCTTCTGCACAATTCGCGAAGCAGAGTAGAGTAAAAAATAAATTGATATATAAAAATTACGATCAATAATTCTGTTAAAAAGTTCCAATTTTATATATATGAGTTTTGTTTTTTTATCATTTACAATAGTCAATATTAAAAAGACAATTAGTTATATATATATATATATATATATATATATATATATATATATATATATATATTCAGTTAGTCCTGTGAGATATTATCAGGAAGCCCTGCTAGAATTTTAAGTGTTGTTAATATTCATATTATAAGAATTCAGCTGAATTGGTTCGAAGTAATACGACAGAACGCGTTTCTCGGCTGTTTGGTAGAAAATTCACATCCAGTTACGCGATTTCAGCATTTTCAGCGACCGTATCAAATGATAGTGATAAAGAAAATAGGTGTTCGTACAAAATTCTACTTACGTCTTCGAGGTACGTGTGTGTATGAAGAAAAATCTATTTATTAACCCATATCACTTTTTTGATTTGGTTTTTAAATGGAATCAGGCGTTACCTTGCGGAAGTGTATCCTAAGTAAGAAAAAGACTAATATCACTTGAGTGTGTTGACGATTTCAATCAGTTGAGTGATTTGGCGGTGGCAGTTGTGTGATTCGCATTGTTAGCCGCATACGCATTTATCAGCGGGCTGGCGGGCGGTGCACTTTGTTGCACGACTACCACTGCATGTGCGGAAGTGGCTAAACATTGGTCTTTTTCTTACTTGATTTTGATTTGACATATGAGTTTAACTTGACTGAAAAATGAATCATTTTAGTCACAGGTAGTCTAGTCAGTAGATACGTGTAACTTGTGCCATAAATTATTTCAATTTTTGAACAGGAAAACTAGGAGTGTACAACTTATTTCTATTTCATGTTTTAACACAGTGTCTATCATTGTTTTTTTTTAAATATTTAGTGTTGAATTACTTCGCTAATATATTTAAAAAATACCTAATTTTTTATAACCAAAAATTTGAACGTAAACAAAGATTTCATACATTTTAATAAATTATATATATAAATGTACAGGTTATTTGTCAACAAAAATACTTCAAACATATTTTCAATCACCCCCTATAAAACTATCGCTTTAAAACACGTTACATAAATTAATATTTTATATTGAAATGTGAATAGGCAATATTTCCTATCATTATAAAATGATAAAAAGAGACGGATAATTTGTAATAATTAATTTTAACAAGTAATAATTCGAAATTCAAACACATTTTTATTTAATATATTTTATATACATTTACGAACCTAATCTACATTAATTGACAGCTATACATTCGCCTATTTAAACAGTTTTCATAAATAAATAAATATATATATATATATATATATATATATACACATGCAAGTATTTATACAAGTTACTGATAATAGAAGCTGGGCGAAGCCATAAATCATCACGTCCTACCACCACCTAGACTCCTGCTATGCAAGGGCAGACTCCCAAGAAAACCACCATGATTTGTCTTGCTGCACACATCTAGTGACTTCCTGGAACCAGATTATTTCATCCATACAACTACAAGGGTGTCTACTCGATTTTTTTAATTTGTTCAGTTTCATCGACATTTATATATGTATTGTGACAGTCTGAGCTATGGCAGTCCGATCTAGTTCTATATCTGGATTACTTTCAAAAGATCTAGAATGTATATGTAAATAAAGGTCTTGTGATAAAAAATTGTTGTAGTTAAAGTTCGAAAGTTCTAGATTGAAAATTATGTTATTTACGATTTTAAACTCCTAAATGTCAGTTGCGACTTGAAATAAAATTGTCTGCGAAAAGTTTTAAATGAATATATCTTGTTGTTTCAGTAAAACAATAAATACATTGCCTTCAATGATCGTATCTGTTAAAACCGATTGGACAGATTAACAATAATTCCAAATTTAAATTTAAATTAATTATGTACTCTTTTAATTATATTTATTTATATACAATCGTCGTCTTAAAATAAAGTTCACATTAGTTCGTAACCCGCCATCAACTGAGAAGAAATAACAACAAATTCAATGGAATTTGTCACGTTTTTATGATTGTTTAAAAAAAACTTAAAAAAGGAAAAATTAATTTCCCCACAACTTTATCAGTGAATACATTCTGAAATAAAGTAATATGCCTTTTGTCAAAGTCTGCTTAATATATTTCTTAAATTTACAAAGAGATACATTTAGCGCGTCCTTTGATAGTTTGTTATAATGAAAATCTTAATGATATACACAATTCGGAGAAATATCTCTTTATAGACCTTAGCTTATACTCCTGAAAGGACCTCTAGGTTTAATTATTAAAACAATATTTACGTTAAATGCCTTAGCGTCCTGTCAAATTTAATTCGCATTAACTATAAATGCCTCTGAGGTAAACAGTAAAGTTTTGTTTACCTTATTGGCATTTAAACATTTTTAATAAAAGCTCTGATATACATAACGATCCTGTGCAGAAGTTTCCAAAAGGGCCTTTGGGTTTAGGTATTAAAAACGAGGTTTAGGCTAAGTACTCACAGTGCATTCTAATATTAAATGCAGTTAAACTGAGAATGCCACTATGGTAAATAGTGATTTTGAATCTTGTAATAGAAATCTTGAAATCCATAGTCCGTAGGAAGGCTTAGTTGAAGGCTCAAGCCGACTCTCTCGAAGGGGTCTTTGAGCTTACATTAAAAACTAGGTTACTTAGGTTTATACTACTTACACACAGCGCAATGTTACATTCAGTCTACGTAAACTGAAAATGCCACTAAGGTAAATAGTGATTTTCTTAATGAAAGCTACTATCCGTAGGTAAAATTAGGTAACGGCCCGAGCCGTCGCCCCCTGAGTATGTAAACTTAGTTATTAAAAATCTTCAATCTGAATGTACTGTAAATACCGCTAAGGTAAACAGTTACGTCCTGAAAAAAATCTATAGAAAGCTTCAACCTGAAGAAAGATGTTTGTAATGTTCCAGTTGACGCTCCCGAAGGAGTCTTTAATCTTAACTATTAAAAATCTTCAATCTGAATGTACTGTAAATGCCACTAAGGTAAACAGTGACGTCCTGAAAAAAAAATATAGAAAACTCCAATCCGAAGAAAGATGTATGTAACATTCGAGTTGACGCTCCCGAATGAGTCTTTAAACTTAGCTACTGAAAATCTCCAATCTGAATGTACTGTAAATGCCACTAAGGTAAACAGTGACGTCCTGAAAAAAAATCTATAGAAAGCTCCAATCCAAAGAAAGATTTATGTAACATTCGAGTTGACGCTCCCGAATGAGTCTTTAAACTTAGTTATTAAAAATCTTCAATCTGAATGTACTGTGAATGCCACTAAGGTAAACAGTGACGTCCTGAAATCTATAGAAAACTCCAATCCGAAGAAAGATTTATGTAACGTTCCAGTTGACGCTCCCGAATGAGTGTTTAAACTTGACTATTAAAATCTTGAATCTGAATGTACTGTAAATGCCATTAAGGTAAACAGTGAAGTCCTGAAAAAAAATCTATAGAAAACTCCAATCCGAAGAAAAATCGATTTTAAGGCCCTAGTTGGACCTCCCAGGAATACTTGATCTTAATTTTTAAAACAAAGTTTTAGTTTAAGAGATCTATCACTTGAAATCCGTGAAAATTTTAAATGCCACCAAGGTAAACTACAGCCACGAATTGAAACCGTAAAAAATATCAAGGTCGTTAACCCGGAACCTTCACGAACTGAAAATAAAGTGAATAAGACAAATAGAGCAAGGAATGCAGTCGCACGGCGTCTCTCGTGCTTCCTATGTCGCAGAACTAAAAATAATAAAAACCTCGGGAACCCGATAAATACGAGAAAGGCGGTCTGGAGCGCAAGTGAATTTATGTAGAGGGACAACCGTAATTGTAGTGCGGGGTCCCGCGTTATAAATTGCAAATGTCGATGACTGCAGTCGAGTTTAGGATGTTTATTGGTCCATTCGATATATAGTTTCACACAAGTACATCACTATCAAGTACAGTCGTATTCAAAAGTGTTGTTGTTGTATATTTTATATTGACATTATTTTTTTATTACAAAATTGTATTTTACGAGTACTTAATTAAATTAGTTTACAATATCCTTTATCGACTAAAGTAAAATCATTTGACCTCTGTTTTAAACGACGACGAAGTCTAAGATGTTACATGCTAGCCTAGAATAAACATTTTCACTCTTAGTCACCTTTTTTGATTACAACCTATATACCACAGTAGATAAAGATTTCTCATTCAATGTTAAAATATTACAAATTAAATGACAAAATAAGGAACACAGTCATTAGTAAAAAACGTGTACAACAGATGCACTTACCTATTCCCATGTAGTTCACGGATCTTTCCGTTCCGTGAACTCAGTACCGATGAAGCTGTAAAAGCCTTAGGGCTAACAGCATTAACATCTTCAGAAACAATACAATACACTTATTCCCTCCAAAGAGGAGCTGGGCAGGTCACGTGGCGAGTTTGATAACAAGTGGACACAAATGGGTTTTAAAATGAACAGGACCACGAGGTACCAGAGCAAAAGGCAGACAATGCCAGATGGGCTGACGAGATCGTGGCTACGGCAGATCACGTCCTCCAAGTTGCCAAAGATAGAAAAAAATGGAAAGCTTTGGAGGATGCTTTTACCCTGAATAGGTCCATACAAACTTAGTACAGAATTATCAATACTATTATTTAAAATTACTAATTTTAAGTCAAATGTATAGAATTAAATAAAGCTATATTATTATTAAATTCCACAGACATTAGCATCTGTGCTTTGGTTTTTACTATTACATTTAATATTTCTGTAAAAATATTTTTTTTTGCTCACGTTTTTACATATTACAGTGTTTATTAAGTATTAAACTATTTCCTAAACTGTAAATTATTTAAGACGATGTCTTGTTTATTTTTAACAACGCCGTAACAATGTCCGGTTTTTCAGTCAGCTGAAAACAACGAAGCCAGTAGATTGTTTCATATCTTAGCTGTTCGCAAGTTAGTATCAAAAGCTTAGGGAATCCGTATGTCTTTTTGTCTCCCGAATTATCAATATATATATATATATATATAAATATATAGTCAGTGTGATGTTCCGTTAAAATCACCTTTGAATAAACAAAACATCTTTTTATTAGCATGTACGCAAAACAACTAAACCATTTGAATACGATAACGGTAAACTTGTTACGTTTTTATTTACTCATAAATATAATGCACATGTATGTGCCTGTATTGTCAAGCGAAGGATATATATATATATATATACATATATATATATATATATAGATCTCTAGTTACAAATAAAATAAAATGAATTGATAAATATTCGTAGTAAAACAGAATTGAAGGCATCTACTTATGATTCGCGTAAAAATGCCGACAACGCGAATCGAGGCCCCTTTTTGATAGCTACCTATAAAGATATATCACATATATATGTACATATATATTGATACATACGTAGTTTTGTTTTCCTCGTTGCGTCGTATTTTTCACTACTTACAATTGTGGCATTTTGCTGAATGTTTATTGCGCAATGTGTTACCCTATCTGTGTCGGTTTTTCGCGTTGTGTATTGCATTGGATACTATGGTACGGATCAGTGCATGCTGTATCCAAATTCTCTATGACCGAAGGATTTTCTAAATTGTCAATTTCTTTTACGTGGACATTTGTAACTTCTATAAGTATTTATAACTTAGTTCTACAATATATAGTAGTCGTAGTGAGTATATTAGTATACAAGATGATTGGTTTAATGTTTAAAATATTTAAAGCCTTCACACCTGTATCTAACACTAAAAGGACCTTGTAGTACTTGGTTATAATTATCCTCTGGTTAAATGACGTCATAAATTAACTCTTAATGTCGCACTGTTACAAAAAATATGCTAAAATTGAATCGATACCGTCGTTTTATAGGCGATTTAAAAATAATTTAAACGATAGATACTTTTAAAATGTTAAAACCAGCTATTTAAAAATGATCAACTGCTATTTTTCGCCCCCGATTCATAAATGCAACCCTTTTTCATTTGTTTATTGCCGAATGCGTTTTGGGCAATGGTCCAAGTGACGTGTAAGGAACCTCCAGGCTGGGTGCTGGAACAAGATAATCGCCTCTGGAAGCCATCTTCCGGAGAAGGTTGTGAGGATATAAAATTAAGTTTATTGACCGCGTCGAGACCGGGGCGGATTCGTCGCTTCTGTTTGAGCATGTGTACATAAGCTCTTGTAAAATACCATTGCTTGTGTCTTCTTTATTTAACTCGAAAAATTAAATCAATTTATTATCTATATCAATATTTATTTATTAATTTAATATTCTTTATTGTACACGATAAGATACATGATATACAGATACAATAATATACAGAAAAGTACAATGGGCGGTCTTATCACACAAGGCAATCTCTTACAGACAACCATAGTAAGGAAAAGATAATAGTACATATAAAGGGTAGTTCACGTGTACAATATTGTTTATTACAAACATCTGTACACTGTCAGTTTTAGTCAGATTATTGAAAAAAGTAAATTATTATATCCAAGAATACTATGCTGATGTTAATGCGTGGAATTGAATTTTGATGCTCGCACAGTAAGGTAACTATTGTCGCGCATTAAATTTTTTTTTTGTAAAGAGAAACTGTTGAATTTCTCATCAGTTCTTACTAAAACAGCTTTTAAATGTGGTAGCTTTTTGTAGGTAAAACAATGTCAAGTTTAGAAAGTGATTTGAATGGTTTCGATTTAAAAAGTGTTTTCTATACTAAGCTAGCTTTTCATATTACACGGAATCTGTTCAAGAATCGTGTTTACGTTTATGTATTTCTTCAATGAAAGGTCACCAAGGTTAGTAGGCGAATGACGGGTCGTTGACAGCCAAAAGTCCTTGGCAGGGATACAACTTGGCAGCACCAACGGCACCGCTCCCTCCATCTCAGTTAGATCTCATCTCTTAAGCCTTACTCTTTTATGACTCTCTATTGTTACATGAGATGTTTTAACGAGAAATTATAGTTGGTTTTTGTTTCCTGTTCCCTTTTTTATAATAGAACTATTCAATAAACCTTTTCTTTTAACTCGTAGTACAGTGATCATTATATATATTTTACAGATATACACGGTGATTGTTTATTTTTCCTTCAAGAAATGTATATCACATTTTCTTCTGTCATTTTCATTTCAATTTTTCTATTTGAATTCGACTGACACAAACTTATTGTAGTACAATATCTACAAGGACAAATAGTAAACAATAATTATTTGTTTTATTTATTAATACGGAATTTTAAAATCGCCTTTTTTGTTTGATGTTTAATGATTACGATATTTATTATTTCTGAAATTATTTAATAATTAAATAGTGTGTAATATAGCGATTTATTACTCTAAAAAGTTTTTAAACCTATCACTGTTTATTTCTTAATTAAAAAAAGTTATAAAATTGCGAGGCAAACAGTAAAAAAATTTTCTTTTGCTAAACAAAGTGCAGAGTGAACTAAAACACATATATATATCTGTCAATCATTTGAAGTCAATAAAAAAAGTCATATCTATTCAGATCAAGGGTGAGAATAGATTGTGTTACTAAGATTTAGTATTTGCAATGTCTATTCTTTGTTATACCTCTATCAATGCTCCATTTGTAACTCTTGAAGGCAAATAAGAAAACTTTTATAATAAAATATTTATTACACACACTAATTAGAGTAATTTATTTTCTAATAACACAAACACATAAAAAAACAGTAATAATTAATAAACACACACATGTAAACATTATTTATTTTTTCCGAACGCAATGGTATTCGTATGTGTGGCACTTTATGTAGGTAGTTCAAAATTATAAGCTAATCATTATGTTAATTAGGATACAAAACCATAAAAACGTCAGTCGTCGACCGACAGTCGTAGGTGGCGGACGTCTAATTATTTTTCTTCTCAACTAGCATTGGCATTGGTCAGCGGTGTCAAGGTTGAACTATCCCGGATTGTGGGTGACAGTTGGCAGACTTTGCCAGTGTACTAGCACCACGTGTTGCCAACTAGGTGTGAATCTTATTGAATAATTCAAGTTTTTGAACGCATATTTTGTTTTACGACTTTAAACTATTCAAACGTGAAATAAATACTAATATATCTATATCGAATATTTTTTATTCATATTAAACATGATTACTTTTATGTACAAAAGAAAAATGGAAGAAGTGATTAATTTAAGGGAAAGATTTTAAAAGATAAAAATATTTTTCATAATTATTGTCATGCATTCTTTATATAACTGTCGTCTTTCTCGCAGACTGTAGCAGAACTGCCTTCCGAGATGGTAGCTTCCTGTAGGGACAACAATGCCGAATTTTTATGTTGATTTTATTCATCATTGTACTCTTAACTAAATCTTCTTCGTTGTGGAGAAGAATGTGGAAAAAATAAATAGAAAAAATAATTAAAATATGCTTCTAAGATATGTGTTTAAAACAAAGCTGTGAGAGCTTATAACGCATTCTGATCTAGGAAGTGCCGACAGTACAATAAGCCTGATTTTGTTCTTTTATTTGCGTTCAATTTAAAAATATTTCTTAAAAAAATATTTCAATTTTTCATTGCTAACCCGTATGATTTTATTAATAATAAATTTCACATGAATTATTATTGTAAAAAGTCAATTAAAAGTTTTTATTTAAAGAGGTTTCTTATTTTCTTTTCTTTAATGTACATCGCTATACAGAGTTGATAGAAGACTATATAGAGGTCAGAAAGGCTCTGGATTTAAGTCTCTTTCAAATGGTTTTATTGTAAATCTATAAAAGAGACCTATGTCCAGCTGTGGGCATCTTACGGCTGAAACTATACTATTATAGCTACTGTTTTGCGCTGAAAGTGATGTTACAATAATTGTTCCATTTTTTTAAGTATATACATAAATAAACTAAATTTATTTACAGTGGTTTTTTGATAGCACTGTCATATGTCGTATGTATTGATTTATAATAAAATTTTCAATTTAGAGGTATACAAAACTATGAAATAATTAAAAAAGTAACTTTAAAATAAATTTTGAAATATCGTTTCATTTTATAATTTTGTTCGATATTCGAAAATGTACACCAAAGTAACATAAGTACATAAATTAAAAATTGTTAACAAAGATTCAGAAGAAAAGAATGTAAATATATATATATATGTGTGTGTAGGTGTGGGGAGGCGTCAATTAAACCAAAGTACACTTATTACTATTAATTAGTACTATTAATTTGAGGATTCTGATTAATTTGATATTAGTACTATTAATTTGAGGCGATTTTTTTTGAAACACGCACTGAAAATGTAAACACGTCATTTATTTTCTAAAACCTTTCTTAACAAACGTGTTAAGAAAGGTTTTAGAAAATAAATGACGTGTTTACATTTTCAGTGCGTGTTTCAAAAAAAATCGCCTCAAATTAAAAAAATATATACATTTAACACTGGCAGCACAATCGCGGGATACAATCTAAATATATAGTTTGCCACTGCTCACTTATTACATCAGCTAACTGCCAGTACAAGTTTCGTTAAAATCGGTTCAGCCATTTTAGTTTAGCCGCAACAAAACACACAGAATTTTTTTATATATATATACTGTATATTCACGTGTAATATAACTTAATAGAGGTACAATTTAGGTGTTTCTAATATACAAAATAAAACAAGTAACATAAGATTTATTTAGAAAAGTTTTTAAGAAACAATTTACAAATGTACTAACTTTATTTGTTTCGATATAGAGATACGATATCAGCAACTCGCGGTACGTCGACGGCAGACATAGATAAGTTTGAAATGAAAAGAGCATTCGAGGAATTCAGATGCTAACTGAAAATAAATGTAATATACATTGTCTATTGCAACCTTATTTAATTCTAATTATATACAAATGCAACCATATTCACATATATACATATAAATAAAATTGGATTTTCTTTTTATTATGTCCTCGCTGTTAGGGACCTCTCGTTCCCCTATCGCGTGAGGGACAGGGACTTTTTAATTCTAGTAATTTATTCATATTTTTTATTACTATCATTCTTCTCTTTCATATATCATCTTATCTGTCGTACTGTTTCTTTCATTCTACAATTTTCTCAGTCTTTCTCTTTCATTCCATTAGCCATACATCCATCCTTAACCACTACATTCTAGGTTTCCTTACTATTTTATTTTGCAACATTATTTATTGTTCAAATATTTAACACGTATTTTCTTTGTAATTATCATCTTATATTATACTATTTATTACACTATATTTGGTACTACTATATTCCTTTTATTTCTATATTTTAGTGTTCGTTTTATCTGTACCTATTGCATTTATTACCACCTTCCTGCAGTAGCTGAGGAAGCATTCTCTCTCCCCTTCGTCATGCATGATGGCCGAGATATTCCTTTCCTCTATCTTTTTGCCCATCCGGCATTCGGAATCTGCGCGCAGTCTTCCAAATATATATATAATAATGAAATTGGATTGTATGTTTGTAATATTAAACATGAATGTATATACCGGACATATATATAAACTGTTTTTCTGTGTCTCTGTTTGTTTCGGGTAAACTCTAAAATGGTTGAACCGATTTTGACTGGCATGTAGCTTATCTAATGAGCAGTGGCAAATTATATAATAGATTGTATCACGAGAATGGAACTCGCGACCTACGATCGCAAATCTTAGTCCACTACCGCTGTGCTTCCGTTGTTTTTTTTGGCGTTTTTCGTGAAAGGCGTACTGTAAAGATAAAGACGTAATTTATTTTCTAAAAGCATTTTGTTAATGAACGAGTAATAAGTCGACTTTAGTTTAAATTACGCCTTCCCATATATATATATATATATATATATATATATATATATATATATATATATATATATATATAAATTTCCATGTCACAATGTTAGTTACCGTACTCCTCCGAAACGGCTTGAACGATTTTTACCAAATTTTATATGCGTATACAGTAGGTCTGACAATAGGCTACTATTATTGGGTTGTTCACCCTAAAAATTATTTTTTTAATTTATCGACGAAATTTCTTGTTTTCATTTTTTTATAATACAGCATACAAAAATATATACAACCCTAAATATTTACCCCTCTACGATCAACCCTTATTTTTTATTTGTTAATTAAAAACGTTTTTTTCACAAAATAACGTTTGCGGGATCAGCTAGTATACATATATATATATATATACACACTGTCAGTTCTGTTCATATGAAATAAAATAATATGACAAAGCTTAGAGATTTAGTCTTGTACATAGCTTAGAGTTATTTATATATATATATATATATATATATATATATATATGTATAAGTCAGTGATGTTCCGTTAAAATCACCTTTGAATAAACAAAAACATCTGTTTATTAGTATGTACGCAAAACAACTCGACCATTTGAATATGATAACGGTAAACTTGTTTCGTTTTTATTTCCTCATAAATATAATGCACATGTATGTGCTTGCATTGTCAAGCTAAGGATTGCGGCTGAATTTTTACTTGCTTTACCGCATTGTCCTTACTGTTTTAGGTCCTTTTTAGCATAATATTCTCATACGTGCTCCGAACACATCCTTGTTTTAGTTCAATATTTACATATGTAACGGTATTATTTTAATATGTTTACATTATCACACTATTTGTGGACTATCTTATTCTTAAATTTAAACAAAAATATTGAACGAATTTTATTTATTTATTTATATAAATATAAATTCCACTGCAAGCCATAGGTCTCTATTAAAGATTGTCACAATGACAGATTCTGCGTTGCCTGCATTCAACGATATCTCAGGATCTTACCTATGTCGTTGGTCCACGTGGTGGTTTCTGCGAAACTCCTTATTTTTTATTCGATTTCCCAGCGTAAATTTGAGCATGGACTTATATATTGCTTTCTAGGTGATTTTGAGTCTTCATAACTGACCCATTATAGGTAGCCACGACTGGAATCCACATGTCATCACTGGAAACACACATGGTAACGCAAGACAGTGCACCTCTTCGAAGGCCTCATCACACCTTTGTACCTATAAACGAAGGCATCGCTTCAATGATTGACCATACAATCACAATACAATCACATCCGGTACATTCAATCTCCGCACAATCCTGAGTCCAAGACACGTGTTTACGTTTCCACGTATGTCACCGTCATCGTCGTTATTTCATCACCAACTTGTCTCGTCAGAAACAAGGGTTCTATATCACAGGGGAAGTCAATCCTCGGTCATACTTGATGCTGCATCACTGGAGTTTCCACCTCTTTCAATGCTGACACATTCTGCAGCAGTATTGATATCAACCAGGCAATTTAAAAATTACCAAGATTCTTGGAGTCACAGCCTAAAGCCGCGGTTCCCTTGTGACGTTTAAATAAAATATAATTATGTCATCTGGAAGTCTTCAAGCCATTTTAAAACAATCTTAAACTAGGCGTACTCTTCGCCCTGCCATTTCATATCGACGGAATATACAAATGCCATTTGAGCAGCAATAACATTTCAGTTTAAATGAAACACATCGCGCGGTGGCTTCTAGAACGTTCGAGCGGAGGAGTCATGGATGCGACACCGGCTGACTAATGGCTTGTATGCGTTTTACAATTCATACGAGATAATTAATGTATATAAATATATATAAAATTCTCGTGTCACGGTGTTCGAACTTGAACTCCTCTGAAACGGCTCGACCGATTTTTACCAAATTTTATATGCGTATTTAGTAGGTATGAGAATCGGCTACTATCTATTTTCCATACTCCTAAGTGATAAGGGTGGTCCACCCCTAATTTTTTTCTATTTTTTAAACAAATTTTTTGGTTTTTATTTTATTATGATACAGCATACCTCCACCCCTCTACGATTAACCCATATTTTTTATTTGTTAATTAAAAACTTTACTTTTTTTGCAAAACAACGTTTGCGGGATCAGCTAGTATATATATAAAAGAGTAAATCGTGTTGTGTAAAATTCTCGAACGGACATATTCTCTTCGGTTCTCTATTTAAAAGAGATATTTCTGGTCATTTCCGGATGCCGCCGCTTATTCCTGTTTTATTCTCTTTTGTTATATTAATAGTTTTTTTAAGCTCTTCTATTTTCAAATAACAAATAAATCTCATTTATTTGTTTATTGGATCAAAAACAATTATTTGTAAGAGTCAAGAATAAAGAAAGAGCTGTTATGATCTGGTTTATTGGTGATCACTTTTAGATATATCCTTAGTATAATAGGGCGACCGGAAAGTAATGTCGTTTCTGTCGACATATTTTACTGAAATACTTATTCATTTGTTACCGCTCCGGCATTGATTTGTATACTAGATGGTAAATTGTTGATAACGAAGGTGAATATATTTTTGATTAGAAATAAAAACTTGTTAAAAATGTAGTCGTGTGAATTTAACTTAAGAAAGCGACATTACTTTTCGGTACCTCTGATATAAATTAGATCAAAAAATTAGTAAGTTTTTTTTGTAGATGTCCCAGCTGTAGAGAACTGACACTTGCGATCGTAGCTCGCTGGTTCTATTCCCGAGAAACAACCTTATATAATTCACACTTTGTGCATTAATTATATAGGATTGTCACTCCTCACAAAGAAGTTTCCAGAGGATGTGCAGCAGCGTTCTCTGCGTACCATAATACCACACTGCGACCCCCCCCTCCTGCTAAACATGGCGATTATGGTATATCTCCCCATAGATATCTTGGGCAGAGGCCTATACCTTGTTTAGAATGTTGAACTTTTGATTAAGAGTTGTTTATATGTACACTATAGTCCGTCAATACTAATGAGTTAGGTTTTTCAATAAATATTTCATTTTTATTTTCAACTTTCGACACAATAAAATATATGTAATAAATTGTAAAACAGAGAGTAATGTGTTTTTTTGGATATAAAACATGATGAACATTAATAATTATTCAAAGTTTTTAATTCACAGAAGTTTGTTATAAATCAAAATTGGAGAACCGCGCAAAAAAACTTAAGAATGTCATCTGATCACTTTGTTTAAGTTACCAGAAACCTTTGGTAAACTATGAGAGAGCTTTACATTCATGGAAATGGTGAATATATATATACATACCCACATATATATATATATATATACACACAAACACACACACACACACACATATTTATAAATTATAGTATAATAGTTTGATTATTTTTTACTAAGTATGTATGGACCCCCTCAGGGTAAAAGCCTGCTCCAAAGCTTTCCATTTTACTCTACCCTTGGCAACTTGGAGCACGTGATCTGCCGTAGCCAAGATCTCGTCAGCCCAGCTGGCATTAGATCTGCCTCCCTCAATTTTAAAATCCTTTGTGTCCACCTGTTATCAGCGAACCTTCTATGTGACCTGCCCGGCTCCCCTATATAAATAAAGTTTTGTTGAACTATATATGACATATATATATATAGTTCAACGAAACATGTGACTTAAAATATTTTAATGAATAATTAGTTTATATCTGTAAAGATGTGTCCAATTGAATGCAATGGATTATTATAAATACATTTCTATTTTTACCACTGCCATACTGCATATATGACTCATATAGAATTGAATATGTATGCACGAAGCGATTTCGTGTTTATTCAGGAAGCGAAACAACAATAGTCGCCGCACAAATATGTACACTTGATCTATTCAGATGAAGAAATAATTATTATTAATACACGTCTCTGCCAAATGAAGGTACGGTTATAGAAAAACCCAACGCCGCTCGTTTCGTGGTCCAACTTCCTTGTTTTAGTTAAATTTCATAAATCTACTTTTGGCAATTTTTTACAAGATTTTAAATATTCTGGTCAAGTATACCTTTAAAATTGACCAGCATATCATATCAAACGCTGCAAGTGGAACTGTACAAGCCACACGTTCCGAAGGGATCCTGACTAGGAGAGTTGAGCTCAAAATATTCCGGTCCAATGTGATAAGCCGTCTTGCTATATGAATGCGAGACGTGAAAGGTCATCAAAGATATCACGCGTCGGCTCCAAGTCTTCGTTAACAACTGTCTTCGACGTATTCTCGGTATATACTGCCCTGAGAAAGTGTCCAATGTAGATCTCTGGACATGCTGCGGTGAGATGCCTTTCGATCAGCAGATCAAACGACGCAAGTGCAACTGGATAGGCCACACGCTCCAAAGGAACTCTGATTACATACCGAGGCAAGCCCTAGAATGAATTCCTCAAGGAAAGCGAAGACGTGGCCACCAAAAGCAAACCTGGCGGCGGACGATCACTGCAGAAGTGAAGGCAGTTGGAATGACGTGGAGCGAAGTAAAGCGCGAGGCTCAAGACCGCTCGGGATGGCGACGTACTGTGGACGCCTTCTGCCCCATCTTGGGAAAATAGGAATAAATGATGATATCTTTAAGATATATAATCACACAGTTACGAGAATCATCTCAGTGGTGTACTAAGTCATATTGCCTACCTACCTTTTCAAATCCGCTGGACTATATCAGTTCCTTTCGTTTACAGATCTCCATGTTCGATTTGTGTAGAGCGTCTCTCTTATATTTACGTTGCAATATATCTATTATAATATATTTTTTTTCGCAAAAACAACCAAAATATTTAAAAAAAAACCAGTGACATTCCTTGTTTATTTCTTCATAAATTAAATAAATCATTTATAACACAAGGTATGTGTATTCATAAATTCTACAATCAATGTCACATCTGCTGCTAGAAAGATTTAAAACAAATATTAAAAAAAGTGTTTTATTGTATCCAAGAATACTATACTGATGTTAATGCGTAGAATTAAATGTTGATGCTCACGCGGAAGTTAATTATAGTCGCGCATTTATAAACTATAATTTGTAAAGAGCAACTGTTGAGTTTCTCGCCGGTTCAAGCAGAAATGCCTTCCGATATGGTAGCTTCCTGTAGGTACAATGCCGACTTTTAGGTTGATTGACAATTCTCAAATGCTTGTAATAGCATATTCAAATAAAGATTCGATTTTATCCATCATTGGATTCCTTACCAGACTCAAAATATTTTATTTTTGACTCTATTCCTCTCCGTTAAGAAGCAGAAAAATAAATTAAAAATATAATTGAATTCAGCTTCTATATATATGTACTTAAAAACTGCGAAGATTTAGCTTGCAACAATGCCGACATATTATGTTGTTTTGAATCTAAAGTGCCTAACAGCCTATTCAAATAACTAAATTTTGATTTTGAAATTCGAAAATCATATATATTCATAAACGTTTCAATAGAATGTCGCGTTTATATCTAAATGAGCCGCAAAATAATTTTCATCGCTATAAACTTAATGTGCGTGATTAAATTATTAATAGAGGTTACATTGAAATAGATATTAAACATAAAAACATTTTAGTTCAAAACTGATATGTTTCTAGATATTTATTTTAGAACAAAACATTTCGTCAATTATAACTGAGAGAGTCTTTAAGATAAGTGTGAATAAGTTTCTTCTAGGCAAGCTTGTAGTATCGTAGAAATCCTCATTGCTAACATCAGGAGACAAAGGTCGAATGCTTCCACCTATAAACAATTTTTTTTTTGGATAAACTATCCAGTTGTAGAAGTGAGATAACTTTTAAAATACAAATTTAACTAACTTATCAAGATATGCGGCGCTACCCTGAACTTGCCATTTCATATTTAATGGAATCAGGCGTTTATTTTGCGGAAGTCCATCCTAAGTAAGAAAAGGAACTAATATTTAGCCACTTCCGCACATGCAGTGGTAGTCGTGCGACAAAGTGCACCGCCCGCCAGTTCGCTGATAATTGCAGATAACAGAGTATCTCGTAGTTTTGTGTTTGGCACTAATCGGTGTAACATAACTCCTGAAGATGCCCCGTGGAGGGGTGAAACACGTGTTGAGTGATTTAACGGTGGTAGTTGTGTAATTCGCATTGTTTGCCGCATACGCATTTATCAGCGGGCTGGCGGGCGGTGCACTTTGTTGCACGACTACCACTGCACGTGTGGAAGTGGCTAAATATTGGTCCTTTTCTTAATCTTATATAATTCACAATTTTGTGTATTAAATTTAAAAATTAGGTTTCCACAGGATGAACAGCATTGTCCTCTGCGTATCATGATACCACACTGCGATCGTCAACCTACCAAGCGTGGCAATTAAAGTATATGCCACTATATATATATATATATATATATATATATATATATATACATATATATATATATATGTATATAGAAGCCTTGCAGTAGACATCTATGATTTATATTTCAACTGTTTCATTTAGATATTATTTTAACGGAACAAAGAGAATGGTATCGTACTATATCTTCACTTATTGTTGATGTATAACTTATTTTTATCACTTATATATTTAGATAGAGAAATATTAATGTTTTCAAAATTCTCATGTAGATTTTTTTTTAATGGCCCCCGCTATTGGGGGCCTCTCGTACCCCTATCTTTGGTGGGACAGGGACTTTATGGGCAATTTTATTTATTAACATAATAATTTTTTTATTTTCATTCTCTACTTTCATACTTGACATAATCTTTCATTCTATTATTTTATGCCACAATTCTGCTTTCTTTCCCTTTTGCTCTGTTTACCTTTCTTTCATCCTCTTTTCGTTTTACATTTTCTTAATTTCTATTTGTATTGTATCACATTTTTATTTATTCTATATGACAGTTTTATATTATTTTTTTTAACTTGTCTTGTTAGTTTTTATTTGTTGTCTATGCCTAACTTTTATTTCTTTCTATTGCATATTTGTGTGATTCTTTTGCAATAAGAGAGGAATTCTTCCCTGGTATCCTTTCCGCTTATCAGGGAGGCTATTGACTCCTCCCTGATTTCAACGCCAGACCGGCACTCGATGCCGATCTTCTTCTTATGTAGATTAGAGATATTAACGTATTTTAAATTGATACGAAATTTTGATTTTTTAATATGTTATGATGGGTCATTAACACGGAGCTCGAGGGTGAAAATACCGGACAATGGTCGTCCGGTTTTAATAATGACACGTGGCCCATGGCCAAAATGTATTTTGTTAAGTGAATTTATCACGTTCACGCTGTACAAGCATTAATTTTCCAAGGGATTTCCGCTTCGGTATACTTGGCCCGCAGTGTATTCTATTAAAACTGTTAGAGATACATTGCTGCTTTTGTACTGGTTACGTGGTTTACTAAAGTTTTAATTTTACTTTTATAGTTTTAAGGTTATTTATATAAAATATGTATATGTGTGTATACTGCCATCTCCTTCATGTCTCTCATCTTCATCTAAAGGTTATCATTCACCATTCACGATATTAAAGTTTGCAGGGATAGATAAAAATAAACAATGATTTATTTTAATATGTAGTAGAGTGATCAAATATTTGATGGTCGTCAAATAATGTTTTACTTTGTTCATCATACTAATCTTGGCTTATGTGTTATGGCATATATGTATGTTTACATGTTTATATGTATATATATTCATATAAGTATATACATCCTAAACTGACCTTTCCTTTATGTCTCTCATCTCCATCCAAAGATTGTCTGGTAGAGATCGCCTCGAGCGGCAACACCGCCTCATGTATCTCTATATAAATAGTTTTTTGTTTTTATTTATTATATATGTTATTTTATTCTAGATCTCGACTTGGTGACAATAAATGTTCAGAGGTCGCCGTTGGGTTTTCGAAAGGTGACTGAACTGAATTCTTTTTAAAGCGCTATTTAAGAATCTCGGATTTTCATCTATCGATATGGTTAATAATCTCCATTGTACACAATAAAATATATCTATATAAAAGTTCAATGGGCTTTCTTATTACTCGAGGCCTCTTGTATATAAATTCGTTCTTTTTTTAATTATTATCTATGGTGTATAATAAAGTGTAAATAAATAAATAAATTATCTGTCTGTATGAATTTCATGAAATGTTAAATCATCGTTGTCGTTTCAGTCCACACAGGCTTCATTATGAGATATAGGCCTCTGTCAATGATATGAACTAGTTGGTGATGGCAGTGTGGTATTATGGTACGCAGAAGACGGTGCTGCATATCCTCTGGAAACTTATTTGTGAGCAGTGGCAATCCTATATAATTAATGCACAAAGTGTGAGTTATATAACATTGTATCCCGGGAATCGAACTCCAGCCTACTATCACAAAGCTCAGTCCTCTACCGCTGGGCTATCTCGCAGTTAATATATTTATACTCAATATAAATAAATATATATATATATATATATATATATATATATATATATATATATACACACATATATATATATATATATATAAATTTAATACTTATATATATTTATGTGAAGAATAAATATATATAAATAACGTTATAAATCCTTTACTGTAAAACAATTATAATAAACAAAGAATTTATACCTTAAAGATATTAACAATATAATATTTCGTATAATCAAAAAATATATTTTGAACACTAGACATACTACGAATCGATCGGTGATTTAAAAACGATACAGTTAATATAAATAATAGGTAATTATACAAGTGGATGAAGCAACGGTTTATTTGTTAGAGAAAGTACAAAAGAGATGCATTCTATATTAAATGTATGCATATGGAATTATTTTAATCAAATTAAAAAAAAAATACCTTATTAAAGTAAGAGATTTACAAGTACTTTTGAATTGTCAGGTGATTTAAGAACGACGATGTAATTTTTTAAAATAAATCAATTAAAATTTGTAGAGTTGATATAAACAGTAGTTAAACGTACAAGTGGACGATCAGGCGGGGTAGCGGTTTATTTGTTATAGAAGTTACAAAAGAGATGCGAGATGACAATGTTTCCCGGTGGCCGGCGAGCCATTTTTCCGATAATAGAACACGCCGTCTCGCCGGTGCTGCGTTGAGAAACTAAGGCTCGAAGCTAAAACGGAGCTCGGCTAAATTTAGTTTTGCAACACTGCATCGCATCCCGCGCCGGCCGATACATTAACACCGGTTACCAACGATATATGGTCACCGCACACTCGCAGCCAGATTTTCGGCAACGCAAATTGCTGTATAATATTCAATTAGGTCGGTATTGATGGCGGCCGATGCGCTCCGCAATTTCGGTCAGCGCATCTGCTGCCCGGACACGAACCGATAATATACGATTAGTTTTCCGATCGCGGCCATAACGATCGCGCACGCCGCTCCAGTGCACGCCCCGTCCCTGAAGGTGCGGGGACGGGCTTATAAATAGCACGGCACACGCTCTCATTTTTGCCTCGCGTACACCTCCTCAAGGCAACCTGCCAGCTTTACGTCACAATCATTACCTCATAAACGACTAAACTTTCAGAAAGGACTTTAAAATTAGCAAGGACGGCGGCACCGGCCGCGATATATCAGCGCGACACTAGCGCCCTCGATAATTACGCAAGCAAAGATGGCGGCGGAAAGACGCGGGAGAGGAGAGATTAGCTGTCACGAGATATTTATGAAATTCGAACTAAAATAGATTCGGTAGTGGCTACGGCGAGTCACCTTGACGGCGCCCGGCTTATATAATTTACTCAGCGAAATCGATCGGCGCGCACGGGAGCATGGGAGCACGGGGATTCGAAATCCGTCAAAAAATCCTACGCCACGAGTGACGTAGTGAGTGACGTACTCCCGGGGTTGCCACTCCTCCGTTAGACTAATAAATTTATTGTTTGGCATGTAAACGGATGCGTTCGAGCCAAGAAATTACAGCGTTTGGCGAAAAAAAAAATATTGAATGAACGCAGCGGAATGATGGCGCAGTGTAATATGGATCTACACGTCTTGCCAAGCGTTCTCTTGTTTATACTACAACAGATGCATCTCATTTTTATTATCACAAAGTGTTAGCTAGTTCCCGCTACTTGATTCTTTCATCAGAAATTTTTAATTACATCGAAGCGCCCTAACGACTCGGTGCTATTAGCGCGGTCCTCGAAAGCAGACGTGACTTTTGCCTCCTTTTCTTATTCCATTTCTTTTTTGATTTATCCGATTTTACACACGGATAGGCCCTCCCTCAGACGGTTTCTGTTATTTGGTATTCCGACTGTGCGACGTGGTGCCTAGCATTTCAAGTGCTTTCTCTATATGTGATTTATGCTATGAATCAATGATCAGGGTTTATTTAGAACGTATTGGCGCTATTTGTTTATTAATATCACGTTTTTTTATTATCTCGTTTTTAATTCATCATCTATTTAACAAAGTATTTCTCTTCATATAAACTTAAACATTTTGTTGTTTTTCCACTAGTTGAATCTTACACAGTTTCTTGAAATTAACACAAAAGTTGCGAAAAAAATGGTACCGAAGAATGATTCGATTGGCTGTTTCAAGCATTGGAAAACTAAGAAAGAATTTTGTAGAGATGACTCGATTCATCTGTCATCAAGTATGTCATCCTCTAGATATCTTAGAATCATCAGGTCAGAACGAGCAACTATCTGAACTTCTGGAGAATGGGATCAGTGAGACGCTGAGCACACTTGTTCAGCACCAGTTTTCTATCGTGAAATGTAATAGAGAATTCACAACAAAATTTTTTCGTTTACTTTTCAATTTTAGCATCACATTAAACTTGCGACATTAGCTGGAGTAGATATATATATATATACTATCTATCTACTATATATGTATATAAATATATATATAAACTGTTTAAATAGGCGAATGTATAGCTGTCAATTAATGTAGATTAGGTTCGTAAATGTATATAAAATATATTAAACAAAAATGTTTTCAAATTTCGAATTATTACTTGTTAAAATTGATTATTACAAAGTATCCGTCACTTATTATTATTTTATAATGATAGGAGATATTTCAATACAAAATATAAATTAATGTAATGTGTTTTAAAGCGATAGTTTTATACGGGGTGATTGAAAATAGGTTGAAAGTATTTGTCGACAAATAACCTGTATATTTATTGATATATTATATTAAAATATATGAAAACTGTGTCCACGTTCATATTTTTGGTGATATAAAATAAGGCAGTTTTTAAATATATCAGCGAAGTTTGTGATGAAATAAAAAACCTCATTTAGACTCTTTTGATCTCTTTTCAAATCACAATGCGTTTGGAACTCTCAGAGTTTTTAACTTGTATATCATTTATATATGTAAAATGAATTTATGTCTGTATGTCCTTTATACAAAAGTAAACTGTGCATTTAATCATATGATAATCTGTAGCAAAGTTGTTGTGCATAGGCCCACAAAGGTTTCTAAGTTAGTATGACTAATTTTCAAGATGGCGTCACTGTCATTTCAACGAATTTCATATATTGCCGTAACAGATCATTCTGATTTAAATTGAAATGAAAACAGCCAACGAATAATGATGTTTCATGTTGTAGGTGATGTAAGAATTTACCTAAATTGTGAAATACATATCCGGTTCACATAATTAAAATAAAAACGTAAAAAAGGAAAATAAACTAATTTTTTTTGCTAAATTTCACGCAGACAAAGTCGCAAAACGCTGCTAGTTATAAATAAATATATAAAAAAATTAATTTAATTTTTTTTTTAAGTTAGTGCAAGTTACCACCTGGGATATCATATTTGATAACTATTATACAGGATGTACTTTAATGAATTGATAATCCTGGAGTACTTATAATTCAGTTATCAAAAGCTCAAAAATCTGAATAAATCTAAGTTAATTAAAAATACATTTTTGTTGTTTATATTATTACTAACATTGACAATATTAAAATGCAGTAAACACTTATAATTAATAAATTTTAAATATTAACATGAAATTATTTTTTTTTAAAATTTATAACACCAAAAACTGAACAAATTTCAAAAATTTGCTTTTTTATCTCTTCACAGCTACACTATAAGGTGCTCTAGTATTATCCATTCGTTACGAAACACCCTATATATAGTAAACTAATTTAAAAATAAGGTGAAATTTTCATTTAAAACTCCCGGGCATTAGGCAGGTAATTTTTTTTGGGTTGATAAGACCGTCTATAACAGAGTTCCTCAAACTTTTTTCTGTCGTAGACCCCCTGCCATGTTTTTCCGTGTTGGGTAGACCCCTACTTACCTGATATTGATTTCCTGTAAATTTCTAACTATAGTGAAGTTTAGTGTTAAAAACTTAAATTAAAAACGCATGTTAATGTATACATTTATTAATAGAATTTAAATTAAAACTACTCAAAATAAAATTTTGTATCTGTTATGTAAAATATACGTAACATATTAATAATTTTTTACTTCATAGGTACTTTTATAAATAATGTAAATGTTTTGATATATATATTATAAATACCGCATATATATTATAGTTTGATATTATAAGATAGTATGATGTAAGTAAATGGGTACTATTAGTGTATGTGTTGAGATCCATTATCGTGGACCCCCATTTTCATTTCATGGACCCCCAATTTTTTTTCGCTGACGTAGACCCCTTGCAGGTTGTCATAGACTCCTAAGGGTCGATATAGAACACTTTGGGAATCACTGGTCTATAACATTTGCCAAGCGTTTATTTATCAAAACATTTTAATGGTCTTCTGTCTAACTTAGGAGGTTCTTCGGGACTTTTTTTAATATAATCTGGACTGGTATCCATACGACTTCTGGATATTCAGCAAACTTAAAACACCAATGCAAGGACGCAGTTTTGACAGGGTTGAGGAGATATAAACCGAATCGAAGAAGTTATTTAACCCTTTCCTTACCGCAGTCCGTTCCGTAAGTGACGATACTGCACCGTGCAGCACGCCGCGATATGTGCATATTGAATCGCTTTAGACTGATGTTCGAATTTTCTTATTTGTATTACATATTTAAGATTTTACTGGTATATTATTAAAAATAGGATTTAGGATAATTCTTAGTAATTTATTTGGCTGTGATAAATCTTAAAACAGGGATACATAGGCCCATATTACAAGTTGATGCCGACTAACTCCGGAACTGGTGACGAAAGGGTTAAGACAAATACTGTTCCGACTGTTTAGACTGAAAAATTGTTGACAAGTTGTTCGAGGTCTGACGAGGGTAACTTTGAAGTGAATTAAATTGATATATATATATATATATATATATATATATATATATATACATACATACATATATATTTAATGGAATCAGGCGTTACCTCGCGGAAGTCCATCCTAAGTAAGAAAAGGACCAATATTTAGCCACTTCCGCACATGCAGTGGTAGTCGTGCAATAAAATGCACCGCCCGCCAGCCCGCTGATAAAAGCGTATGCGGCAAACAATGCGAATTACACAACCGCCACCATCAAATTACTCAACACGTTTCACCCCTCCACGGGGCATCTTCAGGAGTTATGTTACACCGATTAGTGCCAAACACAGATATATATATATATATATATATATATATTAGCAGTTGATAAAAATAAGAGATATCTAGAATGCGTTCTTGCTGCAGGAATTCGAAAGATTACTTCGTACATTAATCTCGCAACGAAACTCCTAGCACAGCTCTCTCCATTGCTCTCTGGGTGATCACATCGGATCCGTATGTTACCAACACACATTGGTTCTATATCTCTTATGGTATATAGATCTTAGTCTTCAAACATTGTGGCATTTTTAATTGATTTCGTCTTGAATAATATTAATAATAATTCCACATATGTAAACAAAATAACATAGAGAATATATCACATATCATAGACAAATACGTAACATATTACGCAACCCACTCACTCGCCACTATGTTATTAATTTCGTAACACGTTTCAGAGTTTTCTCGTCCGCTTTCATTTTGACCCATAAAGCATAAACTCTGTCGAACTTTAACAAAACTTCGTATTGATTGGATCACGTAAAACCACTTTGTATTTGTATCAACCTTATTTATCCACGTCAGTATATGTTTCACTTTTTTTTTTTAATGGCCTTTATATTGCGGACTTATCGTTGACGGCTTGGGAGGGGCTTATTTTCTTATTTATCACTCCTTTTCTCGTCACAATATCAGTCATTCATTCCTCTATTTCTCTAATTATCTCACATTTCTCTGGCTTACTACTCTCCTTTACATCACCTTCATTGCTTGTCCTTCGATCCCAAAATAGAACAGTAGGTTTCTTTTTATATATCTTTGGCTATGTCGCTCCTTTTTGTTCTATCTTTAAAATGTTTGTCATCATGTTGAAATATTCTTTGAATGTATTTTATTCTTAACGAAAAAATCATCAAAGTAATTGTTGATTTTACGGAACATGAAGAAATATGCCATCGCATGACAGTCAGAAATGATTTTATAATATTTTGAATTTGTCATTTTTGAAATATTAATTCATTGTAACTAAATTTGAGTTATAAGTATTTTCAACTCGATAAATATTTTCGTTGAATATTCCTGTAAAAAAATATATTTATTTATTTTATTTATTTTACAATAAACCCCTGTGTAATGTCTTCCAATTATCAGCTGGCGAGGTTATGCTCTTGGTAAAACGAAGATGTAGTTAAAGTTAAGGATGGGTAATGTTCAGGAAGCTTCGAAACATTTCGTCTGAAATACAGCAATTTCTGAAGAAGTTGGTCTTTGACCAATGTGTGTTGCCAGTGATGATATATGGATCCGAAAAGTGGTCACTTACGACGGGCTATATAAGAAGGCTAAAGATCATCGAGAGATCTCGAAGTTTCGCTGCGAAATCGAATTAGAAACGATCACCGACGTAAATCTAAGAATTACTTGTCTCAAGTGGCAGTAGGTGTGGCACTTGTTTCTTTTTTTTATCGATAGACGCGGCGAGGATATGCCCCCTTACAAGATGGACCGACATGGTTCAGATCAAAGGAACTCCGACCGACAGACCTATGCCTTTCAGTAGAAGACTGAAAAGAAGATACAATAGCAACCTCCATGATTGTTAACCTCTTCGATTTTTTAATGCTTACTATTCCGCCTTTGATCACCATCTCTCTTATTGTAAACAGGCGATGTAACACGCAGTTTTGCACGTATCTACACGTGCTCACAAGAAACCCGGGATATATATATATATATATTTATATATATATATATAAATGAATGTTAGTCTCTATGTCGTTTATATAATAGACAAGGCGTTAAAACATATTACGAACAATAGCATGTAAACAAACAACAATAACATAGTTGTGTAGTTAGATTACTTGTGAAACAGCAACATCCGTAATCCTGCAAACCTAGAGCCGGATCCACAAAATTATTCACACACCAGCTCCGAAATCTCAGCTAAGATGCAAACGTCTAGGAACTACGAGATGACAGTTAACGACAATTGTATGCAAATACGTACCCCGTGCCGTCGCCGATGCAACGGGATTAGTGAAACCAACATTACTAATCCTAGTGTAAGTTAGAGCACCGTTGTCGACGGGCTTAACCGTAAGATATTGGACCCGTATGTTTGAATATCGGCGTAATATACACACAACACCGAATTGTGTTGATGTACAGACAATATTGATACCGTATGATTTGCCAGAAACATATACATAGACATACGATACTGTGATCAAACATAGAAATGTTAAACTGACAAATGAAAGAGAAAGGCAGAAGAAATGTGGAAAGAAAGATAAGGTACGAAAAAAAAAGTACAGTGATAAAATTATTAAATGAAATATTATAGACCTAATAGCGGGAGCCATATTATAAAAATAATGTACCCAAAAACTAAGGCGAATACAACAAGCTATATATATACATACATATATATATATATACATAAATTTACAAGCATATTTCTCTTTGCAATTCAAATATTATGGTCATCGCTTCTTTGCTCACACATATATATATACATATATATATATATATATATATATATTATAATGTTGATATTAGAAATTAAGATTACAACTTTTTCTTATTCTTTTATTTCTTTTTAGTTGTGTACTATCTTCATTGATGAAGGTTTCTAGAATGTCTTGGATTACACAATTCGCCTCCACAGTTCTCTAAGATCTGCTTTTCTTATCGCTTCCTTTATTATTGTGCTCATCACCTGCATAGAATCCGCTCATCGAGTTGATGATCATTCTCTTGGTTTTTTTCTCTCTAGTTTTCCTACGACTACCAGATTATCTGGACTCTCTGGTTTTTTCCAAGCTGTGGCCGAAGTTGCCCAGAATTCGCTTGTAAATTCCTCAAGGTTCCACAAAATCAGAAATTCTTTTATTGGCCATTTATCGATTATACAATCAGGTCTAATAAGTGTACTTATATCAAGATACTATTTATTAGATTGCATATTCTTTTAAAACTCTTCTGTCGTTATATCAGCGAAATATATATATACTATATGCAATATGCGTTAATATACCAAAAGATTTGCGTGTAAAGGCCGCAGTACCCGAACTGGGTTTCTCATTACGTGGGTCACTCAACAGTGATAGATTTGTTAATTCGAATAACGATTTACCCCGCTACGATAACTGAAATTTCGTAGGCTGTGTCTGTGCTACGAAATTGCTACGAATTTTTATACGGATTTCTATAGCAAGTTGTTGATGGCATATCTATCATCACTTTTGATTTATTTCATGCAATACCAATGGTCGTTGGGTCTGAAAGGTACACAAGATTTTACGACCGACTTCATATGCCGATCATTGACGAAGTAGAATTGTTTTAAAATCATTCACATGTCATTCAAATTTATTACGTTCCGCGAGATATTTATTTTACTTTACTTTCTTTATCTTAATTTAAAATCTAAAATGAAAAGTATATTATTAATTATACCTCATTACATGATTTAAAAGTATTCAGTTGATCGAATTGTAAATGAAATTGATTTGTTACCTTATTAAAACGTTTGATATTATTATATATACATCAAAGATAATTAAATTTTATTTAAAAACTTATCTCTCTATTACTCTCTGGTTGATCTTGAGCGTTCTTATAAGGCTGTAATCGAATACGTTTCGGGTCCATAGATCATCACCGGCAACACACATGAATAAATGATTGTAACAAGATGAAACATAAAATAAGAGAAGGCAAATAGTATGATAATTTTTTTTTTGTGAAATAGTCCTTGTATATTTAAGATATAAAATACCTTCCGGTTGAAAATCTATCGTCCTTTCATCCTATGATGCCTATCCTATGGAAACATGTTTGTGCCAATCCTATATAATTAATGCACAAAGTGTGAATTATATAAAGGTTATATGTTTAGGAATCGAATCTGCGAGGTATGATCGCAAATCTAAATCTTTTAACCGTAAAATATACTAGCTTATTAGTCTCTTGTACTAAGATTGAAACGATTTAAAAATAGAACACAAAAATTCGAACACAGATTTAAATTGAAACGAATAGGTTCGCAAAGCGAGCAGGTGGCAGCCGAAAGCCGGAGCGCGGTCGCCCGCCGCCGATAATGTTAATTAGCCGCCGATCCGATTGAAAGCGCACTGCGTGTCAACTGTTGTACGTAACATGGTACATCCAGTTTCTGTACATCGACGTACAAATTATTTACATTTGTCAGCTTGTTGCTTGTGTACGCATTTATTTAGAAAAAAACATAACACAAGCATATGTATTAATAATGGTACAGTTACGCGATATAATGCACATTCTGATGCACCTGTTTATTTAAGATGTGTTTGACATTAAGTTTAAATTAATATTAAAGCTCAACGAATCCGCCGGCTTGGTCACTTGGAGCGAATGGGATCGGATCGGAGCGTGAAGGTAGCGTACCTGGAAAAACCGAGGGGTCGAAGACCAGTGGGTAGACCCAGGTATCGCTGGGTCGATCGCGTTGAGGCAGACTTGCGCGAATTGAATGTCAACTAATGGCAGACGATGGCGCAAGATAGAGGAAAGTGGAAGTCTCTCGCTTCGGAGGCCAAGACCCACTTTGGGTCACTGAGCTAGAAGAGTAGTAGTTGACATTAAGTTTATTTATTTATATGATTTGAGACAAGCAAATCAATGCATAACGTGTGAAATTTATATCTAATATATAAAATTCTCGTGTCACGGTGTGCGTGATTGAACTCCTCCAAAACGGATCGACCGATTTTCGTGAATCTTAGCGCGCATATCGGCCAGAGCGGAGAATCGGATAACATCTATTTTTCATCCCCCCAAATGTTAAGGGTGGTCCACCCCTATTTTTTAATTTTTTTTTTGTTTTTATTTTTCTATGATACAGTTTACAAAAATACATACAACCCAGAATTCAATATAACTATATCTTAACATATATATTGAGCAGTGGTAGCTAGCTCAGCGGTGGGTTACTGAGCCTTGCGATTGAAGGTCGCGGATTCGATTCGCGTGCAATCTTATATAATTCACGTTTTCTGCATTAATTATATAGAATGGCCTGCTCACAAACTTCCAGAGCATGGACAGCTTGATGTCTTTAATAATATCAAGCGGTGTTTCGCAATGGAACAGTTGCTTACTCTATATCGAGTACAGTTGCTGTCGTGTGTGGGATACTGCTGCCAGGTCCAAGCATTTAAACGACGTGCTGTTCGACATATAGCATATAATAAGTTGGTTTCTAAGAAACACCTCAGTCTTGAATACCTTCGAGTAGAGATTTATTTTGGGGAATACCACCATTTCTGTTTCTCTATAAGTAGAGTAGGAGGATGGTCTACTACCAGCCTTACTCGGTAGAGTTTCCTTGGAGATGTACTAAGCCTTTTGATTCTGTTTCTTATACACACGGCTGAGTATGGAACAATCTACCAGCTTCGTTATTACCTGAGAAATGTAATCCAAGTGTCTTCAGAGTGAACAGATATTCAGTGAGTTTGCGAGTGTTATCTTCGACCAAATAGTCGCTTTCAAAAGTAGAGTCGGTGATCAAATGCGGACTAGTGCTGAAAAAAATAAAGTTTAATTAGTTTTATAATTAATTTTCTTTTAAAAGTAAAATTCGTTACGATTCTAACAGTATTTAAAAAGTTATCGAAAGATTTCACGTTTGATATTCGTCTGAACAATTTTATTCTAGCTAATGCTATGTTTAAACTTATTGAAGTGATATATACATTGTATATTTATATCTGATAATATCGCAACGGACACTGCCTACTTTCTTGTAGAAACATAGTTGTAAAATATTTAAAAACATATATATATATATATACACAAGTGTTTATACGATTTATTTATTTCCTTGATATTAACACAGTGATAAACACTGTGTTAATATCAAGGAAATAAAAATAACTTGTAAACTCCTAGTTTTTGTCTTATATATATATATATATATATATATATGTATATATATATATTTCCCATATATTAACTCGTCGTGATCTCTGTGCTACAATAAGGATTTGAGACTTGAAATTTAGAACAATTATTTCTTTGGCCAATTAGAGTTGAGTGGCAGTCGTATATATATATATATATATATACACAAGTACGTACTTGAATACTATATTTAATGCGCCGAAACCTTGCACTAAACACCACGGGCATATGGAAGACCAGCACCGTGGCTCTTGCGTGGTCCTGGCCGAATAGATTTACACTCGAACACAAAACATAACGTAACACACACATGAACACCATTATTTCATTATTGTAGTAATTAATTTCAATAAATATTTACTGTTATTATATGAAATTACACAACACAGGCCTTGCGAACCTAACTGAGGGTAGATAGATAAAAATATTTAAAAGCAATTAGCAATATATATATATATATATATATATATATATATATATATATATATATATATATATGTACTATAAAAGAGCACAACAGGATGCGTGCAATGGGAACGCATTAATGCAATTTGTAGGCGGAGAGTTGGGCGGGCATTGACATCGACACATGCACTATGCTTAACCCCGCCTCTCGTTACGTCCCGCTGTCGAATAATGTTCATTGTTACAACCTTACAATATTCACAACCTTCATCGATTATTATTACATCATCTACCACGTATGCTACCATAAAGGACTCCTGTGTATTCCAGCTAAAACTCAAGGTCTTCTTTGACGCCTTTTATTTAAACTACGAAAGCCTTCACGTACCGTAGATTAAACGTCTTAAGGTATAGTTGTAAACCTAATACGTTATCATATATATATGACAAGAATCCTCATTATGTCACTTGATAATTTTAATTTATTTTATATCTGATAAAGTATATGTGTATAAATCAGAGTTAAATTGTTTTAAAAGATGGTTGCGAAGTTCTATCTGCTTCTTCACCACAATTATAACACCTTGCAAAGGTGAGTATAAAAATAATATATATAAAAAAAGTTGTTCGATAATAATTCTTTTGAAAGTTACAATTTTGTATAAATGAATTTTATCTTTATCATAGTTTTCAAAAAATGGAAAAAAATGTTCACTGCCAGACATTTCTCATCTTCAGTCGTACAGAATTATCAGTGTGGTCGAAGTCATGCCCCGGTCGGTTCTGGTTTCCCTAACTGCTGGTGCCATGCTTCATCATCATCTGTCTCTGCTCTTCGTCAAGGCGGAGTGAGAGCATTCATTCCCTGTGTTTCTAATCGTAATTTTAACATAGGCCTTCCTAATAAAGATACAAATCATTTATTCAACATTATAACTAGGAACAGAACTCTTATTGACTGTTAACTTAATATTTTAAATCTTTTTTATTTTTTACTCTACTCTGCTTCGCAGGTTGTTGTAGATGTAAGAATCAGGAAGAAATTCCACAATAACACATCTTTTAATAAAGTTTCACAATATAGATTTATAGATATACACTTTATTAGATATAGCCTAAATGAAATCAAAATAATCAGGCGACATCACTGCCTAGGATTCTTATCAAAATAAATAAATCAGATTCCGTTAATTACAAATTAATTAGTGAATTTTTGCAGTCGAAACTTTGGTACAGTTTTTTACGGAGCCTTATAAATACACTATTAACGTTTCATATATATATTTTTTTAACTTATTATAATTATTAAAAACATATCAAATATTAATATAAAGTATTTTAATCTCTTTGAACTGTTTTCTCAAAGAAAAACCCGGCTCTATACCGTAAATAGCTCGAATGACTCTATTCTAAAACATATATTATATATTTATAAGTAATTAATGTACTTTCAACTATAAGATGCTTAAAAACTTTTTATATATAAAATTATATATTTTTATTTATCTGTACTATCACTGTATTGATAGTTTAGTGTAAGAGCTATGTTTATATCTTTTTGTATCCGTTTACGCGTTGCTATGTTATGCATATAA